>NW_026555085.1:11370357-12740714 GCF_021234165.1 Pteronotus mesoamericanus | reverse complement strand
AAGGCACTGTCTCCTCCAGACCATTCCAGGGAAACTGAATCTTGCTAAAGCCAACTTTCTGTTCTCCTGTCCAGTGCTCACA
This sequence comes from Pteronotus mesoamericanus, assembly GCF_021234165.1. NCBI lineage: Eukaryota > Metazoa > Chordata > Mammalia > Chiroptera > Mormoopidae > Pteronotus > Pteronotus mesoamericanus. The sequence continues at coordinate 12,740,632 of NW_026555085.1, read as the reverse complement.
CCCTATCAGCAGCCCCCTCCATCCAGGGCAAACAGCTACCCGCCCTCGAGTTTGCAGGTGGTTTTTCTAATCTCTTCTACTACCACCATCTGGCCTTGCCTGACTGGTCTCACAACCTTCAACAAACTCCAGTGGCTTCCAGCCCCGAGGACAAAGTCCACATTCCTTACTTTGGCACTCAAGGTCCTTGGTTGCCAGGCCATGCCCCGCTTCCCCATTCCCCTAGCCAGACGCATCTCAGATTCACACGCTTTCCCCAAATTGCCCAAGTGCTCCCACCTCTGTGCCTTTGCGCACGCTGTTCCCTCCACAAGGCCTGTCCTTCTATCCTTTGCTGTCCATCCCAGCTCAGATGTCCCCTCCTGTGGGGAGCCTTCCACCCTCCACAGAGGTTAGCTGGCCTTCCTGGTGCTCCCTGTGCCCGCTTTCCTCACAGAGCAGAGCTCGTGTGTGTTTCCGTATCCGCCTCCCCAAGGGGCTGGGAGCTCTGCCGGGCAGGGAACGGCCGTCAGACTGCTCGCTTCGGGGGCACGGATCCCGTCCTGGGGCTTCTCTTTCACTGTCACCTTAACTGTGCTGTGAATCTCGTACTCCTATTAGAGTGTGTCAGCCACGGGCGTACTGGCCCCCGTGTGAGGAGGAGCGGTCACTACGAAAGGAACAACTGCCCTTCCCCAAATGCCTGGGGAGCCCCACCGAGAACCGCGATGGCTTAGCTCCTCTGGCGCACGCACATCCTCACGCTCAGCCCGCACATCCTCACGCTCAGCCCGCGGGCAGGGGGCTGACTTTCATTCTCCCCCAGCATCGGGCCTGTGAGCGGGAGGGGTGCAGATCTGAAGTCAGCTGTGGAGCTTGTTCAGCATACTGCCACCCCGGCCTACATGGGGCCTGCCAGATCAACGCAGTATATTTATTGATTTGTCAAGGCTTAAAATAAAAACACCCCTGAGGGAGGACACTCAGAGTCTGACCTGTATACTCCCATGTAAAGGGCTGATGTCACTTCCTTTCCTGAGAGCTTTGCTTCGATGGACAGAAAGGAGAGGAAGGGCACCACAGGTAGGGAAGGGCAGAAGGTCGGGTGGATGGTGAAGAGTGGAGTGGGAACTGAGGGGGAAGGTGGGAAATCCGAATCCCATCTGCTTCGTACTTTCCCCTTTCCCCAGCGCCCCAGGGCCCGCCCAAGCAGTCTGCCCTGCCTCTGAGCCCCTGAGAACTGTCCGGAGGAGCCCTCCGCGGCCCTCTCCTTTACCTGCCATCTCTGAAACACGGGTCCACTCTGAGCCAAGCCAACTGGCTCTTCGGACCTGTCTTTGTTCAGGGTACTTCCCACCTCTTTTCTCCACTTATAACCCTCCGTCATCTCTCCCTGTTTCCAGAACCCTCCAGGCGACCATGGATGAGATGTAGGCCAACCTGTGCAAGTGTGAGTGTGTGAGAGTGAGCGTGAGGGCTTCTGGCTCCCTGAACACAGGGTCCGCATCGTCCCTCTGCCCTGGGGTCACCGCAGCGACTGCCACAGGGCTCCGTGTCTCAGGCAGCTCCACACCTCAGGGAGCACTGTGCCTGACCTCGCAGGTGGAGTGCAGGTTGGGGCCGAATCCAGAGGTGGGGCCAGGGCTGAGGCGGGGCATGAAGACCCACGCTGCCTGGGCGTGGAAAGGACTTCAGCCCCTCCACCCCGCGCCCCGCCCCCCGCCCCAGAGCTGGGCCCAGGGAAGAGATCCCCTTCCTGGTGCAGAGAAGTCTTCAGCCCTGCTGTGGGGTGAAGCCCCACTCAAAGCAAGGGTGGTAGGGACATCTCTCTTCTGCCTGAAGTCCTATCCATCAGATCTGGCCCTAGTCCTTGCTCGCCATTGGCCACCCAAGGCTCATCTTAGCTGTAAACTCTCCAACACTTACTTCCGCAAACCAGGTCCCCTCCCTGACAGCCCATCCCTCCTCAAGCTTAGAGCTTCCTGAACCCTTCTCAGGCCCCTCCCCAGAAGCCGAAAGGAACTTAGTCAGCTGTCTGAGGCGTCTGCAATTAATCTCTAGAGCAAGAGGTTCTGGAAGGACATCCACCTACTAACTCTCTCCTCACCTCTTTCTGGGCCTGGGGACCCAGCCTACCCCTCCTGCAGTCTGTTCCCCCCTCCACATCCCTCGTGGCACAAGGTAGGACCTCCACAAACCCCATCCCTTCTCGAGGCTCCATCACCGTGTCTGCCCCAAATCCGACCTTTCCTCCAGGGCAGCCGTGTGAAGGTGGAGGGGACCGGGGCCCTGGACCATCCCTTGGTCCCAGACCCACCTCCTCTCATGTAGCTCCACCCGCCCATCCGCAGTGGAGAGCCTCTCTGACTCAGGGCTGTTGACCCTCCGGTAGCGCAGAGAGCGGACTGGGGTTGTAGGTGAGTCTGGTGGGGCACGCACTGGGGAGCTGGGGACCCCCACACCTCGGTTCTGCTCCTCTTCCACCACGCAGGGGGTCTGCAGGAGAGGGGAGTTCCGTGAGTGGGTCAGGTGGTTTTCTCAGGGCGAAGGAGACAAAGGGAGGTCAAGCACAAGGGTGTTGGTGACCCTGAGAGGTGGCAAGGCCGTGGAGGCCGGGCAAGCAGGTCTGGGGCCAGGAGAGGGCGCTCAGGAGGGCAGGGGAGGGGCCCGGGATTCGGAAAGCCACCCTGTCCCTCTCCCTGGCTGCAGTTACTTTGCCAATGTTGATTCGGAGTTTGTTCCGGTTGACATCTGTCTCCTCCCAGACTTCAGCCTCAGGACCCCCAGGATGGGGGGCAAGGTGGAGGCCAGGGCCCAGCCCCTCGGGGGCCCGCCCAGGCAGGAGTGGGGGTGCGTTCTCCTGGTCACTCAGGTGCTCGCCCTGCAGCACGTCCTCGGTGTTCTCCCGGAGCAGGTCTCCAGGCACTGGCGTCACGTTGACCACCCTGGAGAGGCCAGGAGGAGACAATGGGCGGGGCCGGCAGCGGTGCCCTCTCCTGCCAGCACAGGCCCTGGAGGCCACTGCCACCAGTGGGCGTGGGCACAGGGGAGGCCCCAGCAGGAGTGGGGGTGTCCCCAGGCCCATCAGCACCACAGCTCGTAAAGCCTCTGAGACAAGGCTGTGCCCAGGCTGGCAGCAGCTGTAAGAAGGTGTGGCCGCAGGATGGACGCCCCGCCACCCAGCTCTGTTTAAAAGATCCCACAGCCTTCCAGGCCCTGCGGGGTTTCCACTGCAGTTCATTGGTTGGCTTCCTTTATACCAGGAATGGTCTAGAGAGAAGAATCACTTTGGAGCTCCTTGAACAGTGTCTTTACAGAACTGGGCACCGTAATGTGCTGAGAAGTCCTGTTGAGTCTCCTACCCAAATGTGTGCCTGGAGCCCCTGCCCACATCTCCCTCTGGCTCATTCCCAGGGTTGGGCGGGGAGCCCCTTCTCACACTGGCCACCTCTGTCTTTGTGCTTGTCACGTGGTTCTGACATTGCTGACCCATCGGTTACAAATACCCTCGACTCAGTTGAGAGCACTCGGAGGGCAAGCACTGCGCGGTTCTCTCTGTGCCCCTAGTGGTGGGGATCCAGATATGTTCGCTAAATGAACACACTTGAACCTGGAGAAACAACAAACTGTGGGGCTCAGACAATTTCACTCAGGGCTTCCTGATGTCCACTAAGGTCAACAGCTCCAAATGTGGACCCCATTCCATGCCTAGACTGAGAGTGCCGATGTAGCAGAACTTCCTGGGGTTCGAGAACTCCACTGTTGAGCTCCACTTAGTGAGCTCTTAGCGTAGAACTCCACTAGGAAAAGGAGAGATGGCCAGGTGTGTTCAGGTAGGAAGAGGAGAAAAGAGCTGGGTTCTAGGGTGGCAGCCCCAGGCAGAGCTCATACGGTTCCCCCCCAGCCATCGCCCCTCCCGAGACTCACCCAAACATGGCTGCCGTCTGCCGGGTGTTCTGCTGGGGTGGGGTGGAGGTGCTCGTGGACAGGAGGGCGTCGGTGCCCGCCTTCTCCCAGTCAAAGGCCTCATTCTCAGCGATGCCCCGCTCCTTCATGCTGTTCTCAAACACTGACATGATCAACTGCAGGGGGCGAGGGTGTGGGAGGACAGAGAGGTTGACCCTGGGGCTAGCCAGGAGGCGGGGACCGCGGCTGGGCTGCAGGGGGGAGACAGGGGCCTTCCAGGGCAGGGGTAGGCCATGAGGAGGCGTTGGAAGGAGAAGGGCACATTGATTTTTAAATGAAAACATGCACACAATATACAAATCAGCATGCAAATTATCACCTTGGTTTAAGCCCCACTGGCTGGACATAAGCCCCCTGATATCTGTCCCCTGATTACCATCCCCAGACTCCTTTGCCATTTTCACCATCTCAGCCATCGCAACAGCAGCCCAGAGCCCCCGGAAGTTTCCCAACCCACCACCCGGGGTCATGGTGCGCACAGGCAGCTTCCTCTGTCTGCAGTGTCTTCCCACTCGTCCATCAGTCCATCCTCTCTGAAGCCTTCCCTGACTCCCCACCTTGGCTGGGCACAGCGCATCGGCCTGAACTGTTCACACGCCTCCCTGCCAGCTCTACACCTCTAGCGGCCGGCATGGGGCTCCGCACGGGGTGTGCTCTCCTCTCTTTGGTCTGGGGGACCCCCAAGGTTGAGCTAAGAATGGGGGACATGGCCTCCTACTGCCCAAGTGAGGCGTCTCTGCCAGCAACCATGGCTCTGTGCTCAGAAGGTGGCGGGCAGTTGTAGACCCTCTGAATCCCCCAGACCATTCCACTCTGGCTTTGCTCTCTCCAGAACACAGGGCAGGCTCTCTCTGTTGCAGGACCTGCTTCATTGAGTGCCCACTGTGTGCCCAACACTGTGCTCCCCACGGCGGCACACAGTGGGTCCAGGCAGGACATTGCTGACGTTTCCCCCACTCTTGGATCAGGGTCAGCAAGTCCCATAGGGGTGCAGGGATGGCGCCTTGGAAAGTGCACTGGACTTGGAGTCAGAAGATGTGCCCGAGCCCGGCCCTGCTCCTAACCAGGCTGTCAGGCCTCAGTTTCCTCATCTATGATATGGAGACGATCATCCCACTTGGAGTCCTGCAGAGTTTTGGTGTAAAGTGCTTGAAAGCACTCGGCTTCATGAAATGTTAAATGCTAAAATGATAACGTAAGGAACACACAATTATCACCAAAGGCTTGTTTTGAAGCTTAAATGAATTAATGCATGAAAAGCACTGAAAACAGGGTAAGCTCTTGATAAATCTTAACTATGCCTACTGTTTATAAGAGTGCAAAACAGTTTCGTGCAGTTGGAAGACGAGGGGGAGATGGTGAGGGCCAAGCCGGCAGGGACGAAGGGCCTCGGCAGGAGGGTGCTGCTCGTGATGGTCGCCCACAGAGAGGTATCCGGGGATGCAGGCGGGTGGCAGGCTCCCACCTGGTAATCAGGCTTGGTGAAGTAGTCGAGGCTGGCGATGTGGTCCAGGAAAAGGTGGAACTCGGAGGGCATGTGCTTCAGTAGCATCCGGTGCTCATACTTCTCCTTGATCATCCCCACCTGCTCCTGGAGGCAAGAGACGCAGGTAGATGGAGCCTCAGCTGCCCCCATGCACCCCGCCACCTCCTCAGACCCAGCTGCACAGGGCTCACTTTGTCCTTGATCTTCCTCCAGGGCAGCTGGCCCACTGCAAACTCCACCAACATGTAGAAGAGGGACCACAGGTCATCGTGGCGGCCCATCTCCTGGGGGTGGAGGGGTGGGGTCACCCACAGCTCTCAGGTCCTTCCCTGAGAGCAGGGCGCTGACCCTTCACTGAGGTCTATCAGTCAAAGAGGCCTGACACCCAGGTTTCTAGGGGCAGAACTGAGGTCTCCCTGAAGTCCTGGCTCCCTCCCCTACCCACCGGCATACATAGGACCCCAGTCAGAACTTCTGTGTGTGCTTTCTCACCCCACAGAGATTTGCGTTGGGAACAGAGAGGAGCAGGTGCCCCGAAACAAGAAAGAAGGGTAAGTCAAGGGCAGAGCCTCTTTCCAATGGGGGTCTCTAAAGTGGCAGCTTCCAGCCCTGCCCCATCCTTCTCCGATGCTCATCCCGACCTCCAGAGCTGCCCACCCTACCCTCTCCCTCAGCACCATACTCCACTCCGGACCTGTGCCTTTCCTGCCCTCACATCCCTCAGCCCTGGCTCTGCCACTCACCCGGTTCTTGTGGGCATTGACTGAGGCATATCGAACAGTCCCTCGAAACCCGGCCACATTCCGAGGCTGCAGAGGAGAAAATACCGCCAGGAACCTCACGGGCTGCCCCTGACCTTGGCCTCATTTCAGCCATGCTTACTAAGCCTACCTCTGCCTACTTTAACCCTGACCGCCTCCCTGAGGCACCCCCACCCCTGCCATGTTGGCCTGGTCAGGAACAAACCTGGCACGCCCACCCAGTCCTAACCGTGTCTCCTGACCCTGCGTCCGTCCTTGACCAGAGTGGGCAGACAGATCACAGAGTGGATGCAGCATCCATCAAGAGCCCAGGCTAAGGGAGAGAGGGGATGAGCCGAATGTGGACAGAGGTGGGTGCTGCTGGTACTGAACACAAGCGGGGCCTGTTCAGGCAGCTGCGGGAAAACCTGGTGAAGCGTCCCCGGGAGGCCGGGCTCGCGCACAGCGGTACTCACGGGCCGAACGTCCCCCGTGGTGTTGGTGTACTGCCGGGCCAGCCCGAAGTCCAGCATGTAGCACTTCCTGTAGGTAGACGGCAGCCTGCCCATGGCAAAGTTTGACTGCAGGAAGACGGCAGCTGTGAGCCGCGGGCTCCAACCCGACCTGGCTCACCCCGAAGGGCACCAGGAGACATGGTGAGGGACCCTCAGCTCACCTACGCTCACAGAAGAGTAAAACACCAGCATTCGTGGCTGGTCAGAGCACCTCATATGAGAGGCAAGTGAGATTATCCTCATTTTAGAGATGAGGAAACTGAAGTTCAAAGAGTTTAGGGAGCTTGTCCAAGATCACACAGCAACTGATGACCCAGCTAGCTGACGGCTCAAACAAGGTCTGTCTGGCCCTACGTCCTTGGAACCCCCAGCAGGGCAGGGAGGCTTAGTCTAACTAAGGCTGGAGGATACCTACGTTGTTCTTGCTGTGTGACCTAGGGCCATTCAAGGGACCTCTCTGGCCTGGTTTTACCCCTTAAGATTGGCAGTTTTTTCCAGCCAAGATCCAAGACGTCACAAAATTAGCATTTGAGATTCCTTACAAAGCCCCAGCCCCTGGTCCCCTTCCCTCGGCCCTCTCGTACTTCCCCACTCTCTGCACCTTTCTAGGTTGAAGGACTGTTCAGGTCGGGGTGAGAGAAAGGAAAAGAAGAGAAGTACAGGAGAGGGCGTGGGGCGGACAGGGGTGTGTGCCCCTGCGAGGCAAGTGAGAGGCAGAGGTGAGGCTTGGGATAGAAAAGAAACTGTTCTGGAGAGGAAACCAGGGGCCCAGAGAGGGAGGGAAGGTGTGTGTGGGAGGGAGGAGCGCTGTGCGTGGAGGGCAGGATGCGGTAGGGCAGGCCTCACCGGCTTGATGTCGCGGTGCAGGAAGCCTACGGAATGGATGGCCTCAATGGACTCCAGGATCTGCTTGCCCAGCCGCAGCGTGGTGCTCAGCGTGAAGGTGCCTCGCGGCTGACTACGACGCAGGTCAGCTAGGTTCCGGCCCTGGGGGAGAAGGGTGACCCTGCTCAGCATCTGTCCCAGCCACCACCACTGTAACAGTCTGCCCAGCCTCCCGCCACCCCCTGAAAGGCCTGGGCCTACTCCCCACTCCTCCCGGGGCCGCAGTCTCCCTTCCCCACGCCCCGCGGCAGGAACCACACCCACGTTCTTGGGTGAGACTGGAGGGAGGACGGGCCACAGGGACTCACCTGGAGCTGCATTACCACGTAGTTAAACTTCTCATTCCGGCCGCAGCCAATGAACCGGCACACGTGGTCTTTCCCTGAGGGGCACAGACAGGGGTCTCCCAACGTCTACTCCTTCTCCCTCACGTCCAACCGAGATGGGTTCCTAGGAGGTGCACTCTGGATTCCTGGTCCCCCAGCCCTGGCCCCGTGGCCACATTGCCTACCACCACCCTCTGCCTTAGCCCCATCATTGCTCTAAGACTCTGGTCCCATCTCACCTCGTCCATCACCTCCCCCTCAGCCCCTTCCCTCCACCACACAGCCCTCCTCCCCAGCACCCCTCCCTTCTACCCTCCTGCCCTAGGCCCGAACCTTGCAGCTTTTTGAGCACAGCCACCTCCATCTTGAGGACCTGCTTGGGCTGCTGGGCTGACTCCACCTTGAGGGCCACATTCTCCCTGGTCAGCAGGTCCATGGCCTCGTAGATTTCACCAAAGCCCCCGCCCCCAATCTTTTTCAGCTACAGAGACAGGGAGGGAATAGGGGACACAGGGATCAGACTGAGCAGTTCCTCATCCCGCCCATTGCTGGGGGGCCATGCCCTTCACTGATGAGGGCAGAGGCCATCCTTCAAGGGAAGGACCTCAGGTCTCCCATCTTTGCCCCCGCCACCAGGGCCCCCACCTCCTTTATTAGTGTGGGAGACAGAGAGCTCAGCCATGGGTGGACAACCACACACACACACACACACACACACACACACATACACACAGTCAGATGTTAGAGTGGGCAGTGTGAACGGGTATGAAACACGTGACTTCATGCAGACATGGAGACAAGGTTATACAGGATTCTGAGGACAACTGTATCCTCAGGATGGGCCATCATGAATCTTTTCTTCTCTGGAAGGGCAATAAATATCACGCTTTTCCCAATCCCCTGCCCAGATTGAGCAACGTCCAGAAGGAACACTAATTTCCAGACCCTGCCAGCTTCAGGGCAGATTCCCCAGGAGGCGGTTGGCAGAATCCTGAAAGGTGTCACCAGAGTATGTGGAGGGGGGAGTTTTTGAGGGTGGAGACTCAGGAAAAGGTGCTCACTGCCCATGCCTGCTACTGAAGCTCACATCACTCCCCAGACCTCTGGTCAGGTCCCCAAAACCACAGTGAGCCTCCTCTTTGGGGCTGGGGACGCTGTGGGAGCATGTGGGAACGGAGGTTTGGAGAGAATCTGTGTATTCCCTGGGGCAGGGCGGTGGAGATCTAACCCTCTGGGTCCTCCTCCTCTAGCATCCCAGGGCAGGTAGTGAGAAAAGACGGAGGGAACTGTGCTGGAGGAAGAACCAGCAAGGGGAGATGAGCAAAGCTGAGTTATGGGAGGGAAGAAAGTCATGTCAAGTCAGAGGCCCAGGGGTCTTAAGGGTGAGGGTGCTGCTGGCAATGATGGAAGGGGGGAGGAGGTGCTGAGTTCTAAGTTGGGACTTCTTTGATTTAAGAAAGATGTACAGCCCAATTCTCGCCTCCTCAGGGAGCCTGCCCCTCATGGCTGATGGAGCCCTCACTTGTGTCCTTCTGGCTTGTAACTGCTCAGCCACAGCTGGTCTTGCTAATGATTGAGCGGAGGCTGCTCTGATGGGCCAGCCTGTAACAGACTCCGAGCATCCTGCAAGTCTGAGCCCTCCCCTTAGCATTTATTCAGTACTTGGGTGCCCACTAAATGTCGAATGATGGTTGCAGTATGGGACTGAAGGGAGGAAGGAGGCAGGGCAGAGCTGAGGACTGGGGGTATCCAGCAGGTGGCAACTGAAACCACTCTAGAAAGAGAAGGACAAAGGGAAGATTTAGAAGAGAAGTTAGAAGGTTAGATGGGCTCTTGAAGACTCTTGTGTCCAGGAAGGAGACAGGGAAAGCGGGAGGGGGAAGGAGAGTGAAAAATCAGAGTCCCCCTCTACTTGAGACAAAAGTTGAAGGTCAGATTTCTAGAAGAATTTCAGAACCAGGAGGGGACAGGCACAGACTTGAGGGAAGCAATGGCATGATGGCATGTCTTCCTCTGGGAACCTCTAAACTCAGGGTAGATTTTAGCATCTTCTGAATTCCTTTGTGGTTTGCTGCATGCAAGCACGCGGGAAAGGGCCCAGGGAGGGGAACAACCATGTCTTGCTTCTGTGCTCCAGACTCACAAATATCATCTCAGCTCATTCCCAAAGGTGTGCAACAACACAGGGGAGGAAGGTCATAGGAGTCACCATTTTTTACAGAAGAAAAACTGAGGCACAGAGTTAAGAACCTTGCCCCAGGTCACATGGCTAGTAAGTAGCAAAGCCGGGTGTCATTTAAACCTAGGCAATCTTCCCTGGATGGTGTTGCTCAGCCAGGGATTGAATGGCGGCCTGAGAACCAAAGGGTGGCTGGTTCAGTTCCCAGTCAGGGCACATGCTTGGGTTGCTGGACACGTCCCCAGTAGGGGGCGTGCAACAGGCAACCACACATTCATGTTTCTTTCTCCCTCTCTTCCTCTTTCTCTAAAAAAAATAAATAAATAAAATCTTTAAAATATATATTTTAAAAAATGGACCTAGGCAATGATGCAGAACACACACTCTGAACCACAATGTTATAGGAACAGTTGATCACACTGGAATTAAATGTCGGGGCTGAAATTCAAGCTCAGATCTACTAGGCTCCGAAATCCTTGCTGGGGATGGCAAGAAGGGCTCGGGGCAGCCAAGACATTTCTGACACCTACTCCCCACTTTTCCAGGGTGCCCGAGGGTATTTCTCTACCACCTCCATTTCCAAACAGAGCTTATTTCCCCTTTCTTAGTCCCCTTCTTACACCCACCTTCTCTTTACAGAGCCTCCCTGGGATGAAGAGCTGGGCACCTGCACCCACCCCCTTACCCAACACCCCTCATCCCTGGACCTTCATCCATGGGCCACAGCAGGCACAGAGACTAGGCCCATAATACTCTTAGGGGGCAATGAAAATGCTTTAATTTCTTTTAAAATCAAAAGGAGAAAAAATTAACTTTTAGGTAAAAAAATTTTAATATCTAATATTAAGTTATTCCTCTTTATACCAATCATAGAATTATATCTACGATTGTATACCAATCAGTTGTATTGCAGTCATAGAATACAATTTTTAGTACTTTATTATTGAGGGAGGGGCCCAAGGAGAAGTGCCCGGGCCCACGAAAGCTGTAGTGCGGCCCTGCCACAGAGCAGACCCTATTCACGCCCTATCCCCTGCCGAAGGGCCGCCCGAAACTGAAGGAGAAATATGACAGGGCAGGACCAGCATTCTCTTGGGGAAAAGGAAGCCTGGTTTTCTGGCCCAGCTCTGGGTGACCTGGGGTGCAGTCCTTAAATTTTCTGAGGCTCCACTTCTCCTCCTCTGTGAAATGAGAGAGTTGGACTAGAATTGGTCACAAAGACTCCATCAACTCTACGGTCCCGATTCTTCGATGGGCTAATTCTTGGAAAGCATGACTGTTGGCCCAGCAGCCAGACAGATCTGGTTCTACCTCCCAGTCCCAGTAACTTGGCAAGTGAACTAATCTCTGTGCCTCTGTTTCCACACCTGTGAAATGGGGCTGACAGTATCTATATTTTTTCACAGTGTTTGGCGACAGTAAGTGCTCAAAACAAATTCTAAGTTTTTCTTGCTATTACTGTCTGCTAGTCTAACTCTGAGAAGCCTGCCTCAAGAAGAAGAAGATGTTATTATTTTTAAATACCCCACCTAGTGCCACAGACCCTCATCTTCTCTTGGCAATAGCCCATCTCTGGGCAACTTATTCTTGGTTCCTGGGCGCTTCCTCATGCCTCTGCCCCATCCCTCCCGGGGAGAATGCCGAGCGGAAGCATCTGACACCCCAGCATCTCCAGTTCTCCAGGAGGGTGGGGAGTGAGTGTGTAGAGAGGTGCACTGCGTGCATGGCCCTTTTCCCCAACTTCCCTTGTCATTTCTCTTCTCACTCATCTCCTACTTCCTCCCTCAAAAACACAAGGAAATTCTAACCCAAACTCAAGAACACAATCTTTTTCTCACCTCTTCAGTATACATGTCCTTCTGCCTCCAGGCTGCCAGCACCAGGAGCTCCATAACTCCCTCCGCATTACTGCCTGAGCTCTGCCTCCTTCCCCTCCAAACACACCCTCCTACCCCGTCCGTGGAAAAACTGTCTTCCACAGAGCCAGTCCCTGGTGCCAAAAAGGTTGGGGACCCCTGCTCTATTGTATCTTCATTTCTTGATTACTGTCCTTGCTCCTCCTTCCCCAATATCTGTCTCCCATTATTCTCTCTCAGGAAGTTCCCCTCTGGGACATAGACAACCCTACCCTCAGTTATCCCGCTCCTCCAGCTCCACCGCCCCCCCCCCCCCCCCCCCCGCCGACAACATCTCCAACTATTGCACCACCTTTGCCCCTATCCGTGAGCCTCTAAGGGACCTGCCCAGCGAGGTGGCTGTTGCCAAGGAGATCCACCTGCACTCAGGCCCACTCTCCTCTCAACCCAGAACCCTGATGAGCTGAGCTCCTCCCCCCAACACACACACACACACACACACACACACACACACACACACAGAAACAGGCTCAGTATACACCTGATCCGTACACTGGTCCCTGTCTTCCTCCTGGCTCCCCACTCAGGTGCAGACCCACAGCTCACACACTATCACCCCACATCCGCCCCACATCAGCCTGCCTCCGCAATGGTAAGAGGCAAGCAGAGAGCTCCTATGCAACGGAAAGAAAGGGGATGGGACAGGATTGATTTACAGCAGGTCTTGCTCCCCAGGCACTGCCTTTCCCTTAACCGTCACATGTTCCCCTCTCATCGAGACCCAAACCCCCGAGGAGCCTCGGACTACAACTCCCAGCAAGCCGAGCAGCCTGAAGTCCTGGGCTGAGGAGCAAGGCACGCTGGGAGATGGAGTCTCGGCTTGTTGCACCTGCCGCAGCAACCAGTGAGGGGAGGAGGGTGGATGGAGAAGATGGAGTGCGGCTGCGGTGGGAGCAGCCTGCAGGGCCTCTTTCCGGGAACCCAAGCCTCCGCGTCCTCTGCTGCAGCGGAGGGACACAAGCTCACTCACTGCCCTTCACCAAGGGCCGGCAGGGAAAGAGCCCCCGCCCCCACCTTCTTTCTCCCCCACCTTCCTTTCTCCCCCCAACTGAGCTTGCTGCTCCTTCTCCGACAACCAACCAGGAGTTGTTCCAGGCTGGGACCGACCAACTTGACCCTTTCCAACTAGCCAGGAAAGGGGTGAGAGAGGGCGGGGCTAGAGAGAGGGCACTGGGAGCAAGCGACTGTCCACAAGTACAGGCAAAAATAATGACATGCAAGCCGTGTACAAATGAGTTCAGGGGCACCTCCCAGTTAGGATAGGTGCGCAGAAGGCACCAGTCTTCACAGATTTCTAGGTCCCTTCCTCCCCCGGCCCCTCCCTCTGCCCCGCTGGGTCACTCACTCACCACCTTCCAGCGATCCTTGACCACGTAGTTGGCCGGCAGGATGTCGGCCTGCTCCCCTCCCCCACTCATGTTGGTTTCGTCCTTAAGAGCAGCCGCTAGGCACTGCATCCGCCAGCCCGAGGGAGGGGTGTCCGCAGGGCCTGCCCTGGGGGGGCCATCTACCTGAGGGAGTGGAGAGGGGCTGTGAGTGGGGTGGGCCACGGAGCCAGGATCACCTTGCAGATAAGATGATGGGAAGCGCCATTCTAGCAGGCGTCCTACCCTGGGCCCACTGGACAGATGATGCTCCCGGGGCTACCGGTGGGAGCATTGTGTAAGCACCGGGGTGGAGGTCAGAGGAGAAGACAAATACTCTTCACAGGAAGGGAGATACAAACTACAAACTACAAACCGGAGATGTGAAAACCAGCAACACACATTGATGAAAAAGGAGAGGAAAATGATGTGTGAACAAAGAGTCTGGGGAAAAGGTTTCCCAAGGAGACATATGCTAGCTAATGTGGGGGAGACTTGCTACCCAAGGAGCACACGAGACTGGGACCAGTGTTTATACTGGGGAGACCTAGGCCAAGAAGGGCTAGTCTCAGTGACTCGAGCTGTCGCCCCCTGCACCCACACCTTCCCTGTGCCACAAGGCTTATGAAAGGGGAGAACTGCCGACAAAGGGGTGACCCATGGGGACGCACACCAAAGTGACAGAGACCTGCTAACCAACTGTGGGAGGTGCAATAACCTGAGAATGAAGAGATAGGCAACAGCCCCTCAAGGATGGTGTGGAGTGAGGAGGAGGCAGCAGCTGAGAGGCACACCCATTCTCAGTGGTGAGCCCGAACCAAGCAAGGACAGGAGTGATGAGGTGAACATGAGGCAATGGACTCCAGACATGGATTTTAGAGAGAGAGCCGCTGTATGGACACTCGGAGAGAGGCAGGCTGAACTGGGAGGAACTGGGGACTTCAGGGAAGTGGGAACAGCCTAACAGAGGAGTGACAGGAAGCAGCAGGTCTGTGTGGGCATGGGGTGGGAGCGTCTGACCACCCCTATCTGTCGTCCGCTCAGGAACCAACAAGAAAGAACACAGCTCCTGTTGCGTTCGCATAGGTAGAAGGAGGATACCAGGGAGAGAGTCCCAACTGTGAGGGTTGGGAGCCAGCCAGGGTTACTCAGAAAAATGAACGTGTGTGCACCCATGTGCCTGTCTGTGTATCTGTGCATGTATCCCTCTGTGTGTATGTCTTTGTGTGTATGACTGCATGTCTGTGTGTGTCTCTGTGTCTATGTCTGTACACCTGTGCCCGTGGGTGCTTTTGTGTGTTTTTGTGTCTCAGTGTGTGATATGCATGTGTAGGTAGGGGGCCCAAAGAGATAACATTTTGAGATCTCTGCTAACCCAGTACAGGAATAGAATGAGGATCTTTTCTTCTTTTCTTTCCCACTACACTTTTTATAAGCACACCGCCCTGCCCTCACAATGACCCTGGAGAGTCACAGATGGCAGGAAGTCACTCAGGCCGGGCCTGGGGGGCGGTGAGAGGAGGAAAGTGTCTAAGATATCTATGGGTAGCTTGGGAACTCCATTAACCTGTCTTTCCTTGGGATGGGATAATTCCCCAGGGCCCCGCAGTCTAGCCATCTTGGTACAGGGGGCAGCAGGAATGGTGAAGGAAGGGAAGCAACCTTCGACAGGGCATGGTGCGCCGTGAGGGATACGCGGAGAAGGGATCTCCATGGGGAGAGACCATGTCACTCTTTTTCTGTATTTCTTCAAATGACTCAGCTGACTGTTTCCTCCAATCCAGACAACTTCAGAGTATCAGAACTGTGGGGCTATTGAATAGGCCTCTGTTCTCCTTCTGCCAAGTGACCTATGGGGCAGGAATTTGCAGGGCAGAGAGGGCAGTGGCAGGATGAAGGAGAGGTAGGGTTGAGGGGAGTGGGTTCCGGAATATATGCGGAGAAGACAGGTTGAGGACAAGATAAAAGAAGCAATTGAACCACTAGGGAGGGTGCCTTAAGGAGCTGAACTGGGTGGCCTCTGGGGGGCCTTCCAGTCCTGTGATGGTGGGTTCTATAGGTTGATGAGAAAATTTTAGGTCCTGTTCCCATTTTATAGATGGGCAAGTCAAGGAGGAAGAGATAAGGTGGGAAAAGAAAGAGTGGAGGCAGGAGGATAAATGAGGGTTCCCTGCCTCTCCCTATTCACTACCCGTCCCACTCTCTGCCTCAGAGGACTACACTCAACTCAAACTAAGAATGGATGCCACGAACACAAGTAACTTGGCTACCCTCTTACTGTCCCTTAGAACCCTTTGGGTGTGTGGAGGCATGGGTGTGTAGTGAGAGAGGGGACCATGGAGGAGGTCTTCATGAGCATATGTCAGAGAGTGCATGTTTGAGAGCAAGGGGCTAGTAACGTGAGAGAGAGAGAGAGATATCAAGATCTAAGTCGTTGGGAGCTTCTAATGCTTTGTGAGTATAGATGTTGATGTGTAACTATGCAAGGTGTGAGCCAAGTATGTGTGGGAATCTGGGAGCTCAGGTAAGGAGGGGTAATGGAAACAGATGAAAAGGTGTGTGGGAGGGGGCAGAGGGGAATGAAAGGGACCAGGAACGACCGTATCAGAGGAGGGGGTTGAGTAGGATAGAGACAGGTTAGAGATCATGGTGGCAGATGAAGAATCCAGGACCAAGAGAGGGGTTTCTGGGCACAGTTGAAGGAGTGAGGTAGTTGGTAAGAAGGCTAGTGGAAGAAATGGAAGGACTGAGGACAAGGGAGAGAGGTAATGGAGAAAGCTGGAAACGACTTGTCATGAGTGACAGGAGATTGAAGTCACTGGGACAGGGCCAGAGATGAAGAGCGAGGAGCAAATCCCCTGGAGGGCAGGCAGGAATGGGTGGGTATGTGTTGGGGGCAGGGAGCCGGTCCAGGCCTCGGATGCGGCCCAGGATGTGTAGGCCGGCGTCCCAGCGCCGGCGGAGACAGCAGCAGCGGGGAGCGCTGGAGAAAGCTGCGCTGAGAGGGGAGCCAGGCCGAGGCCCGCCGAGGCCGTGGAAGGAGCCCCCACCCGACCCCCGACCCCCGCCCGCCCCGCCGCGCCTCACCTGCTGTGGGCCCGCTGCGGCTGACGCTGCGGCGGCGGAGGCAGCGGCTTGGGGCGGTGCATCCCCCGGGGCTGCGGCGGGGAGGGGGCGGGGGCGGCTCAGTGCGGCGCTGGGCGGCCCGCTCCCTCCGGCGGCGGCCTCCCGACCGGGACCATCCCGGCCCGGCCCGGCCCGGCCCCGATCCTCCTCGGGCGGCGGCGGCAGCGGCGGAGCGGGGAGCTGCCCACAATGCACTGCGCCGCCAGCATCAGCACCAGCCCTGACATCACCGCCCCACCGCCCCGGCTCTTACATCACCGCCCTTTCTTTGACATCACATTTTACTCTGCCCCCTTCTTCACTCCTGCAGCTCTAGGACTCTCTCGCGCGCGCGGTCCTGCTCTAGCTCTTAGGATCTCCTCGCTGACCTCAACCATTCACTTGACCCCATCCCCCAGCAGGGCCCCATCCCTCCTTACCTGTCTACGTAAACCTCACCTGTCTCCATCGCCCTTTTATCTCCTGCCCTCCCAGCATGTTTCTGTAACTCCTCGTCTGTCCCCATCAGCCTCAGCTGATTTCCCCACTCCATCCTCCATATATTTCTGTTACTCTCCTCTAAGCTAATTTCCCTTCACCTGCCATACTCTTCTGCCCCCATTTCTTCTAACACCATCCCTCACCTGCAGCTCTCACCTCAGCACATACATACCTTACCTCCTGGTTCTCTCTCTCTCTCTCTCTCTCTCTCTCTCTCTCTCTCTCCCCTCGTTTCATACTGCTTACCAGATAAGATGCGTGCTCTTTACTGTGACATTAAAAATTCTTCCCAACACAGGCCCACAGAGGCTATTACTACCCTGCTGAGAGACTGAACTGCTCAACATTCACTGAACATATTTTGTACTTTGTCTCTCTCAGGCCCTTCCTTCCATCCTCATGCCTTCGATAAATGCATACTGAGCACTTTTCAACAACAACAACAATAACAACAACAACAATAGCAGAACCTATTTACTCTCGCCAGTCACTATTCTGACTTTATGCATATTAACTCCTTTAATTCTCATAACAACCCTATGAGGTAGCAGTACAAATGTTGTACCCATTTTATAGATGAAGTAACTAAGTTACAGAAATTTGAATAATTCACCTTAGGTTACCCACCTAGCAAGTGGCAGAGCTGGGATTCAAACCCTGGCTCCAGAGTCCATGCTCCTAACTGCTCTGCTGGGAGGAAGTGTCGTTGAGTTGGCAAGAACAGTCAGAGGAGGCATCTCAGATGGGTGCATTCAACTGTAATTTGAAGGATTAGAAGTTTTCCAACAGACAAGTGGTGCCCAGGCAGAGGGTGAGAGAGATTTCCAGGCTGAGAGAAAAACCTGAGGTGAGCTGGGGGTAGGTGTGTGCAAGATGAAGGGCCTTTTGTGCTGTGCTAAGAAGACTCTATTTTCTCCACTTCGTTTTAGAAAGTGTAGTGGATAGTGTAGCGAGCCATCCAGAGACCCCTTCAGAATCTAGGCCGACTCCTTCTTGGGGAACTTCCCCCGCTTAGGGAGATGCCTCATCCAAGACCATGCGCCCTTCCTGGGGCATCCCATATGTGATCAATGATCAGCCTGTGAGTATAAAGGTCTTTCCCCCTTCCCTCAACTTGGGGACAGCTCTGAAAGGACATTCATTTTGAAAATTCCCGAAGGGGCAGCTTCTATTGAGACTGCATCAAAGCTCAGCTTCCCCTCTACCCAATACTGCTCTCTTCATCCCTCCACAGATGTTGGTCCTCAGAGCACTTCCCCATATGCCTATACTGCGTGATGATCTCTGTCTCAGAGTCAGTGTCCAGGACAATGAGACCTTTAGATAGAAAATCACTAAAGAATTCTAAGCAGAGCCCTGGTTGGGTAGCTCAGTTGGTTAGAGCATCGTCCTAGGGCACCAAGGTTGCAGGTTTGACCCTGGTCAGGGCACATACAAGAATCAACCAATGAATGCATAAATAAGTGGAATGACAAATTGATGTTTCTCTTTCTCCCTCCTTCCCCATTCTCTCTCTAAAGATCAATTTTTAAAAAGAATTCTGAGCAGAAATAATACACAGTCTGATTTGGTTTGAATTATTTTCCCCATACTTTAAAAATGTTACTCTTGCCCTGGCTGATGTGGCTCAGTGGATTGAGTGCCAGCCCGAAAACCCAAAGGTCACCGGTTCAATTCCTAGTCAGGGCACATGCCTGTGTTTTGGGCCAGGCCCCCAGGTGAGGGCGTGTGAAAGGCAACCACACATTGATGCTTCTCTCCCTCTCTTTCTCCCTCCCTTCCCCTTTCTCTGAAAATAAATGAGTAAAATCTTTTTAAAAAATGTTACTCTACTGTCTTCTAGCTTGCGTTGTTTCTGATGAGAAATCTGCAATTATCTTTATCTCTGTTCCTCTCTACGTAATGTGCCTTTTTCTCTTCTGACTACTTTCAGATTTTCTGTTTATCGCTGGTTTTAAGTTATTTCATTTTGATGTGCCTTGCTGTAGTTTTATTCATTTTTCTTGTGCTTGAGATGTGTTGAGCTTCTTATATCTATGCATTTACAGTTTCCATCAAGTTTGAAAATTTTTCAGCCATTGTTTTCGCAAATACTGATTTTGCCCTCTGCTTTCCTTCAAGGACTCCAGTTGCCCTGCACATCAGGTTGCTTGGAGTTGTCCCATTTATGCTTTGTTCATTTGTTCCCCGTCTTTCTACTCACTGTGTTTCATTTGGGGTAGTTTCTACTGCTATGCATTCAAGCTGAGTAATCTTTTCTTTTGTAGCGTATTTTATTTTTCATGGTAGCTTACATCTCTAGAAGTTCAATCTGGGTCTTTAAGAAATCATCCATATTCAATTTTTCTTCTAACTTCTTACACATATCAAATAGTTATAACAACTCTTAATGTAATTGTCTACTAATTGCATTATCTGAGCAATGTCTGAATTAGTTTCAATTTTTTTCTCACTATAGGTCATATTTTTCTGCTCCTATCCATGCTGTATTTTTTTTTTTCCTGGATGCCAAATATTGTGAATTTTACCATGTTGAATCCTGGGTATTTTTCTATTTCAGTATATATTCTTGGGTTCTGTTCTGGAAGGCAGTTTATTTACTTAGAAACAGTTCAGCCTTTCCAAGGCTTTCTCTTTAAGTCTTGGTTGTGTGGTACCTGAGCCGCCTCTAACCTGAGGCTAATTTTTCCCCACACGAAGGCAAACCCCTTTGGTATAATTTGCCCCATGCCCCGTGAATTGTGAGGTTTCCCACATCAGCTGGAGGGAACAGTCACTATTTCCATCCTTGAGTGAGTACTGAGGATTGCTTGCTCTGCTCCTTTTAGATGGTTATTTTCCCACCTCAGAGAGTTTCCTCACACCTGTGTGCTGACCTGTCCTCAGCTGACTGTCACGGGAAACCCTCTGAATATTCCTCTCTTCTTCCCTGTGCTCTACTCTACAAACCAGCTGCCTACGCCTCCCTGGACTCCCCATGCAGCCTCCTCAGCTCCTGGTCGGCCAGGCTCAGCCTGGGTTCCTCCTGCCTGCAGAACGGAGAGCGCACCTGGCTCGTTTTCAGTCGTTCCAGGATTACTGACCTATGCTTCCCGATGGCCAGTGTTCAAACATCATTGTGTCATATATTCTGCCCAGTTTTTTGGTCATTAAACATGAAAAGATATACAGCCAAGGAAACCATCAATGAAATAAAAAGGGAACCAATGGAATGGGAGAAAATATTTGCAAATCATACATCTGGTAAGGAATGAATATCTAATATTTATAAAGAGTTCGTAGAACTCAATAGGAAAAAACCTGATTTTAAAATAAATGGGATTTAAAGTAGACATTTTCCCAAAAAATATATACAAATGACCAACAGGTACATAAAAATGTGTTCAATATCACTGATGGTCATGGAAATGCAAATCAAAACCACAGTGAGATACCACTCCACAACTGTTCGAATGGCTACCGTCAAACACAGAGGAAACAGCAAGTGTCAGTGAGGATGCAGAGAAAAGGGCATCTCTGTGCACTGCTGGTGGGAACGTAAACTGGTGCAGCCGCTGTGCGAAACAGCATGGGGGTTCCTCAAAAAATTAAAATAGAACTACTGTATGACCCCAAAATTCCACATCTGGGCATTTATCCGAAGGAAGTGAAGTCACTCTCTTGAAAAGATATGTGCATGCCCATGTTCATTGCAGCATTATTTATAATAGCCAAGACATAAAAACAACTTAAGTGTTCATTGATGGCAGAATGGATAAAGAAAATACGGTGTATTATTCAGCCAACTTCAGAACATTTCCATCACCCTCAGAAAGTTTCCTTGAGTCTTCTGCTCTCAATGCCCACTCTCACCCCCACCTCTACTGGTTTCTTTCTGTCTCTCTAAATTCATGTGCCTTTTCTGGACATTTATTTTAAAGATTTTATTTATTTATTTATTTTTAGAGAGAGGGGAAAGGAGGGGGAAAGGAGGGAGAAAGAGAGGGAGAGAAACTTTGATGTGAGAGAAAAACATCAATCAGTTGCCTCTTGTATGCACCCCAACCAGACACAACCTGCAGCCCAGGCATGTGCCCTAACGGGGACTAGAACCAACAACCCTTAACTCTGTGGGAAGACACCCAGCCAACTGAGCCACACTGGTCAGAGCTGGACATTTTTTAAAAATACAGTCATACAACATGCAGTCTTCCAATATTCTCTCTGTTAGTATACGTTTGACCTTTTCCATGATGAAAACAATTTTGTTGACTTGAACAATTACTTACCTTTGTACAGTACTTTGTGTTTTATAAAGTGCTTACATAAACCAAGTGAGTAAGGCACAGTAACATTTTTCACCAGTTTTATGGATGAGAAAACTGAGACCCAGGTCACAGAGCTAATTAGTAACTGACTCAGGATTCGATTCCAGCCTGCTGTCACCTGGCGAGACATTTTCCCCCACTGTGCTGCCTCACTAGACTGCCCACTGTCCTGGGCTCCTCTTCCCATCACTTGGTGTCCCAGCCCCGTAACTCAGGCCCCTCTGCATTGAGCCAGGGGGCCTGAGCTGCCAGCCATGGCGGGCACTGCATCCTCACCAACTAACTGGGTATAGGACCAATCTCAGGGAGTTGTTTTCCATGTGGAGAAAAAGGCAAAATATCTCCCCTACTCTACTCAGCCTGAGGTGGAAAGGGGGTGTCAGCTACTTCAGAGGTATGGGCCCTAAGAAGATGGAGGCTGGTTTATTTTTTTTAAGACACAGGCAGAAACAAGATGTTCTGTGTGTGTGTGTATATATGCAGGTGTGTTCCTCACCTGTGGGGAGAACTGGAGGGAAGGTGTGAGCATGGATAACAAGGGTAAAGGAGGTTGCCCATCATGTCATCTGGGTGAGGCTTCCCTCCTAAATGTGTGCGTGCGTGCGTGTGTGTGTGTGTTTGTGTGTGTGTGTGTTAGAGAGAGAGAGCGCGCGCGCCTGGTGGCTGCACCCATCAATGAACAGAAATATCCTGAAATCTCTTTGCCTTCTTTGTGTCGTGTTTTAAAAAATTATTATTATGCCTGTTCTGGAACCCCATACTTTGGTATTTTAATCATAAATTCAGAAGTAACTCCAATGGTCCTTTTCTCTGGGGAATGAGTTTGGGGGTCTCAGGACTCACTGCCCACTGTGTACCCTCTTGTTCCATTTAATTTTTTTATCCTACATTTGTGTTATTTTTATAACAAAATGAGAGGGAAATCATTATTATTACCAGTTAGCAATGGTGTATTTGCCTGTCTCCCTGAATATCCTGCTTCTACCAGTTTCCTATAGGGATGAACAGATTACAAAGTGCTGTCAAATGCCAACTTCTCATTTAATCAATTTTTTCATTCAACAAATATTTAATAAATACTTCCTATGTGCCAGGCACAGATCTAGAAGCTGGGAATATAGCAGTCAACCAAACTGATAAAAATTCCTTTCCTGGGGACTTACATTCTACCAGGTATCAAAAGAGATACAACAAAATTAATAAATTGTATGACCCATGAGAAGAGAACATGCTAGCAGGGAAGGATGATAGAGAATACTGGCAACAGGAGGCTGCCTTATTGAAGAGGGTGGTCAGGCAAGGTGACAGGTAAACAAAGACTTGGAGGAGATGAGGGAGTGATCCTGGGACAGCAGGGTGCCAAGGGAACACCAGATGTGAGGGCTCTAAGGCCAGCGTGCTCGAGCAACAGCCAGGAAGCCAGTGTGGCTGCCGAAAAGTTGGTGAGAGTATTAGAGCTGGGGTTAGAGAGGAGTCACCAGATCACATGGGCCTGGTGGGCCACTGTGCGGTTTGGGTTTTTACCCCAAGTGCGAAGGGAGCCGCTGGAGGGTTTGAGCAGAGGAAGGTTAGTGTTCATAGCTCTGCCCCGGATGCTGAGTGGAGACCACTGTGTAGCAGGGAAGTGGGGAGCCAGTGGGGAGACTGTTGAGGGTGGTAACAGAGAGGTTTGGGTGAGCATGGCTGCCCTGGAACTGGTGTGTGGGCCTGAATCTGGAAATCTTCAGAAGGGAGAACCGACCGGCGTGGCAGATGGGCTGGGGGTAGGGTTTGCGAGAAAGGGAAGAGTCGAGAATTACTCCAAGCTTTTGGGCCTGAGCATCTGGGAGGACGGAGTTGCCTTTGGTGAGATGAAGAAGACGGGGGTAGTGGGGAGCGACGTGGGTGAGGCGCGGAAGGCTGCGATTTCCTCCAGGACAAGTTAGTTAAGAAGTCCGGGAGGCGGAGGGCTCCCCGCACATGGGTATCGTCACCCACGTTCCCAACTCGTCTCTAGTTCACACGTGTGGACACTTAAGCACCAGGCCCCGGGCGCAGGCCCGGCCCGGATCACGTGGCCTCAGGCTAGCGCCCCCTGGCGAGGGAAGATGAGCGGTGACGGCGGCGGGGATGGCGGCGACGGTAACCGGCGCGCGGGAGCGCGGGGAGTCCGGACAGTCGGGCGAGGCTTGCCGTCGGGCCCTGTACTTCTGCGGGAGCATCCGCGGCGGACGCGAGGACCGGGCGCTGTACGAGCGGATCGTGTCGCGGCTGCGGCGCTTCGGGACAGTGCTCACCGAGCATGTGGCGAGTGCGGAGCTGGGCGCGCAAGGTGAGGCCGCGGGGGCGCGGAGCGCGGGCTGCCGGGCACTGGGAGGGTTCCGGCCCCACCTCTTTACCGAAGCTGCCCTCCCCCGGGCGGTGGCCGCCCTCCACCCTGCTTCGCGTGCCGTCGGCCGGGAGCCGGCGCCCAGCGCTCGAAGAAAGGGGAGCCGGGACTCAGACCGTACGTGTCCGGATCCAGCTGCGGTGCGAGCCCAGTCTCTGCACTCAGTTGTTACCTTAACCTTTAGATTCTTCCTGGAGCATGTTGTCCAGCTCTTGCCAGGGTAGTTTGTAGTGAGGGGCAGAATGGGCGTGGACGGGACTGCTTGGGTTTCCGCGTCCCCGCTGGCATCTCTCCCCTACCTAAGACAAAGCTTATCCTCCTGCGCCTTGCGCCTTTGCCCAGTGGGTGTCAGCACTCTCTTAGACCCGAGAGACCCCAGTTCTCTCCACCGCCACGGTCTCACGCCTTCTGATCAGGCTTTTACTGAAGTGTTTTTGCTCCTGGGCGCTGGGTCTTTTTTTTTTTTTATCCTTCCCAATTTTATTGAGCTCCAATTAACATAGCACTGTACAAGTTTAAAGTGTACAGCGTAATGATTAGACTTTCATATGTTGTGAAAGAATGTTTAACCCAATAAGTTTAGCTAACATCCATTACCTGAGGAAAAAATTTTTTCCTTGTGATAAGATCTCTTAGAATCTACTCTTGTAAGAACTTCAAAATAACCACACAGCATTGGTAGCTATAGTCATCGTGTACATTATATCCCTAGCACTTATTTTATAACCACAAGTTGATATTTTTTGACCACCTTAATTTGTTTTCCCAGCCTCCTGTCCCCCACCTCTGGAAACCACAAATCCAGTCTCTTTTGCCAGGAATTTAGGTTTTTCTGGGTGGGTTTTTTTGTTTGTTTGTTTTTAGATTCCATATATCAAGTGAGATCATACATTGTTTGTGTTTCTCTCTCTCACTTATTTTACTTAGCATAATGCCCCAAAGTCCTTCCATATTTTCCCAAATGGCAGGATTTCCCTCTTTCTCGTGGCTGAATAGTATACCATTTTATATATACACAGCTTCTTTATCTATTCATCCACCCGTAGACACTTAGGTTGTTTCCATCTCTTGGCTGCTTTGAGCATAGAGTGCAGACATCTCTGCAACAGTGTTTTTGTTTCTTTCCGTTATATTCCCAAAAGTGGGATTGCTGGATCATATGGTAGTTTTTTGTTGTTTTTTTTTTATCCTCACCTAAAGACATACTTAATGATTTTAGAGAGAGGGGAAGGGAGGGAGAGAGAGAAACATCTATCAGTTGCCTCATATACACCCCAACCAGGGATCAAACCTGCTAACTTTTGGTGTACAGGATGGCACTCCAACCAACTGAACCACCAGGCCAGGGCTATTTCTGGGCTCTCGATTTTGTTCTATTGGTCTGTGTATCTGTTTCCATGCCAGTACCATATTGTTTTGATTTTATGGCTTTATACTATAGCTTGAAATCAGAAAGTACGATGGCCTTCCTATTTGTTCTTCTTTCTCAGGATTGCTTGGACTATTTGGAGTCTCTTGTGGTTCCACATAAATTTTAGGATTGTTTTTCTACTTCTGTAAGAAATCTCATTGTAATCTAAAAGGATTACATTGAATCTGTAGATGGCTTTGGGTAATACAGACATTTTAACAATACTCATTCCTCCAACTCATGAACACTGGATGCCTTTCCATTTATTTGTGGCTTCTTTTATTTCTTTTATCAATGTCTTATAATTTTCAGTGTACAGACCTTTCAGCTCTCTGGTTAAATTTATTCTGAAGTATTTTATTGTTTTTGATGCTATTGCAAATGGATTGCTCTATTTCTTTTTCAGATAAGTCATTGTTAGTGCTGGGTCTAAAACATGGTTGGTCTGATCAAACTCTTCTAGTGTGAAAGTTGTGTCTATAACTGCCGTACTTCTGCTCACAAACCTTGAAGCTGTTCCCCATGCCCTACCCAGGAACAGATCCAGGATCTGTGGGACTTAATCCAATTCTGGGAGACCTCTTTAAAAAGACACAATCACGAAATTGCTAGGGTATTGGAAAGGGCCTGGGCAAGTGAGTTTCATCGGTGTCACAGTATGTCCACCCCTGCCTGGTGGTTCTTAAACTGTTGTGTGCTCAAATATAAGGAGAGATCTTGTTTAAATGCAGATTCTCAGAGTAGTCTGGGATGAAGCCTTAGGATCTCTTTTTAACAAGTTCTGCGGTGATTCTGTACTGGTGCAGTTAGCTGTGAGCTCTAACAGCCCTGAAGACGACCATGTAACCAAGCTGGAAGGCCCGGATCCTCCCCCTCTCCCCCCAGGAGGCCTCTCCCACCTCGGTTCCCATCACCAACTGTGGGTCACTTTGCACGCTCTCAGGCAGTGGTCCTCAAACTTTGGTGGGTATGAGAATCACCTAGAGAGCTCATGAAGTAGCCAGGCACGCTCACACCTGGGTCTTTGTAGTTTTATCAAGTTCTCAGGTGATTCTGGTACCTACCAAAGCTTGAGAGCCACTCCAGCAGGCTCTAGACTAGTCTTCCTCCATCCTTTCCTTGCGTGGACCAGTCCCTACTCCTGCCTGCCATTGCCCCCACCTGGATGCCCTTCCTCCTCCTCTCCACCTCGTCACATCACGGACCCAGTCCTCCCCTTCCTTGCATTTGTATCATTCACCTGGCCCTAATCACACATCCCACCTTGCACAGCATTGAATTTTTCTTGCAGCTATTCCATTTCCTTACTCCTTTTCATGGACTGTCAGCGTTGGGCGGGTCCGCCCTCCCTGGAGCAGGAGGGACATGGGAGGCGGGCGGAGGAGAGGTACTAAGTACTGAAGCGGAGGGTGGTGCAGGGCCCTGACCAGCTTTCTCTCAACCACAGGGGAAGAGGCTGCTGGGGGTGACAGGCTCATCCATGAGCGGGACCTGGCCTGGCTGCAGCGGGCAGACCGTGAGTGGCCCTCTCTCCCACCTGTGAACTCCTCTGGACATTAGATTCTCGGAACATGCCTGGCCTCCCCACCTACAACTCCCTAGAGCTCCTTCCTCACCACTCGCTGCCATCTTTCTCCTGCAAGCCTAGGTATTAAGCCTCAGTCTGATTTTTCCTTCCCAGTGGTTGTGGCGGAAGTGACCCAGCCATCCCTGGGTGTCGGCTATGAGCTGGGCCGGGCAGTGGCCCTCAATAAGCGCGTCCTGTGCCTGTTCCGCCCACAGTCTGGCCGAGGTGAGCGCTCCAAGCCCTGGATGGCCACTCCCGCCCTCCCCAGCTTTCTCAGGACCCTGCCCTCAGCCCCCTTTTATGGGGGGCTCTGAGTACGCTGCCTCCTCCAAGGGCTGGGGAAAGGGAACACGGGTGGGGATGCCGCGCCACCTTCACCTTCTTCTGCCTTCCCAGTGCTTTCAGCCATGATCCGGGGGGCAGCAGATGGCTCCCGGTTCCAGGTGTGGGACTACGAAGAGGGAGAGGTGGAAGCCTTGCTGGATCGGTACTTTGAGGCTCTTCCTCCAGAGTAGGCGGCTTCCTCCCTCACCCCAACCATTTGCCTTAACCCCACTTTACCAAATTCTTCTGATCTCAGACGGCTATAATAACCATTCCTATCTTTTAGCCCAGTACCAAATTAAAAGGTACGTTTACCATTCTAACTTTATGTCTGTATGTGTAGTGGGACAGGGCAGGTCCTCAGTAATATTCTCTCTCACCCCACTTCACTTCAAGATGAAGAGAAACCCTTTAAAAGTCTGTAGGCCCCAAGAGGAGGATGCTTCCTAATGCCCTCGGGCCCTTGTGTCTAACGTCCAAGAGTTTAGAGGAAGGCCAACCATTAGAGGAAGGACAGGGGGTGGCTCTCCCGTCGCCTCGGACACTGGGCTGGGTCTGGGGCAAGCGGGCAAGCCTGTTCCACACAGACCTGCAATGGCCTTTATCAGCTTAGGTTAAACGGGTGAGCTTTAGGCTTTCTTTGATGACAGAAGAGTCTGGAGGTCAAAAAAACTAAAGCATGAGGAGGGTTGGCGGTGGGAGGGTGTGCGTGGGAGGGAGAGCGGGGGAAGCTGCCCAGCCTGCTTCAGAGAAGTATGTGAAAAAAAGTTTATTCAGTAAACAGAAGAAGGTGCTGCAGATGCTGGGAATCGCCCCCTCCAGGTGCCCCATGACAACGGCCAGGGTGAGTCCTGACCCCCTCGGCTCCACAGCTCTGGGGCGGCTCCAGGTGCTCCCTGTGTCTTGCCCCTCAGTCATAGCCCTCATCATCCTCTTCCTCGTCACCAAAGAAGAAAGTGTCTCGGTCTAGGTTCTCAGACTCTTCATCATAGGAGAAGCTGTCATTGTCCAGGTCCTCATCAAACTCATCCTGCTGCCACTCGGGCACATCGTCCTCGTCGTCTTCCTCCTCCTCCTCCATCTCCAGCCCCGAGGAGCCCTGAGGCCTAGAGAGAGAGAGTGCCACTCAGCCCCAGAGGAAGCCCAACATGTCCCACTTCCCTCTGCAGCTCCGCCCATGCTCACTGATTGCTGGGAATGTTGGGCCCTTTTGACTCCCGGGCCTCTAACGACGGACCTTGGAGACCAACCCGGAAATCCTGGCAAAGAGACGAGAGGGTGCAGGCAGCAGGACAGTAGAGGCCACCGGGCCTCTGTGCCCAGTGTTCCCTCGACCAACGTTCTCTGAGGGCCCACTAGGTGCCATGCCCCTGGCAGGGATGCTCCCGCCTGCTCTCCCTCCCTCACCACAGCACCTCGCAAACCACTGCTTTGTGTAATTTAACTCAAGACGTGATCTCCAGGCACACAGGACACATTGGTGAGGCATACCAGCCCTGTGTTTTAGGAGCTTACAGTGTTCATGTCTTTTCTGCCCAAATTACTACCAGTCTGTAAGCTCCCTGAAAGCAGGTTCATACTCAACAGCAGCGTATCAGAGCTGGAAAGAATCTCAGAGATCCCTTACTCCAGTGGACCCCAGCCCCTGGCCCCCAACTCTTGGGATTCTGAATCCACATCTGGGAAGTATGTCTGAAAAACTTCCCCAAGTGAATCTGATGAATAAGGATCTGGCAAAATAACCCTCGATCTGGGCTAATTCCTTTATTTTGTAGGAAACGCCAGGCGGTTAAGTGGCAGGGTTGAAAGTATCCAGCAGGCTGGTCTAGGAGCAGGGACACACGCCCCGTCTCCGTCTCTGCACATCCACTCACCCTCGCGCCTCTCCTCCAGGCACCAGTGGGGCGGGGTCTGCGTACCTGGGCCGAGTGCTGCAGGAGGGCGAGCAGCCTCTCCTGGATCAGCCGGAGCAGCTCCAGGCCCATGTGGAGACAGTCCGCCCGCAGGAGGCGCAGGGCCGAGGCCAGGTCTCTGCGCTGCAGCAGGAGCTCCTCTGCAGAGGTGGCAGAGCGCGGGGGCTCCCTCCCTTCTTCCATCCCCTCCACTCCCTCCTTCGGCAAACCCCTGCTGAACGCCGACCAACTTCTGCTAACATCTACCAGACCCAGCTCTAGACACCCACTCCGTGAGGCTCACACTCTAGTCAAATCAAAGGTCAGGCGAAGACCTGTGTCCTTAGGCACAAACAGCCTGTACTGTGTACCTTCACAGCAGAATTTTAAAAGGCTGATGGTGATGAGGCCATGAAGAATTAGGAAGAGGAAGAGGATAGCGTGCGGGTGGGAAGCTGGGGTAGGGGCGCTGTGTGGTCCCCACCTGTCGGAATGGGATGCTCAGGGGGAGGGGCGGGGCGGGGCAGTCTCACCGAGCAGGATCTGCAGGGCAGTGGTGTGCAGCTCCAGGTGCTCCGTCTGCTGCTCCACCACGTCCATCTGCTCTGTGTCCTGGTTGTAGAAGCTGTACACGCAGGCGTAGGCCAGCACCTGGGGGAGCCCAAGTCAGCCCTCTCCCGGCTGCGGTGAGGCACCTGCCTCCCACCTGTTTGCTCCTCATTCCCTCCAGCCAAACAGGTTAGAGGACAGCTGCCCAGCCCCCTAGACCCCCTTGGCACATCTCTCCCCTCCCCCACCCACCACAACCTTTCGAGCCTGCTCAAGTCCCCGGCAAGCATCGCTGAGGAAGGTGAAGGATTTGGGTGGTGGCACCTCGTGGAGGGCAGATACTCGGTTCCATAAGTTCACGGCAAACTCCTGTGCAGAGGAAGGCCGGTCAGCACCAGCACAGGTACACAAATCCTCATCAGAACAGCCCCCATCCAATATGACCTTTGGCCCCTCCCCGCCCACCTACCCCAGCCCTCTGACCTCACAGACCCAACTCTTTCCTCTCTCCTCACCCGGGCCTGGTGATGGAAAGTGCACCGCTCGTTATAGTCCTGAAACCGCTTCTCTTGGCGAGCTGCCTTGCTCACCTGTAAGGACACATGAAGGGGGCTACCGTGGTTTGTTGGAGCAGATCGGGGCTCATCAGACTAGCTACTATTCACAGAGGCCTTTCCACACTTTACCCAGATTTTTTCATTTAATCCTCAGAACTCTGTGAGGTAGGTCACATTATTACCCCCTTTTACAGATGAGAATGCTGAGGACAAGTAAACTGACCCAAAGCCACCCACTAAGCAGTGGAACCGGGCTCTGACTCAGTCCTTGCTCTTCTCCACTCTGCCTTGCTGCCCCCAGAAGGCCCAGCCCGCCTTGGCCCTCCTACAGCCCCCTGGGTGTGAGAAGTCCCACTCTGGGGCCTCTGGTCCCTGTGCAGACCTCGTGGGCCAGACCTCCCAGCATCTGTAGGCCCAGGTGGCTTCTGTCTTCTCCCCATCGAGCAACTGTTCCAGCAACTGCTGGGCTGCTCTGCACAGAGCCCTCTTTGCACAGGGCCCCGCAGAGAGCCCACCTTGCTGCCCGTGGGCCTTGACCTTCCCCAGCACCCAGCCCCTTACCATGGCAGAGCAGTTGTAATAGTCTTTGTGATTGGGCTTCCAGGACTTGAGGCAGCGCCAGCAGAATCCATGGTTGCATTTGGCACAGGTCATGCTATGGAGGAAGCTAGCTGGTCAGGACTCCTGCCTCTGGCCAGGGCCGCACCGGGAACGCCAGGGACCGGGATGCACCACTGACGATGTCCCTGGTTCCTCCATGCCCTTAGTCTCCTGACCTTACTGGTTCCTACTGAATGAATACACCTTTGCTTCTGAATGCCCCGTTACAGTGTAGACTTACAAGTGGGGTAAGGGCCCTGGTTGGCGTGGCTCAGTGGGTTGAGCACCAGCCTGCTAACCAAGGGGTTGCCAGTTCGATTCCCAGTCAGGGCACATGCCTGGGTTGCAGCCCAGTTCCCCAGTTGGGGGTGAGCAAGAGGCAACAAATCCATGTGTCTCTTGCACATGAATGTTTCTCTCCCTTCCCCTCTCTCTAAAAGTAAATGAAAATCTTTTTTTTTTTTTTTTAAAGTGGGGGAATATGAGATCCAGGAATCACTCTGGAGGGTGCCAAGAAAGTGGTTGGTTGAATAACTGCCCTAATTATTGCTTAGCTTTTCAGTAAAACCCCACTGCCTCTTCCCTTACTACCAGGCCCCCTACCCTCTCCCGTGCCCACTGGCCCCCCAGGGCCCACGGTACTCCCTTCTTACTGCAGACACCCCTCATTCTTCTCGATGGGGGTCTGACAGCTGGGACAGCGCTTAGAGATGAGCTTGGCCAGGTGCTTGCTCTGGGCCTCCACACTCATGCCATCGTAGTAGCCGCCGTCATCGACCCACTGAGACATGTGGCCACAGCTGGCAGGGTAGTGTGCCTGGAGTAGGCAGGGGAGGTGAGGACACCACGTGCTGGCATGCAGGGGAGAGTGGGAGGGAGGGAGTCCCATTTGGAGGACCAGGGAGGAGGAACAGAGCTCAACTCGGTGGCAGAGGACGAGGACAGGCGGTCTCTGCGTGTGTGTGGCAGGGAGGGGTGCTGAGTGGGGTGGGGGCGGGCACTGGCTTGGCATCAAAGCTGGGGTGGGCACCCACCTCTGGGAAGCTGCAGTTGAAGCAGGAGGCCCAGCCACACTTGGAGCAGGCAGTCCCGCAGCCCAGGCCCTGGCGGCACAGGATGCGGTCGCAACCGCGGGGGTTGGTGCACCAGGTCAGGTTGGAGCAGCTCTCCACGTAGCCGCGAAGGAGGGCCTTCTCGTACTGCGGGGGGCGCAGGTGCCGCGGGGTGAGGGTCTGGCTCTCCGGGATGCGCTGTCTCCAGGCCCCCAGGATCCTGCACATCAGCCCACCCTCCGGGGCCTGCCCCTCTGGCTGTGCACCAGAGCCTCTCTCAGGGGAGGGAGTACCTTGGAGATGACCTCTGGCGAGGAGACGATGGCACGGATGAAGGCTCCCGTGGGCTGGGCAGGGCAGTCGGCAATGGGGCATGTGCAGTTCATCACCAGGTTCTGCTCTATTCGAGTTGTCAGATACTCATTCCAACAAGACTGGGAGGGAAAGGGAGGCGCTGCTCAGGGACAGTGGGGGAGCAGCACAAGGAGACGGTGTCCTGGTCACTCACCTAGCACCTCTACCCAACGGTGCCGAAGGCCAGAGACGAGCCTGCCTCTCGATCGGCCTCAAAACTGACCCTAATCTTTCTGGCTTCCATGGTTTTCCTAGGATTGGCCCAAATTGCAGTTGTCTTTGAGGATGTGTGGGCCAAGACAGCAGCCCAATTATAATTATTGTTGGCATGGACATGGAGAAAATGGGGAAAGAGAATCAAAAAAGAGGGAAGACTCAAGTTCTAAAAAGGAATTGGAGAGAGCGAGAAGGCCAGAGGGGAGGGAGGCCCGGGAGGAAGGAGGGTCCCCTGGCCCCATGGGGTGGTGGCCCCGGCACCGCAGACACAGCCAGGGCTCTCCGCCTGGCGCCATCCGCTCCCCTCAGGGACTCAGTCCCAGGGTCGAACCTTCCCACCTCCTGAATCCTTGTCTTGCACCCCTGTCGCTGCCCCACCCTAAACCAGGCCACTGTCCTCCTGAACGGCTGCAGGAGCCAGTCCCAATAAACGTTCTCCCCCGCCATCCCTCCCCATCAAACCCACTTGGTTTATGCATGATCAGCAGCCTGATCCTCCTAAAAGACTCCATTAACAACCCTTCCCTGACACTGCCAACGGTCAAGCTTCCGAAATGATGTATCTGACCCCAGGAGAGGACATGTATCTGTGGTATCAAAGCTGCAGGATAGATGCAAAGCACTTTACGGGCTATTTTTACTCAGAGGAAGGTACAAAACAAACCTCTTTTTATATAGTGAAACAAACCCAGATAAATTGGGATGCTGAAGGCAAAATTCCTGTATTTCCCCAATAAAACAGGAAATTTCTCCAAATTCAGAGGGCTCGCTTGCAGCCACAGAGGCGGCAGGACCCTCCGGGCCGCAGAGGACCGCCCTGCCGATGGCTCACTCCCCTGCTTGGGCTCGCCCTTGGCTCATGCTCAGCCCAGCCCAACTGGGACTGGGTGTCCAGCCCTCTGACGATCCCACCCGCCACTCACGGCTCACCCTGGAAGCTGCCTCCAACCACTCCAGACCCCAGGATTTCCCAACTCTGAGTTCTCATGCATGTCATTTGTGCCATTCGGCAGTGGCTCGTCCAGACGCTCCTCCTCTTCTTCCATCAGCCTATTTTTCTCAGTTGAGTTTTCAGCCTCCCTATCTCCACATCTCTGTAGGGTAGGGGTGCCCCGAGTTCAATGCCCTGGGCCTGTTTCTGTCTCCTTGGACGATACTAACCAGGCCTCTCCACTTAATTCTGATTTTGAAAACCCACTGTCTACTGGCCAGTCCCACATAGGTGTGCAACAAGCAGCTCAAACTTCATGGACACAAAAGACAGTTTCCCCTTAAAAACCTGTTCTTCACCCCCAGTCCCAGACCCAACATCTCCCTCAACTCAGTCAAAGATGACACATCTCTCCCACCCCGATGCTCAGGTCAAACGCCCAGGAATCACCCTCGATTCCCTAGTGCTAACCCCCACATCCCCCAAGTCCTACCTGCTCTACCTCCAAATGTGGCCCAGCCCACGCACTCCCCCTTCCCCTCCGTCCTGAGGCCAACGACCTCTCGCCTCTTGTGTATAAGTCTCCAAATGGTTGTCTCTACTTCCACTCCTGTTCTGTCCAAGCTGTTTCTCCACACAAAGTGATCCTTTCAAAAATGTAAATCAGATCACATCATAACCCTGTTCAAAACCCACCATGGCTTCCCCTATAGTAAAACCCTGCATACCAATCCCGACCCAGCTGGGCCCCTGTCCTCCTGCCAAACCTGCTCTCCTGCTGCCGTCCGGTCCCGGAGCCTCACCGCGCTTTCCCCTGCTCTTCCCTCTGTCTACCACTCTCCTCCCCAAGGGGCTCATCTGCTCTGCTCCGCACGGCCTCCCCCGACCTCCCCAGTCTCGAGCCCCGGGCAAAGCCCTCAGCCCCCTCCTAAGCCACGCACTTCCAACGACCTGACCTCACTGTAGTCTCTTCCCCACACTCATCCTAAGAGTGTGGAGGGAGGCTGCCAAAATCCAATCCTGACCTTGGATTCCTTCTCCAGTGCCTCCATCCACAGTCTGTAAAGTGGAGATAGAACAACAGCTGCCCCACAGGGAACTAGGATGGGAGCTGAGTTAGACAATGCATGTAAAACAGCACAACGGCCCAGAGCGAGTCCCCACGACTATTAGCTGCTGTTACTACCAGCGCTCGGGTAACTTCTTGCTTGGACTTTCCCACTCGCTCATTCAGCACCCAGTGCTGTGCACACAGTAAATCCATGACAAATATTAGTTGAATGAAAAAATGGAAGTGTCAAGGAAATAAAAACCTGGAAAAAAGCGAGCACAGGCACCTATGTGAGAAGAGTAACTTGAAGCCAAGCAAAGGGAAAGGAGAAAAAGTACTGATACACACGCATGCAATGCCCATGCCCCAGATCACCCGCCACTGGGACATGCTGCTGGGAGAGGCAGCAACAGCTCATGGCAACGAGGGCGCTCATCCTGATGTGCATGGGCTTGACCCCTGTCCTAAGAAGCTGTGAGGCAGGAAATACCAGAGAGCACTCGGATCCCTTTGCTTCAGCCCCTCCTCCCAGCCTCTGATGACTGAGTACTCACTCCCCAGCGTCCATCCAGCCTTCTCTGCTTCAGCTTTAACACAGCAAACCTGCCTTCCCATATCCCCTTCTCTTTTTCTGGTTTACAGCACTTTCTATTTTTGTATTAAATGAGAGTATACCAGCATATACCGGGGTGGCACAAAAGCAGGTTTACAGCTGTGAATACATGAAATACAGGGTTTATTCCTGTATTATTTATTAGATGAACTGTAAACCTACTTTTGCCCTACCCATATAAAAAAAGTGATGATGTTCTAAGATAAACAGACTATGAAGAGGAAACCATAAACTATGGTCATCACCAATTTAATAACACTTCTCAGTTACGAAGTGCCTTAATGTGTACTGTGTGAGACGTGTATCAACGTGTGTATTTATATTTATATTTCTCAAACTTGGCTGAACACTGGAATCACCTGAGGAGCTTTTAAAGCTCCAAATGCCTGGATTTCATCCACAGATTCTGATTTAATTGGCCCGGCGTATAGCATGAGCATCAGGATCTTTAAAAACTCCCAGTGCCTATAATATGCAGCAAAGTCCGAGAACCACTGCTACATATCGCTGGATCCCAACCACCAGCCTTCAGAATGTCAAGGCAGATGACAAAACTACTTTAAGAGGGACTAAGAGACTTGTCCGACATTCCCAGGTTAGGAAATGGTGGCGCTGGGGCTAGAACCAACTGTTCCCAAGGAACTGTGTTCAGGTAGAAAGCCAGGGGCCAGAGCGAGCTGGCAGGCCTCACCTTGCAGCAGTAGTGCATGCAGCAGAGAGAGGGCACGTCGTCGTCGGGCTCCAGGGGGCTGACACAGACAGGGCAGTGGTCGGGGCGTGGAGGGGCAGCCTGGGCCTGTGGCACCCGCAGCCCAGCCGCCAGCAGCAGCGGCTGGGGGTTCTCACTGTAGCTCTGTAGCAGCTGTTCAGCACCCCAGTGGGAATGAGCCAAAAGGTGCTGAGCCACATCTGGCTCTAGGTTCAGTGTCTCCTGCACCTGCCGCACCGTCTGCTCCATCAACCCTTCCACCTCCTGGGGGCTCATGGTGCGGCCTGCAGGCAGCTGAAGAGATGCCAGGGCGGCCACAGCCTCTGGGCTTGAGGGCAGAGAAGGGTCGGTGGTCAGTCTCACTGCTCTGCTTATGCAAGCTGCTAACTGAACTGCGCCCTGTTCCCCTGCCTCCCGCTTGCACACCCCTGCCCATGATTGCTTAACCAGCCTGAAGATAACCGCCCAAGCCAACTGTCACAGCGGGGGCCTCCACAGAAGCATTTGCAGCTGTGGGGGCTGGGCTGGCTATCGCCATGATGGGAGGCACTACAGGAATCTAGCGACCGACAATAGACGGGACAGTCCCACTGTAGGTCCCACCCAAAATGCTACCAGCTCTGATGAGAGTCCACAGCCTTCCTAGTCAGTGCAGTCTGCAGGCCAGCAGCATAGGTCTGAACCACTGAATTAGGATCTGCATCTTAACAAGATCCCCAGGTGATGTGTACGCGTAGAGAAAGATTACTCTACAGAACTCACTTTACACCCAACGCAAATAACAGGCACCAAAGTGGTGCCATAAAAACTTCTGAACTGGGTCCAATGTAAAAAGTTTTATCTAATTAGGGGACAGCTATGGCAAATTCCTCTGCAGAACATGCTTCCCAAAAAATAGTGTTTGTATATTTCCCTGAACAGGGTACATAGTTAACACTCAATACATATTGCATATTTCATATTCGCTTAGAACGAGAGACATATATATAAAGGAGTTTTCCTCTCTGGGTCCCTTGCTAAGAACTGCCTCTAGGAGGATGGGGACAGCAAGATCCTTGATTAGAAAGGAAAAGAAGGGGTGAGGGCACTGGGAGAGGGAATGAGGACGGTCACATTGGGAATAATTCAGGGAGAGGGAGAATAGGGTTAGACAAAGGAAGAAATGAAGTGCCTTCCCACAGGGAGCCTGGCTTTGGCACTGCAACCCCTCCCATGTTACTGAGAAACCATCTGTCATGGGGAGCCCAGCCCTCTCTACTGGCCTGGGGCCCCTTCAGCAGGGGGTGGGGCTGCGAGTAGTTACCTAGGACTGGCGGTCTCAGTGGTTTGGGTGCCACAGAAGGGGACCTCTGCCTGCCCGCGGCAGGGTTCTGTGGGCTCTGGGGTGGCATACATCAGGATCTGGGGCCAGTCGTCACGCTGTTTCACATAGCCCTGGCCCAGGAGGTGCAGGACACACGAGAAGACATCTGTACTGGTACAGGCCACTCCCCCAGCAACGGTTCGGCCCAGGCTTCCGGGAGGATTTGGACCCTTCTGCCAGGCCTCCAGCACCTGGACAGGAGGAGAGGACACAGGCTGGCCCTGTTTATCTAGAGGAGCCTGCCTGCCTAGGTTCGATGCCCAGCTGTGCCACCTACTAGCTGTGTGACCACAGGTAAGTTACTGACTTTCTCATGCCTCATTTTTCTTATCTGTCAAATGGGAATGATGATGATGATGATAATAATACTGCCTATCTCATAGAACTGTTGTGTGAATTAAATGACTTCATAATGCAAACTCTTAGGTTTAGTACCTGGCATGAGGGTAAATAAATACTCATGTCTTGTCTCTCCCTTTGGTCTAATTGCCCTGTCAGGAACAGAAAACCCAGAGAGAAATGTAACCCTCCAAAGTCTCCCACGGAGAGTTTACCTTCCCTTGTGGTGACCCCTGGGCTCTAACCTCCACCCCCAAGCATGGCTCCCTCCCTTCCCTAACTTCATGGTACCCTCTCTACTTACCAGACAAACCAGGTGATCAATGTGGAGACCCTTCTCCCCATGGGCTTTGAGGATACGGACAAGAAGACAGCTCAAGAGGTTCCTCTTCTGTTCCAGGGTTCGGCCCTCATCTTTCTCTACATTCAGGTACTTCTGGGAAGGTACCAGCCACAGGGCCTCCCCACAGGGCCGGAGCCCAGGCTCGCGAACCCGCAGCACACCTGGAACTCACTCCCAGTTAGTGCCCAAGGAGGGGAGGGAACAGAAAAGGGACCCCATTCTCATTCCCTGCTACACTACCCCCACTCTGAGAGTCCCACCCGCTATGAGCAGAGTCGCAGGCCAGACCCATTGACTTACCCCCATGTGGAAAGTCCTGACCCTCATGCAGGGTCAAAGGGCCATTCTCAGAAGTGAGGGGCAAAAGTGCCTGGAGCAATAGCTGTGTGGTGAGGTCAGAATTCTTCACCAAGGTTTCTACTGACACCTCCTGGTAAGGAGAAACAGGGCCAGTCAGAAGTGGAAAGGATGGAAGGAAGAGGAGTTTAGGGAAACAGTGGCAGACAAAGGGGAAGACAAGACAGAGAGGGGCTGAGGAGCGGAGGCACCTCTGTCTGATTGAAATTTAACAGCAGCCACATCTGCACGGTGGACACATGCAGGGTCTGGTCCCCAAACTGCAGCTCAGCCCGGCCCAGCCACGTCCACTGCAGTCGCCGGTGCGGTCCCCAGACTGGGTGGTTCTGACCTGGGAAAGTATCGAGGAAAAGGGTGGAGACAAAGAATAGGGGAAATTGGGGGTTAAGGGTTGAGGCGAGGAGGTACTATTAGTTAAGGCTTGCTCCTGCTAGTCTCTTAGGCCCCAGCGGTTACAGCTTCCAGAGCTCAGCCTCCTCTGTGCTGCCTCCCAGGCAGGCCACAGGTATCTGGGAGCCCACCCCGCGCCTGGCCCTGTGTCAGGCAGGCTCCATGGAAGAAACACCAGGGTTCTGGGTTTTGCCCGTAAGGAGCTGACAGTTATATGGACCCACCAGGCTGGCGTCCTGTTTCTCAGCTCCAGCAAGTGAGCTTGGGATGTTTGCTCACACTAGACAGTGGGGATGCTGTCAAAGGCAGGGAGTATCTAAAGAAGCCAACCTGAGAGGTGCTCTGTGGCCAGAGTTGGGACATATGAACACCAAAATAAATAAATAAATAAATAACACCTGCAATGGACTGAAACACATGAAATATTTTTTAAATCTATCAATTTTCAATGACTGTATTCTTTTAAAGAAGACCTCATTGCTCATCTTAAGAGGATGCTAGGCAACCAACACATTATTCTGAAAACTGGTACAAAATAAAGGGGAGGAGGAAAGAATCAAGCCTTTCCTGTACCAACTGTATTTCAAAGTAACTAAAAAGTTGGTGAGAAAAGTTTCTCTTTATAGAGAAAGCATTCCAGCTAATACATGAAGAAAGAATAACAAAACTAGAACATCAATAGTTCGTAATCCCTAGTGAAATGATAGACCTGTGCAATGATAACGAATGACTATCTAATGAAAAGATGATGGGAAGCCATGTGTACGTCAGACTGACAGCACTGAAATCCACTGACCCACCTTGATAACACAGAGACAGCTACAAGTTAATACACCTCCTGGCAGAAGTACACAGTGCTACCTGTGAAGTGTTCTTGCCCAAGAAGTCAAACCCAAATCTGAATAAGCTTCTACACCTAAGTATCGGTGTTCAGGAAACAAAGGGGACAGAGGAACATGCTAGAGGACACCTTGTGGATACAAATCAGCAAACCAGCCTGTCAACAACTTTATTTGGCAAACAACCCAGTTTCCTCCACAAACAATTGCAAAAAGGGCAGGAAGAAAAGAGGGAGACTGGAACCCATAGATTAAGGGACATGAAAAAATAGAACTAAATCAAATGCAATGTGTGGGTGTTTGCCTCAATAAACAAACAAAAAACCCTAATTTAAAAAACTCCAGAACACTAAATGTCTACCTGATGATATTAGGAATTGTTAACTTCTAATGGTTTGATAATTGTACTGTCCCTCCCTTTAAAAAGAGAGTCCTTATCTTTTATATTTCAGGGCTGAGTAAGTGGGTGGGGATATAGATGAAACAAGATGGGCCATGAATTGGTATATGTTGCTAACTGGAGTTTGTCTACTCTGTCTACTTTTGTGTATGTCTAAAATTTATCGTAATAAAAAGATTTTTAAAGTGAGGCTGAACATAAACCATTCTCAAAAAAAAAAAACCTGACAGTTTTCTACCAATACTCACTCCCTCAATGAGGAAACTGCTAAAGGACAAACTTTAGGGAAAAAATTGAACTAAAGAAGAAGAAACAAGATACAAAAGGAATGGTGACTAAAGCAATTGGTATGATGGCAAATCTAAACATCGACTGAATAAAACAGTAATAGTAATGACTAAAAATAGATAATTCTAAAACACTGAACGACAGTAACAAGCAAGATTCAAGTTAGAGCTGAAGTTAACATTTTCTATGGTCCTCTTATTATTCAGGATGGAAGGAAGTGACATTATTAAGACAAACAAATAGGTTAAAAATATAAGGATAATCAACTGTGGAAACAGAATGCATAACTTCCAAAACAAAACCAAAAAAAAAAAAAAAGTTTAAAAAAAATTAATCTGAAAGAAGGAAAAAAAAAGCACAAAAGCCTAGTATAGAACTGTATCTACAAAGGTGTTCAATTTATTCTTCTTCGTTTAATTATATGTGTTTTACATACAGGGGTTGGCAAAGTACATCTACAGTTGTAATACAAATAAATAATAAAATAATTAATTTAAAAATAATACAAGAATAAACTGTTTCACGTACTTACAACTGTAAACCTACTTTTGCCAACCCCCTATTCTGTTGTGTATATGAAATAACTAAAATTTTAAAATGTAAGAAGGGCCCTGGCTGGTGTGGCTCAGTGGACTGAGTGATGACCTGCAAACCAAAGGTCACTGGTTCAACTCCCAGTCAGGGCACATGCCTGGATTGCAGACCAGGTTCCCCACTAGGGGGCGTGTGAGAGGCAACCACACATTGATGTTTCTCTCTCTCCCTCCTTTCCTCTCTCTTTAAAAATTAAAAAAAAAAAAATCTTTTTAAAAATTTAAAATATAAGAAGGGTAAATTTAAACACAAATAAGAGGTTAAAAATAAAAATCCAATATATGGTTACAGTAATTATAAATAGGCTAAAATTGACAACTCAAAAAGAGAGATTATTAAGTTGAATACAAAACAAATTCTAGGTATTTACAAGACACATGCCTAAAATATAAGAGTATGGCAAACTTAAAAGTAAAATAATACTGGGGGAAACTCTGATGAGAGTAGAATATTGGCATGGTTTTAAAGTATCTCCCCCAACAGATTGCCTATTAATAGCAGCAAGGAAAAAAACAATAACTGTACAGTGGAGAAATCAAACAACACCTTGACCAGACTGTCAAAATTAACATCCCAAAAGAGGGACAGATCAAAATTGTATGCTTCCAAATATAATACCCTGAGAAGCATATAAATCAGCTAC
Source organism: Pteronotus mesoamericanus (assembly GCF_021234165.1). Lineage (NCBI taxonomy): Eukaryota > Metazoa > Chordata > Mammalia > Chiroptera > Mormoopidae > Pteronotus > Pteronotus mesoamericanus. The sequence goes on along the minus strand of NW_026555085.1, from coordinate 12,699,613 downwards.
TTAGTATTCTGGCTAGGAATGCATAACCTGAAACTAACCATGAGGAAATACTATATAAATTTAAGATGAGATGCTATTTAGTTAATTTAAAAGGACTGTATTCTCTAAAAATATCAGTGTCATGAAAGACAAAGAAAGGCTGAGGAATTATTCCAGGTTCAAGGAGACTAGAAACATGACAACTAAACATAATAGGTGACCCTAGACTGAATCCTTTCCTGGACTTAAAAAAAAAAAAAAAAGACATGGGATCAATTGACAAAACTGGAATACGGAAATATCAAATGTTTGAAATTGATGAATTATGGTTATGTAAGAGAATACCTTTATTCTTAAGAAATATATATTAAAGTATTTAGAGGCAAAAGGCCAGCATATATGCAATTTACTCTCAATTACACACACACACACACACACACACAATTATGTGTGTGCATATATACAAACACATACAATTATAGGCATACATATCCATATATACACAATTATGTGCACATAGTGTACACGCACTTATACATATGCATAAATACACAAAGAGCAAATGACAAAAACAAAATAGGCAAAATGTTAACAAAAGGTAAACCTGGATAAAGTATGTGGGTGCTCTTTGTATTAATCTTAAGTTTTTCTGCTAATTAGAAATTATTTCCAAATAAAAAATTTTTAATTGTATACTTAAAATGGTTAAAATGGCAAATTTTATGAGATGTATATTTTACCACAGTAAAAGATACCTGAAAGAACTACCAATCCCAACAAAAAGTAAAAGGATAGAAAAAGAGGTACTAGAAAAATACTAACCAAAGAAAGCTGGTATACTATATATACCAGATAAAAGCTGACTTGAAGTTTTTACCAGAAAGGTCATATGTGTGGCTACTTAAATTTAAATTGATTAAAGTAAATGAAATTAAACACTCAGTTCCCCAGCCAAACTAGTCACATTTCAGGTACTCAACAGCCACAAATGTCTATCATACTGAACAGTACAGAACTTCTCCATCATTGCGCCAAGTTCTGTAAGTAGCCCTGTTATATAATGTTAAAGTTGTATGTAGTAACACTGTCAAAATATATAAAGCAAAATTTCATACTTAGTTTAAAAATTCACTATCATAAAGGTAGATTAGAGCACACCTCTCTCAGTAACAAATCAAGTATACAAAAATAAATTTGAAATTCTGTTCGAATTACAGAAAATTTGAACAATGCCCTGGGCTGGGTGGCTCAGTTAGTTGGAGCATCATCCCATGCGCCAAATGCTGCAAGTTCAATTTCAGCTCAGGGCACACTCCTAAGGTTGAGGGTTCGATCCCCCATCAGGATGTGTATGGGCGACAACCAACTGATACTTCTCTCTCACATCAGTGTTTCTCTCTATCTCTCCCTTCCTCTTGCTCTAAAATCAATAAATATATCCTTGGGTGAGGATTGAAAAAAAAAGAAAATTTGAACAATAAAATTAACAATACCAGTTTAGTAAAATATGTAGACTATTGTACCCAGCAGCTGAAAACACACATTCTTCTTTATCACACATGGAACACTTATAAAACTTGACCATCTACTTGGCTACAAAGGAAGTCTCAATAGGTGGCAAAGATTCAGTATCACAGAAACCATGTTCTTTGGCCACAATGGAATGAAGGCTGAGATCTTATACAAAAAGATAACTAAACAAACGAAACAAAGAAAAATCTGCTTGGCAATTTTAAAATCTACTTCTAGAAAAGTAGTAAGTCAAAGAAGATATAACAAAAATTAGAAAATTCTTTGAACTAAACAAGAAAAATGTTACATAATAAAAACTTATTCAATATCCCAAATATCCATCAGCAGCAGAAAGGGTAAATATATTCCTACAATGAAACATGACTCGGCAATACAAAAGAACAAAGTAGTGATACAACTGACAACCTGACTCACTTCCACAGACACTAAGTTGAGTGGGAAATAAGACACAGCAAAATATATGCTCTATGATTCCATTTACACGATGTTACAAATACAGGCAAAAATCTATAGTGACAAAGTAAAGATAATGGTGTCTCTTGGAAGAAGATACCGACTAGAAAGGAGACATGAAGGAGGAAGATTTCTGGGTGCTGGAAGCATTCTGCATCTTGATCTGGGGGTCAAGTAATGCATATGATGTAAAACTCATTAAGTTCATAACTAAGATGCATGCACCTTACTGAATACTAATTCATATCTCAATTTAAAAAAATTAAAAGACAAACCCAAAAATCTTACAGAATGCAGCTAAACCAATACTGAGAAGGAAATAAATAGCCTTAAATACTTTTATTTGGAAAGAGGTCTGAAAAGACTAAGCGTGCAACTTGAAGTTAGAAAAAGAAAAATACAACCAATTCATACACGGCTGAAGGAAATGATGAGAAATTAATGAAGATCTAACCCACTCTTCTTCACCTTCCCCAAGAGACTGTTTCCTCCTATCTGCGCATTCCTGGCCAAAGGTCCTCTCCTATTCCTCTCTTGCCACCCCAAATCTCACCCCACTCTCCAATTGCCTGTCCCTATCGCCTCACTCTGGCTGTAGAAATTGGAGAAGCGGTCAAGGGCATCACAGAATTCTGTGGGAAGGCACTTTCTGGGATGGTACAGGTAGCAGAGTGGGGAGACCGGCCAGCAGCGTGGTGACAGGACCAGTACAGAAACTGTTGGACTTGGATCTTCGATAAATAGTTCTTTCCCAGCCTCCTCTTCCTCCTCTTCCTCCTGAGAGACAGAAGGATTTCAAGGGCCCTTGGGCTCCCTTCTTTAGTCTCCTATTCTCCCACTCTTTTCCCTTGCTCTTACCTCCTCTTCCTCCAGGCCCTGTTCTTCCTCATCCTCCTGCTCCAAGAGCAGCCTATCAAGCCGCTGGAGCTGGTAGACGTGGAACTGGCGCTGTAGCTCCTCGGAGGTGCTCAGGCTCTGCAGCATCTGCTGGGGGAGGCGGTTGGGGAAGCAGGGACCGATCTGCTCCAGCACGGCCCCCTCCAGCCAGCTCGAGCCCAGGCTCAGGAGACGGTCCGCCATGTAGTGCCTGCAGCACACACAGCCCCGGCCCAGCCTCAGTGTGGGCACGCGGACGGCCCAGCCTCCTGCTCCAGAACGTAGGTCCCTCTGTTGCAGGCAGCCTGGGTCGCAGGCCCTACCTCACCTATTCCGCTCCCTTTCCCCCAATGCCACAGCCATCTCTGGATCTTAATCTCTCCTCCCCACTGTGTCCTTCCTCATCTTCCCTCTAACTCAGATCTTTGCCCTGTCTAGACGCCAGGCCTCCTATGCCCTACCTCTCCAGAACTTCACTCACTGGTAGAAGTGCTCAAAAGTAGTGGCCAGCTCCAGGCCAGAAAGGACCATGATGGGCTCCAGATGCCGCTGAAGTTGCCCCGGCATGTCTGCTCCAGGGGCTCCGCCACTCAGGTGGCGCTGGATCTGTTGGTCGATGTGCCTGGCAAACTGCTCACTCATCTGGGGCAATGAAAGGGGCACCAGCAAACAATGAAGAGGGAAGAGGGAATGGAGGAGAATGGGGAATGAAAGGAGATGGAAGAGCAGAGACACGAGCCTCACGCATGAGCTGGAAGGCTTGCGGGACTCACGTGCGCCATGGTGAGGAAGGACTGCTGCAGCAAGGCGCCTGAGAAGCCACTGTGCAGGGCCAGTGTGAAGGCTGCCCGGGGCCCGAAGAGCTCTGAGCCCGCCCTCTGCAAGTGCTTGTAGAGTGTACAGTAACGTGGCACGAAGTCGGGGGCCCTCCAAGCTACAGCCAGGAACCTGCTGACCTGAGAAAGCACGAGAACTGTAAAGTCAAGTACCAGTATGTGGACAGACTAGAAAACCAACCCTCCCCCGAGTTCAGCTTCCTTCTGCCCACCTGCTCCTGCACCACACTCAGCCAGCACTGTGTTATGTTCCTCAGGCTGCTGCTTGGGAGAAGTGGTGAAGGTCCAGGGCTCCGATCCTGACCCTTCCTGTTCTTGCTGACTATGGAGACAGAAGGCAAAGCAAGGAGTTTTATCTCAGCCCTGGGGTGAGTCCTGGGGTCTTGGGTACTGACCCCTGGAAATACCCACAGCAAAGCAGCAAAGAAGAATAAAATCTAGGAGGGACGAGCCAGATAATATCACTGCCCAGATTCTGAGCTCAGCCACCACAGCTGGGACTTACAGGGATGAGTGGATGGCTCAGCAGAAAGCCCAGGAGGAGGCTCCACATGCACCAGCAAGTGGCAAAGGCGACGAACTCGAGAGGCAAAGGATGCTGCCCGACTCAGAGGGTTCCGAGAGCTCTCCCTTTGCTCTAAGTACTGACTCAGCAGCCATCCCAGGGAACTCACACCTTCTGCGTCTAAAAGATAGATCAGAGCAGGTCTTTGTGGGAAACAGAGAGCTCGGGAGGAGGAGGGAGAAGGAACAACTGTACCAAAAAGTTTGGGGGACAGCACAGCCCTCCCCTCCCCCAGCCAAGGTCTGCTTCAGTTGGAGTCTGGGGGTTCGGTAACAGGTTGGGGGTGGGGTGGGGGGGAAGATTTAAATACCAGAGCCTCAGGGAGCAGTCTCTAGGGCAGGAAGGAAAGGAACACAGGCCTTCAGGGATAAAGATAGGAACCAAGAGAACCAAGAGCATTAACCCAGGCAGTCTCTGGGAATAATAACAAGGAGCTGGTTAGTGGGGCCAGGGGTCGGGGCGCTTACCGGGGGAGGTGATGTTCTGCACCAGGGGGCTGACCAGGGCCTCCCAGCAGGCCTTGCCCAGTGCTTGGGCAGCTTCATCATCGGGGAGGAAGCGATCAGCAAAATTCTGCTCGTGGCGCAAAACCCTGTTCAGTCTGGGGATAAACAGTGTGTGGTCAAGGACTAAAGACGCAGACTCCCTTGAGGCCTCTGCTCAAATGCAGTCAACCCCTAATCACCCATACTCAGTCCCTCCCCCGGTTCGTCCCTAGCAGCACATACTTCTCACCTATGGTCACTTCCCCTCCGGTCCTGGCTGCCGCTTTACCTTTCAGACATCCACAGGGTCACACACCTTCTTCACAGCATCCTGCTCCCTTAACCACGTCCCTTCCCGCCTTCAACCCTGCCCACCTCTTGCCCCACCCACCTGGGACAGAGCTGGAGGAGACGCCTGCGGTCCTCTGCTATGTCCCGGCTCCAGGCTTGCGCCCGAATTGTGTAGAAGAGACAAGTACGGCGACACAGCTGCTCTCGGAATAGTGGCCAGAAAGTGGGCTTGGGGCCCAGGACCTCCACACCCCGAACCCGGGTGTCAATGCCGCCCTGTAACATGCACAGATTTATCTGTCACCTAAGCCACCCAGCTACGAAAGCCTGGCCTCACACCCTGAGCTCTAGTTCCTAGAGCTACTCAGGATGGCCCTCCCTCTCCTTGGCCTGAGCCTGGCCCCCAAATGCTGGGGAACCCTGTTACTATGGAAACCCTGTGCTACCTCCTGGTCCCCAGGACCCTGCCTCTGCCCTTGCTCTACCTGCTGGCAGCGCTTTATGCGAATCTGGATGACGGGCCAGAAGCGGTTCAGGTTCTCCAGGAGGATCACCCGGCTGGCGGAGGGCATCACATTGACCTGGTGGCGGGGCAGGGGAGAAGGCAGGGAGAGAGAGCTGTCACCTCCAAAAGTGGGGCTGGAAGGACTGTTGACAGCAACCAAATTTGTGATGGTGTGTGCCCATCACTGCTTCTGCACCGAGCCTGTGGAGCTACATGGCTCCGCATCCCTAATTCCACTCACTGCTTACAAGGAGAAAGGGATGTGGGAAATCCCCAGGGGCTGGGTCCCTCTGGTAAGGCCCTAAGACAAAGAGAAGGATGGGGATTAAGGTGAGGGAGGGGTCATGAGGGTCCCCACCGTGTTGAGCTCAGTGGTGATGCAGCTGGTGCTGTCGCCCCCGAACACCACTACCCGAGCCGGCATGTAACTGGAGTCCTCACTGGCCACCAGCAGAGTCAGCTGCCTGGGAAAGGAGAACAGAATCGGTTAGAACCAGGATCCTGATCTTTGTTTAAAATGACTTCAACCCAACACTTCCTCCTGACTCCTGTCCCTCTGCTCAAGCATCAGTCTTCCCATAGACCCTCTGCTTTTGCCTTTATCTTCCCCCAAAGTGACTTCATTCAATACCCTCATGACACCAAATCCACATCTCTACCCCAAGACTCATCTCCTGAGCTTTCACGCTGTGTGTCCCACAGACATTTCCATGTCATGCCCCACAGGCACCTCAAAGTCAACATGCCCAAATGGAACAACCATCTCCAAAGCAACCTGTTCTTCTTCCTACTTCTCTTTCCTGGGAAAGAGAATTGCCATCCGCCCAGCACTATAACTGCAACACTGTCGCTGTGATGTCTCCCTCTCCCAGCTTCCCTGTGTAGGTAAACGGCAAGTCCTGCAGCCTCCACCTCTCTTAAGATTTCCCCGTCTATCCCCCCTGGGTTCCCATTCGCTCTGCCTAACTGAAAAGTCATCATTCCTCAACTGGGCCACTGCATGACCCTTTCGACTTCTCTTGGCCGCCAACCCAAACTCCCATAATGCCAGAGTGAACTTTCCAAATAAAAAAAATCTAGTTTTATCTCTTCTCTTCTTAAAACCCTTCAGTGGCTCCCCCCAAACTTCAGAATAAAACTCAAACCTCTTAGCTCACAGAACTCTTGTCATCTAGCTCTGCCTACTTTTCTGGTTTCAGCTCCTCCTGTTTCACTACACATACCTTTCATTCCAACCAAATACATTTACTTAAAGTTCACCCAAATACATCACCATGTCTCTTACTTCCACTTTGCTCACATGCTGTCCCTCTGCCTAGAATATCCACTGCCCTCTCTTTATCTCCCTGCATTCTACTTCAAAACTCAGCTAGTTACCCTGTCCTTCAGGAAGCCTCCTCTGGCCTCTCAGTTGGCCTCATGATCCAGCACACATATTGATCATAATGCTTTTTCTTACTCTATGCTCTTACTGATTTTCCAGCCTGGTTTCCCAACTAGACTCCAAGTTCCCTGATGACAGATCCCACATCTCACTGTCCTTGCAGCTCCAGACCACTGCCCAGTGCCGAGCACCAAGTACACATTAAACAAATGCCCCCAGGAAGAGTGGGTGAGTGAGTTGCTGATCTCCTTCAACATCAAGCACAGGAAGTGACATCTGTACCTAGTTGGGGTGGCATGTCACCAGGCTCAGGGGTCCAGGGAACATCTATACCTAGCACAAGTCTCTATGTCTGTCTATTCACTGCACAAAATGGGCTTGAGTGAGTCCCTCAGGGATTGCAGATGGGGTTGTGTATGTGGGTGTGTGCACACCTAACAAGAACACCACGGTGCATGTGCAAGGTGATGTAGTGGGAGCCGGTGCTGCCGTTGGACTCCCAGTAGGTCTTGGGGTTGCGGTCCGTCAGCTTGCTGGCCCGGTGTGGGTTGGAGGACACCTCCACCCTCTCCCAGCACTTGTCCTCCTTCACTTCCACACTGGAGCCTGGGGGCAGTGGGAAGGGGTGGTGGTCACCACCCGGTTAGTTGAGAGAAAAAAGGAAAGGGAGTAGAGAGCAGGAAGGGAAGAGAACAAGTGTCGGGGCAGGAGCCAGGAGAAAGCAGATGGGGCACGAACCCTGGCAGAGATGCCTGAGGAACACATCAAAAAAGGGGATATTGATGGGTTGCTGGGTTCGTCTGTGGTCTTCGATCTGGTCCAGGACCATCTGCAGCCAGAACATGAGAAAGGGAAAAGGCAGAGGGGGAAACAGAGAAAAACAAACAAAATAAAAGATATATATGGAGAAAGAATCAAGGGGTAACAGAATACTGAGCCCATTTTTCCCCAAATTTTGGAACAGGAGCATGTGGAGCAAAGGCTGGGAAACAATACCCCAGATTTGCTACCACTCGTGTCAATCAGGGATACCAAATGGGGACACACACTAAATCCCCTCCCCCTACTTCTGGCTTACAGTCTCCCTTAGTTCTGTATCCACAAAGCTCCTTACCTGAATGCAGCCAGCCAGGATGCTGGAGGTGAGGCTACTATAGAGCTGGGCGTATTTTTCACACTCTGTTACCAGGTCCCGAAGCTCACAGGCCAATAGCAGCTGAACCGAGTGCTTGTCCAGGACTTTGGAGAGAGTCTCTTTGGCTCCCAGGCAGCAGAGCACCACTGCATAGTCCTTGTGCATGGAGGCCAGGCGATGCAGAAAGCAGAGCAGCTCCTGAACAATCTGAGCCCAGAGCCAAAGAGATTAATGTTTGCAAAAAGAGGGCAAGCCACGTAAGGGTTGAAGGGTAGGTTTGGTAAAAGGAATGTTGTGGCTGAGATTTTTGGAGAAACTCAGAGGCCAAGGGAAAGGAGAGTACCAAAGACAGGTAGAAACAGAATACTGGGGTGCTGGGACCCCAGAGTGAGTTGGTAGGAGCTGAGCACAGCTTCTCAGGCTTCTTCCTGCCATGGCCAACCTCTCTCAAGAGCCAACCTCATGCCTGAGCCTTGCAAACCCTGAGGCATGGAGAGCAAGCAATGTCTGGGTTGCTAAATGTCGGCTTCTCCTATACCCAGAATCTAAAATCCAGGTGCAGCCAAAAGGCTTATACAGGCATACTTCATTTTATTGCGTTTAGCTTTATGCTTCACAGATGTGTTCTTTACAAATTAAAGGCAAGACTCTCTACCAGCGAAAAGATTATAATACTTGCTTTATCACAATGCGTGCTTTATTGCAGTGGTCTAGAACCAAACCTGCAATATCCGGGATATATACCCGCACTTCAGAGCCCCAGGTCTGGAGACTTAGAGGACATTAGCCTTCTCCTCTTCACCCACCCCTTCCAGTATCCAGGCCCGTCCAGAGAGGCTACGCTGTGCTCTCCAGCAGCAGCTGGTGTCCCCAGAGGCTGCCTTTCCCTCCCCAACCCTTGCGGGGGCTCTGGCACCTCAGAGTCACTGCTGGGGCCACTCAGGCGGTTGAGGCACGGCTCCAGGACCTCATGCCAGGGGAGGGCCAGCGCCTCAGTGTGATCCAGCAGCTGGGTCATGACCCTGGTGAGGGGATGAGAGCAAGTGAAGTCCCCGCAGTCAGCCAGCTCCCCTCACTCCCAACGCACGGGTGCCCGGACAGGTCCCTCACCTCAGCGTGGTCAGCAGCAGAGCTTTGTTGGGTCCAGGGGCATCCAGAGTCCGCAGCAGCAGGAGGAAGGGCTGCTGCTCCTGCTGGAGACGCTTGAGGAGGGGTCTCACGGCCCCCCTAGGGCCGCCCTCACGGCACAGCACACGCTCCAAGTCCAGGAGGAGTTCTGCAGATGGGTCCCCAACCAGGGACCGAATCAGCAGCTCAGGGGACCCATCCTGGCCCTGGGCACTGGGGGTCTCCCGTGTTGCTGTCCAGACACAGGGGAGGAAGAAAATACATATGAAGACGACTCATACACATTGGTCAAACCAAGAAATGGGCAGTTCCCGAAACTCATCCCCAAATTTTCTTCCCATGTGGAGGATGTTTGCAGTTCTTAACAAAAGTATAGAGGATTTTTTTTTCTGGCCCCAAATATATACCCAGCTACATCTGAAAAAAATGCCCAGTATGGGAAACACTGTCACGTTTATACGTTTTTAATCTCCTACGGCCATACAATTCTATTATTACATGTGAGCTATGCTGTTACACAAGCCAATAGACATTAGCTGTTACAATCACACTCCTGTACTACCTAGCATGGGGACTTTAGCTGTACAGACTGACACACACTGCTTAGTTCAATGCCCCCCGCCCAATGCTTCTGTTTTCACTTGTTTGTTAAAAACAAAGGGCTTCCTCCCCATGACATCAATATTTCGTTTCTAGTCATAAAACTTTCTGTATTGTAAATTACAATTCCCCTCAAGAAGGCCTCTCGGTAAGTTACTTCAATCAATCTCCACTGCCCAGTAAGACCAAACCCAGATCACACAGATGGCAATCCTTGCGTGTGCAGAGCCATTCAGAGAAGGCAACTGCCTTGTATCTATTCAAGAGTCTCCCTCTCCTCTTGGTCAGGAAGTTCTATGTAAAACCTAACTTGAGCATCAAAGCCCTCATTCCTTTCCTGAAGTTCATTGTGTCCTTCCAATAAGGTGTGAGGACATAAATGGCAGTCTTCCTGGCCACAGGCTGACACTGTCTGATTCCTCAGCAGAGAACCACCCCCTTCACAATGGTACCTGCATGCTCAGGACTGCCCGGTGGCTCTGAGTAGCGACTGAGCAGCATCGTGAGAACAGTGCGAGTGGTGGGCATGGGCTCTACCTCCAGTGCTATCCCTGAGTGCCTAAACAACGTGTCTCTCAGCTCTTGGGTTATAATCTGATCTCCCAGAGTGTGGTGGTTGCACAAAAGCAGGCTGAGCACGATCAGGCCATTTCTCACTGCAGAGGCGCACCTGGGAGCAGGGAGTTGAACGCAACAGAAAGAGGAAGTAAACACACAGGGGAGAAGCCCTGCAGCTGGGGAAGATTGGGCTCCAGGGGTCCCCGACCTCAGGTTACTCCTCCCAGTCCCAGGAAGGAAGGTCAGGGTGCCACTGCTCTCTAGGAGTTACCCTACCCCCCCACCACTTAGCCTCTCTTCCAATGACAGTCAGAAGGGCCACTAAAGTTTCACCCAGAAGTTAACAACATGAGGGGAATTTCTGTGGAGCACGAGAGAGTTGGGCAGGGGAGCAGTGATGACTGGGGCTTAGCAGGAGTTTGAAGTTTGGAGGGAGAGGCCCCGACCCCTCAGTGTTTAGCATCAGGATCACAGCCGCAGGGATGGTAAGGAGCAAGCTCTGAGAGCCTGGGCGGGTGGCTGAGCCAATGCTGGCAAACATCTCTCTGGTCATCTGCACATCAAACAACGGGTGGATGGAGTCTTGGCCGGTAACAAAAGAGGGGATCTCCGAGGAACTGGCAAGGGCCAGCATCTTCAGTGCCTGCAAGGGGAATGTAGAAGCAGAGTTACGAGCAGAGCCACCATGCAGGGCCAGGCCATCATTCTAGACCTCAAACTTCAGGGGAGCTGGGCTGTTTGCAAACAGGTCAAGTAAGAGATGGAAATGGAAAGGCAGTGATTGGACATCAAATGCTAAGAAACAAAAAAGGAAAAACAAAGCAAAAAAAAAAAAAAAATTCTAAGACTCAATGGTGGTAATAAGCAGCCCACAATTTCTCTCTACCAGCACCAAGGCTAAATGAAGGCATGGCTGCCCCTCCTGCAGCTCTGCCTCAGGATGCAGCCTTTTCGCAGCATTGAGTTGTCTTCAAAAGCTTTCCTTGAAGTGGTCTTCTTTCTTGCTTGTCCACTCTTCCCTTTGCAAAACCTCTCTTCCTTGACTTCCATAACTTGGTGTCCTCCCGGCTGTTCGCCCTCGCTGGTGTTCCTCCGCCTGGTCTTTCCCGTGAGGGCTCCTGCCCCACCTCTCCTCTCACTCTGCACTCCCTCCCTCCGCAACCTTGGCCACTCCCATAGCTTGTTACCTCCTATATGGCAACACCCCCAAACCAATGTCCCCGGGCCTCCAAAGCCAGTGCCCTGCCCTGCTCAACAAGGCCACTTGGGTTGTCTGATAGGCAGAGCGGTTGGAATTATAGGAAAAAATACTTGTATACTTGTAATGTGCAATCTTGTTTGCTAGTAGTATAGAAAAAAATTTTTAAAAAGACAAACACTATACTGCTTGAGTGGAGACTGTCTCTCCTGGTGAAAGAGTTGACTCTTGAGAAGAAACCCTCTAGGAATTAGAAATAATTCTCAGGATAAGCCCTCTTCTGAGACCTGGACCCTCGAAGCAAGTGCTGCCTCATGGTCAGGCTTTCTCCCCTTGGCGACCCCACTTTCCCCCAGGTAGGTCAATTCTGTAGACCTTAGGTTATCAGCAAAATGATGCAATTTTGTTACAGAGCAAAAGCTTGAATTTAGAGGCAAATGCTGTATTTTGGTCACGCGATTTGAAAGGGTCAGGGAATCCTTTAAGTGGACATGGCCTGGATATGAAGGCCTGGCTGCTCTGGGGAGGAGTGGGACCTAGTAGGCCTGCAGCAGAAGGAGCCTCCCCGCCGCCCCCTGGGAAGGCCTGCTCTAGGAGCATGCGTTCCTGTCCACACTGCTGCCTTTACGCTGTTGGGATGCATTCTCAGAACCAGAACTGTCCACCTCAAGGACTCACTCTCAGGCTACTTATAGCACACCCAGCCCACATCCTACCAGCCGGCACTTATGTCTAGATAAGCCAGGAAACCTATTCTGTTAAGCTGCCCTGGACAAGGGCCTCCCTGTCCTATTCTCTGGTCCCAGGGCAGCAAGACCATGGCAACGCTGGCTCTGTTTGATCCACATCTGGGAGCGAGTATTTTCTGTGTAAGGGTACCACTCAGATCGAAGGCTAAAAAACTACTTTGTCACATCTAGAAAATTAGTCTTTAACAAGACAACTAACTAAAAAGGCATGGGAAAGTCAACATACCTAACAACTCAACTCCTGACCTTCTCCTCTAACATTTTCCCACCTAGTAAATGGCTACCTCACCCACCCCGCTGCTCAATTTTAAACCTACAGTCATTTTTAAAAACATTCCTCTCCCTTTCTCCAAACGTGCACTCAATCTCCAAGACTGTCCAGCTGGAACTCATAAAACCACCTGCATCTTCCAGACCCAAGGGCTTCTCCGCGGTGTGAGTCACCGCAGTACCTCCTCAGGTTAGCAGTCCCCCACCCTGCCCACCTCTCGCCCATCACACACTCCCACCAGGCCCAGCCCACTCACCGCCAGGCCTGCCTGCTGCACCAAGACAGAAGTCTTGTATTCTTGCATGCAAACCAGCACAGCATAGATGCCGCCATCCCTGGCAAAGAGTGGGCGCCACTCATACTTGGTCATGAGCAAGTAGAGGAGGCGCAGGGCGAGCACCACCACCATCTTCTCTCCCACCTGGTTGGTCAGCAGCTCCACCAGCATCTTCACTAGCTTCTCTCTGAGAAGAAAGAAATTGGAGTTTCCCACCCCAAGAGCCACACCTGACTCCCCGACTAACCCTATACACCAAGTTCCAGTCCATCACCCCCCACTTCTTTTCAACCTGCTCTTCTTGCCTTAGTCTCATCCTGATCGCCTCTCCTCTGCAGTCTCACTGCCTCTGGCTCCTCACTTTGTGAAGGAGTCAGAACAAAATGGTTGGCTAGAAACTCTGGCTCATCTTTTCAAGTAAGTCTATAAGTTCAATGTAATTCTGATCAATATGCCTAAAAAGTTTTTAAAATTTTTTAAAAGATTTTATTTCTTTCTTTTTAGAGAGAGTGGAAGGGAGAAAGAAAAGAGGCAGAGAAACACCAATGGGTGGGAGAAACACTGACGGGTTGCCTCTCGGCCCGCAACCCGGGCATGTGCCCTGACTGGGAATCAAACCAGCAACCCTTTGGCTCTCAGGCCAGCACTCAATCCACTGAGCCACACCAGCCAGGGCTTTAAAGTTTGTTTGTTTTAAAAAAAAAAAAAAAAAAAAAAAGACAGACAGATCCAGGCCCAGGAAGAGAAAATATGCGAAAATGTCAACAGTGTTTGTAAAGAAATAATGGTAGACTTGCCTAATAGTCATCAAAATATAAATATAAACTTCTAATAATTAAAACTCTGGAAATAATACAGGGCAGCCAAACAGATCAATAGATGAGAAGAGAGACAAGGGCAGCATCTTCAGCCAGTAGGGATAGGAAGGACCACGTAAAATGTCACATGGAGACACCTGGCTACCTATCTGAAAAAAAATTAAGCTGGAACTCTGCTTCACTACATTTGCAAAAATAAATTGCAAATATTTTTAAATAAATGTAAAAAACAAAAGCATAGATATTTTTAGAAAATATAAGGAAATATTTTTGTAATCCTGAAATAGGATAGATCTTCTTAAGGAGGGCACAAAATCTAGAAGCCAAGAAAAGGTTGAAAACTGTAACGACATTAAAAATCTAACATGTCAGACCTGGCTAGTGTTGCTCAGTTGATTGAGGGCCAGCCTGTGAACCAAAGGGCCACCGGTTCAATTCCCAGGCAGGGCACATGCCTGGGCTGTGGGCCAGGTCCCCAGTGCGGGGCATGCGAGAGGCAACTACACATTGATGTTTCTCCCCCTCTCTTTCTCCCTCCCTTCCCCCCTCTGTTCCCCTTTCTCTAAAAATAAATAAAATCATTTAAAAAAAAGAAAAATAAAATCTAACATATTAGCACAGTGAAAGGCACCGTCCACAACCTTAACAGGTAAGTAACATGATGAGTTAGAGAGAGAGTCCAGAGGAAATGCTGACCGGGAGGGCAGGAAGAAGTACTTCCAGAGTCCCTAGATCACAGTGAGCATGACAAGAGGGGAAAAGAAACCAGGACTGACATCTCCCTTGACAGTGACAGAGATACATATTGAGGAGGTGGCCTATGAACCATAGAGTAAAGGAACACAAAAGGAGAAGTTCTGGAAAAGTAAATAAAGGTACTGGTAAAGTTCTGTTTTTACCTGTCTTTTCTCATGTGCTTTATGAGGACTTCGATTTGCGTCAAATACACTTTAAATATATATCCCCTTTTGTAGTCATGATTTCTGACAAACAAGTTAATATATATAGGGAATACCCATGAATAGGTATAGAAATATAAGTAAGGATGTTTACCAAAACATTAACAGTGACTACCTCTACATCTGAAATAAAAATTTTCAGATGATTTTTACCTCCATAATTTTCTAATTTTTTTACAGTGAGCAGGAATCACTTTATATTTAGAAAATAGTTAACAGGATTTTTTAAAAAGGCAAGCAAGATATTTGAAACATAAATAACAGATTAATATCCAGAATGCCTATAAATCAATTTTAAAAAGACAAAGACCCAGTGAGAAAGTGGGCAAAGGATAAAAACAGAGTATTTATAGAAGAAACACGACAAATGTATGCAAATATGCCTTATGTCATAGAACCAAGAAATTAACACAAGGAGATACCAATCAAATTTTGCCAATCTCATAGATTTTTAAAATATATTAATGTCCAGCGTTGGCAGACACGAGAAAACAGGTCCATTAGAACACTGTATCTGAACTTGTGCATGATCGTATTGCAGAGTCCCGTGCAGAGTGAAACTACTGAGGCAGCCCCACGCAGACCGACATGGGGAGCTCTCTCAGATGTTCTGAGTGTGGGGGAAACGTTGCAGAAACAACTTGTGTGTCATCACATATATTAAAACACAAACTCAGGAAATGTCCTGTATCCAAATACACTAACAAATGTAAATCTGGAAAAGGTCTGAAGGATACATGCCAGAATAACAGTGGTGAAAAAGAACTTTAGCTTTTTATTCTACGTTCTTTTTTTACAGACTTCAGATCTTTTAAAATGAGAATATATTTGTATATTATTTATATAATTAAGGAATCATAAAAAAAAAAAAAACCTTTTAAAATGGGAAGAAAGTAGGGAGGGAGGAAAAGAGAAGGGGAAAGAAAAGGGGAAAAAAACCCTCAAGAGCTAGAGACAAAAGAACCTAGTTTTCAATCCTAGCTCTGCTTTCTGTCAAACAAGTTAGTTAAATTCTCTAAGCCTCAGTTTCTTCACCCATACCATGGGATAAGAATAGGAGCAAATCTCTCTCAGGTGAGAGGAGGACTTAATTAGAGATTGCAAGTAAAACTTTAAGCAGAGCCTAGCGAAGAATAAATGCTCCAACAGTATTAGCCATGATAATATTTTACCTTCTTGCTCTAATGCTTCTCAGGCTGACCCTCCTTTCATTCCTTACCTTTCTGATTCTTGATCTCACAGTTCCTTCCCACCCTACTACTCCTCTGCCCCCCCCAGCTTAAACGAAAACCTCTTCCCTCTCCACCACTCCAACCTCAGAGATCTGTCAGGACGGACCAGAGGGTGGTCCTGCTCAATGGCCTCCTCCACAGCGAGAGAGAGGGCATAGAGCCCTGAAAGCTGCAGGTTTGTGTCCGAGCTGGATATCTGCACCGTAGCTACAACAGCCGCCACTTGCTGATTCAGGGAACTGCGTGGACCTGGACCCCGCAAGGCTCTAGCCATTTCTGAAATTGATAAGGGAAAGGCACTGGCTTAAGAAAATGTGGCACCTCCATGCTGGAAATCCTCAAGAGGTCAAGCCCAGTTAGCCCAATGACATTTTAATACATTACCCATTACTGTAGCTTACATTCAGAACTTATCCAATTCCGTGTAAAGCATTTAATAGTCAAACAACGAAGATAAAGATACTCTGGATAACGGGCCCTCTTTTTCCAGGGATACTGAAGAAAGGGAGCCGTGACTGATCAGATATAATCAAGGCCAAAGGAAGAAAAATGGATACATGCATCTAAAGCATTTTCCTGTGCAAATGTGACCTTACTCCATGGCTTTCCCTCTACCCTAACTACCCACTTCTCTGGGACCACCTGGGACTTTTTTTAACTTCTTTGCCACCCCTCCCAGCACCTAACTTACCACTGGCAGCCTCCTTTATCTCGGGGGGCAGAGCCATCTCCTCAGTCACCAGAAGCTGGTTAAACAGCTGTGAATCACTCTGTGCCGTGGGGGGCTCTGTTTTCCCCTGGGCAGGCCCTGCCTCTGCTGTATGGGGATCAGCCTTTGCTTTGGAGGACTCAGTCTCTTCCTCTGAGAACCTAGCCTCCACCGTGGACTCCTCTTCTGGATCTAGGGTACAGGAGTGACTTCGTGAAGAGGATGAGCCGCTTACTGCATCAGGTCGCTGCCCATACTTGGTGTAGATGTGAGAGTTAAGTAGGTCACTGAGGGTGCTCCCCTCAAACCGATTACTGAGAACCTGTAGCAGACTCTCAGCCGCCGCTCTGGGTACAGAGATTTCGCCTAGGGCCTGTTCATCCAGCGTCTGTCAACAGAAAGGGTATACATTTCAGGAACAAGGAGACACAAAGGTCCTGGGGAGAGTCAATGGAAGGGTGGCCACCTCCTGCCATGCCTTGCATACCTTCTATGTACCAGACCCTCAAAGTATTTGTCTCCTCCCCCAGCAGGACCCTTCACACTCTCTAACCTATAGCACCAGCTTCCTCCTAAGCACTCCTGTGTGTAGAACTCCCTTGGACAACCCCACCTCTGATCTCTCCTCTAACTCCACTACCAACCCCTGGGTGTCTCAGGCCTGTAATACCTCATCCAGGTTCTCCCGAAGACTCTGAAAAATTGGCTGCTGCTCACATATGTCCAACTTCTTGATGAAGAAGAGCAGCTCCCACCACTCAGCCTGGGTCAGATATCCCAATTTCTCATTCTTCTGAGGCTCAGGCTGGAGATATGGCAAAGAGTACAGCCCATCCACAGGCTTCCAGTCCCAGGGGGGAAGTGCTGAGAATGTAGGCATAGGGGTCTCAGCATCCACCAGGAATACAGTGGATTTCTGAATCTCTGGGGCAGCTCCTGGTTAGGAGTGGCTTCATTCTGGCCAGTCCTCCTCTGTTCAGGGACTGTCAATGTCCCCTCCAAGGCTCACCTCACCTGTGCCCAACATAGCGGCCCCTGCCCCCTTCTCCATGGCTGCTGAAGCTGTATCCTCTGCAGCTTCTTCGGGGCCCAGGATCTCTAACATGTGCCAGTGCACCCAGTAGGTACGACCCATCGACTGCCAGAAGACCTGGTACAGGAGAGAGGGAACGAGAAGAGAGAGGGTTCACCCTCTGGGCCCTGGGCTGGGCAGGCTTGAGAGGACATGCTGGGCCCAGACCTGGGGCATACAGCCCTCAGATGCACACCTGGCTAGGCTTGGGAAAACTCCATATAACAAAAGGCTCCCTTCCCCTATTACGGAAGGCCCTGCTTCTCATCTCTTCCTAACCCTGATGGCCTCTGCTCCTACACTGCCTCCCAGCCAGCTCCACCAGTGGGCAGTGGTGGGGGGTGGGGGTGCACATGTTTCCATGTATGAGTTCTGCTTCCTGAGTGTGAGTCCCTCCTTGACCTCACAGCCCACCTACTCCTGCCGGATTTTCTCAGCCCCCTCCAAAGGCCCCCGTTTAATTGCTGATCCCCCTCTAACCATTCTAGCTCCCTTGGGAGTTTTCTCCTTGGGTGGCCTGCCAGAGCCCCTAGCTATGTATCTTCCAAAAAAGATCCCCAACAGTGTCCCACCACCATGCGCTTGCTCACCTGCACAGGGGGCACGCCATTGTTGCTCTGCCGGAACTCGCCCTCGTCCCCAGCACTGATCTCCTCATAGTCATCCAGCATCCGCACTCGCATCCCCGGTACCAATGTCTGTTGCACATATTCACCATAGCCACTACGGCTAGAGAACTCAAAACGCTGGCGGAAGGCCCGCCCTTGCTTTTTGGGGGTGGCAACAATGGTGGGGAGTAAAAGGCTAGGGCCTGACATGCAGGGCTGAAAGATGGACCGGGATGGCCGGGGAGGCAACATGCTCCTTTCACTGAAGTTCTGGGCCCAGCCCATGTTCCGCACGAGCTCGGAGATGAGGTTACCCACAGCCATACTGAACTCCAGCTCTTGCTGCCCCCGGCTTTTCTCCCAGGCGAACTCCTCCCTTGGGGACAGGGAGCCTGGGGCTCCAGCCCCTGACTCTGGACTGTTATTCAGCTGATCCAGCAGGGAAGTGACACATAGGTAGCGTTTCACCAGGGAGAAGAGCAGCTTTCCTGGGATCTGTAGGACACAGTCTGTGGTATAGGTTCACCTCTGAGCTTGGGCCCCTCTCCTTTCCCCTCAACACCGCCCTCTATAGAAAAATAAAAAGGCCTCATCCACATACCTGTAGTTCTCAAACTATGACTATATCAAAACACACGAGGAATCTGTGTCTTAAAACAGATTCCTGGGTTCTAACCTTGGAAGTTTTGAGTGGTGGTGGGGGGGCATGAACTTTCATTTTAACAATCTCCCCAAGTGGCTCTGGTGTTGATATAGTCCTGACCCACATCTTCAGAAACGATGCCCAAGGTCTTGAACAGCATTGTCCCCACAACCACTCGAGTACCTGAGGCAGATGAATGCCCTCGAAGGCCATGCAGTGCTCCTCAGAGGACGTGGTCTCTGCAAACAGCTCCAGCAAAGTATAGCGGCTGTCAAAATCCATGTGCTGCTCAATGCCATCTTGCTGGCTCAGTGACAGAAGGACGTGAGCCCGACTCCCTGCAATCCACACCCAGTCCGTATCTTCTCCCCAATCCCCAACACTTTCCCTCTGCCTTTTCTAGGCTGAATATCCCCTCCCAGAGGCTTTTACTTCTTTGGGACCCAGATTCACAATGATATACATTTTACATGGTAGCCTGATATAAATGTACACATATATAACTGAAAAATATATTGCATGCTACAAAACTTACCTTAACTGCTACACAGTAGTATTTTACATTTTTAAAAAATGTTGCTTGTAACTCATCAAACTGGTTACACAACCAACTAATGACTCTCAACCCACAGGTTAAAAATTTAAACCTACACTATTCTCTGTCACTGCACTGAGAATGAACAAATAAACCAGGTTCTATCATTTTATCCTGTGTAGATTAATAAGTAATAGCTCATTAATCTATATTTTCCCTTTGCATTGCATTGGTCCTACAGTTGGAAAATCTTTCTTCTTTCTGTTCTTATTTTTTATGACCCCATTCTGTCCAGTGCTTTCCTTCCTCCCCTGGTTGTCTCTTACCAGCATCGTGGGCTGCCAGAGCCTGCAGCATCTTGCCCGCACTCCGACGGATCTGAGGTTCAGGGTTGCACAACATGTGCATGAGCAGGTCCAGGGCTCCTGTCTCCCTGAAGACCCCAGCGAGGGGCCTGATGCTGGCGTAGGCACTGAGCACATGGATAGTGTGGAGCACAGCAGCTGTGAGGCTCGAGGTCCCACCTTCTGCCAGCTGCCTGGCAGCCCTCTGCACCAGCGCCCGTACATCAGCCTCCATCTCTCCCATTGACACATCATCCAGGCCTCCTGGATCTCGGGGAAAGGTTCCTGAACCCCCAGCTGGTTCATGCTGAGGTCCTTTAGATAGTGCCCACTCACCTAACAGCATGGGGCAGTTGGCGTAGACCTCGGGGGCTGACAGCCACATGAGGATGTGCTCGGCCTTGCCCTCTTCTACACCCACTCTACCCACTTCCCCACACTTCAGGACACTCCATCGGATCAGGTATTCAGGATGCCCGTCATGCCCAGGACGCTGTCGAATAAGTTCTTCAGGATATGCCTGCAGCCGGGGCCCCAGGGGCACCAAGAGGTCCCCAGTGCGCTGTTCCCCCACCATCCAGACCTCCTGGGACACAGAGAAAGATAAAGGCAATATGGAAAAGGGAAAAGACTCCATGGAGGGGGTGGAATCTTGAGACACAAGACAGGGCAGGTGGTTAACTGAAGGTTGCATGATGGAATTTAGAGGTCAAATAGAAAGGCCAAGAATAGGATGAGATGAATAACTTGAACATATTTTGGGCTTTATAAGAGAAGGGGAATGGAGTGAAACAGATGATGATGAAACGAAGAGGTTTAAGAAATGAAGAGGTTATGTGGAAGATGAGAACAGGCAAGGTAACAAAAAGAGTTGACAGTTAAGTAGGACAGTCTTGGCAGAACAGCAGGGTATCTGAGGGATACAGATCAGGACTCAGATGAATGACATGAATGAGCAGGAGGAACAGCAGCATGGGGGTGACCCGGGCCAGGTGAGGAAAGTCAGGGTGGGGGAGGGGCAGGGCAAGGGGTATAAACGACAGGGTAAAGCTGGAATGTGGACATAAAGGAGTGGAACAGGACAGATATAGAGAATAGAGATGAAAGGAGGCTGGGCTGTGGATCCCCACATCCAGATGGCTGGATGGGGAAAGTATATAAGAGTATTGTGAAGGGGAGAGGAGTGTAGGGAGCCAGATGAAACGGAGGGAAAAGACCAGACACCATGTTCCACTTATTCTATATGTATGGTGAGGGTCTAAGTCGGCTAGATATAGATGAAGGTGGTAATCATGGAGTTGAAGGGTAGAGAATGAGGTCAGAGATGGTGAAGTAGGTATTAGAGAGGCAATATATGCAGATTTCAGAGATAAATGGGACTCTGAATTCTGGCTCATTGACTTACTATGTACGTAGTTTTGGAAAAGTTACTTAATCTTGAGCCTCAGTTTTCTCCTGTGCAAGGTGGTAATAATATTCATACCTAACTTATACAGTGGTAAAAACTGAAGATCACCCCTGTAAAGCACTTAGAACAGCCTCTAACCTAGCACATAGTGAGTGCTCAGTAAACATGATCTAATATTATTCTTAGGTGGAGAAGGCAGGAGTAGTCCTCAGATAAATGGAACATTGTTAAGCCAGAAGATTATAAAGGGGAGCAGAGTGACGGCTATGCTAGTAATCAGGAAAGAGGTGTGATATAAAGCAGTGTGGGGGCAGCGGGGAACGGCCAGAATAAGAATGTAAGGTAAACCAGGATGAAAGAAATGGGGATCAGGACAGGGGTCATGTTGGGGTACAAGGATAGATAAGAATGTTAAAAAGATGTGGAGAGGAGGATAAATACAGGGTATGGATCTCCACTGAGGCAAGGGTCTAGTTACCAGGGGGCGGGGCAAGACTGGGAGGTAACCAGTGACTTGGTGAACAACTGAGAGGCAGAACAATCGGATAGGGCTAAATTTAGGGGGATGGATTACTATTGGGAGCGATAAACTAAGGCATGAAGGTGAGGTTCGCACGCGAGGATGAGACGGCAGGTCGGTGCAGGTAACAAGGTCAGGCCCAAGCTTACAGACCAGCAGAGGCGGTGCAGAAGGCCAGAACGGCACAGGTTTGGGGTGTGGGGTGAGCAGGAGTGGGATGAGCAGGGGCGGGGATGGGGTGGGTTAGGAGACGGACACGGTCTGAGGAGACTGACAAAAATAGGCAGATTTCAGGGATCAAGACCTGGCTCGCGTCGTTAGCCCCACAGAAAATGGGTAAGGGACCAGGGAGGGACAGGGCAAGGATCAGGCTGGCACAGAACTCTCCTCTCACCTCCCACTGCCGGGCTCGGCAATCGCTGGAACACCGCTGCTGGTCCCGCTGTCCTGGCCCCGCCCCCTAGCAGCTCCCTTCCGGGTCACACAGCGAGTGCACGCCTAGCCGGGTATCTACGGGTCCTTTCACGGCCCACAGTCAGGCAAGAGGCTGAACAGCTCGAAGTGGAGCATGCGTAGTACCTACAGGCCATTGTTTAGGGGTGGGGGGAAGCCGGGGCCACACTGCGGGCTGAGCCCGCGAACGCTGTCACGTTGCTCGTCTTTGCAGCGGTAGGCAACCCTTCACATCTACAATCAACTTTGAGGCACCCCCCCCCATATCCCTGGGCCTGCCTTCCTCATCTCTCTGAAACCTAGCGACCCACCCTAAAGCTGTCCTTTTGAATTTTCACTAGGTCACGTGGCCATGAGTTCTCCAAACCCCTCGGCAATACTTTGTATTGGTTGAGTCACTTTCTATTAATTGAAATTGCTTATCTCTGGCTTGACCTAAGCACCTAACAAGCCCTGCACATGAAGTCCCCAGCCCTGCGAAATGTTCCTTAAATTAAATTGTACAGAGTTCAACAGCACAAAGCACCCCTTAGCACTGCTGTTTTCAATCAAGCAGCCAGGCTTCCTTCTCAGAGTAGCAACTTTTGGAGTTTGATTCGTGTTCATACCTCCGCCCCTCCCTAGATGGAAAAACAGAGGCAAAGACCCCACAGTCTGTGCACAAAAATGATACATTTATTGAAAGAGTATTTTTTTTTTAATACAAAAGAAAGCTCTGTACATAGGACTGTGACCATGTCCACTATTCCTGGGTCAGCATCCCAGGGGAAGTAGAAACCACTTACACACACCCCACATTCACACACATACATTCACTCAAGCACACACACACACACCCCAGAGCCACCAAGGAAGGGAAACACCAAGGGTTGCTGCACATGTAAATGCCACCTTATCCCTGATGCACACATGTTCTCCCAAGGCTATGCTCACACAACACACATTATAAGCACTTTGCCTGATTCACTCACTGGGTCTGTCTTTTGTGGGAAGGAGAGGAAGAATTCATCAAAGTCTCCTCCCCTGGGTGGGGGAGTGGGGAGTGAGTGAGTGAGGGTGGAGTGAAACGAGCAGAGAAAAGGGCTGGGCAGTTACAGACCTGAGTCCCAAGCCCTCCAACTCTCTGGCCCCTGATTTGCCATGCCCCAGCCTTGTAATCCACCCAAAAGCCCAGCTGTCTCCAGGAGAAAGCCCAGAAAGGTGACTTTCATCTTGGCACCCCAAACTAGGGCAAGACAGCAATGGGGGTTAGAGGTTAGGGGGTTCTAAAAAAATGTCGGCAAATCATCCCCTTGATAACTAGGCTGTGCGTAAAATCTTCCCCCACCCCTTCACCTAATCGCAGAAGCAGGCTTGTTCCTACTGAAGGCAGACATAGGGTTAATAAAACTCCACCCCATCTGCCACCATTCTGAAAAAGCTTCCTTTCTGGATATCCATGGTGAAGGTGGGCTCTGACACAGGGTAAAAGATCCTACCTGTGTGTTGGCCCACCCTGAAGGTCTACCCCAAAGGGGGCAGAAGAGGGTGGGGCACGGCCCCTGTACAAATTACATAAATACTGAGGTTACACTTAGAAAAATAAAGTCATTTTCTTCAAGGCTTTTTGTCTTAATTTTAAAAAGTTACAGTAGCTGCTCACTCCCTGGGAGAGCTGCCCACTTCTGGCTCCCCTATCGCTGCACTCAGCCCAAGAGCTGCTCCCACTTTTTTCTGACCCCCTTTCCTGCCTCTCACCCCCTCCCAGACCCCACCCTGCTCACTGCAACTTGGGCCCCAGGTAGCTGCAGGCCTGGGGAGCACAAGGCTGCAATGCCCATGCATGTGGCACAAATGAAGTCAGTTTTCTCTACCTGACACCCTCCCACTCCCACCCCCACATTTGGTCTCCCTCTTCCCTCTCCCTAGCAACAGCCCTAGAGGGCAAAAAGAGGCCCAGAGCTGTGGGTCACCCTCCCCACCCCGTTGGGGCATGGCCTGAGGGCCCCTCCCCCGGTTTTCTCCTGGAAACAACCCAGGACCGGGCGATCCCAGAATCTCCCCCCCCCCCACACTGGTGGGCCCCAAGCTGATGGGGTGGCTCTGTCCCCAGAGGCCCAGCCAGTTCTGGGGAGCCCCAAGGCTCCCCAGGGAAGGGGAGCTTGGGCAGGGAGGGGGATGAGAAAAACGCCATAAAAAAAGTTAAATATTTTAAAAATATATATTTATAGATTTGTTTTCACTTCGTCTCCTCAAATAAAAAGTTCAAAATCAACTTTGAGTAAAGCAGCTGGGAGGAGAGGGGGGAAGACGGGGAGAGGGAACAATGATGGTTCCCTCCAACCCAGGAGCCCCTGAACTTCCAAAAGGAGCGGCAAGGCAGGGCAGGCAGCCCCAGGAACCTGCTCCATGCACAAGCTCAGCTTCTTGGGAGCTATAGGGGCAGCGGGCAGCGGCATGAGGGAAGAAGCCCCATCTCCCCAGCTGGCTCCCTGAGGGGCAGGGAGAGGGCTCTATCGACCCAGCCTGTGGCAGACACAGTGCTGACTGTAGGGTCAGCAAGAAGGCTGGGCAGAGGACCCCAACTGCTTCCTCAGGGGTGGGGGGACACAGTGCCTAGTCCCACAGAGACCTGTTGTGGGAAGATGGGGCACGGTCCCACTGGGAAAGCTAATACTCATGGCAAACATGGAGCCAAGCTGGCAAGGGCAGTCTGAGGAGGGAGGGCAGCCCCACCATCAACAGAAACGGGAGGTGGAGCCAGAAGGAGGGGAGAGTGAGGGAGGACAGGGTGGAGGGTAGGCTGGCCCATTTCTTTGGCTGGAGTGAGAGGGCTCAGTCCTGTGGCTACCCACTGCTCCTCCCTGCCTCCCTCCTGCGGCCCGTCAACATGTGTGTAAAGAAAACGTGAAAAGGCAACAATAAATAAGTGGTGCCGTCCCTTGGGCCATCTGTCCAGGGCGGTAGGGCGGATCAGTCACTCTTGGTGCTATGGGCGGCGTCCAGGTTCACCACCTGTAATTCGGTGAGGTTGCTGCTGCTGCTCCCGGCCTGCTGCCCTATCACAGCCATCTGGAGGGAAGTGGGTATGTAAGGAAATGGGGGCAGGAACTGATCAGCCAGCTCAGGCTCCTTCTGCTTGTCTGCCTGCCCGCCACAGTCCTGACCAGGAAAATAGATAGGCCTCCTGGCTAGGGATCGTAGCTTTGACCAACTGGTAATGGAATCCCCAAGGTCAAGATAAAGTAGTAGCTGGCTGGCTGGCATGGGATCAGAGGGGCTCCCACCTACCTGGTGAAGCTGAACTGCAGACACAGGGATCTGCACTGTCCCAGATGGAGCTGTCAGAAACACCTGCGGGACGCCACCTGCGTTGGAAAACAGGCGATACTTCAAATTGCTTGCTCAAAAGAAACTTCCAGCTATTGGAGCAGTGCTGATAAATGCACAAATGACTGGGTGAATCTCAGATATAAGTGCCCTAGAGTGAGTGTCCACCTGTGTCCAGGTATGCATGTGAGTGTGTGTTCAAGTGTGCATGAGTATCCAAGTGGACAAACATGGGTGCCAGCGTGTGTGTGCAAGCATCTCTGTGTGTATATGTGTAGGAATATGTGTGCACATCCTAGTTTGTGTATGTGTGTGGCTATATACATCTGGTAGAGGGGCATTTGAGAGAGAGAGAGAGAGAGAGAGAGAGAGAGAGAGAGTGTGTGTGTGTGTGTGTGTGTGTGTGTGTGTAAGGGAGGCAACGGTCCTCCTTTCCTCAGCCCTGCTCCCCACTCACCTTGCTCCTGGACCTGGCTGTGGGACACCTGCATGGCGGATGGCGCCTGGGAGAAGGCATTGAGCACGGTGAGGCTGCCATCAGTCAGGCCCGAGGTGGGTGCATACATCACCGCGTGGGGGCTAGGGTACATCATGTGGCCGCCCACAGTTGTGGGCACAGATGATGTCATGATGGTAGCAGGCAACGTCACTGGCAAACACAGACACACGTTAGGGAGGCTGACACTGGTCCTTACTGATATCTCCCATCTCACCCCCAGGAATTTTAAGCCTCCAGAGCCCTCTTGCTATTTCCCAGGTCAGAAGCTAGACAAGACTTGTTTCTCTGCTTCCTGTCATCAACTAAGAAAAGCCTTATTTTTTCTTGAGCACAACAGTACCAGCCTTTAATTATATCCTATAACATCGTACTATTCAATTGTCTATCTGCTGAATTCTCTATTCCAAGGCCCTAAGGCCATGGGAAAAAACAAAGATTACAGTGACTGACCCAGCCTAAGGAAGCTCAGATACTCTCCCCCTTTTAGGGAGCTCTGTTACCCCATTTTTATTTGTCCTCACTCCTTCTCCCTTTTCCTAAATATGTGGCTACCAAAGGCATCTTTTAAATAAGCACTTCTCAAGTGTACATGTGCATATAGTCACCTGGGGTTATTATTAAAAATGCACATTCTGATTCAGTGGGTTTGGGGTAAGGCTTAATAGTCTGCAGTTCTGTCAAGCTCCAGGGTGATGCTGGTCCTCCACAGATCACACTATGTATGACAAGATTGTAAGTAAAAAGAACTTAAAAGTAACTTTACTGAAAGTGCTTCATCATTTCTGAAATGACTAGAGACGCTGAGAGGAATTATTGCTTCTATGAAGCTAGGACACCCTCCCACAAGGAGACAACTGCCCTATAAACCCTTCCTAGTAGTTAAGCAGATATGACTCTTTGGACAAGTGACTTCTCCCTTCTGGGCCTTAGGCTTCTCAACTAAATGAGGAGGAAGGTGGCTTCAATGGTCCCTAATCTATTCCTAACCACCACAGCCCTACTGCAGGCAGGATTCAAAACCCAGACATTCCCCACCTGACTTTCACTTAAGAATTAGGATAAGGATAAAGCCAAAAACCTCAGTCTCCATATTAAGAAATTCTCTGAGCAGCTGCTGCTAGGTCTCATGAAGGAGGCAGGGCAGGGAGGTGACAGAGCTTTGAGCTATACCTGTCCCGCTGGAGGAGGTCTGCGTGAGGTCTGTGCTGCTGTCGCGAGAGGGAGACGCCTGCTGTGGGGCCTGGTGCACCTGAATGGCCTGCACTGGGACCTGCTGGGCCACTGTCCCACCTATGAGACACAGAGAGCTATTCGTATTGTCCTACCCAGTTACCACCTGCACCAAACACCTTCAAACACCCCCATGCCCAGGGTTTGGCACCCTGCTCCCTGGCTCCCATCACTGTTTCATGGGACCCCAAGAAGCCCTTCCTGTCTTGACTCTTGGTCTCCAGGGGCTTCTGTCCTCTGCTTTTGCCCTTCCCTCCTCCTCCTGTTCTAGGCCTTGCCTCTGCCCTCTTGAGTGAACTGACACTGACCCATCAAGGACATGATCTGCCTTCCAATCAATGTAGGGAAGTGAGAGAATGTCCCTATGGCAATGGGGAAAACAGGACTGGGCTGCCCAGACAAGGCCAGAGCATAGGGTTGAAACTAACTGACAAGGATAGTAGGGGTCC
Organism: Pteronotus mesoamericanus; assembly: GCF_021234165.1. NCBI lineage: Eukaryota > Metazoa > Chordata > Mammalia > Chiroptera > Mormoopidae > Pteronotus > Pteronotus mesoamericanus. The sequence goes on along the minus strand of NW_026555085.1, from coordinate 12,672,002 downwards.
CTGTGGGGAAGGGTATGCTTGCCAGTTGGGAAATGATAGGCTCCTCTCAGGCCCCCCGTTTACCCTCCTTCTGAGCAGAGGAAGAGGTTCTCCTTGTGCCAGCACTAAACCCACTCTTAGCATGCTCGCTTTGCCCCTTGTGACTCACCAGGCATGAGGGTGAAGCTGGTAGGCAGCTGCATGAGGCCCCCGGAGGAGACGGGCCCACTGCCTGTACTCTTCAGCACGGTCCCATTGGCACTGCTGACAGCACTGGGGCTGACACTAGCAGATACTGGTGCCAGGTAGTTGGTGATGGGGAAGGAAGGGCCGCTGCTGACTTGCATGGTGGTAGAGGTGCTAGGTGCTGTTTGGATGGTGGAGGTGGTACCCGGCAGGTTGGTGACTGTGAACACTGGTTTCAGTGAGTCCTACACCCAGAGCAGAGACGGAGCAGTGAGCCTCTACCAGACCCTGCCCCGTAGAAACTTAGCGTGAATCGACAGCCAGACTGGAACCAGTGTGCTTGGGTTCAAATCCCAGGTCTGCTATTTACCTGCTGCCTGGCCCTTGGGCAAGTTATTGAGCTGCTATACTCCAGTTTCATGTCTGTAAAGGGAGATTAATACCTACCCATAGGTGTTGTAAAGAATAAGTAAATTAACATACATAAAAAACCTTAGAACTGTGCCTGGCGCATAAAAAGAGCTGTAAGTATTTGCTGCTCTTACGATGATCATAATCATTATGATAATCATTATCATAATTCACTCAGTTCTCTGCCCCAGTGGACTGTGGCAAACAGACTGGCTGAAGAATCAGGACTCCCGGGGACTGTTCCCAGGTCTGGTGATGACCGTTTGTATGATCCAGGGAAAATTACTCTTTCTGAGCTTCAGTTTTCCTCTTCTGTAAATATGAGGGACTGTACTACTGTGCCCTCTTTAAAAGGGTCCTTCCAGCTCAGATTTCCCAGGCTTCTGAGATAGGGACTGAGAGTGTTTCAGAGAACTTAATTAGGATTTGGAGTGAGAAATCTTAGCGGTGTGGCACTTTATGACAAATACTGAAGATTTCAATTACCAAAAAAATTCATTCATCCAGCAAGATTTCCTGGGAATAAATGAGCCCTACTGCTAAGAGTTTGAAAATTATTACAGATGCCACTAAGAGAGGGGGGAATCTACAGCACTGACTATCCTCTCTGGGAGGCTTTGTTTTTAGAAGGGGAAAGAGGAAGCCATAAGCTGAGAGCCAAGTCCAGAGAACTAAGGGGTCTCAAAATACTGGAGGTTGGTCAGCGGGGGTTGTTTGCTAGGCAGACTAGCTCAAAGCCCCTGATTGGTGGAGGCGTTGCTAAGGCAAACACTGCTGCTTCCTCCAATTGGTCAGTTAGTGAAGGGCCAAAAGGAAGGTGGAGTTCCCCAGAGGAACTAGGAAGGAAGCCCCGCCCCTTCTCTTAACCGGGAAAAGGATGGGGGAGGCGTAACTAGGGCCGGCACCCCTATCGCCGGGAATACATTCCCTAACGTGTCCAGGTCCGGACATCCTGAAGAGGTAGGTGGCTGCCTAGTAAGGTAGTCTCCAGCCCAGTCAGCCAGCCCGCCTGCAGACAGTGCTGCGTTCCCAAGGCCCTGGAACCCATGAGCGCTCACTTCCTACTCCCCGGTGACCCAGCCTGCCAGGAGGGCAGGGCTAAGCTACGCCCCCGCCCCCAGCAGGGAGACAGCTGGCGGGAGGAATGCAAGGGCCCTGCCAGGCAGGCGGGCTGCAGGCGGGAGGCCGGCGTGGAGCCGGAGCCGGCCTTATATGGGCACGGAGGCCGCCCGCTTATCTAGTGGGCCGGCCTCCTGTCAGGATAGCGAGGATGGACACCTGTCTCCTAGGATGAGGGGTACTCACCCGGCCCCACTCCGCATCAGTGGGCACCCACCGCGTGTCCTTGCTGAGGGAGAGGGAGGAACCCCCTCCCCTCTCTGCCGGTCAAGCCCCTCCCCTTCCTTTCCCTCACATAGGGGACCCAAACACACCTTGGTCTCCCCACTGCTGTCGGACTCAGACACCTGGTAGGTGAGGTCTGTCTCTTCAAAGCCCGTGGCACTCATTCTCTGGTCTGTGGTGGGGTCTGAGCGGGGTGGAGAGTCTGGCGAGTTGAGGCAGGTCTGAATCAGTGCCTTGCCAGTCTCACTGGTAATCATGGGCTGCAGTTTGCGAGTGGCAAAGGTATACACATGGCCTGTCTCACTGGCCACCAGCAACAGCACCTGTGTCCCTGTCAGCGTGGACAGCTCATAGGCCTGGGGATAAGGGGGAGGAGATGGGTAGGTCAGCAAAACTTTTTATCTCTACTTGCTTTGGGAAGTAGGAAAGGGTAGTATGTAGTGATGTCAAGCCCCACTCCCATAATGACCTTCCTCTCCAGTGACTCTAGAGCAAGGTCCTATCAGGGTATCTGAAGGTGAGCTAGAGAGCAGAAAAACCCCGTGCCCCTTCTCCAGGAGCAGCCCTAGTGACCCGCAGATACCCCAAACAAACAGGTACAATGCCATGGTGATGGAACATATAACCTCGGCGGACACAGAGGGGCTCAGGTATAGCACTCCTCATTGCAGCTTGGTGCCCGGCCTTACAGAGAAATGGCTCCCATCCCCTCCTCACCGTCACAGGGACCAGGATGAACTCGCTACTGTACTGCAAGTCACATAAGACATTAGGGATAATGTTTAGAGTTTAAGAGCCATCTAAACTCTAAAATGTCCCATGTTTCTTCTCAGAAATTGCACAGGCGCTAACCTGTTGCCATTTGTCCTTCTGCCCTATAATACTGTGCTACTAGCCTTTTTTCCTTCCTTTTGTCTCGATACAACAGCGTCTTGAGTGATAGAAGATAGGGGAGCTAGATTAGCAGCTATTAACTACCCTCCCATGAGCCCAGGAAGGGGAACTTCATAGATGGTATCCTCACCCCCAACAAAGTTCCACAAACCCACCTTGGAAGTATCTCTGACTTTCATATGGGGCAGATATAAACAGCCAATGTTTCCAGGATCCTAGCTGCTTGTTTCCCAGTTCTTCTTCTTCCATACTATCCCCTATCTTCTACTCCCCAAGACAACTCCTTTCCTCACCCCTTTTCACTGGAAAATACACTAGGAGAACGGATTTTCTAGGTACCTCTGCAAACCTCCATGCCTTCCCACCAAACTCCATGCACAGATTCTCCCTAGGGCTGGAAGTCCCACTTGTCCAGACTGATTCTGAAGTCTGTCCTGCAGGGAGTGTGCGGAGCTTCTAGTGGTTGCATGGAAGACACACGGCCATCGCAGGACTTACTTTGGTCCCCGCAGTTCAGGGCAGCATCACTTCTCCTGCCTTCCTCCCTTACGTAGAGCTTGCGAGCCCTTCTTGTCCTCCCAGCCAGCACTACTTCAGTGGTGCCCACCTTCCTCCCACACATTCCCTCATTGTAGTTACACTGCTCCAGCCTCCTCGCATCCATTCCTTCCCTTCTGTTCCCTGATTTTCTGGCGACCTTCCCCGAACACCAGAGCCTACTGAACCTACTGATCCTTGGGTTTCGTTAACCACCTCCCGGCAGTCTCGCAGCCTCCCATTACCACTCCTCGCCGCTTCACTCCCGCAAGGGCCCTGTTCCTCACTCGCGCCCGTCACTCCGTGGCGCCTTTCCCCTCATTTCCTGATGTTCGCCGCTACTCCCCTCTACCCATATTTCCCTGGCGGCCCCTCCCCTAATACCCTCCGGGGGTAATAGCCATCCGCTCCCACACACATCCTGCGGACTCACTGCCTCTCACCTCCGCCACTGCTCTGCCTTCCTCCTGGGCTCCCCCTGCGCGTCCCCACCCTTCTAGTTCCCCGTGGTCGGCCAGCCTCCCGGTCCGGTACCTTCTTCATGATGCCCGTCTTCCTCTTGCTGAAGGTCGTGTAACGCCGCAGCTTGTTGTCGATGAACTCCATCTTGATCTTCACGCGGCCCCGAGTCTTCTTACCCGGCTTGGCCCCGCTCACCGCGCCGCTCACCGGCCCATAGCCCCCGGTGGCCGCCGCCGCCGCCGCCTCGGGCCCACCAACTACCATGCCGATCTCCATCTCACTTAGGCTTCGCTTCATGCCGCGCCGCTCCGCGCCCAGCTCCTCCTCCTCGCCCGACTCCGAGTCGCCCTCGCTGCCGCTGTAGAGGGCCCCCGCGGTGGGCGCCGGGGTGGTTGTCGCTGCTGCTGCAGCCTCTCGCTCGAGGCGACCCGGCCCGAGTCCCGCGCCGTTCCCGGGGACCCGGCCCCCGTTAGCCCCGCGAGTCCCTCCGCCGCCGCCACCTCCACCACCCGGCCGCCCCGTCGGGGTCCGGTTCAGACTGCCCCCCAGGGCCGAGCCCCGGCCCAGCGCCGCCGCGGCCCCAGCTTGGCTCGGTAACATGGCGCTCAATGCTGGAGGGCGGACAGGCAGTCAGCGAGGAATTGGAGCCGCCGCCGCCGCCGCCGCCATCGGCTTCCCGGCTCAACCCGACGCTCCCGCTGTTGCTAGTGCCGCTATCGCTGCTGCCGCCGCCGCTGCGAACCCGGGGCCCCTGCACGCCCGGGCCGACCTGGGCCCTCACTTTCCTGCCCCTGTGGCCCGGGTTGCCCCAGGCCGCGCGGAGCGCCCCCTGTCCGTATGCTACGGCGGCGCGCCGGGCGGCCGTCAGCGTCCCCCCGGGGGCAGAGGCTGCTGGCCGCCGCGGGGACGGCGGGTGGAGGGGGCCGGGACCACGCGCAGGCGGCGAGGGATCCCCCGACCCTTCCCCCCATATAAAGAGATACAATGTTTCCTTTTATGGCGAGGCCGCTCCTTATATGGTGAGCCCCTGCGCCCCCGCCCCATTGGTCCACCGTTCCACCACCTCCGTTCCCCATTGGCTCACAGGGGGCGCCTATTTGCATAGACATCCCGAACTCGCTGCAGTCATCCGGCGTCAGACGCGACTCCGAAAGAGGAGGAGCCGACGGCCCTTAAAGGAACCAGAGAGGCGGTACGACTCCACCTCCCTCACCAGAGAATGGTAGAAAGAATTGGGAGGGACCTGCGGAGAGGAAGCCTAGGAGGAGACTGGAGCGCAATCTTGCGGAGGACAGGGAGCAGTACTGGGAGCCTGACTCTGGAAAGACTGGAAATAAGCACTGGTGTAGTTCCTGAGTGCATTGTGCGGGTTGCGGTAAATGATGTAATACAGCCCAAGTTCCACGGGAGTGCAGGAATTGGAGCATTTACCAATGTCTGCCTGAGGGAGGCAAAGTTACTGGCCGAATAGCGGGGACAAGGCTCCCTGGTGTCCAGACTCGTGGCCCCCTCGCCACTAGGCTCCAACCGCGCCCCCCCCCCCCAACCCCCGCGACTTCCTTTCTCCTCTTTTGAAGGCGAGGACACTTTCCCACCAGGTCGGTTCTCCGGTCCTCATTCATCATCTTCAATAGTGGGGCGGGGGCGGGGGTTGGCAGACGTACATCTGGAAAAGAACGGGGAGACAGTCGGCCTTCCCGTCCCAGATGGGGGCAGGGAGGAGAGATGGAGATCAGTGAAGACTTCCAGCTGCGGGCTGGGCTAGGGGAGAGAGTGGTTCCAGGGATAAAGCCCACCCCCACCCAGTGCAGAGGCCTGGGAAAAAGTGTGGCCGGGCAGAAAGTTTAAGCGAGCAAGCAAGCCCACACCCACACACCCTTCTCTGGAAAGCTCATAGGAAAAGAAAAAGAACTAGGGTGCTGCAAAGGCCAGGTTCAAGGTCTGGGTCTTAGCTCCAAGGTATTGAAAATAGCTTAATCTTTGCTGCTACACAAATTACTCAAATTAAGAAGCTTTCTCTTCCTAACTCTGCCAGAAACCCTGGCCTCTCTAAACTTCATAGTCATTGTTGGTACCCATCCCATGAGATTCTTAAGGGAGATTAAATGAGAGAAAGACTAAAGCACAGAGTAAGTGGTCAGTGAATACTTAATAGGAACTACCTGGGCCATCGGGGCATCCCTGGAATAAACATCCTTCTGTATTCAATAGGATGGGAGAGCATGATTATTCCTACCTTAAAAGTTGCTGTGACGATTAAGTGGTAGTGAAATCAGTTTAGTGTGCTGCAACCAGAATTTAAAATAAATGGGTATCACAAAAGCAATGGTAAATATCGTTGCATAAAATTGTGTGCATTTTTAGGTCGAACCATATAAAACTGCCTTTTTATAGGGCAAGAAGGTGGAAGAGTGTGGATTTCGTATGGTTCAGTGTGTGTGTACTAGATGACAATGCCAACTGTGCATCTTACTGTGAGTTACAGTCCAAACACTGAGAAATACTGAAATTATGTTCAAGTGTTCTGTGAGATGTGCACACATACATATATACATACACACACACCTATGTTAAAAACATGGACTTGTTCAACAAACCCCTATATACTGGAATTAAGAGCCCTCCTCTTCCCCACTTCCCAATGGTTTTTAAAGATTTTTTTTCTTCATTTAGTCTGCACAACAGGTAAACATAAGGAATATGTTAGCTCAAGAGGAAGAACAGGTCAAATAGATAAATAGGTTCCAGAAGGGCTTCAAGGGGCCACAGATGGTGCTCAGGACTCTGATTTATCTGAAAAGCAGAGTTTTACAATCACAGGCCTGCGGTCCATTCCTACCTATCTTCTAAAGATTTCTCTGTGTGAGACCCCTAGTTTAGATACGCTCAGCAGTGGCACCCCAGAGGACAACTGCTGCATACCACATCCACAGAGTAGTGAAGTTCTCAGCTTCCCTTCAAATAGGCTGCCCTCTCTCCAGTTTCAGCCAACCCCTGGGCCACTGAGCACCAATGTTAGTGCCACAGGACCTTTGCCAGCTTGGGATGGCTTCCGCCTTCACAGCCCTTTGTCACCACGGGGCAGGGGAACCTACACCCACACTTCGTGGGATTACTGCAGGTGCAGAAGCCAAAATTGTTCCTGTGGATAAAGTCAAAATCAAAAACTCGTTCATAGATGTGTTTTATTTTTCCATTACAGTTTCCATTCAATATTATTTTGTGTTAGTTTCAGGTGTACAGCATAATGGTTAGATAATCACACATTGTACATAGTTGTCCCCCGAAAAGATGTTTTGTTTGGACTATATACTTTTAAATCAGATTTTACATAAAAATCTGAATATCCAGCCTCTCTCAAAAAATTGGCATTTTTAGCAACTCCAGGCTGACATGCCTACAGAAGCACGATAGCCTAGAGCTGAGCTGAATGGTAGCTGTAGAAGAGGCATCTGCTCTCTGGTTCACCATAGACTCCACAGGGCCCACTGAGCTCAGATAAGTCCCCTGTCTGGCCTCTCTGGAATGTGGGTTTGGTGCCCTTCCGATAAGGCCAAAATTACAGTAGTTCCCGGGAAGAGAGGAGCTCACATCCGCCCCAGACCATGAAGCACCCCTGAAAGGGCATCAGAATTCTAGCCCGATGCCCTCATATCGCCATTCCCACCTCGCTCTCTCTCTCTCTCCTGATTTTTATCACTCAAATATCTGAACAAAAATTAGGAGTGCTTTAAAAAAAATTACTGTCACACGCAAAGGCCCTAACTAAAACTTTTCATTTGGAGTTAACCTTCACTCACGCATTCTTCACACAGAAGAAAATAAGTCTCAGTTGTGCTCTCTGCATTGAAGGAATGGCAAGGCAAATAGGTAGTCAATGAGTGTGCCGAGGGAAAGTCTGGAAAGCCAGGCTCCAACCACTAATAATGTTTACCACTGGAGAGGGCGAGAGGTATTAGCAGAGTGTGTCCTTTGCTTTATACAAGTCTGTACCATTTGACTTATTCTATGGTCAGTATGACTTTATACAATTTTATTTCTCTTCCAATTAAGCAAAGATAGAAATAGGTTAGAGGTAGAATAAGGATCTTGGCAATAGGTTGCACAAGGAGTGGGGTACAGAGAGAGGACTCATGAGGGATTGAGATTTTTGAACAAGGACAACTGTCCTCCAAACAGTGGTACCATTAATGGAGAGAGAGAACTTGGCTGGAAGAAGTTTTGGGAGAGAAATTGTTTGGACGCAGGGAAACAAGCAGAGGAAAATGTCCTATAGGAAATGGGGAGTATGTGTCTGGAGCTTGAGGTAGAGGCTGGAATTGCAGTTCATGCTTTGGGAACTGTCTACACTAAAGGGCCAATTAAAGTCACATGAGGTGAGATGAGATTCCTGCGGGGGACAATGTAAAGAGAGGAAGGCCAGGGACAGAATTCAAAACAGTCATCTCTGGGGACAGTAGAAGAAAGCCTCAGCCAGGGCTGGAGAAGGCCTGGTCAGAGAAGGTGGACAGGGCATACCATCAGCAAAGTCAAGAGAGGAAAGGTCAAAAAGGCAGACGAGGCCGGCAATGTTAGCCACTGCAGAACAGTCCAGGAAGACCAGGAGTGAGAAAAGGGTTAGTGATGAATGACCTTCAAGAGTAGTACCTTCCCAATACTTCCAAGTGCAACCTACATTAAGAAATTGTTTTTATGTCACAATCAGTGGTGAGTTAGATTTTTGCTCCCAATTCTTTAAACCCTGGGATGGAATCAGACATTCACATCCTTTGCCGTGTTATTTTGCAGAACCTACCACTGCTGTTCAGTTTCAACATGTAATGTGCTTTGGTCAATACAATGTTAACAGACTTGTGGTTTTAAATGTGTTTGCATGGCCTGGCTTGATCGCTTGTGCTCTTGCTACTCTAATGAGAGCATTCTCTGGGACCAGCAGGGTAGACCCAAATAGTCCTACAGCCTAGAACCAAGCCCAGCTGAACTCTGCTAGGTCCATCCACGAACAGCTGAACCTTAGCGACCTCGAGATCCAAGAGGGAGAAAAATGTGTAAATTGTTTTTGTGACCGAGATTTGGGACTTATTAAGCAGGATCACCACTCCAAAAGCTAATAACATAACCCAGTATACGCAAACAAGTATCGAATATTAAGAACAAAATTTTTGTAAAAGATAGTTTCTATCATGTTTCATATTTTTAAAATGCTGGTTGCAACCCACGGTTTGAAAAAAACCTGGAGAAATTGTTCTTGGGGCTTTTTTTTCATTCCACCATACCCGTAGGATGTAACACACAGTACATCAACAAGTAAGTGGCTCCATTACTAGCTGTGTGACCTTGGAGAAACTACCTGGCCTCCTTGGGTCTGTTTTCTAATCTGTGAAATGGGAACAATAACATCTGGCTAACAGAGTAGTTGCAGAGATTAAATGAAATAATGCATGTTAAGCGCTCGGCAAAATGACTGGTACAGAGCAAGTACTCAATAAATATTAGCTGTTATTTTCATTGTTGAGAAGTGTGGTGACAAACAGAATGAATTAGAGCGATTTCAGAGTTAAGGGTTCATTTCTTTAGGACGGGGAACCAGGCTGAAGTTACTGGAATAAGGCAGAATGTAACTGATGACACAGGTCTAAGTAAAGAAGCAGGAATCAAATCAGCTGAGGGCCTTGGAGCAATGAGGCATTAAGCATCATCTCTTCACTCACTACTATCCACTCCATCTCCCTCCTAGAGTCTTTTTTTTTTTTTAATGAGTAACAAACATCTGGGAATTTACTCAATTTTTAGGGATCCAATATTACAAAATCCTCCTAGAGTCTTAAACGGATTCTGAGACCTGAATCTGTCATTAACTATTCCTCCGATCCTACTCTAGCTTGTCCTCCTTCACGCTTTCACCCTCCGCACCTGAACAGGAGGACTTGGCCAGCCAATAGAGTAAGTAGTTGGCAGTCAGAGAGCAACACACAGGCCCATGGACAAGAGGGGGCCTCGCCCTCAGGAGCCCACATCCTCGACTGTTCCACAAATCAGAGAGCAGGATCAGTGTCTACCATTTATTCCAGTCCAAGCCTCAGCAGGTCCCATGAAGACGCGTGGCCCCTTCTAATAAGTGAGGGAAGATGGGACATCTTCCCATGGGCAACAGCAGAAAATGAGCATCAGCAGTTGTAAAAAAGGCTTTTTTATTGAGAGCAGCGAGTGTAAAAAAAACAAACAAACAAACAACAACAACAATAAAGGTGTGAGGCAGGGGTGGCCCCCTGCCCCCATCTCCTCCAGGGCGCACCCTCCCTCCCAAACCCACCCACCCTACGCTGCAAGTACATACAAAAGCCGCCCATGGTGCATACAAAAAGGGCGGGTTATATAATGTCAAAAGCTCCTGAAAACTCCTTCATCTGCCAGGCACTTAGGACGAGGAAAGGAGAGAAGGGTGGGGAGGAGGCACGGGTATGGTCAGCGTGCACAAGTCCATGCGGGGAGGACGCTCTGGCGTGTCCTCCTGATCCTGGCGCAGACCCCAAGGGAGGCCCCATGGGCCAGAACTACTCGGGAATTTGAGTATATTAAGGAACACCCCTCAAACCCAACTCATCTCCAGCCTAGCCCTCCCTGGGCAAAGTTGGCAGGTGAGTGACAGAACTGGACCTGGTCAAAGGGAGGAGACCCAGGCCAGAAACTGGGGTTACCTGAGGCACCCACACTGTCCCTGATGGGGGAAAGGGTGGCGCGGAAAGCTGCCCAGCCCAAGGCCCTAGTCACCCATTCTGGGTCCCAATCAGCTTCCCCAAAGGCTGAGGGTAAGAAAGAGGAGGAAATCCTAGACCCTGCCCAGACCTAAGCAGTGCCTATAGCGCCAGGGCAGGGCCCCTGGGGCCAAGAAGGACAGGGATCTTGCCCGTCATGCTGCAGGCACCCTTCAAGAGGTCCTCCCCGCCCATGGGTCCTGAGGCGTAGCCTGCCTGGGCTGGCTCCTCACGGCTTGCTGTCTGCGGGGCTGTCTCCCAGGGTGCTGGCGATCTCACTGAAGGAGGGCCTGTCCTTGGGGCTGAGGGCCCAGCAACGCTGCATCAGCCGGTAGAGCTTGGAAGGGCAGCCCTCAGGCTGTGGGAGCCTGGCCTTCCCAGCCTGTAAGTCTGCAGGAAAATGGCGGGAGGAATGTGAGTCAAACTTTTAACCAACTGCTTGTCCAATACTCTTTGGAGCCTGCAGTTCCCACAGGCAGCTACTGGAGGGCGACTTGGGGTGGGCGGGTCACTGATCAGTGGTGGCTGGGTGCTGACTCAAGGAGTACACGGCAGATACCCTGCAACCAAGGGGATAACTCCCCTGGCTCCAGCTCTGCGGGGCTGGTGGGGGCAGGGGCCACACAGCACAGGAGGCAACTGGTGCACGGGGGCTAAAGCGGGGTCAGCGGGCAGGCCTCAGCGCCTAGAGTGGGCGCTGGGGGCAAGGGCTGTGTACCGATCCGTATTTCAGTATTCTAACAGCAGAGGCCATATCTGTGTTCCTGCTACAGCCAGCCCCGAGGGGAGGCAGGCTGAGCTGGCCCCAGGGCCTGGAGCAAACTCTCCACCTGAAGAGCATTTGGAATGGTTGCTTGGGAACGCAGCTGCCTACCTGCCAGCACTTCATCGTCGGCCTGCCCACCATGGGGCATCTCTCCATGGGTGAACACTTCCCACATCAGCACGCCATAGGCCCAGACATCCGACTTGGTGGAGAAGTCGCCCTCGAGGATGGCTTCCGGGGACATCCAGCGCAGAGGCACCCAAGCCTGGCGGAAGTGGTAGTACTCACTGCAGAAGAAAACCACATGTGGGTGTGGGGCTCGCAGGGTCGGGCAGGGTGGGGCGGACACAGATCCCTCCTCCCAGGTCTCAAGGCCTAGGCAGAACCCAACCTTCCTAGATCCGGGCACCCAGTGCAACTGGTGACATTTATGCTGAGCACAGGGGAGTGCTGGGTGAAATTTGGAGGTATCCTCATGGAGTCTGATGGTTAAAAATGCCATTAAGAATCAAACTCTGCCTAAATTTTAATTTTAAAAAAGCTAATAAGCTTATATACTTTCATTATTAGTTTTTGAAATGTGAAAAAGAAGAACACATTAAATGAAAAGCAAATTGAAAAAGCTTTACTAGTGGTAAGTCATGACTAAAGCAACAACTAGACCAACTGGGGTGACTCAGAACTGGGGTGACTCGAGGGGAAGTTCCCAGAGGCGCCATGTAGTATGTGTGGGCATTCCAGAGCAATCTCTGGCCGTGGGTGCTTGGCTTTAAGTCTTAGGCTTCAAAATAATAATTACTGAATTCAGGAAGTAACAGAGGGAACCATATGAATAGCTAAAATATATATACACTGTTAGAAAATTTGGCTAGTTATTTTAAAAAGGTTCACAATTTTTTATCACTAGAGAAAATTTATGAGTGGCAGGGACCTGTGGCCCACTGGCTGGGACGCCTGTGCATTCTCTGGAGAAGATAGGAAGTCTCTGCCCCTTCCTGGGCCCTCCAACTTTAGACTTAGCAGACACTAAGCCCTTCCTCACACCTCCCACATCTGCCCTCTCCCCCTCTCTCCCCCGCCCCCCTCCATGTCCTACCTATTGTACACGTCCTTGCTGAGCCCCAGGGCCGACACCTTCACCTGTCTCTGGGCGCTGACCAGGCAGTTGCGAGCAGCCAGGTCCTTGTGCACAAAGCGGTTGTTGGACAGGTGCTCCATGCCCAGGGCCACTTGGGTGCAGAGGGCCACCTGGAGCAAGAAGGACGCTTGTTAGAGTACCCAGGTCTAGGGGATCAAGGTGACTGCCCCTGACCAAACCCTTGGTGGGGTCTCAACGCCATTGGTGTGATGCTTAGGAAGCCCAAAAGCAAAGACACAACAGCTTCAGTTCCCGTCTCTGTAAAAAGGGGATGATAACAGTACCTGCTTCAGTGGGTTGTCAGAACAAAATTAAATGAAATTAAGCTCGCGGAACTACTTGGACACACAGCAGATGCTAGGGAGGTGAGTGGCACATGGGTAGGGAGAACACATGGTAGCTACTTGTGAAGAGTAACTGGGCATTAATCATAGCTTACATCTTTACGGGTTGTTCCTTTTCTTTTTTACTTCAGAATTACTTATTTTCTGCTAGTTGAATACAAAAAAACAGAACAAAAATATGTAAAATTTCTGTGTGTTCTGTGTATGAACACACAAACATACACACAAACACACACATGACTGGTTGCCTCCGAGAAGGGGAGCTGGAAGCTAGAGAGGAGTAAGGTAGAAAAACTTTTGGTTTATGTTGTTTAAATGGTAAACTACGTGTATCAAAGTTCATCAAATATACGTGCACTTTCACAAATGCACTCGGGTAACAATCACTAAGTTAAAAAAAACAAAACCAAGAATGCTAGCACCCCAAAACCCCCTACAGGTTCCTTCCTCATCAGATATTCTCCCTTCCCACCGGAGAGGGAGGTGAGCACTATCCTAACTTTATGATAATAATTTCTTGATTGTTCTTTCTAGTTTTACTCTTACGCATATGTTCCTAAACAATATAATTCAGTTTTGCCTTTTTTAGAACCAGGTAAGGCTGGAAGCATGCAAAATATATCTTCTTTTGTGCCTGATTCTTTCACTCAGCACTGTGATAGTCATCCTTTTGTTGTTGTTGTTGTTGTTGTTGTTTTTGGGGGGGTACCACTGTACTGAGTTTTCGTCCTGAATACACCATAATTTATTCATTATAATGCCAATGGATATTTAGATTTTTTTTCCAGCTTTGGGCTACTAAGAAGAGTGCTGCTCTGTTCTTATGGGTGGACACATGCGTGAATTTCCTCACGATAGCTAGATGTGGGTCATGGACTGAGTATTTGTAGCTCTACAAAACAATGACAAACAATTTTCCAAAGTGTAAGAGAGTTAAACACATATTTCACTGATATCCTTTTAAAATTTTTGAGCCATGTGAATGCATTATATAGAGTACCTTATAGAACATACTGAATGTAATTATAATTAAGTTATATTATTTTAAAAGTATATATCCATGTACTGAACAAATATTGAGCATCTACTGTACCCATACACAGCTGGATGCTGGTAAAATGTGCCAGGAATGTGGCGCAGTATGGCTTCTGGTAAGAGGACAGTTTAGACGGGAGATAAGAATTATGTCCCCAGAAGGCGGCCACCACCTGCTCCATGTTAAACAGAGGTAGAGTTGGGAACCAAGAGAGCACCTGTAAAGACCTATGGCCCCTATGTCTCTGTCACCTGTCCCAAACCTTGGGAGCCACCACTGAGGAACACACAGGACCTGTAGCATTTCTCTATATGTAAAAACAAGGCAACAGAAATGCAAAGAGAGCCCTATGGCCTGTGGAAGGTCATTTAACAAGTTATAGATCAGTTGTGTGCTGCTTCTGCCATACAGATTCATTCTCAGGATCCGTAAGGGAGAAGGCACCTATCACATAAATGCAGTCACAGAGGGATGAAGATAAGAATAGAGCCAAAAACCAATCACTGGTTATCAAGGAAATAATAAGCCAAGACCCAATAAGATATCATTTAACACATCTGCTGATGAAAGGTCAAAAGTCTGCCTCCTACTTATCTGTAATGGTCAAGAAAATACATGAAAAATGAGCCCTGGCTGGTAAAGCTCAGTGGACTGAGTGCAGGAGAGGCCCCCTGTGGGAGGTATGCGAGAGGCAACTGATGTTTCTCTCCCTCTTTCTCCCTCCCTTTCCCTCTCTCTAAAAGTTTAAAAAAAAAAAAAAAGTAAAAATAAAACAGTAACTAAATAAGTAAAAGCAGCTTATGTGTGGACCAATAATGAATACCTTATAGATTATGCAAAGATTATGGTTAATATGATTCTATGTTTCTGAAGTTCGAAGAGGAGTGAAAGTGAACGGGAGTGGTAGAGGAGTGGTTACCAAGTTACCCAGCGCAGGAAGGAGACCACCCAGTATGAGAGAAGGGGATGGGATCACTTGTGTGCTGGGCCCCGAGGGAGGCCAGCCGCCTCTCCGACCTGCACTCTGTGAGGCGGGGCTCACCCTCAGCCCCATCCAAGGCTTTATGCCCAGCCTAATTCAAAGCCTGGCTCTTTCCTCAACACCATAGCTGCCTCTCTTGGGTCGCATCACTGGTGTTGGGGGCTCCGGGGGGCTGCTGGCCCATCAGTGAGCCCAGCAGTGGGGTGCTGGTTTCAGTTTGGCCCCGCAGCCTTGCTGGCCGGCTCTGAGCAGCTTCACCGGCCTGGCTCCCTGGGTCACGGGAAGGCCAGCAGAGGGGCCGAACAGAGAGGGGGCAACTCCAAGGATCTGAAACCAATTTAGTGCATCTTAACCAGCATTAAAAAAATGGAATGGGAAATTCCATGTAGTAATACCCTTACTTAGTAAGTGTATCATTCATAACATTTTTCATTTTTAAAATACATAACTATGCCAATGTTGTTGGGCTGTGATATAAAATGTGCTTTTTGCTACAGTAGGTCTCAGCCAAAAAAAGTTTAAAACACAATGGCCTAAACTTGTGCTGTCCAAAACAGTACCCCTTAGCCCCATGTGGCTATTTAAGCTAACTAAGTTCCATTTCTCAGTGGCTCTAGCCACATTCTAAGTACCCAATACCACATGGGGCTAGTGACTACTGCCTCAGATGGCAGTAGATATGGAACATTTCCATCCCTGCAGGAAGTTCTATTAGCACTGATGCAAGCCGCCACCACCAACCTGGACCCATCTACACAGCGTACAGGAGCAGTGTACTGACAGACACTGCACGCACAGCGGTGCTCGCTGAATGAAGGACACCATCAGGAGCTGGGGGGAAAAATCTCGCCTTCTTAGTGCATTTTCTTTATCAAAAAAGAAGACACAAAAATCTCTGGATAGCTTCCAACCAAACGTGCGTGATCAGCAAGAAGGGTTAAAGAAAAGGTCAGGTGAGAAGATCTACCAGGGTTACTGAGCCCTCCCTGGGTGCAGGGCCCTGCCCTGCATCTCCAAGGAAAAGGAGAGGCCGCACTGCCACACAGTCCCCAGAAGGCCATCCTCAGAACGCCCCAGCACCACTGGTGGTAAAAGGGCCAGATGCCCACCGAAGTGAGTATCATAAGTGAACAGCCTCTCCTTCAGGCTTCAAAACCCCTGGGCACTGCTCAGCCTTACCTGGTAACTGTAAGGGGCAGACAAAGGCTTTGGCAATGTGCCCGCATCACACTTGCCATTCTCCTCAGTCTGCGCTCTCTCTGCTGCCAGTCAAGGGAAACAGAAGAGAGTGGACTTGTCATGGTGACTAACTTGCTACCTTTCCAGAGAGGCAGTGCTTCTGGAAATACTGGCTAAGTGAGGACAGTAAACGGGGATTCTGTTAGACCCAAGCCAATCAGGTGTTTCCTCAGTGCCGGGCACGCCAGCACCAGGCGGCCACAGGACTGCTTCAAATACTGTTGGAAAGACCAGACCCACCCCTTCCTGTCCGACCTGAATTCTCTGGGGGCTTGCCCAGGTTCCAGCTAACCCACTGTGACACTACTGTGCTCCTCTTGCAACAGGTTTTCTGTGTCCCACCACATGTCCCGGCATCTGACTGCATAAAGCACTATCCACAAGGTGTGCTAAGGTGACCCTGCTTCTCATCCTGTCATTAGCTTGCAGGTGATCCATGGAGAAATCACAGGTTACAGTTCTCTGACTTTAAAATCTTCATCATCTTATCAGCTACTCTAACAAGCATTATCTACCATCACGCCTCCACCCAGGGCCAGCGTCTGGGATTTCTCTCACTGCCCGACCGCTACCCTGCAGTCCTCCTGGGGCCCCCCCAACCCGCCCACACCACGCATGGCGCCCTGGTCCCAGCTCCAGCTGGCCAGGGAGCACCCCGCCCACCATGCCGCCTCCCTTTAGAACCTTAACTCTTCCTCCTTCCACTCCCCGGCACCTTTAGGCATATGATATGAACACAGTAGCTCATTAAATTACCAGCACAAGAAAGAGAAAGAATCTACACGTTTTAGTATATATTTCCTAAGAATTGTCATTTTCATGGAATCTCCCAAAAGCAGTATTTTTTAAACTACTGAGTAAGACCCTCATCAGTCTCAAAACCAATTCTGTGGGTTAAAAAAAATAGGCTGCGCTGGGGGTTACGGGGTGGAAGGACTGAGCAAAAAAGAACCAGGACTCACGGACAGGGACAACAGTGTGGCGATTGTCGGGGGGAAGCGGGGTGGGTGCAGGTGAAAGAGGGTATGCGGGGAATAAGTGGTAATGGAAAAAAACATAATAAAAACAAATAATAGTAAAAAGAAAGCTAGGAAATATCAAGGTCATCAAATACAGTGTTGTGAAAGTTTAACTTTAGTTGTGTGTGTGCGCGCACATATGCTGGGTCATGATGTAAAATGCATTTCTTATAGGAGACCCTAATCAAAAAACATTTGAAAAATCACCATCCTACACAAGGACTCCTTGAACTTTAATGAGCTCACAAATCAGCCAAAAAGGTTATTTGAAAAATGTGAGTCCTTGGACCCTACTTTTGGGTTTTCTGATTCCCTCAGTCTGAGTGAGATATGGTCCAGAAATCTACTTTTTTAAAGCCAATCCCCGTCGGATGCAGAATACTGTCCTGAGAGTGTGGAACCCAGCTTATGGAAGCTCTCCCAACACATTTAAGATGTTCTTTCAAAAAAGTGCAGGAGAGATCTTCAGCAAAGGTGGTGATGACTTTTGGCCAAATACAGTCCCTCAGGTCACGTGACAGAGGTAACTGACTTCCTCCCGGCCTTCGTCCCCATGCCAGCCACAGAAAGCCTACCTTGACTCCCCTCTCTCCTGAATCCATCCCCTTCCTGCCATTCAACTACTTCCTCTCCTTGAGAACTGAACTCAGATGGCTTTCTCTACCAGGAAACCTTTGTTAACCATATCGTTCTGTCCACCTAAAGGATGTGGATATCTTCAGCATCTCTTAATTCATGCCTCTCACGTGCTTTCTGTGTCGTACCTGAAGTCTGTACGGCACCTGCATCTTCATTTACCTAAGCTCCCCCACTAGATCCTAAGTGCCCCAACAGTGCCTGACGGTTTCGGTTTTACAACGCCAGGGGCCCTTACAGCCATGGCTCTGCTCACTAAAGACTTGCTGGCTCCGTGCACGTCTGGACTTGTGAGCTCTGGGGTCTTGACATCCCATCAATCTGAAGCAGCATGGCCTATCCTACAGATTCTCAGAGGTGGAGGGAGGGGGATGGTGTCAAGAGGCCAGCTCTGGCTGACCTGGGGCTGGGTCACTTCTCCTGTCTGGGCCTTGGTAAATTCATCTGTAATGGGAGGACGCCAGCCTGAAGGGCACACAGCCACTTCCCCAGAGAGATCAGGGGCAGCCAGGGTCCCTCTCACCTGACTAATCAAACAGGCACACCTTTCTGCCCTGCCGCCAGAGTCTGTGACCTGAGGAAGCCGAGAAGGCGGGGAATGGTCACCTGGGAGGGCCCTCGCAGTCAGTGTCTGCCTACCTGCCCTGGGCTTTGACTGGTTTATGAGGTGACTTTGCTGTCAGCTTGGAAGCAGAGTACCCAGTCCCATGGAAGGAGCTGGATCCATTTCAGAGGAAAGGGAGAACAAAGGCTGTGCAGAGGAACAGCTGGGCTGCTGAATGTTTCATCTGATGTGGGCAGGGGGAGTAGGCAAGTTTTCCCTTCTTCACTGCTTCTTCAGCCCAGGTCCGATCCACCATGGGGCTCCAGGCAGGGCTCTGTGCCCAGAACCCCTCTCTGCCCAGAAGGCAGGAGGAGAAAGAAGGAAAGAGTGCACAGTTGCAGCCAAAGTAAGAGTGAAAATGTGAAAACCACAGTGGATGACACATGGGCAGTGCACTCACAAGTGTCCACACTCAGAGCCTGAAAAAATATACCTAGGGACACGCCCAGCCCAGCAGGCCCCCAAATTCGGCTGCTCCCTGCTCTTCCTCCTCCTCTCGGATCCCTGCTGCTCCACGTCAGCACGCCACACACGGAGCTAATGCCCCGCTCTGTGGCAGAAGTGAAGAGCAGCGCTTCTACATGAAGGCGACATGGCAATACAAAGCCACTTAAGTTTCCTCATCCACAAAATGGATAGTGACACACTGATTATTGCGATCACTGAGACCACACATGTAAAGGGCTTACCGCAGGACTTGGCCCACAGCGAGCACTCAGTTAGCAGTGCCTGTTACCATGACTGCCCTTGCTCCTGGCCCCCCCTTGAGGACCTCTCTCTTCTCCCTCCGCGTCCTCACCTTCTGCTTAGTGCTGAGGGGCTGTGACTTCAATTTTTCATCCTTGCTCTTAGAAATCCTCAGGAACTGTTTGAGGTCCCCCTGAGGGAAAAGCAAAAGTCTCTGTCATATCAGAGCCCAGCCATTACATCCAAAGCATCAAACCAAGCAGGTGCTCACAGGGCACCTGCCTGGCAGATGGTGAGAAGCCTTGACCTAAATGCCGACCCCAGCCTGGACCAGCCCTCCCATGGGGGAAGTCCAGTGGGAATTAAAAAATACATAGGAGGCGCTCCCCAGAAGCTCTCAGTCAGAAAGAGAGGACTGTCGTGTCTACCCTCAGAGGACCCCCAGGCAGGCAGCTGTCAAAGCCCCTGCCCTCGAGGAGCCAAAGGAAAAACACAACACCCCCTGCTGACCCCTGTCCTTCAGAGGCTTATTACCTAACAGGCAGACAAACGGCGGCAACACCAGCAGCAGAAACACACACGAAGCACTCATAAACACTTCTGATGGGAAGATTAAGGATTATTCCTCCCCTTCCTGCCCCAGAGCTGGAGAGTTTGGTAAGCAGCCTTTTGAGGAGCAGGGGTAGTTCAGCGTAGGTCAGTCAGGGAACAAAGAGGAAGGGGCAGGTCTGGGCATGGGCTAATGCGGGTGCCTCACATGGGGATGTCAGGAAGGAAGGAAAGCGAGTTCTGATTAAGTTTATTCTCAAGGGGGGACAAGCCCTAGGGGAAAAAGAAAAGTAACAAACCACAGAAAACCAGAGTCAGGGAAGAAGATGGGGAACGTATCCCAGCCGTGTGCAGAGTGAGAAGCTAGGAGGAACTTGGGACCGACCCCTGGACATAGGGCTGGCAGAGGACGTGCTGGTCAAGGGAAGGCAGGTGCCGGAGAGCTACGGGGCGGAGGGGGAGCCCGGGGAGTGGGCGGGAGGCTGGACATCTCAAAGTGGCCACAGCAGGCAGGCCAAGGCTGAGACCGCATGGGACGAGGTTCCCACAGGCCCCCCACCACCCCTGAAAGGTCACTGCCCTCCTGAGAGACCCAGGTCCCCTGCCAGCAGCATACCAGGTCTACATACTCCAGCACCATGTAGTGGGGTTCGGCCTCCCGACACAGCCCCAGGAGCCGCACCACATTGGCATGGCTCAGCTTCCCAAACATCTCAAACTCTCTCCGGAAGTCCAGCTGCTGCTGCTCGTCCCGACTCTGCAGGCTCTTCACAAGCACCAGGGTCTCTGCCACCCCCTCCTCCAAGCCCTGTGCCTTTGCCAGGAACACCTCTCCAAACTCGCTTTTTCCTGTGGGCACAGATCTGAGTCAGCCAGCTGCCCGCACCCAAGCAGAGGAAGCCCCTGACTAGGAACGGTGCCTCGCCTTTCTCTGTCACACAGTGAGGAGACTTTGCTGCTCCCCACCTGCCTGGACTGAGCAATAGCCTAGTTCAGCTGTGTGACCCTGGGCAAACCCCCTGCCTTCTTACTCTGGGCTTCAAGTCTCAAACAGTAAAATAAAGGAGTGGGAATAATATTCAGGGCTTTCCAAAGGATGGTTTGTATGAGAATTTTAGGTGGCTCATGATAAACATGTCTTAGGTTTATGTGTTTACAATAGTCACGTGTTTAATGTATGCTCAGAAAAAATTTAACTGGTGTTAAATCCCTAATTTCTCACATTTTTCCCCCTAGAACAAAGCTAACTTTAGTTAAGCTTTAATAAACAAGGAGTTGACCTAAAGAAAAAAATCAAGTCAGTAATAAATAAGAGCCCTGAGGGGTGTGGCTCAATTAGGTTGGACATCATTTTGCAAAGCAAAAGGCTGCCAGTTCAATTCCCAGTCAGGGCACATTTTCTCTCCCTTTCTCCCTCCCTTCCCTTCTCTCTAAAAATAAATTTTAAAAATATTTTTAGAAACACACACACAGGAATGACAAAAGTTGTGCAGGTGGGATCTGAATGTCAGGCAATGGGGACACACTGGACTATATCTCCCCTGTGCTCCCCCCATCTCTAAGGTTCTAGGCTTCAAGGACCTCAGAGCCACCAGCCATGACATAGCCTCACAACAGATTCAGTGACCTAGAGCTAAGCAGAGGGGTTGTGGCCAAGGTAACATACCCAGGGTGGTGATGGGCTGCAGACTGGCCCTCGGGAAGTGCATCTTATCACTTGTGCTGTGGCGTTTGTTGGTGGCTGCAGGACCAGAGCCCAGGCTGGTCAAGGCCACTTCCTCTTGGATTTCCGCTGAGGGCTGCCCATTCTGCAAAGGCCCACCTGGGAAGAAGGGGTACAAAGGAATGTCAAGATGAGACCTGTCATTCAGGTCACCACGGAGACCTGTTTTCTCCCTCAATCCCCTACTTCTACCAAATGGGTCCAGTCGCAGTGTTCCGCACAAAAGGGCCAATCCAGCTGATGAACTTACTGATGCAACGGATTATAACCTCTGAAACGGAACAAAATGTACAAGTCTCGTTTGAATCACTGGTTCCTAGACCCCATATACACATAAGGGTATTGGCTTCCACAGGGCCTTCTATATGCAAAGCCCTAAGCAGGCACAAAGGGGAAGTCACAAAAAGGGCGACCCAGGCCCTGCCCTTAACACCTCAGTTTATACGAGAGACCCAGAAATGACCCTAGGGAGCTCCCAGTTGGAGGAGAGGGAGAGTCGGAGGAGGTAAAACAGATTACCCTTGGAAGAACTCAAAGACCAACAGGGGGCAGACAAGATGTGTACCAGAAACATGAATATATGCACTAATTATATCAGTGGCTTAGGGCCACAGGGAGAAGGCAGGGAAACACAGGAAGCTGGCACAAGAGGCTCCAATGAGGAAGTCTTACGCCAGGTTACTCAAAAGCCAAGGCCCTGGAAACTGGCCAACTCCAAGCTTCCAGTAGGGGTGGAAGCTCTGCTCTGGCCACAGCAGCAAGTCCCAGATCCATGGCCACCAGCTCCCTCCAGTGCTGCAGCTGTCTGCGACGGCCGCAAGAGGGCGCTCATGACCTGCACATGGCACCACCTCCGTCCTCCAAGGGGCCCCTCACCGTTGAGGCACTCCATCTCGGGCTCCTCGCCCTCTGGCTGCTTCTGAAGCCGCTTGGCCTTGCAGCGCTTCTTGCAGTAGAACATGAGACCCAGGACGGCAATGATGTAGGCCACGGCGGCGCCCACGGACAGTCCAATGGTCTGGATCATCTTGTACGGGGGAGGGCTGCCCGGGCCCTCCGACTCCTCCAGCACAGGCTTGTCTGAGAGACACACAGAGAGGTCTGGGCAGGGGATGCTGAAGCAAACCCAGCCCTACTTCTCTACCAGCCCCTCCATACCCCACACATATGACAACCCCCCAGATACTTGAGGGCCTGGTCAAGCCAGAGAGACCTGAGTAGGGTCACCACTGTCACTGGCTTTAACGAGTGCCAGGTCCCCGGGCCCCACCACAGTCATACAGTGCTGAAGGAGTTGAGGCCAGTGATTCCCTGGCTGACTGTGTGTCCAAACGCCAGACTGGGGACCCGCATAAAAACCATACTGTCAGGATGCACTACGAACTCCCAGTTTGCTATCAAGCTTCTTAAGACCTGATACTGTGAGTCAGGCACTGCACAGAGCAGGTTCTTCAACAAACATATGTGTAGAAGGGCTCTTCTGGTCTAGGGGTTTTCAATGGCCTAGGGTCTTATGGGAAAAGTTAGGGGAACTAAGGAAGAGAGACTAAAGGGGACACAACGCAGGATCCCTCAGCGCCCAGACATACCCAATGGCCCCAACCAAGGGGCCTGTCACTTCACTGTTATCTAGTAAAGCATACTTTGTCTAGAAAAACAATTTTGCTGCTAACCAAAAAAGTTTGAGAACTTTTCATTTAAACCATTCCCATTTTACAGAGGCAGAAACAAGCCCTGGAGAGGAAATAGCACCTACCTCTAATGGCCCACAGCTGGTTAGCAGCAGGTGCAGCCAGACCCAAACCCCAAGTCCCTGACCCTAGCTGGGGCCTTTTATCTGACATATCATCCTCTCTGGACCCCTAGGACAAAGGAACCTTTTCTTGCTGCATCCTGACCTGATCCTCTCCCCCTCAACCCAGGGAGACGTGGAGTTGCTGCAAGAGACCCAAGAGAAAGCATTATAGGACAAGTGTGCCCCCACAATACTCTCTCTCTCGCTCTCTCACGTCAGCTGTGGGATGTTAAGTAAATGACACCCAACTCTAAGCAAGGAAACTGAGACTGCGCCATGGTACAGCAGAGGGGACACAGCCGACTCCCACCCCACCACAAAAATGGTCTAAGTGCCTTCTGTGTACAAGGAGCCGATGGTACAAAGGTAAGAAAGAAGCCTGGCCCCACTGCTTCCTATCTCCAGCCCATACCCACGACGTAGAGGGGGGCCTCTGTGTGCTTGATGTTGCAGCTGTTGCCCGCAATGCAGGTATAGCGCCCCGAGTCCTCAGGGGCCACATCGTGGATCACCAGGGAGCCATTCTGGAAGATGTGCATCCTGCCAGGAGAAAAGCCACAGCACTGCTCATCTCGCCAGCTCCTGGGAGACCAGGGTCAGAAGAGGTGGGGAGGGGTGCGGTGGGTATGGGAGGGAGTTGGCCCTACCTAGGTCCCAGCTTGGTGGGGTCCAGGATGCGGTCTTTGCCCTTCCACTGAATGAGAGGCTTGGGGTCCCCGTGGGCCTCGCACCGCAGCAGAGCTGTGTGGCCCTGGTACACGGTTGTGCGCTCTGGCTCTACCTTGAAGGTGATGAAAACTGGATGGGAAGAGCCCAGCGAGGGGCAGGGAGTAGTGAGCAATGGGGCTGGCAGGATGCAGGCTGCTGCCGCACAGGGCCCGCCAGCCCCGGCCCCGGGGCCCTGCCACAGTCGCACCTGCCACAGTAAGCTGGACGTGGGCACGGATCTGGCCCTGCAGCCCATTGGAGGCGATGCAAGTGTAGTTGCCAGCATCATCGCGGGTCACCCTAGAGAAGTGCAAGGTCCCAGCGTTGTCTTTCACCCACTCCGGGAGGCTGCTCCCGTCTGCAGGGGCAATAAAGGGAAATTATGGGACTGACCAAATTTCCATGGCGGGCTGGCTGGCGGGCTGGCAATGCCCTCGGCCACTCACACCTCCTCAAGAACATGTCTGAACTCCTGACCACCCACAGATGACATCCAAACTCCTAAGCCAGGAATTGGGAAGCCCCCGTTTTTCACTCCTTTACCAATTTTTCAGTCTCACCTCGCTGCCCTGTATGACATTCCACTCCTGCAAAGCTGCACTTCTGATTGGGCCTCGAATTGGCCCTGTTCTCACCTGCCACTCCTCCCTCCTAGAATCCATTCCTGCTCTCTGTCACCATCCCAGGCTTCATACCCACTGTGAGCCACACATCCCACGGAACACCCCCCAGACCACCTGAGCGGAGAGCCCACTCCCTCCTCAAACCTACAACCTTCTCTCTAACTCATTGTTCATGAGAATGTAAAAATGGCCCAGCCCTTTAAAAAACAATTTGGCAATCCATATCAAGGGTTGTAAAAATGTGCATACTCTCTTATACATAATTATTCCATTTCTGGGAATCTTTCCCAAAGGAAATAAAGCCAAGTCCAGAAAAGAGCTTTGGCTTTAAGATGTTTATTGCAGTAATAAAAAGAAAGAAAGAGAAAGACAGACAGAGAGGGAGAGCGGGCGGGAGGAAGGGAGATGAGTAGCAACCCAAATCTCCCACACTTAGGGAAAATTTAAGTGAATTATAGTGAATTCAATCACTGAAATATTATCACAATCATCAAAGCCAATATTTATGTATAAAAACATGGAGTAATGCTGATAATGTTAGGTAAAAAATATAAAATTACAGTTATCTTCATCTTCTGTTTTTATAGTAAGCATGTCTTACTCATGTAAGCTTAATAAGTGAAAAGGTACAATAAAATCACTTTGTAAAAACAGAAAAAGAAAAGGGCACACACCCAGAGATAATGGATGGTGGGATTATACATTTTTTTTCTCCTGAAATTTTCTAAAGGGGCCCAGGTTACTTTTTTGTTGGAAAGAATGACTTTTTTGAAAAGGGACAAGGGAGAAGGCATTACGGTGCTACCTGGCCCAATCCAATCACTTGTCCTGAGTGTCTCATATGTTGTCTAATACTATAATCTGACCTCTTTTGTGTCTGGCTTTTTTCTTCCTCGGTGGGCTATAAATCTGCCCTGCATTCCTCGTCTGTCCCCAAAGTTCCTGACTTGGTCCTGGGCTCTCGCGGGGTACGCAGACACGCCCACATCTGACCAGCAGACGGTCCGCCCGCCCCCCTTCCCCTGCTCCCATGGTACTGACCTGCTCGTACCCACTTAATAGTGGGCTTCTCCCGGCCTGTGGCTGAGCAGGGCACCGTGGCCTCCTTGTCAAACTCCATGCATTGCTGTGGCCGGGGTGGTGGTGTGAACTTGAGCTTTTCTGTTTCAATACAGGGAAGGCAGGTGGGTGGAAAGAGGAGGAGTTGAGGCAGCTAGACAGGCCAGGGCAGGCCTGAAGCTCCTGGACCCTGCTATCCTTCCCCTTTACTCTCTTGCCCGCCAGGTAAGGCGCTCTCCCGACGCATGCCAGCTCACCCAGCACTTGCACACGGGCTTGGGCCTCAATGCTGCCAGCTGGGGTGCTGCTTACGCAGCGGTACCATGTCCCATCATACACCTCCACGCTGTTGATGCGTAAGGTCCCATTCTTGGAAACCTCGAACCGCGAGTCCTGCAACACAGAAGAGGTCTTGGCCTGAACCCCCACCAACATGGAGATAGCATCAGAGAAGGGCGCCACGGAGGGGAGCACAGAGGGAAGGAGTGGGCGAGGATTCCACCCCACCCACCCGCAACAGTCGTCACTCTCACCTCCGAGATGAGCATCTGGTTTCTGTACCACGTGACTGTGGGCTTCGGTGTGGCCCGAGTCAGGCAATGCAAGTAGCCTGGCTTGCCCTCCTCTAGCTGGCTGTCTTCAGGCTTCTTCAACCACGTGGGCACAGCTGGAAGGACAGGGAGGAGACAGTGAAGGTTAAGTATTTTGTCTACAAAACTAAAGGATCCAATCCCAAGAAATTCTAATATCCCGTTAGGTCTTGGGCTCAGAACCCTGTTCCAGTGATAACTGTTGCAGTTATCTCTCAGTGATGGCCTACATGCTGGCACCTTTTGAACACTGCCTTTGTTAATAGTCACAGGAAATGCCCAAGGTGTGTATTTCTATACCCATTTTACAGCTGAGAAGACAGAGATTCAGGGCAGTAATGGCGATTTGCTAAAACATGACAGAGACAGAAATAAACTCTTGTCTGTATGACTCCAGAACCTCTGTTCTTTTTATTACACCGTAACTTCAGATCTCTGTTCTGTTCACTCATTCCCTGAATGATCGCACCCAGTCCGCAGCCTTCAACACCAGAGGAGTGGGTGCTGCTCAAGCGTGTACCCCGACTCCTGACCGTCGCCATGAGCTTCAGACTTGCAAAGCCCACTGCCTATGAACATCCCCAGCGGGCTACCTGACAGGCATCTCAAACTTTAGATGTGCAAAACAGAACACCTAATTTCCCCCAAAACGTGCTCATCCCTGCTTTCCCATCTCAGTAAATATAATCACTATCCAGCAATTACAGAAGTCAAAAACCTGGTCCTGACTTCCCTCTATGTAGTCCCATCCCCCTTCACACTTATTCTATACAAACCCTCCAAAACAGATCCTAAATGTGACCACCTCTCCCCTTTACCATCTCTGTTCTAGACCCTTTAACCCCTCCCCTCTACAAGTGCAGTCGTCCCCTAGCTGGTCGCCCTGTTTTGACTCTTGCCCCTAATACTCTAGTCTTCACAGAGCACCCTGAGTGATCTTTTGAAAACGTCACTCTCCAACTCAGAACTCAGCAAGGATTTCCCGTCCTCTAACTTGGTGTGAAAGACTATTTGCAAAGATGGTTGTAAACAGCTGTCCCATCCCTTTGGTCTCTTTGTAACATGATGTTGCCACTTCCATGCAGTCTGCTTCCCTGCCGCCTGGAACCTGGGTGGCTTGCTTTGTCCAACCGTGGAAATGACACTTGGCAATTCTAAGCCAATGTGTGAGAGGCCGTGCAGCTCCTGAGCCAGGCTCCCTGTAAGGAAGCCTGAGCTAGCGCGCTGGAGCGGCCACAAGGAAGAGAAGCGAGATACCCTGTGCGATACAAGTGCCAGACCTGTGAGCGAGGCCGTCAGGGAAGAACCCGCCACCACCTACCCTATCAGCCGACTGCAAATGCTCAGGAGCCCAGCCAACGGCACACGGGGTTGACGGGCCGTCCCAGTGGAACCCTGCCCACAGCACTGTGAGTGAAACTATTGTTTAAGCCACTTGTTAACGAGTTACTTGTTATGCAGCAAGAGATAACTGAGAGACATGGAATACAAGCCTGTATTCTCACATGGCCCCACATGATTTAGTCTCCAGCTCTCAGCCTCAACCACGCCCACCACCACTTATTCAACTCAAGCCACACAGACTGCTGCTGTCCCTCCACGTATGAGCCATGTCTCAGGGCCTATCCACTTGGCTCCCTCCTTAATTTAAGTATCAGCTCAAATGCCACCCTCTGGAGTTTTCCCTAAACTTCCCCCGGTCCTCATGTCTCTCTCTGTCACTCATCCTATTTTATTTTCCTTCATGGCTCCACTGCCACCTAAAATGATGTATTTGTTCATTTAACTGTTTCTCTTGTTTGCTTTGTTGATCCTACTAGACCAGGAGCTCCACAAGGAGAGGGAATTTTGTCTGCTTTGTTCATTGCCGCATTCCCAGGACTGGGAACAGTGCCTAGCACACTGAACGCACTCAATAAATCTGTTGACGGAATGCAGTCACGGAGCTCTCCCCCCCCCAGCTCTGGCCTCCACCCCTCCATACCTCATCCAGGCCTGCACGCCTCATGCACTCCACAACTTCACGGCCCCCTTTGCAGAGCGCAGGGCCGGACACAAGGCACGGCTCAGGCAGTGCCTGCCGAACGACCGAGGCACGCCAGCCTCTCCACCGCGAGCAGGCAGAAGCCATCACCTGGAGCACTAGTCAAACTCTCCATCTGGGCCCCACCCCCAAAGAGTGTGGGTCAGATCTGGAGTGGGGTCCCAGATTCTGCATTTTTTAAAAGTGCCCCCAAAGGAAAAAGTGACCCACAGACTGAGGCCGGGGGAAGGCTGCCTGGCTGCCTGCCTGCATCTGCATGCCGCTGAGAAGGTGAGCACTCCGTGCGCCACACAAGTTACCTGCGCGCTGCGGCTTCCTCCGAGCCAGGCTCCTGAGCACCCGGAGAGCAGGTCTCCGAGGTTTCAGTGTCTCTAATGTATTAGTATTGTCACAACTTCAAATTTACAAAGCCCTTCCCGTATTCAAAATCTTTTTGAAGTTTTGAAATTTATCCACGTAAAAGGATGTCAAGATAAGTGGAGGAAAGAGGTTGCAAAATTGTGTGTATGTGTATAAGAGTTTATCTTGTATATCACTTTATATTATAAAGTTTTGGAACAGGTATGGTATAAAGGAAAAAGGTAAATTTCTATGCCTATAGCAAGGGTATATAGGTCTTTACCATATGCACTATCAGTCTCTTCATTGAAATATTTAATGCTTTCCCCCATCCTTAGTTCACAAGCAATGTGTTCATTGTAGAAATTTAGAAAGTATAACAGTAAAATAATTATCACAAAAGTTTGTCCAACGTCATCTTTCCAAAAAAAACTTTTTTTTAAAACCTATTTCACTCATCTTTCTGACAATCCTGTAGGGCAGGTGAGTTATTAGCCCCATTTTATGAATGAGGAGGCAGAGACCTAGCAAGGTGGGTGACTTGCTATTCACGGTCACTCCGTGCGTTGCAGACAGAGTGGGACCTGGGTCTCTAGACTCCATTCCATTGCTCTTTCCTCTGATGCCAGAGGACCATTTTTCTGTTGAGAGCTGCCACGCAACCTCAGTGCCTGGCTCTGACAGCCCCTCCTCGCAGCTAAATGATTTCCGGCCCGCAGGGAGCGGAGCTGAGAGGGCCTGGGGTGAGCACCAAGGAAGCCTCTGTCCATCGCACCCAGAGCCCAAGACCTCCTGGGACCTGGGCTCCCCTCCACCTCTCCTCCACCTTCAGGGCAAGGGTGCTCACTGGCCACAGTGATGTTGACATCCTGTCGCCGCTGACCAGCCAGGTTGGCTGCATGGCAGGTGTAGACACCGGCATCACTCTCGGCAGTACTGGCAAACACCAGCTCACGGCCCTTTTGGTAGACTCTGCCGTGGGCGGGCAGCCGCACCCCTGCGTGCTCCCACCACGTGCTGGGCTCCGGCAGACCCTGGGGAGGCAGGCACGCCACACGCTCCTCGCTGCCGACCGTGAACACCCGAGGCTCAAGTGGCGGCATATCTTCAATCTCTGCACGGATATGAGCAGGAGGGAAAGAGCCGATCACTGTGTGTCTCAGGATACTTGACATTCTTCCATCATAAGCTTTGTCCCTTTCCTGCACAAACTCTCCTCTATGACCCTCAGCATCTCCTCTTCCTACCCTAGCACCGTCGTCCTCCCTCTGTCCCAAGCTGTTCTTTGAGTGGAAACTGGAACCTAAATCTCTACGTGCCAACATTGTTGAAGGCAGCCCCCACCTCGACACCCCAGACCCAGAAACCCACCTGCCAGGTGAAGCGTGGCCTCCAGGACGACGGGAGGGCCCCTCTGGCCTTGGCCTATGCAGCGGTAGACCCCGGCATTGCGCGACCGGACCTGGGTCAGCAGCAGAGACCCATTGGCAAACACGGTGGCTCTGCGGAGGTGTAGGGAGCTGCGGAGGGGAAAGAGTGCTAACTGAAGGAAGTGGTCCACAGGCCTCCTCTGGAAGGGCATGCAATGGGACCCCGCCTCACAAAGGTCGGAGACATTGGAAGGTATCAGCCAGGAACAGGGCAGAGAGAAGGAAGCCGGGCTCACGCCGCGTCAGTGTGTGTGTGCATGTGTATGTGCAGCACACGTTCGTGTGTTCGCTCATTCATGTGCACGAGCAGGCATGTGTTTCAACTACAGGAGACTTGGCTTTTGCGGTGGCAAGGTAGGCAGCAGAGTTTAAATGAGACAGCAAGTAACTGACAGTGTGCAACTGTAGGAACAGAGAGGCCACCTTCCTGCGGGGTCAAGATAAGGCTGCTGGCCAGGCACCCAGCTCCAGCAGTCAGAGGCCCCTCGGCCAAACCAGATGAAACACGGAAGGTATCTGCAGGGCTGAGGCCTAGGGAGCCACACCCCCAAGGACCACGGCCACACCTGCCACCGCAAAGGTGCTTTCTGCTTTCACAGGGCCTGGGCGAGGACAGAAGTCCCATGAGAGGGGCTGGCGCACCTTCTAGAAGTGTTTGTTTCCTCCAAAACACATGCATGTGTGTGCCTGTATGCATGTGTATCTGCAAGGTATCTTTGTCATCCTATCCAGCCTGTGATCACTTAGGTCCCCTGCGTCCCCACATCCCTGGGTCCTTACCCCCCAATGTCAGAAAATCCACATGGGCAGGAGGTAATGGGGGAAAGAAGCAGAGCCACTGCTAGCTCATACAATGCCTTTGGGGGAAACTAGGAAAAGATGCCCTTCCTGGAGACTTCCCTTTGTTGGACTCATTTAGTAAAAGCAAGACATCATACTGCCCTCTGCCGGAAATCTGAAGTAATACACATACAGATCTAGGATGTCTGTGATATGACTTGCATTCCCTTTTAGAGCAGGCGCTGTGCAATACACGACCTGTACCACCGTTCTTGAAGGCCCCTGCCAGATGCCTTACCGGCTGCGGTTAGTGATGGGAGTCTCATCCTCAAAGAACCACTGCAGGCTTGGGGGTGGCTGGGCTGAGAACTGACAGTGAAACATTGCCTCCTCGTTCCTTGCCACTACCACATCCTGCGGCGCCAGCACCACCCTGGCAAAGCTCTCATCTTGAGAGGGAGAAGCACAGGCATGTGAACAGACAGAGTGAGGAGGCCCCTCCCATCCCTGCCCCACCGGCTCTGTCCCCACACCAGGCTCACCAGCAATGCTCAAGGTAAAGTTCTGGCTGCTACAGGTCTGACCAAAAGCATTGTGGGCACAGCAGGAGTAGACACCACTATGCTCAGGGCTCGCTGGCCGGAGGGTCAGGTTCCGCTCCTTGCTGCTGATTGTGTGGTTGCTCTGACCCTCAGAGAGGGGGCTCCCATCTCGGAACCACTGATAGGTGGGCCTGCGGGACAAGAGGGTCGGCAACAGGAAGGCAGGGGTACTCAGATGGGCAGTGGATGGGACACAGAGTCAGCAGAGGGTCAGAGCGACCCCTCAGTTTACACATGGGGAAACACAGAGGCCCGGCGAGGGGAAGTGACTTGCACAAGGGCACATAGCAATTCAGGGGCAGAATGAGGCTGAGATCCTAGATCTCTTAGGTCCCAGGATCCAGGATCACTCCACAGCGCAATGTTGCCCTTCAAGTCACCAGGGGCAGGGGCTGTTACAGAGTGAAGCGAAATGCATCTGAATAGAGTCCAGGACTTGGGGGAACATCCTTGCCTGTCTAGAATAACCCTCTCCATCCCCATCCTCTAAGTTGGCTGCTTACCGAGGGTGCCCGTCAATGTGACATCGCAGAGTGACCTGAGTCTGTGGCTGGATCTCGGCTTCCAAGGCTGGATGCTTCAGGACCACAGGACCAGTCTCAAGCCCTGTGGCAGAAGCCATGGTTGCACAGTGAGGAGCAGAGCAGAAAAAGTGTGGGAAGGCAGAGGGGAAAGCGGACAAGCAGGAAACAGGGAATCTGGAGGCTCTGACCCAAAGGACAGTGGAGGGAAGCCCCATGAAGCTAGGGCTGGGGCTACAGATGGACCACCAGAGATTGAGCACCTGCTCGGTCCCTGGCAGTTCAAGCCTGACACTTGGCTATGTTGCCTCACTGCTCTTGCCATTTGCAAAAGCATCCAGCAGATAAATGGTCCAAGACTTGAAAGGGGAAAAATGTGAAAAAAATCAAAACTTTTAACTTCCTCATATCCACACAGCAGAAAGAGCTGACCACACCGCATCCCGCATACCCCATTCAACTGGGAATGGGAGAAGCTGAGGGAAAGGAGGGTCCTGCAGGGCTCAGGAGTTGAGGGTCTGGTGCGGGACACGCATAGCCCCAGCTCTCACATTTGATGTTGAAGGAAGCGTTGGCACTGCGGGCCTCCTCTCCAGTAGCCTTATCCCGAGCCACGCACTGGAATGCTCCCGAGTCCTGCAGCCGGTCCACAGCCGCGAAGCTCAGGCTGCTGCCCTGGGCGAAACGCCGCTCAGTGTCCTGGACAGGGGCTCCATCCAGCAGCCAGTACACATGTACAGAGCCTGACGCCTCGACCTCGCAGCGGAGCAGTGCCCGGCGCCCCTGCAGGGCATCCTGGGAGGATGGCTCCTTGATGAAGACGATGGTTGCCTGGGCACCTGTAGATGGGGACACAGGAGAGACAGGGTCAAGAGGAGCTGTTGTTCTAACACAGGTCACCCATCGCCCTATACACGGAAGGAAAGGGGCTGTGCGTACACAGAAGACACCCAGTAAGTACAAATGAGAAGGCCCATGAAACCACAAATGCCAAGTGTCTAAAGAACTTTGACATGGTGCTGGCTCCACAGGATGCCAGTCTGAAAAGGGACACAGGACAATTATACAAAATTCATCACAAATGAATGGTGTGAGCATGGAAGAGGAAGCCCCAAGGGCTGGGGTGGGAGGTGTCCGGTGGCACACAGGAGGCTACCTGGAAGAAGAGGGCCTCGAACCTGTGGGACCAGAGCATAGGAGGTCTTGATGCTGGGCTGAAAAGCAGGGGACAGTAGCAGGCAACCCTCCCCATCCTCTTCAGGATCCACGATGTTGAGCAAAGTTAAAACTAAATCATAATCTAAAGAGCTTCTTTCAAGAATTACGGGTACTCACACACATAGAGGGTCCTCAGGTCAGGGAGAGAACTTAGAAACTCTGCAGCCCAGTGTTCCCCAGGGGCTTCTTCAGGAGAACCCACCCCATTATAGGAGAAGCCAATATATTCTCTAGAACTAGGGCTATTCCCAAATACATGCCAGGGCCACCCCTACATTCCCCCTCTCCATTCCTACAAATCCACGTGTGACCAAGGCTGGCTTTTCTATGCTAAGGTGAGAGGTGAGCCAAGGGATTGCAGGTTTTCACCGGAATCCATTCCCCCTCCTGCACAGCTACACTTCAGCTCTGGCCAGGGGGCCCCTCAGAGAAGGTGGAACCAAAGGTGGAACCACAGCCAGGGAGAACAAAAGGAAGAGTGAGAAGCCTGTGCTGAGTAGCAGATGGGTCGAGGAGGCGGAGGGCAGGGCCGGGCAGGTGGCATGGTTACGGAAGCAGGCATAACACACTGGGCTTTGTTCCTGGCCCACGTGAGTCCCCTGCAGAGGCCCAAAGCTGCTGGGCCTGGAAGACCTGCCAGGGCGGGTGACAGCACAGAAGGGCGCGTGCCGCCCCTCCCGGAAGAAGAAACCGACTACCTGGGGCCGCTACAGCAAACAGCAGGCTCTGCCTCTGGCCAAAGAGGGCCAGGCAAGGGCCGGAATGAAGAGACTAACAGGTCCTGTGCATTCCTTCCCAAACCACTGGAAACTGATCTCAGAATCCCATGGGGCTGGGTCCAGCTGCGGGGCTGCCCCTGGGAAAGTGCTGTTTCTTCTCCCAACATTCTCAGAGGGGCTGGCCCACAAGACACATGGAGCTGGAAAGAGTACAGGGCACCCCCCGTGCTTCTCAGTGGGGTACTGTGGGCTCTCTCACTGAGATGATCCTCCACCACCACGCTGGGCTATCTCACACGCCGCGCAGGTTAACTATCTGGCCCCCGGGCACTGCTAAGCACCCCCACTCACTTCCAAACACTGCACAGTAGTGTGGCCCTGCCCCTGCTGGGCAACTTGGTACAATCCCTTTGTAGTACAGATGGGTAAACTGAGGTCAAGAGAGATGAAGGCATTCGCTCAAGATAAAACAGATAATTTGTGGCAGAGCCAGAACTATGACCATAGCCCCACGCTTTTCCCAGCCCCGCCCAGGAACTCAAAACCGTCCAGGGCACTCAACCCTGGAAGTATCTGATCCCACAATGGGTCTCCCTCCCCACAGCCAGGTAGAGGTAGCCCTCTATTGCAGACAATGCCTGGCACACAAAGGCGCTCAGCTGACTCCTGGCTGAACTGAGGTAACCTCAAAGGAAGTGTGGGACAAGAGGCGTCTGGAACCCTTCCTGACTACCTCCCATGACACAGATGGCAGCCTCGAGCCAAGACCCCCATAGGCCTCTTCACATGTGTCTCACCAAAGTGGGACCACAGACCCAGAACTGCAGGATGAAGAGAGATTACCTGCCTAAAAGGACAGGCCACGCCCCCACCCCCGAGTCCCCACACAGACACCACGGGGAGCGCGGAGTCTCACTCACGCAGAGGAGCAGAGGAGCGTTCATTAAGGTTCTGAGTTGGACAGGCCTGGCTCCAATGCTGACCCTATCACACGTGGCATGCCCAACCTTGCACAGAAGTGCCCCGCACAGAGCTGACTAGGTAAACAGCAGCTACCATTATCATTACCTCGACCACTCTTCCTGCCTAAGAACTCACATTTTTATGAACATTAGAAAGCTCCCTGCCTTGCAAGGCCCTGAACCACTCCCAGACCGTGGAAGGAATGGAGCTGCCACGGCAGAGAAGTCTGGTGGGTGGGATGGAGGGAAAGGGACCACGGGGTTGCAGGAACCACAGACCAGCGGCCACAGAAACCTGAGCTGGAGGAAGAAATGGCATGACTCAGAGGGGACCCAGCATGGCCTCCAGCGTCCCCTCCTGGGGCTGGGGCTGCCCCGGGGCTGTGGTGAGAGATGCTGCATTCCCAGACTGCCACTCAGAGCCCCCTGCACCCCCACATCCACAGGGCCTGGGAAACATCAAAGCCGGCCCTGCGGGGCCCTCCGTCCTGACGTCAGCTCACAGCAGGTCCTGGTTAGTGCTTGGCTGGGGCAGACTTTAGATGTTACAAAAGGCAGGGAGAGCAGCCACCAGGCCTTCCCCAAGCCCCCAGGGCCTGCTCTGAGCCCACAGCTGGGCCGTGAGGCTTCTCCTGCAGGCGGCCGGCCCAGGGCTGTGGCATCCCCATTTGCTTAGAAGACAGTGTGCGGTGGGCCCAGTCTGGCCACCTGCACGGTCTGCACAGAGGTCAGTTGTTTTGTTGGGGGAAAAAGGCAGGCCACTTAGAGGCAGACCAAGGAGCCCGCAGCAAAAACTGCAGACTCCAGAAAAAGCAGGGCTGGGAGGGAAGGAACTCTTGAGAAGCTTCGGCTGATAAAACAACAAAAAAAGTAAGGACAGCAACGACATAGGGGGAGGAAGACGACTTTGGGGGATTGAGGCAGTACCTGCCTCAAGGTGGCACAGTCACCACCAAGGCCCTGTCCCTGTACTCCCTCTGACTTAAAGACACCCCCAGGGCCGTGGTCTCTGGTGGAACACTGTCATGGGCTTCCCAAAGCTGCCCCTTCTTTCACGGTCCAGCCACACCATCCACGTGCCACGCCTTCTACATGCAGCACCTCACAGAACACACAGCTGACTGTGCTCCTGAAGGCGGCTCCCTCGGTGTGGCAGCTTCCGTGCTGCCCAACAGCCCTGCCACTCCCTACCAACGCCAACGTAGCCTGGCCTCTCTGTCCCCTCCCCCTTGCCATGAAACAGGGACCCCACCGCGACTGCCCAGGCTGTGTAAGGCTAGGTGGGCTCACAGAGTCAAAGCTCACAGAGCAGCAAGGAGCACTCGGAGGGGAGGGGCTGCCCCGCAAGAGGCCCCTCTGCAACGACAGTCAGGCAGAGCCAGGCAGAGCCATCTGCCCACGCGGGGCACTGACCCCAACAAAGCTGGAGCAGGAAATGCCCAGTAAGAACGCTCTCCAGGCTGTTTCCTCAGCTCCCCAACAGCCATACATGCAGACGCTCACTTTGCCTGAGCTCTGGCCCCAGCCCCCTGAGAAAGGGCTGTGTGGGCAGCAGCCCAAGTCCCCGCTCCCACCCCCCGGCACGCATCTGGTCTGCTGCCTGCCCTGCTTGCTGCTCTCTGGGCTCCAGGCCCAGTCCACCCATGTGTGTATACGTGTGCATGTGTGCACACACATATGTGTAAACATGAATTTATAGAGAGCAGAGAGCAACAGGAAGTTTTTCTGCTCTGAAGTAATTTCAGTTGTTTCAGTCCAAGTATCCATCTGGGCCATTCTACCACCCGTGTCTCAGGGGCCAGTCCTCCTAGTCTAGGAAAAAACACCCCCTGGACACCGTACAGGCCCTGGGAACTGCCAAACCTGACCAGCTGATTTCATCTACCCTCTTTCCCTCTTATGAAAGAAATTTCACGCTTTGAACAAACGCCTTCGGATCAGAATGAGATGCCACGATGACCCTGGTTGGCCCCGGAAAGGCACTTTGTAGGTTCTGTGTGACCAAGTGAGTGACTGTGACCTCTCCCACGCATGACACCAACCCGCCCCGGAAAAGTGGCTCACCTCTCCACACCTGAGACTCAGCCCTGGCACCGAGGCCCAGGGCCCTGTGTGGAACATCCTGACGCCCAGGAGCCCAGGCCTCGGTGGCTCCTGTTGGGACACACAGACCCCTGAGGGAGAGGCTGGCCAACTTCCTGTGCCCTGTCTGTCTGGGGCAACGGCATCAGGACACAGGCCAGAAGAGGCGGCCCTCAACCGCAGAGGCACAGACGCTCCAGTAAAAAGAGCGGCCCCAGGACCTTCATCCACAGGAGGACAGCTCTCCTCACAATCTCCGCCCCCACCTGGAAACTCTAGGGCAGGAGCCCCCAACCCCCGGGGCCTCGGACTGGTGAGGTCTGTGACCTGTTAGGGTTAGGGCTGCACAGGAGGAGGTGAGCAGGGGAAGCGAGCTACTGCTGCTGGCATTACTGCCTGAGCTCCGCATTTCCGCCTCCTGTCCCTCCGGCCCTGCCATCTTGGTCCGGGGGAGAGCCGTCTTCCACAAAACCCGTCCCTGGGGCCAAAAAGGTTGGGGACCACTGCTCCGGGGGGCACCAAGTGAGAGGCCCCAGAAGTAGCAGAGTCCCTGCCCCACGCCTACGCCCCTCCCCCAGGGGACCGATGCATGCACCACACACCCTTGGCCCTCAAGGATTTAACCGGCCCACTTTCGGCTGC
This sequence comes from Pteronotus mesoamericanus, assembly GCF_021234165.1. Taxonomy (NCBI): domain Eukaryota; kingdom Metazoa; phylum Chordata; class Mammalia; order Chiroptera; family Mormoopidae; genus Pteronotus; species Pteronotus mesoamericanus. The sequence goes on along the minus strand of NW_026555085.1, from coordinate 12,634,597 downwards.
TCTGGAGCCACTCCAAAGGTCCATGGCCCACAGACGTTTGGAAGTGTCTGCAGAAACAAATTTCAACCGTGGCAGCAACGAGTCACTTGGATGGACAAGCCCAGTCACCTCCCCCCACCCCCGACCCCAGTTCACCCAGGTCGGCAGAAACACAAACTGCTGAGTGGGACTGGTGGATCTGGCACCGGGAACATCCTTGTCCAGTCCCACCAGCACACCACCAAGGCAATGCCTGTGGCTCAGGCGCCTGTAATCTAACTGATAAGCCGAGCATCAGCGTTCAGAGGGTTACTGAAAGTCAAGTACAGCTGACCCCGAGATCCAGAGGCAGAGCACAAAGTTCTGTCCCCTTCTGTCTTTCCAGAGTCTGCAAAAGGCCCGAGGTCCGCTGACAGGAGCCCCACAGCCCTACTCACGCCATCACAGCGCTGGCTCCGAGCGATGCAGGAGGGCGCAGAGCCAGGGGCCCAGCCGAGTTTTCCTGTCCTGGGACTTAAATGTAAATATCTGGAGAGGCTCCCACATCTGGATTAGAGGAACAGAACAAAATCACCAGGGATTAGGGCAGAAGCAAGCTAGTGGGCCAGCTCTTCTACGTTAGATGAAAACCACAACTCAGACCTGCCCTGCTCACTCCTGGGAGGCCCTGGAGAGGGAGATCAACCTCGGACAGCAAGAGTGCGACCATGTGTCCAGCATCACGTAGCATCCAAGCCCAGAAGGACACGTATGCCAGCTGGAGGTGTGGCTTAAGATGCTGCCCAGCCAACAGCCACACTATCTGACCCTAGCGAGAGCCAGCCTGTCCTCTGCTGGGGCTGCGAGGGCCATACCTGGACACTTCTGTCAACCTCAGGATCCCGTCAATGGTTGGGAGGTCTCCAAGGAAGTGGCAATGAATTAAAAACCCAGCCAGAGTGAGGCTGTGTGATCACTCGGAAGAACATGGCGGCAATGAGACCTGGATTCTAGACCCGATACAACCACTAACAAATGGAGTAACCCGAGCAATCACCAGCAATCTCTGCCTCCTTCCAGACAGGCAGCTTTATTATCTGTACATTTAGAGAAATAAGAGGATGAAACTGGACAGTCACCAAGACTTAACACTGGGTTCACTGTGATGATGCTCAGAGGCTGTTACAGAAACAAAGGGCTCGCTCCCCAGAGTCCCCTCCCTGCCCCCAAGCTGTAGAGCCAGTCCCTAGAGCCCAAGCAGCCAGCGACAGGGCCCGCCCCGGAAGGGATTAAGAGCGATTCTATAAATGGCAGGTGTGTGGGCTGGAGGCAGCTGGGGGCTGCAGACAGGGGCCCAGCATCACTGCCGCCAAGCGGCTCCCCCTGCTGCGGCTCAGCTCGCACCCGGCCTTCCGAGGGGATCCTGCCTCTGCCTCGGCCACACACACTTGTACTTAAAGCTCACTGCCTGTGACATCCAATATTCCCACCTGTGCTGTGACCAAGAGTTGTATCCAACACGCTAGGCTGTAAGCTTGAGAGGAGAGCAGACATTCGTGCCCAACATGACATGGCTGTGCTTTCAGAGTGCCTGGGCCACACAGAATGCCCCACAAGCCTTCCTCGGGGAATAAAGTCATTTAAGAGTCTATCAGACCTGAAATTTTGTTCTATGTCCCTTATGCGATCTTGGCCAACTTAATTTTCCTCTCTGGGTCTCAGTTCCTCACCTGGAAAATGGCTGCCTTGACACTGATTTTAGAGAAAACCCCACAAATTCGAGGGAACTGCGGAGCCCAGATTAAAATAGCCTTTGATAGAGCGATCCCTGAGGTACCCCAAAGGCGTGGGGGCAGGAGTGGCTCTTGAAAAAACTCCAGTGAGAACCAGGAGTTCTCTCCACACTCTACGCCTTGGGACAGAAATCCATTCTCAGCCCCAAGGGGAGAGAGACACACACACAGACATCAGTCGGCTATCTCCTGAGGACGCCAGTGAGGGGCCTGCAGAAATAACATACATGGCAGAGAAAGCGATGGGCCCCTGGGCTAGGAGACTGGGAAATGAGCCTGCAGCCCAGCCCCAGGAAGACCTCGAGAATGCTCAGCCAGGGCACTCAGAGAGTCCAGAGGGGACGAAGGGTCTAACCCCTCACCATCCAGAGAAGATGGAAAGAGGTTCGCTGTAGGCTCCACTGCCTTCCACCACGGGGTCCAGACCCAGTGGTCTGACTCCCAGGTGTGGCGGTCAGGGCTCTGGGAGACCACAGCAAGAACAGCAGTGGGCTGAGGCTGCGAGTGAGCTGCCCACAGTCCTTCCTGTGGAGGCAGGGGGCAAACTGAATGACCCACTACCTTAGTCCCCTACTGGGTGGACCAAGTCTTAGTTTACTAGTTTTCAAGACAGGCTCAGAAATCTCTAAGACTCCACTTTCTGAGCTCTTCTTACCCATCTTTGTCTCGCCCCTGGGAGGCTGATAGGGCAGGGAGCACAAACCCCGGACCTCACCAGGGCGGTCACAGCGGTTCACCCAGGATTCCCTGTGGAAGGGAGAATGTAATTCCCTGCCCTTTATGTAGAGTGGCCACAATGACATTTAATGAGAAAAGTGCCCCCTCAGACCTGCTCTGTTCAACATGGCAGCCGCTAGCACATGGGGGTATTAAAACATAACTTAATTAAAATGAAACAAAATGGAAAGTTCATTTCCTGGGTCACACTAGTCACTTTTCAAGTGCTGAAGAGCCACACATGGCAGTAGTAAACAGGGCATACACAGAAAAGTTCCATCCCTGCCAAAAGTTCCACTGGACGGGCTGCCTTAGCTCCTCTGGCCACTTCTTGTGGCCCTGCGTACAATCACGTGATTTCTAATGCAAAGAACCCTCCACACAGTCGCCTTCACTTTACAGAGGAAGAACTGGAGTCAACGCTACCCCAGAAATGGCAGGGTCAGGAACTGCTCCTGGGTCTGCCTGGTTCCTACTAATGATGCCACACTGGCTGCTTTTCATTGCTCTCACTTATTCCCCCACAACCATTCTATCATGTTTAATGTAAAACCTTTTCTTGGGCCCTGGCTGGTGTGGCTCAGTGGACTGAGTAACGGTCTGCAAACCAAAGGGTCTTTGGTTTGATTGCCAGTCAGGGCACCTGCCTGGGTTGCCAGCAGAGCCCCCAGTGGGGGGCGGCGCGCAAGAGGCAACCATGCAATGATGTTTCCCTCCCTCCCTTCTCTCTCCCTTCCCCTCTCTGAAAATAAATAAATACCCTAAAAACATTTAAAAAACTAAAAAAACATCCTTCCTTTGAATGTGCTCTGGCAAAATGTGACTGTTGTTAATCCTGCAGGTATTTTTGACTTACGTAAATGTTCTTGTATTATCTCTCCCTCTGCTTTTATCCATTCAGAACTATATTTTGAAGATCCTTCTCTATGGCCATCACCTACATCCTGCTCCCCGTCTCAAAAGATAAACTGACTGTTGGGTTTTGGTGGGGGTGGAGGGGAGAAGCAAATGAATCTTTTTAAAACAAGGGCATGGCTGGACATAGCTGTTCAGAGTCTGAAAATCAGTCTCTGAACCTCCACCCTCCTCTCTGCGTGCCCCCAGGACCCTGCCTTGGCCTCCGAGTCCCACCCTGTCTGCTTCCTCCACTCATCTGGGGTATCGTCACAGCCTGGTGAAACACACAGGCGAGCACACGCCCCCCCCCACCAGCTTCTCCTGCTCCCCTTCCCCTCTCCGCAAACCCAGAAAGTCACCAAAGAGGCTGGATCTCAGCTGGTTTCAAAGGGATAAGAGAAAGAATCAGTCTCATACTTTTATATTTAGAAGCACTCTGCAAACCACTTCCTGAAGCAGACAAGAGTGGGGAATGTGAGGAAATCATTTTGCTATGTGTGATGTGGGAAGCATGAGCCACTCAGGGCCTGTGGCAGCCACACACCCAAAGACACACGGCGATGCCTAACACATGTGCAGGAGACTGACAGCCCCTGGCAGCCTGGAGGACACCCCCTCGGACAACTTGCTCAACAGCCTGGCTGTCCCCGTCCCGGGGCCAGAAATGAGGTAGGTCCCAGGAGTCAGAACTAGACACCATCCTCAAAGTGCCCTGCTCTTACCCTTCCTTCCTTTCCTTCACCTGTCTGACCAACAGCTGCTCTGAAAACCAACCCTCCTCTCCAGGGAGGGGCCTTAGAAAGGGCTGCTCCAGGCTTTCGACCTCAACCCGGGACACAAAGGTAAGAATCCAGACTGAAGGAGGAGGCTTGGAGAGCCACTAGCTTCAAGAGGTAAGGGTGCCCTCCTGGATTCCAGTCTGCTGGGGTTGGAGCGATGCAAGAGGGGGAAGATGTCTCGGAGTGGACATCAACTACTGCTGCCACGATCACTGCTCAAATATTGTTCAGATGTAACGGGGTCTGGCCCGTTGTCACTGGGTGAGGGGGTGTCAGTGAATGGGGGGTGGGGGGGAGTTTGTCAGTGAACAGAGGGAGGGTGGAAGGCAGACCAGCTGCTTAATTAGAGTCAAACCATCAGACACTTCCTAGATCCTTATGAACCTCATTTTACTGCCTAAAATATAAGCTTCTTAATAAGGCAAAGCTAATTTAAGTCTTTTGTTTCATCTCTTAATTGCATTACTAATGATTTGTTCCTTTAAGGAAACTAAACAAAAAAGAGACTTTTTTCCCCAAAAATCAGTTGTTTAGAAAAAGCACTGTGGCTAAAGAGGACAAAACAAGTATTTCAACCTCCAAATCAATAACAACAGATGAAGAAAACACAAACTGATGAGTAACAGAAACAATTCTTGTAAGTTATTTTTAAAAGCATCAAAAACTTGCAATTCATCACCAGATGCTTAAAGCCTCGGGATACCCAACTTTGGGTGGGGGGGGAGGTTAACATTATAAAACAAAGCACACACATATAGCTGGAGGGGGGGAAAGCCCCTAACAGTGGCTGATGCAACACTGCAATAAATAGCCAAAAAAAGGACAAAGACCTGAAGTTTATTTCATGCTTACTCTGTAGATTTTTAGGATCTAAAAGGCACCAAGATCTGATTTCACTTAATTCTGGAACTGGCTGTCCCTCCATTCCAAGAAGTGCTTTTCACAGAACTTTAACGTTGGGAGCAGGGTTGGGGGCGGCGGGGGGGGGGAGGACAGACAAGCAGACACTGATGGAGAGAGACACAGGGAGATAGGAGGATAAGAGAAAGGGAGCTGGAGGGACACAGACAGAGACAGGGACTGAGGGAGTGACTGCATGACCAACAGCCAGAGGCAGAGCAGTCTACAGACAGACAGGCCACCACCGACAGAGGAAGACTAACAACTGACAGACACTCCGAAGGAGACCAACAGGCTAAGGAAGAAGAGAGATATTGGCAGAGAGACCTGACAGTGCGAGAAGGTAAGAGATCAATAGGTAGAGACATAGACAAAGACAAACTGAGAGACAGGTATAGAGTAACGGAGAATCATAGACAGATCCAGAGAAAGGGTTAAGAAAGACAACGACAGCTCTAGCCGGGTAGCTCAACTGGTTAGGGCACCGTCCTGATACATCAAGGTTAGGGTGTCAGTCCCGGGTCGGACACATACAACAATCAACCGATGAGTGCATAAGTAAGTGGAACAACAAATCAATATTCTTCCTTTGTCTCCCTCTTCCTCTATCTAAAATCAATAAATAAAAATTAAAAAGAAAGACAAGGACACAGAGCACAAGTGTGTGTGCGCACATACATACACGCAGGGCTCCCCATGCCTGCAGAGCAGGCCCCAGCTCCACACTGGTCCCCGCTGCCCCACAGTCTGGCCCTGTGTCCCCAGTAAAGAGGTCCTTCCCCACCCCCTCCCACCACCCTGTCCAGCAGCTGCAGGGGCTCAAAATTCAGACTGCCCCTGGCTACAGGCTACAGGGCTGCCCCGCGGTAACACCAGAAACAAAAGATTAGAGCTGGCCTGCAGGTGGAGGGTCTGGGGGAGCAAGAGAAGAGGGGAGGGGGCTCTATGGTACCAAATTCAGACCATTTGTAATGGAGAGCCCTTAAATTAGAGGCTCCTGGTAAATAATTCACCAGGAAAAGTACAGTACCTTCCCCAAACTCATCCATTATTCACCAAGATAAATGTACTATATTGTTATACTTCCTGACATTTAAAAATGGTCTGAGCCATTAGGCCAGGAGCAAGAAGACGGCGGGGCAATTTCCACCCCACTTTTCCAGAACCCCTGACCCAGCAGTCCTGCTACTTTTGGAACTCAGTCTGCTGCTCCTCACATAAAGGCAAATCATTCGACTTCCAGAAAGGGCGAGGCCCGGGCTCAGGCTGTGAGATCCAAGAGTGGCCCCCATACAACCTTCAAGAGCCCAGAGCCAGGTCTCGGCTGAGCTCAGAAAAATCCTGAGCAAAACCCCCAGTCGCCAGATCCCAGAGGTTCTGGCCCTCTCAAAGAGAAAAAGCAACGACTTTCTACCTGTCTAAGGGCAATTCTGTTCCTAGAACGTTCAAAGAATTTTACTTTGAAGCCAAATGAATGACAGTTACCAAAAGCAAAAACAAATGCATCCTAGACCTGACTCTGCGTAAGTCACTCGGTCCTTCAGGCCTTCCTTCTCCACATGTAAAATCGGCTCACTGCTCTTTATCCTGCAGGGGCCGGACAAGGATAAGATGCTCTCTGGGAAGTTTGAAGGGCTACACAACTTTAAGGCCTGGCCTACAGCCTACAGGTAGGGCTGAGATGGGACAAGAGCTCAGAGTCAAATCAAACTGCCTACAGGCAAATTCCACTTACCAAGTACAGGAACTTGGGCAAGTTGTTGATATTTTCAATGCCTCCATTTTTTTTGTACCTATAAAATGGTGCTAATAACAGTACCTACCACATAGGCTTGTGAAAAGTAAATACAAAAGTTAATAAATGCAGCATGTTTGGAAGAGGGCCTGGCAAGTATTAAAGGCTATGTGAGTTCGGGCTCTTTGCCATTATTTATTGTCATTGCTATGTTGGAGATTTTTTTTTTTTTTAATCTTTTAGGCACTACATCCTATCACAACCACCTCTTACCCAGTAAAGGTTTTTGCTGGCATTCCTCTCATGCAGGCCATTCAGAAGTACAAAGAGCCCTGCTGACTTGCCACTCGCCCATCTGGGGGTAGCGGTTCTCTCAACAGACTCTGAGGTCTGAAACTGGGTCCTGCTGCTGCCCGACAGAGCTCTGGAGCCACCTGGTCACTGGCTGCACCTCACTTGGGGCTCTGTGGTCCACAGTTTGCTGCCCCATGTTGGTGACGCTCCACAGGGTACCTGCTGCCGGCCGGAGCTGTGCCCACCGCTGCCCTCTGCCCTAGGGGACCCCAGGCAGGGCCCAAATTAGCAGTTACTCCCAGTTCCATTCACTTCCCTTTGAGAGCTTCTCCAATCAGAGGTACCTTCAATATGAACAAGAATCAGGGCGACATAAAATTGTACAACCGAAGCCTAGATGATTTTATTGAACTATGTGACCCCAATAAATTCAATAAAAAATGTTTAAAAATCTGAAAAAAGGCAAGAAAAAGGAATCAAAGCGAGTCTGTCTGGGTGACAATGAATCCACACCATGCTGGTACGGAGCACGCTTCTGGCCTCAAGAAGCACAACCACAGGCAGGTGAGGAGAGTACAGCAGGTGTTTCTGCACCAACTCACGTCGGGAGATAACCATTAAACTTCAGCTTTCTGATCTCACGAGGCCCCGGTGAGAGAGGACCGGAAAATTCTATGCTTTGTAAAGGAAAATACCTGACTACATAAAATAGAAATTGTAAACAACTCTCAACGGCAAACGACAAATTAGGGGGAAAAAACAAATGACAAATTTGGAAAATTATTTCCAGCAATTGACAGAAGTGGGGTTGCTGGCCTTGATCTATAGTTATAAACCTATCGTAACTACTAAATTCTAATAGTAACATGATAAAAACAACATGAAGTGTTCTCAAAACAAATGTAAATGATTAATAAATATAAGAAAACGTTCTAATGCATTAGCAACACAAGAAATGCAAATTAGAACAAGTTATTCTGCCCATCAGATGAATGCCAAGAATTTAAAAATAACACTCAACACTGGCACGTCTATGGAAAAAATGGTCTTCATGCTTTGCTAATGGGAGTGTAAATGCTAATAATTCCCTTCTGGAAAGTGGTTTGGTAAAACTGTACCAATATCCTTAAAAAATGCATGCCCTTCCTCCTTGGAGAAGTCCCCAATTCCAAGTCTGCAGCAGGAAACGTGCACGGAAACAGGCAAAGACTAGCAGGGTCATGTCAAAGGTCCAGGGCCAGCCTGAAGAGGCTCCCATGGACCACAGACAGGGCAATTTAAGCAACCATAAAGATAACAAGTACACTGACTTAAGCACATCAAATAAGCTTAAAATCCATGCATTCATAATGATGTTTAAAAAATGCCCTGGCTGGTGTGTCTCAGTGGATTGAGTGCTGGCCTGCAAACCAAAGGGTCATCAGTTCAACTCCCAGTCAGAGCACATGCCAGGGTTGAGGGCCAGGCCCTTGGCGGGGGGCACACGAGAGGCAACCACACATTAATGTTTCTCTCCCCTTCTTTCTCCTTCCCTTCCCCTCTAAAAATAAATAAATGGATGAATGAAAATCTTTAAAGTAAGTAAATTAATTAATTAAAAGCCCAAGCCTTCCACTGGCCACCTTCGAAGGATGCTAAAAAAGCAACTCATTATTTTAAAAACTGGCAAAGAATCAAGCATTTATTTTCCCTTTCTTGCACAGCTAAACCTCATAACTGGTAACAGAACAGTTCACGAGCAGAGGTTTGTCTTTAGAGAAGTCGCCCTCTGATAAATAGAATATTACCATCTTACAACCCCTAATGAAATAATGGATCTAGCAATGATTACTGATGGCTAATTCCAGAGAAAACCAGATGTTGTGACTACTGATTTACACATGGGGGGGGAAAATCAACTCTGAACCTCATGAAGTCTCTAGATCTAAGTTTCATTATTAAAAAGTTTAAGAATCTTTCCAGAACAAATATGGAAAACAAGGAAGAAGTAACAATGTGTCACCAATTAAAACAACTGTGAATGCATGTTCTGTGTCTTCTATTGCTCCCAGAAACAGTTACTGAAACCCAATGTTGTTTAACATTTCATGTACTTACAACCTGTCTTGCCGACTAGATTCTAAGTTCTCTGAGGACAGGACTGGTTTCACACTCATCCATCCCTTCTACTGCAGGTGCTCAAGAAACACCAGCTGGTCTGCAGTGGTTTTACTGAGCCAGATGTTTGGCGCCATTACCCCGGCATGATGTGCAACCAGCAGTGGGTCAAAGCCCGATATGGGATCCTCTTAGGTATTTATGTTAATTATCATTATTAATTCAACAAACACTTATTTAGAGCCTATTACTGCCATGTACTCTGCAAGACCCTGGGGATGGAGAGAGAAAAACACACAATTACTAGCTTGAATATCTCAGTTTAGTGGAGGAGTCAGATAAATAAACATATAATTACAATAATGGTTAACACTTACTGACCACTTATTATGGGCAAGGCACTGTTCCAACAGCTTCAACCATATTAGCTTGTTCCTGTGTATAATCACCCACTGAGGTAGGTACCATGATCCCCAGTATGCAGATGAGGAAACTGAGGCACAGAGAGGTAAAGCTACTTGCTCAGGGTCACAGAGCAAGTAAGAGACAAATTTGAGGTTCAAACCTCACGTCATTTGGCCCCAGAGGCAATTCGTCACAACCACTCGGCTTTACCACATTATCACTCCACGTGCTGGTGAGAGCGCAAGACAAGCTCCTAACTCAGAGTAAAGGGAGAAGCGGGCAAGGAAGAATCCTGGAAGAAGGCTTTTCAAACCAAGGGTTTAAGAAGGAATGGGGCTTCCAAAGAAAACAAGATAGACACACAAAGTATGGTCGGAGAACGTCGGGTAATTCTGGAAGCTCAGAGTTTTAAGGGATGATGAGGGGAAACACAGCAAGAGATCACAAGGGCACTGGCGGGTGGAGGAGACAAAGGCGTGCGTGAGATACAAATTTACCCTGCTCAGGCTGTGCTGTCCCGTCGCCTCCCAAAATAAATAAATAAATAACCACCAGAGTGAGTCCCTGTTTCCCAGAAGGTGGTCGTTAGGGTAGAAAATAGACTGGAGAAGTTCTCTGTCATGCACAGAGCAGCAGGCACATTCACAGAAGCCATTATCATGGGATAACGCCATACCTGTTCTATTAGTTTCCTAGAGCTGCTGTAACAAATGACCATAACTGGGTGGGATTAAAACAACAGAAGTTTATTCTCACAGTTCTGGAGACCCGAAGCTGGAAATCAAGGTGTCAGCCAGTTTGGTTCTGTATGGAGGCTCTGAGGGAGGGACATTCTGTTCCATGGTTCTCTCCTTGATTCTGGTGGTTGCCGGCAATCCTCGGCGTCCCTTGGCTTGACGATGATGTTACCGCTCCAGCCTCACATGGCCATCTTCCCACTGTGCACATCTTCTCGTAGGGGCACCGCCCACCAATCATACATGATTAAAGCCCACCTTAATGACTTCTCTTAACGATCCGATTTCCAAGTAAGACCAAATTCACGGGTACCAGGACTAAGGGCTTTTACTTACCCTTTTGGGAGATACTATTCAACCCATAAAACCTGCTACTCTGCAACTTGCTTTTTTCACAGTACAGTTAACCACAGGTATCCTCTCATGTATGTTCACATGATTCTAGCACATTCATTTCAACTGCTCTTCCACTGTATCCAGTGACCCATAGCTGTGTGCAAAATTCCCTAATGGTTTTAAATACTTTGCCATTACAAACAATGCCCCAACGGAACCTCTCTGTACAGAACTTACGCATATTGGTAGCAACAGTGAGAGTGTTTCTGTAGGATGACTTCCTAGAAATAGAATCCCCCCGGGAGCAAAGAGAATACAATTTCAAGTTTTTGATAAATGATAAATTGTTCTTTAAAAACGTTGTGACAATTTACCAACACTGATACTTATTACCCTTGATCAATCTGAAAGACAGAAAATACTACTTCGTTTTAATGTGCAATTTGAGACGTTAAGTTTGTCCTTTAACAAGATAAAGCAATCTTCCGTATTTTCACTGGTTAGCTGAATTCCTTATTGTCCATTTGCTAGTCAACTTCCGTGCCTATTTTTTCCGTTTATTTTTTACTGTTTATCTCTTACTAATTTGTCATCAACAAGATCAGGAATGTAAGGCCTTTTCTGCATTACATGTTGCACTTTCCCTCAAGAATGGTCATTAAGCTATGAATGCCTTCTGTGTGCCAGGCATTGTTCTAAGCACTGGAATAAAGCAGTGAACGAGGCAGTGAAGGTTCCTGACCTCAACTGTTATTTAACTTCTCACAAGAAAATGTGTTTGCACACGATTTGGGCCGGGAAAAAGATAGGAAGGAAATTTTCACCCTTGGGTGCAGAATGGCCTTAAAATTAATTTAAGCACTGTCCTGTTGATCCACTTGAGTCTTCTGGGGAAAAAATCTACTCTGTCCTGGAGTAGCATCTACAAAGGAGCAGTGTGATTAGTGCCGGTGGAAGGAGAAACAGCGGACAGGCAGCTGCTCCCTTTCCCTGAAGGGAAGAGCCACGCCCCCAGGGGCCCAGGGTCTTCAACAGTTAAGCCCCTGGAGTTCAGAGAGCAAAGGAAGTTTTAAGAAACAGCTAACTCCTCCTCACTCTAGCAGAGGAGGTACCACTGGAGCCTCATTCCGCCGCCTCCTCCAAGCCCCTGAAAGGGTGGTACCTTATTGGGTATGCTGGGCTCTGACCCTTCCTCCCTCCAACCTACTTAGGGTGCAGACAGAACATTTTATAGAGGCAGCCTATACACACTCACACACAGTCAGGAATGAGTGAGACCAAAATTTTGTTCCTCAACCTAGCCTTTATCAATAATAAAGGGATACACTAACCTCCATCTATCCAATTCCCGTGTCTGTCCATTTTTCTTACCTCTCTGCCTCCATTGGTTTCAAATTCAGAGCAGAGAAGGGTGACATTTACTAGATCCTTCAACATACAGTTTCCAGTATTTTATGGGTTTTTGTTGATTTTATAAAAGGGATAAATGTTTCCATTAAATTTTCTAAAAGGTTAATTGCGGATAGATATCGATCCTTCTGGGTTTTGTGTACTTTTCTGTTTGGCCAAATGACTCCACTGTCTTATTGATTCTAGTGTTTTCAGTTGATACTTAGGCTTCACATGGGAAAAAAAAAAACAAAAAGACACGATCAGCAGAGAACAGTAACTTTATTTTGACTTTTGTTTCTTATAGTATTATTTCAGCTACAATTTCCAGAATGTTAAATTGTGGTGACTTCATTATTTTAAAGAGAACAGTATGATTTTAGGTATAATATTAGCTGTGGTTTGAGAATTTAAAAAAAACAACAAGCAGGCTTCTGGTCAAGATGGAGGCATAGGTAAATGTGGCTCACCTCTTTGAACACCCACAGCAAATATTACACCTAAACTACAAAACAACTATCACCCAGAATTGTCAGAAAAATGAACCATATGGAAGTCTAACAACCAAGGAATGAAAGAAGCCACATTCATTCAGACAGGAGACACAGAACAGGCGGTGCCACACCCAGGTGTGGTGGATAAAAATCAAGAGGGATATCCCAGAGCAATGGATCCCCAGCCCCACACCAGACCACTCAGTCCAGGGTTCCAGTGCTGGGAAGGTAAGTCCTCATAACTTCTGGCTGTGAAACCACTAGGGATTGGGGCAGGAGAAGAAACTATAGGATTCTCAGGTGTCTCCTCTTAAACAGTCCGCAACGAACCTAGACTTACACAGACTCACTCCCTCTGGGCTCCAGCACCCAAGAAGCAACTTGAAGGGCACCAGTGCATACAGGGAAAAACTGAAGTGTCTGACATCAGGACCAGCCAGGGGAAAGCTTCCTCCCAGACAAAACTCTAGAAACCAGGCAGTTGCCACTGTCCCTTTTCTGAGCCTTCCCCCACACAGAGCCACAGAACAGTGGTACCACATCTGACTCCATCAACCTGGTTCACACGGGTTGTCCTGTCCTGGAGATTACCTAAGGCTCCGCCCCAGCCAATTTACGGGTACACTTTTCTACAACAGGCCACACTACTAAGACAGGGATTCAAAGCAGCTCTGCCTAATACATAGAAACAAACGCGGTAGGGGGAGCTGTCAAAATGAGCAGACAAAGAAATATGGCTCAAGTGAAAGAACAGAACTCCAGAAAAATAATAAACAAAGTGGAGATAAGCAATCTATTAGATGGAGAGTTCAAAACACTGCTTACTAGGATGCTCAAGGATCTAACTGGGTACTTCAATAGCATAAAAGACCCAGGCAGAAATAAACGTTACACTAAGTGAAATAAGGAAAAATTCACAAGGAATCAGCAGTGGAGTGGATGAAGCCAATAATCAAATCAGTGATTTGGAACACACGGAAGAAAACAAATCCTATCAGAGCAGCAAGAAGAAAAAAGAATCCAAAAAAACAAGGATAGGCTAAGAAGCCTCTCGGACAACTTCAAATGTACCAACATTTGACTCATAGGGGTGCTAGAAGGAGAAGAGAAGGAGCAAGAAATTGAAAACTTATTTGAAAAAATAATGAAAGAAAACTTCCCTAATTTGGTGAAGGAAACAGACATACAAGTCCAGGAAGCACAGAGAGTCCTAAACAAGATGGACACAAAGAGGACCACACCAAGACACATCACAAGTAAAATGCCAAAGGCTAAAGATAAAGAGAGAATCTTAAGAGCAGCAAGAGAAAAGCAGATAGTTACCTACAAATGCGTCCTCATAAGCCTGTCAACTGATTTCTCAAAAGAAACTTTTCAGGCTAGTACAGACTGGTAGGAAGCATTCAAAGTGATGAAAAGCAAGGACCTACAAGCTGCGTTACTCTATCCAGCAAAGCTCTCATTTAAAATCAAAGGGCAGATCAACTGCTTCCCAAACAACGTAAAGCTAAAGGAGTTCATCATCACCAAACCCTTATTATACAAAATGTTAAAGAGACTTTTTTAAGAAAAAGAAGATCAAAACTATGACCATTAAAATGGCAATAAATTCACAACTATCAACATTTGAATCTAAAAAACAAACTAAGCAAACAGCAGAACAGAAACAGAATCATAGATACGGAGATCATTTGGAGGGTTATCATCTGGGAGAGGGAAGGGGGTAAATGGGGGAAAATGCGGAGGGATTAGGAAGTACAAATTGGTAGGTACAGAATGTTAAGAACACTATAGGCAGTAGAGTAGCCAAAGAACTTATATGCATGACCCATGGACATGAGCTAAGGGGGGTGATTGCTGGAGGGAACAGGGGGTACTAGGTGGAAGAAGGCAAAGGGGAAAAATTGGAACCATAATAGCACAATCAAAAAAATATATTTAAAAAATAAAAAATTACTGAGGTGTTAATTTGTATCTAATGTCATTTTTTTTGCCTCTACTAAAATAACTTGAAGAACCCTATGAATGATTTTGATGAAATATATGAAATTAAACCATCCATGCATTTTTGAAATAAATCCTTTGTTTATAGTATATTATCTTTAACACAGTATTAGATTTAATTTACCAGTTTTTTAAGATTTTATTTATTTATTTAGAGAGAGAGGGAGGGAGGGAGGGAGGGAGAAGAATGGGAGATAAATATCTATGAGCAAGAGATACATTGATCAGTTACCTCTCACATGCCCCTGAACAGGGGACCGGCCCACAACCCAGGTATGTGCTGAGTGGGAATCGAACTGATGGCCTTTCAGTTGACAGGTCAGCACTCAGTCCACTAAGCCACACCAGCCAGGGCTAATTTACTGGTATTTTATATGAGACTTTTACACCAATATTTCTAAGAAGTGTATTTTTCTTTTCTGCATTGTCAGTCAGCATTTAGGAGCAAGGTTATACAAAATTTGTCTATCAAATCTGTGACACACACAGGGTGGCCATCCTATTCCCTAGCTCTGTGAAAAGCATTACAAGGATCTATTTCCTCAACATTTTTTGAAATTTCCCCTCGAAGCGCTCTGATACAAGTTTTGTTTTGTTTTTTATATTTTTTAAAATATTTTATTTACTTATTTTTAGAGAGAGGGGAAGGGAAGGAAAAAGAGAGGGAGAACAACATCAATGTGTGGTTGCCTCTCGTGTGTCCCTCACTGGGGACCTGGCTGCAACCCAGGCATGTGCCCTGATTGGGAATTGAACCAGGAACACTTCAGTTCTCAAGGTGGTTCTCAATCCACTGAGGAACATCAGCCAGGGCATGTTTGTTTGCTTTTTAAACTATCTTGCCACTGTTTTTAATAGTTACTACTGATCTACTTAGTCAATCTAATGGCTCTTGAATAAAGTTCAGTAATTTATATTTTCCCAGCATAAATTTCTTAGCAGAGCACTGAACATAACCCTTGATAATTTAAGAAGTCTTTCTATCACAATTATCACAACTGTAACACATTTTCCTAAGCCGTATTAAAGATGAGGTGCCATCCCATTCGCTACTGTATGTCTCCAGTATCCACCACATACCTAGTATATAGTTGTTGTCAAGCAAAAAATTAAGTTAAAGCCTCTTTTTCTTTTCTTGTTTTGCTTCTTGATCTCTTTCTCTCTTTTTCCTGAATGGGCTTGCCAAAGTTTTGGGGGTTTTTTTTCTTTAATTTTAAGTTTTTAATGAAAGTTGGGTATAAGATTACTCCTGTATCTTCTCAATTGTTTCTTCCATATTTTTCATTTCAAAATTATTAATTTCAAAGCTATATTCAGAATAAAATAATCTTAAATTATTTGCTAAATAATAAGTGAAACAAATTAGGCTACTGGCCTAAAGATAGACAAAGAATGATAAAACAAACTTTGCCTCTATTTTAGGTTAGACACATGAAAAGCATATGAATTTTGCCTTCTGGCCAAGATGGAGGAATAGATGAACACATTTTACCTCCTCACACAACCAAAAGAAGGACAACAACAAATTCAAAAACAAGAAATAACCAGAACTGCGAGAAAATCGAACTATATGGAAGACCGACAACAAAGGAGCTAAAGAAGAAACATTCATCCAGACTGGTAGGAGGGGCGGAGATGGGCGGCTGGGGCGAAGAGGACTCAGCAAGGCAGGGGCTGGAGGATGCAATGGTTGGCAGACCAGGCGGTCCCACATTTCCGTGCAGATAAACCAAAGGAACAGTTGGGGAGGAAGACAAACCACATAACCCAGGGTTCCAGCGTGGGAAAAGAAAGTCTCAAAACCTCTGTCTGTAAAAAC
This sequence comes from Pteronotus mesoamericanus, assembly GCF_021234165.1. Lineage (NCBI taxonomy): Eukaryota > Metazoa > Chordata > Mammalia > Chiroptera > Mormoopidae > Pteronotus > Pteronotus mesoamericanus. The sequence goes on along the minus strand of NW_026555085.1, from coordinate 12,618,243 downwards.
CTGTGGGGATGGTGGCAGCAGTAGAAACTCCCAGCCTCACAGGAGAGACTGCTGGAGAGACCCACAGGGTCCTAGAGCGTGCACAAGTCCACCCACCAGGGCCCAATTTGCTTGTGGTCACTGGGGGAAGTAACTGAAAGCCAGGTGAGAGCCCAGCAAGCGACACTGTTTCCTATCGGACTCCTCCCCCAACAGACAGCTTTGCAATGCAGAGACCTGAGGTGCCCCACCCTGGCAAATACCTAAGGCTCCACCCCTTCCAAAGATTTCCAAGGCTCACTTAGACAAAACAATATGGCCCAAATGAAACAGATCAAACCTCCAAAAATAGAACGAAGCAATGAATGATAGCCAACCTATCAGATGTGTAGTTCCAAACACTGGTAATCTGGATGCTCACTAAATTGGTTGAGTATGGTCGCAAAATGGAAGAAAAAGTGAAGGCCATGCAAAGTGAAATAAAAATATACAAGGGACCAATAGTAAAGGGAAGGAAACTGGGACTCAATCAATGATTGGGAGTAGAAGGAACGTCATTCTACAGAAGAGAAAAACATTCAACCAGAACAGAATGAAGAAACAAGAATTCAAAAAAATGAGGAGAGGCTTAGGAACCCCCGGGACAACTTTACATGATCCAACAGCCAAATCACAGGGATGCCAGAGGAGAAGAAGAGCAAGAAACTGAAAACTTATTTGAAAAAAGAATGAAGGAGAACTTCCCCAATCTGGCCAAGGAAATAGACTTCCAGGAGATCCAAGAAGCTGAGAGAGTCCCAAAGAAGTTGGACACCAAGGCACACCATAATTAAGTTACCCAAGATTAAAGAAGAGAATCTTAAAAGCAGCAAGAGAAAAGGAGACGGTTACCTACAAAGGAGTTCCCATAAGATTATCAGTTGATTTCTCAAAAGAAATCTTGCAGGCAAGAAGGGGCTGGAAAGAAATATTCAAAGTCATGAAAGACAAGGTCTTACATCCAAGATTACCCAGCAAAGCTGTCATTTGGAATGGAAGGGCAGATACGATGCTTCCCACACAAGGTAAAGTTAAAGGAGTTCATCATCACCAAGCCCCCATTATATGAAATGTTAAAGAAACTTATCTAAGAAAAAGATGAAGTTCAGAAACTATGAACAGTAAAATGATAAACTCACAACTATCAACAACTGAATCTAAAAACAAAAACAAACTAAGCAAACAACTAGAACAGGAACAGAATCGCAGAAATGGAGATCAGCGGTGGGGGGAGGGCAGAGAATGGGGGGAAAGGTACAGGGAATGAGAAGCATAAATAGTAGGTACAAAATAATCAGGGGGAGGTTAAGAATAGTATAGGCAATGAAGAAGCCAAAGTACTTACTTACATGTACTCATACCCATGGACATGAACTAAGAACGTGCTGGCAAGTTTTCAAAGTCATGAAAAGCAAGGACCTACATCCAAGATTAACTTTCTCCAGCAAAGCTATCCTTTAGAATGGAAGGGCAGATAAAGTGCTTCCCAGATAAGGTCAAGTTAAAGGAGTTCATCATCAACAAGCCCTTATTATAAGAAATGTTAAAAGGACTTATTTAAGAAAAAGAAGATAAAAAACTATGAACAGTAAAAGAGAGAGGAGGGGACAGGAGGGGAAAGAATGGGGGAAAAGGTGCAGGGAGTAAGCAGCAGCATAAAGAGTAGGTACAAAATAGGCAGGGGTAGCTTAAGGATAGTACAGGAAATGGAGAAGCAAAAAACCTGTATGTACGACCCATGGACATGAATTAAGTGGGGAGGGGATGCTGGGGGGGTGGGGGGGCAGTGCAGGGTGGAGGGGAATAAAGGGGAAAAAAAGAATGGGACAACTGTAATAGCATAATCAATAAAATATTTTTTAAAAAATAAATAATAGATAAATTTAAAAATATATGAAAAAAACTTTACTCAATTTTAACTCAGTGGAAGACTTCTCATTCTACTGAAATTTAAAACCACAGCTGTTTTATCTATTTTATGTTTTAATACTACAGTGCTTCTTCCTTTGTTGGATGTATTGTTTCATTTGCTTTCATCACCTTTTAAGATATCCTTTATTAGTTTCAAATACCTCGAAATCTATTTCTCTAATTGCCACACTGTTAAAATCACCTTCATCTGACTACATTTTTCTCTGGATTCTGAGAGCTCTGCAACTGCATGACACCGGCTGGATTAACTGCGGTGCCGATTCAGCCCTTTAAATTAAGGTTATACTGGAAGCTTAATTCTGCTCTTGCGTTTTTTGTTCCCATATACTCATTCCTTTTTTTCTTAGCCAGTCCCCTTTTTATTTCTTCACCCTTCTGAGTCAGCTTCCTTTGCATCTCAGTGTGTTGTTTCTCATGGGATTTTTTTAATCTCAGATTTCATCAACTACATGTCAGGTTGACGTTTCTTGAAGGGGGGGGAGAAAAACGCCTTAAAAAATTCACTTCTTTTTTCCAGCAGTATTCTGGGAGAGAATTCACAAGACCTGAAGGAAGCCACGGACAATGGGACACAAGGGGAGGGAACAGATAAAAGAGCAATTAAGGGACAGTAACAAATGCACAGCAAGCAGTGCCTTAAGGGTTCCCAAGTATATGTCAATGAGGAGTGACTCTGTATTAACCATGGCAACCCCAACACCATCCCTGGCCCAGGGCCTACCTGGTTAGACCATCACCACAGCCATGTGAGGTGGACATTACAATTTTCATCTTTATGATTATCATTTTCATGAATAAATGGAGTTCAGGAAAGTTAAACTGCTTCCAGGACTGGAATTCTGGTCTCAGGAATCAAAGAACTTCCTGAGCAACCACTGAGCATCTGGGATGGGGTTATGGGAAAAGAGGACTGACCCACCCTACCAAGCTCACCATCAAGTTGCGGGGCAGGGGTCAGCAACAAACAGATCACACTTGATAGAATGGAAAATAAACAGGAGCAGGTAATTCAGATCTCCACGGTGTGGAAGGAGAGGATACGTGACCTCAGAGATCCCGGAATAAGATCCTTGGCAGCCACTGGGCTCCCATACACCCAAGCTACATGAAACAACCGTGGTTTATGCTGGTTGTCTTGGCATAATTGTTAACAGCATCCCAGTCCTGATGGTAAATTCTCTGGCTCCCCATGCAATGCCCCACATTTGAACTATGCTTACCAGTGTTCGCACATTATCCCACGTGATTTTCACAGATCCATTGTATAGCAGTGATTTAGAAATTTGATGAAAGCTATAAACTCCCTCCCCAGAAAAATTATGACATAAATATAAAATTTTGTACACAGTTTTGGTATGTTCATATCCTCTGACACAAGAGCTCCACTTCTGGGAACTTATCCTACAGATATATACACAAGTACAAAGGCAAAGCTAGGTACAAGGACATTTGTGGTGGCTCTGTTTAAAATAGCAAACCCTCAAAAACACCCTAAAGTCTATCAGCAAGGATGGTGTGAAATAACCTGGGAAGGCGGCGGGCGGGGGGCGGGGGGTGAATGTAGGCAACACTTACTTTAGGCGAGCCTCCCTGTAAAAATATGAAGGGCCTTTCTGCCCTCCCCCCTCCCGAACTCAGCAAGGTCCCAGGGGAGGAAGAGACAGGAGCAAGCACACAGGAGGAGGCTAAATAATGAATTGTAAGTGTGTGTTTTCTTTGGCCAGGGCAGTCTGGCCAAGCTCTGGGGGCTGCTGGGCAAACATTTTTCATATTTTAGTAGCTGGCCTATGCCCAAGGCAGTCAGAAGTTAAGTAAGCTCTGAATGAGCTGCGCCCATCCTCTCCCCAGCCCCAAGAATTCTTAATGAGGTTCTAAAGCAGCGGCCTCCAGCAAACCCGTCTTGTTGCCTTAAATATCACTCACCCTTCACTACTTTTAATGAATGCAAATGATTCAGCAACAAAACACTTAGCCTGGAGTGAAATCCGTCTTTGTGTGGCTGGTTTCACCAGCTTGTACAGCCCAACTCAGGCAGGGCCCTACTGGGCGGGTGGCCCAGCAGAGCTAGGGTGCCCAGGCGAGCCCAGGCAGACCCCTGGGCAGCAGAGGCTGGCTGCAGTGAGTGCTGAGCACCAGGGAAGACCCCTGCCCCCACTCACCCGCCACTACCCAACAGACCCTCACAACTCCACCTCTTTATGACTCTGGCTCCAGGGCAGAGGAAAGTGTGAGAGGGAAAACAAAAGGTTATTTCTTTGATCTAATGAAAGGGGCTGGTCCCAGGCACCTCAAAGGCCCGTCCGATCACCACACATCCTGCATTCAAGGGCACTTCACCCCAACGCACCGACCCCCACCACCTCTTCACCCGATGCCAGGTACCTGAGGAGCTGAGCAACCAGAACCTTAAAAGCTCCCTTGGACCAGCGCCCTCCTTCACCAACCTCATGGAAGCAACAAAAACAGAGACAGTATAAATAACCCAATTTACACCCTGTTTCCAGAGTTCTCCTTTGGCAGCAAAAACTGAAAGCAATTTGTCAGGAGTCTGAGAGCAACTTTTAACAAATTTACTTCCAACCTAGGGCTCAGGGGGGATTTGTTGCCCGTCAGCCTGATCAACACCTTTCCGCAGGGCTGAGACTGCAGCCTGGCCCAGAACAGGCAGCTGTTAACTCAGCTGCCACGGTCGTCACCCCAACGCCAGCAGCTGGCAGGAGACCCACGAGCTCCATCCAAGTCCTCTCGAGGCTTTTCTGGTCATGGGTGTAAACAAGGAATCAGGAGGCTTAGACCCAACCTAGGCAACTGGCTAACCTGAGGACAACTGAGGCCCCATACATGTTACTCTGGGTACCTGAGACAGAAAGGGCTCTAAAGCAGCGGTCCCCAACCTTTTTGGCACCAGGGACGGGTTTCATGGAAGACAATTTTTCCGCAGACTGGGGTGGGGGGATGGTTTCAGGATGATTCTAGTGCATTACATTCAAGCTCCCCTCCTGCTGTGCAGTCCCCAACAGGCCCCGAGGTTGGGGACCCCTGCTTTAAAGTATTTGCTACCTGCTTTGGAAAGAACCTGTGCCTCTTTCAACCTCCACAGGACAGAAAAGATGGGAAGGTCGGGTACCCCAGAAGATAATTTCATACTGAATTTCAGAAATTCCAAAAATAAGTTTTATATTATCAAAAATGCCCTTACTGCCCTAATGGGTTTGGCTTACTTGGTTGGGTGTCATCCTGCATTGAATTCCAGTAAGGGCACGCAACCAACCAATCGATGTTTCTCTCCCTTTTTCTCCTTCCCTTCCTCTCTCTAAAAACTAAAGACAATCTTTTTTTCTTTTCTTTTCTTTCTTTCTTTCTTTTTTTTTAATTTTAATACCCTTACCACACTGGCCTAGTGGTTCAGTTGATAAGAGCATCATTCCGATATGCCCAGGTTGCAGGTTCAATCCCCAGTGAGGACACATACAAGAAGCAACCAATGAATGGGTAAATAAATGGAACAACAAATGGATGTTTCTCTCTCTCTCCAAGATAAATTGTTTAAAAAGAAAACTTTATTTTTTTAATACTGTCCTTACCAGTATATCAAAGGCTTTCGGGGGGTGGGGGAAGCACTGAAATTATCTTAACACCTCAACTGCATTCTTCCTGATTGTTAAGGTCCATCATCTACAACACCTTACTCTTTTTCAAAACACCTCTGAAGACAGCCCAGAGGGGCACTCGCTCCACAGGAGGGATGGGTATCCTCAACCTCGGACCTGAGTTCTTACTTTCCAGATGATCCACTGTCAGCCCCTTTCCTAGCCTGGGCACATCTAAAATTCTGTGAGAACACAGCAAGAATCCTGTATTCTGAACACTAACCACCACCACCGCTGCCCCCCGCCCCCGCCAAATAAGGCAGAATAATGCCTAAGGCTAAAAAAGTGAACATCTGGAAGGTTTGAAACAAATCTATTTTAAAAAGGGGGAAAAAAGCTTTGTTCTTGACATTCACTAATACATACATCTAATAGCTAAACTCCAACCCTACAGCCAATCCATCCTACCTTCACATGAACCAGAACTCAACCAAATGAAGAACCCTCCAGCATCCGGGCCACTTGAGTCCTGAAGCGGGAAAGGTGTAATTCAGCAGCAAATGCTTGGGCAGCACAAAGCAGAATGGACAGCACCAGTTGCCTCCACATAGCCAGGACCAACCCCACACAACTGTGCTGCCTGGGAGGGCAGGAAAACGCTACCATCTCCTGTGTGTCTCATGCCTACTCAGGGCTCCATCCTCTGAGAACCTGGCATTCACAGTGTTCTCTTCGGTGCTTCTCTGCATCCTTGTTAAGTACTCTCTTCTGGTTCGGTCTCAATTTGCCTACCAGACAATCCATTCGTGGAGTGAGTCTTCAGTGTCCCTGAGGAACAGTCCAAGATTGAACCATCAGAGAGGAATTTTCTTTCCATAATGGACTCTTTACCCTCTTAGGGACATCCACCCCCTTTTCTGTATATCTCTTGCCTTCTAAGAGCTTAAAAGTCCCACAGCCATACCTCGTCTAAAGACACATGCGCGCGCGCGCGCGCACACTCACACACACACACACCCCTACCATGATGCCTTATGCCTTGAGCATCATTTGTTATTTATGTGCCAGACTAAAAGGAACACAGTTTCCATTCAAATTTACTGGTGGATGGAAAACAAAACAGGCCTGTAAATAAATCACCCTCATCACATTGTAACTATCTTTTATTGAGCACTCATTATATAACAGACTAAGTCCTTCACATACAATGAATTTTCAAAGATGTTGATTTTAAAATGTGCCATTATTTATGTTCCACTAAAAGGAATGGTTACCAGTTACACTAAGAACAATACTGTACAACTGATATCACAACCTGATTTCAAAGAAACTGTGAGGGGGGAAAAAAAGAGCTTTTTTTTTTTTTTTTAAAGAGCATCTTATAGAGACATGGTTTTCAACCTTTTTCATCTGAAGGCACACATAAACTAATTACAAAAACTGCAGCACACCGAAAAAACATATTCTATTTTTTGTCGATCTGACAAAAAAAATAGGTGTTATTTTGATTCATTCCCACCACACAGCTATTGTTGTGTTGGCTGTTACCACTTTTTCATTTGACAGTCTAAGGGAAAAGAGGTCAGTGCCCCTGACTAGTTAATCAGGTACTGTATGTTTTAAAAATTCCTGTGACACACCTGTTGAAAAATCACCGTTACAGAGTAAATGAAATACAGTACTATCTCACTGAAGTCTCACAAGCTCTCAACGGACTGGAATTGTTATCGCCTTCTTAAAAAAGAGGAAACTGAGGCTCAGAGAGGTGAAGTGAACTAAGTAAGGTCTCTTAGGGAGCAAGCTGCGAAGCCAGAACTCAGTTCCTCAACAGATTTCTGAATTTCCCTTGAGTGGGTAGGGGAGGGGGATGATGAGACCCTCCTTGGTTACGCTGACCCATCAAAGAAAGGCTCCTAATATTGGCTTGGCTGATTCCTAAAATCACGGCCGTTTGCAATTGCATTCTCACAGATCCTACTTCCAGAAAAAACAACAAAAGGAAAACAGGTTTCCCAAGCTCCTTCCTCACAAACCAGGCTGGAAGTGAGGCGGGAACCTCTCAGCCAACTTGTTACATATAAAGCACATTTAACGAGCCTTTCAAGCCCTGGGAGTGGGAGAAGGAAGGGTTCATTGGAAATCTGATACTTTGGCAGGCAAGCCAGAGGGACAAGGCCCTTTGCACTGGCCCTGGGGGATAAACACCATCCCACAAACCCCTTTGTCTGACAGGAGGAGACACTTCCGGGGGGGTCAGAAGGCAGCAATACTTTTTATGACAAAGTCCACCTAACAACTGTCCTCTACCAGAGACCTGGCTGGGGTCTTTGTACAACCTACCTCACCATAAACCCGCTGTCCTTTCCCAAACCTGCTAGGGTCCCTCTTCCCACAAATACCTGTGACTGCCATAAATGCCCTTCAACAGCCCCCGTTTACTGCCCAGCCTGCCTGCTGCTAAATGAGGGCATTTGTTTCAAATTTGCAAATACCGAAAGCAGTGGAAACCTAAGTCCACTCCTAAAATGAAATGTTCTGCATTCCTCCAGGCCTGAAGCCCTGTGCTTCAAAAGCTGCAAGAGGCCCTGGCTGTTTACTCACCGGTGGGGCTATTGGGAGAGGTATTTCCCTGCTCCCTGAGGAGGCTCCTTTGATCCAGTCGGTGGGAAGGGGACAGAGAGAGGTGCCACCCAGGCCTAGGGCAGGCTGGGCCAGGCTCTTCTGCCCCCTTTGCGGGTCTCCTGCGGCAGCTTCAGGGGGAGTGAGTCTCATGGGGAGGCTCAAGTAGAGACTCGCCTAAAACTGCTACCAGAGACAGCAGGCCAGCTCAACGGGACCTCTCAGACCATCTTCAAAAAACCCGTGAAATCAAGGTAAAGAGTGAGCAGCCTAACCTCTCACACACAAATAAAGGGACAAATATCCACCCCCACACACACACTGCACCAAGCAACTCAGGGTATTTTACCAAGGCAGTGGGCACGTTTTTACTAAATAAAAGCCGTTTGTGTTAAGGAGTTTTCAGAAAGTTGGGGGTGGGGGGAGACAGAGCTCCCCCCCTCCCTAGAAGCTGCTCGTCAAAAGGCCAGGACCCCTGGGGTGGAGGAGACCAGATCACAGGTGGCAAAACTCCTGGCAAGTTGGGCGTATTTTATATCAGTCAGTTTAACAATTAGTTTAACCTGCTGAAGTAACCAACCAGAAAGCATGATTTGCTCTTTGTTACTGCAGCTACAAGACCAACGGCCTTCCCTGCCTAAGGCTGCACAACTGTTCTCTTTGTGACTTGTCTTCTTTTTCAGGTGACTGACTAGAAATAAACTTGGCATCTCAAATGCCATTCTAGCACATCACCTGCTGGCCTGAAGGGTTCCCTCTCTCTCTTCTCCCAGTCAGGAAACAGCTCAGCTTTGTGGTTTTTAATAGATGAGCTAAACAGAATCAGAACACCGAAGTGTCACTTTGCACCCTTCCATGCTGGAATCTGAGAACTTCAGGAGCAGACCAAACCTGGCAGGACTGCCAAAAGTAGTCAACAACTCCACTAAAGGGAAACAGACCTGCCACAAAAGAGCTTGCATCTCCCAGAACGTCCGAGGTCACTCTCCAGCCTCTTCTGAAACCTCTTGAGAATTCAAAGCCTTTTCCTCCAAAGTCAGAAATGAAAGGGAAACCTACATCCACTGTACCCCTACTAAGTGTCAGGGTCTCTACCACCAAACGCAAGCACATCTACCCATACATGAGCAGTGAGAGACAGGAAACTAGGCAAGCTATTCACCGCAGCAGGGATGACTCTCTACTGCCTATGTGGTCTCCAGCACAGCGCCGCCCAGTGCACAGCTCCCAGCAGGCACACTGCTCTGGAATGTGGCAGCACACCTGCAAGCTAGGGCCTGTAACTGCCCGTGACCTTCTGGAAGCACCAGGCAGAAGATTCTCAGAACCCATGGGTTCATGAGAAAAGCTCAGATCTTAGGGATTCAGGCACAGTGTTTTGGACTTCTGGATTACATATAGTCTGGCCCTAATTCTAAAAACATTAAGAGATATACAAACCTCAGAACAGGCCATTGAAAACCTCAACCGGACTGTTTTGTAACAAAAACAGGGGGAGAAAAATTGGCTGTAGCTCTGAAGACCTCCCCACAGATGTTACTGACACACTCCTTATGTAGAAAGAACAAAGGTTACTCCACCCTCTGACTCCAGCAGGACTGCTCCTAAACCCACCCAGAGAGTTATCTCATCTGCAAAATCCACTCCCCAAGGATTACCCAGTTCCAAGACGTGTGTGTGAGACGTTTCATAGCTTTTAGTGAGGACGTACATACAAGGACATATGAGAACAGGAATCAGCTCTATTATCGGCTCTGCAGTCCTGCAGCTCTACAGTTGTTGGTTATTAAAGAGGAGGTTCTCCCAACGCACATCCAATCTCTTTATCCCAACTTTCAGGCTCCCTTCAGTTGTTCTCCCTTCTGTGCAGAAGAGAAAAACAAGTTCCCCGCCCCAGCACTAGTCCCCCCTGCCGACCCCCAAACACCTGAGGACTAACCAGGTAAGCATTTCTGTCTTCTCTTACTCAGGTAAAAACTCTCCCCCGCCCCTGCCCCGCAAAACCTCTTTCTCAGACCTTCCCCAAATTTGCTCAAACCTTTCCGTTCCCCTTTGCACCCAGGGAATTACACCCACAGCACCAGTTGATCGAGTCTAAACATATCTGTGCCCACGCACTAGAGATTCCAGAATAAAATGCTTTCCCCAAAACCAAGGGCAAGGAGGAGAGCCTGTTAGGTGTGGCAGAAACACAGCTAGAAGTTGTATATGGCATTACTGGGTCAGGCTGGTCACAAAGGTCACCACAGCAAAGGGTCCTCCAAGGTCTTCTGCCCTCAGGTGGAGCCCGAGTGGCAGGTAGGACTTGCCCAATGAGCAGACTGGGGCAAATGTGGGAAAGCAGGGTCCACGTCTCCCAACTCCCAGGCTCGTGTTCCTGCAGTGCCTCCTCGGGCCAAGAGGGATGCACACCTCCAGCGTACCCGGAACAAGAGCCCACCAAGACCGAGGCCCCTATCCCTGTGAACTAAGTGATACCACTTCTCCCACGGGACTTCCTCTAAACCAGGAATGAGCACACATTTTACGCGGGGCCACGGGAGGTCCCAGTGCGCCCTGGCCACTCTTCCCTGAAGACTCAGCCAGCCTTCTCTGTCAATTATCACAGAGGCTAAAAGTCTGCATCTGCAAGGCAGCAAAATTCTCTGGCGGGCAGAGGAGCCCAGAAACAGGCCAAGACCCCAGCAGTGACAGACACGTACTGCGGAGTAGGTGCAGGCTGGTCCCCGCCGGTCCCCAGGCACCCGGGCTTCTCCCATTGTATGGGCAGGAGTGGCCCGCCCCACCCCCACAGGGGGTGGAACAGTAGTAGTGAAAAGGGTTCACCTGAGATATATTATCAGAAGTCACCAAAATCGTCTTGGCCCATCACTGGCTGCAAGGCCCTCATTCCAATGGGGCAGCCACATATGTCCAGGTTGTGCACTGCACGAGATGCCCAGCCAATCGAAATACCGTCTGTGCCCCACTAGCCAAAGCGCTGTGTCCTAGTGCAGACTGCATTCACTTGGAGGAAAGGTGCCTAGACCTAATTTGCACAAAGGCACTGTATGAGCTAGCTGCTGGGACACCTCAGCAGTCCCAAAAGAAGACAAGCATTCCCCTCACTGCCCCACCGCCCCCAGAAGCGGACAAAAGAGAGCCAGTGTATGTGACTGCCCACTCTGACCACCTTAACCACCCATAGGGAGACCACACAGCACCTCAGGAACCTCCCATGGCGCTGACAGAAGTTCCCACAAGTTACACAGGGTGAATGACTGGGAAAACCCCCACAGCCATCGGGGAAAACAGAAGCCCCTCCCTCAGGTAATCTAAACGTCGTCGGCATCAACCACTTGCATCGGCCACAGGCAGCCGTTTGCTCCCCACTCCCTGGAAGAACATCAGCATTGCAGAGAGATGGTGGCGCTGCGCCAGCACTGACTGCCCTGGGGAAACTCTGCTGCTAGGACAGAGGAAGGGCCAACTCCCCCCAGGAAATGCACAGTGACTGTGCCCACATTTCTGGGCTGCTGTTGGAATACACTGAGACCCATTTAGAACATCTGTGCTTTAGAATGAGGAAACCATTTCTGAAGCTGCCAGTCAAGAGTGACCTTGCTGAGCCCCTGCTAACCCTTCTGGAGACTGAGGACTGGAAAGAAAAGGGATACAGAGGGTCAGGGCAGTCTTTGGAAAGAGACATCAGGGCTGGCCAGAGAGGCTGCTTCCCGGTATTACCACCTCCACAGCCCAGGGCACCAGGGGGCACCGCAGGGATAAGCAGCATTTGCATTTTGCAGATAAGGAAACTGAGGCTGGGAGTTTAATGAAGCAGCTCAGGATTGTGTGGCTAGGTAGCCACTGAGCAAGGGCCAGAACACAGAAAAGCAGGTGTCACACAGTTATAGATGTCACCTCTCTTCCTTTATCATGCACTGATGTTTGTGATAACAGAAAAGAACCACCCAGGTTGTCAAGACTCCTGGTCCGATGCCTTTATACATCCTACAGCTACTAGCTGTAGTCAGTCTCTCTCCGCACTGAAGCCCTTCCCATTTGCTCCTGAGTCATGAACTTACTGTCGACACATTCTGGACTGTTCTTCTATTTTATTCAGCACTTTTACTAATCGTGTCTTTCATTATACTTCATCTGATTCACATCTCTCCATCTCGTCTCCTTCCTGCCTCCTGCCCAACCTGAGACAGCATCACCCACAGAAGACCCTCCAACATTTTGTTTTGGTTTTTTTTAAGATTTTATTTATTTATGTTTAGAGAGGTAAAGGGAGGGAAAAAGAGAGGGAGGGGAACATCAGTGTGTGGTTGCTTCTCGCGCACCCCATATTGGTGACCTGGCCTGCAACCCAGGCATGTGCCCTACACTGGGAATTGAACCAGCGGCCCTTTGCTTCGCAGGCCACGCTCAATCCACTGAGTCACACCAGCCAGGACAGACCCTCCAACACTTCCAACTGACTCTGTCCTAAACCTCTTTATACTTAATACCAACCTCTTTTTTATCACCACACCTCCACTTTAGATTGATGAATTCTCCTTAGGGCCACCACATGGTTCTCAAACTTGAGTGAAGGCAAGAATCTCCTGGAAAGCTCTTTTAAAACGCAGTTCCATTTGAGAATTAAATTATGTAACTGGATGGGCTATTCAAAAAAATACAATATAATCTAACAAATAAGAAACTAAAATACATTTTCTCCCCTTTCCCCCAACGGTTCTTACAGGCAGGTCTACAGTAAGGCCCAGGCAACCCAAATTTTAACCAGTACCTATGGTTACCTGCCCTCCACTATATTCCTGGATGATCTGGACCACATTTTTGATAAATAACAAATCTACACCTTCTTAACATGCGACTCATAATCCCTACCCCACCACTCAGGACCCAGTTTTCAGAACTTACATACAGACACCTAAAACAGCAAATGCACATCCTGTTCACTGTGATGGGTCGAAGCTTCTGGCAGAACTCGGGATCTGCAGAAGCCCAGGTAGACTACACCCCACTCATCTGTACTCAGCGTTAATGCTCCCAGGGACACAAGAGCCTGGAGAATCCAAACCAAGCAGCAAGCGGGGGAAAGGCGCCTGCATTTGTCCGCCCTTCCAACAAAAGCTTCCTCCCTGCCCCGCTGCTGCTGGGAGCGAAACGGTCTAAATGCAGAGAAGAAAGGGGATGGAAAAACTGACAGACTACAGAGGGCTTCCTCACCGCTGATTAGCTGTAGCAGCTCCTGCGCCAGCTCCACCAAAGCGCCAGGGGGCTCGGCAGGGCCAAGTGTGCGCTCAGCGGTGAACTCAGAGAACCCCAAGACACCATGGCAGAACTTCCACAACCTCAAAAAAAAGGACCAGGCGGCGGGGGGCCAGAGCAGGAAGTGAGGAAAGAGGCAAGCTGGCAGCTGGAGGACAAGACTAGAGCCTGCGCCAGCAGCCATGGCCCCGAGCCTGTAACCCCACCACGTGGCTCTGCCAGGGGTAGTGCCAGGGGCACAGCAGCAGAGAGGCGTGCTACTGAGGTTAGGAGAGCAGAGGGGGGCCAAGGGACGCAGGCCAAGGATACCCAACCCTGTTTAATGACCCTTTCTTCCATTTGGAAAACACCAAAGACTGAATGAATCCCTGGCCCCAAACTGCTGTTGGCTCAAAAATTAGAGTCTGAACCAGCCAACCTCCATCCCAGATGAATCTCACAGAAGCTGCACTGGCTTAAACACAAACTTACAAAACCCCTTCACTCCAAAATATGAAATACTCTAGAGACTTAACAATACGACAACTATCAAAGCCCAGCGAAGACGTCACCTCCCTTTAGAAAGCAAATGTATTCCTGAAAAGTCATCCGCTGACCAAATTTCTGCCTAACAGATCCAATTTCTCCACTATAAAATGAGATACACACTCCTCTGAGAAAAGCTGAGACTCCAAGAGGAACAGAACATCACATTTACGTTGCAAACCTTCTGGAGTCACACATTTAGTGGGCAAGCTTCCTGACAAAATCCAATACAAATTCAACCCAAAGTGAGGTCTTTTTTAAATGCGCACATCACATCAAAGAGTGTACACATGAACTAAAAGTTATTTGAGCCCTGACTGGTGGATTGAGCCTCAGTGGATTGAGTGCCAGCCAGCAAACCGAAAGGTCCCGGATTCGATTCCTAGTCAGGTCATATCCCTGCGTGGGAGGTCAGGCCCCCAACTGGGGGCGTGAGAGAGGCAACCAATCGATGTATCTCTTGCACATTGATGTTTCCCTCCCTCTTTTTCTCCCTCCCTTTCCCACTCTCTAAAAGTAAGTAAGTAAAATCTTTAAAAAGAAAAAAAAAGTTATTTGAGGTGAGTCTCCAAATATTCTACAAAATCTAGGGCCCATAATTTGTCCTGTGGCAACAGGAGTTTCTATATAAGGCAAGATGCCTAGAGCTGGACTTCTGGAACTCTGGGGTACAGTCAGCTGGAGGGCTTGTTAAAATGCAGTTTGGGATTCTGATTCATGGGATTCAGGGAATGCTGATGCCACTTGTCTTTGGACCTTATTTTGAGGGGCAAAGTTGTAGATAATCGAGGCCCAGTTCATAGTTTTTAAGCTGTGGCCTTTCCAGGCAGGTCAGCTTCACATGTAGAGGTGGTTGCCCAAGCCCAGGAACTCTTGGAGAAAACCAGAAGCCACATCAAAACTCAGCAAGCACCATAAGAAACAGACAGCCCAGAAACAGGGAAGGAAGAGCTTGTCCCTTGATTGGGTCAAGGCAGAGCAGGCACAAAAAGAAACAGGCTGCCCCAACCCAGAGACGCTGGAAAGGGCACAAAAGACCCCGCCCACATCCCCTGCCACCGCAGTGCCTGTGAGGCAGAGGGGCTGTGTACCTTTGCCCTTGATTACTCTGCCCTCTAGTCAAAAGATTCATTGACCTTTTTAATAAATCTAGCTAGCTAAAGACCCATTAAAAAAAGATGGACCCTGGCCAAATAGTTCAGTTGGTTAGAGTATCGTCCTGATACGCAAAGTTTGCAGGTTTAATCCCTGGTCAGGGCACATACAAGAATCAACCAGTGAATGCAGAACTAAGTGGAAAAACAAATCGATGTTTCTCTCTAAAATCAATAAATAAAAGAACTTTTAAAATAAGATACTGTACTGAACTCTACAGGGTGAGCCATTCAGTAAATTAGAACCCACTGACGCAAAAATATGGAAGATGTCCTAAGAGTCCAAAAGCTCTACAAGCATCCACTTTCTGGCAGGAGAAATAGGACAGTTTGGGGGAGGAAGTGGACATAAAGCTGGGCAAGAGAGATGGGGAGGCTGTCCGTGACAGCGGACTAGACAGAGAGAGAGAAAAAGGGTCTGCGATACCACATGTGTTGTAGGCAATGGGAATGAGACCAGTTGGGCTGGAATGGAGGGCTCCAGTAGGTGAAAATGTTTATTGTTGGGGATGACTATAAACATGGAAAGGTATGTTGGAAGCACACCACAGGAGAGGAAGAACAAGAAAGGAGCCCTTTCTAAACTTCAGTACATTTAATCATCAGCACGACTCCAGGAAGTAAATCCCTATACAGAGGAGGCAGACTGTGAGGTCAAGAAATTTGCCCAGGGACACAGGGCCTGTCAGAGCTGGAGTTGTTGTTTGGCCAAACACTTCATCTCCGCAGCCTGAGCTCTCTCCGTCACTCTGTGACGTGCAGAGCTTACCCGTGCCCTCCCACGGTACTTCCCAACATCCAAGAAAGTCCATCACTGATAAAAGCAACTCCTAAGCCTGAATTACAGGCTGCAGAGCCCCCAGGAGTCTGCGGAACAGCCTCACTCAGAACATGACAACTTTATTTCCCCAAAGAAACAAGAGCCTGGAGGAAAGAATGGGGTGGGGGATGGGTACAGTGATGGGGAATGACCACAACTGACCATGCAGCTGGAGCTCAGAATCCCAGGTTTCAAACATCAAGTCTCTCTTCCTCCTCTACCATATAATCACAAGAGGGATCTCAAAGTTTGGAAAGTTACTCGGCCATTAACAGCATAATTACCCAAACTTCGAAATGGTCTAATCCACAAACCTAGCTGGTCTAGGTCCCTTACTCCAACCTTATTAACAGTGGTGTCTCACTACAACTCCAGTTAATTATTCAAACAATGAGATGGAAAAATCTATTGTAATCTATTTAAAAATCATTGCCCCCTGAAGTCATGCCGGTCAGGGTGGACTGAGTCCCCGGGTTTCACTAGAAGACAGCAGGCGCCTCAGCCTTGACCAAAATTGTTTACAGCACATGGACAGGTTCCACACCAAGGCACATTTGGTGGAACTGATTTAAGGCTCTCATTAAAATGTTCCTTTGTTGAGCACGAGACATCTCCCCACCCCCAGAGGAGATTCCAGACCTCCAGTCCCAAGCCCTCAGCCTGCCCTAACTTCCCCCCATAGAAGCCCCCTCCACTAAACACCAGTCACTAGATTAACATCAATTAACATTAGAGTCCTCTTCTCCTGGAAGGAATTTAGTGTTTGTTGAGTAAGAGCCCCGGCTCCACCAGAATCTCCCCTTGACTCCAGAACTTCAAATATCAGCAGTGAAGGCAGCCCTATCTGGCGACCCGCACACTGAAACCCAAACAGCTGGCCGACCTAGGAAGCCTGTGAACACAGGCTGCTGGCCCATATGGCTGGGCCCCTGATCCTGGCTGCACAAAAAAAAAAAAAACTTCCATACTTCCTCTGGGAGCAGATGTGGGTTCTGCCATGAGCAATAACCACCCCACACATCACAAGGAACACAGGGCAGCTCCAGAAACACCTCCTACAAATCCCTGGAGCCTGTTCTTACCTCTGGGTCTTCTTTTACAATTATCTCTCCTTTTACAACTAGAGGTGGGGGAGATGTTGATTCCATCAGCACCAAAACGCAACAGCTGGCAGGCCAGAAAGATGTCAGAAAAGACAATTCTCTACCCTCACCCTCCCTATGGCCACTCTTCAAAAGAGGAAAATGATAAGCTGGTACCAAGTCCCCTGAACAGAGTTCCCCAGAGAGGACTGCTGCCACAATCACCAAAAATTTTTATGTTTTTTTGGAGGGACAAAGATGGGGGGGTACTATTTCCAGTCCAGGCTGTTGCTGGTAGCTTGGTGCTTTCCTGTAAGGCATTCAACACCTCAGTGGTGACTCTCAGGTGTGAGGAAGAGAGGAATAAAGGCGGGAAAGGGGGAGGGGGGACGTCAGGGTCCAGTCCATCCTAAAGATATGGGCCACACCCTCATCAAAATGCTGAGGCCCTTAAAGAAAAGACAGAATGAACTCTTTTTGTCTTACTGGCCCATAAAAAGTGAGATTTGCTTTCCTCGGTGAGGACACAGGATTGAAAGCCAGGAAAAAGCAGAACCAACCCCGCCCGCACCTTTGCAGGCCGGCCATGCCCGATTTTGGCAGCGGCCTTCACACATTAGTCACCGCGACAGCCTGGGACTCCGCTCCCTAGATTCAACCCTGGCTAGGAGTGGGCTCGGGCCCAGGGGCTAGAAGAGATGGGGCGCCCCTAATTCTTCCCTTCTTCCGCCCTTGCCAGCACGGCCATCAGGGGTCCCAGCTTGGCCCCGGAACTTGGAAGAGGGAAGCCGGGAGCGTCGGGCCGGCGTAGGTAACAAAGCTAGAGCGTGCCCGCAGGTCGGTCCACCATCCGGCTCCAGGCCGGCCTCCCTCACCTGGCTGAGCCCGCCCAGGGGACTCCATCTCCCCCACCGCCAGCCGCTTCACTGCACCCCCCCTGGGGGGGGGGGAGGTAGTCGTTTTTCTCCCGAAAAAAAACTCCCCACCAGGGCTCGAGCGCCGGCAACTCCCGAACAAAACTCTCGCTCAGGCCGGGAAAACTCTGTAGAGGCTGGAAAAGCGACCGCGATCGCGGGCGTGGGTGGCAGAGGGTCCCCGAACGGCCGAGTCCGCTGGGGACTTGGCCACCTCCCAGCCGCCGGAACCTCGCTCCCCCAGCCAGCCTCTCCACCACTCATGGGTGTCTTCTCCGCTCCAGCCTCCCAAATCCATTTCCCGGGTGACCCCTTGTGCAAGCGGGGCTCCCGCGCTCCCCGAGCTTCGCTCCCCCAGCTCGCCGGGACTCACCGCCTAGCAGCGGCAGCAGCAGGACGCTGAGCAGCGGCAGCCGGTGGGGTCTGCTCGGGGCTCCCCGCGCAGCTCCCATCACTGCGGGCTTGGGGAAAGCGGCGCGCGAGCGCACGGCGGACGCGCAGACTGCGCTCCGCGGCGGCCCCAGGAGGCCGAGCGCACCGGAGCGCGAGTACCGCTGCAGCAGCCGGAGCCCGAGGCGTCCCCAGCCGGAGCCGCGCGCGCTCGGTACCTCCGAGTACTCGCGCGCCGCCGCCACCACCGCCGCCGCCGCCGCCACCGCCGCCAAGCCCCGCCCCACGACGCCCCCTCCTCGCCGGCCGCCGCGCGGCGCCCCGCCCCCTCGACGCCCCCTCCCCGCCGTCGCGGGGAGGAGCTAGAAGTTGGGGGAGGGGTCTGGAGATGGATCCGGGACTGAGGGAGGCCCCGGGGAGTGTGGTTGACCTGAGTGAGGTAGAGGAAGGTAGGCTATGCCTACCGCCCAGTCTTCAGGGACTTGGGGGGACCAAAATGACTTCTGAGATTCCGTGGTCCCTGGAGAGGATGGTCAGTTCTGGGCCTTCCTGAGGACTCTTGACCAAATCGGGGTGGGAGGGGACTTTGCAACCTGAAATCCTGAGGGAGACCTGGCACAGAAGGCTGCCTTTGGTGTCCCGCAAGCTAGGGAACCTGGAGATCCTGTGTAGCCCCAGGAGGGATGTGGCCCGGAGAAGCGAGGAACCAGTGCGTGGTTGGGGTCTGGTCTGGGTCTGGACCAATCTGAACCCAAACGTAGAAACGAACTGGGCTCGGAGCACCAGGCTGAAGTCTGTTAAACTGACAAATTCATCCCAAGTCCACCTCCAGGCTGTCTGGGCTGTGTCAGGGCATGGCCAAGTCTCCAGCTGTGGGGAGGCCCAGCACAGCCCTTGTTCCAGGCACCCCCCACCCCCAGCGCCACCACCCCCACATTCTTTCTTTGTTGTGAAAGCAGCAAGGGGTGTAGGAGGCGGGTCAGGAGGAGTCAAGCTTTAGAAGATGGGCCCCAGCTGCTGCTCAGGCCTCCAGGATATGCTGAGAGGGGATGGATCCTGCTTAGACCTCCCTTCCCGCAAGCAGCTGGGAGGAGGAGGGGCAGCCACAGAGGGCCTCAGCCCCGGGAGCAGTGGCGCCAGGACTCCAGGGTCCTGCCACATGGCCACCACATGTCCCTGACAACCCAGTCCACAGCACCTTCTTGGGCTGTGGGCCTCCTCCCCCACCCCCCAGATGCCCTCCTGCAGCCCTGCTGGAGAGGATACAAACAGGGGAAGGAAGAGGAGAGAGCCAAGAACCAGCCCTCCTGTTGCCGCATCCATCACAGCCCCTCACCCTTCTGGGTAGGGCCCCCATAAAGCCCTTGCTTGCTTCCTACCCTCTTCAAGCAGTACTCAAGTGGCAGAATGGTTACCTGATTCTTTTATTTAAGAAAAGTGAAATACACGGACCTGAAGTGAGGCAGCAGAAGGAACAAGGGAGGCCAGGGCAAGACATCTTGCTTGGCCAACACCAAACCATATGACAGAAGAGTCAGCAGCAGGCTGCGTCTCAGATGTGCATACCTGCTCCTTACCCACCCTGGGAGCCTCAGAGCTAGCAACTCTAGAGGACTACAGGGTGGGGAGAAGATGTCCTGAGGGTTCTTCTTGAGGGGGATTCCTGAGGAGGGAGCTGAGACCCTAAGGGCAGCAGCAATCTTGTTAACTGCTCCCCCTTCACTGTCCCACCGTGGGGCTGGAAGAGGCAGGAGCAATAGGGAATGCTGTGAGGGCTGTGGAGGAACCCAGCAGACCTGGAGGGTGGGTTGAATGTCAGCTCCTTGAAGAGAGGTCCATAGTGCTGGCACTGAGGCCTCGGGAGACCTGAAACAGACAACATATGTCATCAGCCCGGGGACTTCAGCCTCCTGAAGACTGTCCCCTGCAGTCTGTCCATCTCATGGATGCAGTCTAACCTCTAGACTGAGGGTGGAGCCAGTAACCTCAACCTCAGCTCTGAGGCTTTGCTAGGATTATCTGGAAGGCCACAGCCTGGTGGGGGAAATACCTGGAAGAGCCACATGAATATTGGCATATACTTTGAATATGTTGACACAAGTGAGCATTTCCCATAAAACTGTCATGACTGCTTCTTCAAATGAAGGTGATTAAATACTTTTTCTTTTCCCCTTCTTGACTACTGACTGAGTCCCCAAGGCAAGGTGTATGGCAGCTACATAAAGAAGAGCAATTAGAATCCCCAAATCTTTCTTGAATTATTCCTAATTCCAAAGTTACTAGTTTAGAGAACATTAATTCCTGTTGTCCTCCTGATTAATTCATTTGCTACTATCTCTGGCCTGAAACTGTCCCTTCCTAGTCACCACCAACGCAGCCAATCTGCCTGCCTGACTCCGTCTGACAACTCCAGTTCCCTCGCTACAGTCTTCATCCGAGATCACTCTCCTCGCTTCCCTAACTCATGCTGGGCTTGCTCCGTGGCTGTCCTTTCTTTCTCACCCACCACAATGCTCACCAGCACTGCTCTCACCTGAAGGGGTGCCACACTGGGTTGGTTCAGATAGTTTAGGGAGGCTGCCCGCTTCATGTTGCTGCTACGATGGAAAAGAGAGAATTGAGGCCTCTTTCTCTTAAGTGTCACTAAAGCTGTGGGCCTCCCACTCGAAACCAAGTCGCTGCGTCCCCACTATCCCCCTTCCCCACACATACACTTTCTCTTATCTTCATCTCCTCAGGTGTCTTTACCCCACCCCAGGGCACCCGTTTTTCCTCAACTCCCTCTCCACGGCCATCCCATTGACCCCCTCCATGATTCTCTCCAAGGCACTTCTCCTCAGTGAGGGGTCAAGAGGATTTGGAGGCAGGACTTACTTGTCTGCTTTGCCATGTCTCAGTCCCACTGTGTACCTGGAGGGCCGAGGTTCAGTTCCCTGGAGCTTCCTCACCAGAAGTTCACTGCTTCTACGAAGCACATCCCGGATCTTGCCCAGAGAGCCACTCCTCTGCAGGGTCCCACTACCATCCTGGTGGGGAGAGGTGGGAAACAGAAGCTAAGGGGGTCCCATGCAGACTGGCTACCCAATCTACTCCTGCCATTCATCCTTACACATCCCCGATCCCCCAAAAGCCCACTGACTGAAGACCAGAGCCCTCACACTAGCTGGCTCACAGAGATACCTCTGAGAGGGAGGGGCTCACTGAACTGGAGTGGGGACATGTTCTCAAATCCCTCATGGGCAGCCTCGGAGCCTCTCACTGCCACCAGCAGGAGGAGGCAGGAGAGATCAAGGGGCAACAGTCAGACTTACCCCTGACCACTCCACAGCCACAGAAGCATCTTCACCTCCCTCAAATTTCACGCTGCTCCCAGGACCCTCCTGGGAGGTCCTTCCACTGTCACCGTCCCCAAGCAGCTCAACCACCTTGGTCTGGCTGATAGGGTCAGTGCCCTGAAAGGAAAAGGAAAGACCTGGGACTTCCCACTCCTTAACTCCTCAGGATGGGGCTTTCAAATCTTTTATCACCACCAGCCACAGGAAGGAAGCCATTTTTCCTTGTGATATCGCAGGGCACACAAAGTAGAACAATACTCATCTTTTCTATTTGCAGTATGTTCCTACATATAGATGCATATATGTATTTTAGCCATGGCCCACACTGAATTGATTGCATGACCTACTAAAGAGCTAACACCTGCAATTTGAGAAACTCTGACATTGGGCTCCCCTCAGCCATCGACCCCCTCATCCACACCACGCTTGCCCCTCCTTAAGAGCTTCTTCAGACTGTGAAAGGGCAGGGCTTCCCTTTTAATAACCCCATTTAGTGAAGTGAAACTTGAACTTGGAGTCCTGACTACAAAGGACAGGTGGGGGTTAAGAACACACTTAAAGCAACCACAACCACAACCACAACCACAATGACGTCTCACCTTCCTCCCTAGGTCTCCCCCCTCAGTCCCTCCTCTTATTTTTCAAGACTCAGAAGAAACCTCAGTGGCCCCCTGTCCCTAACGCCCTACCTTCCGGACACCCTTCCCCTCCTGGTCTCCAACCTGTTTCCGTGAGCGCAGGGCACATTCCTCCAGGGTCTCAGCTGCCTCCAACTTTCCCTGGCGCCTGTACAGAGCTCCTAGGTTTCTCAGAGTGGTGTTCACTGTGGGGCTGGTGCGGGGGTTGGTGAGACCAGGAAAGGAAGTCAAGATGGGTTCAAAACACAAACATGAGAGGGAGGGAACAGAGCTAAGGCCAAGGAAGGGTCAAAGGGAAGAATGGGAAAGGTCCAGGAGGCCAGGACCAGGGCTTGATGGAGGGCATCGGAGGCCAAGCCACCTTCTCACTGCAGCTTACCTGCTCACTTTGCAGGCCTTGTACCAGCCTCCATACTCAGCGTAGGGTGTGCTGCCTTCACGGTGCCGGGCCTGCAGGACAGAAGTGGGGAGAACAGGAGATGTGAGTACAGAGATGTTGGCGTGCAAGCCAGAGCTGGGCTAGGATGCGGGCTGGGCTGGGGGAGGCACCGTGCACCTGGGGCTGGTGCTGAGTTGGGAAGTGAAGAACTGGGCTAGTGTAAGGAGTAAGATAGGAGCCCTGGTCGCCTTGGGCTCCCCAGGCTGGGCTCCCCCACTCACTCTGCTCATCTCCTCCCGCTCCTCTGCATGCATCCAGATGGGCTTGTGGTCATCTGGGGGTAAATCATGGCGTGGGGTGGCAAGGTTAGAGAACTGAGCTGGACTTCGTGCGGGGAGCCAGGACTCCAAGGCCCACAGGGCTGGACTAAAGGAGTCTGGCTCCCCTGGGAATCACTATAGCCTAACCACCGCCCCCCCCCCCTCACGTTTGTTCTGAGTTTCTTTTCCTCCCTACAGGTCCCTTCCCAAGTCCTCACCACTCACCATCCACAGACCCAAACTCCTGCACATGGGCGCGGGTCAGTATCTCTTTGTAGAGCGTCTCAGCTTCAGCATATTTGCCCTGTTTCAGGTAACAGGAAGCCTAGGGGCAGGAAGGCAAAAACGCAGGAGCAAGAGATGGAGACAAGATCTCAGCCAGGCTCACTTCTTGGTCTCTTTAGAACTTTCCTCAGAGATCCTCCTCACACCTCCTTTTCTAGCTGCAGGGTCAAGAGTGTTCCCACTCCACTCCCAAGGGGTTAGGGAACTCCTGCCCTCCCACTGGAATGAAGCCGATCCCTCAGCCCCAAAGGCAGCCTCGGGGACAGGCATAAAGGCGATGGGGTTAGTGTACCAGGTTGTAATGCTGTCCCTTCCCCTCCTTCTGCCCACCTCGCCTCTTCCTCCCTTACCAGGTTGTTCTTGGTCCGGGCTACATTAGGGTTGTCGGGCCCCAGTTGACCCTCATAGATGGCTAGTGCCCTCCGGTAATAGCGTTCCACAGCCTCGTACTTGCCCTGGTTTTGGCACAACAGGGCCAGGTTGTTCAGCTGCTTTGCCACATCTGGGTGGTTGGTGCCCAGGACCTGAAAGGAAGCAAAGGAGCGATAGGTGACTGTAATTATGTGTGTACACATAGGCACACGCGCATGTGCATGCATGTGTACCTGCCCAGAATAAGGGAAAGGGAATGACGGAAGAGGAAACAAGGCAGAGAGAGGGAGGCAAGAAACAAAGAAGTGAGGCAAGAGGGCAGACCAGAAGAGAGATGGTGGGAGAGAGGTCACAGCAGCAGGGAAGAATGAGGACAGGATGTGGGCACCTTTTCTCGGATCTCCAGTGCCCGCTGGCACAGCGGCTCTGCCTCCTTGTATTTGCCCCTTTTGCCATAGAGCACAGCCAGGTTGTTGAGTGTGGCAGCCACCTAGGAAGACAGGCCTGTCCCCTCAGACACTGGTGCTTTCAAGGACCTTGAGAATTGGAGGTTCTCCCCTACGCTGCACAACCCCAAGAGAAATGGACTCTGCCACCCAAGCCAGAGTCGAGTCGGGGCAGGGGAAATTCCTGAACTGGATGGCTCTGAGCTTCTCCGTGGGGGTGGTATCGCCCTCTAGGGGCATTTGTAGATATTTGGAAAGGTGTGTTTTGTTTTGTTTTGGTTGCCATGAAAATTGGGAACACTACTACCTTTGGGGAGGCAAGGGAGCTACAGACGTTCTGTATGTGTGGGATAAGCTGTGCCAACTTTTCAATGTCGGTGCGACATTTAAACACTGAGTATAAGTTTTGACACTTAATGGGGTATCAAGACAGAGGTTATGTTTTCTGAGATACATCATCCCTGCCTATCACATGTCATAACAGGGAATTATTTTCACACAGTTAGCTCATTTTCAGAAATATCTTATTTCTCATTTTTTCCACTTTGACAACCTATTATTTATCTTAGCATGCTATCCTTAAGTAAGGATTTCTCTATCATATCCAAATAAATCTGGCCTGCTGTTACTTATTCTGACACGGGATTTTAAACTCATATCACCAATCCTTCTGCTCTGTCATTTTTTTTAGCCCTTCCTATATAGAGTGGTTTCCTTGCCCTGGCTGGTGGGGCTCAGTGGACTGAGTGCTGGCCTGTGAACCGAGAGGTCACTGGTTTGATTCCTGGTCAGGGCACATGCCTGGGCTGCAGGCCAGGTCCCCAGGTTGGGGCATGTGAGAGGCAACCGATCTATGTATCTCTTGCATATAGATGTTTCTCTTCCTCTCTTTCTCCCTTCCTTTCCTTCTCTCTAAAATAAATTTAAAAAAAATAAAAAGAATGGTTTCCTGATCTTACTCCTTCTAAATCTACAGTTATTCATTATATATGAGACTACTTTATTACGTCTTCTAGCATAGTTATATTCACTACCACAACTATTATATTGCATCTTTTTCATTGTAATGTATTGTGTATATCATTTTATTATAAGTTGCATTTTTTGTTTCCCTTTTATAGTAATACAGTATCATTCAATGTTTTGGAAATTATTTATGTAGGTGGATTACATTATCTATGAACTAAGTTTAGGAAAATATTCATTATAAGAAGGAGTTATTTGGCTCTCAGAGTTGGGAACTGATGGAATCAGGAGACAGGGCCTAGCAGAAAGGAGTCCTCACGCCTCCTTCCTGAGCATCCCCAGTGACTGGGCTGAGGGCAGCGGACGATGAGCTAGGAGAGGCCAAAAGAGCATGAGCGAAGGAGAGAGAGGATACTGACAGCAGGGTGGTCTGGGCCTAGGGTGCTCTCCCGGATGCTGAGGGCGTCATTCAGCAGGTGGGCAGCTTCCTTATACTTATTCTGGTCCCTGAAAGAAGACAAAAGTGTCAAGGGGCTAACCTGAACTCTGCCCCCAAGCCATCTCCGCCCCTGTTTCCTTTGGGACGACTGCGGTACATCTGGGCGTCGGGCCCACCATGAGCGGCACAAAGCCCGGGGTGCATGAGCGGTGAGAGGGGTTCACCAGCACCGTCATACTGGACGCAAACCTGTGCCATGCCGAGAGGGGGCCGCAAGTTATTGGACAGAAGAGACAGGAAAAGAAAGAGAAGGAGACCCTCCCCAGAAAAAAGAAGGAAAAAGCAAAGAGTCTGAGAGATGAGTATTCTCTGAGGTCAAGGGCTCTGAGGAAAAGAACAAGAGTTCTGGGACAGGAGAAGACCCCCATGAGGCGCGCGCCAGGAAGACCCAGCAGGGAGAAGAGGCACCCAGTGGAGAGAGGAAATGAGAGCCAAAGATGGATCAAGGTAGGAATCTGGAGGCAGATTTCTGGCTGGGAAGAGGGCGGTACTCACCGATACACCAAAGCAAGGATGTTGAGCATGGTCGCAACATCTGGGTGACCACGGCCAGATGTGCGCTCCAGGTCCTCCAGTGCCTGCTTACAGAGGGGCACAGCTACCTCATAGCGACCCTGGGCTGCATACTGGATCACCAAGTTGTGTAGAGTCCGCAATCTCGCCGGGATCTCATATCCACTATGCTGGGTGCCCTGGCCACGGGACACTAAGCCATCCCAGAAAATGAACAGGAGACTTCCTGAGGGGACTCCTCCTCTCCCCTTTGCTGCCTGCGCTCCCCACCCACACTCCATGTCTTCTTCCATGCCTGCACCTGCCCCCACTAGGCTCTCCCTCTAGACCTGTCTCAACTGCTGTGCTTTTGCCCGCTCTTGAACTTGTGCCCATCACCCATTTGTTCATCCAGTAAGTCATTCACGCAACAACTATTTATTAAATAAGCATGAGCCAGGGGCTGTGCCAGAGATACAAAGATAAGAAAAACCTGGTCCTTTCCCTTGAGGAGCTCATGTTCTTCCACTCCAGGGTCACTCTCCCACTCAACCATGAACTCCTTACTGGAAAGACCCCTGTCGTTCTCACCTCAGTGTCCCTAGTGCCCAGCACAGGCCTGGCGCATACTAAGTGTGTAATAAATGTTGATGAATAAGAAATAATGGGGAGGCTGAGAAAATCAAAGTACTGGCCCTGGCCCTGCCCCATCTCCAGAGGAAATGGAGAACTTATTTCTGGGTGGTCAGCACCGTGCATATGGGGCGGGGGGCTAGGGAACAACTGGACCAGGCTCCTGCTGCCCCTCTTCACTCTCCCACTCCAGAGACAGACTCACAGCCATTGCTTGGGTCTTCTTCTTCCTCGTTGGGGAAGAGGTCATCCAGGGAATCCTTGGTGGCATCGCCCTCCTTCTCCTCCTGGAAAAAGAGCAACAGCATATCTGGGCCAACACATCCCCAGTAACCTCTTCAGAGTCCCTCTGAACCATGAAATCCCTGACAGGCAGGGCCTGGGAGAAGAACCTCGTTCATGCCCCTTCCCCCCGGGAAGGCTAGCATTTGTCTTGCCACCCTCAAGCCTCTCGTTTGCAAATCTCGTAACTTTCCCTTCCTTCACTTCAGAGTTTCCTTCCTAAGCACCCTCATTCTCCAGCCTCCACCTCTCACCCCTTCAACTCTTATAATTATAGCCCTGTGTGTTTACATTGATTATACGTCTGTCTTGTCTCTCCTGAGGGCAGGGAGTGTGTCTGATCTTACTGACACGTACCCAACGTGTCTACCTCAGCCTTGTGCCTATCATTTGCCATAGCGCACACTGGACTTAGTGCCCAAACCTCCCTGTCTAACCTACTGCCACACTGGGCAAATTCGCTCTGTCCACAAGGCATTGCGGCCCTGTCCAAACACCTCCAACCCTCCTGCCCAGCTTTGCCAATGTGTCCCATGCACTTCGTCCCACTTTCCCTAGAATAGACCAGCTTTCCAGCCCTGCAGCCTCATCAGTGACATCCCCCATCCCCCAGTTTAGAAAGCCCCTCATTCTCCCTCAACATCCATCAAACTTCATCCCAACTCCTAACCTTTTAATTTTTTAAAAAAATCCAATCTAAATCTTACCATCCCGGTACCCTGCCTCCTCTATGACTCCTTCTCAGACCATTCCAGTCTCCAGGAACCTATCTCCTTGGAATTCCTCCCACACTGACTGAACTGCTCACCCAGCACTGAGCACTTGCACTTTGCATAGTCACACATGTGTTCCCATGTGAAAGTCTTGTCCTTACAGTCACACTATAAACTCAAAAAGAGCAGGGAACTCTCTTTATAGTTCTTTACATGTCCTCTATACACATCTTTTTGAACTGCTGAAGGCATACAAATGCCTGTTGAGTGAGGGTTAATTTTACACATTTTGATTTTGGTTAATTTACAAATTTTAGGAGGGTCTTATTCAACTGGGTTATGCTTTCCCTAATTCTAGCACTTAGGATTCTGGATTGCAATTGTAGGGCTTATCTGTCTCCCCCATGCAAACCTCTGATTGTGAGAGCAGGAACTCTGTCTGCCTCGTTCACTGTTGCATCCCCAGTGGAGTGTACAGTGCCTGGCATATGTAATAGTCGTTTAATTAATGGTGATTGAATGAGTGAATATTCTTTCTCCATTGCTGTCATCTGGAGTTGGGGTCAGGAACTGAATTCTGTTACGTGGGGCGGGCTGGGCAGCGCTGCTGTCCCCTGCAGATGATGGAGCAATTGCCCCACGTTTGCGATGACTCCCAGTGATCCACCCCCCCACCCGCCCCCAGCCTCGCCTGTAATGCTCACCGTGGCGTGCCCATCCTCGTCATACTGCCGCAGCTGCCCCAGGAACTCCAGGTGCTTCTTTTCCTCCTCCAGCTGAGCCACAGCCTGCTCACTACGCTGTAGCCGCTGCTGAGTACCCGCCAGTTCATCCCGGAGCCACTGGTTCTCCTGGCACAGCCGCCGTACCTGAGCCCGTAGCTTCTGTTTCTCCGACTCCACTGTGCTCAGGTGACTGGCCAAAGCCAGCATCACCTAGGTGGGCACATCCTGTGAGCACCAGACTCTGGCTAGGAGTGTTCAGGAATAGGAAGGAGGGAAGCCTACTGGGAGGTGGCAAGACTAGCAGGGGCCAGGGAGTGGGGTTAGGGGGCAATGGTTCTAGGTTCAAAATACACCCTGAATCCAATTTCTCACCACCTCCATAGTCACCACCTTGGGCCAAGGTGCCATCAGTTCCTACCTGGATTCCTACAATAGCTTCCTCACTGGCCTCCCTGTTTCTGCTCTTGTTCCCTTAGAGTCTATTCTCAACCCAGCAGCCAGATGGTCTTCTTTAAAATGGTAAGTCAGAACATATCACTCCTCTCCTCTGTCCACATAGTCTGCCTCCCTCTTCCCAACCCCATTACTTGAACTTCATTTTTTATTTTGCATCCCCTCATTCACGCTAAGAACACAACGGCCCCTCGCTGAACTCATTGAGAAAACTCTGGTTCAGGTCCTTTGCACTTGCTGTCCTCCCTGCTTAGGATGCTCTCCCTCCATTCATTACGTGACTCAATCCCTGATATTCAAACCTTTGCTCAAATGTCACCATTTCAGTGAAGCCTTTTTTGACCACGGTATGTAAAATCATATGTTCCCTCCATACTTCCTAATCCCCCCTTCCCTGCTTTATTTTTATCTTTTAATTCTTAGTGATTATCACTCTGGCATACTGAATCATTTACTTATTTGTGTACTGTCTGCTTCCCCCAAATAGAATGTAAACTCTAAGATGGCAAGTGTTGTGTGCAGTGATGTGTCTCCAGTGCCCAGAGGAGTAGTGCCTGGCACATAGTAGGGGCTTAATGCATATTTACCGAATGAACGTAAGAATCTAGGATTAGGGGATCCCAACTGACCCCAAACATCTAATCAAACAACTGCTCCTCTATGGGCCACTTAGCACCACCTCCTCCCTCTCACCTGGGCCTCACTCAGCCCCAGCTCAATGTTTTCCATGGAACGGCGCAGCTGCCGGGCCTTCTCGTGCACCAGCCCTTCTTCATGGCCTCCCTGCTGCAGACACTCAATGGTGTGGGACAGGCTTTGTAGTACAGCCTGGTGTTCACTGTGTAGGGCTTCTAGCCCTTGGCTCACCAGCCGAGTGCTTCCCAGGATCTCCTCCTGGCTGAGCCGGTGCCCTGCAGGTTCATCTCGCTGCCCCAATACCAGGCCCGACATCCTGGCCTGGAAGACCTTGCCTGGGCTAGGGAGAAACAACAGAGCTCAGGTGAGGTAAAGAAAAGAAAAAGAGGATGAGGTTAGAAGGTGGTGGGATCCAAGTTAAAGGATGAGAGAGAGTACGGGCAACCCTTTGGTTTAATTACAGTGACTCGTGGGGAGGGATCCTGCAACACTAAAAACACAAAGCCTAAGATTGTGGGAAAGAGAGAATAGGAAATGAACTAAATGAAAAAAAGAATAGAGCCCTGGCTGGTGTGGATCAGTGGACTGAGCACCAGCCTGCGAACTGAAAGGTTGTCGGTTAGATTCCAGGTCAAGGCACATGCCTGGGTTGCAGGCCAGGTCCCCAGCTGGGGGCATGCAAGAGGCAACTAATGGATGTTTCTCTTGTTCATCAAGGTGTCTCTCCCTCTCATTCTCCTTCCCTTCCCCTCTCTCTGAAAATAAATAAATAAAATCTTAAAAAAAGAATAGCGAAGTAACAAAGGTCCCGAGGACTAGCAGAGAAATTTAGAACTTAGGACCATAACAGAAAAGGAATTGGAGAGTTTGGGTTAGGAAAAGAAATCAGGAGAGCCCTGACCAGTGTGTCGCAGTTGGATGGGCATCATCCTGCAAAGTGAAGGCTACATTCCCGTTCAGGGCACATGCCTGGGTTGTAGGTTCTTCCCAGGTTGGAGCATGTATGAGAAGCAACACAGAGATGTTTCTCACCCTCTCTTTCTCCTTCCCTTCCCCTCTCTGTAAAATAAATAAATAAAATCATTTCCAAAAAAGGAATCAGTAGCCCTGGCTGACGTGGCTCAGTGCATTGAGTGCTGGCTTGCAAACCAAATGGTCGCCAGTTTGATCCCCAGTCAGGGCACATGCCTGGGTTGTGGGCCAGGTCCCCAGTTCGGGGCATGCAAAAGGCAACCACACATTGACGCTTCTCTCCCTCTCTCTCTCCCCCTTCCTTCCTCTCTCTCTAAAAATAAATAAATAAAATCTAAAAAAAATAAATCAGGAGCCCTGGCTGGTGTGGCCCAGTAGTCTGAGTGGTCTGCAAACCAAAGGGTCACCAGTTCAATTCCCAGTCAGAGCGCATGCCTGGGATGCAGGCCAAGTCCCCAGTTAGAGGCATGTTAGAGGCAACCACACATCGATATTTCCCTCCCTCTCTGTCTCCCTCCCTTCCTCTCTCTAAAAATAAATAATTTTTTTAAAGAAAGGGATCTGAAGATAAGAGACGGCAGCACTGCAAGGAACACAGAGGGTGGCGAGAGTTACAAAGGGAATAGGTTTAAAGCAGACAGGAGATGTGCAGAAACTGGTGCAGAAGTTTTGGAAAGGGAGAAGGAATAAGTTTCAAAGTTAAATCAGGGAAAGAGAAAGAAGCAAACGGGAGCCTTCACTGCAGGACTCAAATGAGAGGGCCCCAAAAGGCTCAAGGTCTGCAGGCTGCATCACCCACAGAGCTAAGACCAGCCACCCCCGAACCTAGTCAGCTCTACATCTTTCCCCACTAGCTTTCAACCCATATTTCTCACCCCCCCACCCCCAGGTCTCAGGCTCTCTTCCCACTTCCTCAAAAGGACCTTGTTTCTCGTCTTTGAAGTCCCCTTACCTGTTTACAGAGCACAGCCCTTGGCTGTGGCACTCAGGCCAGAGCCGGGAAGAAACTGTTCAACAGCCAGGGACTCAGAAGGAGCTGCCCTGCCCAAAGTCCATAAGTCCAGCGTTCCCACCCCTTCTCTCACCACTTCACAGACACCCAGAGGACCTGGCACAGAGCCCCACCCAAGATAAACACCCTCCCTCCCCCTGCCCACAAGTCTTCAAAGACAACCAGTGTCTGCCCTCCTTCTCCAAGCCAACCTCTCACCCCAAGCCTAGGGAGCTATTTTCTCCCAAGAAGGGAGTGAGACTTGATCTGGGACCTTCGGCAAGGGGCGTGCCTGGCTAAGAATAAGGAGGAAGACCTGGTCATTCCTGGCTCAATCACTTCCATGGCTTTGTCTCTGCTATGATCACCTACTAACAGGACCTGAGAGAATCAGCTTAGGGTGCCTCCCAGACGCCTGATGATGCAGGAAAGAATGGCAGGTCTGCTGAGCGGCTGCAGGGTCACAGGGAAACGCGGCGCTGGGAGGTATTCTCCCCGGCCTTGGAATGCAGTTGAGGAGTGCCCCGGGCGGTCGACTTGCCCTGCGGCCCAAGGTGAGGCTAGAGATGGGCGGGGACGACGCGGGGGGAGGTACAGGTGGACGACCGAAGTACGAGTCACGGGTGAAGACTCAGCAGCCCCACAACCCCGAGGTCACTGAGACAGTTAGTAGCGCAGGGGGCGGGACAAGCCGACAGTCTCGGGACACCGAGGGGCGGGAAGAATAGCGGGGGGCGGAGTTTTTAGTCCATCTGGAGTTGTGTGAGGTCTGTCGGCGAGGAATGCACTGTGCGGGGTTCATCTGAGGTTCATCTGTCCAGGAGTGCGGGAATAAGAAGTAGCGGGACCTGAACCCTCAGCCCCAGGGGTATCTCAGACTCACCCGCTCTCTGTCGACCTGGCTGCTGCCCTGGCCGGTACTGCCCCTTTAAATACATCATGGCTGCCGCTGGAGGCAATTGTTTTGACGGCTCCGAGGGGCGGAGGCCTGCTCCGCAGTCACGCGACCTAAGAACCTCCAGAGGATTGGTTCTGACCACGCGCAAGCAGAAAAGGAGGTGTGTACACATCTGGCTCTCTAGTTCTCCCTCCGCCTCTTTTACGTCATGAAGAAGCGACGGCACGGGGAGTCATTAGCATCATTCTTGAGCGCCAGGCTGCTGGGCAAAGGTAATGGTGGTGTGCTGAGCCCGGAGGAGCGTGGGCATTCTCATGGCCCTGCGTGCACTGACCAGTGCTCTGGGCTCTCTGAGCCTGGCGCCCACAGCAGCCGCCGCCCTCGGCCCCAGCCTCCTCCCGGCCGCCCAGGTAGGCCACCTCACCCGGAAATGAGTCTGTTTCCGTTCGGGCCGCCGGAGAGGGGACCCCCCAGGGATGGGAGGCAGGGATATGAGTCTGGTCAGTAGTCACGCTGGCCCGTGGCCTTGGATGAGTTACTCTAATCCTCAGCTTTCTCCTCTATAAGTGTTGCCATCTCTCCGGGCCGCTGGATTCCTCAGACGAAATACTGGAGGTACAGGTTTCAATAATGACACTGGGAGCCTATCATAAGCTAGGGATCAGTAACAGAGGTGTTAAATAAGAGAACTCTTTTCAACTACTCTATAAGGTAATTATACCTTATATTAACATTCCCATTTTCATATGAGAAAACTGATAAACAATCCAAGGTCATACACCAACTACTTGAGCTAGGCGGTCTGGTTTCAAAGCCTGAGCTTTGATACCATTATGATAACCGCTAAGAATGCTGACATTAGAAAATACGTGGCAAGATACCAAGCATAGGAGCCTAAAGTGAAGGTATCACAACGTCCCTAGCGGGCGATTCTTGAGTCACAGAAAAAAAAAGTTGGAAGTCTTGCTCTGGACCTCTCCGGCCGACGGTCAAGTTTGGCAGATGCATACTTAAAATTCAAAATCTACTCTGAAATTCTGGGAGTATAGCAGGAAACAAGACAGAAACAATCCCTTCTGTTCATTTGGATCTGGAAACACTCCCAGAAACATAATGCAAATTGGCAAGGCATTGGTGCTAATGGTGGTATATGGGTGTGTGGAAGTCAACGGCTCTGGAAAAGAGAGTTGTCTGGAGAAGGAAAATGGAGCCAGATTTAGTAGACGCATCAAGGGAAGAATGTTCCATTATAGAATAGAAATACTTCAGAGGTGCAACTCTGATCAGATGAGGAGACGTAATCAGCACACATACAGCTGGATAAACATTCCACACTGGAATTTGTACAAACTATGAAGGGTAAAGTTTTCAAACTGCTTGTCTGGGATACTTCCAAGGGGAAGTGGGCTACAAGCTAAACTTGGTCTCTGCCCTCTCCCTTGGTTCTGTGATTCTTCTCCTTCAATTGGCTTTGAAGTGAAAGAGGTTTATGTTTATCTCTAGGTGACAAGCAATGCCTTCCTCCAGCTTCCCTCTGCCTTGTTGCTACCTTGCCGTCCAATCCTTACCTCTGAGGTGCTTCGTGCCAAATTTGTGTCCTGGAAGAGTCATACCAAGTACACCATTACACCATTGAAGATGAGGAAGTCTGGGGGCCGAGACCACACAGGTGGGAGCAAGGGCAAGAGGATTTAAGCAGATGTAAGGAGAAAAAGCATGCTAGGACCCTAGTTTTGTGTATTGATACAGGCAGAGGAATATAATTAAAACACATTTATTGGACTCCTTCTACATATAGTATGTGTATAAGAATGAGAGAATAGAATACAAAGCAATAGACAAATGGTGTGTGTTCCTAAAGACAATCTAGAAAATTGCAGAAAACTGGGCATACACTTCCGAGATCAGGCGCATTCAGGGTGGTATGGCGGTAGACGAAAACTGAATATATACAACAAGTTTCATGACATTCTTCACTCCTTTAAAAAACGGATAACAGTTAACTGGAAACCTATGTAATTTTATTAACCAATGTCACCCCAATAAATTTAAGAAAAAAGAAAAATTATAACAGTTGAACTTGAGCACTGTTTACATGGCCGTCAATAAACTTACTGAATTTAGTAATTTGCAGAGAATTTATCTGGAGGTTTTATACAATTGTAATAATCACATAATTACGAGTTTACCAAGGCCCGTGTGTGCTGTGAAAATTTTGTATCATTTTCTGCTTGAGTCATAATATTGGGAAAAACAGCTCTCTGCCAAGGACAGGCCTGTTCATCTGACCTGGCTTCCATCCCCTCACTGTCCTGACCACAGGCCGAATCAAAGTGCATGGCATTGGCGGGGGCCATAAGCAACGTTATCGCATGATTGACTTTCTTCGGTTCCGGCCGGAGCAGGAAACCAAGCCAGGACCCTTTGAGGAGAAGGTTATCCGTGTCCGCTATGATCCCTGTAGGCAAGTTTGGGGTGTGGGGTGATGATGGCATGACTGCTCTGTGGCTTTTCAGAAGATGTGGGGTTGCCTGGATGGTCTGTTCACCTGTTACTCACCCTGAACAGGTCAGCAGACATAGCTCTGGTTGCGGGGGGCAGTCGGAAACGCTGGATCATTGCCACAGAAAACATGCAGGCTGGAGATATAATCCTGAACTCTGACCACATAGGCCGAATGGCAGGTGAGAAATGGTCACCGGATGTGCGTGGGCTGGGAGGCTGCAAGTGTTCTGGTGCTGACGAAGTTCTGTCTTTTAGTTGCTCCTCGGGAAGGCGATGCACATCCTCTTGGGGCCTTGCCCGTGGGGACCCTGGTCAACAACGTGGAGAGTGAGCCAGGCCGGGGGGCCCAGTATATCCGAGCTGCAGGTATGAAGAAAGGAGCTGCTTGGGGTCTTACAAGTTGGAAGGGCAGGTGGTAGCCAGGGTCACAATACTGTGAATCCATGGGCCCACATCCGGTCCACTGGCAGAGGAAAAGAAGAAAAAAACAAGGAAAACAAGGATGAAGAGGTGCTCGTGCTTTTACCTAAAACATGGCATGCATCCTCCTTCAGTGTATGAGCTCTTAAAGGGCAAAGCTGCCCTTTGTGGAGGGTGGCAAAGCTGCTCCTGTCTTCCCCAGGGACATGCGGTGTGCTGCTACGGAAGGTGAATGGGACAGCCATCATCCAGCTGCCCTCTAAGAGGCAGATGCAGGTGTGTATGTGGGTATAAGTGGGAAGGATCAACAAGGGAGGAATTTTGGGAATGTACCATTCCTGGCCCACACAGCTTCCAGGTGTTTTGTTAGGAACTAGCCCAATCTGGGTCTGTCCTTTTCTGCTGCGTGAAGTGACTAGGAATGCTTAGTCAGGCTGTCACCATAATGGAATAATAAAGTGTCTTTTGTTTTCAGTTCCTGTAGGACCAGCACTCAGACTCACTTATATTGTGCTTTCCCCTGTCCTTTCCCTTCACTTTGAGTGTAAGAACCTTCCCAAGATTCCTGCCCTCAACATTATCAAGCTTTCCCCACACAGTGCATTCTCTTCCATCTGCTTCCTCTGTCAGGTGCTGGAAACGTGCATTGCAACAGTAGGCCGAGTATCCAATGTCGATCATAACAAACGGGTCATTGGCAAGGCTGGGAGGAACCGCTGGCTGGGCAAGAGGCCTTCCAGCGGGCTATGGCACCGCAAGGGGGGCTGGGCTGGCCGAAAGATTCGGCCGCTGCCCCCAATGAAGAGTTACGTGAAGCTGCCCTCAGCTGCTGCCCAAAGCTGATACCCCTGGACTATAATAAAATGACCCCATTTGTATCTGTTACTGGTGTTTTGGAGAAGGAGATGTAAATATTGGACCCTGGGTGGGGCGGGGGGAGAAAGGAGCAAACAAATGTGTGGAGAGGAGAAAGGGAAGGACGAAAAAGGGAAAGACTGCGGCTGCAGCCGCCTCGCTTCTCTCAGTTCCTTCACAGGTAATGGAGGAGGGGGTAATAAATGATCTACAACGTCTAACCCAGTTCTGACTTGGGAAAATGAAGGCGGCACTTCCGGTGGCAGGAGGGAGGAAGGGAAGGAAGAGGATAGGGCGGAGAGAAGGAGGTGGGGCCTCACCACGCCGAGGTGGCACCCATAGCTCCGCCCAAGGCCCCTAGCGCTTCACTGGGTGCAGTGGAATCAGCCAAGGAGTTGGGCGAGTGGCCGAGCCCCCGAAGCTGGGCGGGTGCCAGAAGGGCTGGGGAACTGCCCTGCCTTGCCTGGCCGCAGCAGAACTGCGCGCTCTGGCGGTGACAGTGGCCCAACCCTTGGGCACTGGGTCCCTGCAAGCCACACCCCCTGCCCCAACGCCTGTCCTACGGAGGCACGCCCCCTCCCGCCTCTCTGCCTTGAACCCCTTGGGGGGCCCAGGAGGAGCCCACGTCTCTGCCAGCCATCATTGCCGCCATCGTCTGCGCCGCGTCCCTAACTCAGAGAAGGACAGGCCTCTCTCACCAGGACCCCAATCGACTTCTGAGGTGGCCAGAGCCCCACCGCGGTCCCCTGCTCCTACCCTGGGTTTTCCTCCCCCAACTAGCCCACCGAGCTTCCCCCCCGCACCCGACCTCACGTCCCCCTATTCCACTGTGCCTCGGGATTCTCCTTTATCCTGCCCGGAGCCACCCACCCCCACCTTGTCGCGCACGCCCCACCCCCCCTTCGGCTTCTTGGGTCTGTAACCCTGGTACCCCAAGCCTCTTGCCCACGACCCTCACCCACCGGGTCTCCTGCGCACGTTGCCCGGGACCTTGCGTTGCCCCCACTGGCCTTGCTGCCCCAGTGCCTCCAGTCATCGGAGCCTGCAGCCCAGCAGCCCCTCCTCCCAATTCATCGCCGCCATGCGCCATACCCCACCACTAGTTCTCTGGGTCTCATTCCTCTGTGACTCACACTCCTGTGCTTCAAACATTGGAGCTTACCATACACACTGTGATGTGTGCTCCTCAGCATCCCACCCCGCAACAGACCCTGCCCTGGGCTGCCTCCACCTGTCCCAGGGCCTTGGGATTCCTTTGAAACACTAAGACTGCCCAGCCCCCACTATCCCCTTCCCACTACTCCAATCCAACCCACTCTAGGTTATAGGGCCTTAGACTCTCCTTTTAGCCCCCAAATTATGTAATCTCTCACAACAAACACCCCAGTGCTCTTCTGCTTAGGTCTGGCCCCTCCCAGCCAGCAGCAGGCAACTCCTGGGCTCTGCTTTACCCCACCCAGCCGAGTAGCTGGTGCCACAGTTGCTTCCACTCTCCTGAAGGTCCTTGATTTTCTGACCTCCCCTCACACTCTCGCTTGCCTGTTCTCTTCTTGTTTGTCCCAGGTGCCAGGATGGTGGGGGAGCTACGCTACAGGGAATTCAGAGTGTCCCTGGGGCCAGGCTTGCACGCCTATCCTGATGAGCTGATCCGCCAGCGAGTGGGCCACGATGGGCATCCTGAGTACCAGATCCGCTGGCTTATCCTGAGGCGTGGGGAGGAGGGGGAAGGGAATCAAGTGGACTGCAAGGCTGAGCACATCCTGCTATGGATGTCCAATGATGAGATCTATGCCAACTGCCACAAGATGCTGGGCGAGGATGGCCAAGTTATTGGGCCTTCCCAGGAGACTGCAGGGGAAGCTGGGGCCCTGGACAAATCTGTGCTAGGGGAGATGGAAACCGATGTGAAGTCCCTGATTCAGAGGGCCCTTCGGCAGCTGGAGGAGTGTGTGGGCACTGTCCCTCCTGCTCCTCTGCTTCACACTGTCCATGTGCTCAGTGCCTATGCCAGCATTGAGCCCCTCGCTGGGGTCTTCAAAGACCCAAGGGTACTGGACTTGCTCATGCACATGTTGAGTAGTCCCGATTATCAGATTCGCTGGAGCGCCGGCCGGATGATACAAGCCCTGGCCTCTCATGATGCTGGTGAGGAGTAGTGTGGGGAGGAAGGGAAAGAAGAGAGGGGCAGGGTCGGCCTAGGGCCTCACAAGACACTGTAGCAGGAGCCTCTGACCTTATTAGTATGGAAATGGTCTGTCTCTCTTCTCTCAAGAGCTGGAAGAAAAGGAGGGGGAAGGTAGGTATGGGCATCTCTGCAGAAAGATGAGAGACTCGGTGTCCCAAAACCTCATGTTAATTGGCTTTCTATGAAAGCTTTTTTTTCAAAGCAAATCAGCAAATCTTGTCATTCCTAGTGTGTGGTGGAAAAAGGATTGGACTAAGGGAGTAGGGGGGGTCTAGGAGAGATTCCTGGAAAGGGTGAGGATAGGGAGCAGATACTGATTAGGGTGTGCGTTACAGGGACCCGGACTCAGATCCTTCTTTCACTGAGCCAGCAAGAGGCCATTGAGAAACACCTGGATTTTGACAGCCGCTGTGCTCTGCTGGCTCTGTTTGCACAGGCCACGCTTTCTGAACACCCCATGTCTTTTGAGGGCATTCAGCTGCCACAGG
Source organism: Pteronotus mesoamericanus (assembly GCF_021234165.1). NCBI lineage: Eukaryota > Metazoa > Chordata > Mammalia > Chiroptera > Mormoopidae > Pteronotus > Pteronotus mesoamericanus. The sequence continues at coordinate 12,579,452 of NW_026555085.1, read as the reverse complement.
TATTTGGTCCGGGGCATTGGGGGTGGAGCTAGGAAAATCTAGGGACCAGGCCTTTACACCTCTCCTTAGAGGATGGTGTGGAGAGTGGGGCTATAGGTTGGACAAAGTGGATATAGGCCAAAGGTTGTGTCCTACAGGTCCCCGGAAGACTGCTCTTCTCCCTGGTGAAGCACTATTTGCATGTTACCTCCCTCCTGGATCAACTGAATGACAGTGCTGCAGACACAGGAGCCCAGAGCAGCTCTGCTCCCGAGGAGCTGAGTGGGGAGAGGGGTCGGCTGGAGCTGGAGTTCAGCATGGCCATGGGCACCCTGATCTCAGAACTGGTTCAGGCCATGCGCTGGGACTGGGCCTCAAGCAGACCAGGGCCCTTGGCTCGGTCCTCCAGCTCCATCTTCCAGCCCCAGCTGGCAGATGCAGGCCTGGGGCTGCCACCCACCCAGGCCCAGCCCGCCCTCAGGAGGTCAAGGCGGTTTCGCCCTCGCTCTGAGTTCGCAAGTGGCAATACCTATGCCTTGTACGTGCGGGATACACTGCAGCCGGGAATGCGAGTGCGGATGCTGGATGACTTTGAAGAGATCAGTGCCGGGGACGAGGGCGAGTTCCGGCAGAGCAACAGTGGCGTGCCCCCTGTGCAGGTGAGCAAGCGCACGGTGGTGGGTTATTGTTGGGGATCTTTTGGGGTGGCACAGAGCTGGGGCTTCCATGCAGGGAGCTCTGGCAGGTCACCCATGGAGAAAACCTCCAAGGAAATTGAAATGGTCAAAGGAGGGTCAGCAGTTGAGAAGGGGGAGCATTTGAAGGACTAAGAAAATCTGAGTTTAGGAGCCTGTGAGGTCATAAAGATTCCCAGGAAGGGAGTGATACAGGAAGACTTTCCCAAAGGCAAGGGTCAGGGAGACAGGGTGGTGGATGCCAGGAGGGAGTGTAGGAGCACAAGCCATCAGGGATGGGGGAGAAGATGAGAGGCAGAGCGAGTGTCAACAGGAGAAGGCATCCTGTGTGTGTGTTCGTGTTCTCCATATGCCCGTGTTTTGCCATCGGAAGGTTTTTCCAAACCTGGACAGGGGTCACCTGAGGGCTGTATGTCTTCATCATTGGACCACAGCCAGTCATTAAGTGAGTTCTCTATTCCCCTCTCCTCTCTTTTTCTCCCCTATGTCTTCCAGGTGCTGTGGGAATCGACGGGCCGCACCTATTGGGTACACTGGCACATGCTGGAGATTCTGGGTTTTGAGGAAGACATTGAGGACATGGTTGAGGCTGATGAGTACCAGGGGGCAGCAGTCAGTGGAGCCCAGGGTGTAGGTGAGCCCAGAGAGGAAGCTGGAGGAAGCTTTGAGCTCAGGCCGGGTGGGCCTGACATCCGGCCGGGTGGGCAGTGACATCCCTGTGCTCCGCGACCCATCTCCACAGCCCTGCCCTCCTGGCGGTGGAAGCCCATGACAGAGCTCTATGCTGTGCCCTACGTGCTGCCTGAGGATGAGGACGCTGAGGAGAAGGAACACCTGACCCAGGCGGAGTGGTGGGAGCTCCTCTTCTTCATCAAGAAGCTGGATGGACCTGACCATCAGGAGGTTCTCCAGATCCTCCAGGAGAACCTGGATGGGGAGGTAGAGCCGGCCCGGAGGCACACAAACGCTGGAGGACTCCACTGCAAGGGCTGGACTGTGAGAGAGCATTTGGAAGGCTCAGGATGGGTGGGGAGATTGATAGTGTAAAGGGCTTCAGGGGAGGGACCTAAAGGGTTGGAAGATGTTGGAAGCCTGTTTGCCAGCCTGGAGAGGTTCAAGATGTAGAAAGCATAGGCAGAGATTCCCGCCCCTGCCAAGGGGCCCTGGAGCCTCTGTGCTGGCAGGGCTGCCTGCAGTGAGAGCTTCTCCCTGATGACAGGTTCTGGATGACGAGATCCTGGCTGAGCTGGCTGTGCCCGTGGAGTTGGCCCAGGACCTGCTGCTGGCTCTGCTACAGCGACTCGATGACAGCACTCTCAGGGACCTGCTTAACTGCCGTGTCTACAGGAAATACACTCCGGAGGCCCCGGCTGGGCAGCCAGGTTACCCATCCCTGCTGGAAGCCCAGGCCCAGACTCAGGAGTCAGCAGATGCAGCCAGAGTGAAAGGTGGGGCGCCAAACAAACAGCAGCTCTGCAGAGTGGCCTCTAGGAGGGCATGAGTTGTAGGAGAGAGGCCTGTGTCAATTTTTGTGCAATCCTACTTGGAAGAGATGGCACCTCAGGGAGAAACCAAAGCTTAGAGATGAGGAATGAATGAGAAAGGCCGACGTTATGCTCCCTCCAAAGAATGGAGGAGGATGTAAAGTTGGGAAATTGAGAGAGTTTAAAGCCTTAAAAAGCCCCCCCCCCCACATTTAATTTTTTCTCTTGTAGAGAAAAACAAATTATTGCTTGCTTTTAGATACAGGGAAATGCTCTTTTTGTAATCAGGAAGCTCCTTTGCAAATTTAAGGACATAAGATATAAAATTTGTCATGAAACTGTCTTATAAATGTCTTACGAGATATAAAGAGATCCCAAATCCTACCTTGTAGGGGGACAAAACAAAAACATTTTTAGGAGAAATTAGCAAACAAGATGGAGCGTTACGAATCTGTCCTCTGATTCTTCATGTCACTAACAGTGGCCAATCCTGTGACTTGCTTCATCCTGTAGCAGAAGAACCCTTGACACAGCCCCCTGGCAGTCCCCTGCGACGTCTGGTAGAGGGTTACGGTCCAGCTGGGAAAATTGTCCTGGATCTGGAGCAAGCGGTCAGCTCAGAGGGGACCCAGGAGAGCGAGGTCAAGTCGCTGCTGCTGCTGCTGCAGCTGCAGCCACAGCCCTTCCTTGCGTTGATGCGGAGCCTCGACACTCCAGCGGCCAACAAGGCCCTGCACCTGGCCATTCTGAGGTGATGGGGAGGTGAGAGGTGGGGTGGGCACAGGAGTGTCCAAGGCTCGCTGCACATCTCTCCTCCCACTCCTGTGTCCCAGAGTCCTGACACGGTTGGTGGACTTCCCCGAAGCACTGCTGCTCCCCTGGCATGAGGCCATGGATGCCTGCGTGGCCTGCCTGCGGTCCTCCAACACTGACCGAGAGGTATCCCTGCCCTGCTCTGGGGAGACGCTGAAAGCAGAGGACGCAAGGCAGCCTCTGATGAGGCAGACCTGCTGGGTGGGGCTCTGAAGAGCACAGTGGAGCCTTTGTGCCCTTGGCATGGGTTTTGTTTTTAAAACTGAATTTCATTTCTTTAAGTAGGCAATACATTCATACAGTTCACAAATCAAAACGATATAGCAAGGTATACACTGAGAATTCTCACTCCCACCCGAATTCCTGTTTTCCCAGTGCCCCCCAAATACCCCTTAGTGGTAACCACTTGTATTAATTTATGTATCCTTTGTGTGTTTGCTTATGCGAATATAAACAAACCCAAATATATATTTTTCCCCCAAATGTATGATCTTATTTACCATATCCTTTTTTACACAAAAGGTTGTGTTCATATTGCATTAAGAGCCTCAGTGACTCCCATTTGGCTGGACCTGTGAGGGCGTGGGGGGGAAGAAGGAGGCCGAGGGACCATCATCTCCCAGAGTCCCCTGCCACAAAGACATCCTGGGCACAGAAGGCTTGAGAAGGGGTCAGGGAACTAGGGTCCTGGTGGCAGTGGATATGTGCAGTATACACCTTTGGCTGTTATCCAGATTTTAGTTTCCAGGGTGGACTCACTTGAGTGCACACACACCCCTGGTCCCTCTCAGCCTCCTCCCTGCTGACAGGCATCTGCTTAGTGCCTGAGCATCTGAAAATGCAGCCCCGCAGATGGTTCTTGGGACAGCTGGACCTGAAAAGAAAGCAGCTGGGATGCTCTCTGCACCTCTTGCAAACATACTCAGTAGTCAAGAACCCTAGCGGGACAGGGCATTACCTGGCTTTTCCACTTCAGCCTCTCTCCAGTTCTCACTCCACACAGCCCTCATGTTCTCTTCTATCTCTGTGTTTTTACTTCCTCAGTCTCTCTTGTTCACTGCAGTAGGCCCCGCACCCAGCGCACAGTTGGCATAAGTAAACTACAGATGCTCCTGTGTCCTGTGCCTTATCCCCTTTATTCACCTCCCCCGACCCCCTCCTAGGTACTCCAGGAACTGATCTTCTTCCTGCACCACCTGGCCTCGGTGAGCAGGGACTATGCTGTGGTGCTGAATCAATTGGGAGCCCGAGATGCCATCTCCAAGGCCCTGGAAAAGCACCTGGGAAAGCTGGATCTGGCCCAGGAGCTGCGGGACATGGTGTTCAAGTGTGAGAAGCATGCGCACCTCTACCGGAAACTCACCACCAACATCCTAGGAGGCTGTATCCAGGTGAGGCAGAAAGACGGAAAGCTTGTGGGTTCCCAGATGGGTAAGAATAGAAACCTGAGGCCTGGAGGGGAGGTGGGGAGAATTTCTGAAGTCAGAACAGGCAGGTAGTTTAGTAAACCTGGGGGCGTTTGTTCTCTGTGCCTCTGTCCCATGTGGGCCTGTCTGCCAGGGTTATGGAGGAAGTCCCATTGCTGCTGGGTCTTCCTCCATACGTATTTCTGTGTTTCTCCACATTCCTCCCTCCTCTCTGGGCCCCTTCTATCCAATGTTCCGGCTGCAGATGGTGCTGGGTCAGATCGAAGACCACAGACGAACCCACCGACCCATCAACATCCCCTTCTTCGACGTGTTCCTCAGATATCTGTGCCAGGGTTTGTGCCTGTCCCCACGTTACTCCATGTTCCCATCCCTGTGTCTGTTCTCCCTCCACCTGTACCAGGCTCTGACCACCACCCCTTCCCACTGCCCCCAGGCTCCAGTGTGGAAGTGAAGGAGGACAAGTGCTGGGAGAGGGTGGAGGTGTCCTCCAACCCACACCGGGCCAGCAAGCTGACGGACCGCAACCCCAAGACCTACTGGGAGTCCAACGGCAGCACCGGCTCCCACTACATCACCTTGCACATGCAGCAGGGCGTCCTCATCAGGTAGTGTGCTCTGTGCACGTGCTTGGCTACACCTATACTTTCTCATGATTTCCATGTTTGTTTTGGGGGAGCACCACCCCTGTGAATGTGCTTGAAGGGTCCCCTTGGCTCTGTCTACAAGGACAGACTGGTTCCAGTTCCAACTGCTTCCTCTTCCCTGCTCCCAGGCAGCTGACTCTGCTGGTGGCTAGTGAAGACTCGAGCTACATGCCGGCCAGGGTGGTGGTGTTCGGGGGCGACAGCTCCAGCTCTCTTAACACAGAACTCAACTCGGTAGGGACCCCTGTGCCATTAGACCGCCCTTCACAGGATCAACTCTCCTGCTGAGACTCCTGCATTCCTTCCTGTCTAGCGCCCTATAGAAAGTAGTCCTTTATCCCCATGCCTTTGGGATGGAATCCAGCCTAGAATAGTGAGAGTGGCATTAGCACCCTTTCATCAGGACGCTGCACATCACAGGGCCGGGGAAGGGAGGGACACAGCAAGGGCACAGGAACAGACGTGTGCTTTCAGTACTCTCATCCACACGTGTGGAGGAAAAAACCCTCTCTGCCCCGCCACCAGGTCAATGTGATGCCCTCCGCCAGCCGGGTGATCCTCCTGGAGAACCTGAACCGCTTCTGGCCCGTCATCCAGATTCGCATAAAGCGCTGCCAGCAGGTAGAGCAGGGTGTGATGTGCGGCTCCCGGGCACGGGGCTCTGTGCCCTGCAGCTGTTGGAGATCTTGGGCCAGAGCTCCAGCCTGCGCTGTGGGCAGCTCCAGGGGTGAGGCATGAGGGTGTGGCTGACTCCCACCCATTCTGAGGAGAATGTGGACCCGGTGAAAACAGACCTGTGTGCCTTTCAGGGGGGTATCGACACACGCATTCGAGGGTTGGAGGTCCTGGGCCCCAAGCCCACATTCTGGCCGGTGTTTCGGGAGCAGCTGTGTCGTCACACACGCCTCTTCTACATGGTTCGGGCACAGGCCTGGAGCCAGGACATCGTGGAGGACCGCAGGAGCCTCCTGCACCTGAGTTCTAGGTGTGTGTAAGCATGTGTGTGTGGCTATGTGTGTAAAAGGTGAGAGTGTTACAGATGGCTGCTGGGCGGGTTCTGCGGAGGGCGAAAGAGAGTTAGCATGCTCGTGGAGGGGCTGGAATGTTCTGCAGTTTTGGGAGGGAAGGAAATAAAAAGGGAAGAAGTTTTGCTGGCGGGCTGGGAGTGGGATGTGCCAGTTAACATTATGGGGAGTTGTCAAGTACTGAGCCGGAATTTGGTCTGGTTGCCGGGGGTGAGCCAGCCATCTTAGTCTGGGTGGTCACTGGGGCCACTTAGGCCTTGAGTCCCTGATGCCTTCCTCCTCCATCATCATCTCCAGACTCAATGGGGCTCTGCGCCAGGAACAGAATTTTGCTGATCTCTTCCTCCCTGACAACGAAGCTGCCCAAGCACTGGGCAAGGCCTGCTGGGAGGCCCTGGTCAGCCCCCTGGTGCAGAACATCACCTCCCCCGGTAAGCGCCCCGACCCCTGGCCCTCTGTACCATCCTGTTGTTTGCCCCACTAACCAGCCTCTCCTTGCTGTGCCCTGGAGCCACCTGGGTTGTACTCTTGGCCCTTCAGGGACCTGCGTGTTTGGTGGAACCCCAGGGCCCCTCTTCTCACCGCCCAGGGGCCAGCTCCTTTCCTATGCCTCTCAGGTGCCAGCTGACACCTTTAAGGTCAGGAGGGGCCTTGCCACTTCCTTTCCCCATATCATTCTGTCCAGTTGCTCTTTCTCCACACTCCAGTCCAGCCAGCCTCTCTCTCCCCCTGGAGATGTCCTCTGCCTTGGCTTGTTTCTCCTGTCTCCTAGATGAGGACGGCATCAGCCCCCTGGGTTGGCTGCTGGACCAGTACTTGGAGTGTCGGGAGGCTGCTCACAACCCCCAGAGCCGCGCGGCAGCTTTCTCCTCAAGGGTGCGCCGCCTCACCCACCTGCTGGTGCACGTGGAGCCCTGTGAGGCACCCGCTGTGGCGGTGGCCACTCCTCAGCCCAGTGAGTACCGGGGGATTTAGGCAGGAGCTCAGGTAGGGGTATTAGCCTGTGTGCCCCCATTCACATACTACAGTTTCTGCCCCTTCTCACCCCATCCCTCTCTATGTGCTCAGCCTATTCGTCTTCCAGGTGTGTGTCACCCCCACCCCAGAGCATCATTTGAGATGCAATATGTCAGGAAAGGCCTCAGGTCTCACCCTTGAATGGGGACCCAGGAGCTGAAGGGCTGCCCCCATCTTGCCTCTGCCCCTCCTACTCTTTCCACAGAGGGTAGAAACAGAAGCCACGACTGGAGCTCCCTGGCTACGCAGGGGCTCCCCAGCAGCATCCTGAAAAACCTGACCCGCTGTTGGCAGGCTGCAGTGGAGGAGCAGGTGGGCAGGGGCGGGCGCAGGGAGGGAGGGAGGGCGGGCAGGACCGTGATGCTGGCCTGTTGGGTTGCCTCCTCACACTGCTGCCCCTTCCCTGCCAGGTGAACAGTTTTCTGACCTCACACTGGCAGGATGACGACTTTGTGCCACGCTACTGTGAACACTTTAATAAGCTGCAGAAGTCGAGCTCTGAGCTGTTCGGGCCACGGGCAGCCTTCTTGCTGGCACTGCAGAACGGCTGTGCTGGGGCCTTGCTGAAGCTCCCTTTTCTCAAAGCTGCCCACGTAAGCCTCCGAACCGCGCCTCAGCCCTGGGCCTCTTCCCACAGGCTCTCCATACCCCACCTCAAAATGTCCCAGCTTTTTATTCCCACTCAACAAGCAGCATGTATTGGCATATAACCATGTTAACAAAAATTCAAAGAAAAAAAAAAAAACAGTTACAGCATGTAGTCCTAATATATCTTGATATACTTTTTCCTATTTGAATACATGATTTAATAGTTTATTCGAGAGTAGCTAAAATGCTCTATCCTGTTTTTCTTGATCATTACATCAAAAGCCTTTTCCAGTGTTGCTGTTTGCCCTCATTTTTTATTTGTGAATAAATTCCATCTAATGGATGGACTATAATTTACTCCCCCATTCCCATCATCCCATAAATATTTAGCAAGTGCTTAAAAATGTGTCAGACACTGTGGTAAGAGCTGAAGATAAAGTCTCTCCCCTCAAAAACTTACAGTCTTCTAGGGAAGACACGGAGGTAAACAAATGATAAATAAACTACAATGTGACAAGCTCCCTGGCATGCAAAGAACGGTGCAGTGGGAGCGTGAGCAGCGGCTGCCTGGTTGCTTCTGGGGGTTCTCTCATCAGTAAGAGAAACCTACTGATGTGACCGCCTTTGTGCGCATGACTTATTTCCTCTTATTAAATTATTGTTATTAGTTTGATTTTTAAGCATGCTTAATGTGAAAAAACACTTCATAATTGTTAATGTTGATTTGCACAATTGTTAATGACTGTATAAAAACAGTTTGATAAAAGTTGATCAATTTATGAATTTTCGAGCCCTTCATAGCGACTGTGTCTGACCACCCTCACTGCTCCCACTCACCACCTCCACTTGCCAGTGCATGGCTTTCCTGTGCTCTTCCCGCTGCCCAGGTGAGTGAGCAGTTTGCCCGGCACATTGACCAGCGGATCCAGGGCAGCCGGATTGGTGGGGCCCGGGGGATGGAGATGTTGGCTCAGTTGCAGCGATGCCTGGAAACAGTCCTAATTTTCTCTGGCCTGGAGATAGCCACCACCTTTGAGCATTATTACCAGTGAGTGTGGACCTAGGGCGTGAGAGCTGGGGGGAGGCAGGATGACAGGGGCAGGTCCAGCTCTCAGGGCTTAGGGGTCGAGGGCCCAGGCAGGCTGGAGGCCTGGAGCGGGAGGCTGGGCCGTCCGCGTGCCCACACTGAGGCCAGGCCGGGGCTGTGTGTGCTGCAGGCACTACATGGCGGACCGTCTCCTGAGCCTGGGCTCGAGCTGGCTGGAGGGGGCCGTGCTGGAGCAGATCGGTCCCTGCTTCCCCAACCGCCTCCCCCAGCAGATGCTGCAGAGCCTGAGCACCTCCGAGGAGCTACAGCGCCAGTTCCACGTCTACCAGCTCCAGCGGCTTGATCAAGAACTCCTGAAGCTGGAGGACACAGAGAAGGAAATACAGGTGGGTGCCAGGGAAGGGATTAGCAAATGGGAGGCTAGGAAAGAAGAGCAACATGGAACAGACCAGGGGAGGCCCACTGGCTTTTGGGAACCCTGTGTTCCTACCTCAGGTGGACCATGGGGCCAGTGGCAAGGAGCATGAGAGAGAGTGTGAAGAAGCCAAGGAAACTGGGGCAGTAGCAGCTGCAGATGTGACAGAAGAGGAGGAGAACGAGGACCTCTACTATGAAGGGACAATGCCAGAAGTGTCTGTGCTAGTCTTGTCACCACGCTGCTGGCCCATTGCCTCCGTCTGCCACACACTGAACCCTAAGACCTGCCTGCCTACCTACCTGAGGGGCACTTTAAACCAGTACTCCAACTTCTACAATAAGAGTGAGGAGCAAAGCTAAGGGAGCTGGGGGTTGGGAAGAGGCTGGGACACTGGGGAAGAACCTGGGGTTGGGGTGAACTCTTAGTTGGGTTTTAGAGCCTTGATGGGGTGGATTTGAGAAGGGTGGGCAGGAGGCTGGGTTTGGGGTAGGGGGATGGGGTTATCAGGCACCAGATCCCCAGACTATTGCCTTTTCTGTCCTTAAAATAAGACCCAGGACTGTCTCTGTGGGTAGTGAGGAGGATGGAGGGAGGAGGCATCTGAGGCCACCAGAAAGGACTCTCTCCCTCCCTCAGGGGTAGGTGTCTGGCTCCTGGTCAATCACTGTAACCTAAGCTCCCCACTTGGGGCTGATCCTGGGCTGGCAGTGGCAAAGGAGGGGAAAGAGAATCAGACCTACCCTCAGGGAGTTCCAGGCTAATGGGGGAGACGTTGGCTTCTCCCTCAGGGATATTCCAGTTAATATCCCTGTCCTTCTGTTCCTTCATGGTTTTGTCTCCCTAAAAAAATGGGGAACTCCTTGAAGGCCCTAATCAGAGCCTGCCTGGTATAGGGCTATGCACAAGGCAGGCTCCCCGATGCCTGAGGCTCACGTGGGAGACAGCAGAGAAGGCTGAGCTCAGGAAGGCTCAGTGTCCTGGAACCACAGTGTCCACAAATGCTGGGCCGCACACTGCAGAGACTGGTGGGAGCAAAGCTCAACCGATGGCGCGCCCTCACCAGCCACAACTCCCTCCTTTCCCTGCTCTTAGCCTTCCCCCTCCCTGATCCTTCTCAGGTCAGAGCTATCCTGCCCTAGAGCAGAGCCCACAGAGGCAGCTGCAGTGGACGTGGCTGGGCCGGGCCGAGCTACAGTTTGGGGACCAGACCCTGCATGTGTCCACCGTGCAGATGTGGCTGCTGCTGTATCTCAACAACCTGAAGGTGGCCACGCTGTCTGTTCCTCCCTGCTCCCTTCCATCCTGTCTCTCACCTTCCTTCCTAAACTTTGACCTCCATCCTCCTTCCTTCCACCCTCTCTACTGCACTGTTTGGGGAAGCCCTGAATGTTCCTTTGTCCTTCCTAAGGAAGTCTCCATAGAAAGTCTGCTGGCGCTCTCGGGGCTCTCTCCAGACATGCTGAATCAGGCAGTTGGGCTTCTTACCTCTCCAAGAGGCCCCCTGGACCTTCACGAGCAAAAGGGTGTCCCAGGAGGTATGCAGTTAGGGCAGAGGGGCCCGAGCCAGGGTCAGCCTCATCACAAGTTACCCCACCAAGTGACTAGTGCTTATTTCAGGTGTGCTCAAGATTCGTGATGACAGCGAGGAGCCCAGGCCAAGGAGGGGCAACGTATGGCTCATCCCACCTCAGACATATCTGAAAGCGGAGGATGAAGATGGCCGGAACCTGGAGAAGAGACAGAACCTTCTGAACTGTCTCATAGTCCGGATCCTCAAGGCCCATGGAGACGAGGGGCTGCACATTGACCAGCTCGTCTGTCTGGTAGGCAGGGGTGGGCACTGGGTGAGGGAGCTTTGGGGTGGGCCGGCGTGGTCCACAGGGGGAGGTGGGTCCACATTTAAAGCTTCTGGTTCACTATGGTGCCTGTAGGTCTGACGACTGAGGTTGGCGTGCACCTGGTGTCCTTAGAGCTTACCACCCTGGCAGCTTGTGCTTGGAGTGGGAGCTAGACGCGGGGTCAGCTGGGTGTCTCTGACCTGTTGTTCCCCGCTCCTTCTCCATACCAGGTGCTGGAGGCTTGGCAGAAGGGCCCATGTCCTCCCAGGGGTTTGGTCAGCAGCCTCGGTAGGGGGTCTGCCTGCAGTAGTACCGATGTCCTGTCCTGCATCCTGCACCTCCTGGGCAAGGGCACGGTGAGACGCCATGATGAGCGGCCCCAGAGGCTGTCCTATGCAGTCCCCGTGACTGTAATGGAGCCTCGCACCGAGTCCCTGAACCCGGGCTCCTCAGGCCCCAACCCCCCGCTCACCTTCCACACCCTGCAGATTCGGTCTCGGGCTGCGCCCTATGCCCCCTGCACTGTCACCCAGAGCTTCTCTACCTTTCGGTAGCCCTGGAGGTGGGACTAGGAGTGGGGCTTTCTACAGAAATAAAGTGCAGGAATTGGAGGATATGGCCTGTGTGGTGACTACTAGGAATCTGACAGGGGCAGGGGCTGCTTTGCTGGCTAAAAGGGAAGAAGCGTCCTCTGGTTTGGAGGCGATCTCATGGCAGCGGTCACTCGTAGGGTGAGGGTGACAGCCTGGGGCGGAAGGTGGAGGGAGTCAGGTGTGACAAGTAACCCACTCTTGCCAGGGGATGAAGTGGATAGGAATGGGCCTCCCCACCTCTCAGAGTGTGTGTGGTCACAAGTGCTTTCACCCGGCAGGCCGGAGACTCAAGCCCATCTTGCCACATGCTGGACGGCAAGTAACTTGGGCAGATTATCAAGCAGGGCTCCATTTCCCTTCTTTGTGGAACTGGACCAGTCACTGTGGAATTCTGACAAGCACGGGGTACGGGAGCGTTTGACATGGTGAGGCTTTGCGATGGCCACCATGCCCAGCAGTGAGCGCACCTTCCCTAGGTCAGGCTGACAGGGTGAAGGTGAGAGAGAGGACCGTTGGGAGGCACCTCGGAGCCTGAACGTGTGCCGTCCAGGTGCTTTGGGGTCTGGCTGGAAGCAGATCTCGATGGAACTCTCCCCGTCATTGCCTTCCTCCTGGCTGTCTCCCCGCGGGCAGGACAGAGCTGCCCGCTGTCACCAAAGCCAAACCCCAGCCCGGTAGGCAGGCCAGTGCTGCTACGATTGGTTCCCCTGGCACCACCCACACTGAGGCAGGGCGTGTCAGGCTAGGGGACCGAGTGCCAGGAGCAGAGCTCTGCCTCTTGGCAAAGGCCATCAGGGAGGGGGAAGGGGGGACCCAGGCATCCTGAGTCCATGGTTCTTACAGCCAAGAGAGGACTAGGAGAGCGCTACAGAAGAAAGGAGGCGGGTGAAGGGGGGAGTCAGGTGGTGACAGAGGGCTCAGAGGCGAGACAGACAGAACGGGGTGCCACCCAGGACTGAGATTTGGAATAGAACCTGCAAGGGAAAAAAGAGGTCAGGGTTTGGGAGAGTCAGGGTGCCCAGGATGAGGCCACAAACCAGAGGGCCAATAGGGTGCACACAGAGGGCCTGTGCTTGCTTTGCTCTGCAGCAGGGCGGCCCCATGGTGCTGTCGCTGGTTCTCACAGCAGAGCCACAGGCAGCAGCAGTCTCAGGCTACGGAGGGCCCCAGGGCATGCCAGGGCTGCTGCCGTTTGCCGCCTGGGTGCCTCTCCACCTTCATGCCAGAGATTGTGGCCTACTCTCTTTTACTGGTCCAGGCCATGCCTGTTCTTGAGGTAGCCTCTAGGGTCCAGAGCCTTTTGCCTTTCTCTGGGTTCTCATGCTTTTTATGAGCCCATCCTTTTCCACCAGAAACCCAGAGAGCCCTGGGACTCTAATAGCCAGGCAAGAACGCAGCACATGGCGGGGACAGGATGGGCCTTTTTCCTACTCCAACACGGTCGCTGCTGCCGCCCCCAGGGCTCCTACGTGGACTGAGCTCCCCACCACTAGTCTTCCTCACTGCACTTGCTCAACTCCTTATTCATCCTCAATCACCCTGTCCCTCAGTCTCCCACAGGGGACCTACCTGCTCATCTGTAATGGACAAGTCTCCAGCATTTCTTAAGGGAAGGGCTCACCAATTGTGGCCCCAAAACTTGTCATGTTCTTGTCTGCTGCCTAGCTCGTGTTGCCCACTGTCCTTAGCACACAATCTAACCTCACCCTCAGGCTCTGGCCTCGTTGATTGCCCTCATTCTGCCATCCAGTGAGCAGCTCTGACTTGGCCCTTCTCCCAGCAGCACCAGTAAAGATCTGAGCCTCTGTCTGTTGTCAGAACTTGCCGTCCCTAGAGAGCAAACCCTGGATGACTCAGTGGACAGAAGTTTGCTACTCTGACCCCCTGTAAGATCGTCCCCACAGCCTTAATTCCTTATATTCCTACAGCTGGTCTGCACAGTGAGGACCACATATTGATTCCATTTATATGAAATGTCCCAAAATAGAGACAAAGGGGCTCAGTGATTGCCTTGAGCTGAAGGAAATGGGAAGTGACTGCTAGAGAGTATGGTGATTCTTTAGGGAGGGTGTTGAAAATGTCATAAAATTGTGATGATGGTTGCACGATTCTGTGAATGTACTAAAAATCATTGAATTGTACATTTTAAATGAGTAAATTGTTTAGTCCTTCCAATTTAGTATAAAATTAAACAATTTTATACTAAAATTGTTTAGTATAATTGTTTATTATACCTCAATAAATCTGTTACAATAAAAAACAAAAACAGAACAACAAAATCCACCCAAACACATCCATACCTGCAGCTCAGAGCTCTCCAATGTCTCATCGGCACCCTTGGAAAGAAAAGCAGCAGTGTGACGGCTTGGGAGCCAATACACCCTTGTAGTGGACATAGGTGTTCTTAACCAGCCTTCATCTGAAACCCCTCCTCAGGCTGGGAAATTTACCACCATAAATCTAGATATAAGGTAGAGCCCACCTCCCACCATATAAAAAAGCAGATACTTGCTTTCCCAGCATCCCCTTGCAGCCATGTAACCAGGTCCTGGCTAATCAGGACTGGAATTCCAGTCCTCTGCCAGGAATTTTTTTTTTTTAAGATTTTTATCTCTTTTCAGAGAGTGGGGAAGGGAGGGAGAAAAACAACGTGTGGTTGCCTCTCACACCCTCCACTAGGGACCCAGCCCACAATCCAGGCATGTGTGTTGACTGGGAATCGAACTGGCAACCCTTTGGTTCATAGGCCAGCACTCAATCCACTGAGCTACACCCCCAGGGTGGGGGGATTTCTGTATCTAGAGCAAAGCAGGAGGAAAAGTGGAGCAGTAGTGACATCTTCACATCAATGCTCTGGTACCAAGGTAGGATTTAGAATGCTTTTAACTGTTCAGAACCACCCCTAACACACATTTTAAAGCTACTCTCCAACCTTAGTGTTTTTGTGAGCCTCATAGTTCGACAGTCTTTCTGCTTTTACCAGCCAGGATCTGTTCTTTGGCTTTAAAGAAGTATTGTCACATGTCATTGGGGACTGTACAGCAGTAGACCTCCCCTCTCCTTGGGCAAGGCAAACTACCCTGGTAACTAGTCTGCCTTCAATCACTGGGAACACTTACGTGCTTCATCTCACTGTCATCAGAACACCTTGTACCCCATTCCAGAAGCATCAAGCAATAGGTGTCCTAGTTTCTAATTCCGCCTCAGCTCCGCCCCTTTTTAAAAAAATTTTAGAGGGGGAGAAAGAAGAAAACATCATCTGCTGTTTCACTTCTTTATGCATTCATTGGTTGCTTCCTGTATGTACCCTGACCAGGGACCAAACCTGCAACCTTCGTGTATCAGGACAGTGCCCTAACCAACGGAGCTACCAGGTCAGGGCTCTTCCTTTTCTTTATAGCTGTTTTTCAGATGTTAGTCTTCCTGATGTCCTGTTAATTTCTTATTATTTATCTAATACTTTTTTCACTCCTGCTTGGAATTCCCTGAGCTTCCTAATTCTTAGGATTTATACATTTCAATTCTAGAAACTTTTCAGCCTCTTTAAAATCTTCACTCCTGCTCATGCCGGTGTGGCTGAGTGGAATGAGTGCTAACCTGCAAACCAAAGGGCTGCCTGTTCAATTCCCAGTCAGGGCACGTGCCTGGTCCTGTAGGCACGTCCCCTGTAGGGGGTATGTGAGAGGCAACTGATCCATGTTTCTATGATACATTGTTTCTTTTTTTTCTTCCCTTCCCTCTCTGAAAATAAATCTTAAAATATATGTGTCCAGGTCCCCTGTAGGGGGTATGTGAGAGGCAACTGATCCATGTTTCTATCGTACATTGTTTCTTTTTTTCCTTCCCTTCCCTCTGAAAATAAAATCTTAAATATATGTGTGTGTGTGTGTGTGTGTCTGTATATATATATATTCACTCCTTCTGGACCTCTATGTCACACCTTCTCACTCTATCTACAGCGGGGTTTTATTTTTTTGTACTTCCCCCCCCCCATTACCATTTAGTCCCCTTATATCTTCCTCCCTGCTCCTGTTTTCTAAACTCTTCCTTAGTTTCCATTTCTTTGTATCCCTTTGCTCCACCTGTGTAACTTCTTCAGATCTACAGGTTCATTCTCTTTTTAGGTGTGTCTAACCTACTGCTTAACCATGAAGTTTCTAAATTCATAAAGCATATTTTTCATTTTTGTTTCAGTTTAAACAATCTGGTTTTTTGATACTCTACATTAGTCATGGCTTTTCATTGAACATTGACATATTTTATACTTTCTGTATCTGTACTGGTCTGATTCTGTTATCTATTGTTCCTAATGACTCTTGCTTATAGTGGTTTCCTCCTTTGTGTGCTTTGTTTCATGGTAAACTCATAGTCTTTGAAATTTTATCTGAGGTACCTAATTCTTTGGGGCCTAGGCTTAAAGGACAGTCCTCAAGAGATCTGCTTTTGCTCCTGCCAGGTGCCTGGAGGCACCACCAACCTGAGACCACTTTACACTGAACTATCAGCTTGAGGATTTTCCAGTCCACATGGGTAGTATGAATTGTAGACCCAAACAGTATGGAGAGCCAGCTGTGCTGACATTTTTGGGGAAGCAGTTTTTCCCTACATCCTATTTCCCCCTGCATCAAAATGAAAGTTAAGTAGGTGACTTGTGGGACTGGTTCACTCTTCACATGATTGTGTCATCTTTTGGGTTTAATTAGGAGGGATCTCCAAATCCCAAAGTGGGATCTGACTTCCCACTTTGTAAGGGGCCTTAGGTTTCTGCTGCTCCCCGCCCCTCAAAGTGGCCCACTCAGACAATAGTTCTAGGCCATCCACAAACCCCACACAAAAAGCAGAATAAAAAAAAGATGAGTGACAAGAACGTTTATGAATGGCTCCTACATAAAGTCCCAGTCCTGGGAGCCATCAACAGACAGCATGGCCTTCACCAGCTTTCAGGTCACTGACCCTTTTTTTCTATGTCAGAATCACTGGATTAAGGCAAAGATGGGAGGACATGAGGACATGAGGAACCAGATCGAGGCAGAGTAAGTGTGGCACAGCAGAAGGCTGAGCTCTTCTTATGTCCAGCCCTGGGGCAGCCCAAGAACCCTCTAGTCATTTCTGACAAGATTGGTCCAACTAGATTGGTCTGGTTGAAGGGCAGCTGTGATCCTTGTCCTCAAATGGGAAAGAACCAGAAGAGGCCAAGCCCAAGTTTGTCCCCAGATCCATTTCTCAATGGGGCAGTGGCAGAGCTGAGGACAGTTCCTTATCAGTCTTTGTTCAAAGGAAGATGTCTCCTGTCCTTGCCTGCGTTTCGGCGCCTTTTTCGACTCAAGAAGCTGTCTAGCTTCTTGCTACGTTTCAGCTCCTTGAACTTCTCTGCTAGGACCAACTGGCGCTGCTCAGCTAGATAACGGAGGGAAGAAAAGTTGGTGAGCAAAGGAGGAAGCACCTCTCTTTCCCTTTCCCCAGCAATAATTT
The DNA here is from genome assembly GCF_021234165.1 of Pteronotus mesoamericanus. NCBI lineage: Eukaryota > Metazoa > Chordata > Mammalia > Chiroptera > Mormoopidae > Pteronotus > Pteronotus mesoamericanus. Next base: position 12,562,408 of record NW_026555085.1, on the reverse strand, counting down.
TCAACCACTGTGCTGAGATACACGACTTGTTTAGAGCTCACTGGTGTGTGTAAGCAAATGGACATTTTCCAATTCCATTCTTTCTCAATTCAACAGTTAGCTCCTATGTGCCCAGCTCAGCATACGTGGGGGGTAGGAGACAGATAAAAGTGACAACCCTCTGCCCATAATCTAATTAAGGAAAAAAGAATTGTTACAAATAACTCCTCCCTACTACATTTCTGCTTTCTTCTAATTTACCATGGGATCCAGTCTTCACTCCTCCCGGAGGGAGCTCACGGACCTCCGACACAGTACCCTACTATGGCCTCTGACTCCCTGTGCCTGTAACTCGCCTCTAATGGTTGTGCCCCACTCACATTTCTTCAGGAAGTATGGACGATGGCCCTGCTGGGCCTGAGCCCGCTGCTCCTGCTTCAGAGCCAGGCGCAGCTCCTGCTGCCGCTTTCGTTCCTGCTGTGCCATTTCTTGCTGCTCCTGAGGAGCAAAGATGAGATGGGTGAATAGGGGAGCCTGTGAATCACCTCTTGCCTTGAACTACTTTCACCACCCACCCACAATTCTGACTCACCATTCGCTGAAGCAGCAGCTGCAGCTTCTCATGCTCCTCCCCAGAACGGTGCTTCTTCAATTGCTTTTTCACAAGCTCCACAGTGGGAAATCAATGTGATGGTTAGCATTCTGTAAATGTTAGCTGAAATTCTGTGCCAAGCATTACTCTAAGAAGTCCACATACATTAACTCAGTAACACTATGAGATAAGAATTGTTACTATCTCTTTTTATGATTAGAACACTGAAGCAAAGCCAGGTTAAATAACTTGCCAATGGTCAGCTAGTAAACTGATAAGCCAGGATTTGACTATAAGAACCAAATTAGGAAGAATTAAATCTGCCCACCACTATGCTCCTGGTTTCCTCTGCCAGACTCTCTAATCTGTGCCCTAGTTCCCTGCTCCTCAGAGCCCCGTAAACCAGCTGCACACAGCACACCTCTTTCTCTTTGGCTCGGATGTCATTCAGGAATTGGTACGTTTTGTCAAACACTTCAGGGTTATATTCTCCTGACAAATCGTCAAAGCGGGGGTCCCGAGCTACCTTTGGAGAAAACAGAGAAAATATTTTTTAAAAGTTCAGTCTCCTTTCACAAGGAGAATGCCTCTTTCTCACCTTCTTACTGATGGGAACAACTTGACGCAAAAATGGCACCCGGATCTTGGCTGACATTTCCAGAGGCCTTTGGAGAAATTAAAGGATAAGTTAAGGGGACTCTAGTCTTGGTCAAAGGCCTCCCACCTGCCACTTGAGAAAGCAGACACCTACACAAAGTCCCACCTGCCACCCGAGAAAGCAGACACCTACGCAAGCTCCCAGTATCCTCCAACTCCTGGGGCAGGCTTTGCTTCTCACCTGTGCTTATCTGCAACACATGCATTTTGGACAGCTGGTCTAGAACCTTGCTTCTTAGTGCTGTTTCCAGCTACAAATTGTTTGTAAGTCTTAGTCCCCACTTGGCTCTGCAATTCCAACAGCTCCTCAAATGACATGTTAGATGTGTCTGTGGAAGGGGGGGAAGGTTAGGGAGGACACACAACTCAGCTCAGCACCTCCCACTGCTGGAAAGACATCATCCCATCGGCTGCCTCACCTCCTGCAACCACTGCTCAACTGTCACAAACTCAGCGAGGCCTCCTCTGACTACTACTAAGTGCAGCCTCTCCCCTGCTTTTTCTTTCTTTCCATGGCCCTTATCACCGTTTTTCAAAAACTGAGATATAATTCACATACCATAAAATTCTCCCTTTACAATATACAATTCTGTGCTTAATACTGCCTTTTAATATACTAATTTATGTATTTTTATACTGCCCTTTTGAAAAGATAAATTCTGTAAGGAGATTTTGTCTGCTTTATTCGTTAGTGTATCTCCAGCATCTAATATTGTGCCCACATACAAATGCTAAATAAATGTTTGCTGAATTTCTTGAATCGACCTACTAACCCTTCCCCGCAACCCATGCCCTTTTCCGACTCTCTGCTTTTGCACATGCCTCTTACCCCTGGGGAAAGTTCCCCATCCTCCGTTTAAGAAACTGCTCAGGATGTCCTAACCCAGAAGGCATCCCCCCTCACTCTCCATCTCCCATTGCGTTGGGGACACTCCTCGTGTTAGCCTTTCAGAGAATTTAGCAGATTCACGGCAACTGCGCTGCAGGCTCGAAGCCCACACCACACAGGGAGCCCCGCATCTTGCCCTCCTCTTCGACCCGCGCTGCCCCACGCCCTCACCATTCTGTGGGTCCCCGGGCCCCACGCCCCCGCCGACGCCCCCGCCATCCTCCCTGCCGTCCCAGGTTCTGCAGGGAAACCCGGGAAGCTCCCCGACACAGCTGCTAGGTCTCGGCATCTGCCCGACGGCGCGCGGTGAGGACAAATGGCGTTACTTCCGCTCCGGGGCCCCCGCCCCGCCTCTTCCGGCGGCTCTGGAGGCCAAGTCCGCCCCACTGGTGACTAGAGCGGAGCACGCCGACTGCTGCGGTGTTGTAGGAGGGGCAGGAGGGCGTCCTGGAAGTTTTAGGCTGAAAGGGACGCCCACTCGGATAACGCCACCTTTCTGTCGCATGGCCCTGGACTCAGCGCCAGAGAAGCTAGGGTCAGGCCGCAGTGGTATTCGATTTGCAAATGCTCCTGGCTGAGAAGCCAGAACAGCAGCACCGCAGCACCGCTTTCCCCGACCAACCCCCGTCCAGGGCAATGTCATTCCACAAAAACAGATAGTATGTTTGGAGGTTTTTAATTCATTTTTATAAAATCTGAGCTGGCTGAGAGCGTCAGGGTTACAGCAACAGCTCGAGGAAGGGGGGTGGGATTATCTGCTGGTCCTCGCCTTCCCCAGGTCAAGGAGAAGGAGGTTTCATGGCAACAGCTGCAACTCCTCTCAGCTCCCAATCAGTGCTCATGGCTTAAGCAAGGGACGGGAGGGTGAAAATAGAGCTCGGGGGAAGCTTCTGAGGCCCAGACACTACTTGCTTCTCCCTTCTCCCCATTCCCTTCACTTCTCAGCAGAGCCTGGCGGCCTGGGGCACAGCAGAGACCCAGGAGCAGTTGGAAGGAGGTCGATGGGACAGAGCACCAAGGGAAGGGGCCCTCGGCCCAAGGAGGGAGGGAACCTAGCCCTCCCCCCACAGCTCCCCACTGAGTTCACAGCACTGAAAACACCTCTAGTCCAACAACTCCATGTAGAGGTAAACCAGGATCCAAGGGGGCAGGCAGGTGAGAGACGGGCAGGGGCAGTGAAGACAAGAGCAGGCTCAGTAGGGGTGCCGGCAGAAACTTCCTCCTACCCATGGGAGGAGACGATGGGGCGGCTGATATTGCTGTTGGTGGTCATGGCATTCAGCTCCCACCTGGAAGGCAAACAGTGACAGGCATAAAGGACAGAAGGAGGAGCCTCCACCCTGCAAGCCTAGAACTGCTAACAAAACTATGAATACATCAGTGCCTTCAACTTCTTCAAAGCTTAACTATCAACAGCCACCTCTTCCTTACAGCCCTACTAGGTTTAACAGGTCCCACCCACCACCAAATCCAATACCACCCACCACCAAATCCAATACCGCCCACAACTCCACCTACAAGCTCAGGTGGACTTCCTGTTTGTTTATATAGATATTCTTGTGCCCAACACCTGGAGAAAATTATGTACACATCTCAGTCAAGTTCTCAACCTACCTTTCCTCTTCTCCTCAGATCCAACCAGGCAGCTCCTCCTCCTCCCCATATTAGGAACGCCTGACCATTTTCGCTCCAAATTACCATCCCTTTCAGGGAGCCCGAGTCTGCTCTTCTATCCCCCCTGAGGCCTTCCCCACTCATCCCATTGTATTAAAATTAAATCTTTTCTTTCTTTTTTTTTTGACGATTCTGTCATTTTAAAAAGATTTACCAAGAAACTCCTACACCAAGACCCTCACTATAGTCTACCTGGTATTAGGTACCTGCATTTATGTCAATCCTGGGCCAGCCTATGATCCATCAGTTCAGCTTTGTGCACACAGACCCTCAGCAAGTAAGAGTTAAACTGAACTGATATAAGGAGAGGGATGTGTCACAGAATGACTCAGAAGGGCACAATTATACACAAAGTACTTTTGGTGCTTGCTTTTGACCAAAGAATGAAATTCAAAGGGACGTAGCTAGGAAGAACTTCTCTTAATTCTGGAATTTGTCTTTAATTTGAAGCTAGGTTCTAAGGTTTAATCAAGCTTTCTCAACATGTTAACAAAAGCAACTGTACAGGCTCAGAGCTCAAGAAGTGATTTTTGCCCTGGCCAGGTAGCTCAGTTGGTTAGAATGTCATCCCAATATGCCAAGGTTGCGGGTTCAATCACAGGTCAGGGCATATACAAGAAGCAACCAATGCATGCATAAATAAGAACAACAAATCAGTGTTTCTCTCCCTCTAAAATCAATAAAAAAAAGAAAAGAAAAGAAAACCCTGACTGGTGTGGCTCAGTTGGGTGTAGTCCTACAAAGCGAAAGGTTGCTGGTTCAATTCCCAGTCAGGACACACACCCGGGTTCCGGATTCAGTCTCCAGTGGGGGCACAAACAAGAGGCAACCCATCAGTGTTTCTTTTGTTTCCCTCTCTCTCTTTCTCCCTCCCTTCCCTTCTCTCTAAAAATAATAAATCTTTTTTTTAAAAAGTGATGCTTCTGAGCTTCTTTGAAAAACAATTTTTTTCCATGTACTATTCCTAGCGGACAGTTTATATCTCCTTCCATCTCACTCTCCACAAGTATGCTAAATCTCCAGAAGAACAAAAACTATTCCTCCATACTGAGACCAAGCTAATCAGGTCATGCTTGTGCTGCCACTCGCCCTCAACTAATCCCTCCTTTCCAACCACTCACTGTACCTGATGTCATGGGGCAAACAGGACTGGTCCAGGTTATACTGAATCACAGCCAGTTTGCACAGAGTCTTCAGACTAGGGCCTTGAGAGGAGGGATGAGAGAGAGGGAGATGGTCAAAGGTGAGGAAAGGATTCAGTCCTGGATGTCACCCCAGACAGGGACCCTGATGACAGGAGCACTTTGAGAGTAAGTATACTTACTAAAGTCCAAAATGTGTAAGTCAGAATGATCTATGAGGTCAAAGTCATCTACCAGGCCTTCCTCAGGAGACGGACTGCAGTGATCAAGAGATGAGAGGGGGAGGAAAGAATACCCATGAGACCGCCTTGCTTAAATGCCTCCTGTGTTAGTCACAGACTTAGTCCCTTCCCTGAGCCCTCCCCTCTCTCCTACTAACCTGGTACCCCCAAAGAGGACAATCTTATCACCAACAATACAGCAGCACTGGCGCCGGCGGGGACACGGCCCCTTTCCCTTCGGTTCAATTTTTTTCCAGGTAAAGGACACTAGAGAGAAGTTTATATGAAGATTTAATACCTGCCCAGTCAATATCCTCTCCAACTTCAACCTCTCACCTACTCAAGATTATCTCTTTCATTTCCTTCCCCTTCAATTCTTCCCTGTTTCTCCCTTAAAGGCAGTGTTCTTTACCAGGGTTAAACTTCCACAGGTCATGGAAGTGCCGGTTCAGCCTTGCGTTATAGCCACCAAAGATGTACAGCTCCCCATTGTAGCCAACTAGAAGGAGAGAAGAATGTCCAGAGTGTGATGACAACGGGCAGGAAGGGGGAGTCCGCAGGGACATAAGAGACACTCACAGGCTGAGTGGCTCCGGCGCCCCTCTGGCAGCACTGGAGTGGGTGGGCAGTCCAGCCAGGCCTCAGTCCTGGTGTCAAAGACTCGGATGCGGTTGCAATAAATTTCATTGTTGGAATGGAATGGCCCAAAGCGGTCAGCGCGGCCCCCAAAGACATACATGTGACTGCCCAGCATTGTGGCTGAGTGGAAGTCCCTCCAGCGTGCAGGATTGCCCTGGGCAGGAAGAGAGAGAGGAGGGTGAGCGCGAAGGCAGCGAGAGGACCTGCTCTCACTATCTGAGCTCCCTACGGTTTCTTCAGTTGAGGGTGGGAACCTGGGAGAAAGAAGAAAGACCAGACCTTTGTACAGATAAGGGTCCATGTCATGGTGCTGGTGTCCAGCTTGTGAATGTCATTGGAAAAGCAGTCCGCCTGAGTGGAGAGACAGGAAGTGAAGGGACATAAGATGGGGTCAGTAGTCACTCTCTGACCCTCTATCCCTCCCCTCAAAACCTGCAAAACAAGCCAAAGCCTCCCATTCCACCATCCTCAGTTCCCCTCCTCTTCCTCATTCCCACCCTAAACCTCTACTTTCTTCCGAGACCTACCAGCTGCTCGTAGCCTCCAAAAATGTACATGGTCTTGCCCAAGACACAAGCCGAATGTCCGTCCCGGGCACCAGGAACTGTTCCTGACACTCGGGGTGTGGACCACTTGTGAGTATCTGAAGGAGATGAGAGGATGGGCCAGGTAAACACCTCTGACACTCCTCCTGGATGCTGGGGTATCCTATTCCCAGCCCAGCAACACCTTCCCAGCCCCACGAGGCACCAGGTGGAAGAACATAGCCCCATACTCACTGACATCAAAGGCATAGAGCACATTGCAGGCCCCTTCCGTGTCATTCCGCCCGCCCCAAAGGAAGACCGTGTCATCGATGAGGACGGTGGAGTGTCCATACCGCATGTATGGTACCACAGGAGGCTGCCCACGGATGGTGGGTCTCACTGGGGGCAGCTTTGTCCAGCGCAAGGACACTGTGGGCACAGCTCAGCTCAGCCCTGGGAATCTCCTTCCAAGGCTACCTTTTCTCAAATAAGATATTCATTCCCTCATCCCCTTTGGCCACAGGGACCACCACCAAAATTCATTCAACCACCTTTACCCCTCCCCGATGTGGACACCCAGGGATGCTCCCGGCATTAGCTTACCTGCGTTGAAAATGTGCACATCAATCTGACGCAGTGTTTCATAGTCTTCACCAGAGCAGTAACCCCCGAAGGAGTATACTCGGTGCCCAACAGCCACTGCAGCATGGTTCACCCTGCGGGGCCCGCCCTCCAGGTGCACTGTCCACCGTAACATCCCCTGGGCCGCTGGTTACAGCAACATGCCCCCCCGGCACGGCCTGCTGCCTCTGCTACCTGCACACAAATTGGGGCCACAGGCTACTCAGGCAAGGCTCTTTGGCTGTCTTACTAGAACTCTGCCCAGGACCAGCCCTTGCCTCTAAGTGTCACCCTGGTGTGCCTCCCACACCACACCTCCACAGCTCAGGTGGTTGGCCCTGCCCCAGAGGAGCTGCTGAGGTCAAGGAGCTGGGCCCGGTTCTGTGTTCTCCAAAAGCAAAGGGTGGGGCCACTCCGACCTGACTGCCAGCTCAGAATCTGATCAAGGTCTCAGCATGATCACCCCTACTCATGGAGGCTCCACCCTAACCTTGGTCTGGCACAAGCGCCAAGCTCCGTTCCCAGGGTGATGGGTTCTCTTTATCTCTGACTCTGCTCTACTTACTGCCACCTCTCTAAGAATCTCCATGCTCTTTAAGGTGGGGAGAGGGATCTCAAAATACCCAGAGCTATTAATAGCCCAACCCGCCCAGAGAGTCCATTGAAAGCTGGCACAAGTGCTTCTAAGCAGAAAAGCTCTTAGGTTTTTCGAGTGAAATAGTCCCCCTCTCCATGTTAGGGTGGGATCCAGGACAGGGATCCCCATGTTACCATGGGTAGTTAGACCCTCAAAGGAAGCTCTCGTCAAGCTGAGCTGTTGTCATCAGGGTCACCCAGGGCACTTCACAGGCATGAGGAATTCCTCTGACTGCCTGGCATGCTGCCAAAACTAGGAACTTAAGCCAGAAAGGTATGTGTCTGCTGTAGGTTGAGGGAGTGGAGGTGGGGAGGAGGGGTCTTCTTTTCCTGCCACTTCCCCAACCCTGCTACTGCAGTAGAGACAAACTGCTCCCAGCAGCTGTTCACCCACTTGGGTCCCTGAATGGTGGGGGGGGGGCGGTCGCGGTGGGGGTGTGCCCTGGAAAGAAGGGAAGCAAAATTGGCCTTGGGTGGCACAAGAAAAAGACCGAGGTACGAGAGAGTATGATCTCTTTAAGAAAACCTGCAACCTAGAGATAATGTATACATTTGAAGGATCTGTCAGGCAAAGCCTCCTGCAACTAGCACTGCCTTGGCTGGCAGGCACCTGCTGTGTCTGGGTGGATCATCTGCTCCCAGTTCAAGGCAGAACTTCAGGCACAGAGAAAGCTCAAGTAAAGGAGGCCCCCTTGTCCCTCCTCGCCAAAAAAAGACATGGCTTTAGGCTGGCTCACAAGTCCCCTATTCCCCACCCAACCTGCCTCAACCCCCACCCCAGGCTTTAAATAGCTACCTGCCAAATTTGAAAGAGCCCCAGCAGGAGCTCTTTATTACTCCTGTCCTCAATCCAAAATACCTTGGATCTGGACTTGTAGGGAGGTTGAAGGGCTTAAGAATGGGAGTCCTTCGCCTTCCCGCATAGCTTCTACTCCCCTTCAGCTGTGTCAAGGTAAAAGATTCATAAGGGCAGAGAGAAGCAATTCCATGCAAAGGTGGAAAGAGAATTTTAGCCTCTCTTCCATGAGGAGAACTCAAGCTCATGGAAACACACCCCTAAAGTCTCAGGGTTTCTGTTATTTTGGGGTTTCCCCCATACTCCATAATTATCACATTCTTAACTTCTTTAATTCCCTTCACGTGCCTACTCCCTCCCTGGTCTTTTGCAATTTTCACTCCCCATTTCTGGCCCTTTTCGATTTCAGAGCTTTGCAGTTTCCTCCTTTTCCCTTTTCCCACCACTCCAAGCCCCATCCGACAGTTCTCCATTTTCCCTCTTCCACTAAGGAGAAAAATGCTAATAGTCATTAACCTTTTTCGGCTAGAGGTATTCCTCCTTGTATATGACGCTATCTCTGGATTCTTCCAGGCATCCCAACCTCCCCTCCCCCACAGCGCCAGACACCCGCCCCCCCGGGCTTCCATTATCCTCAGCTTCCCAGTTCTCTCCACAACCAGTCTTCTTTCAAATTCCCTCTATGCCTTATCTAGCCACCAGGTCTCTCTCACCCGTCACATCACCATCCTTCCCCGGCCCTTCCCCATTAACACTCTCCTTTCCCATCATCCCCTTAGTTTCCCTCCCCACCCCCACCTCATCACTCTCAGGCCCCTTCCCCACGACTCCAGCTCTGGGCAAGGACGTCCCCAGCACCTCCAATTTTCCTTGTAACATCACCCATCCCGGGCTACCTTGCCAGGCCGGGCCGGGGCGGGGTCGCGGGCAGCCTGGAACCCGCTGTGCGTCAACCGACGACTCGGTCCCCAACAAGATAAACACTGCCAAGCTCGATTCTTCCGGCGGGCAGCTGTGTGCGCACGTGCAGTCAGAGCTAAGTTCCGGAAGCCTACCGGGACTTGTAGTCCCCCGGTTTCGGGACAAACGCGAGGGGTTGAGGAGTGGGCAGGAGCCCAAAGAGATTCTACGCCTGTGCAGAAGTGTCAAAAAAAACAAAACAAAAAACCAACAACAACAACAACAACAACAAACACACACACACACACACACACACACACACACACAACCCGTGGGAGTCACTGGGTAATGTAGTTCTTTGTTGTCCAGACCAGAAAAAACGGAGGCGGGGCAGGGGGCGGAGTCGTTGTCCTCGCTCGAGTCAATCAGGAGCACAGGGCGGAGCTGGAGGACTTGGCACCCCAGCACGTCCTGCCCCGCCGGAAGTGAAGGTGAGGGTTGGGCCCCGGGCTCTGAGCTGGTGAGGCGCGCGGAGATACCGGCACTGAAAATCGGTGGGGGCGGGTGGGGAACGCACAGCTGGGTCCATTTAAGGGGAGCCCCTGAGACCCGAAGGGCGTTTGTCAGGTGGTACAGAGGGGACCGATATTGAGAGGGTAAAAGGGAACGGGTACCCGCTATGTGACGGAGCTTGTTTGGCTACCCGGAGTTCCCGAGTCAGGAGTAGGGTCGGGAAAGCGGGGTTCTGGAAGGGGGTGTGTTTTGGGAGAAGGCTTAGCGTGTGGTTGGGCTGTTAGTTAAGAAATGGCCGAGCAAGGCGGGTGGGCCTCGGTTCGAGATTACTGACTTAAAAGATGGAAGGCCGAGGAGATGCTGAGGTTGGTTGGGGGCGTTGAAATGTTTTGTGGACACAGGAGACCACAAGGAGCTGGATTGGAAGCTGTATGTAGAACTGATTTCATCAGAGTCCTATCCTGCCTCCCTGTTCTTGCAGCCCCTGCCCGGATGGCAACAGTAGTTCTAGCGGGAGACACCATGGGCCCTGAGCGTATCTTCCCCAATCAGACTGAGGAACTAGGGCCGCACCAGGGCCCTACCGAAGGCACTGGGGATTGGAGCAGTGAGGAGCCTGAGGAAGAGCAAGAGGAGACCGGGGCAGGCCCAGCTGGCTACTCCTACCAGCCCCTGAACCAAGATCCTGAACCAGAGGAAGTGGAGCTGGCACCAGTGGGGGATGGAGAAGATGTAGTTGCTGATATCCAGGATCGGATCCAGGTATGGTGGAGGAGGCATTGTTCCTGAGCAGGTGAAGCTGGGGTCCTTGAAGGGTTGGCCCTGAACTGCCTTCTCTCTGGCTGTTCAGGCCCTGGGGCTTCATTTGCCAGACCCACCATTAGAAAGCGATGATGAAGATGAGGAGGGAGCTACAGCATTGAGCAACCACAGCTCTATTCCCATGGATCCAGGTAAAAGACTTTTATTTTTTTATTCTGGAATAATTATGGAGGAAAGAACTGGCCAGAGCCAATAGAGAGGTCACAGAGCAACAGCCTCTTCCTAAAATGAGTTTGTAATGTGTATTCTGCTAGACTTAGGGAATGGGCAGGCTTGTCTAGAAACAACAGATGGATTTGGTGATTTTGCTAACCCAGTGGCCCTGGGTGAATTCAAGAAGAAAGGGAGCTGGTCCCATTGCTTCTATCCACTAATTGGTCTCTGCCTGTGCTTTCAGAACATGTAGAGCTGGTGAAAAGGACAATGGCTGGAGTAAGCCTGCCTGCACCAGGAGTTCCTGCCTGGGCTCGGGAGATATCAGATGCCCAGTGGGAAGACATGGTTCAGAAGGCCCTCCAAGCCCGGCAGGCATCCCCTGCCTGGAAGTGACCATCTTGAGAACTGCCTTACCTGCCAGCATTCCAGACTGGAACCAGCAAAGGACTGAACACATCCCTGGTTGTAATGCCCATCTCCATTCTCCCCATCTCCCTTTCCACATCAAAGCAAATCAGACTTCTCAGAGACCCACTTTATTCAGTTCTGTACATATAGGGACATCGGCCCAAGCCCAACCCACCACAGCATGTATCACTCTGGAGAATAAAGCACCCTATGTACACAGCCAAAAGCTGCACTGCCTGTGCCCCTGGAACCCAGGTCTGGCTTTCCTAAGTCCCTTGCCCCTCCATGATGCCTGAAAGGGACAAGTGAGGGTCTGCCCAGCATTAGCACAAACAAGGAAATAAATAGGTGTTGGGGGAGCCATGCTTAGGACACTGCTCCCTGCTTCCTTCCTCCTAACTTTGGGAACCAACAGCACAGGAAAGCAGTCAGCCCTGGGTGGTCCCTTCCATATCTGTGATCCCAAGGCTGCTGCTCACCAAAGACAGGGCACAAGGTCGGGTGTTTGTTCATCCCCTTCTCTTAATCCATCTGGGCTCTTTATTCACCATCACCTGTTGTCCACAGCCTATGCAGTTCTCCTTTTGACCACCCACATGGTCTTGGTCAGGCAGGGGTAAGAGGAAATAATACAGCCCTGTCAGCCTGCACATTGCTGGGGCTGGGAGCCTCTTTGTGCTGTTGGGGATTGGCAACCCTTCAGCTACTGACTTCAGGGGCCAATGGGACTTGACATAACTTTGGTGAGAATAATCTCCTGCTGCTCCCCGTGTACTCTGCAGAGGAGGAAGAAAAGGAGAGACCCCTAGAGTTCAAATGAGAATGAAGGGAAGAGGAGAGGAGCGTATGTATTCCTGTGTGTATTTCTCAGCAGCCTCAGGTAGCTGTGGGGTTAGGAGCAGGAGGGGGACAGGCATCCCCAGTTGTCTAAGCACTAAACGTCTCAGTGCTCAGCCTGTCGGTACTAGCCACTGGGAGGTATGAACACATTTTGGGGAGAAGAGGGACCACTCTGAGTGTCCCTGCTTCCAAGTGCCGCATCACCCTCCCTAGAGTAGCTAGAGGCACTGCCTTGCCCCAAGTCAGCCGGTGGGGAGCAGAGGGTGGAGGGCTAGGGCGGCGTCCCAGGGCTGAGTGGGCTGTGGCCCTGCGCGGGGAAGGTGAGGGCGTCAGAGAGCCTCCTGGCTGGCAGTTAGGAACTCTTCCGCCCGTTTGTGAGCCTCTAGCGCCTTAATGGTGTACACGTCCTGGGGCAGCTCTGACTTCCTCCGAAGTAGCACTTTTTCTTTCTTGATGTCCTTTAGCATCTGTGTGTGGACATGGAGAAGACAAGGAATGGTGACCAATTCCCAGTACATTCCACTGTTTCCTCCCGTCCCTCCTTGGCTCTGCTACTCCTTTCTCCTCCCCCTTCCAGAGCTGTCTTTATTTCTGCTCCCCTGCCCTTCCTTTGTGCCCTGCCACCTGCACAGCCTCTGTTTCCACTGTCCTCTTCAGAAGCTGGATGTCCTCTGCTGTGGGGGTCTCTGTCTCCATTGAGTACACAGGAGGCAATGGCGGTGGAGCTCGGAACATGGGATACTGAGAAGAAAGGAGGCGTGACAAGCGGAGAGGACCACTTCAGAAGCCTGTGAACCTGTGTGCCTGTTCCTCCTTAGTCCCTCTCCCAGCCTAAGACAGGCCCCTCAGTTCAGGGCAGTGACAGGAAAACCTCACCTGGGGATTAAGCCGGGCCAGCTCTTCGATCTTTTGCCACATCTCTTCTCTTTCCTTCATTCGGAACCGGCCCCTGAGGGAGCAAAGAGAGAGTGAGTTTGAGAGAGAAGCAAAGGGGGCTGCTGATGGATGATCAGAGCCTGCGAGCAGAGACACACTCACTTCTGCTTCTCTGCCTTGTACTGTTGTGTGCAGTCATCAAACAGCTTCTGGTTCATCTCCATGAACAGCTTTAGGGCATTGTAGATCAGTCCATGGATTGTCCTGCCACCGGAAGAAGAGGTGTAAGAGGCCAGAGCCTGCCCTTAGTGCCTGGCCCCACTTTGCTACTTTGCTCTCTTCTAGGAGGTGTCTCTGCTAAGAGCTTTCTCATTTGCCATGCCCATTTCACAGAGCTCTATACAGTAAAAACTCATCTCTCTGCTCAAATCCTGTGACTTGAGATTGCCATCTCAGGGTCTTCACAAATATTGATCGGCCTTGCCCATCCTTCCCCTCACCCCATCATCCAAGACCTACCTTCTTCCCACTACTCCATTCTAGCCCACACCAGTGGCCTCCCAGCAGTGTGATGCATGTCTGCACCACAGTGTGATTGTTTTCAGCATGAAAGCCTTTTTACAACACTGGGATTCAACACACACTAAGGTCACATCAGCTTCCTAAAGCATGGAATTAAGCCGCCAAAGATGCAGGATTTCTGACTGCAAGAAGTGGTGTAATACAGGCCACTGCTCTGCTGTTTGTTATCACAGAGATCTCTCACATAGGTACCTTTTCTCCCCCATCAGTCCCCCGAAGCCCTATCAACATACAGTGGGCACCATCCCCACTAGCAGAGTGACCAGATGAAATCATTGGCTCCATAGATCTTCCACACCCTCACAGCTTACAAAACCAGAGCCCCACCGCAGCCTCCTACTTGTTCCAGTGGCTCTTGGAGTTCCTGTAGAGTGCAGGGAACATGATGGGGAGGACGCGGGCAGCATTGTCACTTATCAGGCTCATGATGTACTCATTGTTCCAGTAATAGAGAGCACGCTCTGCCACCTGGTGGGGACAGGCAGGACTCAGTGGGGGTACGGCTCGCTTGGCTCAAGAACCCCCTCAATTTCTGGGACGCAGGGGCTGGGATATGCTGGGTCTGGATCTCACCTGAAAATGGGGGCTAGAGACACACTTGGCAAGCTGGCGGAAGAGTGGTTCCATCACTTTGCTGAACTCCGAAGGTTCAATGACATCCAGAATCTCCTCTAGTTCATTCAGGAACATCACTTCCTTGGGGCTGTGGGTCTTCGGCCAGAACTTAAGAAGTCCCACAATCACCTGTGAGACAAGGACAGGGGGATAAAATTCTCAACAACTGTCTGGTTCTTCAGGAAGTCTTCCTACCCCTCCCCCCACTGCAGTGGGCATAGCACAGGTGGCCTCAGCTAACTGCTCGTGTTTCTCTGGCTTAGATCTATTTCCTACATATACGTAGGTTTTTCTTCTCCTTCAGAGAGGAAGCCATGTTACCTGGGCTACATCCCTCCTGAGCACCTGCCTACGGCACTGCGGGACATACAGACTGGCAAGTGCTACCTACACACAGGTGGATGGATGCTGGGGCTTAGACAGGGAATTACCGGCTCAGTGAGACTGCTCTCCTTCTCCAGGAATTGTACCACGCAGTAAGCCAGCTGCAAAAGGTTGAGGTAGAAAGGAGGTGAGGTGCAGAGCCCAGGTCTCATGGAGGTCAGTGACAGAAGCAAGGCCCCAAATGGAAAAGGGGTAGAGGAATTTTCCCCACCTGCTCCCTCTGCCTCCCCTCCCCAGCTAGAGTAGCTTCCCTCCCTGTCAGTTCTCTGCTGTTAGGGATCATCAGGAGGAAGGCGGCTTACCTGAGGGTGATAGACACTCAGGGACTTGACTTTGTGAAGGGGAAGCAGGACACGAATAAGGAACATCTTGTGCTCTTCCTTAAGAGGCAAGGCAAAGCCGTTGATGATGCTAGAGTTCAGAGAGGTTTGTTAGGACCAAAGGGCCTGGTCTAAGCTCAGTGCACCAACCTCCCAGCCTTTTTCAGGCATACGGGCGCCCACCCCACCTCTCACCTGCCCAGGATCTCTAGGAGCTCGGCAATCCCGTTGTGATGCTCCGTCTCATAGATGAACCTGGGGGAAGACAAAAGGGTCTCTTGACAACCCTGATGCCCCTTCTGAAGTCCCCCTACCTCCCTTCTTCCCCCAACGTAGCGGTGCTTGCTTTGCTCCTGAGCCTGGGCTCCTGGCCTCACCTGTAGAAGATGTGGTTGATCTGCCTACGGATATAAGCCCGGAGCCCCAAAAACTTGCCATAGATTCGATGCAAGATAGTCTTGAGGAAGTCCCGCTCTCGAGGATCCTCACTGTCAAACAGGTCCAGGAGCTGGGAGCAGGCAGGAGGAAAGGCAGCAAGTGAGGCAGGGGCTGAGGGAGGCAGGGCTGGGGAGACACAGGGTCCTGGCTGGGAGAAGCCCAAAGGCTCTCTGGAGAGGGGGCACGGGGACAAGTGTCTAGGAAGAGTGATTTTATTATACTGCTCTACCCAAGAGGACATCTGAGTATGCATGTTTGCATATCCCCATTGAAGGTGGGGCGGCGGGAGGGGGTGGCTAACTTGCTTTATCCATTTCCCTTCATTATGCTGGAAGCTTCTAAAGGGCAAAGTAGGTTTGTTTCAACCCCACTGTCTCCTGTACAGACACGGCTGAAACCCAGTATATTTGCAGAAGGAGAAAGAGCAGCTGGGACTGGAGTAAGGGATGTGGGTCCACAGTTTACGCGCTAGAAGGAGGGAAAGGACAGGAACCTCAGGGACTCACAGCAAGGACAAACTTCTGGTCAATGTATTTCTTGGCTATGTTTGGCTGGAAATCAGGAGACTCAAGGAAACGTAAGAAAAACTCGTACACGAGCTGTGGGAAGAAAGGAGCATCCACTCAGGGGGTGTTTCCAAAGACTGGGAGACACCGCTGGCCACAGGCCTCAGAGTGCCCCAGTCCCTCCGGCCAGGGCCAACCTGGAGATGTGGCCAGGCGGCTTCCAGGGTGGGCTCATCTTCCTCTGGGTCAAACTCGGCCCCGGTGGGATTTGATGAAGGTGGCAGTGTCCGGAAGAGGTTCACTGAAAACTGAAGGGCGGGCCCGGGTGAGAGCTCTGCCGGGGCTTCCCCAGGGCCCCCACCCCTGCCCGCCTTCCCCTTTCCCTGTGCCCACCATGGTAACAGCCTCGGGGTAAATGGCCTCGGTGACAACATCGCGGCTGTGGGTGATGTACTCCACCATTTCATTGAGTCCTGCCCGCTTCACCTCCTTGAATTTGAGGTCACTGAGTGGGTCTGACACAAAGTCAAAGAGGACACAGCACTGGCGTAGCTTCTGAATAAACAGCTCCTCCCGTTCCTGGGTTGGCGAATCTAGAGGGGGCCCGACAGTCAGGTTGCCCTCCTCAGTCCACGTCCTGCCTGTCTTACAGGGCTTCCCCCATCCCAGCCTGCTCCCCAGCACCCTCAATCCCTGTGGAACTCCCCTCACATTTGCTAAAATCCCATCCCCCCAAAGTACCCCAAACCTTCATTTGCCAGGGCCCACTGCCCCCCAGGCCTGGTGCACCAGCCCCCTTAACCTTTTCCAAATACCTTTCAGGGCAGGAAGCTTCTGTAACTCCCGGTTCTTGCTCAGATTGAAGCGAGAGGAGCTTTGCCGTCGCTCCTTCTTGACAATCTGGGGGCCACCTGAGTACTTGATTTTGCTGAGCTGCGTCGGGGGTGGTGTGCTGTTGCTGGGACGCTTGTTGGATGATGGGGGCTGGGGCTGCGGCTGGGGCTGCGGCTGCGGCTGCGGCTGCGGCTGAGCCTGGTCAAACAAGTGAATGGTTGAAGTCCCCTCCCCCAGTGATGTCTGCCACCCCAGGCCTAGGCCATCCCTCACCCCCCAACCCACTTATGTCGCCTAAGGCCAGGGTCAGAGATAGCTATGGGTTATCCCTGGAAAGGAGTGGTCACGAAGTCATGCTTCCCAAAGTAATGGCCACAGCCTGTGCATCAAGAGCCTTCAGGATGGTCACTCCAGCCCTGGCTAGTGTTGCTCAGTGGACTGAGTGCCTGCCTGCGAACCAAAGGGTCACTGGTGCAATTCCCAGTCAGGGCACATGCCTGGGTTGTGGGCCAGGTCCCCAGTAGGGGGCGCCCAAGAGGCAACCACATACTACTCTTTCTCTCCCTCTCTCCTTCCGCTCTCTCTAAAAATAAATAAATAAATCTTTTTAAAAAAAGTTAAAAGAAATTCATTCCCATGTCTCAGGGGCTTAACTACTAGAAATATAGCTTAAGAAAAATCCTAAATATTAAAAAAAGGCTTTGGCCTTTTTACAACCTTATTTATAAGAGCAAATAAATACATGGGATATCATGGAGCTAAAATCATGTTTATGAAAACTATGTACTAAATGTAATCATACATGGTTCCGCTGTGAAAAATATTTACTCAGTCATAGTCATATACCCAAAATTGGTGATAAGTATTTCGAGAGGAGGGGAAATGTCTGTGCAGAGATACAAGACACTGAGGCTTTAATTTTCCACAGTAGTGAGTCAATAGATAATATCAAAATCTCAAAAAAGTTTGGAAAAAAAACAGTTAAACAATTATATTTGGAAATACGGAAGTCTCTCTCCAAGGAAAGAGTTAGAAGTTGGAAGTGGCTGCCACAGAGCAACAAGAGAGGCGGGGGCCTGTGCACGGCTGTCCTCCTCACTGCAGCCCAAGAACACCGTCCGACTTCCGGAAAGATGTACATGTTTGTGATTATCATGTTGATAAAAATTTACAATAAAACAAAAAGTCTAAAACTATGTAATGACAGAAAACTGCTTGCCATGCTAAGTGATTTAAGGGTAATA
The DNA here is from genome assembly GCF_021234165.1 of Pteronotus mesoamericanus. Lineage (NCBI taxonomy): Eukaryota > Metazoa > Chordata > Mammalia > Chiroptera > Mormoopidae > Pteronotus > Pteronotus mesoamericanus. The sequence continues at coordinate 12,544,597 of NW_026555085.1, read as the reverse complement.
CAAAACTGTCCATACAGGAGAGCTCCCCACATTGCAACACATGGAACCTAAAACCCAGCTAAGAAGAAAAGAACTAGAGCAAGTCCACCACTGTGGTCAGGCCTATCTCCTGTGGCAACAGAATGACAGGTAACTTTTTTCTACTTTTCTATAGTTTGTAAATACAGCTAATTTTTAACAGCTGTCTTTACTTCCTCCCAGACACGGATGTCCGGGCCCCACGAAGCCCAGCGGCAGACGCCCACACACACCCTGGCAGGGCTGTCCACCCACAGGCACTGTCCAGGCACCCTTGCAGGGAGAGGAGGGACAGCTCTTGTCCCCAACCAGAGACTGCAGCAGGACCGGAGGCCACGCCCAGCTGGGCCCCAGACCACAGGAAAGCTGTCCTCCCTCCCGTCCTCCTACCTGCTGTCTCTACCTCCTCTCCATATGCGGCCCGCATACACTGTTCATTTAAATCCCATTACAATTCTATGAGATAGGCATTATTATTATTTCCCACCCCCTGGGTTTTAGGAATGCAGCCTGGAACCTCCTCAAATGTTCCTTAGAGTCCACTATCCTCCTTGGTTTAAAACGAGGACACAAAAAGGTATTGCACCTTTCAAAATCCAGATTAAGTCCCACCTTTTTCCAAAAAGCTTCCTCAGATGACCCCAGGCCTTAGGTATCCATCCCCGTCCCCAATCTCTTGACGCTACTTTGTCTAGACCGTTGGCTCTCTGATCATCCCCAGTGACAACTCTTTCTTGGTCTGTTCAAGTATCATTCCCCTACTAGACAGCAAGTGTCCCGAGAGCCTGGACGCTGGTTTGCACTGCCGTGGGTCCCCTCAACACTGGCAACTAACAGGCCTTCAGCGCATGTTTGGTTAGTTGACTAGCCAAGGCCTTTCCTGTCCCAACCTGGGAAGCCTCAGAACAGAGCCCCTGACTGTGGCAGAAGCAGAGTGGGAGGGAGAGACATTAGTGACAGTCGGGTTAGGGGCTTTGTGGCAGCAGAGGAACAAAACTCAGGGAAAAACGAGTCTCTCTTCGTCCTCCCAGGTAAGACGCAGACATCCTGCACCTCCACAAACCTCACACCAAGAGGACATCCAGAGAAAGGAGGCACTCCTCCCAGAAAGGGAGAAGCAAGGTCTCAGTTTTCTCTGCCAATGAGGAGGGGGTGGACTAGGTAAGTGTCCCCCAACCATTCTCCACGTAGGTTGCAAGAGAAAGTTGTGTGGCTAAAAATCAAAATTTAAAAACCACACTGGTTTTGTAAGGACCACTGGCTCCCAGGCCCCAGACACAAGAAGCATCCCTGGCCTGTTCTCCCTTCACTGGGAAACATGCTGGCCAGAAGGGAGGCATGAAGACATGCCAGAGACTCACTTCATGTTCCACACTTCCTCCTAAAAGCCCTGGCTTCTGACTTCCCCTCCACTGACCTGGAAGTGGGAGGCAGGTGAGTCCCCTGGACAACCTTCTGCAGCTCTCGGAGCACGACTGGACCAAAGACAACATGGCCAACCTGCTCTCCACCTTCTAACATGGCCCACCTGGTCCCACTTCTGAGACTTTGTAGTGACCATCGCCTCTGCCTGGAGCCTAAAGTACCTTCTCTTCCCACTTCTAAACTCTCAGCACGGTCCAAACTCCAAGACGCCCTCCTAGATTCAGGCCTCCAACAATCAAGTGGTGCTTTGAATTTACATACCATGCTCACACTCAGAAGATGACAATTATACTTGCTTATTCTAAACCAATGCTGGTCCAACCGCATCCTAATAGCCACCATTAATAATTCAACCCATATATTTACACATAAATAAAGAGGCAGAAATATCATTTAAGTACTAAATAAAGTATTGTAACAGAAAGATGAAAGATAAACAGTGAAAAATGCCACGACTAACATTATAGCTTGTATATAATAAATAACTAGCCAAGTAAATATCATTTTAGTTTAAAACCCTGAAAATCAGAGGCATCCTCTCCCATACTGACATCTAGAGCTCTATCTAGATCTGCTTAATTCTTTCCTTCCTTCATTTATTCAATAAACACCATGCTAATCATTAGAGATTAAAAGGTGGATGGGACATGGCCCTTGCCCTCAAAGAGCTCACAGTCCAGTGGGTGAGAGGGACACAGAAAGCGGCAATTAGTACAAGGGAAATGCGAACGCAGAGAACCCAGCAAAGGACATGGGGACCCAGAGGGCTAACTACAAACTTTGCCTGAAGGATTGGGGAAGACATCCCTGAAGAGGTGACTTTTAATCTGGTTCTTAAAGGATAAATGTGAGTTTAGACAAAGGAAGAAGGGAGAAAAGTAAAGCAATCCAGGTCAATAGAATTACATCCGTAAGGACCCCAGAGTCATAAAAGGGCTCAGGTGACAGGAAACGCGGATGGGAGTTCCAAGAATGGGCGGGCCAGCTCAGCAGGGCCGAGGGCGTGAATTTGAATTTGTGAACGATGAGATGCCAACAGAGGTTTTTAAGTAGAGGCCTGATAAGACCAAAAATGTTTTTAGGGTAACAATCTCGCTACAAGGAGGTAAGGCTAAAGGCGGGTAGAACAGGATAATTCCTTCCTCCCTCTCCGCCCCCTCCCAGAACTCAGGACAGGGCACGGCGCACAGAAAAGTCCACGGCACTGACCTGCTTTCTCCAAAGACAGACCAAATACGACCCCTGCCTGCAGCAGCAGGTCAGAGTCAGTCTGACCTCATCTCTTGAGACTCCTTTCCAGTCGAAGACTATCTTCTAAGATAGAATCTTAGAGCCAGTGTATGGTGTCAAGAACACAGGAGAACTGGCTCCTAAGTCGCAGGCCTAGGATGAATTCTAGCTGTGCCGTTTTATTGCCATGTAAAAGCTACTGTACATTGTTAAACCTCAGTTGCACCTGTTAAATGAGGACAGTGATAACGGAGTGACCTGGCAGGAGCAGTGACCTGATGGGGGCGTTGTGAAGGTGAAATGAGAAGGTTGCAGGATTAAATGCAAAGTACTCAATGCACTGCCTGGAATAGAGTACACCGAGTAGAACAGCGCCCCTCCCCAAATTCACATCAACCCAACATCTGTAAATGGGACCTTATTTGGAAACAGGGTCTTTGCGGATGTAATCAAGTTAAGATGAGGTCACATTGGATCAGGCTGGGCCCTAAATCCAATAGGACTTGTGTCCTTATTAAGAAGAGGGAAATCTGCACACAGAGACACGGACACACAGATAGGGGAGAAGGCTGTGTGAAGACGGAGGGAGAGATGGGAGTGATGAGTCTGTGAGCCAAGGTGCGCCGGGACTGCTGAAAGCCGCCAGGCCGGGGAGAGGGGCACGGCACAGGCTCCTCCCTAGAACCTCAGAGGGCCACGGCCTGCTGACACCCCGAGCTCAGATGTCTGGCCTCCAGAACTGTGAAAAAATAAACCTGTTATTTTAATCCACCCAGTTTGTGGTCATTTGTTATGGCTGCCCTAGAAAACTAATACAAGTTCAATAAAACCAATGTTGGCTGCTATAATTATTAGGATCAATTGGAAAGACAGGCAAATGCTTAACACAAGGTAAATACGGCTCTAAGAGCCTGGAATTCTAGACTAGATGAAGGGCAAGGAAAAGACTGTGCCAAACAGCTTTTGATGAGCTGGACCTCACAGCCTGGCTACCAACTTTCCCACTGTCCCTCTCCCTGGAGCCACATGGGTACATTTCTAGAAAAGCATGGAGCAGAATTCTTGCAGCTGCCTTACAGTTAAGCTCTGAGTGGCGTTTCACAAAGCAAAGCAAAAGGTGAACTTACTCCTTTCCCAGAGGGCCTGATATTGACTTACTGCCCATATCAGATTTGTCCGGAAAGGCAGTGAAGAAATCCTAGGAGCTGGTCTTGGGATATTTCTTAACCTGTTTGGCCTTCATTTCCCCACCTATGAAAGGAGGGGTGAGACTCTAAGGTTCCTTCCAGCTCTCATTTGAAATTGGTTCATTGGCTCATTGACTCTTCACTCACTGATGCATTTACATGCTGGTGTCTCCGGTGTGCCAGGTCCTTTGGCATTAAAAAGCCTCACATTAGAGCTCACATGCTAACAAAGGAGCCAACTGATAAACAAGGAATTCACATGGAATTGTTTCATTACAGCTGTGGTTAAGTGCTTCCGTGGATGGTACTGGGTGCCAGGGGAGCAAACAGCAGGACCCCTGACCTTGTCCTGGGGCTGGGGTTGGGTCAAGGAAGGCCGATTTCAGGAAGTGACATCAATGTAATAACTGAGCAAGTAGGAGTTCGTTAAGCGAAAGGTGGGAGCAGCCCCCTAACTATTCCTTTCTGTCCTTTAGATCCTGTTTCTAAGGCTCTCTTGATGCTTTGAATATCAGTTGCCAGTTCCCAACTACCCTTCCTGTGGGTTCCACAGATGTCTTCATTCCTAAAGGGGAGACTGAACCCAGAAGAAGCGCTCCCCGGAAGTAATCACCGACCTACTGTGAACCATGTGCACGAGCACACGGGTATGGGAAAGAAGCCAGCTTCTTCCCTCAGAGTCCACAGTCTGATGGGGAAAAACATGTGAGAAGAAATAGTTACAACACCCAGTGATAAGGACCATTCTAGAGACTTGATCAGATTACTATATCAGTGTAGAGAAAGGAGGAATTTATCCTCTGTGGTCCTCAACTCTCAGGTTTGTAAAATGAGGGAAACCTACCCTGCTTTTTCCAATTACTCAAGTGAGGCCTACAACAATGGTCACAGGTATGAAAAGTGCTTGGTTTTCTTTAAAAGTCATAGGATAGGGACAGGAATTACCCGGAAAAACCTAAATCCAGAGTTAAATACGTGTTAATAGGATCTCTTATCCCCAAAACACACAAGACCTACCCCTATTTCCTGTTCATCGTTCTGCACAGTCTAGAACAGGAGGCAGGAAGCGGAGAAATAAAGAACCACCAGTCCCTGGGTAATACAGGCACTGGCTCAATGTATTCATAGGATCACCCAGCACCCTAAGCATCGCAGCTGAGCACACCCGGAAACCTTCATGGACATACTCTGGACTTCCTTGAGGCCCGCCTCCCTCCAGCGTTCCCTCCGCTTGCCATTTATTGCTTTATAGCCCTAGATTGCTGGGCTGAGCTGACCTCTGCTCATGACTGTCCTTCAGTAGCTCCCTTCTGATCAGGACCAAGGGCAGTGGGCAGCCCAGCCCAAGTCAGGAACACCAGCCACTCCCCACCCGCTACCCCACCCAGAGCCATGCCGAAGCCACTTGCCACCCCACTGAGCACCCATGTACTTCTTTCCTTTCCCAGGACCTGGTACCCCTAGCTTTTTGCCCTAAAAAAAAGGAATTCTCAATACTCAAAGCTGGTAGGCAGAGAAAGAACTTTCATAGGAACCACTGGGGAGTCTGAAGAATGGGAGAGCTGATCTGGTCTATACCAGCCAAAGGGAAAGCCCGCCTGAAGGCAGACTGGATGGGCAGTCCAGGACCCTCCCACGCTGTGGAGCCTCCTTTGCCTTCTGCCCCTATAACTTTGGGCCCCCTGGGATCCCTTACCCCACTAGCCAGCCAGCAGCTGGAGCTGGCGCCTGTGGCATAACTAGGGTAGAACACGCATTCACATTCATTACCTCATCAGTGCCTTCGCCTCCACCATCCTTGCCCGAGCTGCTGGGCTTGGCCGTGCCTTTGGCAAGTTTGGGGGGCTCCTGAAGGAAGAAGATGGAGATAGTTAGTACATGCCTGGGGAAGGGAGAGGACTTGTCTGGACCCCTTAAGTCTTTGCTGTAATTATCCTCTGCCCAGCTGAATCAATCAATCAATAAGAATCACCAAGCACCTACCTTGTACCCAGGGGCTGGGGTTCACAAAGGGAAATCCAAAGGGAAACCCTCCAAAGAGTTTAGAATCTGACTGGGAAGACAACTCTAACACACGATAATTAAGCATGATAACACTCTTCCACCTCCCAAGGCTGGAGTGCGAATTAGGGCCAGCGAGGACCTCTGTCAACATCCAGGGTGAAAAGTCTTAACGGAAAAGCACCATGGAACAAACTGCCGTGGGCAGCGGGTGCCTGAGGCTCTCAAGCTAGAGGTGAGGGAGTCCTTACTCTCCCCCTACGGCCATCTGGGAAGAGCAGGAGGCTTTTTTTCCTTTTTCTTTTTTTTGGTATCATGAATTGCACCACACAAGAGGGTGCTACCAGCACAATCAGTGGGACCCAGGAATGCTAACAGGTATAGGAATTGTCCCAAAAACACCTCCGTGGACAAACACAGGGTCGGGGTAAGGCCCTGAGTTGCTGCAAAGAGTGAGGGCTAGTCCCAGTGTCGCTTGGGGACCTGGACATTGGCTTAGAGCCCTGCTCAGAATCTCTTTCTATGATTCAGGCCAAAAAAAGCAAGTGCACAGGACAGGGTGGGGAAAACGTAAAAAAGACTTGGGGATTTTGGTCAGACTGCAAGCTCAAAACTGTCATCTGTGTGTCGCAGATGTCTTGGCAGCTCACCTGACCCTCCATCCAGTTACCAGACTATGGAGTGCTTGGCACGGGGGGACATGGAAGCACCCCTGTCCTTGGCACTGACAGAGCCATTCTGGAGGCTCCGGTTCAGCTGCAAGCATCAGACTTTGGGAAGGACAAAGACAAATTTTACGTTTTCTTCGGGGGGAAATGCAACCATAGTGGGAGTAGATTCAAAAGCTTGTCCTGAGAGCAACAGCTGCAGGAACTGGGAGAGGCAACAATGGAAGGGAGGAGTCATGGCGGAAGGGGGAGCAAGAGGGATCTTTACAAACAACTGAAGGGCTGCCCTGTGGACAAAAGATGCAGCTTGTTCTATGTGGATCCAGAGGCCCAAGAGCCAGGGGCTGAAGTGGCGGGAAGACAGGATGAAGCTCCAAACAAGGAAGAATTTTTTCCCAGAGCAGCTGCACAGAAACTGGCTGCCTGGTGAGGCTGTAAGCTCCCCAACCCCAAGAGCAATCAAGCAGGGGAGCAGTCATGCCTCCGCCAAGAAATGTCACAGAAGGGACTCAAGCCTTAAATGAAGACTGGATTGGAGGCCTGTGGAAATCACTTCCAGCTCTGAGATTCTGTGACTCAATGACATGCAAGCCCCTTCAGTGAGAAGTGTTAAATCAAATGACTGTGACTATGGGGGCAAAAGGATTTCAGAGAGAAGAAAGCTTTGTGTGGGCTGGAGTAGGGGAAGGCTTCGTGGGGGCGGGGAGGAAGAAAGCCACTCCCAGGTGTGGAGCAGCTCCAAGCAGTCACAGCAGCAGGCAGCCTCCTTCTTTGGGCTGAGTACTCTCCTAGTGCCTTCTCACTGGGCTGGGCACACTGACCCCTCATCAAGGGGCCAGGGAGCGGCTCAGACCATGGGGTGGAGAGAAAAAGGATGAGGTGGGTGCAGGCAGGACACAACACTGGGGGGACTGCACACGCCCCAGATGTGGGCGTCTTGCACAAAGCGGACCCCTCTTCATGTATGTCTCATCTTTCTATTTAATCCTAAGCTCCTGGGTCTCTTTTGTGAACCTACCTTATGGCACTCAGTCATATCTCTCAGGAACTGCGCCTAAGAGAGGTCCCAGTTGCCTGGGTGTGTGCAGAGGTGGGAAGACCAGGCCCACAAGTCGCCCTGCTGCCTGGCCCCTGCAGAACAGGTGAAGTGCACACACTTGAGCCCAACCCAGCAGTCCAGTGCTACAAGGCACCGTGGGACCAGCCCTATGTTCTGGGCCAAATTCTTACTAGTTATATAATCACGTGCAAGTTCTCTAGCCTTTCTGAGTCTGTTTCCTTATCTACTAAGTGATGACAATCATGGCACCTAATTCCCTTAGCACAGTGTCTGGCACATGAAAACTTTTTTTTTTTTAATCCTCACTACAGGACATTGTTTTCAATGCTTTCAGAGAGAGAGGAAAGGAGAAAAATATCAATGCAAGAGAGAAGCATTGGTTGGCTGCCTCCTGCACGCACCCTGACTGGGGGTCGGATGCGTCCAGACCAGGGGCCACACATGCTCACACCTGGACCCAGGATTGAACCCAAAACCTGGGCAGGTGCCCTAACTGAGAATCGAACCCACAATCCTTCAGCTGTAGGACGATGCTCCAACCAACTGATCCACACTGGCCAGGACTGGTATATGAAAACCTTAATATTAGTGTTATTACTATTACTATGAACAAGAACAAAATGGGAGGGAGCAGGAGCACCTGACTCAGGAACCTAAAAGATGTAAGTCCCCGATCAGAATATAAGGGAAGAGGAGGGATGCAAATCCCCCCAAGGGACTGACTCAGCACCCATCCACTGAGCACCTACTGCGTGCAAGGAAGATGCCAAACCAAAATGGAACTTAGATATTATCTCAAGAAGAAGAAAAGACTTATCCATAATTAATTCCAGTCCAGGAGAACACAAAAGGGACATACGTGACCTACTAAGTGTTCTGTAAATCCAGGGGAGGAGGCAGAGCTCACTCCTAACTAAGGGTTCAGGAAAGCCTTCAGGGGTGAAGCTCTGAAGGACGGGCCAAGATTGGGACCAACAGAGATGAAGGAGAAACAGGAGAAGTGATGGATGAGCAATAAAGATAATCTACCCACTCCTCCTTTTGGTCCCACCCCATTCAGGTAGACCTCAGCCACATGTCACCTCCCTCCTCCTCAGGACTTGCCAACCATTGAAGGAGGCCAAATGCAATTGGAAATCAAAAGTAGAGCGTTAAACCCTGAAGGGGATCAGAGATGCCTGGCCCCATGTACCCTGATCCTTCCAATATTCTTTTCCAACCAAATACTTATACCTTTGGTCCTAGCAAGTCTAATCTAAAATTTTTCTTCTTCTCAATCATCTCATAGAGAAAGGCTCTCTGTGGTTGGGACATTATCTGTCCTATCAGACTAAAAACTTCGGATAGGTAGAAACCTCACCAGCTACCCCTGAATTCCATGCCCCTCCACCCTCTTTGAAGGAGCCCTCCCGCCCCCGGTGGGGCTGACTTGTGCGTGTATCATCTAAAGCTAAGCTGCCCAACCATGCAGCATGCCCACTCCCCAAGTACAGGGTCTGGGTGAGGCACCCCAGGAGGCTCAGTGCCTAGTACATCATCAACCCTCCATTCAGAATGTCAGGTCCTGAGAGGTTATGGGGACAACCCTGGCAGATCTCCAACAGCCCCAGGATAAAGAGTTTAATTGATAAGGTCAGAGATGACAGCCCAGCAAGCCAGCCAATCAGAGGGTAAATGAAATCGTGACACCTCTGGGGTCATAAAGCAGGTTGCTTTATATTGGTGCAGAACACCAGGCCAGAGCTGTCCCCCACCACGAGGGGCCAGCCCAGGAGAGAAGTGGGGGGAGGCTGGAACTGGTATTCTAGCATCCTCTGTGTGAGTCTGTATCTCAAAGGAACCACATTCTGAGTCAGACCTCAGCAACAGCAGGAAACAGGGTAGAGAAAGACAGGGATGAGGAACAGAGGAAGGTGGTATGGAGGTAGACGAGGAAGGTGAAAGGCGGCAACATCAAGAACGGCCTGCATCAGGACGCCATGACAAAGGTGAGGGTGTTCAGGGGTAGCTAGTCCAGGGGGTAAGAAGGAAAACTAATCTGATAGTGTGGGCAGATTCCGGATTTGCGAGCAGTATGGCCCAGGGAAGACAGAAGTTCAGCACTGGTGCCAAAAGGGGGAAATGCAAAGGACTAAGAGAAGGAACCTGCACAAATTAGGAAAGGTGACTGGTTTAGAATGAACCTGGCAGTCGGTTGATGCCTATTAGAAGAGCCCTGATATTGCAGTTGGGCCTCCAGCAGGCTGTGTGACCTTGGCCAAGTCCCTTCCCCTCTCGGGGCCTCAGCCTCTTCATCTGTACCACTCTGGATAGCACTGAATGCATTCAGAGGTCCAGTCCAGCACTGACATTCTGAGGTTCCACAGACAGAAGGAAAGGCTCAGTTCTGGCTCACAAGTTTGTGTGTGAAGAAAGAACTAGAGGGAGGGGCCTAGGCCAGATTTGATGGAAAAGAGAAAGCAGAGCAGTTCTAGGTCAGGGAGCTTGGCAGAGCGGGAGAAGGGGCTGCAGGGGAAGGTGGAGAAGGCCGGCCCAGGCCCAGGCGGGTCAGAAGGGGAGGGAAGGGGCTGGAAGGGGGAGTAGTTCTGGAGGGACTACCCTAGATGACGGGCTGTCCCAAACGGGCAAACGGGTAGGGGGATGGAGGGAGTGAATGGCTGGGGGAGAGAAGGCAGGGGAGTGACCTGGGAGTGGGACAGATCCGGAGGGAGTGGGTTACCTTGGGCCCGGGATAGATCTAGAGGTGTTAAGTGTTGCGGGGCGGAGGGGGGGGGGGCACTCTATCCCGCGCAAGGTGAGGCGCTTTCCCAGCTGCGGCACAGGCTGGGGGTGCGACCAGCAGCGGGGCCTGAGGGCTGGCCCAGGGAGTCCTGCGGGGGCCGGACGGGAGGGTCTGTCTGGGGCTGTCCCGGGCCTGGCTCGGGCCCCTCCCAGAGCTCCGCGCAGGCCCCAAGGCGGACGCGCGGGTTAAAGGGCCACGCTCACCTTCTCCTTCTTGAGTTTATAGGGCATCTCGGCCCGTCCGGACCCGGCCCAGCTTCTGCGGCCCCGCTCCGGCTCCGGCTTTGCTCGGCCGCACTCGGCCCGCTCGGCGTCTCTTCGCCACCGCCTGCGCGCTGCGCCCGGGTCGATCGGTATCTGCGCCTCCAATTGGCCCGAACTCTTACAAACCTGCCTGACAACCAGGCGCCGCCTCTTCGGATTGGTCATTGGAGCCAAGCTGCTTCCTTTTTTTTCTCATTGGAAAGGAAGAGTACAAACCGCCAGGGTTCGGCTCCAAGAATTGGCTCAAGTAGGAGGTCCCGCCCCAAAGTGGGTCGAGCTTAGTGAAGGAGGCGGGGGTAAGGGGAAGCCCAAGCTTAGCACTTAGTGCCGCACTCCGGCGTCTGTGGTACGTCGGCCTCGGCCTTTATTCGCAGCCGGTTCTTTTCTAAAGTGGCTGTCACTCATTCCTCACTTTGCTCCTCCGCCCAGTTCGAAAGAAGCCCTAAAATGAAGGGTGCCTTTCTACATCAGGGTAATGTAGTTCTAATTGCACACGCAAAATTGGTGGAGAGAGCGCCCAGGAATTCTAGACGGCTCCGTTTCCTAGACAGGGCTTGCACAGAATCAAAGGGGAAGCCTGGCAGGCCCGGGGCATGGGTAAGATGAGATGAGAATCCTGGGTTTGTTGCAGCTTTGGGAAGAGGATCCCTGTTCCTACTGCAGGTGTCCAGGGATTGGGGAGCCAGCTAGATTTGCGCACTTGGGAACACAGTGGAAAAGCTACCTCATTGTTTAGTGAGTGTCTCAGGAGGTACATCCCTTACATCCCACCCTACCCAAGCCACTGTCCTAATAATGGATAAGATCAGTTCCTGCCCTCAAGGAGTTCCAGCCTGATGAAGTTCACAGACATGTATAAACAGATGATTAAGATAGGGTAATAAATTACACAAACGAAGAGGAGGCTGGAGGAGTATGTTTCAGAAAGTTGATTCCAGTAACAGATTGACTACACGAAGAAACTGGAGAAGGCTCAAGAATAAGCCTGTGGTCCTTTGCCCAGGAGAGCAATGTTATAAGACAATGGCCATGGGCATAAAGAAGAAAGGATGAAATAGAAATGTGTAGAATCAACAGGATTTGGTGGTTCGCTGGACCGTGGGGAGGATGGTAAGGGAAAGGGGGGAGTTGAGTATCAGAGATGTAGAAGGAAAACTAGTGTCATAATGGCAAAGGAAGTGAAAGAATTGGTCAATAGTGTCAGATTCCAAAGAAAGATTGAGAAAGATAAAGATCAAACAGCATCACCTTGATTCTACAGTTGAGAGGTTATGGGTGATCTTCGCAAGAAAGTTTCAGAGGACTAGAAGGAAGCTTATAATGGGTTGAAGAGCCCCAAGAGATATGGGAATAAAAGCAATAAATATAGGCATCTGGTTTTCTTACCGAAGCAGTATTTGGCTCCCAATGACTAATGATAATTTCAAGGTAATACAGAGTGGCCTGTGTGCCAGCCATTATTTTCTGGAGGAAAAGCCAGAAAGGAAAGGACATTTATTTGTGGATGGATATTCGTGTCTGTATGGGTGCTGACACAGACAGAATACCAGGTGTGTTTTCCAATTCCGAAGGCCTCCAAGGGCACCATAGTCCTAAGGCCTAGAGCTTGTCTGCTACTGTGTATAAAGCAGGCATATCCTCTTTGGACCCACCTCATCATCCTCCCAGTCCTTGGTCACTCTAGGAGGCTGGGGATGGAGGCACATAATAGTTTAGAACTACCAAATAGGAATTTTTATTCATGCTAATTCAGCTACCTAGTACATTCCCTTATATATATAAACATATTTATATGTTTATTGATTTTTAGAGAGAGAGGAAGAGAAAGAGAAACATCAATGTGAGAGAGAAATGTCGACTGACTGCCTCCCACCTGAGCCCCGAATCCAAAACCTAAGCATGAGCCCTGACCCAGAATCAAATGCACAAGCCCTTGGTGCAAAGGGTGATGCTCCAACCAGCTGAGCCATACTGGCCAGGACTGTTTAGTGCATTCTTGCACACTGTTGTAAAGATGTAGAACTGAGCAATTTCAGGTTTAGGACTAGAGGTACCTCCAGGAACTATAATCAGACATTTAAAACAATCTTCTTGAAGCTTTAAGGATCGAAATACTTTATAACATGTAAATCTATTCAACTCTCAGGTTTTCAGGAATGCATTATGTTCAAAGTAGATGACTGCCTCAAGATGCCTGCTGTGAAGGAAGGGAGAAAGTTGGGCAGTAGCTGGAAGAGAATGCAAGGTCCAGAAAGAGTAGATTGCCATCAACCAGTCCAATGATTGTAAGTACAAATATATTGTTAATTACTGGAAATATGGCCTACCAGTGCCCAGTGGCTTGTACAGAGCAAGGAGGTGGACACAAATATGGAATCTAAGTAACAGTACAAGCTGTTGTTTCGGTGCTCGTGACTGAAGCCTTGAACCCCTCTCTTCTGCTTGGTCTGCTGCCCCCTCCTGCCCTCCCCAGGGTAGGAAGAGGAAATGAATCTCTGGTTTGTAAGGATTGGCTGGGGGAGAACAACTGGTTTTGGAGGGATGAAAAGGCGAAACTGCTTTGTGTTTGCTTCAAGTTTGGTGGGAGTAGAAGAAACAGGACAAGAAACACTGGAACGTGGGTTTTGTGTAGGACGTGATGGAACAGGTGTGGCAGCACCAAGCATTCCAGGGCTACGTGAATCACATTCAGTAATTCAGCCAGCAGGCACTCCATATCCATAAGCATGTCTGAGACCGTTTTATAATCCTACCACTCCCTTCTGCAACCTTCCCACAACACCCAAACCTCAGCGCCTATAGTTCCACACTGGGAACTGTAGGATTTCCACGGAGGAATGCACTTCTTTCTTAACACTCCACCCACAGCTCCCAGCCCCTTGCCAAAGTTGGTTCACTGCACGCTGACCCTTCAATGATCATTCAGTACTTTCAAGTACATGTTATGTGGAAGGTGGTTGAGAGTACGTTACTCCCCTAGCAGGCGCGAAAGGCAAATCCCTGGAAACAGTTCAAAGGACGCGTGCACAAAGACCATGCAACCGCAGTAATTGGGTTACTGCCATCGAGGCAGTAGCCTGATGAAGCCAAGGCGCTACCCACCCTCTCAGAGCGAGCGCGCTGCACCCGACGCCCCACCCACTTGCCTCGCACCTCCCCTGACGGAAGCGGAAACGGCGTGCGCGCCTCTGTCGTCAGCTCTCTGGCTCCGGAAGGTGCGCTCCTTCACTTTCCTCCTCGGTATCCTGTCACCATGGTGTTGGCAGTCTTGCGGGTCCTGGAGCCTTTCCCGAACGAGACACCCCCGTTTGCGGTGCTGCTGCCGCCCGGGGGCCCGTGGCCTGCGGCGGGGCATGGCCTGGTGCTGGCCCTGCGGCCTGCAGGGGAGAGCCCGGCAGGGCCGGCGTTGCTAGTGGCGGCCCTGGAGGGAACGAGCGCAGGGACCGAAGAGCAGGGTCCCGGGCCCCCGCAGCTGCTGGTTAGCCGTGCGCTGTTGCGGCTTCTGGCCCTGGGCTCCGGGGCGTGGGTGCGGGCGCGGCCTGTGCGGCGGCCCCCAGCGCTGGCCTGGGCGTTGCTTGGCACCTCGCCCGGGCCCGGGCTCGGACCGCGAATCGGGCCGCTGCTAGTGAGGCGTGGAGAGGTCCTACCAGTGCCCGGACCACGGGTGCTGGAGACGCGGCCCGCGTTGCAAGGACTGCTAGGCCCAGGGACGCGGCTAGCTGTGACTGAGCTCCGTGGGCGGTCCAAATTGTGCCCGGAGACTGGGGACAGCAGCCAGCCCACACCCCCGCCTTTGGTGTCCTTCTTCGCGGTTTCCGGTACAGTCCGGCGACTCCGGGGAGTTCTAGGAGGGACTGGAGATTCACTGGGGGTGAGCCGGAGTTGTCTCCGTAGCCTCGGCCTCTTCCAGGGCGAATGGGTGTGGGTGACCCGGGCCGGAGAGTCAGCAAACACTTCCCAGCCACACTTGGCCACGGTGCAGGTCCTAGAGCCTCGCTGGGATCTCTCTGAAAGGCTGGGACCCGGCTCGGGGCAGTTGGGAGAGCCCCTCGCTGATGGACTGGCCCTCGTGCCTGCCACTCTGGCTTTCAATCTCGGCTGTGATCTTCTAGAAGTGGGAGAGCTCAGAATTCAGGTAGGATATAGGACTGAGGTCAGGCATGCTTATCCTCCTTATCCCCCCTTCTTTATTTTAACCGAATTGGAAGACCAGAGCTGTAAAATTGAGGTCCCTTACTGCTTAGATCTTGGACTTCTCGCCTTATTGATTCATTCTCTACATTCAAAATATAATTTCCTCCAGAGTGTGGTAGTGCATGGGAAGGGCTTTCTTCTATTCAGGTGAAATGTGAGATGCACAGTCTGATTACTGGGGGTTATTCATTATTCTCAATCTAATCAGGTGTTTGTTAAATTGCTACAGTGTATCCAGTATTGTGCTGGGTAATATGGAAGATGATACTTACAGGCTTTTGCTCATGCTTATCCTTGGCTTCAAATTCCTTCCTAGTCTTATCATCTTTATGTGTTCAAATCCTACCATCCTTTCCTTCAAGGCCCATCTAAAGATGCCACCATCTTTACTAAGCCTTTCGTAATTTCACCATGAAAAATTTAACATGACATCTTCCTATAGCATTTTGTTCTTTTTTTTATGGCATTTATTTTATTTTGCCTTGTTATGTTCATGTAATCTGTCTAGTTCCCAATTATATATTGTAAATTCCTTGAAAGGAGGGCTCTTTATTATCTTTGGGCCTGGTGTTTAATTGTAATATCTTATTAAATATATCCAAGTGAAGTTTTTGGCTTCTGCCTTTAAGGAGCCTACTTCAAGACGATAATTGTATTTGGGGGAACAAATATAGTCTAATGTTTAGTTAAGCACATAGATGCATGGTTAGGCCTGCACTGTCCAATATGGAAGCAGCTTTCCATTCTGTGACTCTTTAATTAAAACTAAATGAAGTTAAAAACTCAGTTCTTTGGTTGTTTTAGTCACATGCCAAATGCTCAGTAGACACATGTAGATGCAGAACATTTCTATCACAGTACAGAGTTCTTTTAGATGATGCTGGCATAGCCAGTTAGGGGCATGGGATGTGAAGAAGGGATATAAGATATGCATGAATGGGAGCCAGGAGTGGGTTTCCTTCCAAATGGAGGAAAAACTACTGGAGTATTCAGACTGGAGCTCATTCAGCTGAACCAACCCTTTAAGCTTCAGTGAGATCATATCCTTTTCCCACAGCCTGAATTCAAAGTATCCCCACTAATGTCCACCTAATGTCAATCCCAGTGACTGGTGCCGCTCAAAGGACTGTGGGAATTAAATGTCTGCCATTTTTAGTGGCTCTGGCCCAACTTAAATATATCTCTGAAGGCTTATCTTTACTGGGGAACTTTTTGGAACTAACATTAGCAAAGTCGCAGTCAGAGACCTCTTCCTGGTGCTCATTGGAAGGAGAGGTTTCTGTTTTCTAGGTAAGATACTGGTATTTAGCTTTGCTACCCTAGGCCTCTCCTCCCATAAGCCTTGTGGAGATGAAAGAGGATGAAAATAAAAATACTGGCTGGTAAGAGATAGGTCAGAGCCCAACTCTTTAGAAGAAGATTATAAGGTGGTGGATATTTCTTTCATAGAGATACTTGGAAGGCTCCAGCACCCCTGAAGACAAAAGAAGCTGCTCAGTGCTGCCTGGCCCTCCGTTTGCCAAAGAGTTACACATCGAAATCGTGTCTTCTCCCCACTACAGCACTAACGGAAATTATGACCATGTTCTTTATCGGCACTTTCAGACACCCAGGTTAGCTGGCCACCCCTTTTAGGAGGATAGCACGTCACCCTTGTTGCTCTCCCATCCGATCCTACCTAGATCCAGGTACCATGGAGCCTCAGATTTTAAAAAGCTACGTTTTAAGCAATATTGTGGCTAAACGCCTCTTGGTTTGTCAGGCATACAATAGTAGAAAAATCTGGACATTTCTGAACTGAGAAACTGCTTTGATTTGAGCTTCAAGAGAGCCAGGATCCTGCTTCAGCCCTTCCTGGTTTCCGATTCCCCTGTCTAGCCATTTCCTCCAGCTCATTCTAGGTCAGACTTGTTCTCTGAGCAACTGCTTGGGAGCTCTGGGTGGGCAGTAGGCCCCTAAGAACTAGTCTTCATGTTGGGGTTGGGAGCGGGGAAGGAACATGTCAGGCACGTGCACTTGACCCCCGACTGTGAGCTGACCAGGGCCACTGCTCTGTTACAGGGCAGTCCAGGAAGGGGATGTTCTGTGTGTGCCAACAGTCGGGCAAGTAGAGATCCTGGAAGAAAACCCAGAGAAACTGCCCAGGTATGCAGCTGTCTCCTACCTTACGACTGGGGTTCTTAATCTAGCTGCTGGAGTTCTACAACCCCCTCTTCCCGAGTGGTATGGAATAATTTTGTGCATAAGAACATTTTGTTGTTACATACTTCGCTGGAGAGAAGGTACACAGTCTTTTCAGGTTCTCAAATAGGCACATGACTGAAAAAAGATGAAAAACCACTGCCTGCTAGCTTGGGTTTATCCTCAAATTGAATGGTGGTCCTAGATAAAGTAAAACATTTAAAATAACTTAATGGCCTAGGCCAAAGTGGAATTTCTTGTCTTCCATTCTCAACCACAGTGTTGTTTGGGGCGGGATTTGGGCCGTACCTCCCACATACTCAGCATAAGGAGACCCAGGCTCCAATTTCTGCCCCAACTGATGGGGTGTGCACATGTTGCTTCTCGGTCTTATGTCCCAAAAGAGGGAGAGCGGGATTGCTGCTGTCCCTGAGAGCCTTCTCTCTTTCCTTATCCTCAACAGAGAATAAGAAATAGAGCAGAACAGAGCCAAGAACCTTAAAACAGGGAGTCCAGCCATTCTCTTCCTGTTGACTCTTGACCAGAGGTTCCTTGTAAAATGGTGAGGCAAGGAATTCAGAGGCTGCTTCGGCCTTAAGGGAAGGGGGGAAAGTACATGGACCCTATACCCCGACCAGTCCCTATATTCAGGACTGATTTCCTGTAGCGATTTACTAGGACAGCACAACTGATAGACACACAAACCCAACTTTCAGGGGAATCTCAGTGAGGTAGTGGGACCACCCTGCAGGAACTTGGGTACGAGAGCCATCAGGACCAAGGTCTCGGGGCCTAGCCAGCCAGGGTCCCCTTCCCGGAGAGAGATGTCATGGTTGGAGGACCTGATTTATTTTTGACCAACATTCAGAGCCTGGTTCTGGCATTGCTCAGTCTCAGGACGGTGGTAGTGCCCTGTGTAACCACGGCACTCTCTGAGCTTTCCCCAATCAAATCTACAACTGGGGCTTGGTGGGAAATGACATGCTGGTACATGCCAGGCACTTCCCGCTTCCATCTCCCGTCCTAAATACAGCACATGTCTATGAGCTAGCTTTCTGCAGGAAAACTACAGAATGTCTACCCTTCGTACTTTCAAAGGAAAACAGGTGCTAGGCCCTCCTGAGACAGAGCAGCAAGCCAAGCCTGTTCCTGGATGCCTGCCATTCTAACCCTATAGAGATCTGCCTCCCTCCTCTGGGTGCTGAGCATATATTTCTCCCTCCTGAGCAGGTCCTGGAAAGAAGGATTGGGGTGGACAGCTGGGTCCAAGGACAGATAAGAACAAGTACTTTAGCCCTCTGCCCTGGACTTGAAAAGGGAAGCCCTGCAGAGAGTATCCTGTGGTAGTGTAGCTGCTTCAGATTCTACCCTATATCCCACTTCCCTAACCAGGCAGCAGCGCCAGCTCCACTGACTCCCCTCTGGCTCTTGAAAACACAGCTAAGTGTTTTCCAGCAGAGTCCAGATATGTTGCAAAGTTCTAGCCCTCATACTCTGTGAAGTGGGTCCAACCGCCCTCCAGGGAAGAGAGGAGCGTCTCCCTAACCCTCCTCTGGAGTGCGGTCCCTCCTTGAATCCCAGTGCTGGCCACATGCACTCTGACTCAGGATGCTGGGCTTGAGTAAGATTCTAGGTTATAGACCCTCCCATTGTTTACTTACAATGATTGATAGTAAGACACACTTTTCCTTATGTTCTAGTTTTTAGCATAATCACTGCCTATTGTAATAGAAGAATTTCATGATCCTAACGTGTATGCTTCCCTCTGCTGCCCTGAGGCATTCCCACCACCCCCCTTTTGCTATGAGAGGGAGCAGCTTTGTGACTGGGACCCTGTGAACAAAGGAATTAGGATCTTGATTGAACCTTAACAAGATCAGGGCTATCCACTGATTCTGTCACTGCCTTGCTGCCTGAGCATTAAAGAGGAGAACAGTTGATCATTTCTTTATCTGGAAAATTGGGCTAGGAACTGCTGCCTGCAATAGCAGCAGCAGGAGGCTGGGTAACCCTAGTTCACTGTGGCGCTGGCCAGTGACTGCATAGCCCTGGTTATGACTGGGAAGCTTTAGAAAAATACTGATGCCTGAGTCCCACCCATTCCCACCTATAGGGTCAAAATCAGGTGGAACTGGGGCCTGTGCAGTTTTTTGATTTTTCTCCAAAGACTGGGAAAATGTTCATTTTAATTGAGATATAACTCATATACCATAAAATCCATGCTTTTAGAATGTACAGTTCAGTGGTTTTAGTGTATTTGCAAGGTTGTATAACCTATTCACAAGGTTGTGCAACCTAATTCCAGGATATTTTCATGACCCCTAATAGAGACTCTTAACCCATTAGTGGTCATTCCCTATCCCCTCCCTTTTTCAGCCCCTAGCAACCACTTATCTGTTGAATGGAATCATATAGTATATGAGAGATACTGACTTTTAAAAGTTTCACAGTTCCAGTTCTCTTAGTGCCTTTGTTGCTGGTTTCTAAGAGCTTACTTACGACTAAAATGTTAACCATTTCTCATGCATTGCAAATTAAATACCATGTTTTCTGTGATTTTACTGTGGTGGTTTATTTTTTGGTTGTACAGAAATTGTGTATTGAAATAAGTTCTTTTTTTTTTTTTTAAGTTGCGCAGATCATTCTAATGTGCAGCCCAAATAGAGAATCATTAATCATTAGATGTCATTATTAAGGAATCTGCCTGCAATAAGATTTTGTGGATTATTGACTAAGAACCAAGGGACTCTCCCTGCTGAGGTCTGGGGGCCTTGGTGGGTATGTGTTTGAGAGGCTGTATTGTGAAGCCACTGGAAATGGCCAGATGATCATCGCCTAGTGCAGCAGTGGCTTCTCCCATTGGAGTGAGTGGGTGGGCCAATTACCGGAGACCCTCCGTCCAAGGCTCCCTAATTGTTGTCATGAGGGACGTGGAGGACAGCCATAGCTCCTGCCCTCAAAATGTGTATGACCCAGTGAGAGAGATGAGACAGACCATCTACCTTCCCCCTCCTCCCCCCACCCTAATCCCCACCTTGTCTGGGTATTTATTTGTGCTGCGCTTGAGTTTGCCCCTGAGGTGGACCTCTGTGATTGAGACAGCCACCTTGTCCTTGGGGAGGGGATATGTGGGTCTGGATCTGGGATTCATATGGCCTCTTTCCTGCAGGTGGCAGGAGATGTTCTTTAAAGTGAAGAAAACAGTTGGGGAAGCTTCAGATGGACCAAGCAGCACCTACCTGGCCGACACCACCCATACCTCCTTGTACTTGGTGAGGCCCCGGGGTAGGAGTACACCTGAGGAAGGGAGTAAAAACCACTTTTAGAAACTAAAGGTTCCTCCCACCTTTCGCAGGTGGGTTCTACCCTGAGCCCCGTTCCAAGGGTCCCTTTGGGAGAATCCAGCCTCTGGAGCAGCTTGTCTCCTCCAGGCCTGGAGGCCTTGGTGAGCGAGCTGTGTGCTGTCCTGAAGCCTCGCCTCCAGCCCGGGTGAGTGAGGCTGCAGCCTTAGAGAGTGAGGGAGGCCTGCTTGCAGCATCCCTGGAGGGACAGCAGGCCAGACAAGTAGCCCACAATGCCCCGGCGGAAGTGCCACTCGGGGGCCTGCCTTGAACCAGTATGCAAAGGTCGCTGGCCCACGTGCTTTCTGTAAGCAGAGTCCCAGACTCCTTTCCAGGACTAATACCCATCCTTCAAGGCGGGCTGTGGAAGCAGACTCTCCACCAGAGACAGCTGTCTGTGAGACTGCTCTTGCCTTTGGGGAGGCCACTGGCCACCCTGGTCTTTGCCACCCTGACCCTGACAGACACAGCGCCCCATACCACTGGCGCACGTGTAGGCACAGACCCCTCCCTAATTCCAATACGGCCCAGGCCAGACACAACAGTCAAGGCTTTGTTGAAAACACAGCGGTGACAAGAGAGACTTAGTCTTGGCTGCTGGGTATGCACCGTACCCCTGCCAGAGCACCGCAGGTGGTGTGGGAGGTGAGCGTGTGGAGACAGCCCTGGGGGAGGGGATGCCTCAAGGAGTGAGAAACAGGGAGTCTGTGCTCTAGATCCAAGGGTCCCTCTGTTCCTGGGGACTCTAAAGTTTGGAGGAGACAGGTGTCTGTTCTCTGGTTGCAGGGGCGCCCTGCTGACAGGAACTGGCAGCGTCCTCCTGCGGGGCCCCCCAGGCAGTGGGAAGACCACAGCAGTTGCTGCTGCCTGCAGCCGCCTTGGGCTCCACTTACTGAAGGTGAGGGAACTGGGAAGGGAGAACCCCAACTGCTTCCACTCTCCAGCCCAGATGCCCCCTCCCTCTCTCCCTCCCCCTTCTCCCTTCTGGCTACTAGCCTGGCTCTAACACCTCAACCCAGTGGGTCTGCTGTATTCCCATGATGCTCGGCTCCTGAGAGATGCTTTTAAGGAGAGGGTTTCAAGATTTTGGTGGACAGTCCAGGGAATGAGGCTAGGATAAAGAAGACATCGGACTTGGCCAGCATTACCTCTTCCTCCGTCCCTGCCCTTCACAAAAAGATGGCCTGCACCTTCTTCAGACTCCTCCTCCCTCTCTCCCCAGTCTCCTGCCCCAGTCACACCGGCCCCTTGCTCACAGGCCCGTTCCCCACACCCCCTCCCCAGGTGCCCTGCTCCAGCCTCTGTGCAGACAGCAGTGGGGCTGTGGAGGCAAAACTGCAGGCCACCTTTTCCCGGGCCCGGCGCTGCCGGCCTGTGGTTCTGTTGCTGACAGCCTTAGACCTCCTGGGCCGGGACCGTGATGGGCTAGGCGAGGACGCCCGTGTGGTGGCCACGCTGCGTCGCCTCCTCCTCGACGAGGACCCCCTCACCAGGTATTGTGCAGAGCTGGGCCCAGCCCTCCTCCCTCCCTTCAGCCTTTCATCCTCTCGTCCTCACCGGCCAACATCGACTGCCAACTTGGCCGCCTTCCTGACAGCTCTGAGGAGCTCAGGGGTGTCCAGAGGGAGAAGGGTGTGGTCCTTAGTTTTTCTTCGGGGATATTAGGATGCAGAAAAAGCACAGCCTCTGCCCTCGGTGAGCCACCTTGTGTAAGGGTGAAACACAGGCCCTTCTCAAGGAATTCCCACGGAGCCCCATCTGGGAAGCCTTGGGGTGCTCATCTCCCTGTCCCATCTCAGAACCCCCCCTCCTCCCCGCCGTCCTACGCCAGCCTCAGGACCAGCAGTGCTCAGGGGCTGCCCGCCGCGTTCTCACCCTCAGTCCCCACTCTGTCTGCAGCTGCCCCCCACTGATGGTTGTGGCCACCACAAGCCGGGCCCAGGACCTGCCTGCCAATGTGCAGACAGCGTTTCCTCATGAACTGGAGGTGCCTGTGCTGTCAGAGGGGCAGCGGCTCAGCATCCTGCGGGCCCTCACTGCCCACCTGCCCCTGGGCCAAGAGGTGAACCTGGCACAGCTGGCTCGGCGGTGTGCAGTGAGTACCAAGGCAGGGTCTTACCCTCCCACGGGCTTTGTCATGGAAACTCACACCTGCTACCAGCAACTGAGGGTAGAAAAACCCAAGGCATCAATGTTGGGCCTCTGCTCCAGCTGGGGGACCAGCCACCCCAGAGTTCCTGCCTACTGTGCCCTGCTCATGTGTCCTTTCCTGTGGTTCCCCAGGGCTTTGTGGTAGGAGATCTCTATGCCCTTTTGACCCACAGCAGCCGGGCAGCCTGCGCCAGGATCAGGAACTCAGGGTAAGCAAATTGGGCACAGAAGGACAAAGGAGACAAGAGGAAATAATGGGTGGGTGGGGACTGGTGAGGAAGAGAGTAGGGACCAGGACCCTGATGGGGAGAAGACCTCAGGTCAGGTGCTAAGACAGCTGCCTGAGTTTCTCCTTGTAGTCTGGCAGGCGGCTTGAGTGAGGAGGATGAAGGGGAGCTGTGCGCTGCTGGCTTTCCTCTCCTGGCTGAGGACTTCACACAGGCCCTGGACCAGCTGCAGTCAGCTCACTCCCAGGCCATCGGAGCCCCCAAGGTAGACACTCCAGGCCTTTGGAGGTGGGACGTGAGCACACCCCTCCGCCCCACACAGGCCCCACCCTGTACTTTCCGCCTCCTAGATCCCCTCGGTGTCCTGGCACGATGTGGGCGGGCTGCAGGAGGTGAAGAAGGAAATTCTGGAGACCATCCAGCTCCCTCTAGAGCACCCTGAGCTGCTGAGCCTGGGCCTGCGGCGCTCAGGCCTCCTGCTCCATGGGCCCCCAGGCACTGGCAAGACCCTCCTGGCCAAGGCGGTGGCCACGGAGTGCAGCCTTACCTTCCTCAGGTGGCGAGGGGGCCTGAAGGGGTGGTGGGTGGATTGGGTGCTGCACAGTCTGGGAGCAACAGGGGCAGGCCAAGAGGTCAACTGCGTGTTTGTGCGTCTAAACGAGTGTTACCCTCCCGATCCTCTCCCTCAGCGTGAAGGGGCCAGAGCTCATCAACATGTATGTGGGCCAAAGTGAGGAAAATGTACGGGAAGGTGAGTGAGCGGACAGCGGCAGGGCTTCCAGTCCTTCCCAAACCCGGACGGCCCCTGTGCCGCCCGCCTCCACCGCCCCGCCGCCCCTCAGGCTGCTCATGGTCATTCCTAGTCTTCCTTTCCACAAGTCAGGTTCCTGTTAGTGGGGCCTATTACCTGGAGTGCTAGTTATGAATTGTTAAGCCTGGGTTTCCTTCCCCCATATCCTGATTTCAAGCCCTCCTGAGCTTCCCTGTCCTGTGGGCCCTCTCTCTCCCCTCAGTGTTTGCCAGGGCCAGGGCTGCGGCTCCCTGCATTATCTTCTTTGATGAACTGGACTCCTTGGCCCCAAGCCGGGGGCGAAGTGGAGACTCTGGAGGGGTGATGGACAGGTGGGGGCCTGAGCCAGAATGGAGTCCGGGGTCCAGGACAGTGGGGTGTGAGATAGTTGCATCAGTCTTCAGAACCCGAAGAGTTCCCGCCCTTCCAGCTCTGAGAGAGTGTAGTGGAAGCTAACAGGGGCTGTGGCTTTGGGTGTGGGTCATTGAGGAGAACAGGCACCTGCATGGAAGGGTGCACAGGACACGACTAAGCGGGGGTCCCTGTGGAGAAGGCCCGCAAGGAGGCATCACGGGCAGGGCAAAACCTGAGGGTAGGCCAAGGACTCTCGCCTCTGCTCCTCGTCTGCAGGGTGGTGTCTCAGCTCCTGGCTGAGCTGGATGGGCTTCATAGCACTCAGGATGTGTTTGTGATTGGAGCCACCAACAGACCAGACCTCCTGGACCCTGCCCTTCTGCGGCCTGGCAGGTGCGCACCCTGTACCTCTCTTCTGCCACCCCCATCTAGGCTTGTCCCTTGAGTCCGTCCTCTGCCTTCTTCACTCACCCTGATGCTGGGCTCCCTGATATGTATGCCTACCTATCTCCCTAAAGATTTGACAAGCTGGTGTTTGTGGGGGTGAGCGAGGACCGCGCTTCTCAGCTCCGTGTTCTGAGTGCCATCACACGCAAGTATGCCTTGCTGGAGACCCCCAGAGGGTTTGGGCCTTGGGTTGATTAGGGAATAAGTGCAATGTGCAGAATAGACTGATCAGAGATGCCTTTTGAGGGAGTAGGGCATGCCAGGTAAAACTTTCCTTATGTATCCCCACAACAGATTCAAGTTGGAATCCTCTGTGAGCCTGGTGAATGTGCTGGATCACTGCCCTCCCCAGCTGACGGGTGCAGACCTCTACTCCCTCTGCTCCGATGCCATGACAGCTGCCCTCAAACGCAGGGTTCAGGATCTGGAGAGAGGTGAGCCACTCGCCAGCCCCAGAGGTCAACCAAAAAGCTAGTGGGGAAATGGGGCCTGGTTCTGGATTTCAGAGGAGGGACTCCTGATGTTTGGAGGACTCTGGGCAAGAAAGTGCGCCCCCAAGCCTCTCCCCTGCCTGGATGTAGCCGGAGTTCCCCAGCTGGGATGGGAACCCTGGCCTCAACTTCCCATGGTCATCCCTCTAGGGCTAGAACCTGGGAGCTCAGCACTGCTGCTCACCATGGAGGACCTGCTGCAGGCCGCCACCCGGCTGCAGCCCTCAGTCAGCGAGCAGGAACTGCTCCGGTACAAGCGCATCCAGCGCAAGTTTGCTGCCTGCTAGGAGCCTCCTACAGTCTGGGACCCAGCCCCAGCCACAGCACTGAAGGTACCTAGGTACCTCCAGAGACCTGAGACAGCAAGGGCTCTTTCTCAGGCTGCCCCAACTCATCTGAAGGCTACCTCCCTCCAAGAGATCCCCTGAGTGCCAAGTAGCGGAGCCCCGAGAGAGTTCAAGAGGCATCCTTTGTCCATTTTTCCAGGCCAGCCCCAGCATCTGCTTAGGAAGAGGGGTGGGAGGCTAGAGGTCTGGGAATTGGGCCCCCAGGGAGCCTGGTCCGTGGCTGAAAATAAAGTGTATGCTGCCCTCTGCTGGTAGTGTGGCCTGAGAGATTGGTGTGGTGGTGTGGGGAAGAGGGAGACTGAGAGGAGTGAGCCCCAAGGGAGGGCAGGGTGGGCTCCACAGGAGCCTGATCCTTCTGACATACACAAGGCATGCAGGAACTGAAAAAGACAGCGACTATATTGTCATCCTTCCATTAGCTTAAACCCACATTCCTGCACCCCAGTTGCAATGGGCCCCTCCCCCCACCCCAGAATTTGCACATGGTGCTGCTAGTGTGGGGCTCCCCAGACAGAGCCCGGAAGCGCCTGGGCAGACGGTTGTGGGAATGGAGGCCACACTCAGCCTGTCTTCTTGAGCACGTGGATGAAATAGCAGGGAATGTAGGTCTGGCCTGGCTTGTAAGGCTTGAAGTCACCCAGGATGGTGTGCTGGCACTTGCCCCCAAAGGCTGCTCGGAGCAACTCCGTGAAGGACGACAGACAGTGAGGGTAGTAGGAGAGCCGGAACTTACTGCAGCAGACACCACGACCGACCATGAGGGCTGGCGGCCTCAGCACCAACCCCGAATCATCCCCCACCAGCCACGTGGATACCTCAAACCAGGAGAGCCGTCCTTGCCAGCCCCCGGCACCTGCACCGTGTAGTCCAGGGTTACCATGTGGGCTTTGTTGTTCACTGTCAGCACTGATGTCGTAATGTCCTTGGTCAAGTCACTCTGCAAGTGATGGTGCAGGCTGCATTAATCTCTGTAACCGCAGTGGGGGCTAGACCCCAGAATCACACCTCCCACTCTGGGCCCTCCCTCAGGGGCCCACCTTATAGTAGATGTTCTTTCCTGGGGGAGCACAGCCTGTGCTGAGGATGTGGTCGTAGTTACGGTGATCGATGACCAGCAAGCCCCCTGACCGCACCATGTTCGCAATGTTCTTCAGTGCCAGCTGGTGCTCACTCTGGTCCCCTGAATTCCAAGCAGGGGCAGAGGGGCTATGTCTGCTCAGGGTCCCCAGCACCAGTCTCTCTCCCATACTTCTACTCCCCAGGGACACCTGTGCCAAGGCAGAGGCGGGCAAAAACACAGTCTGCTCTGGCTGGAGAGCAGGCGCCCGGGCGTCTGTGGAAAGGAAGTATAGCCCAAAACAAGAACCATGGCCAAGGTCACCCACCCTCACCTTTGCAGTCTGGCAAGTGGGCAAAGCTGTTTCCAAGGCAGATGACAGCATCAAAGCCACCCTCTGGAGGTTGAGGCACATCTTTGTCCAGAGTCATCCAGTTGGCTTCCTCAATGACTGGGGGCCAGGAAGAGGAGACCAGGCTGGTAACCATGGTACCAGCAGAACCCATCTCTACTGAGTGCAGTTCTGCCTCAGTTGCCCCTTCAAGACACACACAGGGACTCCACATCCAGTTGGAGGAAGGGGATAATTATGGAGATGGAGGATGAATGGGAAGAGGGGTCAGGAGAGAAGGAAGCCATGGCTCAAAAGGATGAGTCTATGCTGATGGTTTTTTATTTGGAGGGAGGGACAAGACATTATAAACAATTAAAATTAGCTCCTCATACCTGATATCTTACTGTGGTACCTAAGTCTCCCTTTTCAGCGAAAGGACAGTAATTTTGCTGTGCCCTTGAGGAAAACAAAACACCCCACCCCAGGAACCCGGGGCAGAGAGAACGTGTCCTTGGTGGCTGGGCTGGGAGGGCCTGCCTGGCCAGACCCACGTACCCCACTTGTCGAAGGCGGGCTCATGCCGCCGGTTCCAGCGCTCTTTAAGTGCATATTTCAGCATCTTGTCACTGGCATCCACGCTTGTCACGCTGAAGCCCTCTTCCACCAGCATGATGGAGTCCACCCTGGGCAGGGCCGGGGAGGAGAGGCAGAGAGGTCAGTGGGCCTGGGAAGGTGAGGAAGCCCTTCAGACCCCGTTCCTCTGCTCCCTCTCCCTAGGCCCTCTCCACTAACCTCAAATGGCCTGGCAAATCTGTTTTTTATCACCAGGAGGCGACACTGCACTTTGATTTTTAGCACCCATTCAGAGTCAGACATTCTACAAATGTGCATTAATCCTCATGGCAATCCTGTGAAGTGCCCCATTTGAGAGCTGAGGCAAACTGAGGCTCCCGAAGTTAAGTAACTTGTGAACAGAGGGTAGTTTTGCATGGTGGTTTAAAGCACAGGCCAGACCCTAACTGACCAGATCTGACTCTTCTCTCCACCCAATGGGGGATCTTACTTCTGTGAGGCTGAATTTCCACAGCTGTAAATGGGATATCACTAAGTAATTACCTCCTTGGGTTCTGTGAGGATAATTTTTAAATAAATTTTATTGAATGTTAGCTTCCTGTTAGTTTGTTTTTTAATCCTTACCTAAGGACATGCTTTTTGATTTTAGAGAGAGGGGAAGGGAGAGAAACATTGATGTGAGAGAGAAACATCCATCTGTTGCCTCATATGCACCCCAACTGGGACTGAACCCACAACCCAGGCATGTGCCCTGGCCAGTAACCGAACCCAACACCCTTCAGTTTACCGGACAGCACTCCTAACCAACTGAGCCACACTGGCCCCAGCAGGTCTTGTGAGAATTAAAAGCAAACAAACAAAAAAACCTGTTTCAAAAGCTCCTGGCACAGTGCTTGGCATGGACAAATGCTGAACAAACATTAATTGTTAACAATTACCATCAGGGCTGGTGGGGCTCAGTGGATTGAGTGCCGGCCTGCGAACTAAAGGGTCGCCGGTCAGGGCACGCGCCTGGGTCGCGGGCCAGGTTCCCAGTAGGAGGTGTACGAGAGGCAATCACACATCGATGTTTCTCTCCCTCCCTTCCCCTCTCTCTAAAGATAAATAAATAAAATATTTTTTTTAAAAGAAAAAAACACACTAAAACAAGTACTATTGTCACCCGAGGAATAATGCTGGAGCCAGGCGCGGATATCATTTCGCTGTGGCCCAAAGCCGAGTTCTGGCGTTGCCGGGTGGAACTGCCTTCCCCACTCGCTGCGCCCACACTCTCACCCTCGACCTGGTCCTGGCACCCCCAGTGCGCCTCGCCCGTGCGCCCGCCCATGCGGCCCGGGTAGACACCGTTCCTGGCCCAGGCGGCGGAGGCTGCCCCGACGTGCCCGGTCATGGTCCTGCAGTCCGACGGCCCCGTTCCCCGGATCCCTGTCCGCCCAGCCAGGCTCACCCAGTGCCGCAGGCCACGTCGAGCACCCGCTGGCAGCCGTGCTGGCGCAGCAGCCCTAGCAGCCAGGCCTTGTACTCGGCCGTGCGGCTGCGGGTGTCTCCGATGTAGAGCTGCCACACGCGTGCCGCCTCTCCATCTGCGTACTGGTCCGGGAGCCCTTCTGCCGCCACCCCCAGGGAGCGAGTTCGGTACACACTGTCCACCATCCTGCAACGCACCTGGCACTGTGGCCACCCGGCCACGCATTTATAGCCTGGCCCGTCCGGGAGGCCAGGCGGCCCCACCTGCCCAATAGCAGGTGAGCGTGGGGACACGCCCCTGCAGGGTCAAGGCCCGGCACCCGCTGGGAGGGCGCCACCTGAGAACCCTGGAGGAACGGTTCTCTCTCGCCTGAAGATCCAGCACTCTGGACAGTCCCACGGCAGGAAAGGACCATCCCCGTCCCCTGCCAACTTATCCCAGCCGGCAGGAGGACCAGGGCGGGGCCAGGAGAATGGGGAACAGTGAGATTGTCCACTCCACCCCCTTCCAAACTGGAAAGAATTTTCTTCGGTTCCAGCCAGTGCCCACTCTGGTCCCCTAAGCTCCAGGTAGTGGCAAAGAGGCTGTGTCTGCTCAGTCTTCGGTCCCCTCAGAGCTCAGCGCTCAGGACTGGACCATCCTTTGTGACTGAAGGCACTAGCATATATAAAGAAGAAATATCCAGCTGAAGGAAGGCCTGGTCAGCCAGGAAAGGAAGGAATGAGAGGTCTTTGGGGATAAGGCTGGTCTGGCCACCCAAGTCCAGGAGCAGTTTTGGATCAAGGGATCATTCTGTCCACCTGGAGGCTGGTGCTCCTCTGACCTGGAGGTGATGTGTCCAACCTTTTCCTGAGCCACTTAAGGAGCCCTTCCCTAGAAGCCCTTGCTAACCGAGCACGCTTCTAAAGACCATCTGCTTTCTGGGGAGGTGCCTACAGGATAGGAAGTCCAGGGTCAGGGGTGAGAGTGCTTGGTGCTCTTGCTGTTATATTGCTCATTGTCACTTCATAAATTGGTCTTGGTTTGGTTGGTGTTTTCATCTACTCTTCCTTCTAAGGCAGAAGGCCGGAATCTGGGAAAAAGACTCGGGACTGGGGTGGATTCAGTAAGATGATTCCACCCAGCAAAGGCCAGGACAGCAAGAACAGCCTTCCCCACCTGACTTTGTTCTTCTGGCTGCAGAAAGAGTGAGGTAGACTTTAGAACAAAGGAAACTCTCCCCAAAGACCATGAGTTTAATTGATTTCAGAGTGAGAGGTCAAATTGTTGTCCCACTCATGCATCATTGGTTGATTCCTGTATGTGCCCTGACCACCTCGGCTGGGGATGGAACCAGCAACCCAGGCATGTGCCGTGACCGGGAACTGAAACTTTTCCTTTGTGGAATGACACCCAACCAATTGAACCACACTGGTCAGGATGTAATCATTAACTTTAATACACAGATGGCCTCAAATGGGCCTGTCCACGACCAGGTAACAGAGTCTTGTGTTTATGCTGACCCTACAGGCAGGTCTTTAGCAACAGGTTTACAAAGGCACTGTTCTGGGTAGTTGTAAGTAAACCCAGAGTTTTCTTTAGTCAGAATAACCTGGGGAAAATCCACTTTTGAGATTTTGAGAAAAATCCCAGGTTAAAAGAATTATCCTTAGGTGCGGGCAGCAATCTGTATTCTATGTCCTTGCATCAAGGCATAATACAGGGTCTGGCACAAATAACGCACCTCCCCCCTTTTTTTAAAGATTTTATTTATTTATTTTTAGAAAGAGAGGGAGAGAGAAAGAGACGGAGAAAAACATCAATGTTTGGTTGCTTCTTGTACACCCTCAACCAGGGAACTGACCTGCAACCCAGGTATGTACCCTGACTAGGAATTGAACTAGCGACCCTTTGGTTCACAGGCCAGCACTCAATCCACTGAGTCACACCAGCCAGAGCTAACACCCCTTTTTTATTACAAAATCATAAGTATGTAATTCTGTAACATGACAATATCACACTCAAGCATGCCATATGATATTTTAGGTAAAATGTTCAAATTAAAACTATAAATTATTATACCCATATTATCACCCTACCAACCACACTGAAGCAGACCTTACTTCTGCTGGACAGTGTTTATAACCACCTATCTCTATGGAGTGCCTTTTTTTTTTTTTTTTTTTGAGTCCTTTCCAAGAAAATTAGTCCCTTCCTTGGGGAGAAAAATACATTTTGGTTTTTATTTTTTAAAGGAAAATGCATTCTTAAACTTGATATTGGAAGATCTGAATTCCGGCCAAGATGGAGGCATGAGTAGATACACTTTGCCTCCTCACACAACCAAAAGAAGGACAATAAATTTTAAAAAATAACCAGAACTGCCAGAAAATCAATCTGTATGGAAGTCTGACAACCAAGGAGCTAAGGAGACAGTCATCCAGACCACAAGGACGGGCAGAGATGGGGAGCTGGGGCGGAGTGGAGACATGAAAAGGCAGAGGCTGGAGGACCAGCCAGCCCCACATTTGCATGCGGATAAACTGGAGGAACAGCTGGGGAGCAAGACAGACTGCGCAATCCAGGGTCCCAGTGCCAGGAAAGAAAGTCACAAAACCTCTGGAGGTAAAAACCTATGGGGGTTGTAGTGGCAGGAGAAACTCCTGGTCTCACAGGAGAGTCCATTGGAGAGACCTACAGGGTCCTAGAGCGTGCACAAGTCCACCCATCAGGGAATCAGCACTAGAAGGGCCCAATTTGCTTGTGGGTAGTGGGGGAAGTGACTGAAAGCCGCCTGGGAGCCAAGCAAGAAGCATTGTTCCCTCTCAGACCCCTCCCCCACATATAGCATCTAAACACAGTGACCTGGGGTGCTGCGCCCTGGCAAATACCTAAGGCTCCACCCCTTCCAAAGTAACAGGCCCATTGAGACAAAGAAATATGGCCCAAATGAAAGAACAGATCAAAGCTCCGAAAATAGAACTAAGCAACGAACGATAGCCAACCTATCAGATGTGCAGTTCAAAACACTGGTAATCTGGATGCTCACTGAATTCGTTGAATATGGTTGCAAAATGGAGGAAAAAGTGAAGGCTACACAAAGTGAAGTAAAGAAAAACATACGGGGAACCAACAGTAAAGGGAAGGAAACCGGGACTCAATCAATGATTGGGAGCAGAAGGAAGACATAAATATTCAACCAGAACAGAATGAAGAAACAAGAATTCAAAAAAATGAGGAGAGGAACCTCTGGAACAACTTTAAACTATTCAACATCTGAATGATAGGGGTGAGAGGAGAAGAGGAAGAACAAGAAATCGAAAACTTATCTGAAAAAAGAATGGAGAACTTCCCAATCTGGCCAAGGAAATAGACTTCCAGGAGACGCAGGAAGCTCAGAGAGTCCCAAAGAAGTTAGACCCAAGGAAGCACACACCAAGGCACATCATAATTACATTCCCCAAGATTAAAGATAAGGAGAGAATCTTAAAAACAGCAAGCGAAAAGGAAATAGTTACCTACAAAGGAGTTCCCATAAGACTATCAGTTGATTTCTCAAAAGAAATCTTGCAGGCAAAAAGGGACTGGAAAGAAATATTCAAAGTCATGAAAGACAAGGTCTTATATCCACGATTACCCAGCAAAGCTGTCATTTAGAATGAAAGGGCAGATACAATGCTTCCCATACAAGGTAAAGTTAAAGGAGTTCATCATCACCAAGCCCCCATTATATGAAATGTTAAAGAAACTTATCTAAGAAAAAGATGAAGTTCAGAAACTATGAACAGTAAAATGATAAACTCACAACTTACAACAACTGAATCTAAAAACAAAAACAAACTAAGCAAACAACTAGAACAGGAACAGAATCGCAGAAATGGAGATCAGCAGTGGGGGGAGGAGAGAATGGGGGAAAAGGTACAGGGAATGAGAAGCATAAATAGTAGGTACAAAATAATCAGGGGGAGGTTAAGAGTAGTATAGGCAATGAAGAAGCCAAAGTACTTATATGTACTCACACCCATGGACATGAACTAAGAGGGTGGAATGCTGGTGGGAGGGGGGTGCAGGGAGGAGGAGAATAAAGGGGAGGAAGAAAATGGGACAGCTGTAATAACATAATCAATAAAATATATACTTAAAAATAATAAAAATAAAAATAAATAAGTAAAACCTTAAAAAAAAAGAAGATTACAAGGGAAACCAGGCACGAGCTGGGAGAAGGTATCCCAACACATGTATCCAGAGCCGTGGCAACTCTCTGTGTGTGATGACAACCAGCAAGCAGGCGGGGTGCCCAGGGGTTGGGGGACTGGACGGGGTTCTCTGCAAAAAAAACAAAAAACAAAAATAAAAAAAAAACCCTTGATATTTATTTTACCTCAAACCAAGAAGAAAATAATTAATTATTTGGCTATAAATTAATCAGCTGAAAGTAATATCTGTTAAATTACAATTTGGCCATAAGAAAAGAAATTTTAAGGAAAAATAGACCTACTAAATTTTTTGCTTTTGCGTACTGGAGTTCTGAAATGCACTTAAGATATTTGAGGAGAAATAAAGAATAATATTAAATTGGAATGACAACCAAAATGGTAGGAAAATAATTTGTCATTATTTATAAATGAATTGACTGGATAGAAAATTTTTGAAAAGTTAAGTGGCTAAGAGCAATTTATTCTTTTTTCCCTTTTGCTTTCTTTTCGGCTTACTTTTGCTTCTTAACCCTCCTGAATGGATCTGAGGTAAACCTGGGATTTCCTCAGAACTCCAAATGCTGTTGGGGAATGTCACCTTTAAAAGACCAGAATAGGCCCTGGCCAGGTAGCTGAGTTGGTTGGAGCACTGTCCTGATACACCAAGGCTTTGGGTTTTGATCCTTGGTCTGGGTGCATACAGGAGTCAACCAATGAATGCATGAATATGTGGAACAACAAATCGATGTTTCACTCTCTCTCCATCTCCCTCCTCTAAAAACAAAAATGAATAAAAATAAAAAAAGACCAGGATAATCATGTAAACAGGTTACCAGACTCTTTGGTTCTCAATATTTAAGGACAAGTACTCTTGTGATTTTGAATATTCTCTTCTCCTAATATTTATATATATACACATATATAATAGTGAAGCCTGGGAGAAGAGCATTGATTTGTAAATTTAGATATCTCTGTCCACACTTTCACTTAGAAGTTGCCATTCAAAGATTAGACTCTGGAGCTCTTTGATAAAACTAAATTTTAAAAAAGTATTTTGAGCCCTGGGTGGTGTGGCTCAGTGGATTGAGTGCTGGCCTGCGAACTGAAGGCTTACCAGTATGATTCCCAGTCAGGGCACATGCCTGCGTTGTGGGCCAGGTCCCCAGCTGGGGGCATGAGATAAGCAACCTGTTGATGTATCGCATGCACATGGATATTTCCCTCTGTCTCTTTCTCCCACTGAAAATAAACACATAAAATCTTTTTTAAAAAGTTACTTTCCAAAATAAAAGTATTTTGAAGTCCCAGCTGGTGTGGCTCAGTGGACTGAGCACCAGCCTGCAATCCAAAGGGTTACCGGTTCGATTCCCAATCAGGGCATGTGTCTGGGTTGTGGGCCAGGTCCCCAGTTGGGGGTATGCAAGAAGCAACCACACATTGATCTTTCTCTCCTGCTCTTCCCCTTTCTCTAAAAATAAGTAAATAAAATCTTTTTTAAAAAGTATTTTGATTTTCTTCTTCTGTTTCATCTAGAAATAAAATTACCTTCTGGAAAAAGAAAAAGAATGACTTAGAACAATTATTTTTTAAGTATCTTGCATTTGATTTGGTGTAACATGATTACCCATACCCTCCCCAGAAAAATTTTTTCTTGTCTAGAAACTATTTCAACTCTTTTTCTCTCTTTCCTGTGTTCTAAAACAAAGTTGTTTGAATATTTATATAGAACCCTTGTGATTGGTTTTCAGCCTTTAAAGACTAAAGGACACACTCTTCATACTGATACGAAATTTTATTTAAATATTTGGTTTTAATTTAAATACTTACGCTTAAGACTTTGAGACATATAAAACTTTACTCACATAACCATAATATGGTTTTTAAAAATAATAAGAATGCTGGTGGTAAATTTGGATTAAAAAATTGTAGGTTTTAAGTAGCCCCTAAATGTACTTTCCATTTCAAAGACCAAAATTTTTGTTCTCAAGTTAATAATAATTTCTTTCTCATCCAGAGGAAGACATTTTTTTTTCTTATAACAGTAAGTTTATTTCCGTCTCTTACAAAGTTTGGTTTGTCTCCAAGCAACTCTAAACTGTGCTCCAGAAGTCCTCTCTTCCATAGAGCCAAGATGTCAACATCTGAATAGCACTAGATGCAACTGTGTGACTCTTTTCACTTTTGCTCATAGGCCATTGACAATTATTATTGATAGCATTCTGCCTCATTTCAGGATCTTTCTTCCTCTCCTTTCCTTTTCTTTCTTTCAACAAATAGCACCAACTCTTCCATAGTCAGGGGAATGAGATTATAGCAGCAAAAAAGAAAGCAGCATGTCTGCACTTGTGGAACTTATATCTTCCTGTGGAGTCTTCTTTAAATTTGCTTCAAATCTTTATTCAGGCAGATGGATTTGGGCTTTTCCCCTGTCTCCTGTTCTGGCTGCCTCATGAATAAAAAACACTTTTCTCTCTGAAAAATCTGTTTTATCTTAATATGGCCTCTCTGTATACAATGGGCAGAAGACCCACCAGGTTTGGTCAGGAACAGCAGTCTTACAGAACGTGGTCTCCAGCAAAGGTGGGGGCAGAGCAGGTCAGAGACCCCGAGAGGAGAGTGGGGAAGGAGATCCCACGGAGAGAACGGAGAGAGCAACCGGCGGGACCCCGGCGCCCACCCATTCTCCATGCGGCAGCAGCCATCCTGCTCCCATTTTTTAAAAATGTCAAGATATAGTGCACATAAAATTTCATGGACTTTTCTTTCTTTATTTTTAACTGTCAAAATCATATTTTCTTTTTGTGATCATACTTGTCCCAAAGCATCTTTTTTTTTCCTTACACATATTTTAAATGGCTACACTGAGTAGATGAGCTGAGACCTGTTAATCATTTCCCAAGTTCTGAACATTTAAAATGCTCCCACAATTTTTCAAGAGAGTGAACATGTGGACAAGTACCATCAAATCATTTTCCAAATGGAATTTTTTTATTAATTGACACTGTCACCCAAAACAAATGTTTGTTTCAACTCTACAGGAAGATATTCTTCTTTGATATTTTATTAGGTAGAAAATTGCACCTGATTGTTTTAATCTTCTTTAATTTCTACCAAATGTACGAAATAATTGCAGTCCTTTATCTCTAAGTCCATGTCCTCTGCTCACTGACATATATTGAACCTGTCTTTTGTTTTACTGGGTTGGTTCCTATGAATTTTAGGTAACCCAAATCTGAGGTCCTGGGCCATGGAACAAAATGCAACAGAATATAAATTAATGTACAGTTTGACTTAACAGAAATTAACAATAGGTAATATTTCACATATGCAATGCTTATTATTTGGAATTGGCTGAAAAGACTAAATTCTTCATCCCCAAATGTTTTCCAAAAAACCCTTTAGCTTGAACTGCTATATGATCTAGCTATTCCACTTCTGGGTATTTACCCAAAGAAAACAAAAACACTAATTCAAAAAGATATATGGATGCCTATGTCCATTGCAGCCCTATGTATAATATCCAAGATATAGAAACAACCTAAGTGTTCATTGTCAGATGACTGGATAAAGAAGATGTGATATATACACACAATGGAATAGAACCCAGCCATAAAAAAAGGAAGTCTTGCCATTTGGGACTACCTGGAAGGGCCCTGAGGGCATTACCTTAAGTGAAATAAGTCAAGAGAAAAAGAATATGATTTCACTCATGTGAAACATAAAAAAAGAACAAACAAAACAAAATAAAGACAACTCATAGATACAGAGTACAGATTGGTGGTTACCAGAGTAAAAAGGGGTTGGTGGGGGTTGGGCAAAATGTGTAAAGAAGGTCAATTATATGGTGATGGATGGAAACTAGACTTTTGGTGGCGATCACATTGTAGTATACATACGTGTTGAACTACAAAGTTGCATATCTAAAACTTATACAAGGTTAAAAAGTCAATGTTACCTTAATTAGAAGAGGGAGGAGGGGGCACGGGGAGGAGGAGGAGCAGCAGGGAGGCCTGTGAAGGAATGGAGTGGGATGTTCTCTTTAAAGGAAAAACGCGGGGGGTGGGCAGTGGGGGGACTTTTGGCAGCTAGTGGCGGGGGGGGCGGGCGGTGGATTTGGAACCTAGTCTTTGAGTCGGCCTGTGATTCAAGATAAATTTGGGGCGGGGCTTCCAGGGTGCTCCTTGGTCCCAACCTGTGTAGCCCGTGGGAACTGCCCTCAGTCCCAACGTAAGCCCTGGGACATAGTAACGCGTGGACTCCCAGAGGCCACCAGACAAGGCAAGCGCTCAACACTGAGCGCTCTATCTGCCGACTAAAAGCATGAACAACAGGGAGCGTCGCGACCAGCAGCCGCTCGTCGTACAAAATTTTAACTAGTGCAGCGTCTCGTAACTTTCCCCAATCCAGACAGTCTCCGGAACCTTTGTTGCGCTACCGAGGTTGCAACTCGGGAGGAAAGACAGAAGGATTCGAACACTGAAAGGCGGAGATCGGAGCTAATGAAAAGGGCAAGATGTGAATACTGTAGCCAATAATAGAGGCAGAAAAAATGACGTCAACGGAAGTGTGCGTACGGTCACGGAAGTTCGGTAAACGCCGATCCTGAACGGTTCTGCGCTAGCGAGAAAAGAAGGCGAAGATGTCGGAGCGAAAAGTTTTAAATAAATACTATCCTCCCGACTTTGACCCGTCAAAGATCCCCAAGCTCAAGCTCCCGAAAGACCGGCAGTACGTGGTTCGGTTGATGGCCCCCTTCAATATGAGGTGTAAGACGTGCGGAGAATACATCTATAAGGGTAAGAAGTTCAACGCGCGCAAAGAGACGGTGCAGAACGAAGTCTACCTGGGTCTGCCCATCTTTCGTTTCTATATCAAGTGCACGCGCTGCCTGGCAGAGATAACTTTCAAGACAGACCCCGAAAATACGGACTACACCATGGAGCACGGAGCCACGCGGAACTTCCAGGCTGAGAAGCTCCTGGAGGAGGAGGAGAAGAGAGTGCAGAAGGAGCGGGAGGATGAGGAGCTGAACAACCCCATGAAGGTGCTGGAGAACCGAACCAAGGACTCCAAACTGGAGATGGAGGTACTGGAGAACCTACAGGAGCTCAAGGACCTGAACCAGCGGCAGGCGCACGTGGACTTTGAGGCCATGCTGCGGCAGCACCGTCTATCTGAGGAGGAGCGACAGAAGCAGGAGCAGGAGGAGGATGAGAGGGAGACTGCGGCCTTGGTGGAAGAAGCTAGGAAACGAAGACTACTGGAGGACTCCGATTCGGAAGAGGATGCTGCTGCACCTACCCTGCCTCCGCCTCCCCTCCGGCCCAATCCCACCGCTATCCTAGATGAGGCTCCGAAGGCGAAGAAGAAGGTGGAGAGCTGGGAGCGGAGTGTAGGCACCCTTGCTAGCAGGTCCCAGCTGTCAGGCCTTGTCATGGTGAAGAAAACATATCTGAATTGCAGCACCCCACAGGGCCAGCCGGCACCCACCCTGGACACTGTGAAGAATGGGAAGGCAGCAGACCCTGCACCCAGGACACCCGGCACCTCCTCCCTGAGCCAGCTAGGTGCGTATTCGGATAGCGAGGATAGCAGCAGCAGCAACTGAGGCCCTTATCCAGGCCGAGGCTCATGTATCCAGCTCCAACTAGTGGTTTGGGCAAGAGGCCTTGGCACCAACCAGAGCACAGGCAGACAAAAATAAATGTCTTCTGAGGCTGGTGGGACCAGCCAGGGCTTCAGCTGAGGGACTCGGATTCTCTCCTTTCCCGTCAACCACCAATCCAAAGCAGCTCATACTACCCTCCACTTGGCACTAAGTTTAGGATTGCGACATCCCTGGAGGGATGCATTCTTTCTTGGACAGCCCTTGAGATGTTAGTCATGTTTTGGGCATGTGGGTGAGCCCACCACCCCCTCTGTTGGCTCCGTCCCTTTCCACCACAAAATTGTCTGGAACCAGTAAAAGGGACCACCAACACACACACAAGACTTTAGCTTGGGAATATTGCTGCCACTGGACATAATTCAAGTCAGTTCCTGCTTAAGGATACATTAAAATTCTAGACTTGTGAAGTATATATAGTAACTACAAATGGAAGACATTCTGGCTGTTTTCAGTTCACAATAGATAGAAATTCATTTTTCAAAGGATGGATTCTGAACTCCAATCCAAGCTACTGAAAAAAAGTATTTTCTGCTGTCTGCCCACCTTGAACACAGGGATGCTGTGGGAAGGGTGGAAAGCCATCACTCCCATGGACTCTGCTAGCAGATTTATTACAATGGATCCTTTCTTGGACTGTTTAATATAACAAATAAGACTCAGTCTGATTAATAAAGTTTCGTTAAGTGACCGTAAAGTTGGTCCTTACATCTTTGGGTTGTAATACTAATTAATGGTGTCTACAGTACTATTAAGCAGTGTGCATCTATGAGAATTCCACCAATGTATGTGAAGAGAGGTTCTCTTTGACCTTTTCACACTTTGTTAAAAACAGCTTTATGCTGTGCTAACCTCCAGTAATATCTCTGGTCTATGCCAGCCTGCTCTCTGAGCTGTTTTGCCACATAAAAATGACCCATTTTTTGAGCCCTGGTAACAGGCTAAGCATTGCTTATGAAACAGGTGACTTACCACATGCCATCACATATGGGTGAGTTGAAGAGGAATATACCAACATCACTTTGGTAAGTAATTCCTAACAAAATAACTTCTTTTTTAGTGTTTTATTTTGGTTTTTGTACAGAGAACCTTTTATATTCTAGGGGTGGTGGTGGTAGTGGTAAGTGTTGCCCCCTGAAACTGGTGATGGAGTCAGTGTGCTCCTCTCCCCTCCCAATGTGTAGCGACACCTCCCTGTACACAGTCAAAATCACTTTGTGGAATTTTAAGTTCTGTTGGTCTCTACAACCTTTATAGATGGAGGGTGCAGTTTTGAGAAAGAATGAATAAAATTGGATTCCTCTTAAACTGTAAAGAGAAAAGCCAGCCTTTGAGGGTAGCTTAAGGATCAAGCTGGCTTTAAGCTATACGTGAATGTAAAATTTGAGAAGAAAGACTTGAAGGTTAAACTCTTGGCATTCCCAACATTAAATTCTGAAGACATAAATAGACTAGCAGACAGCAGCTGGTCTGCCTTCCAGAAGAGAGCTATGTAAGGGGAAGATGGTGTTCGAACCAGCTGTAGCTGCAGGGTACAATGGCATAGGGCTCTGTCCCAGGACACTGCACCTAGCCATTCCACCTAGGTCCAATCTGGTTGGGCCACCTACTAAAAGTGACCTTGGGCAAGTTATTTAACCTTTCTATGCTTCATTCATTCAAACGATATTTATTAAGCAGCTACTCTGTGCCAGGCACTAAATTATGTGCTGGGGATATAATAGGGAACAAAACAGACAAAACTCCTTGCTCTTTTTGTGGGTGTGATGCTTCCAGGGTGATGGCAATAATGTTTCATGACCTGGATGCTGGTGACTTGGGTGGTG
The DNA here is from genome assembly GCF_021234165.1 of Pteronotus mesoamericanus. Classification (NCBI taxonomy): domain Eukaryota; kingdom Metazoa; phylum Chordata; class Mammalia; order Chiroptera; family Mormoopidae; genus Pteronotus; species Pteronotus mesoamericanus. The sequence goes on along the minus strand of NW_026555085.1, from coordinate 12,504,342 downwards.
TTTGTAAAAATTCTTTGAACTGTATACACTTATGTGCACTTTTCTGTAGATGTATTTTACTTCAATAGTTTAAAAAAACCTATGGCCATGTAGCAATCACAGCTATATTAAATGAGCTGAGTAAAGCATGCAGAGCTGTGTGCTTGCCACAAAGTGCTCAAAGTGGCTTCTATTATTAATTCAGTGAAGCTCCTTACCTAGGCCATTGGTGGATGTTCTAGAGAGATTCAGCTGCCTCTGCCACAAGGATTAGTACACAGAGCCCTTCCATAAACCAGTTAGGCATGGATCATGCCTCTGTTGTGAAAAATGTGCTTTCTTTTTTTCAAGATCAAAATATAAGAGGAATTTTGTTAGCACTTAAAACCTAACTGATGTAGAGCTGCTGTTAACATTTGGATAGGTTGTGCACTGCACAAGGGCTCTGTATTTAAGGGACTGCCTGCCATTCATACCACAAACCTCATCGGTTTCGATATTTATTTTAACTTTCTGGCAGAAATCCTGGTGATCAAGTGTCTACTGTGAACAAAATTTGTATTACAACATCATTCTGACAGAAGTCAAATGTGTGAAGAGCACCATTTTCTACCTTGCAAAATGGTGCTGCACAGAAATACCACCCAGGGGCTTGGAAGCAGAGCGGAGTCAGCCTCCTAGAGCTGCCCTTTAAAATAAACAGAGGCCCAATCCCTAAGACTCGACTGTTTGGGCCTATGGTTGTTTTAATCATTAAATTGGAACAAACCGGCCTTACCCTTTGTCTATCAGCCTTTGTGATTTTGGAAGATGGATGTCTCCAACTGAGACAGATCCTCTCTGGGTCCTGACAAGTCATGTTTCTGAGGATAAGACCCTAACAGTGTGACTTCAGTGAAGCCCTGCGCCTCCTCAGCGCAGCACTCCAAGCTTCCCCTGGTGAGGTGGGTTATAGCTGGCCACATCCTAATAACCGCGAGAGATCTTTAAGTGTGCCAGCTCCTACATCTCCAACCCAGCAAATCTGAGGTGGGCTCAGACATCTGCATGTTAACAAGCATTCCAGGCAACTCGTGTCCAGGTGAGTGCAGGAAACCCTATTAGAATAGGGTTTCTAAGAAGGAGGCTGAGATCAGGTTAACGAGTTCAGGCAGTCACTTTATGGAGGGAAGGGGCGTGGGAAAGTATTCAGGTTCAAAAAGGCTTACATGTGTGATCTGGAGAGGAGAAAAAACAAAACCTGGCAGGCTGCAGCCTGCCTAATGCCTTTTGTACGCGGGGCTGGGGAAGAAGCTGCCTGATGGAGTGCTGGTGAGTGCGCAACGTGCCGGCCCTGGAGGGGCTGGGAGGAGGGAGAGGGCTCTCATCACAGGGTGGCCACAGGTCAAAGAGCAAATCAAGTCACATCGCTTTCTGCCCTCTGGTCTGGGCCTGGCATGGGATTGGGCCACTGGGCCAACACCCCAGTAAGGGGATAGGTCTTTGCCTCTTCCTACTCTAAGGATCAATAAAGCTCTGGGGACAGACGTAAGCCAGGCACTGAAGTGTTATGGGTTCAGGTGAGTGACAGAATGGGCGAATGAGACTAGCTGTCAAATCCTAGACAGCTCAGGGGGTTGCAGAAGGTTCTCCAGCCCTGGGTTCCTGCCCCCAACCCTACCCCCAGTCATTTGCTATGCTCAGAACGAAGTTGAGGATGGGATCCCACAGCCCTTCTGACAAGTGAGTCCTGGAAATGAGGCAGTGGGTGGCCAGACCAAAAAAATGATCCTCCCTCAAGGACCTGTTCTAAGCAGGTGGGCTGGGCAGGAATGCTTCAATCCCCACAACCTACTGTTGAGAGTGTACATGTCCCCCCTTTTGTGTCAGACCCCCCCCCAGCTTATGTAAGCTCCCTGCAGAGAAAGCTCAAAAACAAGACCCACCCAGTACTCATCATACAGTCTGTTAGAGCAAACAACGGTTAACAGAGGCCTGCCGGCTTTTTGACATATTAACATTAAAATCATGTCTTTTTGAAAGTGGGGCAGGGGATGGGGGGAGCACCTATTCTACTGGGCAGTTTGTCCCACTGTCTATGGTCTTGGCTACCCCAAATTGGGGAAGGGGAAGGGCTGAGCCTAAGCTATGAGGGGGCTTCTTACCCCAGAGCTGAAGAATCGGGGGCACTTCAGCAGTACACCCCCTCCTGCCCCCTGGGCCCAGCCAGGCAGTGTGAGTGCGTGCGGGGGACCTGACAGGGACTCTATGCCGGCGGCACCCTCCACCAAGCCCGCCTTCCAAGAAGCAACAGCTGCTTCCTATTTTCCTTCTAAAAGAGGCTTGTTGGTAGCGGTCGGTTAAGGCCAAGAATCCAGACCAGACCAGTTCCACGTGAATCACACTGCCCATGCCAGGTGTTGGCGCCCTGGCAGCTGCACACTTACTAACAAAAGGACTTTGGGCATGTACCTTGACTTGAGCCTGTTTCCTTTTCTACAGCATGAGGTTAACAGCACCCAGCCCACAAGTGCATGGCTGGGCTACAGGAGAGCACTTTGAATAGGGCAGTCGTCACTGCTGCTGCTGCTGACCGCCCGGATCCCTACCGTCAGGGCAGGCCGGACAGGTGCCTGAATCCCACCCCTTCTCCCGAGGCCAGCCTTCCGGCCCCCGGCCCCCCGCCCCCAGGGAACATGACGTAACCAGCTGTTGGGGGACTGGGGTGTCCTCTCCTTTAGGGTCCAGGAACAACAGCTAGAGCAGAGCAATCAATCAGGGAACAAGGTTCAAGACCAACAGGCAGGGCCAGGTGGAGGTGGGAATGGGGCAAGAGCTAGCGGAGTCACCAATAAACTACAGAACAAATGGGAAAGCCCTGGGGGAGAGAGGAGAGGCAGGTGCCCAGGGCACAAGTGAGGGCCCGCCTGGCCTGGGGAGCTCAGCGAGACCAAGGGTGGCTGCGGGGAGGGGCCAGGGCATTTTGCTGGGCCTCACTCCGTGCTCACTCTTCATCCCAAAATGGCCCAGGCTCTCCCCATCCTCAACCCCCAAGGCTTGGAAGGTGAGGGGCAGAGAAGAGCAACAGGGGACTCCAGGCCCCTGTGAGGGGCTGAAGGTGACTCAGAAATCAGAACAAAAAAGGCCAAAAGGTTTTTACTCTGTGAACCCTGGGGAGGATCAGGCAGAGCACAAGGTGTCCACAGGAGGGTGAGCAGAGAGGAGGAGCTGGGGCCTGTAGTCTTGTCTGCCTGCGGGGGCAGGAGTGAGGGGAGATGAAGGCCAGGTGTGCCCTCCCCTCAGGCTCCAGAGGGCTCCAGTCCTGGGACCCAGCAACACCCGCCCCCCCTGAATTCACTCTGGAGTCCCCAGCAGTCCTGAAATCGCACGGCCTGCCTGAAGCCTTGACAGGACAGAAATGCTTGCCAGAGAGAAAAGGCTGGCGCGGGCTGACGGCAGCTGATACGAGTTCTTCCCAGGGTTGTGTCTTTCCCCGACGAGAAGAAGACATAGCGGAGCAGGGAGGACCGGAGGCCGGATGGTCTGTCTTCGCCTGCCAGAGCCAGGCCCCCGGAGTCTTCAACTCCCACGCCAGGGGCCTTGGTTCAGGGGATGCTGGGTTAGGCTCAAAGCTCATCGGGGGGGCTGTGTGTGAGGGGAGACGCCTTCTGGATGCCCTCATCCTCCTCGGGGCTGGGATCTTCCTCAAGGTCACCCAGCTCCTTCCTCTGTTTGCTGCTGCCGCCCCCAGATGCCTTGGCCCTGTTGCTCTTCTTCTTGGACTTCTTTCCTCCCAGGGTGGCTGTGTCGCCCTTCTTGCCAGACCACTTCTCTGCTAGGCAACCTGGGCGAGGAGGAGAGACACCCTCAGCAGACTGGCTTCCTGGGAGAGGAGCACTGCTCGGGAGCCACTGGGAGTAGTAACTGGAGTCGGTGCCCGATGTCCCTACTCCCACCTCACTGTGGCCCCCAGGCCTCTCTGGGGGCACCTGAGTTCTCCACAAGTTACTCTGCACCTGGTGTTAGTGCCTCTCACCCCACCCTGTCACATCAAGCTCCTTGAAAGCAGAGATCCTATGACAAACTCCATGCCTTCTTTCTTTCCCATCCTCTGCCAACCTACCTCCCCTGAAGGAAAGCAAACAATAAAATGGAAGGCGAGCCCACCCTGCCTCCTCCCTCCCTCAGACTCACTGGTGTCCTTGCCCTTTAACACATGGTTGGCGCAGAGGAATTGGGTCAGGTCTTCCTCCTGGTGGTTTCTGTACCAGTCCTCAATCACCTCCTCAAACTCTTCCACCAGCACGTCGCACTGTTGATCACAATACCTCGAATTGGCAAAGCCCCAGCACCGACTCACTTCCAGAGCTCTGCTGAGCCTCACAACCCACCGCAAGGCAGGCAGGTGGCTGTGATGATCCCAAGGAAACTGAAGCCAGGCAGGTGAAAGGAGCAAAGTCCTTCAACTCTTGGTGGCCTTCCTCAGCAGCAGAACCAATCCCCACCCATCCCTGCGGGGCCCACCCACCCCTGAGGGCCGAAGGGCCTGTACCTGCTTCTTGAGGTCAGCCACTTCTGCAGAGGTCTCGTTCCACAGCTCATAGGGGATGTCCATCACCACCTTGACCCCCTTGTGTACCAGGTTGTGTAGGGTCTCAAAAGTCTCTGACATGCCCTGGAGGAGGCGACAGATGTGAGAGGCAGAGTCGCCCCTCTGCCTCCTGCCCTCCTCTCCTGGGGGTGTCGGAGGCCCCAGGACCTAGCTCCGAGAGGTCACGACCCTCTAGGCTTCTCACGCTTGACCTCACCTTCCTCTCCCCTCTTTTAGGCCTACCTCCCCTAACCCCTACACACAAACACCCACACCCTGTCCCGCCTCCCCGCACCTCATCCTTTCCAAATGATCTGCTGTTGCCCTCAGGCCCTTTGAACGGGTACTCCCTTTCCAGGAAATGTTTGTCTCGGCTCTTCTTCACTCTGGCTGGGCACACTCACTCCCCCACACCCAGGCCCACTCCCTGCCGCGGGTTCTTCAAAGGGCTTGTGTCTTTCCTCGGTGGGAAAAGGGGGCAGGCAAGGCAAGAGAGACTCTTTGTTCTACAAAAAATATTTCTGCCAGCTACCTAGGTTTCTCTCTGGAGACAACATACTCTGTCTTTCCAGAGATAATGTGTACAAATGCATCCTCCTCTCCTCTGCCCCCACCTTTTACACAAGCAGCGATGTAGATCATTATTACACACTCTGCCTTTTTTAAGATTTTATAATACACCTTAGAGATAATTTCAGTTCAGTTTGTGAAGAGTTACCTCATTCTTTGTTTTTCAGTTGTGTAATAATCCATTCAATAGCCACATCTATTAAATTTATTTACCACTCCCCCTACAGGTGAATGGTTAGGTTGTTTCTAATTTTCTTGTTACGGAAAATAACTTTAAAATTTTACATTAAAGCAAACATGAATTTATTTCCAACTAGGGTACAAAATGCAGAAAAATTTTAAAGGTAAAACCTAAGACTTCTGCTGCTTGACACTAAAAACAAAGACTTCTGCCTCTGGAAACCTCTCCATGCCCCCAGGGGTTTCTGACTCATCTCCTTTGCTAGGAAGGTGCTTAGGTGGAGAAATGTGCCAGGCACTGCAGACACAGAGGCAAAGAAATGCGAGCCTTGTGGTAAAAAGCCCACTCTCCGGGGGGAGAAGCGTTCATGCACACGGTAAGTGCCTTCCATGTCACAGAGGCACCCCGATGGAGGCCGAGGCCGGTGCTCTGTGGGCCCAGAGGCGGGACAGGGTAATCACCACCCTTTAAGAGTCTTCTGACATCTCCAAACCCCTACATCCTGATGTCTCCCTGCGCGAGTGCTTTTGATCCTCCTGGGGGCTGCGCCTGGGAGTGTTTCTGCCGTCTGAGACTGAAGCAGGACCCTGAAGGGCGAGCCCAGGCCATTATGAATGTGCCCACTGCCATGGAAGAGTCGGGCCATCCAGGAGAGGAGTGCAAACAGCAATCCGCAAAGAATGGGACGAAGCCAAGGAGGGAAGCTCCTAGGGCAGGATCTTTAAATCGCACCCCCGCCAACAGACACACTCAGCCACCTCAGCCACGTGCAGGCTGGGCCCAGCAGGAGGAAGGACAAGACAGTCCCACCTTGGCAAACCGGTTGCTGCCAGTCCGCTCCTTGTGTAGGCTGTAGTCCAGGAGCCGTTTGCAAATGGTCTCAGTGACTTCGATTAATCGCAAGTCCCTGCCGAGACAGCAGCGCAAGCGGGGCTGAGTCCCCCTCCCAGCCCCGTGGGTCAGCGGTCCGTCCCTCCAGCCCTGCTACCCCAACACCTGCGAATCTCACCAATGGGAAGTCAGAGCTGGAAGGAAGATAGGTCATCTGGTCTGGGTGCTCTGAATGCTGGAACACAGACCAGAGAGACAAAATTTTAACAGCTCTACTGGAAGAAATTTTTTTTTTATAAAGCTCAATGAGTCAGTAGATTTTTTTTTAAAAAGCAAAATGTATAAAAGTTTGATGTTAAAATGTTTCATTTTGAAAGGATGATCACAGCTGATGGAAGTTTTTGTTTTTTAAAAATATTTATACCTGGCAAAATTAAAAGTTGGTAATCCTATGTGACCAACATTTTAAAAATTGCATTGGTCCATGAAATCCAAGAGTTTGGGAATCACTGATAAGGTCCAACAGTCCTGAAGCCCAGAGAGGTTAAGGGATTTAGGAAGGCCACCCAATTAGCTCAGGGTAGAACCAGTGTGCAAATTGAGGTCTCAGTGAGAGCTGCCTCCCTTTGGTGGGCTTGCCTGGCTAGAAGGGAGAAAGGAACTGCAAGCTGCTGAAGCCTTGAGGAACAAAGCAGGCCCGGCCTGTGGGTCCACATTCACTTACGACTTGGTGTATTTGACGCCGGAAGCCTTTCGATCCAGGATGCCATAGCCTGTGTCAATGACCTCCTTGGTCTTGCCAGTTTCCTCAAAGGCTGACTTCAGCTCCACAGCGACGTATTTACACACTGAGGGAGGGAGACACAGCACAGCCTACTGAGTACACGTGTCTGTTGGCAGCCAGCTCCCAGCAAGACAGACTCCAGTGGATGCCTCTCCCAGAATGGGCTGAGTCAGTGCTCAGGGCAGAGAAGGAGTTCACTGGGTGAAACTTGGCCTCAAGATCCACGGTCCCATCCACGCTTGGCCCTTATCCCACACTGACTGCATTTCACCCAGCTCCATCCTGCTCCTCTACTCCCCACCATTTTTACTTTAAACATTTTTTAACATATAGAAAAGCTGAAAGACTACAATGAATATATACCTTCCATTCATATTCCACCATGGCTGATGGCTTACCAACAGCTCTCTCTAATATATAACATAAAACAAAGTGATAATATATCAACAATATACGGGGTGGGCAAAAGGAGATTTACAGTTTTAACCAAAAAAAACACAAGAATAACTGTTTTGCATACTCACAACTGTAAACCTACTTTTGCCCATGCCTGTATACATGGCTTCTGCTAAACCATTTTGAAAGTTTCAGACATCATCATCTTTCACCCATAAATAAGTCACACGCATTTTCTGAGAACAAGGATCTTCTCCTACCTAACCATGAAACAATTTTGATACTTGGAAAATTAACGATAATTCCAAGATCATCCAATACTTAGTCTATATTCAAATTTCCCCAATTGTCCCCCAAATACCTTTTAAGACTGTTTTGTCACTGGATTTCATATGTTGTGACAACCCCAGCTCTCTATTCCTGCAAAGTTAATTTGTTCAGTTCCTTCCAGAGGCCTTGTTTCTACTGTTTCTATACATTTATCTCCTTATTTCCTTTTCCTCTTCCTCCAATAATGATTAAGCAACTCCTGTGTGTCAGGCACTGCTTGGGAATACAGAAATAAAAACAAGGCTGCACCCTTCCAGACACTCAGTCTAATGGAGCAGAAAGAAGTATAAACAAATAATTTTCACTGCATAAGGGGTGCTACCACTGAGGTGTGAGGTGCCTCAGGCCTTAGGAAAGTGCTTATTGCCCTCTAGGGCCTTTGGGTTTTTTTTTCCCATTCTCCCAACCTCACCATAAAAGCCTTTTCCCCTGGAAGCCTTTCTGGCCTAATCTCACTTGCTCTTAACTTCATTCTGGGACTGGACAGAAACTAAGGGCCCTTGGTCATTTCATGTGTCCCTACAGGTAGACTACAAGAGTACCCAAAGTGAGTATCATGTCCTGGATTTCTTCTGTATTCCTCCAGTCTGGGACTCTGTATGTGTTAGACACATGATGAATATTGCTGAGAGAGACGGTGTTTGTGGTTGAGTAGTTTCTGATGTGTCTGAATAGAATATGGTCTGCAGATTAAATGCCATCAGCGTTGTTATAACACTAACAGCAGAGTTTGGTAGAAAATCAATTTACCACCAAAATGAATACATCCCCTGGAAGCTTGCTTGGTGAAATTTTGTAACATATTCACTACTAGATGGCTTGGAGAAATTGGAATACACGAAAATTCCAAAATATAAGCTGGTGATTTCAGAGCCCAAGATGAACTGAGGGCGTCTCATCTCCCTGGCTCTCCATCCAGGACCATCTGGGCTCCCTCCCCACTTCTGTCCTATACTCTGCGCAAGGCCGCCATTTCCCTGGCTCCTCTGCCCCTCCTTCCATACTCTCAACAAGTAGTATCCCAGGCCCAGGAGGTCGGAACCCATCAATGCATCTCTTACACTCATCAGCCACACCTTGCTTCTCACTTCTTCCTAACCTTACCTCTTCAAGACTCCGCCTGGGAATCCCACCCAGAATCAGACTTGGAGGAGACTTATGGTACAGACACCAGACCCTCACGGACATCCACCTACTATTTTTCTGGGCAAGGTCTCCCTCCTTTGTGCCAAAGCCTGTTTCAGTCAGGCTACTGAGCCAGGAGGCAGGCTTTGTGGGCCAGAGGCAGTCAGCGTTTAATAACAAAGGTATAATAATGATAAAGAAAAGCAAATACACTATTAAGAGAAGCCTAAGGGTTGGAGTTTGTCGAGCTATTCTGTGACTGCAAATCCCTTTTAAAGTAATCTTTATCAGTTACCTCTGAAATAAGGTTGGACAAGAATGATCTCAAAGATCCTTGCCAGCTCTATTCTTCAATGAGTCTGTGAATGCTTCTAAGAAAAAGAAATGTGAGTTTCTTAGGCTATGAGAATATGAGGTTAACAGTAGGGTCTCTTTGGTATGAGAATAAAATAGAAAACAGAACGGAGGAAGTGAAACCTCCAAAGGTTGCCGTTTAGGACTAGAGGAAGAGTAAAAGGAAAGCGTAACCTTCTGACCGCCTATTCAAGGGACAGACGGAGAAGATATAGGCTGGACTGCACACTGGGGGACCTACCAGTGAATTGGCCCAGCTCTGAAGCATCTCACCTTAATCTCTCAAATGGAAGGATTATGTGTCCTTAACCACCCCACCACCACTTCCCAGTTCTTAGGGAACATCTGGCCTGTGGTAGGCTTTGAACTGGGGTGAAACAGAGTTATAGCCAACTTGCTGGATGGCCTAGGGTTAGGGAGGTAGGAAGGAAGGAATAACTGTAAAGGCCTGAGGAGAAATGGAGGGGAGGAAGGAAAGGTAGGCCTGACTTGGCCTGATAGCTCAGTTGGTTAGAGCATCATCCTGATACGTCAAGCTTGCGGGTTTGATCCCCGGTCAGGGCACATACAAGAAGCAACCAGTGAATGGGTGAATAAAAGAAACAAGAAATCGATGTTTCTCTCTCTCCCTTCCCCTCTCTCTCTCTAAAAATCAATCAATAGAAAAGGCAGGCCCCTTGATAGTCCTGGATCGCTGCTTTGTGTGCTAGCACTCTTCTCTTTCTCTCTCCTCTCTCCTCTCTCTCTCTCTCCCCCCTCACCCCTTTTGTCATTGGGATGTTCTGGTTTTCCATATTCCTAAAATCTCCCTCCCTCACCAAGTTCTCCCAGGTTCTATTTTTCTCCTAAAGTTACCCTTAGGCTTCAGACCCTCCTCCTTCCTCCACACACATCCACAGCCTTCCGTGTATTTATATTTATTCAAGAAATACCTGAGAGGAGGTCCCTGTTTTCAAGCAGCTCAAAGCTAGTGATGGAGACAGCTAATTACACAAATCAGGTTTCGGTGAGGACACAAAGGGGAGAGTCTCAGGTTCTCCTTCTCCTCACACCAGTCATATGACTCTTTTCAGTTCCTCAAAGTTGGCCTTTCCATTTGTGGTTTCCTGAGCGGGACCCTCCCTTTTTACTTCTCTGCACCCGGCTAACTCCTACTCTTGTGCTTCCTGTACCCAGCCTTTCCCCCCATCTCTGTGAGAGGCTGGACTAGTGCTCCTCACTCGCCCCCCTTGTACCTCGTCTATCACGGTATCTACTACCCTGAGGAATAACTGCTTGTTTTTTACAGATCTATGAGCTCCAGGTGCACCGAGACCTGATCTCTCGCCTGGCCCTGTATCCCCAGCGTCCCGCACAGAACCACGCACATAGTAGGTTCAATGAATGGAGAGACTTCAGCTCGGGAGTCAGCACCTTCCCCCCGAGTCTTCTCCGTAAGCCCTGCCTCTCCCGCAAGACACTCCCGTGGGCCCCGCCCCTTCACCTTCGCATTTGCTGGGCAGGCGAACCCAGTCGGTCTCCTCGGCTTGGGCCTGGCTCGGGCCCAGCTCCGGGATGGACAGTTGCAGCAGCAGGGGGAGAAGCAGAAGCCGAAGCCAGCGGGTCCCAGGCTGGGGGGCGGGCTCAAGCAATGGTTCCATGGTCCAGCTGGACCCGACCCGGAGGGCTGCGATTCCCACGGCTGCGCGTGCAGGGTGGCTTCTCGGAGCCGCTTCCGGGACTGCACACGTGCCTCGGCTTAACCCGGGCACCAGCGAGCCCCCGGCCCGCTCCCTCCTCCTCCCCCTCCGGCCGCCTCGGCCCGCCCCCGCAGCCGACGAAGGCCCGCGGACTGAGCAGCCAATGGGCTTTTCGGAGTTCGCCCTTTAGCAAATGGGAGGATGATCTTTTTTCGGTTTGGACCAATAAAAGAGCGGATGGTGTCTTCAGTGACCAATGGCAACATCTTCTCCCTCCCTGTAACGGAGTCTCTGGGAGGGGCTGGGGGACTAGGACAGCGGGAGAGGAAGCAGCCAGCTGGGCCGGAGTCGGCGGGGGTGGGGCATGCTGGTCCTAGAAGACGTGGGAAAGGCCGTCTTCATTGCCTTCTCCGCCTCCTTTCACGTCACTTCCCGGCTAGGGTCATAATGCAGCGAAAGCTCTTACTGATCACCACTTTTTAAATTTTATTATTACTGTTCTAATTGCCAGCCAGTCTAGTAGGCGCCGTGGGTGAGACTAGGACGACTCAAACAGCCTTCAGCCTTTAAACAGCTTTCTTAGTGCCCAAGAACCCTAGATTTGTCCCAGTGAGAACTAGAACACATTACTTCCTATCTGAGCCTCAGTTCCTAGCTGTATGATGACCACGTAAGTGATCCTTCCAGAAGCTATTCAAGGCTTGCATGTTGCTCGGAAGTTCAAGTAGCATAATGGAGTTAAAGCTAATCGAGCAGATAGTAAAAAGTTCATGCGTTAATTTTCTTTGTAGCTTGTAACCTTAGTCCTTTAATGCTCTATTATTTATTTCTTTGGATTCTGAGCTCCCAGAAGTTAGGGACCTAACTTACTAATACCTAGGCCCAGGGACCCTCCTGGAAAATAACAGGAAGCCAGTTTCAGTGGGGATTTAGAATCTGAAGCAGGGCAGGATTGGGGGAATTGGGACAAATGGAGAGGGGTATTGAAGCTAAGGGAAGCCCTGCTTCCAGAATGAGAAGACATTTACCGAGTCAAGAAGCTCAGTGGTGATGACTGGATAGTCTGGGGCTACGACTGGACATGCCCCCTCCCTGACCCAGCCTATGCCCTTCTCAGTGTGAGTGTTGGGGAAGGAGCAGGTCCTGTGGGTGTGGTGGACAGATTCATCCCCAGAGGTTGCAGGACACTCCCCCCACCCCCCGCAAATAATCCAAAAAGAGGTGGGAGAATCTTCTTACAGGTTGGTGAGATGTGCACAGTGGAGGAGACAGTGAGGGTTTTCATGGACCAGCAGCTGAGGGCACAGAAGCTCACGGAAGGTGGAAGTGTCATTGATACCATATGGGGGGGGGGGCAGTGTTAGAGCATAGTTCTCTGCCTGTACCTTGGGGGAAGACCAAGGTAGCACCGTGTTGCACCCAACAGATGTCTTGTGCTGCTCAGAGGACATCTAGATTCACATGAAAGCACCCAGAGATTTTTGGGCTGGTTACTGAGAGGAACCTCTGGATTTCCTGGCAGTACTGGAGAAACGTGACACACAGGTTACCTCCACTATGCGATCCTCAAATCAGTGCAAGAACCCTCTTTAGGAAGCAAAACAAAACAACAAACCTCTGTAGTGCTGGGCTCAGAGTTGATGTTCAATGAATGTTTGTGAAATGAATAATAACCCTTAATTGATTCATAATGTGTAAGTTTGGAATTACCATCAGAGCTCTTGGTATTGGACAGACTCCCGTTACTCTGGGATCCTGGCCCTGTTCATGGGTTCCTGGGCTCCTTGCCCTGACCTCTCACAGACGTTGGGCCAGCATAAGGAGACAGAGAAGGAGCCTGGCCCCATACCTGGCTGCAGGGCAAGGAGACAAAGGTGGGACAGTGTCCTCCCCAAACCCCGAGCCCCACTGCAATTCCCAGGGTCTTGCCCTCAGTAAGCCCTCTTCCTCAGGCCAGCCTTCCCAGGTTTCTGCCCCCTCTAAATCTGCTAAATTCCCTCCTCCAAGAGGAGATATGAATTAAAATACGTGTTTTTCATTTGCTTGTGTCACTTAAATTCTCCTTTAATAGTCCTCAGTTATCTGCACTTCAGATCCCAGGGCTTGGGTTTGTCACCACCCTCAAGGGGCTCCCAGTCTGATGGAAGGCACGCAGCCTTTTCCCTCAGAAGGGCCTTGGTCGAAGGTGGAGGCAGCCTCGCCCCCAGGAAGCTCCGGGCTGCAGGAGGAGGCAGGTCAGACACAGCCGGGATCGTGGGCGCGGGTCCTGAGCACCGGGCCCAGGCTGGGTGGATGGAGAGCGCCCCCTCCTCCCAGCCTGAGCTCCTGCTGGAATCTGGACGCGGAATGGGAGGGTGGGTGTGAACCGCGTGGCCGGCCCGGGGTTGTCCTTGACCTGTGATTCCCCTCTCATTGCAGCGACTCCAGTTGCTGGGGGCGCCGGGCTCTGCTAGTGGCCGAGGCTGCGGGCCTGGGGCCGGCGCGGAGATGCCGGGGTCCAGCAGGCGAGTCTCCCCAGCCGAGTGCCCCAGCGCAGCGGGCGGGGTGCGGAGGTGTCTGCAGGTCAGGAGCAGGTCAAACAGCAGCAGCTTGAAGAGCAGCAGCCGCAGCGCCCCCAGCCGCAGCGCCTGGCCGGGCATCCCTGCGGGAGTGGGGAGAAGGAGAGGCTGGGAGGCTGGGAGCTCCTCATGCATCTGCCGCCCCCAGAGCTCACCCGAGAAGAGGGGCCTTGTCTTCTGCCCTTGCCATTCCTCCTCTGTCATCCCCCAAATTCAGGGAAAGGCTTTCCTGGTGTCTAACCTCAGCTGTTACTGGTAATAATAACAAATACCTGCCTAGCCTTTTATTTTATTTTATTCCCCAAAACCAGGGAGATGTAGGCCAGGCAGGAATCAGCATCCGGTGCAGAGAGGAACTAGCTCAAAGGTCTTATTTGGTCAGGAAGAGAGCCTGACTGGTGACTCTCCGTCCGGCAGGTGGTGGGACTTTCGACCGCCCGGTCTCCCAGGTCTCCCAGGTCTCCCAAGGCTCCAAAGGCTCTCAGTGCTCCCAAGGCTCTGATCTGAGACCGTTCATCTAGGCTGTCCAAGGAGACTTTCAAGAACCCTTCTGTCAGCTCTCACCTGCGCTTCTCAACTGGGGTCCAGGAATTGGGCTGGGGTCAGAGGCTCTTATACTGGTAGACAGAGGCCCGGGCTGGCCAGTGGTCCAGGCCAGCAAGGATGCCTCACAGGGAACGCCTACCAAGCCCCAGTAGGACCCATCAGGCCAGAGCCCAACAGAGCCTAAGGTCCCGGTCCTCGGTCCTCGGTACTCACCCCTAAGAGGTTCCCAGAGGCAGGTCCTAGCTGAAGAAATCTCTCCTGCCAGCCAAGAAGAAGGGAGTGAGATTTGGGGTGGGCTGTGCCCCCCACCCCAGTGCTATGCCCCAGCCCTGAATCAGGGCAGCTATTCTTGGCATGTCGAGTGACCAGACGAATCAACTAGCAGTGGGAACCCTGAGCTCATTTGCTGCAATTCTTCTGAGGGGCCCAGGTCTCCCTCACTCCCCTCTGTTCCCTGTTCTGTTCCCCTCCCCCGATGAAGGCTGAGGTGCCTCAGCACTTTTAGACAAGGAATCGATTTTCTCAGCAGCCTTCTTTGAAAGGCGGGGCATTTGTTCAACAAACATTGCCACCCGGGAGGTGACAAAACTAACATAATCCAAAAAAGAGGAAGTCAGTCATCTGGTTATTAATAAAGTAATAATAATAATAACTAGCTTTGGACATAGTACTTAACTTCTCTGTGCCTGTAAAGTGAGAAAAATTATATGACCTACTTCATAAATGTAAAGTGTTTACACTAGTGCCTGGCACAGAGTAACACTGAATAAGTAAGTGATAGCAATGTATTATTTAATTATTATTTGGTTCTAATAGGTAGGGTGTCATATATAGGGTGATACATAAATATTAATCCTAGATATATATAGAGAGAGATTAGCTGTAGGTAATAGGGTGTGTCTGTATGTGTATGTACGTATACGTGTGTGTGTGTGTGTGTGTGTGTGTGTATTCCTTTCCCTTGATATATACCTCAATCCCAGGAGAAAGGAGGCATTATTACCTCTTGGGAGTCATGCATCAGAGCTTGGATTTGAATGAGATGTCACATTTGCAAATCCCAGGACTCAGGGCCCTGAGGTGACCCTGCTCTGAGCCCAGGCATCGCTTCACCTAGATGGAGGGCACTTGGACACCCTTCATGCCCTCATGGTGCGGCCCTGCCTCCCCTCCCACCATGTCCTGGTTCCAGGGTGTGTGAAGGGGATAGGGTGCATCCGCAGAGCCCCAGGCTCCACCCCACCTGACAGCAGTAGAGGCTCTGTGCTCTGGCTCTGGCCCCTAGCCCCAGCCCCGGTGTGGCAGACCAAGGTTTCCCAGGATGCCAGCTCCTCAGAAGGCAGGGAGAGCTGGGCCAAGCTAGTCCAGGTACCATCCGCAGCTGGGGAAGGGCCGTAGGTGAAGGCATCCAGTGCGCTGCCGTTGCCTGTTGAGAACCAGATGGGGCTCTCAAGGCCAGGGGGTGCAACGTCAAGGACCAGGCAGACCACCAGCATCTGCTGCTTCCCGTTCACCAGCAGTGTAATCGGTGGGGCCAGAGAGGGGAAAGGTGTGCCACCCACACCTGTAAGAAAGCATGCACCTGTCGGGGACTAGAGGTGTCCATGCCTCCCCCTCCACTCCTACCCAGGCCAGCATCTCATTGTAGGTTTCTATGCTTCTCTCTGTCCTTTTACCATCCATCTATCCTTCCATCTCTCAACCATCCCTCTCTCCTTGCATTTACCCATCTAAACACTCTTCATTCCCTCCATCCTTTTATTCACCCATCTATTCATCCATCTTTTCTTCCATCATCCATGTTTCTTACATCTATGCTCTCTACTTTCCATCTATATGTCCATCCATCCCATCTTTTCATCACCTCTCTATCATATTTGAACCTGTCTGTGCAAGGCACTGGGGATAAAACATCAATTAATATATTGTCCCACTTTCAAGAAACTCAGTCTCATGGGAAAGACAGCAGATACATAAATAAACACGTAATACCTCGTTGTGCCAGGCGCAGGAGAGAAGTTGCCTCTGGGGAAGCAGGCAAGGAAATATGACCTGGAATGAGATCAAAGGGGCTTCAAAAGTTTCTGTAGCTTCTTTTGTTTCTTTAAAACAAAAAAACAAACAAACAAACAAGCAAACAAACAGAAAACAGCCCTGACCATCCTGTTTCAGCGGGTTGGGCATCATCTTGCAAATTGAAAGGTTGCCAGTTTGATTCCCAGTCAGGGCACATGCCTGGCTTGCGGGCCGGGTCCCCTGTTGGGGGCGTGCTGGAGGCAGCCCATTGATGTTTCTCTGGCACATCCATGTTCTTCTCCCTCCCTTCCCCTCTCTCTAAAAATAGATAAAAACCTTTAAACAAACAAAAACATCCTGATTCACTTTCCCCCACAGGAGTGCATCTCCTAAATTCTAAGGGTCCCCACACGACTCGCAGACGGGGGAGCAATGGGCAGCGCAGCTCCTCCTGGGCTAACCCCCGAACCTGTCTCCAAGGCCCCTTTTCTCTGACTTCCCAGGGAGCCAAAGCAGCCCCACCCAGGTCTCTCCTGTTGCTTTTTCTATCCTAGATCCTTCCTTGTTTCACTGTCCTCAGCTTTAATAAATGTACTCTCAAAATTAAAAAATTAAAAAAATTAAATAAGTTTGATTCAAATATGGCAAGATTTTAACCATTTGTTAATCTGAGTGGAGTATGCACAGGTGTTTATTGTATTATTCTAGATTCTTTTCTGTAAGTCCATAGTGTCTGTGTGTGTTTAAATATATTTATTGATTTCAGAGTGAGAGGAAGGGGGAGAGAAAGACATTGATTGCTTGCCTCCCATACGCACCCTGAATGGGGATTGAACCCATAACCTAGGTATGTGCCCTGACCAGGAACTGGACACTCACACCACCCCCCATTTTTGTTGTACGGGATGACGCTCCACTCAACTGGGCCACACTAGCTGGGGCTGTAGTGTTGCTTTTTTTAACAGCTTTGTTTAGATATAATTCATGTACCATACAAACCACCTATTTAAAATATATGTCTGTATTATTTCATACTTAAAAAAAACAAAAGTAAGTCACGTAGACACTGCAAACACCTGTCTTATATTTTCCTGAATAGTCCTAATTTCCACAAACTTATTCTTTTTAGCAAAGATGATTTATTTAACATATAACAAAATGTTATTTTTGAATAGTTGGATATTTGTTCATATAAATGAAATCTCAAAGGCTAAAACCTCCAAACAAATTAAAACCATGATTAAATGCAGCCAGGGCAAAGAGATGCCCAAGGTGCAGGGAAGGGTACCAGAGTATCTTGTGGGGATGTAGGGGTGGGTATGCTCATGTGAGATTTCTTGAAGGTCAAACAAGTTACCTAGTGGCACATGGATGGTAAGTAGACTTGAACAGATCTCTGTGACTGCAAATCCCATATATCACCCCCCTCGGAAGGATGACTAAGATTTTGCTAGATAATACAGTGGACCGAGCCTGGGATGTGGCCTCAGACAGAGCTGGTTCGTCTGTCACTTAATATACTGAGGCTGAATGGTCCCATCAATAACACGGCGTTAATGACACCATCCCCCCAAAATTGTTGTGAAGATTAAAGTTCATGAATGTAGAACACCATGGCGAGTGAATATTAGTATTATTATTCAATTCCAATATTAATAAGGTATCGCAAACAAAGGGAGTAGAGAAGGCTGGGAGTGAGCTCCAGGGACCACAGGCTGAGCCTTTTCAGTTACACAGATAGAAACACTCCCCACGTTAAGTTAAGCATCTCCCTCCTCCAAAAACCTCCCAAGATTGCTCCTCATCTGCCTGGCTGCTTCCTTCGCAGAGCTCAGGCCTCCTGCCACGGGCACGTCCTGCTCCACATGGGTGTGGCTCAACTCCGTAGGAGGGAGAGCTGGTGGCAAACTGGGGGCCAGCTTTAGCTCAAGGAGATGTCCTTATTCAAAGGTCAAGGAGTTTCCCCTCACACACACGTGCAAATATTCTCAGGCTTTTAGATTAAGCTGGAATTCTCAAAACTGGAGTCCTTTGGCTCCAGCGTTGATCTTTGCAGAATTGGGGGTAAATACACCTGGGAAGTACTGAGGCCTTGGGACTCCTCCTGAGAGCCCATTGATAAGGGGAAGCTGGGAGTGGACATGAGACACTCTGAGCCCTGTTGGAACAGTGCACCCTGAGGGCGGGAGACCTGGACTGGAAGGACAGGAGAGGACCTCATAAGGTTGCCCACATCCCATCACCCTGTATCACATACTACAGCCCTGGTTACCCCACCTTGACGCCCACGGACACCCATCCAGCTTGCTCTTGTTTGTCTATACCTCCAAGAGGTGACTACTCTCGCTACCAACCCTGTGGACTCCAGAGGAGCAGGATTTGGGGCTCCAGAGCAAGGTAGCAGGGAGGGAGGGTACAATGGGGAAGGGGAAGATGGCCTTCTGGTGAGACCCTCCCCAGGCCGCCCCCAATGCCTCTGTTCTGCCTCCCTGCATCTCACCCACACCTGGAGGCCCGGAGGGAGAGGGGTTTGGGACAGGGGAATGGGGCACAGAAAGGGATGCAGGGAGGGGACTCACCTGTGGGCAAGGCTGGACACTCGAGGGCCAGGAGAAGCAGCAGCCAAGTCCCGGCCATGGCCCACCTGAGAGGAGGCAGGACACAGCTGCAGACCCGAGGTGTGGGCTTGGGGAGGAAGCACCCACAAGACTGCCTCGCAGGCCACAGGCCCAGCTGCACCTCAGCTGCTCCACCCCGGAGCCGTTTCCCTGGTGAGGGGCCCCTCCCACTCCACCCCAGCCCCCAAACCCAATTCTCTCTCATGGGGCCAGGAAACTCAGGCTGCCCTTCCCACAGCAGAAGCTGCGTGCACACACTGCCTCCCGTTTGAAGAGCACTTCACAGTACGCAAAACCTTTCCCCAGTCACCGGCCCTGCCATCTACAGGGTACAGAGCAAGAGGGAGTATGTCAAGGACTTAATATGCAACGTTCATTCCATCCACCCAGTGACTGTGAGTTCTATCACAGGTGAGGCAACTGAGGCTCAGAGAGACTGAGTGGCCTGCCCAGGACCATGTGGCTGGCCGGTAGCAGAGCCAGGGCTTGAACCGTTTCCTGATGGCTGGCCTTACTGTAGCCAAAAAACCCAGTGAACTTATTTCTGTGTTACTACACCACCCCTTTGAAATAGAATTTATTTTTCTTAAGGAAGTTTCAAGTTCATGGCAAAACTGAGCAGAATGTTCAAAGATTTCCCATATATTCCCTGCACTGTCACATAAAACCCCCCTTTTAAAAAAAATCAACTTTTTATAAATGCTATTTTCAATGGCTCCACAAATTTTAGCTCGGTGTCATTTTGACCCTAAAACTTCCCATCTAGGTATGTACCCTAATGAAATAATGAGAGGTTCAGTCATTATAAGACAAAGATTTATTCACAAAAATGTGCTTTGAAGTATGACATTTAAAAAGCAAGAGCAATGGGAAACAACCTAATTCTTCGATGCTAGGGGAAGGGTTGAATGAATTCATGTTTGATGTATTTATATCAGTGAATATTATGCAGCAGTTTTTCAAATCATGTTTTCAAAGAAGGGTTTCTTTTTTCTTTTTTACTTTTTTATTGAATTTATTGTGGTGCACCCGTAACCTATGTGGTGCACAGTTTTATAATACATCATCTGTATATATTGTATTGTGTGTTCACCACCCTAAGTCTCCTTCCATCACCATTTATCCCCCCATAACATCCTCTACCTCCCCTCACCTACCCATAAAGAATGTTTAATGACATGGGATATAGAATAGTTCGGTTCAGAGCATGGGCTGCGAAGGCAGAATGCCTGGCTTTCAACTCTGACTCGGTGGTTCAGTTGTGTGACTTCCACCAAATCACTTACTTCCCTCATTCTCAATTCCCTCATCTACAGTGGGGATGAAAATACCACAGAGGGGTCCTGTGATATTTAAGCAAGATGAACCACGAAGAGGATTTAGCACCACTCTTTATATAGTAAGTTCTTGAATAATGTAGCTTCGTTCAATGTTGTTTCCTTATAACATTGATGAGGAAATGAAATCGTTTTCTGACAGGACCACTGTCTGTGTAGTTTGCATGTTCTCCCCACATCTGCCTGGGTCTTCTCCTGGGTCTCGGGTTTCCTCCCACACATCAGCGATGCGGTGAGTTGGGTGTTCGCGTCGTCTCGGTCTGAGTGAGTGTGGGCGCGCGCGATGCGCCGCGCAATGGAGGGGCGGGCTGCCCAGGGGGTCCGCCCTCGGCTGCTGGGACGGGCTCTGGCCCCCTGGGACCCTGAACTGGAATAAACGGGTTGGAAAATAATTATCTTATTTGTTTTTACTAATCTTTTCTAAATGCATGTATACTCCACATTTATTTCGATGTTTAATATTAGAAGTGTTTTGGGTCTTAAAATTTTTGTGATGTTTTTATGACCAGAGATATGCCACAGGAACATAACTCTTGTTTTTATCAGTTAGCCTATGGTAAAATTGGTTTCCTAATACATAATTTTGCTTAAAGTCATAGTTTCTAAGAACCTGTTGGTGTTGAACACCTACAGTACATAGTAAGAAGTCATAAATGTTCCTTTTTTATATGTGTGTATACATAATTACATACACAGAAAGTTGAAACAAACAGTATACAAATCTAGGTAGAAACTATTTACTCAATTTTGTATAAGAAATATGTAACTACTCCTAGAAGAAAGCAGACCAAATGTTAAGAATGTAATCTCTGCACTTTAGGATTTTGGATAGCTTTTTATTTTCATCTTCATAATTGTTCATTTCTCAAATTTTCT
The DNA here is from genome assembly GCF_021234165.1 of Pteronotus mesoamericanus. Taxonomy (NCBI): domain Eukaryota; kingdom Metazoa; phylum Chordata; class Mammalia; order Chiroptera; family Mormoopidae; genus Pteronotus; species Pteronotus mesoamericanus. The sequence continues at coordinate 12,483,592 of NW_026555085.1, read as the reverse complement.
ACAGTGAATCTGTATTATTGAAAAAATCATGAAATAAAACATTATTGAAAAGAAAACTACAGATGTACCAAAGTTTATTTAGCCATTACTTTATTGTTAAACATTTGGGTTCTCCAGTTTGGGGAACAGATATGGTTGCTCATAAAGAATTTTTCTTAAAATTATTGGCTTAAAGGCCTTTGATTTTTTTGGATTAACTTAAATTTTTAAGTTGTAGTAAAGTACACATAACATAAAACTCACCATCTTAACCACTTTAAAGTGCACAGTTCAGTGGTGTCAAGTAACTTCTTCACCTCGGTTGTACAGCCACGACCACCATCCCCCGCCCCCCCCCCGCCCCCCCCCGCCGCCCGGAGAACCCTTTCATCTTGGAAAACTGAAACTCAGCGCCTATGAAGCAGCCTAACTCGCCATCCCTCCTTTCCCCAGCCCCTGCCTCCCAGCATTCTACTTTCTGTCTCTGTAAATCTGACCGCCCCATTCAAGTAGAATCATAAAGAATTTGTCTTTTTGTGCCTGGCTTATTTCATTTAGCATGATGTCACCAAGGTTCCTCATCCATGTTGTAGCACGTGTCAGAATTTCCTTTCTTTTTAATGCTAATAATATTCCATCCTCGGTATATACTACATTTTGGTTCTTATCTATTCACTTCTCAGTGGACATTCCTCAATGGTTACTTCCACATTTTAGCTATTGTGAATAATGCCACTGTGAACATGGGTGCAAAAATATCTCATCAAGACCCTGTTTTCCATTCCTTTGTGTATATACCAAGAAGTGAAATTGCTGGATCTTTTGGTAATTTTATTTTTAATTTTAATTTGATAGGGGCCATCCTAATGTGTGCAAAGTGGTATCTCACTATGTTTTTTTTTAAATGTTTTTTACTTATTGATTTTAGCAAGGGGAGAGAACATCGACTTGTTGTCCCACTTATTTATGTATTCATAGGTTGATTCTTGTATGTGCCCTGGCAGGAAAGGGAACCCACAGCCCTGGAGTACCAGGGCAACCTTTTAACCAAGTGAACTACCCAGCCAGGGCTCCCTACGGTTTCAATTTGCATTTCCCTAATGATTAGCGATGTTGAGCATCTAAAGCCTCTGTATTTTTAAGGCTCCCTGACACACATCTGTTATACTAATTTATATTGTATTAATTATAATGTATTAAAGGTCCACTTCATCCCCATCAGCATTTGGCATTTCTCAAAAAAAAAGAATCTTAATTTAGTTAAAAATGGTATATCACCTCTCTGATCACAACATTATTTTCCCTCTTAATTGTTTCCTTCACTGTATTGTTGTTTATTGTCCTCCTGTAGCCCCAGTGTCTTTGTAAGAACTTTCACTTAATAAAGATACCAGCACTTTGCATATTGCACTTGGCTGGAGCCATTTCCCAATTTGCTGACTGCTTTTAATTTCACTTTTCTTTTTTAAAATTGCAGTTTTTTGTTTTGTATGAACCAACATATCCATCTTCCCTGTTGGGATTTATCGTATGCCTTTTAAGCCTAGAAAACATCCCCCCTTCGGAGAGCCGTTGCAGTCGCACTTCTGTTGTCTTTTTGTGCGTGTGCAGTTTAATCCCTGCTCCCTCTCTCCCCAATTTCATGCCATCAGGAATTAATTTTGGTGTATGATAAATGTGCATCTAAATTTTCTTCCCCAAAGAGCTAATCAATTATCCCAAGATTATTCATTGAAAAATCTTCCTGTCCCCATTATTTGGGAAACGTTTTTTATTACATGTTAATGTCTTTTACATTGGCAAGTTCATGTCTTTCTGGCTCCAATTTCTTTATTCTGGTGCCAGCTTCATCCAGTTTTCTTTTGATTATTTTTTTAAATTAAATTTTATTTTTTTTAAAGATTTTTAGAGAGGGGAAGGGAGGGAGAAAGAAAGGGAGAGAATCATCAATGTGTGGTTGCCTCTCGCACACCCCCATTTGGGACATGGCCCAGAACCCAGACATGTGCCCTAGACTGGGAATCGAACTTGCAACCCTTTTGTTCACAGGCTGGCATCCATCTTTTGATTTTTTAAATAATCTCCCATGATTTATTTTTAATAATCATGTCAATTACACTCTTGGATGTCCTGAGGGAACCCCTCCAGCCAGGGCTTCTCTCACGCCCCTTCCCCGCAGGGCAGCCTGGAAGCCTCCTGCGCCACGTGTTCCCAGGCACTGCTGGGCCCAGGTGCGCTCAGTCACCGTGGGTTCCTGCTGGGAGGGGGAGGGAGGGAGGCAGGTGTCCCTAACGACTCTCCCGCCCTCCAGCCTGGGGAGGTCTTGGGCTGTGTTACCACATTACAGATGGGGAAGAGCCTTCTGGCCTCTTTTGGTTTCAAGACCTTCCCAGGGAGAGGAAGATGGAGACCCCACTGATGACTTGGGCCACCTTGTGCCACTAAAGCTACCCTTCCACTGGCCCACTCCAGCTCCATGGCCAGAGGTCAGCCTGGTCCTTTGTTCTCACACAGGTTCCCTCTTTCCAGGAGCACCAGCTGGAAATCTTTAGGACCCTTTCTCTGGGCAGTGAGGATGTCCTACCAGCTGGCCTCAGACACAGGAGCTGAATCCCTTCCCTGAGCACTTCACTTGGGACTGAACCTGCCACTTGCCCACTGGCTGCTAAGAGCCAGGCTGTGTTCACAGCCATCTCACTTAATCTTCACAGCCACCCCGACGTCAGGGTATTCTCATCCTTGTTTTGCAGTCAAGGAAACCGAGGCTCAGAAAAACTAGGTTACATGTCTGGAGTCCCCACTGGCTGAATCCAAGTGGAGGGAATGTCCTTCGATGCAGCTCAGCCTACCGGGACACAGGGCTGGTGGGATTGGGGCGGCGGAGGGTGTATCTGGAGGGTCACAGGAAGTTCCTCTTATCCATGGTTCAGATAAAAAAAAAAACCCTGTCCTCAGCACAGAGGACATGGTGTCCCATCAGCTACTATAGATATTTCACTAGGAGGGAAAGTCAATTTGGTAATGCTCCTACTGAAACCTAAAATGTTAGCTACCACCAGAGTTCTTCACAGAAGTTAGCAGGGTTAAGTGGGGGTTTTGAAGCCTGAATTCATAAGCACAACCACCTGCTTTCATGCCTAAGGACAGTCTCCTAATTCTATGCCAACACTTTGGACAGGATTATTTACTTGGAGGGTGACTCAAACCTTTCTTCCTATAGTGTCTGAGTTCTTTTTTTTTTTTCTTTCCATTTTCTTTTTCTTTTTTTATTTTTCTTTTTACTTTTTTTTCCACTTGATTTTTCTTTATTGTTGTTCAAGGACAGTTGTCTCCTAGGGCCTGAGGTCTTGGTGGTCTTGAGTTTGTTGGGTTGCTGAGGTTTTCTGTTAACCAGGGCTATTGGGCGGGAGATTATTAAGAGGCCCTTTAGCGAATCCCTGGGTTCCAGACCTAGTGCCAACCTCTCTCACGCAACAGCAACCTAATTTCTCTGGTACTTGGGATTAATCAACCAGATGTTTCGGGGATCCCTTTCTTTGCATATGGGTTCAGTAGTATGAGAGATGAAAATGGCTAGGGGCCATCTCAGCTTCCAAGCCGTCGGTTGTATGATTGTTCTGTGGAGGAAAATGTTTCTCCCAAACCTACTGAATCCAAGTTTATGGAAATGGGTAGCAAAAATTATAGACTTTTTCACCCCGGCTGGGTAGCTCAGTTGGTTAGAGCATTGTCCAAATATGCCAAGGTTGCAGGTTCAATTCTGAGCCAGGGTACATACAAGAAGCAACCAATGAATACATAAATAAGTGGAATGACAAATCAATCTTCCTCTGTCTCAAGAAATATATATTTTTGAAATAATAGATGCTGCTACGCTAACCTCTTCTTGGTTGTATATGATTTTGATTCTGGTTTAGTTTAAAGAATACCCTTTAGGTGAGCACCTTCACCTTACAGGAGGTAGTTTCTTGACTCTGCTCTCCCTGAGCCTTTGGCTGGTTAATCCACTATTTTATCAAGCCAGCTGCTTCTGGTCATGGGGCACATGGTAAGACCAGTAAATTCTTTGGGCCTGAGCTCATTGGTACCTTTCCTTGGGAGTAAAACACATGCCTGGGTTGGAGGAGATGTTATGTGGCATGCCATGGTGATGGGCAAGGTGTTCTAAAAGTCCATGGGTGGTGGTGCTGACAGAAGCAAAGTAGGCAGAAGTGAATTCATACCTGGAATGTGTCTGCTCTCGTGAGGCTCAAGCATAGTCCTTCCACGCTAGGAGGACCCAATCAAATCAATCTATGACCAGGTGCAAATGATGCCCAGCTGGGGAGTCAGTGTTGGGCTGTCAGCAGGAAGGGCACTCAGCACTGGCACGGTCAGATTAGCCTTAGAGAAGGGAAGGCTATGTGACTGAGACAAAGCATAGCTTCCATCCGTGTCATCATGGTTGACAAAACAAGCCTTGGGTACCTGAGGGAAGAGGCTGAGCATGGTCAGCAGAACTGTCATCTTGTCTCCCTGATGGCCATTCTTTCCCATGCTTTATGGTGGGTCACTGCACTTACCTTGCCTTTGGCTGTTAAGGCTCACCGCCTGCCCTTCACATCACCAGGCTGCCACTATTCTCCCCAAGGTCAGGGAACCCAGGTCCAGGGGTCCTTCCAGCATCCCCCACCAGCATTTCCAGCCCACAGAGGACAGCCGTCCGAGCAAGTCAAGGATGCTGGTGTCCCTCACCAATGCCTTTCTTGATGTTTTGGCAAAGGGAGTATTTTCCTGACCCCCTTAAACTGTGTGGCTACAGGTGGCTAAGCCAGGTGCATGTAATAAATCCAACCCAACATTCCTATCTCTTTGAGATTTCAGATTCCTTCCTTTATGGTATGCCAGGGAAATTCTGGCATTTCAAGTTTATTAACTATAGACTACCATTAAGTTCAGGCGTTAATTAACCCACCCAGCAGACTATTAATTCCTCTCCCAGGTGCTCGAGCCAATATGTGAAATCCCAAATCCTGGAGGAGCATCTATGACCATGCGTTTGGCCAAGCGGAGCCTTACATTCCACCCTCCCAGGTCTATTTCCCACACATGTTCCCATGGCTCCTGCCAAGGCAGTTTGGCAAGGCCTGTAACTCTTTCTGTCTAGCCATTCTCCTCTTAGCGTGGGCCCTGGGCTTCCCCACCCAGGCTGTGCTGGAATCTTATTCACAGAGGGCCTGGGGTCAAGCAGGGATGAAGGTGGGGAGGGTTCTGAGGCGGACGTCCTGGGAGACAGGAGCACTACAGAGGACATTGTCTCCACAGACAGAACCATTTCAAGAGAATTTGGGGGCTCAAAGTTCTCAGCTTCATCCATGTCGGCCCAAATGTCCCCATTCCATCTCAGTGTCCCACCCACTCCCCATCAATGCCCCTCCCTTAGCATAAGAGACCTAAAGGGCTGAGCATTGCATTTGCACTGCAACTTGACAACCCTTACAATGACATCCTGGGGCCAGACCTCAGCCCTGTGAGCCCTCTCTGCCTATACGAGATGAGGGACTTTTTCAAGGTTCTATCAACTTGTCCCAATTGCTCAGATTTCCTGTCAGACATCAATAACTCCCTACTCTCCTTCCCCCCTGCGCGTGTTCCCTGGGGCCATCAGAAGCCAGATGACTCCATGCCTCAGCGAATTGGCCATTTCATCTCCCGTCTCCCCACCCCAACAATGCAGTGCCCTGTACTTTGTCCCATGCCACCCTCAATGAAAACGTGAGCAAAGGTGGTGCCTCTGCGTGCAGTGAGATACCTGGGTGCGTTTCCTTCTCTGCAAGGAGGCTTCCCCTCTACTCCTTGAAGTTATATCCATCCATCCCAGTCTCCTGTTTGAGGCTGCTCCTGGAAGCAGTTCCTGTATTGGTGAGTATGGACAGGCAGTAGATGACACATTTATTGGGTAATTGGAGGAGAATTTCATAAAAGGACTATTTCCAGAGGTGTGGCAGCATTAAGGGAAATCCCAAGGGACAATGTAGTACCTGGGACCAGTAACATGCCTTAAGGGGTGAGGGGAGGGCGCCGTGGCAGAGAGCTGCGTGGAGGGACCTGGCAGCCAGCAGCAGTTCTGTAGAGAGGGGAGCTGAGGAATAAAGACCCTGACCTCCTCCTCCTTTTTTCTGCTGGGCCTCCCATTGTCCAAACCCAAAAGTCAGAGGGTAAGGGAGCCTACAGAAGGTGTCTGTAGATGCCACTGTCCAGGAGGCCGGTGACACAGGTAGAGAGAGGACCTGGAGGGGCCAACAGGAGAGAGCCGGCATCAACACTCATTTGATGAGAATGTTAATAACTGCCTTGTGGGCATCACTCATCTTCCCATTTAATCTGTTGGACAATCCTATGAGGTGGGCACTATCATCTCATTTTACAGATAGGAAGTCACGTGAAGATAAGTGAAATAACTTGCTCCGAAGTCCCACAGCTGTCAAGGGCCAGAGGTGGATTAGGACCTGGGCTCCCGAGTCAGGCTCGGGCCAGCCCTGCCGGCCGACAAGATGACCCTAAGAGCAGCTCACACACTACGTGCTAAGATCAAATACATTTTAAAACCAGTATAGAGAATGTTAATGGGTTATGGCGGGCCCTTTTCTGTGGGCCTCTCATGGTGTGCTCATGCCAGAGTAAATTGCAGCCTTGAACCATTTCCCAGCCGTCTTACGTGTGGGCTGTGAGCGCGGAAGGGGGCTGTACAGTGATAAAAATAAAGCAGCTCTCTCTCCTCCCTCTTCCCCCAGGGGCATTTTCCTTGTTTCTCTCTTTCCTTAAGCTACAAGGGCCCTTCCTTTGCCTCTGTAACTTGTTTCCCGAGCCCATTTCTTACACGGCTCACTTCTTCTACCTCTGTTAACTTCCTTTTCTTTTTAATTTTTATTTATAGATTTTAGAGAGAGAAAGAGAAAAAAACATTGATTTGTTGTTCCACTTATTTATGCATTCGTTGGCTCATTCTTGTATGTGCCTTGACTGGGGATCGAACCCACAACCTTGGTGCATCAAGACAATACTCTAACCAACTGAGCTACCTAGACAGGTCCTACCTTTGTTAACTTTCTAAATAAACTTCCTCAAATAAATAAATAAATAAATAAATGTCAGTATAATGTGTAGGCTGCTTATTTCAGTTGGCACATAACCACACCAGGCACTGCACTCTATTATTTATGTAATAAATTTTATGATTTGTCTGTATCATATGATTCCATTATAATTACTACAATAATTTACTTCTGTGACATTTTCCCTGGGACAGATGTGAGCCCCTGGAGGACAGGAACCTGCACACCAAGCATTTGGCACTGTGCACAGCATAAGGTGGGCTCTCAGTGCTTACATGGAGCTGAATTCAACCTTTCCTCCTTAAGCTGATAATAATACATTAATTCATTCAGTCGGTCATTTAGCTAACATTTTCTGAGCACCACTAGGTCTCTACAGGTTTTGGTTTAGGCACACAGGGATATTCGATGAGTAAGACTGAATGGTCTAATCTACATACTGTGTGCAGATGGGGAGGTGAGCTAGGGATCGTGGACACGCAGAAAAAGGATCAATTCATTCTGATGGCAACACGGAAGGGGTGGGTCCATCAAGGGGAAGCCTTTGAAGGATGAATTGGGTTTCAATAAGAGAGGGAGAGGGAAGGGCATTTTCTGCTGAGATAGACTTTTAAAAATTATGGATGAGTCCTGACTGGTGTGGCTCAATGGACTGAGCTCCCACTTGTGAACCTAGAGGTCACCAGTTTGGTTCCTTGTCAGGGCACATGCCCGAGCTGTGGGCCTGGTGCCTCGTGGGGGGCTGTGGGAGGTGTTTTGGATGTTTTTTCTCCCTCACTTTTCTCCCTCCCTTCCTCTCTCTTTAAAAATAAATAAAATATTTTAAAAATTTTGTAAAAATCATGTATGAAAGATGAGTGCAGTGAGTTATAAATGACCTTGGAGTGTTTAGAACCTATCTCTAAAATTAGAGGTTGATCCCTGGCCTTACCATGTTGGGGGCCGCTTTGAGTGGTATCGGGGACTGTAGTCCCGCACAAGCTGGGGCCTGGGAGAGGCCCCGTAAGACTTGGCCAGAGCACTGGTAATGCAGTTGATAGGCAGGACCTGATAATAACTCCGAGGGCCCCCGAGGGAAATCAGGCCTAGAAGTAAATGTCACTCCTTGAAGCAGGCTCTGTTTCTCCCTCAGCTCTGTTAATCTTACACCAGATAACATGCTCAAGGCTGGGAAAGAAATTTACGAAATTCCTGGACCCTGACCCACATCCCACCTGATGCCATAATGTTTTCTCACCTCAGATCCAAGCAATTCAGTGTGTCCCTGCCATTGTCTTCTTTAAACATCACCTATTCTCTGTAAACTTAAGTTACTGATGTAATCAGATTACCTATACATTCCTGCTACCTGTCCCCCGCTTGTAACCCTCTCAATAAAAGCCATTGAGCACAGGGAGCTTGGGACATTCCCCACTGGAGGGAATCGTCTTCCCCTTTCCTGGACAGGCAAACAGTGTCTGGAACGATTCTTTCCTCTATCCACGGTGAATCGGGGGACCTCGCGGGCCAGAGTCCCCCAAATTACCACCCCTGCCAGAATGACGTCTTGGCCTCGGGGGTCCCACCTGACGCTGGGAGAGGCTGCAGATATGCCTGGATGGGAAATACCTTCCACTGCCCCATCTGCGGGCTTATTCAGTTTTCTTCCTTTTGCCTCCTTGCCTTCTGTATGTATCTATGGCAGTGCTCACACTCAGAATGCCTGTCCACTGGGAGGGGGCCTCGGAGCCCCATCAGTGAGAGGCGGCCCGGGATGGGGGAAACTGCGGGATTGAGTCAGGAGCTCTGTTACTCCCTTTCCCGGGCTCAGCTTACTGCTCTGTGTATTAGAAAGCTGAGCTCGCTTGTGTTTGAGGTCCCTTTTGACAACCCCTGATTCCTAGGCTTATCCCGCCCATCTTATGGAGTTGTGCTGAGGATAAAATGGAAGGATGAGAGAGAAGAAAAAATGATGCCAAGACAACTCCCCACTCAGCAAGCACATACACATCACTGCTCCTAATTCGGAGAAAATTTGGTCCTTTTAGTGCCTGGGAGGACACCCAAGGTGGTGATTGTTGTTATTTTAAATTTTATTTTCAATTGCAGTTCACATTCAATATTATTTTGCATTAGTTTTGGGTGTACAGCATAGTGGCTAGACAATCATATGCTTCACAAATTGTTCTCGTCGATACTTTTACTAACCACCTGGCACCATATGCTAGTTATTACAACATTGTTGACTATGTTCCCTGTGCTGTACTTCACATCCCTATGACTATTCTGTAACTGCCAATTTGTACTTCTTAATATCTTCATCTTTTTCACTCAGTTCCCCAACCCCCGTCCCCTCTGGCAACTATCAGTCTCCAAGGTTGATTTCTCTCTTCTTTCTTTCTTTCTTTTTAAAATTTTTATTGATTGATTTGAGAGAGGGAGAGAGAGAAACAATGATTTGTTGTTCCACTTATTTATGTAGTCATTGGTTGATTCTCAAATGCGCCCTGACCAGAGATTGAACCCACAACCTTGGAGCATGCGGATGATGCTCAAACCAACTGAGCTACCCAGCTAGAGCTCCACGGTTGGTTTTGACCTCATAGAGATGTTTTCATCTTGTGTTTGGCTGGTATGAAACAAGGCAGTGGTGGCACAGAACACCAGACGCCCACCCCCACTCCCACCACAATGTTGGGAGTAGAACTGAGGCCGAGGACATCTAAGAAAGGGAACCTGGTGAGTGGGGATGGAATCCTTCCGGCGAGAACTGCAGATTGTCCAGGAAACTGACGCAGGCCACAGAGAGAAGGAGGAGTTCTCCTTTTATTCAGTGTTCTGTTAAAAATCCCCCACTGGTGTGCTGCAATTGAATTCCAGTGCTAACCACCTGGAGTTAGCACACACCCCACAAGTTCAAGGGCATGGTCCCCAACAAGACTGCTCTCACTTCAGATGCCAGCTGCAAGTTCAGAGGGGTACCCGGACCACAGGCACTTGATTGGGTAAAAATTTGGGGGATCCCACAACCCCCTTCAGGTTCAATAATTCATGAGAACAACTTGCAGAACTCAGGAAAGTGCCATTCTTATGATTAATTTTATTAGAGAGGACATAAGTCAGCAGGACCTGACAAATGAAGAGGAGCATAGGACAAGGTGTGGGAGGGTCCCAAATGCACAGCTTCTGTGCCCTCTCCTCATTAAATCAGGACATGTCACCTTCCTGACACATCTATGAGTTCAATAATTAGGAAGCTCCACTGAGCTTTGTGTCCGGAGTTTTTATTGGGGTTGATGACATAGGATGGCTGATTAAATTATTGCCTGGAGATTGAACTCAATTTCCAGGCCCCTTCTTCTTTCTAGACCTCACATGGCCCAAAGCTCCAACCCTCGAATCACATGGTTGGTTTTCTGGCATGGCCACCTCAGTGGCAGGGGATAATCTCCGCCTCCGTCTCGGTCTCCGTCTCCTTAGCACCCGACAGAAAGTAGTAGAGGGGCTCTCTCCAGGGCCTCAGGAGGACGGGGAATAAGTGACACACCACTGCGGCATGGGGCCTGGGGCCACCATGAATGACCTCGTTGGCATAGACTATCAGGGTCCACCATAAATATCACTCCTAATATTTGGGAAATTCCAAGGATTTAGTCTCCCTCCCAGGAACGAGGGGCAAAGGTCACTCCTATTCTTTATTACGCAGCCCTTAGTGTGGTCAGTCTCCTCCAGTCTGGCTTCTCACATCCTCCCACTCCGCCTCCAGCTTTTATTTTGAGAAGTTTCAAAACATTTAGATTCACCAATTCTTAGCAATTTTCCCACAATTTGCTTTTACTCTCTCTCTTCATGATATTTCACCCCTAAATAATTCAGCATGTATCTTGTGTGAAGAAGGTCATCCTTCTACATAACTAAAGCATAATTGCTGCTTTATTACTGAAGAAATCTGGCATGACAGTGGCCAGGAAGCTCAGTTGTTTGGAGCATTATCCGTGATACCCAAGGTTGCAGGTTCAGTCCCTGGTCAGGGCGCATACAAGAATCAACAAATGAATGCATAAACAGAACAACAAAATTGATGTCTCTCTCTCTCTAAAATCAACAAGTAAAAATTAAAAAGAAATTTAGCATCAATATACACTAGATTCCCCCTTCTTCATTTTCGAGGGTGTCAGTTGCTAAAGGTCAACCATGGTCCTGAAATAGTAAATGGAAATTTCCGTAAATATACAATTTATAAATATTAAATCACCAGCTGTAGCTGAGGTAAAATCTCGAGCTGCTCCACCCAGGATGAGAATCTCCGCTCTGCCCAGGGTACCCACTCTGTATTCGCTCCTTGCCTGGAAGTCACTTCGTAGCCAGCTCACTTATCAGGTGGGTTATCAAATAGAGAAAAACGAAAGTCACGTAACTTTTATGACACTATATTGTTATAATTTTTCTGTTTTGTTAATTATTGTTAATATCTTACTGTGACTAATTTATAAATTAATCATAGGTATGTATGTAGGTACGAAGTAAAACATAGTATAGAGAGGGTTCAGTACTATCCGCAGTCTCAGGCACCCCCTGGAGGTCTTGGAACGTATACTCTGCAGATAAGGTGGGACGACCGTAACAGTATCATCTAATACACAGATCACAGTCAGATTTTCCCAAGGGTAAAATGTCCTTTAAAACTGATTTTCCCCCCATCTTGGATTCAACACAGGATCACACTTTGCATTTTTTATATCTCTAATCTGACAGTTCCTCAGTCTTTTCTTTTTTCTTTCTTTTTTATGACATTCACATAAAACACACACACACACACACACACACACACACACCTGTTATCTCACAACATGGAGGTCAGAAGTCTGAAATGGGTTTCACTGGACTATAATCAAGTTGTTGTCAGGGCTGAATTCCTTCTGTTTCCTTGCCCTTCCTTCCCAGCTGCTAGAGGCTTCTTGTATTCCCGGGTTTGTGGCTCCTTCCTCCATCTTCAAAGCCGGCAGCATGTATCTTCAATCCCTCTGCCTCAGTTTCCAGCATCGCATCTGCTTCTCTAACTCCAATCCTCCTTCCTCCTTCTTCTAGGGACCATTGTAATGGTATTTGGCTCATCCAGGTGATCCAGAATAATCTCCACGACCTTAACGTTTATAAAGTGTCCAGGCTGGTCATTTTGCGGGATGACTCTCACTTCGATTTCTTTGTTCATTTCCTCAGGATTAGATTCAGGGTGAACATTTTTGGCAGGAATATGACAGAAGAGATGAAGTATTTCCGCGTCTGTAGTGTCCTTCTCAGTGCATCATATTGGGAGACACATGGTGCTCTTTGTCCTACTAATAGTAATTAAATTTCGATTACGTTATTTTTTTACGTTACGTGGCATTTGCTAGATCAGGTTAGCTTTCGATAAACTTAGAAACCTGAGAATTATTGGCACTGACTGTAGCACACCTGGTCTGGCTTCATCTTTTCTCTTTGGAAAGGAGTTTTTAAGAAAAAGAAAAGAAAAGAAAACCTTAAAAAAAAAAAAAAAGATTTTACTTATTTGGGAAGGGGAGGGAAAAAGAAAGAGAGAAACATCGATTGGTTGCCTCTGCACGTGCTTCCGACCAGGGACGAACCGCAGCCTAGGCGCGTCCCCAGACCGGGAATCAACCGGCCACCCTCTGCTTTGCGGATCGAGGCCCAACCATCTGAAACACACCAGTCAGGGCCCCATGAATACTGACGGCAGGACGTGGGAAGGGAGTGGCCAGGCTCCGCAGTGGTGTCATTTATACCCAGCTCTCCTGAGTTCCTGGAGAGAGCCCCACTACTACTTTCTGTCGGGTGCTAAGGAGACGGAGACGGAGACGGAGGCGGAGATGGAGATTATCCCTTGCCACGTGTCTATACCCGTGTCCATACCCGTGTCCCTGTACGCGCGCACTTCCACGTGTGCAGGAAAGTAGGAAGGTGCGCAAACGTGGGTCTTTTGACCTGCACCAGCCTGTCCACATGCACGTTGAGTTCTGTGCAAGCCTTCCAATTTCTTCTAAAGACTTCCACATTGAAGGCTCCAGGGGGAGTTAACTGTGCACGTGTGTGTCAAGCGTCTCTGCCCAGAGCCAGTCGTGGTTCTCAATTGCTCCCCTTTCTGGGCCGGCTTGGTATGGCCTGTGACCCCTCCTATGGTGGTTGCATCCACACTTCCGGGAAATGGTTGCCTCCCTCACGCCCGTAACCTGCGCTCTCGGGTATGGACCCCTCCGGTAGTCCCAGCTGGTCGGGACGAGCTCCCACGCCCGCAGAGTCCGCCGCGGCTTCAGTGACTCTGGCGCAGCTCCTGCAGCTCGTCCAGCAGGGCCGGGAGCTCCCGGGTCTGGAAAGGCGCCATATCGCGGCGACCCCAGGCGAACCCACGGCGTCCGAGCTCCCGCGGAGGCCCAAGCCCTGGGAGGCCGCGGGCTCGGCCGAGGGCTCCGCGCCACCGACCCCCAGGTACGGAGAGAGGAAGACCCCGGAGGAGCCGGCTCCGCGCACCACGCAATGACGGCATCTCCGTAAATGTCCAGTAGTGGGTTCTGGAGGCTCGAGATCCTTTGCAGCTCTGGGGTCTGGACGGCGTGGCTGTCCGGCGTAAAGTCGGAGTGAAATCCGAGTACTGATCAGTTACTCATCTTTTGTGCTTTCGCCCTAACCGTCTCAGGTGGACCTCAAGCCTGGGAGTGCCACCGGCGTTTTCTGCGTTATTTCCGTACCATGATATTCATTAAAAATTTTAAAAATCCTGTTTCAGCCCTTAAATGTAATTGAAACAAATCTCATACTATCTGCGGTGCACAGAGGTGTTTTCATTTCAAAAATGCAACTTAGGACACACTGCAGCCTCACCCACTGGGAACAACGTCTTAAAAATATTGAGAACGTCCTTTTGTCTCGGGCTTCAGCTTATTCTGGTGGTTGTGGAAGTGAATTTGTGACTCAAGTGGCATTTTGATTTTAGACAGCCATTTCCCAGAATGACTTAAAAAATACACTAAACAAGTGATATCTCAAAGCGTTATAGAATAGCCAATTAACAAAAACCCTAGAACCCTTGGCTCTGCGAACCAGGTGGATACAGCAACGGGTCATGAGGCTCCCAGCACCGACTCTTCGTTCACTTTTCCCAGAAATAAGAATAGTCCCATTTGTTCAGGGACTGGCGTACCATATTACACCATACAGAAATGCAAACTTTATAATCTTATTTATATATAATTCTAAGTTAAAACTATTATTTTGCTTAATCCTTTTCACAACCATGGGAGGCAGGCAGGCTAGACTATATTGCCCCAGTTTTAGAGTCAAGTGGAAGCAGTCCCGTATTTAGTATAAGGCAGATCTAGGATTTAAACCCTGGGCTTCCCCACAGCTGCTCTTCTCCCATGACCCTTCACTACGTCACTTCAGTCTGATTTCACAATGCTTTACAGTGTAAGAGTAACAGCCACGCCAGGCCTGTAAACTCCTGAGCCAACCAACCTAATAAATAACCTTGTAACTTGGCACATTTTAAGGCATTGTTGTACTGCGTAGTTTCAGATACATTTGAGGGCCCCATGAATCAAAGCTGATCTTAACGGACCAGGCAACACAATGGGTAAGCAAGTTTTCACGTCTTAGCCTGGGCCTGGCACACCCTCACCAACTGCTCAGATGGAGGGTTGGGGAAACTGACTGACCGGAACAAAGGGAAGACTCACTAGGGGGTAGACACTGATGGTAGCAGGAGCAGGATCAGACCCCTTTTTCAAGTGCATGTCCCAGGAGCCCTAGCGTTTTAATGTTGGTCTGTATCATTACCAGCAGGAGAGAGAGCAATACTTCTGGAGTCTAGAATATGCAAGGAAAGGGACAAAATAAGCTCACCCTGGGCCTAAAAGACCAAATAGTCCAATTTCATCCATGCAAAACCAAAGGAATGGTTCATTCTTTCATAATTTTAAGGCTATTTTATTCAATTGCCTGACATAGAAATGCCAACATACACTTTAATTGTATAAAACACAAACATGACTGTCAAAAATATAATTCCCAAACTTTCTCGTGTTTTATTGTATTTTTTTCCCCATTACTATTTATTTCAATACCTTCTTCCACCTCCAACCCCACCCCGTCATGACTGGGGTTTTTAAGCAGACTAATCATCAGGGAAACCAGAAAATTACACCCTAAAGCCCAGCGAAAATAAATGGCGGGCAATTCCCCGTTAAACACAGCACAGGGCCTTACACTCTCCTACTGTGTTAACAGGAAACACCCATTAGCCTGAAGGGAAAAGCTCTAGTCTTCCACAGGACGTGGAACCAGGTGAGCCTGGGCAACCAATCCTGATAATGCAGGACTTTCTCATGTAAAATGCGTGCATCCCTGAGAAGAGCCTATGAACACCCTAAACTTTCAAGCAAAAACTGGAGTGTATGCATGTTTTCCTGGGGAAATGGTCCTTCCTTTCTCACAGATCCAAGAAGAGGCTAAAATCTTGAGCTATGGTAAGGAAGCCACTAGATGTATTTAGAGCCAGCCAAGCTTGAGAGCTTGCAAAGCTGTCACTGAAAAGTTGGAACACGGACTCACAACAGACACAACTGAACACTGTTTTTGTGCTCTTCTAAATGTATTTCAAGTTTTTTCCAAAACAAGACCTTAGGAACTCCCAGGTTCAAGCACACCTCTGGGCGTGGCATTCAGGCTTGGGTATCCATTCATCAACACTAAACCCATGGGTAGAAGATGGGACAAAGCAGGACCCCTCCTGCATGGCATGAGTCCTTCGCTGATTTCAAAGGTGGCGGCAGGAGGGGCCAATGTGGAAAACACACTAGACTTTTCCTTTGGATCTGGGCTGTGGTAAGAAGTGCCTGCTAGGACCATCTTTTCCCTCACTCTTCCCCTCCAGTTTCTGAAGATATAGCAGAAAATAATCTTCTTTGAAGATACTGGATATTTCCAAAAAACAAAAGCACAGGTTTCCAAGGCATTGTGCTTTCAGATATTCTGGGAGAAAGAAAAACACAATTTTGTTAATACAGATTAACTGTGACTTGGTAACCACAATAAAGAGCAAATTTCAGAGTTAAGACTCCTTCAACAAAATAGATTAAATAGTTTAGATCTTCAAATCCTGTTTAAAATTCATTTTTATTTTTTGTATTAGAACAGACTACTAGCCACCTGACTTTTGTGCCTTGCTTCCTATTTGATAATTATGAATATATAACTGAAAACTTACAAATGGAACACCAAGCCTTATAAAGCAATTTCACACGTAAGATACAATTCAGTCCCCACAGGTTTGCTGTTAGACAGGAAACACGCTAAGAAAGGCCCACCCCCTTGCACCCGCTTTGCATCACCATAAGAAAAAGCTGATGGAAATACACCAAGTTTGGAATCTAACGCTTCCACTGCTTATCAGTGCTGGGTTCTGCCTATGAGTAACTTGCATTTTTTTTCTCCATAAAATTAGGTCTTTTACCTTTGGTATCTTATCCTTCTAGATCTCTCTATAGGCTTGGCTTGATCTTTAAGATGGTGTTCTTGGACAACGAAATTAAGCATATGTCCCATTTGCATTATTGTGTAAAATTCATTTTTAATATTACTCCCCCAATATAAAAAATTTTTTTTGTCACTCAACATTTTCTATCCTGTAATTCTTGGGATACACACAACCCTGTCCTAACCAGGCATTCACCCTTCCAAGCATGTCTCCATCCATTAGACTTGTAAATACCATCCTCCTCTCTCCCCGCAGCGCCAAAGTTCCTCTCAAACACAGGCAAATGCAAAAAGAATTTTTGAGTGACAAGACACGATCCGCAAAGTCAGCCCAAGGGCAGTGTGCAGCCCTGCCTCACCTGGGTTTAGTTCAGTTGTCGGATGAGCTGATTGATGCGTTCACCTCGATAACCAGGTGAGCCCATCTCCTTGAGGAAGCCTACTCTATTCTTGGTCGCATGACGGGCCACTGAGAGCTGGAAAGGGCATAAGAACCCTGAGATCACCTGGAAGTTCTTCCCCGGGAAGGCAATTTCATGAATGAGGTCTTCCAAGCAAATGACACCAAACTTCCCTAAGAGACACAAGGGCAGTTTCCCTTATTTAACATTTCCCCAGCATATACTGAGAGGCTCTTGTATGTCAGAGCGGGGCACTCTGGAAGGTTCTTGGGACCTCAAGAGGCATATAACCTCATGCTAGCTGGTGCGGCTTAATGGACGGAGTGCCAGCCTGCAAACCAAAAGGTTGCCTGTTTGATTCCCAGTCAGGGCACAAGCCTGGGTTGCAGGCCAGGTCCCCAGGTGGAAGGTGTGCGAGAGGCAACTGATGTTTATCTCTCATACACTGCTGTTTCTCTTCCTGTGTTTCTCCCTCCCTTCCTTCCTCTAAAAGAAGATAAACAAAAATCTTTAAGAAAAAAAAAAGTATTACCTGGACCCCATACCAGGTTCCCCAAAGATCCCTGCTTTTTACCAACACTGACCCCTAAGATGCAACACTTACCCAGGTGCTCCTCAATCACTGTGTTGTCTGTCAAAGGGATGACTTTATTTTTGATCTTGGCTTGTCCACGTTTCAAGATGAGTTCCCGGACAGACTTCAGATTTGGAAATCTATTCAAGGCAGGAAAAAGGACAGCCTTAGCTATCTCCTGACATGCTGCATTACACTGGCCACTCAGTCCTGCAGCCCGGTTGAGGAAGAGAGTCTTTCAACTACCCCTTCCCCTCACCACGAAATGCCCTGGATTCACACCGCAGCTGGGATGCTAGGGGAAACACAATGAAGAGGGAAAAAACCAGAGTGGCCCTGACTATGTAATTAGAAATTAAAATTTATGGACATAAATGTTACCAGGCAAAAATAAGCCCTGGCTTATAGTCTAGGATGTGGGCCTTAGCTGACCCTCTACTCAAGATGGTACAAGAATTGGAAATTAAATTCAAGCCTTTGTTAGGTTTTAATATTCGAAGGAGTACTACTCTTACACAAGCACTGCTCCTACTTCTGCTTCAAGACTCCAAGAATTAGTATTACCCTACTCATCTTACTCAGCCTCGGCCTACGCAGGAACAGGCCCCGCCACGGTCCCGTTCATGGCACACTACCAGCAGCACTGACATCTCCTGCTCTACCTGCCCCAGAGTCCAAGGTTCCCAAGGCTAGCCATTGATTTCTGGTGACTGCGGTCACAGCGAAGTGTTCTCTCAACCCAGCAACAAGAGGCTGGGAGAACAGTGCCCCGTGCATCCTAATGTTCTCCACATGCTCAAATATAATATCAAACATGAATCCACACACACAAAAAGGCTTACCCCCAGGTCACATAAGGTTCCACTATACGCAGCGTTTTTATGGTTTGGGGGGTCACTTTGAAAAAGACACCACTGAAAATCTTCTTCAGGCGAAGCCTTGCAATAGTCCTCTGTACCATTATACTCACTCCATTAATCCTGAAATGAACAGCAGAGGTAGTCAGGCTCTGTTCCATTTATGTCAGCCCAACAAGCGCCTATGCAATGTGTGTCACTACTGGACATCCAGAGAATAGGACACAGACTGTGCCTTACAGCGTCAGCTGAACAGGAGGCAGCTAAGTAAACAGATCATTTCTACACAATGTGGAACAGTGTCTGAGGTGCTAAGGGAACACAGAGGTAGTCCCTGAATTTGTGGCGTGTTGGTGTAGGGGACGTAGGGCCATGTGTGTTAAGCTAAGGAAGCTGGACTTGCTTCTGTGGACAGTAAAAGTTTTGGGAAATTTTAAGTAAAAAAGACATCATCAGATTTCTTTTTGGGCACAGAAGACAGAATTTAGAGTGTGGCAGCAGAGGCAGGGAAACAGAGCTAATGCAATAGCCCAGGGAAGAGACTATGGACAGTGGTAGGAAGGAGGGCTCAGAAGTAGTCAAAACCCACAGGTTTCTGGTTTGGGTGATTGGGTAGGGTCGATAGGAAGAGGCAGAACTGTATGTGTGGGTAGGAGTGGGTAAGGAAAACACCATAAATGTGTAAAAAGCTTTTCATTTTACTCTCCCTAGCACTGAATATGCTCTATTCACTGGACTTTGGTTCAGTTCCTAGAAAGATGCCTTGTTTCCCCCACTTCAGGACTTTCCGCATCTACACTCGAAAGCCTTTTCCAGACGCTGGTGAACTCCTTACACGTTTGCAGGCCTCAGCTTTAAGTTCCTGCTTTAGAAGAGTGTCCTTGCCCTGGCTGCTGTGGCTCAGTGGACTGAGTGCCAGCTTGCAAACCAAAGGGTCGCTTGTTTGATTCCCAGTCAGGGCACCTGCCTGGGTTGTAGGCCAGGTCCCCAGTGGGGGTGTATGTGAGGCAACTACACACTGATGTTTGCCTCCCTTTTTCTTCCTCCCTTCCCCTCTCTAAAAAAACATTAACAACAAAAAAAAAATTTCCTCAAGAAGTACACATATTGCCCCTCTAATCCAGCACTTGACCCTCATAGTACTTAATGTATTTTCTCTCTCTTTTTTTTTAAGATTTTATTTATTTTTAGACAGGGGGAAGGGAGGGAGAAAGACAGGAAGAGAAACATCAATGTGTGGTTGCCTCTCACATGCCCCCCAATCCAGGCATGTGCCCTGACTGGGACTCGAACCAGCGACCCTTCACTTAGCAAACTAGCACTCAATCCACTGAGCCACACAAGCCAGGGCCACTTAGTGTATTTTCATGTCTATTTGCCTAAGATCAGTCTCCTTAACCTCCAAGACAAAATCTATGCTGAGCTCAACCCTGAATTCCTAGCACAACTTGCCGTGGTGGTTTAAGGCCTATTATCTCATCTCCCTAGAAAGGGGTCTAAAGCTGAATCGAGAGTCTGCCCCAACCACCTACCTTTGGATGCGTACAACAAAGGCCAAGGAATGTTCATCTGGCACTTCCAAACCATGAGGTTTCACTTCCAGTCGTCTGAGGCGCACCTTATCACGCTGTTGCCGCCAGGCATCGTGTAGGAACCATTCCAGTCGCTTAAACTTGATATCTTTTCCTTTCCTCTGCTACAGAGAAGGCAGACCATCACCACTATTTTCTGTCTCCAATCATCTCTACTTCCACAACAATAATTCATTAGTCTAGTAATAGAGCTTATTTCCCTCTATGTTCTGCAGAGTGGAGCAAACAAACTCCTTTATTCTTATACAAAAAATGAGATGCCCAGGTAAAGATGTAGTTGTGAAAACGTGGGAACTACCGGGGAAAGTCTCTGATAAATACATTTGTTCATATGCTGTTAGCTAATGTTTATCAACAAACGTTTATGGAACCTAATATTTAAGCATCATAAAGTACAAAACAAGCAGGAGTTTGTTCTGTTCCCTGCCTTCAAAATATGTTATTTATCCAAAAACACTCAGCAAATAGCAAAACTGGCACACTTATAAAAACCTGTTTTCTTCCAGCTACACAAGTATACCTGGTCTCTCAAATCACTTGGCATGAACCTGGATGGTGCAAGCTCCATCCCATGTTTTCCATAACAAACTATTCCAGTGTTTTGCCCAAAGAAAGTGTTTGATAAATATTTGCTAAATGAAGATATGAACCATTTATTTGTACAATGGAACCAATGTGGGTGGGTGGGGAGACTAAATCTAGTACAACCCAAGCTGGATAAAAATCACCAAATACAAATTCTGATGCCACCCTCCTGGTTCCCCACCATTACCTCTTTCCTTGCCAAAAGTGCCTGCTTTGCCTGGGTGGCTTTGAGGGCCTGGTAAGCCTTCCTTTTTTTCAGGAGATTTTCTGGAACCAAAGGGATCTTTTTTCTTTGCCTGACACAGAAAATTGAGATAGCGACAATATTTAGGAAACGAATCTTCAATGAATTTCCAAACCACTTCCTAGGCTTCGGGAAACATTACTGTCTTCAAATTTCTAGGAACTGAGACTCTTCTGAAAGCTGTGGTTTCTGACTCCAGTCCTCAAATGGATCCCTAATGTTCCCTCGGCCCCAAAGCCTTAAAAAATCATGAACCCTTTAGGCACTGTTCGTCGTATTGTCAATGCAGTTTTTACTGACACAGCCTTTTATAAACACTCTCAACAATGACATCTTAGTATAACGCTGTGAAGATAGCGATAGGGGGTGGGAGTGAAAGTAGGGGGTAGGGGAGGGGACGGTGTAGACCCATCTGCAGCGGGAATACCGAAGTCAGCCTGGGCAACTCCGGCACGCACCAGCCCCGCGTCCTGGAAGCCAATCCTCATCCTTCCTTGTAATCCGAATTTGACGATGACCCCCTCTGTCCGCCCCACCCCCCAACCCGACGGGTCCTCACCCTTCACCTCCCACCTTCTGTAATCTGGAGTCCTTTCTATTCTCTCCCTTCATTCCGTAAGTATCCTTGTTTTTCGCCACCGAGAAATAAATATCGTGGATGGCACTGGATGTTCAAGGACCCACGCCAGACATTCAAAGTCCCAAATACTCACTCTCCCTCCGCCATTGTCGCGACGCTGGGGCTACTGCGCAGGCGCAGTCATCACGTGGGGACGCGAGGAACCACTCTATATTTACTCGACCATAGAGGCGTCCTTTCCAGCTCACAGCTCGGATACCGAGCGCCCTCTTAGCAATAGCGAACTGCTGAGGTCTTGCTAAGTCCAATTCCTGCCGAGGATTGCACAAAGCTTTCTTCACACTGCTTCTAAGTATTCTAGAGCTCTATAACCTTCACATCTAGCCCTTTTCATTTAAGTTATATTCTCCTCCTGCTGGTGACTGGACTGTAAACAATGAAAAGCTTCCCACACTGCACCCACGACTTCCGGTGGAGGGTGTGCTCCGCTCCTCCCCCTTCCGCTGAGCTGCAGGACTCCAGAAGGGTAGACAGCTCTGGAATGCCTTTGGCCTTCTCGCTCGCTGCGGGGAGAGCTGGGGCCCGCGGCTTTGGCTTTCCTGTGTCGGCAGAGGTGTTGTGGACGACTTAGGGCTGTAGAATGCAGCTCTGATTCTGTCTGTCCAGCTCCAACAGTGAGCCCTCGCTTTGTATCTTCGTTTCCTTTATAAAATGAGTATAATAATGAACCTTATCTAATAGCGTTACGAAGGTTATATGAGTTATTTTGTATAAATCGCTTAGCACAAAGTCTGACGGTAAGCAGTCGACACTATGTTAGTTATCGGTGCTGGACCGAAAACTAGAAATTCCTCCTTGTCATCTCAGAACATTCCCACTTACCACCTGGAATATGCTTATTTATCTCTTCGTCTTTGTAAAGCAACGAAAAATAACTCAAATCCTGTCTTTTCTGAAAACTTCCAGAGGATGGCGTGTGTGCATCGATGTGCATAGGAGGCACCTGAGGATCTTGTTAAAACGCAGATTTTTATTCAGGACGGGGTGGGGGATTCAGGTAGATGGCATTTTTAACATGCTGCAAAGTGATGGGGGCTTCAGTCTAGACTGCATTTTGACAAGCAAGGTTCGGGTAGTCTCATTCTCTGAATTCCTTCAGCACATTATTATTATTATTTTTTTTTACATTTTTCATTTCCCCTCATGACACTAGAAAGGCAGAGACCATGCCTGCTTTGCTCACCTCTGATTCAAACAGTCTAGCCCAGGTATCTTAATTTTGACACTATTGGCATTTTGGGCCAGATAATTGTTATGGGTGCTATGCTTTGCACTGTAGGATGTTTAGCTGCATCCCAAACTTCCACCCACTATAAACCAGTAGCATCCCCATGCCAGTTGTGACAAAAATGTCTCCAGGCATTGCCAAGTATCTAACACAGTGTATTTAGCCTAAGAGTCTAAGGCAATGTTATTATTTGACAGTCAGCACTTATAGATTGCCACAGAATTTACCCTGTACTGTTTGGCTTATTTTTTCCCCCTAATTAGATTGGGTGCTCTGAAGGCAGGGAACTTGTATTCTAATTCCCTGAATCTTCTACAGCACCCATCAGGGCAGTGGACACCTGTGGGGGCATCATATTGGTATGTGCTATGTAACTAGCGCAACCAGAAAGATAGTGCCACTCACAGAGCTCATTACCTGATGAATAAATATCAAGGACAATACAAACTTTAGGGTCACAGACTGCGATGAGAGGCTTACTCTCACTCAAATCTCACCATATGTTTTAGTTTGTAAAAGGCCAAAAACAGGAGGGTCACCTAACAGAAATAAGTCAGTATTTTCTAATTTCCCCTGTCTACAGATAAGACGTAGGTTCTGTGGTACTGACAACCTTGGAAGAGGAGGAATTTCAGGGATATCAACAATATTCCTGGCCGCAAAGACTTTAGAGGCCAGGATTCAGAAAAGGTTTTCCAGTGCCAGCAGATGGCGCTAGGAGAGTACTTATTCTAAGGGCCTGAGACATTGTTCCGCCGGATTGATCAGAGAAAAACGGATACGGCCCTCTTTAACCAAAAATTGTTCACTAATTGAACGTGTCTACTCAGCTTTTGCCATGTGCTCAAACTGTAGGTGATATACATGTTTTTGTTTGTTTGTTTTTTCAAAGTGAGGTTACTTAATGAGAATGTGGCATGGGCATTTACAGCCTCAAAAATCTTACTCTTTTTAGCTTGTCCTCAGAGGCCTCTGTTCTCTTGACCACTTCAATTGTCCATCGCTAGGGAATGATTAAATTATGGAAAACTATGCAATTATATGCAGTGAGGTAGGTCTTCAAAATCTCAATGGCAGATGTTTTTTCGTTTTTTGGCATGCTGACATCCATTCCCATTTCCTAACAGTATCCCATTCTCTTGTGGACTGGTCTCTCCCTTATCCCGTACATTCTTGTGGAACTGGAGTACCAAACCCACGTGCTTGCCCTCCATAGGGGAGCTGAAAGTATCTCTGGGAGATCTGTTCCAGTCCTCACACCTGCCCAGTGGGAGGGGCATAAGACCCTAAACTTTTCCCCTTTGGTATTGAATCTTGAGCAATGATGATGGAAGAAATGTAGGTTTGGGGCAAAACTTAAGAATCTCCACCTATGAGGGAGACCGCCTGGAATTTCCTTGTTCCTCTCCTTCTCTTGCCTGGTGCTTTTTCAAACTTCCCTTCAATCTTAATCCTTCCTATGAAACTCCTTTATGCTAGTTAACCAGATCTGTTTCTGTTGCTTGCAACAAAAGAATCTGGACTATAATATTTGCAACATTTGGAAAATAACCTGTATTGTATTGTGTTTCAAAAAGCAAGATACAAAGTATGTCTAAGAGAGTGGTCATAGTTGTTATTGTTGTTTCTCACTGTAGATGTATTTGCATGTAACAGTTTTGTGAGGATATATGAGCCCTGGTTTAGTGGATTGTGGTCTAGTGGATTTAGTGGATTGAGTGCTGGCCTCTGAATGAAAGGGTCACTGGTTTGATTCCCAGTCAGGGCACATGCCTAGGATGCGGGCCAGGTCCTCAGTTGGAAGTGTGTGAGAGGCAACCACACATTGACATTTCTCTCCTCTTTCTCCCTCCTTTCCCTTCTCTCTAGAAATAAATTAAATATTTTTTTAAAAATAAGAAAGTGTAGATGGGTGTTATTTTTGGAAAATGGGAGTTGGGCCTGGAATGGGAGCAAGATTTACATTTTGTGGTATGCCTTTTCTTTATCGCATGTTTTTTTAGTTTAACAGAAAAGCTCTCTAGGTTCTTGTGATTTGCCTGTTTTAGAAACTACTTGACTATATATTTTTTTAAATATTTTTTATTGATTATGCTGTTACAGGTGTCACAATTTTTACCCTTTTGCCATCCTCTGCCTGCTACCCCTCTCTCCTTCCCTGCAGTATTCCCCTCCCTTAGTTCATATCCATGGGTTGTGCATATAAGTTCTTTGGCTACTCCATTTCCTATACTATTCTTAACCTCCCCCTGTCTGTTCTGTACCTACCAGTTTGTACTTCTTAATCCTTGCACATTTTCCCCCTTTCTCCCCCTTTTCCCTCCCAGCTGATAACCCCCCAAATGAACTCCATATCTATGATTCTGTTCCTGTTCTGCTTGTTTGTTTAGTTTGTTTTTTAGATTCAGTTGTTGATAGTGTACATTTGTTGCCATTTTAATGTTCATAGTTTTGATCTTTTTCTTATATAGTTCCTTTTAACATTTCATATAATAATGGGCTTGGTGATGATGAACTCCTTTAGTTTTACCTTGTCTCAGAAGCACTTTACCTGCCCTTCAATTCTAAATAATAGCTTTGCTGGATAGAGTAAGCTAGGTGGTAGGTCCTTGCTTTTCATCACTTTGAATAGTTCTTGCCAGTCCCTTCTAGTCTGTAAAGTATCTTTTGAGAATCAGTTGACAGTCTTATGGGAATTCCTTTGTAGGTAACTCTGCTTTCCTCTTGCTGCTTTTAAGATTCTCTCTTTATCTTTAACCTTTGGCATTTTAGTTATGATGTGTCTTTGTGTGGTCCTCTTTGGGTCCAACCTGTTTGGGACTCTGTTTCCTGGCCTTATATATCTATTTCCTTCACCAAATTAGGGAAGTTTTCTTTCATTATTTTTTCAAATAAGCTTTCAAATTCTTGCTCTTCCTCTTCTCCTTCTGGCACCTCTATGCTTTGGATGTTGGTTCATTTGGAGATGTTCTAGAGGCTCCTTATACTGTCCTTGTTTTTTTATTCTTTTTTTCTTCTTGCTGTTCTGGTTGAATCCTTTTTTACTTCCTCATGTTCCAAACCATTGATTTGCATCTCGGCTTCATCCCCTCCACTGTTGATTCCCTGAGGATTTTTCTTTTTTTCATTTAATGCAACCTTCATTTCTGCCTGGGTCTTTTCCAGGCTGTTGCAGTACCCAGTGATTTCTTTCAGCATCCTGATAACCAGTGTTTTGAACTCTGCACCTGATAGGTTGCTTATCTCCATTTCATTTAGTTCTTTTCCTGCAGTTCGGTTCTGTTCTTTCATTTGGCCCATATTTCTTTGTCTCCTCAATTTGGCAGCCGCCCTGTTTGTTTCTGTGTATTAGGTAGAGCTGCTTCAACTCCCTGCCTTAGCAGCATGGCCTAGTGTAGAAAAGGCACCTGTCAATTGTGAGGGGTGGAGCCTTAGGCAGTCATCAGGGCAGGGCAGCCCATGTCACCGCTCTGTGGCTCTGTGGGGGGCGGAGAGGGCCCAGAGAGGGGACCGTGCAGGTGCCTGGGCTCTGGAGATTGCCTGGGAGGAAGCTGTCTCCCCGCACTCACCCCCTTGCCGGTCACTTCACTTTCCCCTCTTCTCCCCGTGTGCCACTTGTGCCCTTCCAGCCGTGGCCCTGGTGCTGAGTCCCAGAGCGGGTGGGTCTGCGTGAGTCCCAAGTCCTTGTGGGCCCTTTAAGAGGAGTCTCTTGAGAGTCCCACAGTTTCTTCCTCCACTCCAAACCACACTGGTTTTTACAGCCACGAGTTATGGGGACTTATCTTCCTGGCGCTGGAACCCTGGATTGGGTGGTCTGGTGTTGGGGGTGGGATCATTCGCTCCCGAGGTGTCCCTCCCGATTTTTATCCATCCCATGTGAATGTGCCTCCACCTCTCCTACCTGTCTGGATAAATGTGGCCTCTTTAAATCCTTGGTTGTTGGATTTCCATCCAGCTCGATTTTCTGATGAATCTGGGTGAAATTTATTTTGTAGCCTAGTTGTAATTTTTGCTGTAGTTGTCCGTGGTAGTAGTGAAGCATGTCTACTTATACCTCCATCTTGGCCCTTTGACTATGTTTAAGACTCCTTGCAGGGCCAGCATTTTGTGGTTCTCTGAATTGAGCCCAGGGCCCCTTGGCTGACACAGCCCACAATAAGTTATGTCAGTATTCCCTGCATTTCGGGATTATTTGGAACCCTACTCTTTTTTCACTTGAGATAATTGAGCAGTGCCTTCTCAGTAAAGCAAGACCACTACACCCAACACACCCGAGATGGGCTCCCTCTGTAGTTTCCTATCTGCCCCTACACCTTTCTTGGATGACAACCCTTCTGGCAGCCTACGTTGTTTGGTTCAAAGCTTTCTTTGTTGCTTCCTCATGGAGTGACACGGGTAACCGGGCAGTACGTGGGAAACATAGCAGGTCCCGGAATAACAATGTGTCGTCGTTAACATTGATGAGAGGCTGTAGGAACTTAACTCTCGTTTATATCAATTAGCTTGTGGTAAAATTGGTTTTGTTACAGGTTGTTTCGCCGTAGTTTCAAGAACCTATCAATGACCTTACGTGAGGACTTACAGTGTGAGAGCAGCCAGGTTAGCCTGGAGTTGGAGAAGAGAACATGGGTAACAACTTTTGATCTTGAAAAACAAGCATGAGGGAGCAAAAGTGGGGGGGAGAAAGAGAACAGGTGAAGGGCAGCAGCCTTTTGAGAGTCAGGAGTAGACATAGGAAAGCGAGGGTAGGAAGGAGATGGTGTGCTGTATGTAAAACCAAAAACGAAACCGGAAAAACATAAACCTCTTCTGAATTATTTCAGGTATAATGGAACATTAGCTTTCTCTACCTTCCATATTTCTTCAGCAACACCTCATTTTTACACTCTTAAGAAATGGAGGGTCAGGACAAGTCTTCCTACTTTACTGGGGAGGAAGCTGAGGCTGAGAGTGACTTGCCTGAAAATGTCTGATTATGTGTTAGGTGAAGTACTGGCACCGGTTTCGAGTCTGCTACCAAAGGCACTTTCTACCCACCCCCTTGTACCGCTTTCCTTGACTTTAAGGAAAAAGATTTTTTTTTCCAGAAGGATCTTCTTGCCTTTGCAAGTGTTGTCAAAGGCCAGATTACAGCGCTTGCCTATGAGGTATACAGATTAGGGTTTCTCAGAAACGCCTTTCACCAGTAGCAGCGTAGACACAGGCTATTCATATAACAGAATCCGCTTTATGCTACAAATGTGCCTCTACCACTTGTGTATACTGAACCAGGTTTCTCCACATATTTAACACTATAATTACAAAATTCATTTACCTTCATTCCTGCAGAAAGTATTTTTTCCCCCTCCAATAAAACCTAGGAAACTGTACTAAGAACCACAGCATGGAAATACAGTTTGTAGCCCTCAACCAAGTGGCAGTCCTATAGAAGTGTGGCTCCAGTTTCTTGTCTCTGGAACTCATCAGCTCCCAAATGTGATGTAGTTATTTGCTTGTTTTCTCTCAAGATTGTGAGCTCCTTGAAAAGAGACATCATACCCGAATTACACACATGTCCCCAGTGTCTAGTACAGTGCCTGTGGACTGCTCACAGGGTTGGTGGTTAATGCTCTCCACATTCAGCTGGGTCCCCTGGGGTCCTCACTCTGGAGCAGAACCAGAGCCAGAGCCAGAGCCAGAGCCAGAGCCTGGGCCTGGGCTTAGTCCCCTGAGGACAGCAAAGCTAGATCCGTTCGAGTGATGCTGTTCAGTGATCCCCAGATGGCGGTGTTTGTTTCTTTTTCTTTCTCTTTACCCCCAAGACCCCACTGACTACTTTCTCCACATCAGGGAGTACTAGGGCCCTTCTCCTGAAACAAGGCCTCCCACGTACAGGGCTGAGGGCTTTGACCATCCTCAGAGAAGATGCCTGGTCTCCCCCCTGGGCCTGCCCCTGGGAAAGAGACCAATCCTAACTAAGCAGCCAGGTGACCTTCCTTGTAACTCTTCATTCATGCCTCCCGCCCCCCGCATTGCAAAGGGCCTGAAAAGGGACAAGAATGTCATGATGAACACACATCCTTAGCAAGAAGAGAAGCATGACATCGGGGCAGCACTGCAAAAGACAGTAAGGGATCCATCCACTGATGTAATGATTCCAGCAACAATTATTCTAATTTCTGTTAGTCATATGAGGACAACTTCCTACTTTCACTATATATTGCTGCTGAATCTCGTGTCTAATGACTGCTGCTGCTTTAAGGGCGGCGGGGGGTGGGGGGGAGCAATGAAACTGTAGAGCAAGGGGTGTAAGTATAAATTCTAGGCCCCAAAGAAAAATTGAAGGAGTCCTATACCCTCACCTTTACAAATACATTTCATCCTCTGGTAGTTTACTTAACAATTTGGGTAGAGTCATACTCGTGAGGACAGGAACTCAGAAGAGCCTCATGGTGCTCATTTTACAGATAAGGTTACAGACGTTTCTCAATACAGTTTTGTCAAAGGTGTGACTCCAAAGAGAAACATGTTAATTCTGGAACAAGTTTTGTGTAAAATAGTTTTCTTTAACTACCCCATAGCCTTCCTTTTTTCTTTTTTCCCTCAGCCTTCTTGTCCTCACAGAAACAAAATAATATAAGACTAAATGGAAGAAAACTTCCTACAGAATAAAACTCCCTGATGTAACTTTTCAAACGACCCCGTTTGCCTTTCCCTAGTTAGGGAGGGACCCATGTGACAGCAGTGGGGTGGAGGTCAGAGACCTACAGGGCGGGGCTTTCTCAACGGCCAGTTTAATTTGCAACTGTTTGGAAAGGTCGATCAATGAAACCCTACCCCCTCACTGGTCAGGCTACTTTTTGGCAATGGCAAATAAATTGAAATGGAACTCCCACTGAACACTTACTTACCCGTATTCTTCTGGGAAAAGCAGCCATTCCTACTTGCAAAATCAAGACAATCACAGTTGCACATTTTCCCAAATCTTTGGCTGTATTGCAATGGTTGTTTCATTTTGTAATCTCCAACTAAACATTTCCTAACCATGGATTAACAATATAGTTACTGACTGGTTTCTTTAACAGTATTTATCCAACATAACAAAATAAACTGCAATTTGTTATACTTTTTTTTTTACAAAACATTTTATAAATATTTTTACAAAATGTATACAAAGCAATTTCAAGTGAGACATACTATACAAATGAAGGTATTTAAGCAAATAAAGCCCACACCACACTGACAGTGAGTGACGCGTCCTCTTTTAAGTCAAGTCAGTCTGTAAGGCCTCCCTAATCTAACAAAGTCTACTAAATTCTTCAGAGCTAAAATAGTTCTTTTTTCGTAATTGCCAGTTTAAAATTTGCTTTATCTTTAGGCAGTACTTAAGGACACAGAAAATCAAATGCTTAATAACAAATTCACACTTTTCCACAACAACAACAGAAAAAAAAAAAAAAAGAAAATGATTTTTGTCACTGAGTACAAGTAGTTCTAAAACTTAACTTTGACTATGAACCTGAACAACTGAAAGTTGGCCGTCCGAGGCTGAGCTCTCTTACCCTTCGCCGGAGGGGGCTCGACATGCAGGTTATGACCTATGTGCACATAACCTAATCACAGGAGTAAAATGTATTTCGTAATCTTCATTTGTCATTATCTAGAGTCTTTCCTCCATAAAAAGTAAACTTACATACAAGGACATAGAAATTTACAAGTTTCATTTTGGTAAATTAGGCTCTCCATTTGCTAGACAAGTGTTAGGGCTTAAAAACCCTTTAAGGTGGTACATAGAAAAGCTAGGGTTGGGGGCGATGGGACAAGCGAGGGAAGAGGTGCGACAAATGTACACGAAACTTATCTTGTCTCTTAAGAATTCCACTGATTTTCAGTAATTAATGCAACTCATTAGCAGCCTTCATGAAGGCTTCCAGGTATAAAGTTCCACAATGAGAAGAATTTGATTAGGAGGGACCATCTTTAAGTCTTGCTAGGAATTAGGGGAGTATGAGCCCTAAGGGAAGAAAAGCCTATGAAATCGGGGGTTCAGGGCTGGGTGTTACCCGAGGGCTGCCCAAACAGAATGTTCCAACTAGCAACACCAACTTATCTTTCTAATACATTACAATAAAGGAAAAAGGGGAGATCTGCAACGTGGACATTGGCACGAATAAGGAAAAAATGGTAACCCTAAGATGGCCCAGATTTTCCAATTTCTACTGGCCAGGGGGTGGGAGTAGGGAGAAGGTTCTCTGCTTTTATGAAGACTGGCTGTCTCACAGGGTGTCTTCATATGGAGGGACAAAGGGGCACGGAGAGTATAGGTCTTCTGTTGCTGTGTTTTCTAGTAATCAGAGGCCTTTCTTTCCATCACAGGGCAATCTGGAAAATAAATGTCCAACATGATGACCAATGGGAGTCATCCCCATTCTGGGGACAGCTAGAAGCAGATCCTGGCAGCGTGTCAGAGTGGAGACCAGTGGGTGCACCTCTGAAGCCAGAGAGATAAACAGAATAAATGAGAGAGGGCATACACATAAGGGGGCGTGTGTACACGCTATAACCACAATGACCTCCGGATCTGAACAGCTCAGGCACATTCACATAAACATGTGTGACAGTACATGTCAAATACCACTATGTAGCTTTCCCAAGGACAGTACATAACTGATGGTTACAATGACATTGAGAATAAAAGTAACAACAGAAATGGGATGACCTGGGGCAGGTACAGAAGAAAGGAAACCGGGGAAAGCTCCCTGAAAAGAAATATAAATAAATAAAGCAGTAAGTCATGTTCACTAATATGAACATAGGCCGAACACAAACCATGACAGGGCATGTCCTTTGGCTCTCAAGTGGGGATCCCACACCTCAGATCTCCCCTTTCCGTGGTGGGCTGGCCGGGCACCTTTGGTTTGTCTGTGTTTTGGTAATGATTGCTCCTAGGGGCGACTACTGTTCTCAGACGACAAGAAGCATAAACAAGGCCAAAGTCCCCTTAAGGTTTCAACTGAAAAAATTACAACATCGTTTTCAAATGAAAGTGCTTTGACACTTGGCTATCTGTGGTGGGAGAGGGTGCAAAGAGAGGTTAAATGAAACAAATCCCAGAGACAAACAGAAATGTACATCATATGTTGACTATATCCAATCATAAAATGCAAAATGCTTGTTTTTTCTCAATAGTTAACATATATATGCTTTTACATATATACATATTATATTCCTCATGGCTCTATCCCGGCCTCCCCTGTACACTGTGCCATTAACTGGTTTCCATTTTCCTTTATTTAGCCTGCTGAAATGATCTCAAGTCATGTTATTAAGAACAGAGCATTGCCTAGATGAAATCCAACACGGATATGCTGAAAAAGCATGAGGTTTTGCTGCAGGAGCATCGGGAAAGCACTTGAACAATGAACAAGGAAGCCCAGCAAATGCCCTGCTTGTGTGCTACCCCCTGCACTGAGGGGTCCCTGGCAGAGCCACCAGCAACCTACTGCTCAGAGATGGCTGAAGGGGAGAACCTCGTGGTTCCCCCTCCAACAAGAAAAAACCCCCAAAAGTCAAACTTTTAAGATCAGTGGGAAATTCTTTAAAAAGTAGCTTCTATCAGTCTTATTTGATTTTCTTTAATAAGTCTATTCTTTTCAAATGACTTATGATTGTCAGAATTTTACCCAGGGCCAAGT
Organism: Pteronotus mesoamericanus; assembly: GCF_021234165.1. Taxonomy (NCBI): domain Eukaryota; kingdom Metazoa; phylum Chordata; class Mammalia; order Chiroptera; family Mormoopidae; genus Pteronotus; species Pteronotus mesoamericanus. The sequence goes on along the minus strand of NW_026555085.1, from coordinate 12,451,214 downwards.
GTACTGTGATCTCATTGAGTTACAGTATTTTTAGAAAAATAAAACAGGTAAACAAACAAAAAAAGACTAAAAGCGCTTTCAGAACACTTGAAATGTGTAGGGCCTATCAGACTGCTTTCTAACAAGGATTAATTTCACTAAAGGATCTCCCTGTAACCACGATGAGTATTGCTCTTAAACAAAGAACAGGATTGAGATTAGAAAGGATAACCTGTGATGAAAATCAAGCAGTTCTGGAGAGAGGAGACCGGTTCCATTTGCTTTTGCCAGGAAAGACTGTAACTCGTCCGGGGCGGGGTCTGGGCAGAGGGGCAGGGAACGACTGCTGCTATTAACACTCTAGAATACTATTTACAGCTGCTTCTAAAATGGAGTCAGTTTCTACAACGCCTTCACTGTGGTCCGGGATGAACTTTTCCAGGCAGTTTTCCTGCGAAGCCATTGGAGAAAAGCTGGGGAAATCCAACTCAACAGAGCCACTAATGGCGGGGCCGCTCTGGGTCTGCCGCCCAGCCTTTTTGAGTTCCAAGATATTTTTAAATGTTGTTTCCAAACTCTTAGTGAGCTGGAGATCTGGCTGGGGCTCGCCCGACCCTTTCATGATGTCTGTGTGTAAAACTTCATTCTTTGGAGAATTCCTCAGAGTTTTGTCCTGGAAGGAATTGTTACACGTCATCTCCAAGCGAGAATCTGCTAGTACACTCGAGAGTTTGCGCTCAGTACCATGATCTGGTCTGGACGAGGTTTTCTGGGGCCCTTCAGGGACGGGAGTGCACTCGCTGCCCTTCATGGAGTCTCTCCGGCTGGTTTTCTCTTCAGACGCACTCCGGTACTGAACTAAGCCCACTTTGTCAAATTTCAGTGCTCTGCCGAGGCATTCGGTTTTTTTAGAAATGTTTCCTTCCGCGGAGACCACGATGTGATTAGGCACTGGATGAAACTGGTCATGATTCACTGGGTCTGTCATGCCTGCTTTGGCTCGGTCTCTGCTTTGGGCCTTGGCCGTGAGATGGAGAGAGCTGGTTGTTTTACTGCCATGCTGGTCGCTCCTGCCAAATTGTGTCTCCTGAGCAGCTTTATCAGGTTTGAAGGAACAACAGAAATCAGCCTGAAAACCCTCTGGAGATGGGAACAAAAAGAACATTAATGAATGGAGGAGAGAGTAAGGGCAATATAACAGACCCTCAATGGGTTCAGTGCAAAGCTGTCCCGCCCCAGGCCAGCCCTCCCCACCGAGATAGTCTTTCACGTCTAAGAAGATGCAGAAGCACAATACTCGAGGGGGCATCCCATAAAAGTAATGAGGGCTGTAGGGCCACAGCCTCTAGATGAGAAGCTTAGACCTGTTTGAAAAGGTGGCTGCTTGATGACAATAGGAAAAACCGGATGGGCAAAAAACTCCACTTGACTTAATCTCTTACTGTTATTTTTAAATAGTTTTTTAAATTAACGACTGCTTTGAAACAGTCTGCAAACGAACGAAATGCTAGTATCAACCTGATTTATTTCCTTAGGGTTCAGAGCTCTAGAAGGGGGCTCTGGGAGGGTGTGGGGTATCTTTGGGTGATGGCTCTTTAGTCGCTCTAGACTCATGTGAGGGGATCTGGCATAATTAGCTGCCTTTTGCCAGGAGCACAAAACTAAGGTCGATATGGATCCAAAATGACATCTGCTTGCAGGACAGTGGGGTACGGAGGAACCGTGGCTGTGGGCAAACACTGAACAGAGCCAGGCTTGAAGAGCCAAGGACAATGGCAAGAGAAATGTGAGTAAGGACTTGGGGGAGGCGGGGTTGAACGTTACAGGGGAAGGAAGTCGGACTGTTGCCATTATGCAAGAGCAGAGAAAGTGTTAATTCTGGAAGTAATGAGAGTGAAATAGGGCTTTGCTGACATCTTTGAAACCACAACCATGAATTTGTTCACCAAATCCCAAAATAAAAGACCTAGCAGATACAGCCTTGAAATCTGAAAAGCTGATTCCATCCAGCAAACAACTGGCCATGCTGGCCCAATGCAGAGGAGAACGAGGCACCTCCCTGCCCAGGCCACGCTCGTGTCCGAGGGGCTGTGACACAAAGTAGGAGGTGTCATCCGCAAACCCAATTCACTACAAAATAACAGATTTCAGGCTCTAAGAAAAAAGTCAGAAATCTATCCTACATGATTCTTTTCTGTTTTGGAAACATGTGAGGATTCTCCTAGGTACACAGCAATTCTTTTGGACTCTCCCTTTAGGCTGAGTGCAAGGATTATATATTCTCTTTGGAAATTTCTTGAGCCACAACAAACACAAGACAGACCCTTAATCTTTAAGTATCAGAAAAGTCATGAGTAGAGTGGAAGTAAAGCCACAGGAAAATACAGCAGTCCTCAAATAACGTTTTGTTCAATGCTGTTTTCTATATCATTGATGAAAATAAAAGCCCGATTCCCTGCCAGGGTGACTGTCCATGCGGAGTTTGCACGTTCTCCCCATGTCTGCGTGGGTGTTCTCTGAGGACCTGGGTTTCCTCCCCCACCCCGAAGGCGTGAGGTGAGTGGGGCTGGGTGTCTACAGTGTCCCCGTCAGAGTGGGTGTGGGTGTGCGATGCATCCTCCCATGAAAGAGTGTCCTGTCCAGGACTGGAAGAGAATTACCTTGTTGTTATTAATCTTTCTTGAATGCAGGCATAGTTCACATTTATTTCAATGTTTAACATTAGAAGTGTTTTTGGACCTTTACTTAGAAGCTGATGTTTCTGTGATCAAAGATATGCCATAGAAAATAACATTTTTAATATCAATTAGCCTATGATAAAATTGGTTGCCTTAGAGTTCTTTTGCATAAAATCAGTTTCCAAGAAACTAGAGATGACATTAAGTGAGACCTTACTGTAATAGTCCAATATAGGGGAATGGGTTACCTAAGTATCAAAATAATGCACTAAAATTTATTAAATATTATTTTGAAGACTTTAGCAACATGATAAAAACTTCAGATGGTTAAATGGAAGAAAAAAATAGAGTAAAATTACATCTAGCATATGACACATGATTATAACTACATATAAATGATATATGCAAATGGAAACCAGAACTGGAAGAAAATTTGGCAAATAAAAACACTTCTTTTATAGGATGGTGAAGGCATGGGTAAAATCTATATTGCATTAATTGTTATAATGTTATTTGATTTAAACAATTTTAGAGGCTAGAAAAAAGTACAGAGAATTCATTTTTAAAAGGCAGAATGTGGGTCAAATCTAACATGTATACACTCACCAGGAAATTGATGGGGTGAAAGAAAAGTACTTCAATTACATTGCACTTTCATAGCTTGTGGACAGGGACCATGTTTTACTGATTTTTTTCCTCTAACGATGCCATGTATACAGTAAGATAACTCAATAATTTGCTGAGGTTTAACTGCTTCTGGGAAGGCTTCTGACTTAATTTAGTTCTCAAAAATTAGAGAATGATTGAGCAATGTAAGTTTATAATGGGGAAAAATAATCGCTAAACTGAATGTAAAATTGTAGGTTGGATTTTGTAGAATACAGACCTTTTCAGAGTATTCATATTCTGCTCTCAACTCTGGGGTTTTTCTCCCCAGAATTCATGTTCTACCTTCAGGTTTCATACCAAAGGTGGGTCAGAGAGACTCCCCGAAGGCCCACAGCTCTGCGCCACGGCGGGAGCTCTCCTCTGCCTTCACCCTCGCGTGTCTTACCAGGGTCCACAAGTGCCAGGCGCTTGTCTCGGGACAGAGACGCTCTTTCCTCCTGGTTGAACATTCTATCGATCATCACCATCTCAGCGGAGGGATTAATCCGCTGAAAATAAGAGAGTCCAGTCATTTCAGGTGCCTTTTAACAAATGCAAACATCTCCTTGCATCTTTGGAACAACTAAAGTAATCAGAAATGAGGCTTCAATGTCTAAGTTCAGTCATGTCTTATTTAGTCACATTTTTCCTTGCTACATAGGATGCATTCTTAAAAATTGTGGTTTTTGGGAAAAAGTAATTTACACATTGGTACAAAATTCAAAAAAGTACTAAAGGGGATGTGAAAAGTAAGCCTTTCTTCTTTGCCTCACCTGTGCACCTCGTCTCCCCAACTCCCTGGAGGCACCCCCACACCTAAGAGTCTGATGTACTCTTCCACAGATGTATTATGCACATTCACACAGGTATGTTCTTATTTTTTTTTTGTATTTTTTGCACATGAATGGTAGCAACAATACACACTGTTCTGGTACGTTCCTTATTTCCCCTTCTGCTGATAATATGTTAGAACTCTTTTCTTTAGAATGACCTTTTTACTTTATACTCTGCTATGTTTTAACATGTGTTTTTTATTAGGGCTTTCCTTAAAATTATTTTTTGCTGTACAGAATCAAATCTTAAATTATATCTCTGGGTCTTATTTCATATGGAAACTCATAGCAGATACAGTTTGACCAAATAAGTGGTCCTTTCCTCAAAAATGATAGTCTTGTTGATGTCTCAGAGTTTTATTTCAGAAATGGTTGTCAATGCAAGAACAACTATTTCCGACTTTGGAGGCATAATTTTAAGTAAAAATATACTGGTAAATATATATATTTTAGTAAGCACAAACACACATAATACATATTTACACTCTAATGCATATGTGTATAATGTAGTACCACTAATCCCTCACAGTACATCTCCAAAGTTGACGTCAAAATGAAAACCACTTGTAAGAGACCAATTTATAGGTTAAAGCCCATCGGATTTTAGAACTGTTTCTAAAATCTCAGAATACGTTTGGTCTCTCCATCATTTCCTGAGATATCTTACTCCTTTCTCTAATTAATTAGTGCTTTAAAATCAATTTTAGTTCCTATATGAAGTGAAGAAAATGTTCTAGAATTAGACAGTGGTGATGTTTATACAATCACGTGATTCTAAGAACCATCAAATTGTACATTTGAAAGTTAAGTGTGAATTTTAAGGCACGTTAACAATTAATTAAAGACAAGACAAAAATTAATACTAACACTGCCATCAGCTAGTCTTTTCAGATGTTACCCTGAACAATAGTCACTGGCTGTGCCCAGTCCTCTCCCACACCTGTGGGCTGGTTCGGGGCGGTACCACAGCATGTGAGTGTGGACCACGGGTCAGTCAGATGGTCCTGGTCTGCATCCTGCTGGGCTAATTGCCCTACAAACTTACTGGCTATACGATCTTGGGCGAATTACTTAACCAAAGCCCTAGGTTCCTTATTTATACAGGAACAACCACAATAGCACTGATGGTGAGGGACCATGTACAGTGCAGTATTTGTTAGCTGCTGTTAGCAGTAGTAACAGTCAAGTGTAAGGTTTTCCACAAACTTAAGTATCTGTGCCTTTTAAACTATGCCAGGAAAATGTAGTTCCCTGGAGTTTTTCTCTCTGATTTGGTAGCTGTGACCTGTAGAGTTTAATAAACAAATATGCTTGGGAGCAGAATTTTACCATGGCGTCTTCCAGGAGCAGGCATCTGTATTTGTTAAGCATAGCTTGGGTCCTTTTTAGGAGCTGAGTGGCAACTGTTTCAAATTCATTGTCAACTTGAAAGAGAGAGAGAGAGAAATAGTAAGAGAGTGCAAATCACCCACTCAGTCTTTCATTTCTTAGGACTGAAATGCATTATTCCATTGTTCATACATGTCTTATCTGTGGCAATTTTCTCAGATTAGCTTTTCTGGGATTAAACATCATGCTTCTGCACTGCTTTCCCTCCCTGTCCACTGCTATGTGATCATGGAAACTCATTTCAATATTAGCTTATAATAACTTTTATCAAGAAGCCAAAAATGTAATATTTTTAACATCACCTATAAAAGTAAACCATATTACAAAGACAAGCAACAAATGTCAAGCCTCCAGTCTTTTCCAACAGGCTGAAAAACTAAAACAGTTGAAACAATGAAGTCCTACTGTCTGGGCTGGGCAGACCAGTTTTATCTAATGACACACAGTAGTTCAAGATATCTTGCAGGTCACGGTGCTGTGGCTCTGCCTTTGTCTGCTGGTCTCCAAAGGTCTCACATTTTCTACCTCACTTTTCTCAGATTCTTCATATCTCTGTTCAATTCTGGGTCTGCACCTTATTCCCTGGACCTCCCGGGGAAGCTCAGAGTGCACTGAGATCATGACACTCAGATCGGAGACCCCGGCCAGGGGAGGAAGGCTGGCGGCAGCTCCGGGAAGGGCCAAAGCAGTGGAGGGGTCTGGCAGAGGCAAGGCCCGGGAGTGGGGGCGGGAAGGAGGGCAGCACTAAGCCACGCAGCTGGGAGAGGCGGAAGGGCCACGCATGAGAATGGGCTGAGTTCTACATTGGGATAAGGAGTCCTTATCCTTAACCTTTTTTTGGCCAGTTTCTTGACATACAGCAATGTCTTGGACTGACTTTGGGACCTCAAGGAGTGCTTCTGGGGGCTGAAGGATCGATCTAACTCATAAAACTGGTATTAAGAGCTAAGGGCATGCATTCTGTCTAAACACAAGGACTATGCCTAAGTCATTGCGAGCGCCTGCTTCAGAGCCATCCCACTTGCAGCCACCGTTCCAAACAATGCTTTCAATTCATTGCCCCCCAAATTTGCCCATTAAAGACTCTGACGTTGGGGTACCCACCACAGAATATGGAGAAGAATAAGTCACAATCCTAAATGTGGACCGGGAAACGGAGTAAACAGAGAACAAGTTAGGTCTGTGGTTAAAAATGATAACCTGGCTACCAGGTGGGGGCTCTGAGCTCTCACTCTCCTGTGGGGCACCCTCAGAGGGGGCCTGGCGTCAGAAGGCCTCTGGGGTTACAGTCTGATTACCTTTCGTCAAGTCCTCCTCAGTGGGCATGGAGCCCTGGCACACGTGGTAGGAGAGCAGCCTCTGCACCGCGTCACTTAGTGACTGGAACTGACTTTTATCAGGCGTCACAGCATGGGCTTGGTCCCTCTGCAGCTGCTGGAGGACGCTGTAAAAGAGGGACTGCATGTCAGTGAGAGGCGTGTTAAGAAACTGCATCCTCTGTACGCAAAGAGAGAAAGACACACACGATTGTTCTTCTTTACAGGATAGCAGTTGTGTTTTTCTTCAGTTTTATACCTTGTATACTAGGGTGGGTTTAGGGTTCGTTCTAACCATCTCCACAATGGACTCACACTGTGGCCCTGGCGTCAAAAGCCCAGTGTTCCCACCAACCTTGTGGGGGCTCACACACCTTGGCAATGCCTGAGCATCTAAGGCCAACTAAGCTTATGCTAACATTTCTGTTCTGAACATAGGAGCTTATCAAACCATGTTTCTGGCCAACCAAAGAGGATGTGGTATGCTAGAAAGGCAAAAAACTCTTCTCCTTTAGAACAAAAGAGTAAACAGTAGCTCAAACTACATTTGAGATATTATAGGTCCTGATGGAGACAAGCTATAGGAAAAGACTGTCAAAGTATATTTTTTAAAATATTACATATATCATATAACCTGACTTCTGTTGTATATGTATTAAAGGTTAGGAACCTAGAGAAATGTTCAAAACGGGTCATTTCCAAGGTCACTCACAAAGCTCCCTTAGTTAGTTGTTTTGCAGCAGGCCTCTTCTGTCCTCCTGAATGACCATCCACCTAAACACAAAACATACCTCTTAGTATTCCGTTTTGGTGAAAAAATAAGCAGAATAGTTCCGACTGGTGTGGCTCAGTGGGTTGAGCGCCAACCTGTAAACCAAAATGCTGCTGGTTCAATTCCCAGTCAGGGCTCATGCCTGGGTTGTGGGCGTGCAAGAGGCAGCTGATCCCTGATTCTATCATTTCTTTTGCACATCAGTGTTCCTCTCCCCTCCCTTCTCTCTAAAAGTGAATAAAGTCTTTAAAAAAGACAAAAGAAGAAAATAAGCAGAATACAGACACATCTTTTGAATACTTTCAAATCCCCATCAAGAGCATACTCTATGAATGTAGAATTTGACCTGCTAAAAAATTAAACAAGCAAGCCTACAGACTCATGTAGTGAAGTTGCACTGTGTCAAGATTACAGAAATATGTGCTATCAGTTCTGTGGAAGGACTCAGATTGGACCTTAAAGCCTGACCCCAACTCCCTCTACAAATGCATCATTATACTTTTGAAGAAGTATATTTGTGGATACCAATGCCATGAACATCTGAAAATTCAGTAGATATTACCTAATTCATTTTCTGAGGTAAATAAGGGAACAAACATTTTTGAGCTCCCGTTTCATACAATCAGGTGTGTAATCTAGTAGGCATTTCTCTATCACATTAAGGAAACAAGTACGCCCACATGAGAACCTGAGAACTGAACCAGTACCTGCAGTGAGTGGTCCAGGCAGGCACAGATTATAGCAAGTTTCATTAAACTACTAATTGCTAAGTTTGATGGAGAAGTAACTAAGGCCTTAGCACAAAGATTTTCAATGTTTTTCATCTCATGGTACATACAAATAAACTAATTAGCAAATTCTACAGCACACCAAAAAATAAATTTTTTGCTGATCTGAAAAAAAAAAATAGGTATAATTTTGGGGACTTCTGGCCAAGGTGGACATGTAGGTAGATATATTTTTGCCTCCTCAAACAACCAAAAGAAGGACAACAAATTTAAAAACAAAAAATAACCAGAACTGCCAGAAAATCAAACTGTATAGAAGTCTGACAACCAAGGAGTTAAAGAAGAAACATTCATCCAGGAAGGTAGGAGGGGCGGAGACGGGCAGCCCCAGCGGAGAGGATGGGTGGCAAGGCAGTGGCTGGCGGTCCGGGTGGTCCCACATTTCCATGCAGATAAAAAAGGAGGAACAGCTGGGGAGTAAGACAGACCATACAATCCAGGGTTCCAGTGTGGGAAAAGAAAGCCTAAAAACCTCTAAAGGTAAAAACCAGTGGGTGTTGTTGTGGCGGCAGGAGAAATTCCCAGCCTCACAGGGGAGTTCGTTGGAGAGACCCATGGGGTCCTAGAGCGTGCACAAGTCCACCCACCAGGGAATCAGCACTAGAAGGGCTCAATTTGCTTGTGGGTAGCGGGGGAAGTGACTGAAAGCTGGCTAAGAGCCAAGCAAGAGGCATTGTTCCCTCTCGGACCCTCCCCCACAGACAGCATCACATGCAGCGACCTGGGTTGCCCTACCCTGGTGAATACCTAAGGCTCCACCCATTCCAATGTAACAGGTGCACTGAGACAAAGAATATGGTCCAAATGAAAGAAGAGATCAAAACTCCAAAAATGGAACTGAGCGATGAACAGATAGCCAACCTATCAGATACAGAGTTCAAAACACTGGTAATCAAGATGCTCACTGAATTGGTTGAGTATGGTCACAAAATGGAGGAAAAGGTGAAGGCTATGCAAAGTGAAATAAAGAAAACTATACCTACAACCAAGAGTAAAGGAAAGGAAACTGAGGCTCAAATCAATGATTGGGAGCAGAAGGAAGACATAAACATTCAACCAGAACAGAATGAAGAAACAAGAATTCACAAAAATGAGGAGAGGCTTAGGAACCCCTGGGACAACTTTAAACGATCCAACATCCGAACCATAGGGGAGCCAGAATGAGAAGAAGAAGAGCAAGAAATTGAAAATTTATTTGAAAAAAGAATGAAGGAGAACTTCCCCAATCTGGCCAAGGAAATAGACTTTCAGGAGATCCAGGAAGCTCAGAGAGTCCCAAAGAAGGTGGACCCAAGGAAGCACACACCAAGGCACATCATAATTAAGTTACTTACCCAAGATTAAAGATAAGGAGAATCTTAAAAGGAGCAAGAGAAAAGGAGACAGTTATCTACAAAGGAGTTCCCATAAGACTATCAGTTGATTTATCAAAAGAAACCTTGAAGGCAAGAAGGGGCTGGTAAGAAATATTCAAAGTCATGAAAAGCAAGGACCTACTTCCAAGATTACTCTCTCCAGCAAAGCTATCATTTGGAATGGAAGGGCAGATAATGTGCTTCCCAGATAAGGTAAAGTTAAAGGAGTTCATCATCATCAAGCCCTTATTGTATGAAATGTTAAAGGAACTTATCTAAGAAAAAGAAGATCAAAAACTATGAACAGTAAAATGGGGGAGGGGGAGAAGAATGGGGGAAAAGGTACAGGGAATAAGCAGCATAAATAGTAGGTACAAAATAGGCAGGGGGAGGTTAAGAGTAGTGTAGGAAATGGAGAAGCCAAAGAACTTATATGTATGACTCATGGACATGAACTGAGGGGGGGAATTTTGGAGGATGGGGTGGTGTAGGGTGGCGGAGATTAAAGGGGAAAAAAAAGGGACAACTGTAATAGAATAATCAATAAAATAGATATTAAAAAATAGGTATAATTTTGAGTCATTCAATAGCTGAATGGCTATTGTTGTGTTAGCTGTTCTCATATTTTTATTTGACAATCTAAGGGAAAAGAGATCAGTGCCCCTGACTAAACAGTTAGGTACTATGTTTTAAAAATTCTTGTGACACACCAGTGAGAATTGCTGCCTTAGTAAGCTTGAAAACCAAACATTTTTCCCCTTCCTTTTCATTTTTTAAAAGATTTTATTTATTTAATATTTTTTTTAGAGAGAGAGGAAGAAAGGGAGAAAAACACTGATGTATGAGAGAAACATTGATTGGTTGCCTCTTGTATATCCCCAACTGGGGACCTGGCCCACAACTGAGGCATGTGCCCTGACCGGGAATCAAACTAGCAACCTTTCAGTTTGCAGGATGATGCCCAACCCACTCTGCCACACAAGTCAGGATTCCCCTTCATTTTTAGGTCAGTGGTTGAGTTAAAAGACCATAAGGACTACTTCATACATTCCTGGTTGTTACTGCAGAAAAACAAAATTTCTCAGTATGTGGAACAGATCTACTTTTGATATGATAATAAGTGATATCACACAGTAAACTATATGTTTTGAGTGCCTACTATGCGTTGGCACTCAACTGCTAATATATTATTAACTCATGAAAAAATGATAGAATTGTAAACTTGTGAGAAACAGAATAGACACATTCATCCTACGGACATTAACAACAAGACCTGGACCACTGGGAAGGTCTTCAGTGAACACACTTTTGTGGACACACAGGTACTGGGCTGACTGCGTAGACAATGCTGGGCAGCAACAATGAAGCAGAAGATGACAACTACATTTTCTTTCAATTACACTAAACTGTAAGAAGCAGCCACGTAAGCTGTGTTTTACCTGCACAGTGGGCTGGCCAGGAGATGATCCAACTTTTTCCTGCTGTGGTTGTGTGGTTCCTAAGGACGCTGGTATAACTTTACTTCCAGAATCCTGCCCTATTAGAATTAACACATAAGACAATGTTCAACAGAAACAGTAAATCAGGCCCGTTGTATAACCAGAGACTCCAATGTTTACAGATTATGGAACATTACAAAAGGGATTTCTTTATCATGGATGCTTGATGTGAGGAAGGAGAGCAGAAAGTACATTTATCTATAAAAGCTCTAGAGGCAGAGGTAAGGGTTACTAAAGCCTATTTAGGTAGTAAGTAGAAATAAATAAATAAAAGCTGTCAATGCTGCAGTTTCAAATTACATAAGTTCTGAGGAACAGGCCTCAAGTCAGAAATCTGTCCATATTACCAACACCAAAAATACTCGCAACTTAAGAAAAGGGAGGCCCAAATAGGGGACTGACTCGGAGTGTCCATGGTTTTGTCTTTCTAGTACTTATGGAGCAATGAAGGTGCTCAAAGCTTTAAAAAAAAAGGGAAGACAAAGCCCACAGCATTTTTAGTTTCAGGGGGATTCTAAACACACATATATAAAGCAACATGAGGGCATGAAAACTGAACCAGTACCTTCAATTACAAAGTCACCTGTGCCATATAATACTAATTTTGTTTCTAGCAGCACAGTTTTTTTAATATAATTTAATGTGTCATAACAGTTAGAAGTGCTTTTTGCTTGCTTAGCAGTATATAAAATAATGCTACAGATGCAACGTGGAAAGGATACAGAAAAAAATGATCAGGGTAGATGCGAGACTGAGTCAGAAAGATGGCAGGCAGAATGACAGACGCGAGAAGAGTGTCCTTGGGTGTTGGGGGGACAGGGACAAGCTGGGGAGGCGTCTGACCTGGCAGTGCAGTGCTCAAGAGGCCAGGAACCTGCGCTGGCCTCAGGCCATCGGGGGTCTTGGAAGCAGAAATGGGCGATGTCTGATTCAAACATTTTTTCTGAGTCTGTGAAAAATATTACCAAGGTGGAAAAATTAATGTCATGACTAAAAGTTTGAATAGATTAAAATGCCAACCAAACCCATTAATGCCTACCTGACATCACCTTCAGGTTAGATGACAAGACAAAACAAATGTTTTAAAACATTATTGTCCTATCACTTTGGAAGAATTGCAAGGGCACCATGTAAGACCTGCAGGCACACTGACCTTTTTGGACACTGTTCAGTAGGGAGCTGAGTTGCACCAGATGCTCGCTTGCTCACGGGACAGTGTGCGTGGTGCTCAGACCCAAAGGCTGGGTCAGGAACTCAGTTCCCTTCCCTGGTAATTATATATCATACCTGCAAGGATTATGACCCTGACTGTCATCTCTGCGCGGTGTCTGTACCAACTCTGAGCACCTGGTGTGGGTCCAAGCACCAACCCCGACTCTACTGTCAACACTCACTGTGCCTTCTGTGTAGATGCTCTGCAGCACGTGGCAGCCCTGCTGTCTGAGCTGTCTCTAGTTTGCACCATGGCCACATCGGGTGGCATGTCACTGGGAAATGTGAACTCAACTGAATATTAGCCTAAGCAAATATTATTAGAAAAATTAATCTGATACTTAAACTGTTGTGTACTTCTTTTCTATAAATGAGGAAGATGACTTGGATGATATTTAAGGACTACCAAGTTTCTTTTCATTCTTAAAAAACCTGTTATCTCTATAATCATTTAAGGTAAGACGATAAAGGGCTTTTAAATTATTTTTCATTTTTAATCCTCTTTGTCATTACTAATTCATAATACCTTAGGTTTTCAGAGTTTTTTCCTTCAATTTTACATTTTGTATAGTAGATTTAGAGTTTAGTCTAACCTTTTCCATGGGGGCTTTAAACTTTGACTTTGATCTAAGTGAAATGTTCTTACCAACCACCCATTTGTGTGTGATACGGATCTTGGCAATGCCTGACCCACTCAGCTCATGTTAATTCTGTTCTAAACAATTAATTATGTATTTGGTTCATTTTTCTAATATAAACATGGAGAGGGATGGGACCTCACCCACCAATGACTGGAAGAGGTCTTTACAAAGGCGGAAATGGTCCCCTTGTTCATCCTTCCATCAGCAGGGAAGGTCAAACCTACACCAGTCTAGATAGACAGGCAATGACTTCTTGGTAAGAAAACCCTGAGGGGAAAATTTTCCAGTTTTCATAGCATTTGCCCTAGAATGTAACTCCACACTCTCCCACCACAGGGAATCTCTTCACACAGAGGACACCCGTGTTGTGGAGGGGCCTGGGACAAACAGTGAACACTAAGTATTTCCAGGGGATGAACACTAACGGCCACTTTGAAGAAAAAAACAAACAGATAAAAGAAAAACATAGTTCAACAGGGCAAGGCAACACATTAGGTGGGACCTGGAAATAACTAGATCAACAGATGAATAAAAAACCAGAATTATTATGTTCAAATGACTAAAGTCCTTACAGCAATGTGGCCAGTACGTGACATTTGGAATTTCTTTCAATATGCCTGGTTCACGTGAAACAGAAGATTTATCATTCTTACCACTTCAAAGCACACACTTTTTTGTTTTGATGAAATGATCTCCCACCTTATTTATCAGACATAACCTGGAATGACTCTTACTATTAAACAGACCCATGAAACAAAATCCATGCATATGTTAAATAGTAAAACTATTAAGAAAATCAAGGAAGAGCTCTCCATAAAAGCCCGGAGAAGGGTTGAGATTGGGGAGGCAGACCGAGGCAGGTGGTTTCTGGCGGTGCCGGTAATACTTTATTCCTTGAGTAGTGACATGGATGGGTATTTGCACTTGTGTTTCATGCATTTTTTTCTACGTGTGCTCTATTTCACAATACAGAAGAATAAAACGGAAAAAAACAAAAACAATCTAGCAAGTGTCTCCTAGTCCCCTTGCCAGTACGTGCGGGCATTGAGCGCTGGCGTTCGTGCGCTGTCATTCTCCAACTGCTGTCTGTGCTCCTCACTGTACCCCTTCCCCTGGGACTAGCACAATCAATCCAACCATTACACTGTGGGGGAAACAGAGGGCGGGTAGGGCCAGGGTGGCGGTAGAATTGGAATCCATTGGGGAACTTGATCTGGCCCCTACACTGGAATCGCCTTGATTCACCAGGGCTGCATGTTTGGTAAGCTTTGCTCTGTCTCCAGAAGTGCACTGGCGGCTCCCAGTCCACTGATTTTCAGGGCAGGGCTTTTGTCTGTCTGGTTCACTGCTGTATCCCCAGCATCAGAACAGGGCCTGGCACCAGAGTGAACACAGAGTAAATAGTTGTTAAATAAAAATGAGTGACGAGCATTGGAGGTCTTGCTCCCTCGCATGTGCCATCAGTTTGGCTCAATTAAACTCTTACTAATACTCTAAAAAAAAAACCAAAACAAAACAGACTTCTGGCCAAAACGGACACGTAGATAATCACTCTGCCTCCATCCACAACTACAGCAAAAATTACACTAGGCTATAAAACAAATATCATTCAGATTTGTCAGAAAATAGAACTGTATGTAAGTCCAACAACCAAGGATTTAAAGACGCCACATTCATCCAGATGGGTAGGAGGGGCAGAGACATGGAGGCATGGAGAGGTGGCAGAATGGGGGTCCCACATTCACATGGGATGGATAAAAATCGGGAGGGACACCTCGGGAGCGAATGATCCCACCCCCAACACCAGACCACCCAATCCAGGGTTCCAGCGCCAGGAAGATAAGTCCCCATAACTCGTGGCTGTAAAAACCAGTGTGGTTTGGAGTGGAGGAAGAAACTGTGGGATTCTCAAGAGACTCCTCTTAAAGGGCCCACAAGGACTTGGGACTCACGCAGACCCACCCGCTCTGGCACTCAGCACCAGGGCCACGGCTGGAAGGGCACAAGTGGCACACGGGGAGAAGAGGGGAAAGTGAAGTGACCGGCAAGGGGGTGAGTGCGGGGAGACAGCTTCCTCCCAGGCAATCTCCAGAGCCCAGGCACCTGCACGGTCCCCTCTCTGGGCCCTCCCCGCCCCCCACAGAGCCACAGAGCGGTGACATGGGCTGCCCTGCCCTGGTGACTGCCTAAGGCTCCACCCCTCACAATTGACAGGTGCCTTTTCTACACTAGGCCATGCTGCTAAGACAGGGAGTTGAAGCAGCTCTACCTAATACACAGAAACAAACAGGGCGGCTGCCAAATTGAGGAGACAAAGAAATATGGGCCAAATGAAAGAACAGAACCGAACTGCAGGAAAAGAACTAAATGAAATGGAGATAAGCAACCTATCAGGTGCAGAGTTCAAAACACTGGTTATCAGGATGCGGAAAGAAATCACTGGGTACTGCAACAGCCTGGAAAAGTCCCAGGCAGAAATGAAGGTTGCATTAAGTGAAAAAAAGAAAAATCCTCAGGGAATCAACAGTGGAGGGGATGAAGCCGAGATGCAAATCAATGGTTTGGAACATGAGGAAGAAAAAAGGATTCAACCAGAGCAGCAAGAAGAAAAAAGAATTAAAAACAAAAACAGAAACCCTTTTCACGAAGATGGCGCTGAAAGCTAAGAAGGAAGCCCCTGCCCCTCCCAAAGCCGAAGCCAAGGCAACGGCTTTGAAAGCAAAGAAAGCAGTGCTAAAAGGCATCCACAGCCACAAAAAAAAAGATCTGCACGTCTCCCACCTCCCGGAGGCCTAAGACACTGCGGCTCCAAAGGCAGCCTAAATATCCTCGGAAGAGCGCTCCCAGGAGAAACAAGCTTGACCACTATGCCATCATCAAGTTCCCCCTGACTACGGAGTCAGCCATAAAGAAGATCGAAGACAATAATACACTTGTGTTCATTGTGGATGTCAAGGCCAACAAGCACCAGATCAAACAGGCTGTGAAGAAGCTGTATGACATTCATGTGGCCAAGGTCAACACCTTGATCAGGCCTGATGGGGAGAAGAAGGCGTATGTTCGACTGGCTCCAGACTATGATGCTTTGGATGTTGCCAACAAAATTGGGATCATCTGAACTGAGTCCTGCTGGCTAATTCTAAATATAAAAATTTTATACTAAAAAAACCCCAAAACAAAACAAACAAAAAACAAAACAAAAACAAGGACAGTATAAGGAGCCTCTGAGACAGCTCCAAACATACCAACATCTGAATCATAGGGGTGCCAGAAGTAAAGAGGAAGAGCAAGAATTTGAAAGCTTATTTGAAAAAATAATGAGAGAAAACTTCCCTAATTAGATGAATTAAATAGACATGCAAGTCAAGGAAGCACAGAGAGTCCCAAACAAGATGGACCCAAAGAGGACCACACAAAGACACATCATAACTAAAATGCCAAAGGTTAAAGATAAAGAGAGAATCTTAAAAGCAGCAAAAGGAAAGCAGAGAGTTACCTACAAAGGAATTTCCATAAGACTGTCAGCTGATTTGTCAAAAGATACTTTACAGCCCTGGCTGGCGTGGCTCAGTGGACTGAGCGCCAGCCTGCGAATCAAAGGGTCACTGATTTGATTCCCAGTCAGGTCACATGCCTGGGTTGCAGGCCAGGTCTGCAGTAGGGGGCGTGCAAGAGGCAACCACACATTGATGCTTCTCTCCTTCTCTTTCTCCCTCCCTTCCCCTCTCTCTAAAAATAAATAAATAAAATCTTTTTAAAAAAAAGATACATTATAGGCTAGAAGGGACTGGCAAGTAGTATTCAAAGTGATGAAAAGCAAGGACCCACAACCTAGATTACTTTATCCAGCAAAGCTATCATTTAGAATTGAAGGGCAGATAAAGAAAGTTCTTCCCAGATAAGGTAAAGTTAAAGGAATTCATCATCACCAAGCTCTTATTATATGAAATGTTAAAGGGACTTTTCTAAAAAAAAGAAGATCAAAACTATGACCAGTTAAATGACAACAAACTCACAACTATCAACAACTGAATCTAAAAAACAAACTAAACAAACAAGCAGAACAGGAACGGAATCATAGATATAGAGATCATTTGGAGGGTTATCAGCTGGGAGGGAAAAGGGGGAGAAAGGGGGAAAGTTGCAGGTATTAAGTACAAATAGGTAGGTACAGAACAGACAGGGGGAGGTTAAGAACAATATAGGAAATGGAGTAGCCAAAGAACTTATATGCATGACCAATGGACATGAACTAAGGGAGGGGATTGCTGGAGTGAATTGGGGGTAGCAGGTGGAGGGGGACAAAGGGGGAAAAATTGGGACAACTGTAATAGCATAATCAATAAAATATATTTTAAAAAACTCTAAAGAAAATGCCATGGCTGGTGTGGCACAGTGGAGCACCAGCCATTAACTGAAAGGTTGCCAGTTCAATTCCTGGTCAGGGGAAATGCCTGGGCTGTGGGCCAGATCCCCAGTTGGGGGCATGCAAGAGACAACCAATTGATGTATTTCTTGTGCATCGATATTTCTCTTCCTCTGTTTCTCCCTCTCTTCCCTTCTCTCTGAAAATAAATAAAATCTTTTCAAAAAATGAGTGAACGAGGTGTGTCTCTCCGGAGTGTGCCTGCACCTTTCCCTCCCCGCTTCCCTCCCCCAGGCACATTACCTTTGCCTTTCTCACTCCTAAGCTCCAAGCGCCCTGCTTTTGCCTCTGTAACATATTTCCTGAGCCCTTGCAGCCCTGCTGGCTAACCTTTTCTGCCTCTGTGACTTTCTACATAAACTTCCTCTTATGATTGGGAAAAACCCCCTGAATGAATGAACTCCATTGCAGCAGAAGTCACAGGGGCCTGGCCGTCCTCCCTGTCCTGCCCTCCTCTCTCCAGGAGCCATCGACTTTCATATATTCCCAACTTCCTTCTATTCCTGTGCCCACAGAGGGAAATCTTTCAGAAATAATATTTATCACTCTGTTGTTTTTACTGAATTCTTAGAGAAGACCTGCTCTTGAAATGCACTTTCTTCATCAACAGAGAAGCTATTTAAGAATATTTTGTTGATTACTTGGCTCCAAGAATTCTGCTAATATTAACGTACAATTTTAACTCTTTAGAGTCCCATGAATTATCATGACTCCATGAATCAGAACATTTAACATGTTGACTTTGACCTCTGTGGTACACTTTGAAAGAAGCCAATTACTAATTAGATAGATGATCCAATCAGAAGTTTGGTCATCAATGTATCTCTTGAATTAATTTATGACCAAAATGGGGAATTGCAAACAGAAAAGGGATACAGGAAGGTTTCCTACCAGGGTGATTTGATCATAAATTCTTATTGGGCAGGTCATGGTGGGTAGTCACATCTAGACTTGTAACTTCTTACAAAGTAAAAGGTTTATCTTTGGCCCTGACCAGTATGGCTCACTTGGTTGGAGCATCATCCTGTAAACTGAAAGGTCGCGGGTTCAATTCCAGGTCAGTACATATGCTTAGTTTGCTGGTTCATTGCTGGTCTGGGTGTGTGCAAGATGCAACCAACTGATATTTCTCTCTTACATCATGTTCCTATACTCTTCTTTCTCTTCCCCTTCTCCCCCTCTCTAAAATCAATAAGAATGACTTTGGGTGAGGATTAGGAAAAAAAACAGGTTTATCTTTGCTTTAGGTAAACTCTGTCTACTGTTTCTGTGCATCTAGGGTAGCACACATTTGAAATAAGCCATAATCACCATCAAGAAAGTGCATAATCTTGTTAAGTACCCTGTAATCCAATCCCTACCTTCCTATCTCCCATCTCCTTATAATCTTCCTTACATTCCCCCTTAATTTCAAATGTATAAAAGAAGCTGCAAAAACTGTTATTTGGGGGAGCATTTGAGATCTTGTTCCTGGCATATGTCCTCAGTTTGACTCAAATAAATTCTTGTGAAAATTAAGAACAAATAAATGACAAATTAGCAAGATGATATTTATCCAACAACAGGCATTTGCTGAATAAGGGAGACCTTTTGGGATCTGCCCAGTCACAATCTCCTTTGAGAAATATCCTCTGAGAAATGACACAGCAATGTGTCAGAGCCAGCAAGGCTGGAGAACACATAAAGATGCGTTACTTGCCAGAGGCTGCGAAAAGCTAAATCCCAGGGAAGGAGCCTGCCAGTGGAGTGGCTTATCTACCTAGAGGGGTGTCTTTTTGTTGTTGTTGTTGGCTCACAGGGGCGTTCTTTCCTAATTTGAACATAATCCTGGTATCTAGAGCAGCAGAGGCCCTGCATGGCCACTTCTGCATGTCATCCGCAGCCCTGTCCTCTGACCATGGTAGGCCGATCACACTCTCCTGGAAATTTAGAACGTGGGCAGCAGCAGTAGGCAGGGGGAAGAAAGGCAAATACCCAAGGGCAGTGCTTCTTTTATTACTGTCTTTTATTTTAAAAAATAGTTTGTTTATTTATTTATTTATTTTTAGAGAGAGGGGAAGGAAGGGAGAAAGAGAGGGAGAGAAACATCGATCTGTGAGAGAAACATGGATCGGTTGCCTCTTGCATGCCCCCCAGTGGGGACCTGGCCAGCAATCCAGGCATGTGCCCTGATTGGAAATAGAACCAGTGACCTGAAGGTTCTCAGGCCAGAGCTCAGTCCACTGAGCCACACCAGCCTGGGTGGCAGTGGGCCTTTTAATGCACTCTGATACTGGTTGTATCAAAACCACCTGGGGAGTTTCTGAAAGACTAAGTTTCGGGGTTCTAATCAC
This sequence comes from Pteronotus mesoamericanus, assembly GCF_021234165.1. Classification (NCBI taxonomy): domain Eukaryota; kingdom Metazoa; phylum Chordata; class Mammalia; order Chiroptera; family Mormoopidae; genus Pteronotus; species Pteronotus mesoamericanus. The sequence goes on along the minus strand of NW_026555085.1, from coordinate 12,431,345 downwards.
AAAGATTGATTCAGAAATCCAATGTGGGGCTGACAGGGGAACTCAAGAGTTACAGATTTTAGTCTTAGTTGATAGGTTTACATGATTAATGCAGGTAAAAGCTGCTATTCCAGGAACTGAAATGCAAGACCACTGACTCCAGGGGGTCCACAATCAATCTGACGTTTTTGCCCCAGAGGGTCTGCAAGCCTTGGAGAAGGTTTCTCTGAGCCATTGTGTTCCAGGGAGGGAACACCTTGATGCAGACAAAGAACTGTTGATCAACAGATAATAAAGTACCAGGAAAATCACCTCAGGACTGCAACTCTTATCCAATTAACCTTTTTTCCAAAACCCTTACCTACCTTTCTATCCAATTAACCTTTTCCCAAACCCCTTACCTACTCTTCTTTCTCTTTTCTTTCTTTCTCTTTTCTTTTTCTTTCTTTCTTCCTCTCTCTCTCTTTTTATTTTATTTATTTATATTTAGACAGAGGGGAAGGGAGGGAGAGAGAGAAACATCAATGTGTGGTTGCCTCTCACGCACCCCCTGCTGGGGACCTGGCCCGCAACCCAGGCATGTGCTCTGACTAAGAATCGAACCAGTGACCCTTTGGTATGGGGGGAGGTGCTCAATCCACTAAGCCACACCAGCCAGGGTCCTTTCTTCTTATAAAAAGGTTGGCTTGAAATGAGATGCTAATATGGTTTTTGAGGGTACATAACCCACTATCTTCTCAGATCATCAGCCATCTGAATGAAGTGCCCATAAAGATTCAATCCTTGTCTCTATTTATTGGTTCTGGTAGTGACAGCAGCATGAACACCAACTTTTCCAGTTTCAAGGCTTAGGAAATTATAAGTTTGAAAAGCTCTCCAGGCGATTCTGATGCATTGCTAAGTTTTGGAAGCTACTGCATTTGCAGTCCCTGTTATATGCTTGGATGATTATGTAGAGCTGGCCTGGGCAGCCAGTGTGGTGCAGGAAAAGAGTGAGAGAGGACCACGAAGGGCAGAAAAGAAGCCATGCTATCTTGAAGAGGCCGAGAGAACAGCAGAGAGTCTGATTTCTGACCCTTAAATGGAACTGCACTATTATTTTCTGGACATTCCCCTTTTTCTTGGCTAAACGTGTTAGGGTGAGTTTCTGAAAGTACCTAGACCGAGACATTTGGGTGTCTTGTCAGCTGCATATACCTTCACTGTGGTTCTCACAGAGAAGGCAGCTGAAGAATACCAAACACACTGCTTGCCCCATGAAAGTTCACCATCCAGGCCCACACAAACGCATTGATCAGTGTCCTATAGTTATGGCATCCATCCTCAAAAGGGCCCTCTTGCCTGTCCGGCAATCCCTCCTTTCACCTAGCCAGCTCCTTTGCTCATTTTCCACTGAATCCTATTTCATTATTTTCAAAACTGTGAGCCAGGTGAGAACTCATTTAACTTTCAAAGCTACAACCTTACCTGCATCCCTTTTCACCATGTCCCCCTTCTCTTGTTATAATGGAAAAAGTGCTCCTTCTTCTTTCTACAAAGCATCTCACCAGTTCTATAGAATTCATGGCCTTTTCCTTCTGTCTGCTTTAAAAAAAGTTCAAGCCTTTCCTATATTAAAAAAATAATAATAATTCCCTTGACCCCACACATCTTTGCAGTTATGGCTGTCTCTGTTACCTTCATTTTTATGTTTTTATAAAGATTTTATTTGTTTTTTAGAGAAATGGGAAGGGAGGGAGAAAGAGAGGGAGAGAAACATAATGTGTGAGAGATACATGGATCAGGTGCCCCTCCCCCTCCCCCCGCCACTGGGGACCTGGCCCACAACCCAGGCACGTACCCTGACTGGGAATCGAACCAGCAACCCTTCGGTCTGCAGGCTGGCACTCAATACTGAGCCACACAAGCCAGGGCTGTTACCTTCATTTCTCTGAAAATTGTCTGTACTCATTCCCACCCCTCTCATTTTTTCCTTGGTCTGTTGCAATGGGCTTCTGCACCTATCATTCCACAGAAACAAGTCTTACCAAGGTCAGCTACTGCCTCCTTCTTGCTAAATCTGCCAGCAATGTCCCGATCCTTACCTCCACTGACTTCTCAGCAACACTTCACTCTATGTACCTCTTTCCTCCTACTTGCAACATTCTCTTTCTTTAGCTTCCAAAATGCTGAAACCTATTCATTTTACTCCTCCTTTCTGGAACCTTCTTTCTGATGTTCATATGAGGACTCCTCTTTCTGTATCTATCCCCTAAATGTTGAGGTGCTTTGGGGTTCTTTTCCAGCCACTTTCTCTTCTCTACTTACAAACTTTCCCTGATCCATTTCATTCATTTCCACTGCTTCGATTACAATTTATATGCTGATCAATCCCATTTCAGCCCATATTTCAGTTGTATCCATGAGTATATACAGCTGTTTATCATACAGGTACCTCAGAATTGACAAACGTATCCTGAACTAACACATAACTTCCCTTCAAATCATGTGCTCCATCTCAGTGAACCTGGATGCCCCTGCTTATTCCTCCGCTATAGCCAGTCAATTGAAAGTTCTAACTAACCTGTCTCAAATCCATTCACTTCTCACCATCTCTACTCTGTCTAGGCTAATCTAGGTCTTCACAATTTCATGCTGAGATTATGACACGGGCTCTTTTACATGACACGCAAGGTCCTGGATAACTTGGTCCTTGCTCACCTTTTATACCTAAACTTTCCACACCTCACCTGAACATGTTTTCCTTTCCTAGCCCTCCGTACCATGGGCTCTTTTGTCTCCAGGCTGTGCACCTGCTATTTCCACCACCTAACGGTCTTTACTGAGACCCTCTCTTGCTGGATAACTCTTCCTCCTTCCTTAGAAGGTCTCAGTCAAAAACCACTCTCAAGGAAACCTTCCATGACCATGTCATCTGGGTTAGACGCTCCTTTTCAGAGCCCGGCACTTCAGACTGCTTCTACCAGAGCACTTAAATACTGGTGTCGCTGTTGGCGTATCTGTTTGAGTCCTGCCCTACAATAGGTTTATTCTGTCCCTGGGACTTGGCCCAGGGCTGGCCATGGTAGGTACTGAAATACAGCTGAAAGACTGAATCAGTGAAGGAGATTATTTACCACAGGGTGTGATTAGACATCTAGTGGGGAGGACAAACAAGAAATGCAGAAGAGGAATCAAGGGAGGGACTGAAAAAGACTTTATTCTTCTAGGGACTTTGGGTGGAGTGCAAAAGGAGAGGGAAGCATTTAGACTTGACAGGAAAGGACATTCATTATACAGGGTCCGGCAGATGTGAGACTTGCTTGAGCGTTGGTAGGGTGTGTGGATGTCTCACGTGAAATGGAGGGCAATTTGAACATTTCACCTAAAATATCATATGATGTGCTTGAGTGAGATATTGTTATGTTACAGAATTACATGCTTACGATTTTGTAATAAAAAGGGGCGTTATTTTTGCTGGACCCCGTATACCCATCAGCAAAGGCCAGAGGCTCACAATGGGTCTGGTCTATTCAGGGAATAATGGAGGTCAGCCTGGCTACCCTGGGTGGTTTCCCACGGCAGGGCCTCACCTGCCAGGCAGGCAGAGGTTTGTGCTTTCTCCTGTGGCAACAAGAAGCTCCCAGGTAATTTGGTGCAGGTCGTGAAACAAATGTTTTAGGAAGATTAATATGGTGGAAATCAGGCCTTCAGAAGAGAGTGAAGGCAGATTAATCACCCAGACAATTGTTACAGTTGTCTAATTAGGATATGAATGAGCCTTGGAAATTGTCTAGACAGAGTGGTTCTCTCTCCTGGTTGCACTTTAGAATCACTCGGGGAGCTTTTGAAAAACGCTGACACCTGGAGCCCTTTCCCAGACCGTTTAAATTCAAGTTCATGGAGGTGAGGCCCAGATATCCGTATTTTTAAAAACCTCCCTGAGTGATTCTATTGCATAGCTAGTGTTCCTCATTTTCGAGGCGAGAAATCTAGGGCTCAGAGAATTAAGGTACTAACTTCGACCACAAAACCAGTTAGTAGCAAAGCAGGACCTACAAGTGAGCACTTACTCCTCATCCAACTCTTGTTTTCCCTAGTATATTGCAGTCCCTCTTAATGTCTAGGTCCGGGTATGAAGGCAGAAAAGGAGAGAGATGGAAAGCAGTTTGATGTAGATCAGTGATTTGCAACTGGTGTGCCACCGCACGCCGCTGTGCCACACCAATGTGCATCAAGAATTTGGAAAACATGCAGTACCTGACGATTTAGTCAGGGACACTGAACTCTTTTTCCCTTAGGCTGTCAAATAAAAAAAATGACAACAGCCAACACAACAATAGCAGTCCAGTGTGAATGAATCAAAATTATACCTATTTTTTTTTTTGTCAGAGTGGCAAAACATGTATTTCTTGGTGTGCCACAGAATTTTAATAATTAGTTTATGTGTACCACAAAATGAAAATGGTTAAAACTGCTATATGTGGACAAAAAAAAAAAAAAAAAAAAAAATAGGCCATGTGCTAACCCTGACCAGCCCAGGTGAGGCCTGTGCAGCAGCGTTACAAACTGAGAGACCTAAGGTAACCACACAGGATGGTCTAAAATTAAAACTCTCTAGAACAGTTCAAGGCAAGTAGCCGTGTCCGAGCGCGGTATTTTTCCCTGGCAAAGGTCACTCTTTATTTGAGTCTGTCCATTGTCTTTTTGCATCTGATAACATACCTCTGGAATGTCAGGGTAATTTCCTTTCTCTAGACCCCTCAGAGCACTAAACACTGTACCAAAGCAGACGGCACAAAACCCCTCATTGTTATTGTTATCATGTTAATTTTTTTCCCTTGGCGATTGCTTAATTATTATTTTTTTCAGAATATTATTTCATCTTTTATTGTATTTTTTTTGCATTACCATTTATCCCCCTTATACCCTCTCTCACGTTAACTGTCAACTATCCTGTACCTGCCAATGTAGAAGGTTCCTTTTACTTTTTATCCAGTCCCAGAGATTTCCCCTCTTTGCTTTCTCCGGCCTCCCTAATTTATCACCAATGGATTTCATGCAACCTCCTTATGTCTTCCCCTTTGATTACAATGTATAAAATAAGCTTTAAAACTGCCATTTTTCTGAAGCATTTTCTCAATCCCTTGAGATTTTGCTTCTGGCAATTGTCATCAGTTTGGCTCAAATAAATTCATAAAAATTCTTACAGGTTTGAATGTTTCTTACGTTGAAATATAGATTAGCTAGTAGGTAAAGTCTGCTTTACGAGCAACTTGCGCACGCTTGGAAACTCCATCTCTTTGACTGAGATGTGAACAGTAATGCTACTTGTAGCCCCAAGGAAAGGAATAAAAATACTGTGTGTAGCCCCGACACTGTACCTGTTGTTAATAATATGATCACGATTTTCATTATTATTGGAAAGGATGGATATGTGACATTCAAAGAAGAACTTGTGGGATTTGGTAACTTGTTAAAGGTTTAGAAGGGGAAGGAAAAACAAGAACATCTAGTTTTGAAATCTGGGTGCCTGAAGACACAGTGGTTCCACAGTAAGGCAGGCAGGCTGAACTAGAGGAGGAAAGGGACTTAGGGAGGGAAGTGGGGCTGGAGACTTCAGCAGCGTTCACTCCCAGTAACCTGTACCCAAAGCATGGTAGGCGTTGCTTTCAAGGAGACTGGGACTTAAAATAATTTGTTTACTTTTATTTGATAGGCTAAACTCTTGTAACTTGCCTCCTTTAATAACTGGCTACCAAATATTAATCCATTTACAAGAAAGTTTAAATCCTGTAAATTACTCTTGGCATTTGGAGATTTCAGTTCACAGCGCTCCCTGGAAAAATGGCTGATTCTAGTTCTGATGTAAGGTAATCACAAAACAAGCCTACCCTAGCTTGTGCCACAAAGAGCCGAAGGGAAATGGGAACATGTCAAAAGTATAGAAGCTGGCTTAAGCAGGCCTCTACTGGTCAAATTTGGGACAATTTAAACATCAAAAAGAATAACAGAAGCAACAGACTGCAACACATTAAATACAAAAGAACACATGATCTTTTAGAGATATACACTAAAATACTAACGATAAATCTACATGTCTGGATTAGATTCAAAATAATATCGGGCAGAGGGAGAGTGAATGGGGTATGGACGAAACAAGAGTAGCTGGTAAGCACCGAAGCTGACTGAGCATGGGGGCTCATTACATTATTTTGTCTATTTTTGTTCATGTTTCAAATTCCCCATAATAGCCCTGGCTGGTGTGGCTCAGTGGATTGAGTGCCGGACTGTGAAACAAAGGGTTGACAGTTTGATTCCCAGTCAGGGCACATGCCTGGGTTGTGAGCCAGGTTGCCAGTAGGGGGCACGCAAGAGGCAATCACACATTGATGTTTCTCTCCCTCCCTTCCCCTCTAAAAATAAACTACATCTTTTTAAAAATCTCCCATAATAAAAAGTTTTTAAATAATGCAAATAAATTAGTAAATAAGTAAATAAATAAATAAAAAGAGGGAAAGAAAAAGCTCTGTTTTATGGAAAAAGTCTCAGCCAGTAACTGTAGACAGGATAACATGATTAGAAAATCTTTTTGCAGCCACTAATGTACTGTTTAGGTGAGGATTATCAATGGAGTCTCAAATCACTGGGTTCGAGGAGCTAGGTAACGAGATAGTCATGTGGTCCTAAAACACCATCCTAGAGATCATTTTTTTATGAAGGGAACAAGGTACCTTTGAATACTTTGAGAAGCCTGGTGGAGGCCACTTTGACCAAGTGATCACACTCAGGATCATCAATAATGGGACAAACCAACATTGTTTGGCATGCCAAAACCGTTTAGCCTGAATCTTATCACAAGGAAACATTCCAACAACTCTACACTGAGGGCCACTCTACAAGATAATTGACCTGGGCTGCTGCAGACTAAAGAGAGACGTGACAATAAATGAAATTAGTGCTCTCTAGTTTCTAGAGTGAAGCTTTATTGTAAAGGACATTGCTGGGTCACATGGAAGAAATTTGGTATAATTTTATTATAGTAACGTTAAGTTTCTGGATGTGATAGTGATACTGTGGTTGTGTTGAAGAAGGTCCTTGTTCTTAGGAAATACCTGTTGAAGTGTTCAGGGATAAGGGGTCATGATGTTTTCAATTTACCTTTTTTTTTAAACCCTCACCTGAGGACATGTTTACTGATTTCAAAGAAAGGGGTAGAAAGGAGGAAAGAGAGGGAGAGAAACATTGATGTGAGAAAGAAACATCGATCAGTTGCCTCTTGCATGCACCCCAACTGGGGACCACGCTGTCAACCTAGGCATGTGCCCTGACCAGGAAACAAACAAGGTTTAAGGGACAACACTCCAACCAATGAGCCACACCAACCAGGGTGCAATTTACTTTCAAATAATTCAGAGAAAAAAGTGTATGTATGTGTATATGTACAGATAAAGCAAATGTTGCAAAACATAAACACCTGATCAATCTGTACTCTTCTAGCTTTTCTGTGGGTCTGAAAGTTTTCATAAGCAAAAAGTGGGTGGGACTTCAGTTCACTCTACCGGAAGCTGGCTACATTGGTCGCCTGCAGGCAACTCGGTATCTGGAGGACAGGAGAAGGTGGCAAAATTTTCACTATGCACCTTTCAGTACCTTTTGAATTTTGAACCAAACAGTGGTATTATCTACACCAAAATAAAGTTTATATTTAAAAACTTACTCCTCTGTATTATTAACCTTTTAGAGTATTATAGCTTGCTGAATTAAATTTCCCCAAATAGACAAACACTAAAGGCCCCTGGTTGTGGTATTTTTGTTCATTAAATGTCCTGTAAAGTAATTAATACAGAAATTTATACAGAGATTATAAAGCAGAAGAGTTGCTGTAAGTGTCTCTGGAAATCCTGGAATTTAAATGCTAAGGACACCTCAAAGCTACTTTCCAATCCATGCTGCACTCAAGGCCATGTCCTTACTCCAATATACCTGATGCTTTAATTGTCCCAGAAAACCTACAGCAGGAATACACTTGACATAATGCGACTGATCTAGCTCCCTATACATTTTTGGCATTAGAAGTCACAAAAAAAAAAAATTACTCTGGAGCTGCCAATGTAGGCCTCCTGTTACCTTTGGATAGTTAAAGCTTTTGGGAGCCAAAGAGAGATTTTTAACCCCCATTTAAGTAATTTTTTTTTTTAAGTAAGGAAAAGAAATGACCATGCTGTGGCTGATTAGATATAATTAATTATAATAGCAAACATAAAGCAGATCAATACATACTGATATGAAATTATCCTCAAGTGGTGCTTGTTCTTTGCCTGTATTTTCTGGGAAAATGTACAAAACCTATAAACAAGTATTGGCCTCTGGGAGGGAAATTTGGGGAAGGAAGATTGACATTTCTCTCTAAACTATTTTATTTTAAAGATTTTATTTATTGTTAGAGAGAGGGGAAGAGAAGGAGAGAAACAAGGATTGGTTGCCCCTCACCCGCCCCCCACCAGGGACCTGGTCTGTCGCCCAGGCCTGGGCCCGGACCAGGGGTCAAACATGTGACTTTTTGGCTCCCAGGTCAGGGCTCAATCCTCTGAGCCTCACCAGCCAGGGAAAACTATTTTGGAACTGTTTTTAATTTGTACCAATTGTATGTTTTACTTATTTTTTAAAAACACACAAAATGGTTAGATAAATGCTGTCCAGGTATCATTCTCCCTCTGATGAGGGAGTTTTTAAAACTGGAAGAAAATGAGAATAATCTGCAATTCTACCACCCAGAAAATTGCTGTTAATGTTATAGTACATTTCCTTCTAATCACGTTTCTGAATGTTTTGTAAACAAGAGCATTTTCTATTTTCTAATTTGCCGTATTTTTGCATCTCCTCATCATGTTTCTAATATTGAAAACAATTTATTAAATATTTTACATTTTAACATGCATCTTATTTTACATTTGAATGGGCACTTAAAATTATTTTTGTAAGCCCTTCCCAAAAATCTGTATTTTTTGAAGATATTTTAAATGACTATGTAGTATTCATCACATGCAATCACTCTCCTATTATTCAACATTTGAGTTTTTTGAAAAAATTTTGCAATACTTCCGTTGCAAAAAGTACCTATAGTAATGCTCTATCTGGAGTAAGAAGAAGGAAAATAAGAAAATACACATGTATCTGCTTCGTTGTACAAAAATAACATAGGTTAAGAAACTAATGAGATTGATGGAAATATAGGCGATGGGTGGGAACTGGCAGGAAAGGATGGGTGCGGGGGAGGGGGGGAGGGGAGGGGAGGGATTGGGAGCGGGGCTGCTGCAGGTATACTTTCTGCACAGCCCTGACTTCTGGGACCATGCTAATGGTTCGTGTGTTCAAAAGAAATTCAATAGATGCAATCAACAAGGATAAGGGGGTAAGAATCCTACAGTGAAATATAAACAGAACTATATTTCAAATGAAAAGCATACCAACGGAGGAAAAAAAAGTAACTCAAGTAATTTTTGAATACAGTATTTTGACTATATACCTTTAGGCTAAATACAGAACTGCAAACCAATACTGAAATCTAATTAGCAGGTTTGTTTTTAACAGTGGTATAGATTAGCAAGTCTGAAATTATTTTCTAAATATTCTTGTATTAAGCAAATAAGTAAACACATTTTGGGACCGACTTTCTCACTGTTAGAAAAGGGAGTTACAGACATGGAAAAGAAGGAGACTTGAATAATGAACCCCGTGGTCCTGGATTAGATGGAAGTATCAATATGAACTATATAATACAGGTTGATAGATAAATAAACAGCAAAAAAATTGGGTATGTGTAATGTACATAAAAGTCCAAGCTGAGACAACCTGTATATGTAGTGCTGAGAACTTGGCTTCTAAATACTGTTCTCCACTAGAAGAAATTGGCTCCTTAAAGAAATGGTTGATTCCAGGGCTGGGGTAGGAAAACTAAAAGATGAACATGGAACATCTTGTTCTGCCAGAGATTGAAGAATGTGCTCAAAGCATGATGGAAACATGTCAGAAGGACCAGCAGCTATTTTGGAGGGGTGCCCACTGGCCATCAAGTTAAATTGAGTATAAAAAAAAATGATTTTAACAAATTATAACCTGTTGAATAAAATAAGAATCTGTCAGTCCACACTGATGTAAACAAACATAAATAAAAGCAGGAGAAGGAAAAGGTCTTCCTTATATTACAATGTCAACAATTAATGCAGAACGAATGATGGAGAGAAAATCTGCATTTGGTGACCATTATAATAATAGCTGATTCAGTAATAACTGATTCAGTCAGGAATTATCAATGGAAGCTTAAACTAGTATATGCAAATCTGATGAGCATCTGGATATCTACACAGTTTAAAAGTATTTCACAGAAGAGACTTATCAAGATGCACCAAGTACCATTTTAAGCAAGTGCTCAAAGTTATCATTATCAGTCACGGGACAAGTTCACATCATGAGGACACATCATTTCTGTGGCAATCCTACCAAAAATGTAGGGCCTAAGACTAATCATGAGGAAATATCAGAGAAACCCAAATTCATGGACATTCTATAAAATAATTAGTTTGTACTCTTCAAAAATATAACAGGCATGAAAGATCAAAGAAAGATAAACTGTTCCAGATTTAAAGATACAACAAGAAAATTAGACAGTAATCCTGAATTGGATCCTGAACCATAAAAACAACACAAAATAATTTTTTTTTCTTTTTTGCTAAAAGGGACATTACTGTGAAAATTGACTAAATCTGAATAAGGTCTGTAGATTAGATGACAACATTGTAATGAAGTTGATTTCTTGGTTTTGATCACTGTACTAAGATCATGTAGGGAAACTATCCCTATTTTTAGAAAATAAACACTGAAGCCCAAAGTGGGGGTCAAGAGGCATCACGCCTGCAATTTACTCTCAAAAAAAAATTGTGAGAGTGTGTGTGTGTGTGTGAGTGTGTGTGTGTGTGTGTGTGTGTGTGTGTGTGTGTTTGAGAGAGGGATAGAGAAAGAAAGAGAAGGATAAAACAAATGTGGTGGAAGGTAACATCTGGGGAATCTTGGAAAAGGGAACATGAAAATTCTTTTTTTTTTTAAGCTATTTTATTTATTTTTTTTAGAGAGGAGAAGGGATGGAGAGAGAAACATCGATGTGTGAGAGAAATACTTATCGTTGTCTCTCACATACACCCAACTTGGGACCTCGCCTGCAACCCAGGCATGTGCCCTGACTGGGAATCGAACCAGTGACCTTTTGTTTCATAGGCCATCGCTCGACCCACTGAGCCACACCAGCCATGATAAAAATTCTTTGTACTATTCTTGCAACTTGAAATTTTCTATAAGTCCGATAGTATTTACACACACACACACACACACACACACACACACACACACCCTCCCCCTTTGATATCAAAAGTAATTCACTGAACATCTTTGTTTATAAATAATCTTTGCTTCCTTAGGATTCTGAGTGGAATGACTAAATCAAAGTTATACAGTTTAAAAAATATTGATATATAGGATACAGAGAAGTTTTCTCTAAGTGTGCAGGAGCAAGGCAGTAGAGATGGAGGACTGAGGAGGGCAGACCACGGGGTGAAAACGGGTGTGGTGCTGGAACTAAGGGATGCACTCAGCATGAGTGGGAACCGAAAGCCAGGATGGGCAGATGGGGGTGAGGCCCAAAGCTGATGACATTCGAGACTCTGTTCAGAAACATAATCCTCATGTGGTTCAGCTGCATTGCCCATGGTTAATTTACCTACACAATGGCATGGTAAGAGCAGACTCCAGTACTTGGTCAAATAACAGTGCCCTGGATGTCTCCTTCTATATGCACCTGTCTGGGGCAGACCAGTTATTCACTGATGAGTCACAGTGAGTCCCTGCGACTTTCTGGTTGGCACCCAAGAACCAGCCATACAACTTCTCCATTCAGTACATAGTCATATGACCTAGTGGCTTGCTTTATGATGGGTAAATAATCTACAATAAGCTTTCATTTTAAATGTCAATAACACATTCGACAAAATATATATATTAACTCTTCACTTAAAGTTGTCAATAGGTTCTGCAACTTTAAATGAAATGATGTATAATGAAACCAGTTTCATCATAGGTTAATTGATATAAACAAGAGTTAAGTTCCTATGGAATCTCACCATTTTAGAAAAATGTTGACTGAAATGGTATTATTCACGGACCTACTGTATATTAATTTTGGTGCTTTCTGAATGTTTGCTATTTGCCAGGGACTATGTTAAATGCTTCATGTGAATTCTCTCATTTAATCCTCCAAATAACTCGATGGGGTGGTAGTATTATTACGTCCATTTCACTGATGAGGAAAATTGAGTCTAGAGAAGAAAGTCAAGGTAAAACTTGCTCCACTTCACAAAGCTTAGATTCAAATCCATGAGTCTGACTCTAGAGTCTTCACTGTAATCCACATGCTATGCTGGACAGAAAATTTTAATTAAAAAGGAAAAAGGCGATCAACCATAAATCAGGAGCCTATGACGAACATTATATTCCCTGAAATACAAATTCTATTTTTCCACTCTGTATTCATCCAGGCATTTGTCTGATAAAGGGAACATACCTGACAGAAGAACTGTTGCTGGGCTCCTGCTCCAGGTGTATTACTGAAGGTGCTGGTAGATTTGGAAGAAGAAACTGGAAGACGATGAGACACGCTGACCGGCACTGGAGTCCTGTTTGGCTGGGTCAGCTGATCTGTAAAGTTTGATCCGGACGCACCCGACTGAACCACAGACCCAAGACTAGGATGGGCAGTGCTGGATGAGCTAACGGGGAACCGACTAGGGCCTGACATGCTTGCCACTGAGGGCATGGTGGTGAAGCCTGGTCTTCCTTGGGAGACGCTGCTCTGCCCAGGCGACAGGTGTAATACTGTTGGTGATGCCTGCTGCAGGGGCATCTGTCCGCCAACAATCTGAGGAGAAGCATGATTGACTATCACTGGACTTCCAGAGGCAGCAAACGTCTGCCCAGACACTAACTGGACGGCGGTATTCTGGTTGTTGAGCATCTGTCCAGAATAGGGTTGGTTGGTCCTGAGCATGTTGGAAGAGTTTCTGTTCAACATGACATGTTCTGAGGCCACTTGGCCAGAAATGAGCTGAGAAGGTTGAGTTTGAAGAATTTGCCCGTTTATGGTCTGGACATGGTGTACCGAGTTGGAACTCACGGAAAGGCTTGTAGGTACAAGGAACTGACTTTGGGGTGTGTGAGGCTGGCCCATGGGAGAATGAATGACGATACTACCTGCAGCGCTGCTCACTGCCTGTGAGGTGACTGGTTTTCTTGCATTCTGTTGGTTTACGATGTTCACAGACATGTGTGGACCAACTACTGAGCCCTGGGGTGAGCTTGCAGAGGCAAAAGAGATGCCTTGTTGCACATGATGCTGCTGCATTCCCAAATTGTTCACATTGTACGTATTTTGCTGACCCATCTGGATAGGCTTTGGCTGGATGTTAATCGGAACTTTATTTGAATTTGGTGCAAGACCCCTTTGTATAATGATGTTATGCACGGGTAAAGATGTTTGAAAATTTGTGCTGTTAAACGGAACGGTAACAGGCTGTGCTACGGGACTGGAACTTGAGTTCCCAAACAAGGAGTTGCCATTAGGAGTCTGCCTATGAACCAGAAGCCCTCCACTCACATTTGATGGGGCTTGCTGCCCGCTGCCCTTCAGTATGATTTGAGATCCATCTAGGTTATTAATAGTCATCATGGAAGGTTGATTACCAAATGACCCAATTAACTGTATTTGACCAGAACCACTAAGCTGACTGCTATTAGATAAATGCTGGCTGGGAACACTGATCCCCACGTGTTGCATAAAACCATGTTGCACACCCACTGTATTGCTTGCAAAAGATGCTCCAACAGGCACGTGAGTCACCCCTATAGGCTGCAGCGTCTGACCTGAGTAATTAGAAACATTAGAAGCCTGAGTAAAGGATGCTGATGAAGAAGGATGAAGCTGAGCTTGTGCAAACTGTTGGCTTGAACCTATATTGGCATCCAAATATGCCTCTTCTGCCAAAGTCTGTTCAGTGATATTGGCCTCCTGCAAGGATTTCTGAAGAATGTCGAAAGGTTGGTCCTCACTGAGATCAGGAAGAGGAGAAGACTCAAGTTCATCTTCAAGAAACTGAAGGCTACTTGAAAGTGGCAGTCCATCACTGGGCCCTTCTCCAAGCTGGTTGCTCACAGCTTTGAGGGATGACTTAGGATCAGCATTCTTAAAAAAAAAAAAAAAAAAAAGAAGCAAAGCACTGTGTTACATGGCATATCCAACCTTTGAAAGAGATTCTTACAAAAACACTAATCTCACTTTTGAAAAGGAATACAACATGACAGTCTGCTTTTCAAGCACACTCTCCAAACTGCTCACCTTATTCTGATACTGTATTTCTTTTTTATTTTTAAAGATTTTATTTATTTCTAGAGAGAGGGGAAGGGAGGGAGAAAGAAAGGGGGAGAAACATCAATGTGTGGTTGCCTCTCACATGCCCCCAACTGGGGATCTAACCCGCAACCCAGGCAAGGGCCCTGACTGGGAATCAAACTGGCAACCCTTTTGTTCGCAGACTGGCACTCAATCCACTGAGCCACATCAACCAGGGCCTGATACTGTTTTTCTTAGATAATGATGTTGAAAATTATTTTTGTAATTATGTACATTCATTGCCCTGATAAACTATTTTATAGAAAATAGATAAATAACAGGAACTTAGTGACGAGTACCTAGAGCTTAGCTTCCTTTTTTGAGATACTGGCACAGACTTTAATTTTCAGGATGCTTCTGGTCCAAGGTTTAAGTAGAACTCAGGCCAGAGGGTGTGTATATCGGGGACACAGCCCTACCTAGTCCTTTGTACAAGAGTCTAAGTGAGGTTTGGGAGTTCAGGGTGCTGTTCTATTAGAGGTTCAGAAGGTATCCCAGAATCAGCCCTGTCTTTTAAGGTTTCTCAGAACTTCCCCAGTTCTAACCCTCACCACCCCAGGCAAAACCAGGCCAGGAAAAACAAGCCTCTCACATAAAATGAGTAAATGGTCACTTGATTTCTTAGAAGTAATCAGTTTATTATAATGCTTTAAAAACTACTTCAGCCCTGACTGGTGTGGCTCAGAGGGTTGGGCGTCATCCTGCAAACCAAAGATCACCAGTTTGATTCCCGGTCAGGGCACATGCCTGGGTTATGGGTTAGGTCCCCGGTTGGGGGCATAAGGGAGGCAACTGATAATGCTTCTCTCAGATATTGATGTTTCTCTCTCTCCCTTTCTCCCTCCTTTTCCCTTTCTCTAAAAATTAAAAAAACACAAAAAAACCAAAAAAAACACCTATTTCAGTTTCCTATCCAAAAGACTATCAACATTTACTTATCAAGCACCTACTCATGTGTTAGTTTTTATCCTTAAGGTATCCTTAAGGAATAGGCATTCCAACTGGAGTCAACAATACAGGCATATGAAAAGAACTGAACATCGTCATTCATAAATAAGGTATACTCCACTTGCCAGCAGTTTTTTCTGGGACATGTCAAAATTATAGAAGAAAAAATATGGACTCCATCCACCATCTTGGAGCCTGGGGAGGTCTGCTGGGAGCGGGACTTCTATAAAGACAAATATGTGTGGAAGGCTGTGGTCCAAGGCCATTTTTGCTGGCTATAAGCAGGGTCATTGGAACCAGAGGGAGAACAAGACTCTTCTGAAAATTGAAGGTGTTTGTGCTCAAGATGAAACTGAATTCTATCTAGGCAAGAGAGATGATTATATGTACAAATCGAAGAACACAGTGACTCCTGGTGGCAAACCAAACAAAACCAGAGTAGTCTGGGGAAAGGTAACTTGTGCTCATGGAAATGGTGGCATGGCTTGTGCCAAATTCCCAAGCAACCTTCCTGCTAAGGCCATCAGGCACATTATCTGTGCAATGCTGTACCCCTCACAGGTTTAAACTTATGAAAAGTAAAAAAAGGTAATATTTTTCTCTTGTTAAAAAAAAAAAAAAGATATAGAATCAACAGCTATTTAAAATAAGGTGAAGACAGACCCTGGCTGGGTAGCTCAGTTGGTTAGAGCATCGTCTTGATACACCAAGGCTGCAGGTTTGATCCTCAATCAGGACACATACAAGAATCAACCAATGAGTGCATAAAAGAAAGTGGAACAACGAATCGATGTTTCCTTTTCACTCTCTGTCTCTGTCTCTCAAATCAATTAATAAATAAAAGGATACCTTGTCTCTAATTTTAAAAGATAAATAAAATAAGATGAAGACAATGTGAATAGACTTAACACTACAGAACTGTACACTTCACATGATTAAGATAGAAAATTTTATGACATATGTATTTAACACAATCAAAACATTTTTTTAAAACGTGAAGAGAAAAAATAAAAGTAGATGGGTCAAGAACAGGTGGTCCAAAAACGAAGAAAAATAAGAACAAAGAATGAGTGGTCTGGTCCAATGTGCAAAACTGTAGAGATTCTCAGCCCTCGGCTAAGATGCTGGAGGCTAGATAATGGGAAGAACTACACAGAAAAGCCAAGACTGGTTCTTTCAACCCCCAATGAATAAATAGTTGAAATGGGACTAATGTGGTCCCCATTAGCTGGACACCATCTTAGGACTTGAAGAATCAATGAGCTTAAACATAGTAATTTGGATATAGTCTCCAGGCAGGACTTCCCAATTCTCCAGGTCAGGTTTCTCGTCTATATGCTCCTGGAACTTGAGAATATGGGCTCCAGAACCCAGTGGCCTGGGTCAGAATCCTCACTCTGCAGCTCCTGGCTGTGTAATTTTGGGGAGTACTAATCTCTCTGTGCTTTGGTTTCCTCATCTATAATATAAGGATAATAACAGAACCTACTTCATGGAGTTATTGTGAAGATTAATGAAGTTAATTATGTTAAACTGTTAGTGCCACAAACATATTAAATGCTCAGTAAATTTCAGTTACTTTTTTTCTTCTTTAAGATGAAAATGTTTAGCAAGTAACTACAATTCAGAATAATTTATTTAAAACTACATAAACCAGGTTTGAAACATTGTAATATTACTTTTTTAGATTTTAACATTTGAGTCAGTTTTTAAAAAAGTTGAAAGCTTAGGAAAATGGAAAAATAAATCTCATTTAGCTGGTCTTGACTAAGTTAAAAGTAGAGTATTAACATAATTCAATAGATTTTCCTTCTGTGTTAATTACAAAAGGCAATGTAATAATTCTCACCATGATACAAAAGCAAGTAAAGCCTCAATTCACAAGGCATGAATGAGACAAAAACACTTGATCACTGTATCCAGTTTCTAATACTCACACTAGAGTTGGCGAAAATTGAATTTGAATTGGCTGCAGAATATCCTGCATTAGTCAAGTCATCATTGCTCTGCAAAGGTACAAATTCAACAGAGTGATTACTTTAACTGTAAAGAAGAAACAAAATTTACATCTGTCATGTTCAAAGTATTACTTACAGATTTATTACTAGGTCCATGTAGAAAATAGTTCAGTGCTTGTGGGTCTCTAGAAAACAATGAAAGGGGAAAGCAACAATAAATATGTTACCTATATTTAAAATTCTTTTTTCTATAGTAAAAAAAAAATTGACATATTAGCCTGAGTAAATTATTTCCCTATTTTAAAGCAATTTTATTAGTTTTTTGTTTTACTTTTTATCTTTTTGATGTTTTTCTATTTTATATTATCTCTCATTTCTGCCTACTGCGACTTATTAAAAAATAAATTTAATAAAGGATAAATAAAGCATTACCTAATTATGACCCCTATCATATTTCAGTCTCTTTATTTGTTAATCCACACTATGATGATGAATTTTTATTTAAAAAACCCATCTGGTTTTAATAGACTTATTAGGTTGTTTTAGTAGAGCAAACCTCACACATTTGATTTACCCTCATTTTGGAACAAGTATCTTACCCAATAAGATCAAGGAGACACGAGTCATCATCATCATCCATGACAACTGTAAGAAAAGGAATTAAAAAAAATACTGTTTTAGCAAAGTAGATTAAAGCCAGGAGCATCCATGCAACATAAAAATATACTATATACTTTCCTAGATAAATAACTGTACTTCATTTAGTTTTTCCTCTAATTGCTTATTACTAACAGGGTTTTATTTTTTGTGATCATTCAAGAGATTAAGTATTCAATTTAAATAGTTTTTAATAAACACAAGGTCCTTAACTTACAAGTCAAAAAGGAATCTGGACAAATCAAAGATACTTGGCAGCAACCCCTCACACGCACATTCCCCAGAGGGACTATAAACCATGAACAGTAACTTCCTTAAAATGTATCAAGAATAAGGGGAGAAAGAATATTTGTTTTAGAAAAACATCTCATGGATACAGAGGTCTTTAAATTTTGTGACTGGATGTTTCCCAACATGGTGAGCAATACAGATTTGTTGCCATATTTTAGCTATCTTTAGGAAAACGGAAAAGCCAGCTCTTGCTACTTTTTGAGACAAGAAGCACCATAGTATAATCCAAGGCAGCACTGCTACAGGCTTTGCTCCAAAGGCCCCAGGTCCCTCCTCTGGCAGCAACAACACTGCCAACTGTTCGATTCCAAACAACCTATATCCCAACACTAGAATGTTTAAAGTAGAAAATCTCAATCCACATTCACCCTGGCTCGGGGCGCAGAGCTCCTTCCCTCCCCAGCCATCAGCAGCATCTGCTCAGCCAGCACAGTTACTGTGTTCTGGCTCAAACAATAACAACCGACAAATTCCAAGAGCAGCTCTCCCCATCTCCACCCTCCCCAGAGATCCCGATATCCTTTAAACTTACACTAGTGATCCGACACATGGCAACACTGCTTCACACCCATTTCGAGCCATGCGTGGAATAATTTACATCACGGAATGCCAGGGCCAAGAGTTCTGGAGCAGTTGGAAAGGGCAGTGTGTGTGAACGGCAGTTGGACGAAGGAATGAAATCCTGAAGAGATGCCCAGAAGAGGGACACGCCCAAAGAAGGCAGAAGGGATCATTTCTACTAAATGTTTTTCTCTGTTAAAATTGCCATCTCCTCTCTGCTCCCCCTAAATTGCTTATACTAGCAGTCACAGGGCCAAACAAATATAAAATCGACTCCAGCCACATGGAAGGAAACTTGTTTTCCTCTGCAAGGGTCTCAAAGGGGTAAGTATCCCCTGATGTGGGACCTTCCCGTTGGTGGGTGAATTTGTTCAGTTGCTGAATGATTTGGGTGATTACAATCCATTTGAGTGAAACTTCAGGGGAGAGGAGAGAAGATTTGTGAGACAGGAGGAAGAAAGATAGGAAAGTTTATCAAAAGGTAACCTGCAAGGCTAAAACTGTGAAAGGGGCAGCTGGCGATGTGAAATGTGCTCTTAGGACGACGGTGTGGAGTTCCTCAAGGGCACGCCAGGGTGACTGCAGCAACGTAACGTGACTTTTGAGTGGAAATGGACAAGAAAGGAAAAACAGGAAAATTGTTATTCAATAGATATACAGAAGTTTGTGTGAAGGAATCCCCTTAAGTCTGATATCTGATATGGTAGAACTGCATTAGCCATAGCTGATTATTGTACCATTTGCTTGTCTCCCAGGCATCACAATCACGTGGACTCAGTTACGCAATTGTGATGTATAGTCAAGCCTATAAAGTGGACATTATTTCTTTACTTCTACATGACCATTAATTTAGAATTTCCCTATACTCTTTGTAAATTTATATTTTTAAAGTGTTTAACAGTCTCTGGAACAAACTAATTAATAAAAATGTAAATGAAAGATAACCTAAAAAGAAAAAAACTCAAACCCCACAACAGTTTCTTCACTACTTTACATCTGGTTCCTGGTTCTGCCAGAGAAAAGATGCCCAGGGATTAACACACTGAGAAGGTCAGCACGTCACTCCACCCAGGTATCACTGCCACTGGGACTTGCGGCACAGAGAATACTTACTACCCCCAAAGTTCAAAGTGACGAGCTACTTGAGTAGTCTAATAAAAGAACAATTTTACAATAGGGAATTCAATTAGAAGCCATTGTGCCTCTTCCCAACCAAACCACAAGGGCTCAAACACTCGATCTGACAGAGCACTTGCAGGGGATGTCTGCCCCCCAGTCGGTGGCATCAGTCTGACCAGATAGACCGACCCCTTCCGCGCCCCCGGGGGTAGAACTCTGTGAGCCTTTATAGTCTAGGGTACCCTGGGAATGCTGCTTTTTAAACGGCCACACTCATTCCTGGCTTTAAAGAATTTCATATTAAAAGAGGTGACCCTTATCCCTCTATTGCCAGCTCTACAGAGTGACAAATACAGTCATAATACAGCTTAATGTAGTAGTTCCTTTCCCCAGGAAAGGTCTACCAAAGTAAATTTACCAAAGTAAATGTGTACAGTTTGAGTATGATTCTAAGGTGGGAAGACAATCTGAGGATCAGAAACTGATTCAAAAGAGTTCAGTTTCCTTTGAAAAGGTTCTCTCTTTACTTCTGGACTCTTGTTAAGGTTTTTTGCTCATTAAAGTGGCAGCCCTGGAATCACTAGATGGGCCTCTGACAGCACGTGAATTTTATAAGGCTGCATGAAATATCAGCCCCCCTCTAAAGGGAAATCCCTCGATCAGTGTGTAAAAGCTACTTCTTGGCCCAACACACTCAAGCAAGACATATTCCCCTCAGTAACAGCAGCTTACAACAGTAGAACCTGTCCCTGTGAAACTCTTACAGAATCCTGGTAGGCAGGCACCCCAAGAGTTCAGAAATTACTGCCCCACATAGCTGATTACTCCTCTTAAATTAAAACTAATATTTAAAATTGTTCCTGAGACAACAAACACTGAATAATACCCTTAATCAAGAAAATACAGTATATCCACTTGGCCTTTTCCACGAGGGGGTGGGTGGGGGGAGAGAGAAAGAGAGCGCGCGCGCGCACACACACACACACAGCATAAAAGAAGTAGCATTCCAAATCGGGGGCGGCGGCGGGGGGGAATGTTAGCCATATAGGGAAAAGAAGGTGGGTCTGTATCTCATATCTTACACAAAAATAAATTCCAGATGAATCTAAGAGTTAAATGGGGTGGGAGTGGCGGGGAAGAACCTTTAAGTGCTATACTAACACATGGGAGAAATTGCTTTTTATAATCTTGAAGTGGGGGGAAGTCTGTCACAAGACAAAGAAGTCATAGAAGATGGACAGATTTGGTCACATAAAATTTAAAAATTCTGCATGATAAAAAAAAATCATAAAGTCAAAGACTGAAACACCCAGAAAACTGAAGTGGGAATTATATCTCCAACTCATCTCAAAGGGCTCTTCTCTCTGATATACAAAAAGGATGGTTATAACTAAGAAAAAAAGAAAGAAATTAGCTACCCTGCAGAAAATCAAGGGGTCTGAATAATCAATAAAAAAGAAAGACAGGTAGCCCCTACATTTATAAAAATAATCATCTTCTCTTAGAGTAAGTTTTCAGAAGTCCCCCCTGATCCATGGTTTCACTTTTGGTGGTTTCAGCTATCCAAAATCAGCCTCAGTCTGAAAATATTCAATGGAAAATTCCAGAAATAAACAATTCATAAGTTTGAAACTGCATGTTGTTCTTGGCAGTATGACGGAATCTCTTGCCGTCCTGCTGTGTCCCACTAGGGACGTGAATCATCGTTTGTCCAGCATCTCACTTAGTAGCCTCTTGGCCATCGGACTGGCTGTCACAAGCCTATTGCAGGGCTTGTGTTTAAGTCACCCTTCTTTTACTTCATCATGGCTCAAAGCACAAGAGTAATGAAGCTGGCAATTTGGAGAAGCCATAAAGTGTATGTATGTATAGGAAAAAACACATATATAGGGTTCAGTACTATCACGGCTTCAGGCAAGAGAGGGTGGCCTTTGGAATGCATCCCCTGTGGACAAGAGGGACTTCTGTAAATTAAAATTATGATGAGATACTATTTCCTGTCAGATGGCAAAGATAAAGTTTGGTTAAGAACCATGCTGGTCAGGGAGTGGAGAAACCAGAATTTTTATACTTTGGTGGTGGACAGTGTAAACTCGTAACTCCAGAGAGGGCAATTTAGCAATACCTTTCAAAATGTGAAGTGCAAAAATCATTTCACCTGGCAAATATATTTCTGGGTATTTGTCCTGCTGATATCTTTGCACATGTGGGAAAAGATATGTGTATAAGAATATCCAGTGCAGCATGACTGGTTTTAGCAAGACTGTAAAAACCTAGATTTCATGGATACAGGGTTTCTTTTTGGGGTGATGAACATATTCTGGAATGAAACCACTAAATTGTACATTTTAAAAGGGTAAATGTTATGGACTATAAATTATATCTGAATTTAAAATATTTTTTATCTTATCACTTTATTTTTTATTTAGAGAGTACAGTTATAAAACCTGGGGACAGTGAAACAAGGAAGGGCTTAAGGTAGAAAAAGCAACAGGAGAGCTGAGGCGGGGCTGCCGTGGCTCCCTGGGAAGTCAGAGAACAGGGGCCGCAGAGACAGATTCATGGGGTTAGGCCAGAATGAACTCCTACTGCCCATTGCTCCCCTGGTTATAAGTCTCTGAGGTCCCTTAGAGTTTAGCATGCCTGTGGAGGAAAGGTGCACGCGTGCTCCTGGGAAGGAGAGCATGCTAAAATATTTTTTAAAACCCTAGGTGTCCAGAATGAGAGACCTGATAAATGAATTGTGGTTCACCTACACACTGGAATACTACACAGCCACTAAAATTAAGAAGGCAGCCCTGGCCAGCATGGCTCAGTTGGCTGAGCATCATCCCATAAACTGAAAGGCTGCCGGTTCGATTTCTGGTCAGAGCACATGCCTGGCTTACGAGTTTGGTCCCTGCTTGGGGCATGTGCAAAAGGCCACCGATTGATGTTTCTCTCTCACATGGATGATTCTCTCCCTCCCTCCCCCGCTCTCTGTTATCAACTTTTTAAAAAATGAGGCATCTTTATACAAACTGACTTAGAAAGATACATGGTAAATAGAAAAAGAAACATGCAGAACACTGTGTATACTATACTCCCAAGTGTGGAGTGTGGAGAATATATATATGTGCTTACAAATGTTCAAATCCCATATGAAGCACAACCAACCAGTAACACTAGCAACATCTGAGAGGGAAACTGGGTGGCGAGGAACGCAGGAAGGTATACTCTCCACTTATATGTCTTTTTGTATCTTCTGAATGTTGTGCCACATACATGTAAGGCCTATTTTTAAAAATAAATACACTTAATAAAACAAAAAAGGAAAGAAGGGAGACCCTTGAAACACAAGAACCTCGAGTCAAGCTTACTCTAGGTAAGCTCACCAGATGCCATAGACCCTTAAATGAAGTGGGGGTTAGGGCACTAACCGCCCCCTCTAGCAGTCAAAAATCTGCATATAACTTTTGATTCCCCAAAAACTTAACTACACTCATCCCTCAGTATACATGGGGCATTGGTTCCAGGACCCCCCAGGGATACCAAAATCTGATGATGCATAAGTCCCTTATATAAAATGGCACACAATAACGCATGCAGTTGGCCCTCTGCATTCATGGATTTTGATCCATGGGTGGTTCAGTTTGTAGACATGAAACCCAGGGATACAGAGGACCAACTGTATATTTATTGAAAAAAAATCCATGTATAAGTGGACCTGCACATTTCAACACATGTTGTTCAAGGGTCAACTAAACTCAGAAAATGTGAAGAAATCTAGTGTCCTCAAAAATAATTTACAACAGTCATCTTGAAAGAAATATCTTAAGGACAATGTGATTTTCAATAAGATCACAGATTTCAAAGACCACCATGGCAGAGATATGATGGAAGATGACAGGCTATTAAAATTTTTTTCACACAAGGGTAAATAATCTGAGGTCTCATATCAACAACGTATTGGTTTTAAGAAAAGATATTTCAGGAAAGCTAGCTAAACAAATCAATTCTACCTATATGATAAGCTAGCAGCAGTAGAATAACTTTCAAAGTCACAACAGGATTTCAAGTACTTCACAAACTGAACTTTGGTATATGATTGTTATAACAAATATTTTTGTTCTCTTTCTTATATGCTTCTCTCTTCTTTTTCTTCTTCCAAAAACACAACCTAGGGAAAACGATGATTCATAAGCTAAAACTTTAAAAGACCTCCAAGAATCAATAGGCTATCAACAGAGAAAAAATGACTTGACATTTGCTTTATTTGTATTAATTTAGCATAGCATCAGTACACGCCAAACTGTCCCAATCATTTACAAACAAATTTACCTCTAAAAGATGCTAACGTTATGCCAGATGGGTACTAAAAGTATCCAGGTGATCATTTCTTAAGTTATATCAATGACAAATCACTGTGTTGTATACCTGAAACTAAATTATTTTTAAAAGATTTTATTTATTTATTTTTAGACAGAGGTGAAAGGAGAAAGAGAGGGAGAAAAACATCAATGTGTGGTTGCCTCTTGTGCACCTCCCACCAGGGACCTGGCCTGCAACCCAGGCATGTGCCCTGTCTGGGAATCCAAGTGGCAACCCTTTGGTATGCAGGCCAGTGCTCAATCCACTGAGCCACACCAGCCAGGGAGAAACTGATACAATATTGTATATCCACCATAATTGGGGGGAGGGGGGGAAGATGCTGACGTCAGCAGAGGACCCACTGAGAAACTTTATTTAAGCAGTCATGAGATATGGGATGGTTGTTGCAGTCAGCCTCCACAACCATGTGCTGAGTTGCTGAAGGTATAATAAGCTATAATTATTTTTATTTGTATTCACATACTTACCATTTGCAGTGCTGTTTATTCCTTTGAGTAAATCCAGATTTCCATCTGCTATTATTTTCCTTCCCCTGAAAGACTTCCTTTAATATATTTGTACTGCAGATGTACTGATGATGAATTCCTTTTGCTTTTGTATATTTTAAGTGTTTATTTTGGCTTCATTTTTGAAATGCATTTTCCTTGGGCATATAGTTCTAGATTGAATTTTTTCTTTTCTTTCAATTAAAGCTATTGCGACAGTTTCTTGCTTGTGTTATTTCCAAAGAGAAGTGTGCTGTCATTCTTATTTTTTTGTACATTTGTGCATAATAGGTCTCTCCCCGCCCCAATGCTGTAAAGAGTTTTCTCTTTATCATGGCGTTAAACAATTTGACTGCAACAGGACTTGGCATAATTTTCTTCATATTACTTGTGCTTGGGGTTCGTCAAACTTCTAGAATCCGTAACATTATAGTTTTCCTCCAATTTAGAACAAATTCAGCCAGTATTTCATATATTTTGTGTCCCTACCCCTCCTTTGAGGACCCCAATTATATGTTTATAATTAGGCTGCTTGAATTTGTTCCATGGCTCACTGATACTTTCTCCCTCACCTCAACCCCACCCCAGTCCTTTTATCTCTCTGGCTTTCATTTAAAATAGTTTTTACTGCTGTGTACTCAAGTGCAATAATCTTTTCTTCTGCAGTGTCTAATTTGCTCTTAATCCCACCCAGCATATTTTTATTTTCAAGCATTGCAGTTTTCATCTCCGGAAGTTGGGTCTTTTTATATCTTCCATATCTTTATTTAATTAATTAAAGCTTTCCTCTACCTTTTCAAACTTATACAAAATAGTGATAGCATTTTAATGTCCTTCTCTACTAATTCTATCATTTGCCTCACTTCTGGGTCTGTTTCTATGGACTGATTTTTTCCCCGCTCTTCATTATGGGTGTTATTTTCCTGCTTCTCTGCATGCCTGATAATTTTTCATTGGATAACAAACATTGTTAGTTTTACATTATTGAGTACTGGATATTTTTGAATCCTTACAGATACTTTCAAACTTTGTCTCAGACACAATTTAGTCACGTGTGAGCAGTCTGACCCCCTTGGAGCTCGCCTTTAAACTCTGTCAATCTGTCACTCTTTAGTCTATGACTAATTTGCCCTATACTAAGGCAATACCCTTCTGAGTGCTTCACATAAAATCCCATGAATTACAGGATTTTTACACTCTCACAGGTTAGAACACAAACTATTCTCTGCCCTGCATGAGCTCCAAGTTTTGCTTTCTGTAATACTTTGGTACTTTCCTATGACTCGGGTAGATTTCCCACACACATGTACTGACTGGTTACCAGCTGAAGACTTGAGGGAGACAACGCAAAGCTCCAGGGTTTTCTCTCTGTACAGCTCTCTCCTCTCTTTGGTGGGTGAAAAGAGTTTAATAAATTTAATAAACATTTAATAATCATTTAATAAACATTTAGCACATATAATATGCCAGGCACTGTGTTAAGGGCTGGGAATATCAAATGAATGTGACATAAAATGTAATAATAAATGTAAATACCCTTAACAGTTTTGCAGAACTTTATTAAAAGATTTTATTTATTTATTTATTTATTTATTTACTTATAGAGAGGGCAAGGGCAAGAGAAAGGGAGGGAGAGAAACATCAATCAGTTGCCTCTCATACATGCCCCACCCAGGGACCAAACCCACAATGCAGGCATGTGCCTTGACTGGGAACTGAACTGGCGACCTTTTGTTCTGCAGGAGGATGCTCAACCAACTGAGTCACACGGGTCAGGGTTTTTTGTAGAACTTCAAAAGCAAGGCTAAAAAGTGAAATATTGGTTTAAACTTTTCAATGAATATCATGATCAAAAAGTTGTGCAATAAAATCTTCTCATTTACTCATTTTACTACATTCTAATTGTTATGAGCTGATAAATTTTGTAATTCCAAGACTGTGAAACCTTCTGGCATGGTTCCTGATGTTATGGAGCTCACTCTCTTTTGGAAGAGAGACTCAGTGATTCATTATAATGTAATATGAGAAGTGCTAGAGTTTTTGGCAGGGGTTCCCATACTTCTTCAGGTGAAGTCATTGGGCATTTTTGTGAAATAATGACATTTCACTAGAAGAAAACACGACTATATTTTCACAGTTGTACCCATTTGCAATAGAAAGGAGCTGTCGAACTCAGCATGATGGGCTCTGAGTTTTTCAATTATTATTCAACCAAGAACTTCATCCACTTTGTCATCAACTAGAGCCTTTTAGCAGCAAGAAAGAGAAGGGAAAGACTAAGAAACATTCTTAGGATAAAAATTTAGGAAATTAAAAAATTCCTCAAAGTCAGAAAAGATGAGCATCCATGTTGGCATTATTAGACATTGATTCACCTCATGAAATGCAGAATGAAAAGGCCTTTCAACTGCTTTAATTCCTACTTACAATGAGCTGGGGGTAGAAATAAACCTAATAGACTATGCAGTTCAGCTGCATAAACAATGTGTTATAACATGGTGGGAAAAGTAACCAAACTCGGGGTCAGGGAGAAGTCTGGCAAGGCTAGGGGCACATCGGGGAGAACGCTGATTTTGTACGTCGAAGCTCTTGTTTTGAATACTGACATCAACTGACCTTGTGATTCCTGACAAGCTCCAATCTCAGGGCTCATTCTCCCATTCCTAAATTAAATTAGCAGCCACATTTCTTTAAGCTTTGTTGCCTGGGGACCTAAGATTCTCCACCAGGTACAAGAGATGTCTTGAAGGCCTAAAAGTTGTTGGTGGAGGCCCTCTGACACTCCCACTTCTCCCTTTCAACAGAGTGACTAAGCTCATATTTAACTGGGAGGGAAAAGTTTGAAAACCACTTAATTAATCCATCTCCCAGAATTCAATGGTTTGTTGTGTGTTGTGAGGGAATGATTATCAATGGTAGTCAATCTGAAAATGGAGGGAAGTACAAAGAACCACAGACATCAAGTCATTCATGAGTATTTTAGTAGCAAGAAAACATAGCAGTTCCCCCTTAGCCACGTTTTTGCTTTCCAAGGTTTCAATTACCCATGGTCAACCTCAGCCTGAAAATATTAAGTGGAAATTTTCAGAAATAAACAACGCCTAAGTTTTAAACTGTGTGCAGTTCTGAGTATCATGGTGAAATCTTGAGCTGCCCTACTCCATCCAGGCCTTGAATGAATCACTCCTTTGTCCAGAGTATCCATGCTGTATATGCTACCCACCCATTAGGCACTTAGTAGTGTCTCAGTTACCAGATTGACTTGAGGTATCACAGTGCCTATATTCAAGTAACCCTTATTTCACTTAATAATGGCCCAAAGCACAAGAGTGGTGATGCCGACAAGTCAGATATGACAAAGAGAAGCCATAAAATGTATGTATGCATAGGAAAAAACAGTATATATAGGATTCAGTACTAGCCATGGTTCCAGGCATCCACGTGGTGTTTTGGAACACATCCCCCTCGGAAAAGAGAAGACCACTATAGTGATATATATTATTTGATAAATACACCAAACTTCTTTAAGATAAATTCCAACATAGTGTTAACAATCTTAAGTTTGTTGACTATGGAACTATACAGTTTCAATGTTTCTCAAAAAGGGGTCTGAGGAAATAAACTTGGGGGGGGGTGAGTTCTCAAGTTTGAAAAACATTAACATTCTAAAATCATCCAGAAACATACACACTGAAAGATTTAAGGGCTCATAAAAAAAATCTGCTTAACATGTTTGCAAAATCTTGAGATCCTGTAAGACTCCATCCTTAAAAGTAGGAATCTTATCATATTCATCTTCATATCCCCAGAAATTGGCACATAAACAGGTATAATAAATACTGAATAAATATCCAGGGTTTAAATATATGGCAGCTGTATTGTATGCAAAGATTGTGTTCCTAAAGCCCTTGCATAATTAAAAACTAACAATTCTAAAGTAATCCTGACAATGAAAGTTATAATTTCAAGACTCTCATCATTGTATCATTTTGCAATTTCTGATGACTTTTAAGTAAATATATTACATTCTGTTAAAAAAAATTTAGGTGTAATAATAAAATTGGGATTGTAGGGTTTTTTTTTAAGGGATCCATATCTTTTACAATCCACACTGAAATAGATATAAATGAACTAACGTGTGGGATTTGATTAAAAATGCACAGACTGGAGTTGATTGTTAGAAATAGGGGAGAAGTCTGGCAAGGCTGGGGACACATCGGGGAGAACGCTGATTCTGTACGTCAAAGCTCTTGTTTTGTATACTGACATCAACTGACCTTGTGATTCCTGACAAGCTCCAATTTCAGGGCTCATTCTCCCATTCCTAAATTAAATTAGCAGCCACATTTCTTTAAACTTTGTTGCCGGGGGACCTAAGATTGTATGTTTGTGTGGTAAGAACACTTAAAATTTCCTCTCTTGCCCTGACCAGTGTGGCTCAGTTGGTTGAGCACTGTCCCATAAAGCAAAAGGGTGCTAGTTTGACTCCCGGGCAGGGTACATGTCTGAGTTGAAGGTTTGGTCCATGGTTGGGGTGTGTGCGAGAGGCAAACAACTGATGTGTTTCTTGCACATCGATGTTTCTCTCCCTTCCTTTTTCCCTTCCTTCCCCACTCTCTAAAAGTAAGTAAATAAAGTCTTTTTAAAAAAATACTTTGAAATGGCAGTAATTATAAACAATTTTTTCTTTTATTAATCATTAGTATTAGCAATCTGGTTAAAGTTATGATGCAAACTCTTAACTCTTACTGCCCTCTGTCAATGAGTAACATTCAAAATACGTTGGTTTTAAAGTATGTTCCAAAAAAAAAAACAAGCCCTATAAAAACAACTAACAATATTAAGAAGCAAAATTCCATTTTACAAAGTTAATAATATTACCAAGGAAGAGGTACCAAGGATTCCCTTTGATAAAAGCAGGCACAAAAGGATGATATATGGACGAAATCAGTTTTTTAAGGACGAGAAAATGAGGGAAACTTTTTAAAAGTTTAATAATGATTTAAGAAAAAATATGGACAAATATACATGCAGCATATTACTGCAAGCAAGATTTTAGTTTCTAGAAAAACTTTACAGATGAATTAATTTTATTTTTCTAAACTCCATTTAAGAGACTTCTATCTAGTGTGAAATTTTTAACAAACCCTAAGAAATACCATGTGACCTGAAATTTATATTTATAGTTATTTCTATCAAAGGCCATTAAGATCCTGAGTTTCATTTGGGAAGATAAAAAAGTTCTGGAAAAGAATGGTGGTAATGTTTGCACAACAATGTAAATGTACTTCATGCCACAAGCTGTACTTAAAATGGTTAGAATGGTAAATTTTATGTTATCTGTATTTTACCACAATAAAAAAAAGAATAAAGCATCCATAGATATTCGTACTAAAAGTATAAGACATTAGGGCTTGTTTGAATGTCAACTATAGTTGACCCTTGAACAATGCAAGGGTTCGGGTGCTGACTCCCCATGCAATAAAAAATCCACACGTACCTTTTGACTCTCCCACAACTTAAGTTGTCCCTCTGCATTTATAGGGGATTGGCTCCAGGACCCTACCACGGATACTAAAGTTCATGGATGCTCAAGTCCTTTATAACAGTGCATACAGCTGGCCCTCTGTATCTGCAGACTCCCAACCTCGGATGGGAAACAGTACACATATTTATTGAAAAAAAGCGTGAAAGAAGTTGAGGCAGACTACCACACAGCCACTGACAGGCATGGAGGAGGCTGTAGGAAGAAATCCTCCAAAGAAAAGAGGAGGGTTCTTAACTCTTTCTTTGCCTTTGGCGGTCTGATGAGGTTAATGAATCCTGTCTTGGAGTAATATTTCAAGACATATAATATATATAAGATTTCTTTAAAATACAGTTATAAAAATATTTAAAAACTGTACTGTGTGAGTCTTCATCAGTGCACTGATATACAAGATTTAGTGGTGAGTGTGGCAATTACTATTATTTGTAAGGTAGTAATCTTTCAAGATACCTGCAAATGTAAGAAAAAATATTTCTATTGGTAACATGTTACCAAGCACTGTTAATACTACTGTGGTTTGCGGTCTTCATTCAGATTTAGGAAATGATAAATTTCAATTGGAGTACATAGTGTAAGTAACATGCAATTTTTTTCGTATCCAAGTTCATGGGCACCCCTTCTCCAATTCTATCCACAGACGCCACCGGGGTCCGTACGCGAAGACCATGCGCTGTAGGGATTCAGGGCATACACGTGAAATGAATAAACTCAATCCAGTAACAAACAACAAAATTCTAAATATCTGAATATAATCCAATACTGGCTAAGCATACAATGGTCATTTTTACACACCATTTTGACGCACTTTGTTGCTGTGCAAAGAAATTGAAGGTGCTGCCACACGCACAAGTTGATGGCAGCATCTGTCAATTTCAACAGTGCAGAGGACACTCTTCGGTATCACCAGTTATCAAAGAATTCCCTGAATGAGGAAGATCAAATATGCTAATTTTCTGTAAGCTTAGTAGAGAGCAATGGAAACACACTTTTATAATTTAAAAAGCCTGGGACTGCAGCGGAAAAGCTCTCTCAATCTTACACCAGAGTGAGACACAAAAGCAAATTTCATCTGATAAACATGCAATAGCCTTTTCTGTAAAGCTTAGTCAAAGTTCACATCTTCTTCCTCCCAAACATCCAATGTGGAAAACAGTCACACAAACCATGCACTTTACATTAATGCTGGGATTGAATAGACATCTAAATGAACACCTTTTTCCATACTCATTTCTGGGCTGTCCTGCTCGAGATACTGAACCCTCTTAAGTGTGAAGTAACTTAAAAATAGCCTCCAGTGGTCTAAAAATAAAACACTAGATTTCCTTAATAAGGCCAATTCAGTGTGATTTTTATTATTTTTTTTTTTACTTAAAACCACATCATTCCGAAGGCTGCAGTCCCATGTGCCAGAATTGAATGGCGTTAGGGTAAGCTGTCTGATCTTCAGAGAGATTTGTGACTATAACACAGCCCTTTTCCTTGGGAAAGAGATAAAAGACTTTTCATTTAGTTGGTAAGTTGACCCTATATTATATCACTTCTGGGTCATTTAAAATAGGACAGACCCGTAGTTCTATTATCACTGTTATAATCATCCTTTAGGGCAAATTAGAGTCATTTTTATTTTGGTTAGAGTAATTTTTTGTTTTTTATCTTCTTTGTTTTTCTTTTTTTGGTGTTTTTTAGAATAATTTTTCCTTAAGAACACCTTATTTTCCTCTCTAAGGATTTAAGTTCTTAGATTTTTGCTTCAGTAAAATTATCTTTCTATGGAGGTTTGTCATTATATAACTTTTTCTTAAACTTCTATTGATAGCTTGTAATGTTTGTTAATGCTGCTCTTAAGAGTGCCATAATTTTTAAAAAGATTTTATTTATTTTCAGAAAAAGGGAGGGAGAAAGAGAGGGAGAGAAACACTGATTTGGTTGCCTCTTGCATACCCCTCACTGGGGACCTGGCATGCAACCCAGGCATGTGCCCTGACTGGGAACTGAACACTTGACCCTTTGGTTCACAGGCCAACACTCAATCCACTGAGCCACACCAGCTAGGGCAACAATATCATAATTTTTCTTTAAGAAAGCACATTGAAATAGCATGATATATTAACCAGTATTGTTATAATTTATCATAATAATAACAAAGAGTCAATTCAATGATTATTTATTAAAACAAGCCTGTGCTGGACAGGCAGTGTAAAGGGTTAAAGGAACATAAAAGACCCACACAAGTATATAAAGTGTCCCAGCTCTCAAGTAGCTGATTATCTCACTGAAAAGACAAAACACCTATATCTGAAATAATTTTCCAAACTGCAAGAAAGCATTACTAACGTGCATGAAAATAGCACATGCTAGTAGGGATATTTACAGTCACATTAACCCCCTTTTACAATTAATTGATGTAGCAAGGCACATGAGATGATAACTGCAACAGCAGCTAACGTTTTCTAAGTGCCTTCCCTCTGCCAGGCACTTCACACAGTTCTAATCCTCCCAACAAACTCCTGCCAGGTATATAGTATTACCCCTATTTCTACAGAAAATGTAGGACACTTGCCCAACATTGCAGAATTTGTAAGTAGCAAGACAGAAGTTTGATCTCAAATCTCTTCTCCCCAAGCCTTGCTGTTTCTCATCTCTGAGTGAAAACATGAGTTTTGTAAACTTTGACCTCTATAAATATTTTCCACATCAAAAGATGGTAATTGAGAATCTTAAAACACTTTCTCCCATAGCAAAACTCTTGCTCCACCGTCAATTAAAATTCTAAAAGTTTTAATCAACTTATCTTAAGGTCTGTTTGTTTTTTCCTGAAGAAAGGGAAGCATATCATTTAAAATCTATCACTATAAATAGGTATGCATAAGTAGGAAGAATTATATGGGCACTGGCTTGTAGAAAGCAGCTTTGGTAACACTGTAGCTGACAGTAGCATTTTAGTCTTTTCCACATAGGACTTCAGGGAAGGGAGTCCTTTAAACAATAACAAAAAGGATGGCAGAGGTTCCATACCAGACCTCTGGCTTTTAAAAACTCATTGTTTAGCACACTGACTTTGCCACAGAATCCTCCTTCCTCAGCTCCTTACCCCCCTCCCACCACCTATTAACACCTAGAAGGTCTAGAGTGGCACAGCTATCCAAGAGAAATACAGTACGACTCACAAGTGAGAGCCACATGTGTAATGTTAAACTTTCCAGTAGCCAATTTTATGTGTAATTCAAAAAATTTTAAATTACTGATTATAGAAACATTGATTTGTTGTTCTACTTATTTATGCATTCACTAGTTACTTCTTAAACAAAACAAAACAAAAAAAAGATTTTATTTATTTATTTATAGGGAAAGAGGAAGGGAGGGAGAAAGAGAGGAAGGGAAACATCCATCAGTTTCCTCTCACACGCCCACAGCAGGGGACCTGCCTGCAACCCAGGCATGTGCCCTGACCTGGAATCAAACTGCAACCTTTTGGTTTGCAGGACAACATCCAACCTACTGAGACATACAAGTCAGGGCTCACAGGTTGCTTCTTGTATGTCCCCTGATAAGGGACTGACCGAACCTGCAACCTTGGAGTATTGGGGTGATGCTCTAACCAACTAAGCTACATGGCCAGGGCCAAGTGTAATTAACTTTAGTATATTTTATTTAGTCCAGTATATCCAAAAATATTTTGGACTAAATAAAAAATATTTTTATCTAGTATTTATTGATATTTAGATAACCATTACAACATTCAACTAAAAATCAATGAGATATTTACATCCTTTTACATACCATGTCTTCAAAATTTGGTGTGGACTTCACACTTAAAGCACATCATAATGGTGCTAGCCACATTTCCTGTGCTAACAGTAATATGTGGCTAGTGGTCACCACACTGGACAGTTCAGGTCTATAGACTTATAGAACTTAATTTAGGAAAAACACTGGCCTAGAGGTTCATTTCCCCTTGTTAGCCCTTATGGATACCACATGTGAAAATCTTTAAGAGGATTTAAGAACAGTTGAAGAAGTATGATTAATATTTACCCTAATTATTTATATAGGACTTCCCAGATTTTGTTCATGGGATTTTTTTATGGAAGAGGGTTGGAAGAAATAACTCTTATTTTCACCAGAATACAAACCACACCCCCTCCCCAACACACACAGATTTAATTTGGAAAAGGAAAAAAGTTGAATATTAAAAATCAGTTCCAAAGATAGCCCTGGGCAAGCCTAGACTGAAATAATCCTAATCTTCTAAGAAAGAAAGTTAATGTCACATGCTTCTTACATATTTAAAGATTTTAATGTTTGTAAAAATTTATTCATGTTTGTGTAAAATGACCATAATTACATGGGAGAAAAATATCCAAAAGTAAATTACTTGAAAATAAGAGCAAGCCAACTATTTGCTAAAAGGACACTAAAGACGATGCTAAGAGCTCCTAGATCTGTTACTCTTAAGTAAGTCTCACAACCGGCTCACAGACCCACTTTTAGAAACAAGAAAACCAAGGCTTGCTCTAGGCTAGTGGTTCCTAATCACCTAGAAGCTTGTTTAAAATGCACATTCTCAGCCCCATCCCAGACTTACTGGACCAGGAACTTGGGGGTATTAAACAAGCTCTCTGGGTAATTCTGACACACACTTAAGTTTGAGAACCACCAGATGAACACAGAACTGGTATTTAAACCGAATCTAGCTCCAAAAGCTATGTATTTTTTTTTTTTTACAAGTTTTTGTTTTGTTATGTTTTGGTTGTGGGGAGCCTGTAGGGCGGCTGGGTGTGATAAAATATACTGAATATAAAATTCACCATCTATGCCATTTTAACTACACATTTCAGTGGCATTAAGTAATTCACATTATTATGCAGCCAATGCCACCATCCATCTCCGGAAGTCTTTTCATCTTGCAAACCTGAACCTTATACCTATTAAACCCTAACCCCTGCTTTCCCCTCTCCCCAGCCCTTGGCAACCACTACTCTACTTTCTGTCACTATGAATGTGACTACTCCTGGTACCTCATATAAGTGGAATCTAGAAGTCTTTTTCACCCAAAACCTTCAACTGCATGAAGTTTAGAAAGTATAATAATGCACAGAAAAGAAAATGAAGATTACTTATGATTCCACTGCCTAGAGGTTACTGCTATGAACTAGAGTGTGCCCCTCCAAAACTCATATTGAAATCCTAACTCCCAATGTCACCATGTTTGGAGACAGGGTCTTTAGGAGGTTATTAAAGTTAAATGTGGTCACAAGGGTGGGACCCTAATCCAATGGGGCTGGTGCTGTTCTAAGAAGAGGAAGAGTCCTGGCCGGTGTGGCTCAGTTGGTTGAAGTGAAGGCCCGTAAACCCAAAAGGTCATGGGTTCCATTCCCAGTTAAGTCACAGGCACGGGTTGTAGATTTGGTCCCTGGTTGGGGCACATGCAAAAGGCAACCGATCGATGTTTCTATCTCACATTGATGTTTCTCCCTCCCTCTGTTCCCCTCTCTCTAAAAACAAACATAAACAAACAAAAACCATTTCTCTTTTTTAAAAAAGAAGAAGAGGAAGAGGCACCAGAGCTCCTGTGGGGACACAGAGAGAAGGCTGCAGTCTGCAAAGCAGGAAGAGGACCTTCCCAGCAACCAAATTAGTGGGTGCCTAGATCTGGGACTGCCCAGTCTTCAGAAGTGTGAGAAAATAAATTTCTGTTGTTTAAGCTGCCCAGCCTTTGATATTTTGTTATGGTAGCCCAAGGAGACTAATACCTTGGAACATTTGAGTCATTTTCTTTAGTATATTCTTTTTTGTTAAGTGATATTTAAGTGAATATTTAAATATGATATAAATATGATTATACTCAAGCGGCAATGCCCAGTCCTAGAAGGAAACATTAGCTGACAGGAATAGTTCACTTTAGTTAAAAAGTCTATTTTATTTTCTAAGGGGGACTATTCATTCAATTTACTGTTAGCAGACTAATCTAATTAAATAATGCTTTAATATTACTTTTTTATATTAGTAATAATTTTAAAAAGCAGTGATAGCTAAGGCCCAAATGGGTCGAGTATCATGTTTATGTTTTATATGCATGATCCCCCACAAACTCCCTCTGAAAAGTAAATCTCAACCCAGATGAAGACACTGAAGCACATCCCCTCCGAGAGGTTTTGTAACCTACTCAAGACAGAGCAGCAAGGAAAAGAACAGGAGTTGGGATTCAGATCTGCCTGGTTCCAAAGCTATTGTTAACTAGAATGCTTCTTTCTTTCTTTCTTTTTTTCTTTTTTTAGGTTTTAACACACCCTTTTAATGTGTTTTTAAATATTTTTTAGATTTAAAAGTGTTTAAGCTTTGTAATTCCTAGTAGGAAAACATTATCTGAAAGAATACTATAATGGCAAACCATTGCCAAATGTTACAGACGCATTTGGGGCAGAGGGTAGGGATTCTTTTCAATGCACCCCAGCTTTCTTCATGAGAACGTCAGAGGTACACTGGTTTGTATTATTGTGACATCCATTGGGTGATCCAAGTTGCTTTTCCTCCAGCAAGGGCTTTATTTATCAGAACGGCATTACACTTGACCTCCAAATTTGGCTGACAATTTACTGATTAGATTCATAACCTTTGGATTGCTCTGATATTTTGACATATTTGCCAGGTTCTGGGCCACATCCTGGAAGGCCACCATAACTTCTGGATCCTGCATGGCTGCAAGGACCTCCAGATCACTGAGAATTTCATGGAGCCCAGGCATTCCCGCCATTCCAGGCATTCCTCCAGGAAAATTACCCAGCATTCCCCCAGGAAAGCCACCTGGAAAAGAGCCACATTGAGCTCCTGATTGTTGTCTGGCTTCTTCCTCCCTCTGGGCTCTCTCATGTTCTTCCCAAGCCTTCTTAACCCTTTCCATTCTTTCTTTGATCTCTCACTCTTCACATTTCCACTCATACTTTCTTCAACGTTCTGCAATTTTCTGGGCCCTTGGTTGAACTTCGTTCAGCATTGCACTAGTATCTTCATCATAATCCAATTTACATGCAAGGGCAAGATCATGGGCTGCTTCTTCTCAATGGCCCAGAAGTCTGTGTGCTTTCCCTCGCCATTTATAAGGCTGAGCTGAATCAGGGTTTATTTCAATAGCTCTATCACAATCTTGGATAGCAGCATTTGGCTTCTGTAATTTGATGAAGACACTGGCTCTTTTGGCATACAGAATGGCCAAGCGAGAATTCAGTTTGATGGCATCTGTGAACAAATCAATGGCTTTCTGTAGTTCACCATCATTTAGGGCATCAATGGCAGCCACTTTTTTATCATTGGCCTGATCCATCATCTCCTCGGTTATCTCTACATTTTCATCTCCCATTTCCTGAGGTGCATCAGTGTCTGCTTCAATCACACCCTCATTGTCAATTTCTAGATCACTTTCCTCACTTGATGTTTCCTCTGTCTTTATGTCTTCCTCCAACTTCTTACTATCTGTTTTTTCTTCCTTATTTTCTTCCTATTTGGTTTTATGAGTAGCCGGTAGTATTTTACCTCCCATGCTCTCCACCCACTCCCTCAGGAAGCGCATTTCCTCGGTGTGCAGAATGCTTGGATCCTGCCTACACATTTTCACGAAGGCCCGAAGCTCGCTCACTTTGCGGGGATCCATGGCCGGGAAGTGGCGGGAGGCAGCAAGCGTGGCTAAGGTTGCTAACTCGGCGTGACCGTGTAAAAGGGCCTAAGTCAAATCACTTCCTTGCTTGAAAACCTTTGATTTACTAATAAGGAAAAAATCCAAATACTTTGGCCTTGCATTTAGAGCATTTCACAAACTGATCCTAAAGTTCCTTCCTATTATTCCTTTTATTTTCCTTTTCTTTTACAAACTTCTCACTCCATCCAAAGACATTTCCTTCCTTGCCCCTTTAATGCCTCACCTAACAGTTCTTTGCCACCTAAATTCCTCTGCTTATGCCATCACTTGGTCATCAAATTTCTTTAGGCTTCAGTTCAAACTCCATTTCCTAGATGTAACTTTTGACTGCTCATTCTCTTATATCCCACACCTCATCCACCAAGAAATCCCATTGGCTATACTTTCAATATAGATCCAGATTCCACCCACGTACCACCTCCACTGCCATCTCCCTAGTCCAAGCTATCATGTCGCATCTGGTCTCTCTGCTCTCGTTCTTTTATTCTCAACAAACTATTCACAACCCAAGCCTCAGAGTAATCCCTTTAAAACAGAAATCAAAACCCTCCAATGTATCCTCATTTCCCTCACAAAAACCAAAATCCTTTTCTATGCTCAAAATCTTCTTCTATATAATGCCCTTCACAACTCTCCTCCAGCCCCCCCACCTCTCTGACCTCTGCCGGTAGCCCTTGCTGACTTCCCACGCCTTGCACTCACCAGGTATTCTCAAGTCTCCGGCCCTTTGCATTGGCTGCTCTCTGCCTGGAATGCTGTTCCTTCAGATATACTCAGGCTCACTCCTTACTTTCTTTAAGTCTCTGCTCAGGTGACCTTCCATGACCACCTTCCCACCCCACCCAAAATTCCACATCTTCCTTATTTTGCTTTATTTTGATTCTTCAACTTACTACAAAGTTTACCTAGATTTATTGTTTGTCTTCCCATGAGAAAGAGGGCTTGGTCTTTTGTTCACTGAGACATCCTAGAGCCTAGAGCGGCACCTGGCATACATTAGGTGCTCATCAGTATTTGCTGTATGAATGATGGATGGATGCCCTCAAACACCTCAAAGACTCTCTCCCCCTTGCTCTCACTTATACCACTCATATGGCACTTACCATGTACTGGTGTGTATTTCTCTGTTACCTATAATCCTCCTAGCTAGATTTTGTGTTCCTGTACTCTCCAAGTGCCTTGTACAAAACTAGCACTTAGTAAATACTTGATGGTGAAATCTCAGCGCAGTGGCGTTTGCTTTGACAGTGGATAACTACAGTAATACTTTTCAAATTCCATTTAGAAAACACTCTGGAAAGCAGTATAAGAAAAAGCCCAAATATTTCATTTTAAATTAATTTTAAAAGGATGGAAATATTTTAGAGGTGTGCATATATAATGTAAATACATTATACCAAATCCATGTCATGCTCTTTAAAGAAAATACAGGCTTTGTGACTCTTACAGTATCTTATATCTTGATGACACTCTTGAGAGTCAGGGTCAAGGTACCATCTTGATAGTAAGGTAATTTGAAACACAGAACATATTTTAAAAATAAGTTGGAAATGTATGTGGTATGTGACAAAAATAAAGAGTTAATGTCAAATAGGTTTTATGTCACTTTTTTTGATCTAATGATAGCAGAAAGTTCTAACTGGGGAGCATCTAACTGTAATGAAGAAAATGTGTTCTTTAAAACAACTTATCTAAATTTTTACTACCCGTGTATTACAGAACTAAAGCATTTTTGAAAAACAGTTTAGACAACCTTCTACCCTTAAAGGAAGATCTTCCCAGTCACATGGCTGTATGGAGCACACGCACAGTTCTGTGTGTGTGCTGGTGGGGAAGGTCTGTGAGCAGACCCTGCATGACTCCTGCTAATTTCTTAGTTGATTAAAACTTTAACATGACAGTGGAAATGTAAAAACAATGAATAGTAACGTATTAGTACTCATAAAATATCATGTAAAAAAGATAAACACATTTTCTCTGGTATGGTTTAGGTGTTTTGTGTGGCACATTATTCATTTTACATTTCCAAGTTAAGGTTCTCCCCACCCCTCTGTTTTAAACGGCATGGTTACTCAAATTTCATTTTTCTTTGTACTGCTCTCTGGACATCTACTTTCAGGTTGTTTTACCTACATAATATATGGCATAATGAAAAATGACTCTAAGTACATATCACATGACATACAAAGTCAGACTAATAAAGAGGGACAAGTAAAACAGTTTTAAAATTTGAAAAAAAATATCTTGAGGTCTATGGATAAAAGCAGCTCCAAACACAGCCTGTTGTAAATCTTCCTTTTTTAAGTGCAGTCACACCTGGAGAAAAGGGGTTGGATGTTCATGGATTTCCCCATTCCTCACAGAATTAGAATACAAATGGAAAGAAAGAATAAATGGACCTATATCTGAATATATACCTTTGCACTTCTAGGAAACATCAAAGTTAAAAGAAATCTAAACATAGCCTCACTCATTTATTCTAAATCCTAGGAGAAATACTTCCAAATCAAAACCATACAATCAAAAATAACTTTTACTCTCAGTAATCAGGAGAAAAAAACCTAACAGTGTCTATACATGGAAAGAGTTACTTTTAAATCTGAAGACATTCCTCCATATTAGGAAAAAAATCTATTCTACCTCCTAGGTTAAGTCCAATTTAAAAAATTAAAATTTGCTTTAGAAAACTTTCCTTGATATTAATTCTAACTTTGTAACACTTTTGTTTGCCGAAGACAAATTTAATGATTTTAAACTTAATCTCTCAAAATGGCATCCAAGTTTCTCTAGTTCTACTATTTATTGAGAAATCATTTCTGAAAGAATAAATTATAAACCACTCTAAGTTCTATTTGTAAAACCTTCATGTAAATTACACTAAAACTAAGTTTAGTCAGTAACTATAGCTTTTCTGTTTAATTCAGGGGAAATGCTTAGGGTACTAAAAATTATTGCTAAGGCCCTGGCTGGGTCACTCAGTTGGTTAAGAGTGTTATCCCTGATACAACTGATAACGTTGTGGGTTCAATCTCCAGTCAGGGCACATACAAGAATTAACCAATAATAATTAAAAAAATAAAAAAATAAGTAAAAGAATCAACCAACGAATGTATAAATAAATGGAACAGTAAACTGATTTTTTTCCTAAAATCAACTTTAAAATTTTAAAAATAAATATAATGAAAATTATTGCTAAAAAATCCACTGATGGGGGTGCCCAAATCCTATACAGTATTTTCTAAGGAGCACTGAATACCAATTTTGAAATAAAAACTTAACCAAGAAATCAGATAAACTGATTTATCTTTTAAAAAAAAAAATTACAATAAAAGGAGTCTTATCTGAAAAACGAGTATACTATAAGCAACTTTCAAAGATGGTTGATTCAACACATACAACTGCAATCTCAATACTCCTTACTCATGTTCAAAATATTGACATTAGTCTTCATAGCAAATTTTGAAATTTTCTCCCGCAATAC
The DNA here is from genome assembly GCF_021234165.1 of Pteronotus mesoamericanus. Lineage (NCBI taxonomy): Eukaryota > Metazoa > Chordata > Mammalia > Chiroptera > Mormoopidae > Pteronotus > Pteronotus mesoamericanus. The sequence continues at coordinate 12,389,781 of NW_026555085.1, read as the reverse complement.
ACTTACCACAAGATTTTGAAATTCTTCATCTCCCTAAATTAGGCTTACCACTAATAAGGAGTGAGAGGGTTGGTTCTCACTGGGTGAGGAAGAAAATTCTAGTTAGTTCTTGCAGCTTTGCATGAAGCACTATCTCAGACTGTTTGGTGAGCAACATGATGCTCAAGAGCCCTGTCGGCCCAAGTGAACTCAAGAATCCCCAGTGAGAATGTTTCAACATCGTTTACTACTGTTGCCTATCAGGGCTAACTTTTCTTGTAGAGTTAAAAAAATAATTACTTTTGACATGTTAGCTCACTGGCCACAACTGAATAAATATAGGTAGGTCATATATTCAAACTACAGTATGACCTCTTTAAAATAATGTTTCTTTAAAGCAAATCACACTTTGTATTATTTTAAATACTTTCTTCCCATATCTGTACTATGATTACTGTGCTTACCTTGACAATATTTCAAGCAGAGGAACAATGTGAGCTACACAATATCAATTTTAAATACGTTCTTATTTTTAAAAGATTCTCTTTTCCAATTAGGATTTTTTTAAAAAGTGAAAGATATGATTCATAATCTCTGGTTGCTACCAAATAGAGAGGCAAAATGGGTCCCATGTTTGACTCATCATATTATGCAAATAAAAAATGGAATTATCTGCAGAAGGGGCAGAATAACTGCTTTGACCTAAAATTTGACCTCTCAACCCGAGAGATCCCTTTTTTTGGTCACAATTTTTATTTAACTATGAAATCACCAATTTTCTCTATTCCTTCTATTGAAACAAAGGTCACCCAATTTTAAGACCTCAAAACGTTTACCTAGTAGGCAGTCATTTGTAGATTAAATTTATACATGGGTTTGATACCAATGGCACCATGTATGATGCACTGGTCTGCAGTATATATTCAAATCCCAGCTCTGCCCCATAGTGATATAACCTTGGGCAAATTATTCATCCTTTCTAAACCTCAGTTTTTATTACCTAGAAAATCGAGACAAAACCAATTGCAGGGTTGGTGTGAGAATTTCATAATATTAAACCCACCAGGGCTTGAAAATAATATTGAGGTTTAACAAATATTATTTCCTCCCCCAACTTTTTTCCTTGTGAAATGTTTGAATTACAGGTTAGGACACAAAATTTAACTGCTGATGATATAATGAAGCATACTGGATTTAGGTTGAACTGAAATGAGCCTTTTCTAGAAAGGCAATACCTTTCATTCTTCATTCCTACACATTCAGGGTTTTTATTTCAGGTACTTTGTGTTTAACGTGTTCTCAAGCTAGCCAAAGAACCCACGAAAACAGAAAATGTTCAATTTTACAACTTTATTTAAAATAACTTGTAATTTAAACATCACAGCTATATAAATTAAAGTTGATTAGGCTCAAGAAGAACCTAGGTTTAACACCTGGTACAGGGAAGTCTCAGGATCTTTTCCTGAGTGGAAGCAAATAAAGAAAAGCAAATAAAAAAAACAAACAAATCAAGGCCCCCAGCTGCTTCTCCCCAAGACCTCGTTCACCTTCCCTTACAACATGGGTTAACATTAGCCTCTAGCTTCTTGAACTTCACTCCGAACGGCAAGCCATTCCCCAGGAGAGCCGCACCCTGGGCTCCATCTCCATTTAGCAAGGTACCTCTTACAAGATTTCCAGTTTAGGGCTTTCCTTTAGAGTCCACACTCCATTCCTTTTCTGTGAGCTCTCCCGCTTCTCCACACTTATCTACCTACCTCCACCCGCTCCTGCCAGCCCCCTCGCCCACTGTACTTTCCACTTCTGCTACAGAATGTTACTCATCCCGAGAACCATACCATGCACAGACGCATCTGGTGTTACTAATTCACATTACCTCATCACAGCTGAGTACCATTTCTTTTATCCACTTCCTGCCACATCTGATACATTCTCCAAATTTACTCCTTTCCTTAAACTCAGACTTTTGCCTCTATCCCTGACATATGACCTTGCTATCTTCCAAGTAATTGTAGACATCTATTAATATCTTGAATCCTATCATATACCCTACTCTCCTGTTCTCTAATTTCACATTACTATTACTTATTCTATATACAGCTGGGAACAGAGGAATCTCTTGAAAAGGTGAATGACAGCATATTCAGAGGAACGAATGGAGAAAGAGGTTAAGAGGAGTGCCGCACACTTCTACTTGGTATTGTCTGAATCTAAAAAATGGTTTCCCAATACTTATTTCAACTGTACCCCTGAAACCTATGTAATTTTATTAACCAATGTCATACCCCAATAAATTCAATAAAAAAGAAAAAATTACTTTTCTCCCTCCCCACCTCCCCAAAATAATGATTTTTCTCATCATCTACACTCAGAATGTTAAATGCTAACACTGATCACATCCAATAGTCTTTCTTCTTTTTCTCTCATATCCCTCGGTAGTATAAGGCATCACTGATCTCCACCTATGTCTAAAACCTATGTCCCTTCGATTCCCATCTTTCTCCTCTACCTGGGTTCTCTAAGTGGTTAGTCAGCAAATGTTTATTGAATGTCCAGCTTGTTTTAAATGCTATGCTAAAGGCTTACATCAGTGAACAGAGAAACAAAGTAAGATTCCTGGGTCCTACCCTGGAATCTCTCTCTACAGGTGGCTGTTAAACACACACAAGTTTGGGGTCATGATAGGAGGGAATACTCTCTTTGGTCTCAGGTAAGTTGACATTTGATTTCTAAAACTATTTTCTTCCATAGAAAATAGAGTACTTTGCAAAGAGTTTGAGGTAGTAGGCAAAAAACATATGTTCCTGCCTCAATGTTTAAATGTTAATTTTTTTTTCTTATCGTGGTAAAATACATACATAAGATCTACCATTTTTAAGTGTACACACATTGTTGTGTGACTGTCGCCACTATCCGGCTCCAGATCATCATCCCAAATTGAAATTCTATACCCATTAACTCATCTTTAACCAAGAATGATTCACGGGTAAATTCAGGGCCACCACCCCCATTAGCTTCCCTTGCTGTCCTGCGTAGCTAACAACATTCCAAGGTTCAGCTCTGCAACCACCCTTCCTCCCTTGCTCTTCTCTTCCTCTGTCACACCTAGGAGACAAAACCCCAGTCTTGGTTGAACTGATCACCTGCCTTTTCTTTGTTTCCTATGTGACAGCGGAATGTTACAATTAACCCTGTTGACTGGTTTCACCTTAAATTCAAACCTCCTCCCTGCCCCTACCAAGCCGCGGCCAGGCATTCCGTGTGCCCAGCCATCCTACTCGCTTCCCCCTGCTATCCGAAGCAAGGCGTCTCAGCCTGAAATCAACCATGCCCCTTCTTCCTCCACTTTAATTTGCTAGACTTGCCTCAGAAGCCATCTATCCTACCTCCAATTCATAAATTTCCTTGCACCTGTGCTCATATTCTCTGCCTTCTCTCCTGCTACTGCAAATCGTCTTGCTTCCACTGAAGGCAGACCCTCTTGTCTTTTGAATTCCTTCTCACCTTCTAAAGAACTCTGTTCTTTTGGCAGTCTTCTCTCTCTTCTGCCTTAGTCTCTCCATCTCTACTACCTATTCTCATTAGGCTATTTGAAAATGCTCTTCTATTTCCCATCATTTTTTTAAAAGAAAGATCTTTGACCCCGTTTCTCCCCCCAATCACTGCTATGCTGTTTATGCCTTCCCTTTACAACAAGCGGTCTGCGTTCCCTTCACTTACCATCCTCTCAATGTGTTCCAATCTGGCTTCCATCCCCATGTGCCACGGAAACTACTCGTCAAAACAGCCACCCCAACAATGCCAAATTCAAATGGACATTTCTCTATGCTCACTGTTCAACTTCTCAGCAACGTTTTGCAGATGGACCATCCTCTTTCTTGAAAAGGATAACTCACTCTCCCACCTCAAGGGCCAAAACTTCTCAGTCTCCTTTAGCCACTGGAAGTGTTTTAGGGCTTGATCTTGAGGCCTCTGTGATCACAAATAATCTCAACCAGTTCCATGACATACCATGCGTATGTTAGTGAGTCCCAAAATTTATGTCCACTCCTCTCAGCTCAACTTGAATATTCACTGATACTTGACTTTCCACTTGGATGTCTCACAAATATTTCAAAAAGCATTCACAGGCTCCACACACACATCTTGTTACCCACCCCTCCCCACTTGCTCCTCCCATCTTCTGCAACTAGCAAAAGGCACCATCAGCCCCCAAGGCTTAGGCCAGAATCTTGAAGCCATCCTTGAATCCTTTCTCCTTCCACAGCCAACCCATTAAGCAAATACTTCTCATTCCACCTCCAAAATACATCTGAAACCCACCACCTACTCTGCTCCACCTGCACTGCCTCTGTACTCACCTATGATACTATCAATCTTGAGCTGACTATTCCAAGTCTCATAACTGCCCTCTCTGCTTCCTCTCTTCACGAAACAGCCTATGATCTTTTAAAAACAAAACAAAAACATATCACTGCACTAATTAAAGCCCTTCAAAAGCTTCTCATTCTCATTGAAATAAAATCCCCATACCGGGTACTGCCTAATACAAGAGGTCCTGTAAGATCTCTCCAACTCCATCTCAGTTTGTTCTCCTCCTGCTTCTAACACCCATGACCTTCTCAGCTCTTCTGGTCTTTGCACTTGTCCCCAAGCTAGGTTCTTCTCCCCAGCTTTGCACACAGCTAACACAAGCTCATGTTTCAAGTCCCAACTCAAATGTCACCACTTCAGAGATGCTCCTTGACTTTTACTAGCCAGTCAGTCCCCATAACACTTTTAGATAGATCTGCCAGCTTATTAACTTCTAATAATTTTTTTAATCTGTAATTATCTTGTTTACTTATTGTTTCCCCCACTATACTGTAAGTTCCATGAGGGCAGAGATCTTGTCTTGAATTTCACTAAAGGCTACTTTAAAATAAGGAAGCTACTGTTTCCCTCTAAGCAGATTTTACTTTTAAAATATATACTCTTTACCGTTTTCCCCATTACCATTTAGTCCCCTTATACCCCCCTCCCCCCAGTGATCACCACCCTGTTGTTCATGTCCATGAGTCCTTTTTCTCTTTTTAAGCAGATTTTAGATTTCTCTTCCTTTCAAGCTTTATTGGAGTTTAGTCAAAGAATGTAATTACTTGGGCATTTTCGATGAAAAACAAGGGGAGAAAAGCCACAGCGGCGGTCACAGACTAGAACTCCACCCACCCACTAGTCTAGACTGGACACAGACTGTACACAGGTATTCAACAGTTGTCCTTCCAAAAATTTTAAAAGGTGGGCATAAATTTTGACATCAAAAAATCAAATTTTCAACCATTTCCTCTAGCAATTACTAAGGAGAAAAGTGACTTGAGAATAAAGAAAGGGAAGTACAAAGTCAGTCAAATATGTGGTCCTTGCTCCAGAGAAGTTAATGATTTCATCACTAACTTGGGTTCTCATTTTGGTCAGGATGGCTATTCATCACCACTGGTGCTGATGTTTTTTCCCAACCTTGTGTCCGCATGCATATTCTGTTACCAGGTTTCATGTTTAGAATAACTTCCCCATCTTACTTCCCAAAACCCAAAAAATAAAATTCAAAATTCAAGGGGAAAAAATCCTTTTTCCAAGGACTTATCTCCAGACTTTTATTTCAAGATCTTTTCTACCCTATCCCTAATTTATCAATCCCGGAATCAATTGTATTTTCGTTAACATAACTGCCTTGACTAAACTAGATGGTACATCTAGACCTAAAGGACCGTGTTATTTAGCTTCTCAGTAGAATGAAATAGTAGGCTTTTAAAAATGTACTGAGCTCTTAACCTTAGGATTTTCTGTAAGAAAGTAGTTTTAACAATTTGGTAAGAGGCAGTTACAGGAGAAAAATAAAAATAAGAATGGTGCAAGGAATAAACTGTTGAAATGCAGACTGATATGGACCAAGTCTCATGTTCCCATTCTAGAAGGGCCAGCAGCACAGTATAGTGATGTTTTGAATGCGTATCTGCGGCACGCAGGGACCATCTGAAGAGCTTCAGCACAACTCTGACCACTGGTACATATTCCGATACAGGGAGGTCCTGGATGGGCCAGAATTTCAAAATTGGAGGGATTCAGGAACATCAAGAAGTTGAAAGGTCAGCATAAAACTGAAACTGCCTAATATATTAGAGCTTTTGAAAAAAAAAACACCCAACACTAGCCCTAATAAACAATGAAGAGGTGATGTTGCAAATCTCTAAAAACTTCTCCCCAGTGGACTCTAATGCTCCAATTTGGAAACCACCGGGTCAGAGCCAAGAACGTGGCTTTTGGGATCTAATGTCAATTCTACCCCTTAAATCCGCAAGACCTTGAATATCTAGGTTAACATTAGTTCCTCTCTGGTAAAGAGATACTAAAATAAATACTGCAGCCATGGCTGGTGCGGTTCAGTGGACTGAGCGTGGGCCTGCGAACCCAAGGGCCTCTGCTTGGGCTCCGGAGGCAGCACCTGCCTGGGAGGCGGCCGGCCTGTTGGGGGCATGGGAGAGGCAACCAATAGGTGTCTCTCTCGCACATGGATGTTTCCCTTCCTCCCACCCTTCTCGTCTCTCTAAAAATCTTTTAAAAAAATAAAAAATAAATAAAATCAATATTGCAGGGATGATATAATAAATAGGAACTAAAGCAAGCACCACACACAGTTCTTTGCATACTGTATAGCGTTTGTTTTTTTACAAAACACGAGGATACACTTACTGGTGCTACTGTGTTACTTTTAGCCACTAGAAATTAACTATTTACTTCCCATCTCTGTGGACTCCTAAAGAGATCAAAGGTTTATAGACTTTCTCCTCCTCCCAATAATCTTTTCAGTAACAGTTAAAAGCTACACCTCTCTTCATATGGAGCTACTACAGGACTGATACTTACATGGATGCTTTTAAGGAAACACTAGTGAGTCAGGGAGCCGAAAAGCCTTAGGTTGGTGAGAGAGACTACCCCAAACACTGGGCGAAAAGTCTCAGAGTGAGTCAAAGCAAGTTCAATTTTTCAGATCACAGTTCTAAGACACTTTTGATTTACTACCGTTGGGAATAATATGAAGGCCGCCAAGAAGTTTCACATCACTGGAACCCATTACCTTCCCACAATCTGACAACTAGATAAACCTCTCCGGGGTTATTTTAAAATACAACCAACTAAAAAAATAAAACTAACGTAGGGTAGCTACAGAGAACCATGTTAGTGGAAGACAGTCATTGTCCTGGGCTCTTTTTGCAATTTGTAACCTGGTTTCACTCTACTCTCAAAATTAATGGGAAGAGGGTGAAAGAAAAGCCTCAATGCCCTGCCCGCAGCCAGGTCAGGGGAGACAAAGCCGTCCAGTTTCAGGCAGCAGGAGAGATGACGGGAACCCCTAACCTCAGTGCTGGCCGCGGGGATGCGGGGTCAGGGAGGGAATCCACCAGCGGCCAGCCCGAACCCGCAGCCCACGCCTTCCTTCAAACACAGGTGGTAAGGAGCCGGATGCCGCCAGCCCCAGCCCCTTCCCCCTCTAAGCCAGCGACCTCGTCTTCTGGGCCTGAGGGCCTGGGTAAGGAAACGGGTACGCAAGCCCCCGGCTGGGCAGGGTGGCCCCGACCCCACTGGCCGCTTTCAGCACCCGGAGCGTGGCTCCCGCTTTCCCCGCGCCTCACCGCGCCCGGGCAAGCGAAGCGCCCACGAAGGGCGCTGCCTGCACCGCCAGGAAAGATGGCGCCCGCGGAGCAACTGCGCCACCAGCTCTGGCGATCGGCCAGGCTCAGCGCCATCTTAGCACCTTCCAACCGCCGCCGCCACCCGCCCTCTTCAAAATCCCGCATTCGGGGCGACTGGGGGGCGCGGGCCGCATAGGGCCCGCGCACTGTCGGCCAAAATAGTGCCAGGAGAGTCTCCCTCCTCTTCAACCCGGCCGCGGGGGCCCCGCAGTAGGCGCCTGGCTGGGCCGCGGGTCTTCCGCGCGCCGCGAGGGCTCGTCCGGGCCGGGCTGCGGGTCCTCGGCGATGCTCCGGGGTCAGGCGGCGAGGAAGGGGCAGTCCCGCTGGCAGGCGCGCGCCAAGAAGCGGACCGGGGGGCTGGCCGGGGCGGGCGGCTGGCCCCGAGCTCTCTCTGCAGCGGCCCGGCCTTCGCTTTCCTCGCCGCGGCCGCCCATAAAAGCGGCAAGGAGGAAACCGGGATGAAAAATAAACCTAGACCCCGCCACCGCCTCCTTTCCCACCCTCTCCCCTCCCCCCACCCCCGAGACGCGGGGTCCATTTTGCCGAGAAGAAAGAAAATGCGATTCACACCCAAGAGCTTCCGAGGGAGAAAAGAAACGAGGGGGGGGGGGGGTAAAAACAGAGGGGAGGAGATTGGAAAAGCTGATTTTTCTTCCTCGTCCGCCGTCACTCTTGGCCCTCCCTGCCCCCTGCTCGCGGCCCCGCCGCGCCGTCCTCCCATTGCCGAGCCCAGCTCCCTCCTTCCCTGCTCCTGGCGGCTCCGGGGGGCGGAAAACACACTCACACTCGCGCACACAACTAATTTTAAACCGGCTCAATCAATGAGTCATTAAAAGGCTTCCCTCCCCTCCCTACCCCACCACCAACCGCCACGCCACCCCCCTTCCCAGGCTCTCCCTCTCCCCGCTCCAGAAATTTGCATCCGCGGAAAAGGAAAAAAAAAAAAAAAAAAAAAAGGCAGGCACTGGGGCCCCCACGCCGCCGCGGCGCCCCCGGCCCGGCCCCGCCATCCCCTGCCCGCCCGCGCCCCCGCCCGAGACTCTGAACTTGGTCTTCCCGGGGCCCGGGCGGCGCTGGGAAAGGCATAAACACTCGATTCCCCTTTTCTCCGTGTCCATTAAACATCCACCCACCACCACCATCACCCACCCACAAACCCACCCCCCCCCCAAAAAAAAAAAACACAGCCTTAGCCAATAGCTCTCTGGGCTGAAACCTAATATCCTGGTTTTGGCAACTCGGTGTTTAATTTGCTCCTCTTTCTTTTCTGTCTGTCTGGAGATAGATCTCCTCCAGTCCCCCCTCCCTCGCTTGTCCCCTCCCCGAAGGAAAGAGGCAGAGGAAGGAGGTTGTGTGTTTTTTTTTTTCTCCTTGAAATTTTTATCACAAAATTATAATACACTCAAAGGGAAACTCACCGTCATGAAAAAGCAGTGCCTTGTCAACGGGGTTTCTGCGCCATCGCACCAGGGGCGGCGGCGGCGGCGGCGGCGGGCGCGGGGCGCGGGGCGCGGGCGCGGGAGCTCCCGGCCGAGCGGCGCCGGCCACACGCGCTCCGCTCTCTCTCTCTCGCTCACCCCCGCGCCGGGCGGCGGGCGCCCGCTCCCCGCGCCCGCCCGGCCTTCATGCTCTGCGCCCGGGCAAACCGCTCGTCTGCTCGTCTACCTCCACACTCCGGTTCTCGCCTAGCAAAAGATGTTAAGATTAAAATTTTTTTAATTAAAAATTTTTTAAAAATCAAGCTCCAAAGATGTTATTTCCTGTTTCCATTGGGATTTTTTTAACTTCAGAAATGTACTGGTTTACTCAAAGAAACAGGTTTATTTGACTCTTTAAAATAATGAAAATCTACAAGATACGTGCTATTCTCCGCAGGCGCCCTTCACACACACACACACACACGCGCGCACACACACACACACACACACACACACACACTCTCCAGTTCCAGCTTGAAGGGGGGGGGTGTTAAATAACAATATTTGTTTAGAACTCTTATTAGAACAAGCCCCAGTAAATACTTTTTCCGCATGTGCTTTTAAGAAAAACTAAAAGGTCACTTTTAACTTAGTTATTTGGCAAATAACTGATTCTTTCTAACTTTTAAATGTACTAAACTTTCATTTGCACCACTCTTTCCATTCCAAAAAGCTGTAAAAAACCTTATCTGTGAAACCTGTATATCACCATTAAACAGACAAGACAAAACAACTTTATCCGCCAAGATGAAGGTGAGGAAATGTCACACTCAAAACATCCAATCCTATTGCCTTCTCTTTATGTGTAGATATCCTTTATCACCACATTTGTGTAACTTATGTTACATAATCCCCCATCTTAAAAAAGGAGCTACCCAACCTTTTAAGTGTAATTACCACCCATTTTAAATCTCGAATCTCATTGTTGAGAGTCTCCATAAACCATCTAGCACATTGAGAGTGTTTAAGTAAATGTTAATTATGATAGTGTGGATTGTGAGGGGGTGCCTTTGTGGTCTGGATTAACTACATTTATTTTTCCTGTAAATGCCCACAAAAATATAGTGGGGGTTTTGTTGTTGTCTTTTAGTTTAAATAAACATCAAGGATAGATAAAGGATGAATTGTATAAGGTGTGATTCAGGTTTTTAAAAATACGTACGTGAGCCCCTGAAATGTTCCAAAATTATTTTAAATTATTTTGTAATGCATACAGCAACGGAGTCCTGCAATAAACAGAATGCTGAAAACTATGTTCCTCAGATATTGAGTGACTTCTAAATAAAACTACCCCTAGATTTATTTACATGAAATTATTGTTTAGTTTCTGTATCCCCCTTAGCATCAGAAAAGATAATGGTAAGTGCACCTTGCTTGCGTATGTAAGGACACTATAGCTATACCATATTGCACAAAATAAATGTCAAGCTTGGCATACAATGTTGTCATATTCAAGACAGATCTTTAAAAAAACAACAAAACACCATATCTTGTTCTAGTAACTGCCACTCTGTCCTTCACAATGTATGTGTTGTATTTAAACATTCCTTAAAAATACATTCAGTGATTTTGTATCACACAGTATCATCGAGGTGTTTTCTCACATGTGTTTCACAGCCAGCCAAGGCCTTCCTGGAACAGTAGTCTTTGCATAAATTAGCATATTTCTCTACACCTGACAGTTGGACCAACCAGTTTTCTAATTGGCTTGGGAAAATTTTAAACATGTTTTAAAGTGCCTTTGGATTGGTTGGAATTTAATTATAATAACCATTTTGAAGAATTACATTTCAAAAAGAGTCCATGGATTATTCATTGCAATTAGGACCCACCAAGCAAGTTCTACAGCTGTTGCTCCACAGCTCCAATGAAATATTTATGGGTTTCAGAAAGCTATTCTCCCAAGTCGGCCAAAACCCCAAAGAAACACAAATCTGACTTTGAAAGATCACCAAATAAAAATGAATTCATATACCCATAGAGTGTGGATACTCCAGGCTTTTAAAAGAATGTCCAATATAAGAGCCCTGACATTTACTGACAGCCTACTAAGTGCCTCCTATATACTTACATATATTATTAGCTGAGCCTTCATGAAATCCTTTAGAATAGGCTTAGTTATTCTGATTTTGCAGAGGAGTCTCCTAATGGCTTTAGTCGTTTGCCCGCAGTCATCAGTCTAGTAAGGGCTGGTGGGGGAAACCCAGGTCAGGATGATTCTAAAACACCCTCTCTTCAACCTCTGAAAAGGACCTTGGAAACAAGCAGTCCTTGCTGCTTTAATATAAACAGGGTTCAGTGCTGCGGCATGGCAGAGGGGCAGCCCTGTACTTCGTGAATACCTACTTTGAGAATGCCAGTTGTCGAATCTAATTTTAAACTTTGGGGGGGGGTTTGCAAAATATAGGGACAGCAGTGGGGAGAATTTCAGATTACCAGGCACCCCCAAAATTGAAATCATTTAATATAACAAAACAAAAAGCAACTTCTTAATTTTTCCCATGTGATTAAAAACTTAACATTTTAAATAAGGAATAGGCTTGTCTATGTAAAATTTAAATTATGGTTGATATAGACAGGATTTTGGTATCTAAATGTTAAGATGAGAAAACCTTTTAAGAGGAAAATTCTTAAAATGGCTTACTATATGCAAGTAACTTTAACTGTATTGTCTATAATTTAATTATGTACAATTAAATGGTCACCGGTTGGTTCTTATCTGTGTAGGTGACCTAGAGAGAAAGACAACTGGACACAGGAAAAAAAAGGAAGATGTAATTATAGTTGAAATATTCTCGCTTGAGTTTGAGCCTCCAAATAAACAGGCCCAGTGTCCACATAACAATTAACAGTGAAAATGCTTTTGTTTTTTTTGTATTCTCCCCTCCAAATGTTTCCCTTTTTGGTTGGCCATTCTCAGAGTGAATGCAAATGCTAGACCAAATGTGTACCAATCACAGAAATCCCAAAATATACCAGATGAGTTAGTAAGTGTTCTACATAGTGGTTGTGAAATAAAAATGTAAGAAATCTCAATGTGCATAAATAAAGTGCATACCTTTATTCGTTCCCCTAGAGGAACTTAGGTACATACGGGCTATAGTGCACTGGCTCTGTACTCAGATTGACCTGGGTTCAAATTCCACCTTTGTCACACACCAGGTGTGTGGTTATGGGCAAGTCACTTCACCCTTCAGTGCTTCAACTTCCTCATCTATAAAATGGGGGTAATTATAGTACCCATGTTTGAAAGTTATTTTAAGGATTCAGGAACTAGTGCATGTAAAATGTTATCATGGCACCTTATTTTAGTTGTGTGTCAGGTTGAACCATGTAAAATCTTCCCATGTAAATTCCTGGTAGCAATCTCATGTGATTCAACCTCCTACATCTCTCTTACGTCCTTCCTGGATAGGAAGCTCCTCAAAGGCTTTCCATTCTCTAAGGGCCTAGCAGAGTACTTTATATATAGTTAGCTTACAACTAATACGTGTGTGATGAAAGAGAAACAGTCCCATGACAAGATATACAAGAATATAAGAAATGAGTGCCTCTGCCTATATGCCAGGGTGGGCAAAAGTAGGTTTACCATTGTGAGTACATCAAACAGAGTTTATTCATGTATTATTTATTAATTATGTATCATTTTCTCATATTAAGGAGGTACAGTAAGTCTCCCTGAACCATATTAAGCCATTACTCAATTGATCACAGGCAGTATAGCCTTATAGTTTAGTTCTCCCCTCGCCCTCCATCAGTTAGAGCTTTATCATTGCCACTTTTTAACAATGTGCTCTCGGCCTTTTTTTACTTCACTTACCTCAGTTTCATCATCTGTAAAATAAAAGTAACAATACCTATATGTCCAGTTGATAGGGGGACAGTTAAATGATACTAGGTATATAAATCCCTGGCTTTAGTGTCTGATATAGAATAAATATCAATAACAGTTGCCATTATTGTTGTGATTAATACTATTCTTAGAAGTAACATGGAATTGTTTTCAAAGCAATACTAAACAAGAAATTTATTTGGAGTGATCACAAATGTTTTCAATACTATGTCTATGTTATTATTGTAGTTGATACATGGATAAACATTTCAAATCATCTTTGTAGAGACTAAGGCTCTCTAATCATGACATATTTCAAGCTGGTTATTTTCCTTGACGGGCTTTAAAGTAAAAACCTAACTCCTAACAAGCTTCTAGTACACGGAAAAGGAGTACAAGCAGAACAGTTTTTTGGAAAGAAGCATTCAGCACTCCCACTGGCCTTGCTGTCTTACACATCTAGCCTGTTTTCCCCCAGAGGATGTGAGGGGGAGGACAGTCATCAGGTTAGGAGGGCACCACATGCTGTTGGAAGGCATAGCTGGGAGGTGTCACTCAGCAGCTCCCGGGCCCCAGAACAGAGCCTTCCTTCCACTCCATGCGCAGGAGGATGGTGGATTGTAGAGGCAGCAGAAGAGAGGTTGCATAGGCTGAAGGGTACACCTATAAAGCACCCTCAGAATGTGGTGAGAAAGTCAACCTCTAAGAGAGAGTACCCAAGTGAAGGGGCTTGCTCAATAAATGTCAGTGTCTTTTCTGGAAATGAAATGACCAAGACGTGGAACCTCTGAAAAAGGAACCAGCCCTCAGAGATGACTTGGGGAGGGGGGGGGGAGGAAGTATAACCTCCATAAGCATTTTGATCACTAAAAGCACTAAAGAGCCACATTCTTAATTTGAGTTCAGGAGAGTTAGTCAGGTATTTTAAGAGTCCACATGAAATACTCTGCAGACCACACCATTCTCTTTTTCCTAAATGTCTGAATTACTAGTTCCATTTTCCAGGTACTCTGATACTGTAAAAGGTGAGGCAAGGTACAAGTACTAAAAACCTTTTAAAAGTACTCTTGTACCCAAAAAGGTTTATAACATCTGCCTCACTGTAAATCATACTGATCAACTAGCAGTTGGGTGTATTTATCAGTCCCTTGTGAGTTAGATTAATCTGAGTCAGGTCTAAGACAATTGGGAGGAGGTTGTTTAAAGATGGGCAATCAGAGCAAAGGAAATGTACACTCCTGAGGTGTAGTTCATGTGGGGCTTGGTGGACACTTGATGAGTTATTCCTGCCCTACCTACCATGAGCACAAACCAAAAGTCAAATAATCATTTCCCTTCTAGAATTTGATCTTCTCTCTAGTCTCTATGTTCATAGACCAACCCCCTACCTAGCTACTTTAGGATTGTCTATGCTTCCTTCTCATTCTCTCATCTGCCTTAAACCACGCAACCCACCTCCAAAACCCCCTCAAATCCAAGTCCCTCTTTTCCACCAACCACCTACACCTAAATTCAGGTCCTTATCGCTTGCTGGTCTGCCAATTTTAGTTCCAGTCAACCAATTTTCTTCCAAGACCAAACCTATCACCAGAGAAATGGAATTTCTGAGAAGAGCTGAGACATACTGCTTGTAAATTTCATTAATTAGCTCCACCTGCCTCCCCAGGGGCATCTCCAGCCCCTCCTACTGCCTCCCCCCCCCACACCGCCCTGTCTCCCCCCCCCCCCCCCCCCCCGCCGTACCCTGTGGTCCAATCACAGAGAACATCCTGACCCTAAACAACCTAGTCTACATTTGGGCATATCCTTTGCCCTCTGCCTGGAATGCCCTTCCTCTGGGGCAGGTCCAACATTCTCCAAGACCCAGCTCAAAAAGCTTCTGGGAAGCTTTCTTTCATCCCCTGCAGCAGTGGCTTTCAAGCATCTTTGCCTAAGACTCACTACCAAGAAATGTATTTCACATTGCAATGCAATAAATATATAACTGAAACAATGGCTTAGAAAAACACTATCTAAACTTACTATGGAGGCCCTGACTAGTGTGGATTAATTGGTTGGTCAACGTCCTGAAAAACAAGGTTGCCTGTCAGATTCCCAGCCAAGGCACATGCCTGAGTTGCAGGTTTGGTCCCTAGTCTGGGTGCTTACCCATCAATCGACGTGACTGATGTGAGGTTTCTCTCTCACATGGATGTCTCTCACCCTCTCTTTCTCCTTCACTTCCCCCCTATCTAAAAATAAATAAATAAAATTTAAAAAATAAACATTTTGGAGGATGCAACTTGATATATTTCATTCTATTTTATCTCACTTAAAAAAATGCTATTAGCTACCTTGTAAATGCATTTTATGAATCACTAATGAGGGTGAACCTCATTTGAAAAATACTGCTTGAAGTGAATAAATGACTCCCTCTAATACCATGTGATACATACCGCTATTATACTATTTATCACACTCTACAGTAATTATCTGTTTACAGTCTGTTTTCACCTCCCTCCCAGATATGCACACACCACAACCAAGTCAGCATATCCTGGGGCACTTATGCAGCCATGACAAATGCAGAAATGAGAATATTGGTGAAGGAATAATTTAAGAGCTTTTGCTCGTGTCAATTTTTTTTCTTTTCCGGTTATGGTTCACAGAATAATCTATCAGTGAGTGACTCGAGTCCAAGAGGCAGCTAGGCCTGGGACTCACACTAGCTTCAACCCTTAAGTTAATAGCAAATTTTAATAACAGCCATTGTATTTCAGTACAATTTAACCAAGGATTCTTTTTCCCCTCAAAAATAAAAACCACATACAGGCAAAACCAACCAGAAAATATTTTGTCGGATTGCTAGCTTGCCAAAGACTGCAAATGTGGGCAAACAAATCTCTTACTTATGTAAGATACTTAGAAGCAAATATTCAAAAACCTCAAAACCCTCCTTCCGTACCACTTCAGAAAGGAAACCCCCTCCCGCAGGGCGGGTGCAGATACAGAGGCCTTTCTATCTGCACTGCCTAAAGCTCCATTTCTCACTAGGTTGTCCCCATCAACACAAACAAATGAAAAAAGTAGAAAAACCAAAAAGAAACCAGAGCAGCTAAAATGAACCGCGGTAATGAACCCGGGAGGCAAGTTCCGGTGCGAATTGTACCTGTGATGGATGCGCGGGCGAAACAGCGGCCCGCAGGGGGAGGGAGCCTTTTTCTGCAGCACGTGGCTCCCTTAACAGGAAACCTGCCTGCAACACCCCCCCAACTCTGCACACCGCTCATTTGCAGCATCGTCATTTGTGTGATGCTAATTTGCTCAATGTCCGCGGAAACGTACTTGGAGTGGTTCGATGAAAATATATTGTAGGCTTGGGAGGGCTGGCCCTAGGAGCCGGCTGGAAGTGGAAAGCTGCCAGTCAGTCAAGTGTCACTGCAGTGCTCTGGGGGCCACGGGAGGCAGCAGACATTTCTGGCCAAGGAGAGAGGGAAAGAGGAAACACTTTACAGCTGGGTTTTAAAGGATGAGTAAGAGTTCTCCAAACGGGGGCAGAGCTCTAGGTAGAGGAACCTTACAGGGGGGAGAGGGTAATGGGAGATGGTCAAATATAAATGAGGGGGAGCTGCAGGCAGGTAGATGGGGCTTGCAGCTCATGGCAGGGAGCATGGATGATTCTTTAGGCTGCTTTCCACACCGCAGGTCACAATGCAATAGGTTGTGAAATTCATGAGACTGTGACCAGCTTTCAAAAAAAGTGAAATAGCCTAGAATAGAAACTATCAGGCTACATGGCAAGTAGTGACAGCGTAAGTTTGTGAAATTTGTTTCTGTTATAAATGTGTCTATGCGTGCATGTACTGGTTGGTGATATGAAATGTATTTCTCACTGTGGGGGGTGATTAAAAATTTTTTAAAAACATCTAGGCAAAGAGCCGTTACATAGGAGATAGCTATGAACAGATTAGAATTCCAAGAGGATCAGTGTCGTGACAGTGTGAAAGATGAGTGGACAGAGGTGACAGCTCAGGGAACAAAACAACATTGTGTTTTTGTAAGGCTTCCCCACACTGTGTTGTGGGGGGGTGCTCCCCAGCAGGAACCCGTGTCACAGAGCTCTCAATTCCCGGTACTGGGCACACAGTCGGCACTAAATAAATGTTTGTTGACTGAGTGTGGTAACCAGTTTTCAAGGTGACTCCCAAGGAGCCTCACCTCTTGCTTGGTACACCTCTCAGTATTGCGACTGTCGTATACGCCCTCCCACATTGTACCAGGGTTGGTCTGTGTGACCAGAGAAAGCGGGCAGAAGTGATCGGCACTTCTGAGGTTAGCGTATAAAACACTTCAGCTTCTTTCTTAGTGCTTCCTCTCAAACACTCACTCTGGGGGCAGGCATGGCAGCTGCCTTGTCATAAGGACATCCCCTCTCTGGAGAGACCCACATGTTGAAAAACAGGTCTCCAGCCAGTAGTCGGTGCAAAGAAGTTGGACCCAAGGAGGAACACACCAAGACCAAGGCCTTCTGCCTGTCCCGGATCCAGATTATCCCCCAGGCCACCCTTGAGATGGCTGCAACCCCACCGCACAGCTTGTCTACAACCTCAAGAGAGACCCTGGGGCAGAAACACCCAGCTAAGCTGTTCCTGGGCTCCTGACCCACAGAACTGATATAATAAATCCTTGCTGTTTTAAGCTGCTAAATTCTAGGGGACTTTGTTATACAGCAATAGACAACTAACCCACTACGTTATTCATGAAGTCTAGAAGAGTCGAACAGTAATAACAATATATTAGAATTATCTATTGTTTACTACCATTTTGTTTTTTCAAAGAATCTGTCATATCACATCTTCAGCCTGACTAGGTTAAGGAAAAGCCCCTGACTCAACTTAGACCAATCAGATTCTCCCTCCTGGTATTAGTACTTGGGAAACTGGGTCAGCTGCAGGGGGCAGGCTAGAAGGCTGGAAAGACTTGGGGCCAAGGCCATCATTCTGGGGCGCTTACGATGGGACCCTGAAAGTGGATGGGAACAGAAAGGCCAGTGTGTCAGGGAGAAGAAGAGACTCTCAATGGGTGTAGAGGGAGCGAAGAGTGGAAAGCAAAATACCCGATTTTTTTTTTTTTTTTTTTGAGATGGCTGCCATGCCATACATGGGGGTTATGAGATGAGACTGGACAATGGAATTGGATTTATCAGAGGACAGGGAGCAGGATGCAGAGGAGAGACATGGGGATGGAACCCTGGGTCTAGGGACTTTAGGAGTCCAGAAAAGTTTTAGGATTCTGTAATCCAGGCCCTGTGGGTGACCTGCATCCTGCTCAGGGAACAACAGGGACAATGTCCTGATCAGTTCATGCTGCTGTAAGAATGCGCATACTTAGGCCCTCTTAGGAGGCATATTAAATGGTAAAATGCACCTGTGTCTTGGATCAAGACTATATTTTTTCCTGAAAAAGCAACTTTGCTTTTTAAATTCTCTGGCCCTCCAACTCACCTGCGTCACCACTGGCTGACTCCCCATAGTCCTCCCACACAAAATGAGAAAAATCCAATTTAGAAATTATTTTCAGATTAATGATGTTTTTTACAAAGACCAAATCTAACATTTCATAAAGTTGGCATATTAAGTATAAAAGCATTTAATTAAACATTCATTCATTTTTATTCTGCAAGTTTCCTTTTGTGAATTTCTCTGGTCCTACACATTTTCACAGGCCCTGGAAAAGGCCCAGGTCCTCCTACTGGCGACGACTGGCAGGGCGTTTTAGGAATCTGGGGGCTCCTGACTATGAATTCTGGACATTCTAGGGTGTCCTGTCTGCATGGACCCAAGCACATGAACCCATGGATGAGGAGGATGGACAGAGGAGGCTGGGGAGTCCTTAATTTCACCCATCATTTTAGAGGGAGGTAAGCTGAGGCCCAGAGAGGAAAAGGAGGTCACCGTTGGAGGCACCCTATGAGCTAGAGGCAGACACTGGCCAGAAAATGGGTCCTTGCCTCCCTAGCGTGGGACCTCTCTTGCAGCCTCTACCAGCGCTAAGACTGTTAAACCAGAAGGGGTTAGGGGTGGTGGCAGGAAGTTCAGGACCAAGGCTGACCTCAGACCGTTGGCCCCCTCAGCCTCATCGCCAGAGGACAACTAGGCATCTGGCACTTTTCCGTAATGGTGCCCCATTATCTCCTTCCATTGGGTACTGGAGGTGCACCCCTGGCCGGTGCCTGCAGTCGGACCTGCAACTGAGTACGCTCAGGCGGGAGGCACCTTGGTGAGCACCCCATACTGCACCCTGGGAATTACCCTCAGCCCTGGGTGCATCTGCCTGACCACATGGCCCTCCCTGGCCCAACACCACCGGGCACCAGTGGCCCCTGGCAGGCGCTGCTGATGCTGTCAGCCCCAAGAGACCTGGCGGCCTTTCTAGTGTTGGGGTGGGAAGATTCCCATTCCTTATAATTTATTCCCCATTTTACTTGCTCATCTCTGAGTGAGTTCTGTTTCTTGCAACCAAAAGATCCTCGAATACACCAATTTGCCGCCAGCTAGCTCCTTCCAGCACTGGCCGGGGCGCAGCTCCTCCCGCTGTGGCAGGCCAAGTATCTCTCCAGAGAAGAGTAACAACTCGCCAGAGACTAAGCTTTATTATCATTGCTATGCAAACACTGCTATAGATTGAGTAAAAGATCTTCAGACCATCCAACTCTTTTGGCCTTAATTCCATTTTCACCGAGTAATCCTTTGGTTATTAATGTACTGCAGTTTAAGAAGCTGTGCTCTGGCCAGCTGACCTAATCATCCTGGTGGTTGGGTAGGCTCATGGCCATTATAAATTCACAGACTGGCTTTTGAGTACAAATCATTCTTGAGTAACCTTCATTTCATTTCCACTGTCCTCGATCAAGCCCTGTCATTTATCCAAAGCACCGCTGCCACAGCCTCCCGACAGCACTTCTCTAACTTGTCATTCTCTTTAACTCCTTTTCCTAAAACACCAGTCTGATGCCTTACTCCCTGCTCAAAACCCTTGAATGAGTCCAGGGGTCTTCCAGGATGACTAGCTGCAGCCCCATCTTCCACCCGCCCCTCTGCTCCTTCTGCCTACCCTCCACTCTTGCCACCAGGCGTTACTCCAAGCTCCTCGAATACAACTGGTGTCTGTCCTCTCAGCTCTGCTCGTGTTTGTCCCACTGCCTGGCACTCCTTTCTTCTGGGACGTCACCTGCCCACTCACTTTCCCTCACTCCTCTTTTTGCCCTTTGTGCTTCCATAGAACTTCCTCCCACCTTTATAGCTAACTGATAGTGCAGTCGGCTTGACTTATAGTTAGTTGTCTCTGTGTCTGTCCTGGGATCATGAGCCTCAAGGAAACAAGACTCTACCTTGTTCATGTCTACATCTCCCCTCACCCCAGGGCTGGTTGCAGCACCTTACTTCAATACAGTAAACCAATATTTCTTGAGGTTTACTGTACGAAGGCAGGTACTTCATACCTGGCTGGTATGAAGTAGAAGGCACTCAACAAATGATCACTGAATAGATTACAGTCAGTTGGGGGGGGGCACAGACAAGCTTTCCGTGTGCAGAATGGTTCAAGTGAGGCGCCCGCCTGGCCTCCACATGTACATAGCTCAGGGAGCAGAGTTATACTCCTGGTGACCGATATGGTACAGCAATGAATGAATGAATTTCAGCCTTTCTTTTTAAATAAAAAGTGAGGCACCATTTCTCATAAACTGATAAACTAACAGGATTCTCTCCTTTTCTTCTCTTTCCCTGGCTTCCTACAGTCACAATTATGACTCACAGGCACTCTACAGAAAGCTAACTTTATAAAGGTCAACAAGCACAAGAGGACGGGGATGGGGTGAACCCCTCTCCTCCCCAGTTATCAGCTCAGGTGCAGTGGAACTGCACGTGAGTCAACCCACTGTGACTTTATTGTAATTCCTTCAAAAGAGTCAGCATCTATGTGTGAAGGTAGAAGCAGAATTTGGTCCTAATTTGTCTATTGACAATCCCTGTTCTGTCCCCAGATCTTCTCCTTCCCAGATTTGTGGGAAGGCTCAACTCTGGGCAAACCCAAGACACACAACACAGCATCCTAAAGAGCATAACCACTCAGATAATATCAGAATTGTACACAGTAATCCCTAAGGCATTGGTCAAGAAGTATTGGGTAAGCAACAAAAACAAACAAAAAAACCACACACACAGGTTATCTCCTCTTTTTAAACAGACATGAAGATTTCTACACACTAAGGTTTTATCTTCCAGAGGCTGGAGTGGGTGGGGCCAAAGAAGGTTTACAGTTGTGAGCACTTGAAGCGCAGAGTTAATTCCTGTATTGTTATTATTTATTAATTATTGTATTAGTTTCCACACAAATAACTGTAAACCTGCTTTCTCCCCTCCCTGTGTAATAAATGAATACTGACTCAAATTGATGCTCACCCCCAAGTTCTGAAAAGGCGCAAAGCATATTACTCAGCCCCTGACAGCCGCTAAAGCTACCTATACAGAGCTCCAGGAATCGTCAACTTGAAGAACGCAGATTACTTGTGGCAACTTTAGTTTTTTGGGGAATCACACCCTTGTCAGGGGCATCTCCTTCTCAGCATATTCTCACATCACAAGTTTCACTCAAGCTTCACCCTTCATTTCAAGGTAATTAATTCTTCAGATTGAAACAAGCTTTTTACTACTATAAGAACATTTGCTCTTCAGACAAAGAATAGAAAAACTGCATGCAATGTTCGAATGCAGCCAGAGGGCAAGATGCCTGGCTCACTTGAGCTAAATGGCTATCTGTCCTAACCCACAGGCCTCGCCTCGTAGAATGTACTCAGATTTGTGCCTCAGCAAATTTCAAATGACTGCCTGTCTTGGGCCACTGGGTTTATCCTGGAGAGTAGAAGTCACAACTGTTGAGCCACCAATCCTTATACTGTAGCCCCTGCAACTCTGCCACATTCCTAAACTGTATGTGCCACCATTCCCTCGTCCAAGTCAGCATCTTTCACTTTTTATCAGCAAACTTTCATTATTCTTAAAAAAGGAGCAGAAAGTATCTGCAGCACAAGTAGGTTCCCACTTGACATGTTGCAAGAATTGGCTCAGCATCCATATTTCCTTATTGCTATCATGCCATAATGACACAAAAGATATCCCTTTATCTACATCAATGAACACTCCTGAGAACCATACTGTGCAAGGCATCACTCATAAAACCATTTTCCAAACTTAGTTGTCCATCGCTTATAAAAGGAAATACTTTAACTCACAAGTTATGGACATGTATATTTAAAATATATACACATAATATAAACCTATGTATACCACACGATGTACTCTGACACCTTATATTCTGTTTTATTTCTTTTATCATTTTCATGTTTTTCCTTTTATCATTTTTTTAAAGACTATATTTATTTGAGAGAGGGGAAGGAAGGAAGAACTAGAGAGAGAGAAACATTGATATGTGAGAGGAACAATGATCGGTTGCCTCTTGCACACCCCCGAATAGGGGCCTGGCCCGCTACCCAGGCATGTGCCCTGATTGGGAATCAAACCAGTGACCCTTCAGTTTGCTGTATGAGATGCCCAACCCACTGAGCCACACCAGTCAGGGCATCTTTTATCATTTTTTAAAATATAAATTGTCATCTACTAAATGGATTTCATGACCTTATTGGGTTTGAACCTGTGCTTTATAGTTTTTCACAGAAAAGTGGCATCTCATTGCAAATAATGAAACCCTACTGAAAAAAGACACCTTAAAACTAGGCAAGAGAGTTAAAGAGGAATAATTCGTTTCTTATTTAACTTTCAATAAGGAAATAAGGATAGCAATAAGGAAATAATTTAGGATGCTTTAAAAGCACTGATCTTAATGAATGAACATTTCTACAAAAGACCTCAATGATCTCAAAACCTGTGCGTCATTATTCTCCTTATACTGCAGAAGAAAGAAACTAAGGCAGAAAAGATCTGTATTAAAAACATCTGTTTGGGAATTTAAATTTGGCTGTGTCTTTCAAAGAACCTTAAAACCGCTGTTGCTCCAAATGATTACCCTCCTGGCAAGGTTACTGCGAAGACTAAATGAGATAAGGTAAGAGAGGTGCCTGGAGGCTCCTGCTGTCTTCAGGTGTTTGGATTATCTTTTCCTGGACACGTCTGATCTCTGTGTGACGTGGGGGCTCAATCACTCGCTGAACACCTGCCCTCCTGGGCTACAAGGAACAGTGGGTCCCCTCAAGGAGCTATTGACTAAATATCGTCACAAACTACAATTCTAGAGTGCCTGGGTGGAGTATTTCATTTATTCCTTCAGCAGATAATTACTGCGAGCCTTCTAGACTGGGCAGGATTCCCTATGCTGGGATTGTGGGTTATAAATATAGTAGACACAACCAGAGCCCTCATGGAGCCTACAGTCAAATGAACGTTTAGCGTTTGTGAAAATACCGCACATACCATTAATATTATATAACACATGACTGTTTTTACACTCTCTTATCTGTAAAGTGAGGCAACATTACATCAGTGGTTCCCAAAACTGAAGATTTCACAGGTAGAACGGCTTTCATAAAAGAAAAACTTCAAAAAGAGAGGAAAGAAAAGGAATATAATCTCACAATACTGTTCTTGAAACTGAATGAATCAAGTGGCATTAAAGAAAAAAAAAATCACTACACATCCTTCTTTTTTCAGTTTAGTATAAGCCAGTTTTTGTCCTGGTATTAAAGGATCCCTCAAAGGCTTGCCCAGCTCAGTCTTTCTAGGATTCTTTGTGGGTTTTTGTTTGCTTTTTCACCACTATTTACATGCCAGTTCTGCCCAAGTATCCCCCAGAACTGTGGAAAGGCCAGAGACCTGTTCATAGAAGAATCATTAAAGGACTCTTTCTGAGAAGGTCAGGATGTGCACAGCAAATTCTGGCTCTACCCCTTACTTTGAGGGGATGAAGATCCACTGGCTGGAAGGCAGAAAGAAACCTGGCAATTGTTGAGGGTCTACTACAGGTCTGGCCCAGTACTTGGTACTTTTCCACACATTACTCTATTTAATATCACAACAGTCCTGGAAGATACATATATATATTTATCCCCACTTTACCATTGTTGGAAACTGAGCTCAGAGGGTTAAGCATCAAACCCAATGTCACAGCTAGGAGCCAGAACTTAAACTCAGATCTGTCCACTTTTTACCACTATCATAGCTCACTAACAGGAAGAGACATAAAAGAAACAACAGGTGCAGAATTGTTTTAAGAGATTCATGTACCTTTGACGTGAAAGGAATCTGAAACAATATTCAAAAGACAATTTAGATAGCTGCCTATATATCACTCTATCATAGAGTCAACAGCTTAGGCACCTCTTTAACTTGGCCTCTTTCCTGGTCAGCTCCACTGATACTCTCCTTTTTGTCCCTGGACTGCCTCTGTCCCTTATGCAAGAAATGAGAGCAAGTCCCTGATTCACCTCCAATCACAGTCCTAGGAGAGGTCTTGCTTCTGGCCCAAGTCTTCATCCACTAACACATCTATTTCACATGCATTTATTATGCACATCCTGGGTATCAGGCACTGTGCCAAGCACACAGTATGGAATAAAAAACTTGGAGGAGCCCAAGGTGCAGAATAGATATCTGTAAATGTATACTGTCATCATAAGCTGATGAACAGAGAGAAGAATACAGATGAGCTTCCCGGAAGAGGAGATATGTAAAGCAAGTCTTGTAGGAGGCAAGTGATATAGAGAAAATAAAACCCAGGATCATAGGCAGGAGAAAAGGAACAAGCAGTAAGTCCCAGATGGTCCCTCCGGTCTCTCTCCAAACCCGCTCCTCCTGGCTCACTGTCTCAGGCATTAAGACCAGCTCCTCAAGCCAGAAACTTCGGTAACTTTTTGCCCTCCTGTATCCCTTACTTCTGATTAATCACCGAGTGCTGTCTAGTTTCCTTCAAAATCTCAGACATTTCCCCTTCCTTCTCTATCCTCACTCCCATCACTGTAGCCCCACAATACTTCTTGGCTTCTGCCAAAGCCTCCAAACTGACAACAGTTTACTTTTACTCCACTTGAATCCATTCCACATAGAGCATCCAGACTGATCCTTCTTAAAAAGGGAAAAAAAGGGGAGGGGAAATAATCTGATCCTGTCATTATCCCCGCTTAAATCCTTCAGTAGCTCCTAGGCCTTCAAGATTAACTAAAACTTCCTAAAGGGATTTATGAAACCATTGGCGGTCTGGCCTCTGCCCACCTCTCTAACCTCATCTCTGACCTCCACTTCCAGCTTCAATGTGCTTCAGTTCCTCTGACGCGGTGGCTTACCACCCTGGTTGCCCACTAGAGCCACCTGGGGAGCTCTAACAAACCTGAGGCCAAGGTCCCACTCCCAGAGATTCTGACAGAATTACCGGGGGAAGGCCTGGCTGTCAGGGTGCTGCAACCCCCCTGCCCCCAGGATACTAACAGGAAGCCAGATTTGAGGACATTGCTCTGGTCTAACACATCTTTTTCTCACATCCAGGTTTGCTGCATACACTCTGTCACTGTTGCTTCCTGGCCATGAGTCAGAGACTTTTTGTCTTTGCTCACTGCTGTATTTCCATCACCTAGAACAGTGCCTGGAACATACCAGTAGTTGGTGCTCCAGGAATATTTGCAGAAGGAAATGAATGAATGAGAGACTCTGCTTTCTCCCTTTACTGGGTTGAATCTCAGTCATTCTTTAGGATCCAGCTTGGATTTCCTAAAAGACACTCCAACTACCAGCCCTGATGCCCCTGGTCGGGGTTAGGTACCTTTGGTGATCTCAGCACCCAAGATCCTTCCCAGTATAGCGTATATCACCTCACCCTGTAATTGCATCCCTCACTTAGCCTTCAATCTCTGAGTGAATCCTGTCTGTGTGGACATCAATATACTTGATTGCATCATGTGGCGAAGTGCCTAGCACATGGTTGGTGCTGCTTAAATGAGTGCAGCATGAACAAAGCGAAGCGAATGAGCATGGTGTGGCTGCAGTCACGGCAGAGCGTGGTGCGGCTGGAGTAAAAGCAATAGTGGGAGATGAGGCTGGAGAGGCACACAGGGCACATGGGATGTGCAGGGCCTTGCATCCACACCAAGAAGTCGGAACAGTGTTAGACAACAGGGAGCAAGCATAAACTTTAAGTAAAGCAACATAATCGGCTTGAATTTGGGAGCAATAAAGAACAGCATGAGGGACTGGGGGAATTCAGAGAAACACAAAGGTAGGGGACCTGATGGGTATGTTGAAAAGATGAGGAGGGAGTCCAGGCATGAAGAGAGGGACCAGGCCTGAGAGACAGACCGAGATAACAGTACTTGCAGACCACGTGGAGCAGCGAGGGAGGATGAGGCCCTGTGGGTGACTGGTTTCCTGCCTGGAAGACTGTGGATGTGGTATCAGGAGCAGGATCAGGGGTGGTATTATGATCAGACAGGTGGAGTTAAAAGCTTGAGCTCAGCAACCAGACTGCCTCCATTCCAATCTTAGCTCCACCACTTACTAGCTCTCAGTCCTAAGGAAGTCACCTTCACCTCTTCAGTTCCTCTGTTAATGGGAGTAGTAGTAACTACACCACAGGGATGTTGTGAAGACTGAATGGAATGTTCAGCCATTGTCTGGCACATAGCAAATGCCATAAGAGTTAGCAAAACTATGGATACACAGCATGGTGGGTTATCTGCAAAGATGGCTGCCAGCAATTCCTTCCATCCCTTTAAGAGGCAGAGTCTGTTTCTCCCCTTCTTGAATCTGTGCTGGCTTTGTGATATGCTTTGGCTACCAGGGACACTGTAACAATTCCAGCCGCAGCCTTAAGAGGCCTGGGGGCATCAACTTTTGCCACTGCCCCGTCCTCCCCCCCAAACCAGCCATCATGTGAAGAAATTTGAGCTTGACTACGGAGACTACTGAATGCTAAGAGACTAAGTGTAAGAGAGCCACACTGCGAGGAAGTGAGGCGTCCCAGCTGACAGCCAGGACCAAGGCCCCAGGCACGTGAGTGTAGCTGTCTTGGAGGCTTACGGCCTCAGCTGAGATCACAGAATTATGAGAAATAATAAATTATTGCTGTTTTAAGATGGTAAGTGTGGGCTGGTTTGTTACACAGCAATAAATAACTGAAACTTATGTAGAGAAGGAAAAGGACATCACTGGAGCAATAGGAACTTCATTTCAAGTCATCTTAAATGTTAAATATTTTGGATAGTAGGTAATTATATGGATAATACATAGTTACGTGGAAATATCTAGGTAATTATATGGAAATATCTAAAAAGGTATTGGAAGCTCAGGTCTGGACTAAGGAGAGAGGTGGAAGGAGGAGACAGATTCAAGAGTCAATCAACCTATGGGCAGGACTCAGCACCTGGGAGAAGTTGTAAAGGAGGTGAAGGAAACAAGGAAAGAGGTACCCGGATAGAATTCGGGCCTCCTGGATACACATGGGGTGGATAGAGAGAAGCTGGTAAAGGAGACAAGCAGCAATGATTAAGGGTGGACAGAGAACTAAGGCAGAACCAGGGAGCTGTGCTTAGGGAATGGAGAATTGAGAGCTTACAGCTACAAAGGGCAATGGATTTGAAAGTTAGGAGGGAATGGTGATGAGAGGGCAATTTCAGTTTCAAATAAAGTGGAAGAATGGAAATCAGATAATAAGGGTCTAAGGAGGGAATGATAATTGAGAAACTGGGCACAGCAAATGTAGATTACTGTTTTTAAGTCTGTCGTTAAAATGGAACTCACAGGAAGAGAATAGATTAGTGGTTGCTGTCGGGTGGAGAGGTGGGGAATGATGAAATTAGCCAAACGGTACAAACTTCCATCATAAACTGAATAAATTTGGGGGATGAAATTTACAGCATGATGACTATACTTTATAATAGTGTACTGCACACTTGAAAGTTACTGAGAGTATATCTTAACGGTTTTACCACATAAATAAGAAAAGGTGACTATGTCAGGTGATGGGTGAGTTAACATTATTGTGGTAATCATTTCGCAATATATACATACAGAAAATCATAATGTACATCTTAAACTCATACAATGTCATATATCAATTATATCTCAATAAAGCTGAGGGGAAAATAAACCCCCAAAATTAAAAAAAATGGAGTAAAATTAAAAGTGGTTAGGAGAGGGAAGAAACCTAGAGCATTTACTTGAGTAAGCGCTATGACAAAAGGAAAATGATTTTAAGTTGAGGGAACTTGCTTGCTAAGAGGAGAGGCCAGAGAAAATGCCCAAGATGACAGAGATTAAAGATCCCAAAGAAAGCCCTGGCTGGTGTGGCTCAGTGGATTGAGTGCTAGCCTGTGAACTAAAGGGTCGCTGGTTCGATTCCCAGTCAGGGCACATGCCTGGGTTGCAGGCCAAGTCCCCAGCTGAGGGTGTATGAGAGGCAATCAACTGATGTATCTCTCGCATGCAGGTGTTTCTCTCCATCTTTCTCTCTCTCCCTTCCCTGCTCTCTAAAAAAACAAACAAACAAACAAACAAAAAAAAACCCAAAGAAAGAGGGGGTAACTGGTGGCTGGAGGTCCTAGGAAACGGGAGGGAAGGACCTGGAACTCAGGCTTTGGGTGAGAAAAGAAAGAGACAAAGAGGTAGAACTTTACAGATAGGGTAAGATATTAGGGAGATGGGAGGCAAGGTAAGGTTCACATGTGGTGGCCTTTTTTCTCTGAAGAATAGGTAAGGCACTGCTGAGGGGCTACAGGAATCAAGACTCCATCCTTTTAGGAGAATTTCCTGTTTCTGAGGGTCAGGCTCTCAATACCAGCTTCTCTCCTCTGGCCTGCCCCAAATTCCATCTCCTTCCCCTGAACTGATCCCTAACCTAGGACCCCCGAAAGTTCTCATTCTCCAGGTATTTGCTGGACATCCATACCACTGAGCCCCAGGTCTCTGGGCAACATACTCTCCCTCTTCCCACAGGGCTTTAAAACCTTCCTCACACTTTTCAGATACCCCCAACCCTTTTTTCCCACACCCAGTAAAGGACCTCACTGCCTACTTTATTAAGAACACAGAAATCATCAGATTCATATGGCAACTACCAAACACAAATCCACCGAAGACTGCACCCTCTCCTACTGATAGAACATCTTTAAACTGCAGTTTAATTTAAGGGGTCTTGATCAGCAACTTTTTAATGCAACAAATAGAATAGAAAATAGTATCTATTGCAGAGTAATTTACTGTCTCTTAAAGCTTGTTTCAATTATAATGAATCTGTTACTATGGATTAAGGGAAAAAAAAAAGTTTATGTTGGAAAACTTTCATAGTAAAAAGTTAAAACAACACTGCAATAGAGAAGCTATCCCTCCTCCTACCCACAGCTAATCCTGTTTTAGGTCCCCATCCCCCCACCTTTTCAGGCCCTTACATTTGGGACCTTAAGTCTTCTCTTTTTGTAGAAATCAAAAACACCCCACTGTCCCCCCTCCCCCAGTTTTCTCCCTTCCTCTTCTCAAACTTATCCAAAGAGTTGTCTGTTTGTCCTGGCTGGTGTGGCTCGGTAGGTTGGAGTGTCATCCCGTAAACCGAAAGGTCAGGGCACCTGCTCAGGCTGCGGGGTCTCCTGTTGGGGGGCATGGGGAGCCAACTGATGTTGTTTCTCTCCCTCTCTCTCCCCCTCCCTTCCCCTGTCTCAAAAAAAAAAATCAGTAAAAATAATTTTTTAAAAATCTTAGTAAAAGGATGTGATCTGTTTGTCACCAGCTCCATTACCCGACTCGCACCCCTAGTCTCGCCGGCAGCCTGCCTCCTGGCCGCCGCCGCGCTCCTGACACAGCTCTCCGGGACGTCCCAGGGCCCCCAGAGCCCAGACATCTCAAAGGCACTTTTCAGTGTACACTCACTTCTTAATTCCTTCTCACCCTTTCAGCCCCTTGGGGAAGTCTTCACTCACTTCCCTAACAAGGTCAAACCACCCACCAGTGGCATTCCCTGCTCTTCTCTCCTTTGTAACAGTTGTCAGTTGTCACTGTTAAAATTTCACTTTTGTGAAATTTTTTGCCTAGATTAGGCCTCAAGGATAGAGACTAAGTCTGTCTCTATTCACCGTGGCAGCCTGAGGAACTCCCTGGCTCAGGGTTGGCCACAGTAAGTGCCTAATAATCTGATGTTAGAGAAATAACACATTTCCAGCCTCCATGCTAGGCTTTAGGGGTATGATGCTAACAAAAGTTCCAGACAGTGAAGGGTGCTGGGGAGGAGGAAAGCCAGGGGCAAAGGTGGAAGGAAGGGGCTGCTCCTGTCCTGCTTTCCAGATCAATCTGGAGCTTATTCAAGAACAACATATACCCCCCAGCTGTCATCTTTCATTGTCTTTGTGTCAGAAAACAAGGTAGGAATATTTGCCTACCATTTGATACTTGAGATATAGAACTCTATTTATTTTTTAAAAAAGATTTTATTTCTTTATTTTTAGAGAAAGGGGAAGGGAGGGAGAAAGAAAGAGAGAGAAACATCAGTGTGTGAGAGATACATCTATTGGCTGCCTGTTGTTCACCCCCACCCAGGGGACCTGGCCTGCAACCCAGACACGTGCACTGACTGGGAACTGAACCGGCAACCTCTTGGTTCACAGGCCAGCACTCAATCCATTGAGTCACACCAGCCAGGACTAGAGCTCTTTAGCTCTTTAATGAATGCTTTATATCCACTATAGGTGACACCTCCTCCTGGCATCAAGCGACTAGAATACAAGGAACTAGTATACAGGGCCTGGATCTGTTTCATTGTGCCTAAGTATAGCTGACATCTTCCACAGCACTGGTCCCTGACAAACTCCACAGAACAGCAAAAGACCTTATTCTCTGTTGTAGAGCCATACCTAAAGACCATTTTATTGTGCTTAAATGCTTTTGGTACTTGGTTATTGATTTCCTGTGGCATATCAATACATAAATATTCACTTTATGACATTAAAAGATCAAAAACATATGACAAATATTTAAAATTTAACAAGCACAGTATGAAGATGCAACTAGCAAAATTCAGACTGTCAGAAACTCTGCTGAACAAATGACCAGGTTTTTTTCCCCCAACGAAACAATTAGAGAGAGAGAGAGAGGATTTAAAAGTGATTTAAGGGACATATTAACTGGACCTTTTAGACAATTGTATGGAATTTGCTTGGATCTTTATAAAATAAAATAACAAAGGAAATTATAGGATAATCAAAGAAATATGAATATAGACTGGAGCTCTGATGATATTTTTGGAGTGTGGTAATAGTTGATAGAATTGTGATTATGTCTTAAAAAGGCAGTCCTAATCTTTTGAGATACATACTGAAATATTTATAGATTGTAAAGCATGAAATAATGCCTGGGATTTGCTATAAAATAATCAGAGTGAGGAGGGATGGGGAAGAGGCTAGGGCTTTAGAAGAAAGAAGACTGTCAGTTGTTAATGGTTGAAACTGGGTGATGGGTACACCTGATAGTCTTCTTTCCACTTTATTATGTTTGAAATGTTCAAAAAGTTAAAAAGCAAATCTAATAGGAAAAAAGTGTCTATTTTTTAAGTAATTTTTAAAGTCTAATATTTAAAAATTCGTGCACTTTTTAAGATGTCTAAAAGAGAGCAGTACTTTGATTCACAAGCCTTTTAAGGTATCTTTGAAAGTAGGATCCAGAACTCATGGCTGTCTGCCTTTTGTCATATTTCTGTTGTAGCACATCACCTCTTTACTTCTTATCTCTGAGGAGCTGGGATCTATTTCAAGGGTATACACTGAATTGACTGTCCTCAAACATCAGAAAAGATACAAGTACAGTCTGGCAATGCCAGAGGTTTTGCAGCCTTCCTATTGGTTTCGAACTTGGAAGTGTAACTTGAAATCCATGTCTTAACCTAGCAGTTGTGCTGGCCACTGTAAAAAACTGTCACAACAATGCTTCTTGATGACCACAACACTGACCCCTGCCCATTCTCCTCGGGCTTTCACGTAAGTCTTTCGAACTGCCCCTTAACACACTAGATCAACCGGATGACCTGTTCATTTTTGTCCTTTACTGCTTCTCTCTCATTAAAGTTTGAACTAGCCAATTTGAAAATACTTAGAAACTTCTGGACTCTATGCCAAAATCTGTTGTGGGGCAGAAATGAAATTCCGGGAAGAGTTTAATGACATTCAATTGCCTTCTGATACAGACAACACTAACAACCACTCATAGATTCACTATGGCTAATACAGAAATGTTGCCTGATCCCAGCTGTAACTCCCAAGTCCAATAAAACTTGTTTGGCTACAAACTTTCTTAGTTTTTGTGACACAGATTAAATTGCTAAAAAACGTGAAAAAGGCAAGTCAGGGTTTTCCCTGCTCTAGTAAAATAAATGTCTAAATCTTCCTTGGTTAAATCAACTCTTCATAAAATAAAGCAGTTATTGCATTCCTCTGTATGATTTAGACAAGATAACCAGCTATATTTCATTCACCAGTCTTAGAACCATACCTCACAAAACCCAAAAAGCCTCATTTATCTTGTCCATGAAACAAAGCAAACGAGTAGTATATACCAGCATAAGCACCGGAATTTTCCAGCACCCTCACTTCCATCGGGTGCACGTGCACAAATAAACAGAGACACCTACCACCCCTGCGCAGAATTTGCCAACTGGGTGACCTGTGCTTTCAATAGAGAAATACAAATATTTGCTTTGTTTTGTTTTTTAATGGGAAAGGAAGGAGGAAAGTGGGGCGTGAAGAATTGGAGATGAGTCTTAATTCTTTCCTTCCCCTCCCATCTTTCCCTGCATGAAAATGCAGGCATATTCGTGAACTGTCAAGTGACAATTTCTTGGGCAGTTATATACCCCAAATAAAAACGACGAAGGCCGGAAAATGTGTGTGTGGCGGAGGATAAGAGTGAAACCCTCGACTGGAAGGGTGCGCCGGGTCAAAGAGGCCCCTGCGCTCTGCCGGGCTGCACGGAGCCCGAGAGATGGCCGCGCGCCCGCAGCCGGCTGCGTCCAGGTTCTCGCCGGCCTGCTGCGCTGGGTTTTACTACTGACTGCGCCGTCTTGGCTGCCCACTCACACCTCGGGCTGGTCCCGACTGTAAGCTAGGCACATTCACTTCCGGTGGCAAATCCCTCCCACCACCTCTAGCAATAATGCAACATTTCCCCGGTCCGTTTCCTAAAGACCGACAGCCCCAGGGAGAGCCACAGAGCCTGGGGCTAGGGTCTCACCCCAGCGCGCCCAGCAGTGCCCAGAGGCGGAGGGAGTGACAGCGAAAGCGGGGAGGACGTAGGAGGAAGAGGAAGGGGGTGTGGAATCTCACCCCCCTGCCCCCACCCCGCCAAATGCCGCAACTGGCCAAAAAAAAAAAAAAGTAATCCGTTTTTAGGCTCCCCCGGGGCCCTCTGAAACCGGTTGCGATGAGGAACCCAGTCTCTGCCATCCCGGTTCCCCATCGCCTTCTCCCGCGCTAGTAACTGCCTGCGGGGACCCTGGAGCCTCAGGCCACGCCAAACTGCAGCGGCTCCGCGGTTGGGGGGCGGGAAGGATAAGGGTTTTGGGACGGCAGGAATAGGTTGGGGGTAAGGGGTGGTGGAAAAGAAAAGAAAAAAACAGAGGCATGCAAGTGGCTCCCTGGCCAGCTGTTCCAGCTGCCGCTTCCTCCGGCGCGGGCCGGGCGGTGCAATATTCCCTCCCCCCTCCATCTTTCTCACCACTACCTGTCCCCTCACCCACCACACGCACACACTCCCCCCACCAGTAGCAGATCTCTGGCCTGTAAGGGGGTAGTAGGGAGGAGCTGGGGGGAGGGGGAAGCCTGCGAGTTTCTAACCTTGTTCTTATAAACAAACCCACATGTGCAGCTGCCGCTGCTGCAACTCACCCCACAATCCCGGATATAAGTCCTGCCCCTTTAAGAGGAAAAAAACTTCCCCCGCCTGCCTCGCACCCCACCCATCCACAAGGACCTTTGTCTCTCCACCCTCTTTGTCAGTCGGCCCCACCCCACACACCCCTTCGATAAGGATGAACCAATGGGCGAGGAAAATGAGGCTGTTCTTCTGACGTCATCCTGGCCGGCCAATCAAAGGGCGCGTTGGTGGGAGGCCTCACGGAGGGCGCGCCCGGAGGAAGGAATGCCGGAGAAAGGAAGCTTGCAGTCAAGATGGAGACAGCCAGCAGCTCTGCTGCCGTCGTTGGGAACGGGGATGTGGGGTCCCAGCGGGACCGCAGCCTGGTGCCTGAGCGGCTTCTGAGACGAGAACAAGAGAGGCAGCTGGAGGTGGAAAGACGGAAGCAAAAGCGGCAGAACCAAGAGGTAGAGGAGGAAAACAGCGACTTTTTCGCTGCCGCTTTCGCCCGGGAGCGAGCAGCCGTGGAAGAGCTTCTGGAGCGCGGGGAGTCCGTTGAACAGCTAGAGGAGGCGGCCGCTCGGCTTCAGGGGCTGCAGAAACTTCTTAACGACTCGGTTTTGTTCCTGGCCCCATACGACGTGCGACAGGGACAGGAGGCGCTAGCGCGGCTGCAGGCGGCCCTGACCGACAGGCGCCAGCAACTGCAGCCCAAGAAGCGTTTCGCTTTCAAAACCCGGAGGAAAGATACTGCTTCAGCCACCAAAGTAGATGCGGTTCCTGGCGCCCCGGCGGCGGAAGGCATCCTGGCCTCCCTGCAGCCCTTGAAGGAGGAGGGAGACTTCGGCTCCAGCTGGCTCTGCGGCTTCTCCAACCAGAAGTCCCAAGTCTTGGAGAAGAGGGCGGAGGAGTTGCACCAGCGAGACGTCCTTTTGACCGAACTGAGCAACTGTACGGTCAGACTGTATGGCAATCCCAACACTCTGCGGCTGACCAAGGCGCGGAGCTGCACAGTGCTCTGCGGCCCGGTGACCACCTCTGTGTTTCTGGATGACTGCAGTGAGTGCGTGCTGGCCGTGGCGTGCCAGCAGCTCCGGGTACACACTACGAGAAACACCCGCATCTTCCTGCAGGTGACCAGCAAGGCCATCGTGGAGGACTGCAGTGGGATCCAGTTCGCCCCTTACACCTGGAGCTACCCGGGGATCGACAAAGACTTCGAGGGCTCTGGTTTAGATAGGAGCAAGAATAACTGGAGCGACATTGACGATTTCAACTGGCTGGCCCGGGATGTGCCCTCGCCAAACTGGAGTATTCTTCCCGAAGAAGAGCGAATGATCCAGGAGGACTAAGCAGTTGCTACTCTTCACTCCTACCAAATTCTTTCTATGTGGGACTGGTTCCTACAAATGGGACCCCAAAGTTTATTTATTGTTGTCTCACAGTGTATGTTTTGAGTATTTAAGACTTGAAATTGTGATAGGCTCCTATTTGTGACTTCCATTAAATTCGCGACAGGTATAACACTTTATTTTTGATTCTTTGGTAATGTCTGGGAGCTGTTATTTGGCTGATTGAAGCCATGGTGAGGGGAGAGTGTGGTTTAGTGTGTGTGTGTGTGTGTGTGTGTGTGGTATTTAAAACTTACTACATGATAGAGCAGGCCTTCAATAAATACTTTTATAATAAATGAATTCAGTAGGGCTCTAGTAGGAGACAACATTGGATTATGGTATCAAACTTGTGCAAAATACCATTAATGAGAATTTTTTTGAATTGAAGGCTTGACTTCCATAGGTATTTCTCAGCAGGGTACTCGTTGGAAAGGTTCCTCTTTGGTCTTCAGCTACACATTAGCTTGGGCTTCTGGAGTCCAGCTGGTCATTGACTTGTTTAGGTCCAAAATTTTAGCTTGGACCCCCAGAGGCTCATGAGTCTACCCAGCTGTAAAACCAAAATAATTATAGCTACCAACTTTTTGTGCACTTAAAATGGTATAGGCACTGTTTTAAGTACCTTACATGCACTTAAGCTCTCAAAATCTTATGAGGCACATTCTGTTAGCACCTTTTTTCAAGTGAGGAAACAAGTCTTTTGCTTTAACGTCATACATGCTATTGAATTGGAAATTAAAACAAAGTTGTCTGGCTCCAGAGCCCACTTTCTTAGCCTACTACAAGATAGCGATTCTGAGTAGAGTTAATTGAGTTGAAAAGAAAGCATCCAAAATAATTGAAAAGAGCAAATTGCTTTTCTTAAGTTCTCAGGAATAATTATGCTATGTCTTCTCACACAAAAAAAATTAAGACACATCTCAGTCTTTTTTTTTTTTTTAAAGGTGTTAGATACAACCATGTGTTAATAAAATATG
This sequence comes from Pteronotus mesoamericanus, assembly GCF_021234165.1. Taxonomy (NCBI): domain Eukaryota; kingdom Metazoa; phylum Chordata; class Mammalia; order Chiroptera; family Mormoopidae; genus Pteronotus; species Pteronotus mesoamericanus. Next base: position 12,353,527 of record NW_026555085.1, on the reverse strand, counting down.
TAATGTGACATTTAATGGCTCTCTGAAGAGGGCACAGAGACAAGATCTAGCTTAGTATTAATTCAGTAATTTTGCTATAATTCTCTAGTTGCAAAGTTGGTTTTCTGCTCTATATACTTCCATTCTTTTTTTTTCCGTTACAAAAATACATTTTATTACATTTATTGGGGTGACATTGGTTAATAGGGTCATGTAGGTTTCATATGTACATTTGTAAATTGCACTGTGCGCACTGCCCAAAGTCAAATCAACTTCTGTCACCACATAACAGGCTCCCTCCACCCCCTACCCCCAACCTCTTCCCTCTGGTAACTACCACATTGTTGTCTGTGTCCATGAGTTTCAGTTTTCTATCCCACATATCGGTGAAATAGATGATTCTTAGCTTTTTCTGACTGACTCATTTCGCTTAGCATAATATTCTCAAGGTCCATCCATGTTGCAAGTGGCAGTAAATGGAGAGTTGTAAGATTTTTAAAAAGCTTTTTTGGGTCTGGTGGCCTGTAACTAATTGCTTTTTATATGATAATTGCCACAAGTATTCATGTACTTGAAGTAGCTTAAGTTTTTATATGTTTAATATTTATATGTTCTATCTTGTTCCAAAAAAGGATTTAAAGTGGTTTGTAGAATATGTGAAATGTAACAAGATAACAAAAACAAATGAGAAGAAGAAACAGGATGAGGTCAAAAATTAGAGGCAGAAATAAGGCCAATAAAAAGTGTAGCCTGCTTAGCTCTATTCCTTAGCCAGAGGTTAGTCCAGATTTTTTTTTCCCTCAACTGTTAGCTGACTTGAAAAAAGATCCTAATCAGCTTCACAACTTGCAACATGCACAAAGAAGGGGGCGGGGGGAGTATCACTTGCTTAGAATAAATAATCCTGGTAATAAAAAGAAACATTTTCTAATGAAATTCTCCATCATATCTTCACATTAGACATTACGACAGGTATCCTAAGACTGTGCCCCTGAAGACTGGTAGTTTAACACCTAGTGTACTCAGGAGGAACCATGTTTATGGCTTGAATGGGCTCGCAATTCATGTGTGTAAAATGATCCTTTCTACAAGAAAGGTAACTGTGAAGAATGAACCTCGTGAACCTTTTGCAAACCTGCGGTTTGTAATAGATAATGAAGTCACAAAGTCATGGCAGTTTGAACCTGGTTAATGCTTGCCAATCTCAGCTGAGCTTTCCTTGCTGCTTAGTTTAGCAAGCCTGTCTTGTTTTCCTGAATGGCCTGCACCACATTGCTTATTCCAGCTATCCCAGGCCTTTTTCTATTTTCCTAAAGCTCAAGATTGCATGCCTATAGCTGCCAACCTCATCTAACACACTATAGACCATCCAACCAGCACCCCCTTAACATTCCTCAATATTTGAAAAAATTTCCATCTTCCTTGGTATTCTCACTAGAGGCATATCTTCTTCCCAGAGTTACTTCCACTTGACCAACCTCTATCTCCTATAAACCTTGCTCCTTTTCCATTGGCCTTTTTCTTTTTCAAAATACCAGGTCCTGAGATCTATTCTACATATCACGGAATGATGTTTCAGCTCCTTCCCTCTGCTGTCAGTCATCCTAAAAGAGTAGCTTGTCCACCTGCATCTACATCTACTCCTTTATGTCTTTGTAATTTTACCTCTTTTCTCTGCTGAACTGGCTCTTTGATAGTAGCAGCAGCCTAAGCACCAAATCTAATAGCTCCCTCCCTGTTTCCATCCTTATCCTTTCACTCTAGGTGCAGTTGACTACCTTACCCTTGAATCATTCCTTGCCCTTTATAGCCTTGCTCTACCCTGTTTCTCTTATTACAGCTTCTGTCCCTTCATTGGGATTCTGGTGACTTACAGCTGGTAAAATATGAGTGATTCCCTAAGTTTTGTCTTTAAGCTTCTTGGATTTGATCTCTTCAGAACCTCAACTCTCAGCTTTACACAGTCCTACATTGGTATCCCAGCCTCCACCCTCAGTGGGCTCAAGGGCCTTTCAAATTCCATATATCCTTAAAATCTCCATTTTCACCTCTTTCCATCCCAAGTTTCATGTTTCACTTAAGGATGTAGGTACTTAGTACTCATGAGGGCCAACCAGGTAAAGTCAATGAATAAGGCTGCTGGAAATAAGTCAATAGGGAGTTGGGGACCAGATGACTTGGCAGACAACTTCAAGCATTTGTAAAACATTGTACAAACCAAGCAAAACTTGTCTGCTGTCTGCATCTCGTCCCTGACCTGTCCAATTTGTAACATTAGATTCCGAGTCCTGTCAGTTCTATCCTAAGCAGATCTTGCTCATTTATCCTGTCCTTTCAAGTCTTTCTGCCATTTCAGAAAGTTCGACCTTACTATGTTTTCCCTAAACTTAACCTACAACGGATTTTTTTAACTAAAAAAAGAAAAGCCAGAACAAAACCTATGTTAAAGTGATACCCCTGACTTCAAGCATTGATTAAAGTAATTTTTGTAAGTTTTTATTATGCAAACATAATGATAATAGTGATTACAATGAGGGACCATTACACCAATAAGTACAATGACCATGCATTTTCTTTCTTTTTTGAAGTATATTTTATTGGTTATGCTGTTACAGTTGTCCCAATTTTCCTGCTTTACCCCCTTGACCCAGTACCTCCCTTCCCTCTAGCAATCCCCCTCCTTAGTTCATGTCCATGAGTTGTACATATAAGTTATTTAATGTCTCCATTTCCTATACTATTCTTAACATCCCCCTGTCTATTTTGTAGCTACCAATTATGCTTTTTAATCCCTGCAACTTTTCCTCCGTTATCCCCCTTTCCCCTCCCAACTGATAACCCTCCAAATGATCTCCATTTCTGTGATTCTGTTCCTGTTCTGGTTGTTTGCTTAGTGGTTTTTGTTTTGTTTTGTTTTAAGATTCAGTTGTTGATAGTTGTGAATTTGTTGCCATTTTAATGTTCATAGTTTTGATCTTTATTTTTCCCCCTTAAATAAACCCTTTAACATTTCATGTGATACTGGCTTGGTGATGAGCTCCTATAGCTATACCTTATCTGGGAAGCACTTTATCTGCCCTTCCATTCTAAATGATAGCTTTGCTGGAGAGCAATCTCAGATGTCGGTCCTTGCTTTTCATCCCTTTGTATACTTTTTGCCAGCCCCTTCTTGCCGGTAAGGTTTCTTTTGAGAAATCAGCTGATAGCCTTATGGGATAACTCCTTCGTAGGCAAATTTCTGCTTTTCTCTTGTTGCTTTTAAGATCTTCTCCTTATCTTTAACCTTTGGCATTTGAATTATGATGTGTCTTAAAACAGCGAGATGTAAAGATTAAACACTCTATGGCTGATGTTACATGATAAAACAATGTTTTATGAACGTCATGGCAATTTAATAACAAAGAAATTGGACAATTGCATAAATTCTAAAGTCTCATCACCAACTCAAAAACTTAGTCACATTACACTATTTGAGTATTCTTTAAAATTTTTATAGATTGATTTGGGGGGGGGGAAGTGGAGAGAGAAAGAGAAACATTGATTTGTTGTTCCACTTATTTATGCATTCATTGGTGGATTCTTATATGTGGCCTGAGCACGGATACAACCTACAACCTTGATGTATCTGGATACCAATGATGTTCTAACCAATTGAGCTACCTGGCCATGGCTTGAGCATCTTCTTATAAAGAAAATACATTGGCCATTACAATTAAGATGAGGGTGAATTATTTACCCAGCTTTAAGTTTCAAGAAAGGCAGGGACAATATGACAGAGAAAGCCACGCTCAATTCAACTGACCAAAGATTTTAGCATTTTCTATGTGCAGGTTTAGTGCTGAATGCTAAGACCACGACAGTAGACAAAGTAAGTGTGTACTTCTCCTTTATGGAGGTTCCAGTCTAGTTGAAGTTCAGCTATCATGAACTTCATGATACTGTACATATTCATGTACTATCATGAATGAAAGTACCATCATGACAGAGAAATTCTGAGAACTCTTATGGGGTAGTACCCTAACATAACCTGTGTAGGTTAGAGGGGACAGTAAGTAAAGCATTTGTATCGACCACCAACCTAGGGCTTGAATCTCCTGGGTGACATCCCTGCCCATCACCTACTTAGAGCAGCAGCATCACAAAAGGAAAGAGTTATTCAAACACCTTCCTTCCAACTTGACATACTGTACTTACCCTGAACTTTTTAAAATACATACATATTTTATTGATTATGCTCTTACAGTTGTCCTATTTTTTTCCTCCCCTTTATTTCCCTCCACGCTGCCCTGCCCCTCTCCCCAGCATATCATCCCCACTTAGATCATGTCCATGGGTTGTACATACAAGTTCTTCGGCTTCTCCATTTCCTATACTATTCTTAACCTCCTGCCTATTTTGTACCTACTATTTATGCTGCTTATTCCCTGTATCTTTTCCCCCGTTCTTCCCTCTTCCCTTCCCCTCTGTTTTACTGTCCATAGTTTTTGACCTTTTTTTTCTTAGAAGTCCCTTTAACATTTCATGTAATAAGGACTTGGTGTTGATGAACTCCTATAACTTGACCTTTTCTGGGAAGCACTTTATCTGCCCTTCCATTCTAAAGGATAGCTTTGGAGGAGAGAGTAATCTTGGATGTAGGTCCTTCCTTTTCATGATTTGAAAACCTCTTACCAGCCCCTTCTTGCCTGCAAGGTTTCTTTTGAGAAATTAGCTGATAGTCTTATGGGAACTCCTTTGTAGGTAACTGTCTCCTTTTCTCTTGCTGCTTTTAGGATTCTCTCCTTATCTTTAATCTTGGGTGATGTAATTATGATGTGCCTTCGTGTGTGCTTCCTTGGGTCCAACTTGTTTGGGACTCTCTGAGCTTCCTGGGTCTCCTGGAAGTCTATTTCCTTGGCCAGATTGGGGAAGTTCTCCTTCTTTCTTATTTCAGGTAAGTTTTCAATTTCTTGCTCTTCCTCTTCTCCTTCTGGCACCCCTATGGTTCGGATGTTGGATCATTTAAAGTAGTCCCAGAAGTTCCTAAGTCTCTCCTCATTTTTGTGAATTCTTGTTTCTTCATTCTGTTCTGGTTGAATGTTTATCTCTTGCTTCTGCTCCCAATCATTGATTTGAGTCCCAGTTTCCTTCCCTTTCTGTTGGTCCCCTGTATATTTTTCTTTATTTCACTTTGCATAGCGTTCACTTTTTCCTCCATTTTGCGACTATACTCAACCAATTCAGTGAGCATCCTGATTACCAGTGTTTTGAACTGTGCATCTGATAGGTTAATGATCTGTTAATCGCTTAGTTCCATTTTTGGAGCTTTGATTTGTTCTTTCATTTGGGCGATATTTCTTTGTCTCAGTGTGCTTGATACGTTGGAAGGGGTGGAGCCTTAGGTATTCACCACAGTGGGGCAACCCAGGTCGCTGAATTTTGCCGCTGTCTGTAAGGGAGGGGTCCGAGAGGGAACAATGCTGCGTCCTCAGCTCTCCCCGGGCTTTCAGTCACTTCCCCTGCTACCCACAAGCAGAGTGGGCCCTTCTGGTGCTGATTCTTGGGTGGGTGGGTTTGTGTACTTTCTAGGACCCTGTGGGTCTCTCCAATGGACTCTCCTGTGAGGCTGGGAGTTTCTCCTGCTGCTGCAACCCCCACAGGTTTTTACCTCCAGAGGTTTTGAGGCTTTCTTTTCCTGCACTGTAACTCTGGGTTGTGCAGTCTTTATCACTCCCCAGCTGTTCTCCCCTGTTTATCTGCGCACAAATGTGGATATGTCGGATCTGCCAGCTGCTGCCTTGCTCTGAACCCTCTCTGCCCCAGCTGCCCATCTTCGTGCCCCCTACAGGTCTGGATGAATGTTTTTTCCTAACTCCTTTGTGTTGGACTTCCATACATTTTGATTTTCTGGCAGTTCTGGTTCTGAGCTTTTAAGAACTAACAAAACGAGGCAAGAAAGCTCAAGGCCTTTTACTCATCTGGTAACCAAGCTCAACATTCTATTCAGCCATTCAAGTACTTTATTATAATTTTTAAAAATAATTTACTTATTCATTTTTAGAGAGGGGAAGAGTGGGAGAAAGAGAGGGAGAGGAACATCAATGTGTGGTTGCATTTCCCGCTAACCCTGTTTGGGACCTGGCCTGCAACCCAGGCATATGTCCTACACTGGGAATCAAACCGGTGATCCTTTGGTTGGCAGGCTGGCGCTCAATCCACTGACCCACACCAGCCAGGGCTATTACAGTTATTTTTAGCTTAATACCTTTCAGTTGTGCTTGTTTCACAAGAAAGCTATCCATAATCTAATTTTTACAACAGATATCAAGGTAGAGGTTTGATTCTAAGATGATAGTACAATGGATAGGTACAGAAAAATTAGAATAAAAAGTAAATCTTCCTTCTTCCTTTGATCCCAGCCATTCAGTTCTCTTCTGAGGATAACTACCCTTTACCTGTTTCCTTTGTATTCATCTGGACTATGCATTTACAAACTTATGTACAAAATATCCCTTTATCCTTTCAGCCAAATAAAAGTATACTTTATATACAATTAGACATCTTGCCTTTGTCACTAACATTACTGTAAGTCCTCATTTAACATCAACAGTTTTGCAACTTTAAGCCAAATGAGGGGTAATGAAACCAACTTTACCATAGGTTAATTGATATAAACAAGAGTTAAGTTCCTACAGCATCCCAGCAATGTGATAACGAATGACGATGAATGAAACAACCTTAATTTGAGGACATGCTGTATATTGGAGATCTTCCTGTATAAGTACATCAAGTTCTCTCATTCTCTTTAACTGTTGCATAGTATTCTGTTATATAGAATGTGCCATATTAACCGGTCTGTGGTGAACATTTAGGTTGTTTCCAATCTTTAACCAAATGCTACAATGAATATTCTTATACATAAATTATTTAGTATGTGTGCTATATTATCTATAGGCTAGGTACCTAGAAGTGGAATTGCTTGGTCCATAGGTTATGAATATTTATAAAATTAATAGATCCTATCAAATTGCCTCCCAAAGAATTTACGTACTCTTTAGCAATGTCTAAGAGTGCTGTTTCTCCACATCTTTATCTACATACTAATTTATCAAATTTTTGGATCTTTGCCAATCTGATAGTTACAAAATTTTATCTTCCTGTAGTAGTAATTGCAATCATTTCCTTACCTGTCTCCCCATCTCCAATTTCTAAACCATTCTGCATGGAGCTGCCAAATTAGCTTTTTAAAGCATGTCACTCCTGGTCTAAAACCTTCTGAGGTTCCCACTGCCTGCAGGACTCCCTGGCCTGGATGACAAGCTCCTCCACCATCTGCTCTCAGCCTCCTGTTCCTACATGATGTTTTACTGTTTCATCACACACACTTCATGCTCCAACTAGTCTAAACTAATACCCATTAATCAAACACACTGTATCAGTTAGGGACCTGCCAGGAGACAGATGGCACACTCAAAATGGATAATTTGAAAAGAGCTTAATACACGAGCTATTTACAAAGCTGTGGGCAGGGTTTAGGAAAACCAATACCTGATACATTAGTAGGCCAAATCTAGCAGTATAAAAAAGATAATATACCTGAGTTTAATCTAGGAAGACCAGAATAGTCTGACTTCAGAAAAATGACTGATTTAATTTATCACATTAAGAGATAAAGGGGATGCCATGTCTGTGTGGCTCAGTGACTTGAGTGCTGGACTGTGAACTCAAAAGGCTGCCAGTTCAATTCCCACTCAGTGCACATGCCTGGGTTGCAGGCCAGGTCCCTAGTAGAGGGCGCATGAGAGGCAACCACACATTATTGTTTCTCTCCCTCTCTTTCTCCCTCCCTTCCTCCTCTCTAAAAATAAGAAATAAAATACTTTTTAAAAAAAGAGAGATAAAGCAGAAAATCCATGATTCTCTTAATAGAAGTAGAATAAGCCTTCTATAAAATTCAGCTTGTATTCCTAAGAACACACTTCTGGCAAAGTAGGAATAGAAGGGAACTTCTTTAACTTGTTGAAGGTATCTGCTAATGCCTACAGCAACCATTAAGTAAATGGTGAATCATTTAGAAGTTAAGATCAAGACCAAAACAAGTATCCCTGTTATCATCATCTGTATTCAAATTGCACTGAACACCTCATTGCTTAAGTAAGTCTTAAAAGTAATTTAAAAATTATAAGGACTTCTAATGCTGTAACAAAAGTTACTATTTGTGGATTTGATCATGAGCATAAAAATTCCAAAATAATATACAAAGAACTAATTAGTGGTAATAAGAGCATTACATTTTTATACATTAGCTATAAATAGCCAAAATAAAAAAGAAAAGGGTTGTATGTTGCCCTTTATCAGATATGAAGATATTTACTTATTTTAAAATACTTTACTTATTTATTCTTAGAGAGAGGGGAAGAGAGTGGGACAGAGAGGGAGCAAAACATTGATCAGTGGACCGAACTCACAACCCAGGCATGTGCCTGGACCAGGAATAGAACCAGTGATCTTTTCCTTGCGGGACAATGCCTAACCCACTGAGCCACACCAGGTAGGGCTGAAAATATTTAATTAATACAGTAGGATGATAGCATAGGAATAAACAAAATGACTAATAGCACAGAATAGAGAGCTCAGGAATAGATCCATGCATGTATGAAAAACTGACTTATGACTAAGCAGTACAGACTATTGGTAGAAAGGGAGACTGTTCAATAAATGATGTATGTGTAGGATAACCCATATGGGAGAAGATTATATTTCTTCATCATACCACACACAAAAATCTACTCTGAAAACATTAAAATATCAAAGAGAAAAATCACAAATCTTTTAGAATAAAATCAATGGAGAATAATATCTTTGTATATACAGGGCAAGGAATAATTTATTAAACAAGCACTAACCACAAAGAAAAGATTGGAAAACTCTACTATTAAGAACTTATCGTATTAAGTTCTATGAAGAATTTATGACCTTTAAAATATGCCATAAATAAAGTGAAAAGTCACAAATTTGTAAATAATTTTTAATATATATAATGTCAAAGAAATATTATATAGGAAATATAGGAAAGTTCTACACCTCAATCAGAGAAACACCAACAACCCAAATTAAAAATGGGCAAAAGACTAGAACATACTTCCACACAGCAATATTTTCACTGACATGTCCCCAAGAGCAAGGGAAATAAAGGAAAGAATAAACAAATAGGACTTCATCCAAATAAGGAGCTTCTGCACAGCTAAAGAAAACATCAGCAAAATGAAAAGGGAACCAAATATATGGGAAAACATATTTGCCAATGATACCTCGGACAAGGGTTTGATCTCCAAAATACATAAAGAACTCACACAACTCAACTCCAGGAAGACAAACAATCCAATTAAAAAATGGGCAAAGGACCTGAGCAGACACTTCTCCAAGGAGGACATACACAGGGCCCAGAGACATAAGAAAGGATACTCGACATCACTAGCCATCAGAGAAACACAAATTAAAACCACAACGAGATACCACTTCACACCAGTCAGAATGGCCATCAGAAACAAGTCAACAAACAAGTGCTGGCGAGGTTGTGGAGAAAAGGGAAACCTAGTACATTGTTGGTGGGAATGTAGACTGGTGCAGATACTGTGGAAAACAGTTTGGAATTTCCTCAAAAATCTAAAAATGGAACTACCTTTTGACCTAGTGATTCGACTGCTGGGATTATACCTTAGGAATCCTGAAACACCAATTCAGAAGAGCCTATGCACCCCAATGTTCATAGCAGCACAATTTACAATAGCAAAGTATTGGAAGCGACCTAAGTGCCCAATAGTAATGAATGGATCAAAAAACTATGGTACATTTATACAATGGAATACTCTGCAGCAGAAAGAAAGAAAGAGCTCCTACCCTTCGCGACAGCATGGATGGCACTGAAGAGCATTATGCTAAGTGAAGTAAGTCAGGTGGTGAAAGACAAATACCATATGATCTCATCTATAAATGGAACCTAATCAACCATTCAAACAAGCAAGAAAAATACAACAAGTAACAGTGAAAGAGAAAACAAACCGATGGTAACCAGAGGGGATGGGGGGGGGGGGGGGTAAAAGGGAAAAGAAGAGGAAGGGTCAAGTCAGGGAACGTGTATAAAGGACCCATGGACAAAGCCAAACTGGGGAAGGATTGAGGGTGGGAAGTGGAGGTCGGTGGGGCAAGGGAAAGTGGTGGCAGGAAAATGGAGACAGCTGTACTTGAACAATAAGAAAGTAAGTTTTAAAAAAGCAAAAAAAAAAAAACTAGAACATACATTTTACAGAGGAAGCACAAATGGCAAATAAATGTATGAAAAGGTATGTAAACTTATTAGTAACAATGGAAATGCAAATTAAGCCACAATTAAAACCAGAGGGAAAAAAATTAAGAAATCTGACTCAATAGTAAGAGCTGGTGAGGCTGTGAATCTTAGATTCATTGCTAGAGGAAGTCTAAATTGAGCTGATCACTTGAGAAAACGTTTTGGCATTACCCCGTAAAGGTGAAGATTCACATACCCTACTTCTCAGCACTTCCCCTCTTAGGCTTATACCCTAGAGAAACTACTGCTCAGCAGGAGACATGTACAAAATGCTGAGAGTAACTCTGTTCATAAAAGTAACACTAGAAATCATTTTGTGAAATCCACTGGAAATTACCCATATATTGATGGACAGGAGAATGGATCACATGTGGTATGACCCATAGGTGAAAATGAGCAGTAACTACATGCAGCAACATGTATGAATCTTAAAATATATGTTGAATGAAAAAAAAGAAGATCCTGAAGACTATGTATGTTACAGTACAGTTTTGTGAATCTCAAAAACAAGATAAAATACATATGTAAAGGAATATTACATAATTTTGATGTGAAAAGAAAAGCTAAGGTATTCAGAATAATGGTTACATCCGTCTGCCTTAACAAAATATCACAGACCAGGGGCCTTAACTACAGAAACTTATTTCCTCACAGTTCTAGAAGCTGGATGTCCAAGAACAAGGTGCCCACTGACTTGGTTTCTGATGAGAAGTGTCTTCCTGCTTTCCTGCTGTGACCTCAGGTTCCTTTGTGCCTTATGGATCTCCTCCATAAGGATGCCAGTCTTTCAGATTAGAACCTCACCCTTAAGACTTTAACATTAATTCCCTCTGTATAGTTAACAAAAATAGTCACTTTGGGGGTTAGGGCTTCCCATGTGAATTTCAGGGGGGAGATATAATCGGTCTATAGCAGAGAGGACTGTGATGGGAAGAATCATATATGTAGATGCAAGTTACATGTTATATTCAGGCTGGGTGATGAATGAGTAATTTATTACAATGATTTATAACATATGTTACATATATTCTTTGATCAAAATTATATTTAAAGATAAATTAATGTACATTTATGATTTGTGGGTTATAAAAGTTTTAAAAGTAATGTTTGGTAGGAAAGCAAAAGCAAAAAGAATACTTATGATTCTATTTATGTCAAGTTCAAAATTATGCAAAAACTAGACAATATATTATTTAAGCATATATGCATAGATGGTAATACTAAAGAAAATCGAGAGAAGGATAAATACCAAATTCAGATTACCTCTGGGAGGAGAGAAGGAGGGGCCCCGAGGTGGCTGCATGGGTACTGGTGATATTCTATTTCTTATCCTGGGGGAGGGAATATAGAAGTTCATTGGAGCATTACTCATCATTTTCTTTATCTATGACATATTTATCTGAAAAAATGTGAAAAAGAAAGAAGGAAGGAAAGAGGAAAAATAATAGAGGGTAAAGGATGACAATCAAGGGAGAGACGTTAAGGAAACAAAAGTCAGTTAATTATTCAAAGAGCCAACCTGTGACTCATTCTTCCTTGGATGGGAGGTCTGGAGGGCTGTATTTATGATTGATTTATAGCACCTAGATTGACCTCCATTGGTCCTGTAGGGGAGGGAGGCCGCTATTTCCCACTCTCCACCAGGGATTCCTTAGTTCTTCCTCTGCAGTCCACTTCTCTCTGCTGGATCCTCACTATGTCCTGCTTTGCTTTATACTCGAAAGGTCTGGCCAAGGACATTTCTTATGTGTCTGTCTGTTCTTTTTTACCTTTCTAGATAATTTAACATCTTTGAGAATTCTTAGCTTGAGAGGCGAGGTTCCCCTCTCCCCTTCACGGAAGCCATTCTACTTCTGGCCACTAGGGGGAACCCACGGACTTGCCACTCAGTCAACTCTGTCCCTCCAGGTCTTTTGAAGACAAAAGAGGCCTTTGACTAATCAATTCATTTTATCCTTGCAGAGCTATTTTTTAATTTTTGTTTCTGGTTTCTCATCAATTCTTTCTTTTTTTCCTTTCCTCCAATTTTCTGTTGTCCACACGCATTTCCTAAGAGTTTCTCTGAGATAGCTTATTAGTCATTATATCCCTTTTCTCTCAGAGTAGTTGGTTTCAGATTTTGTGTATATGAGATATGAATCTGGTCACACTTCTAAACATCCTCTCTTGGGGGGAAAAGAAGTTCCAGAGACCATACTACACTTTTTTCAATATCTTTGATGGTGAAGAGCTGAAATCCTTTGAAGTTCCCCAAGTGTTGGAAGCCAAATCTTAGCTATCAGAAGAGTGAACACCCTGGATAATATCATTTTGGACATAAAATGTCGTGTAACAATAAACCGACAAGGCTGGTTTCCCTAGATGGCTCAGAACCTGGCCTTGGAGATCGCTGCCAAATTGGAGTCCAAGCTTGGGTTGAACAATGGAATAAGTGTTTCTTTAACATGACCCTTTTTCCTTTCTGTCTACTTCCTTCCTAAACATTGAAGCCCTTAGAACGTCAGATTCTAGTCAGCATCAAAAGGTCTTAAGAACAAAGCCTCAGGTCTGTTGACCATGGAAACAAAGTTTTGGTCAAGCTAAAGACAACATCTTGACTTCAGTTGTGTTTCAGCCCCAGGCCCATTAGACCAGAATGTCCCTACTGACCACACTCTTATGAACCCAGACATAACAATGCCATGGCTCACGTCAGACCTGACACAACCTGACACAATGATCAAGCATTCCTTACACTGGCCCCAATCAATCAGTAGAGCTCACAGCCCCAGCTCCTTTGTCCACCATGGTTAATGATTTTCCAGTATAGAATCCATTCTCTGGCAGCCATTGAAGAGCCAGGTCTTTGAGTTCTAACTTACCTGGGACTCCGCGCTTGTCACTATTCCCTCAACTAATAAACCCTTTCTCTCTGGGCTGAAAGCTCCTGTTTCCTTTAAAAACTTCTTTTATTTATTGATTTTTTAGAGAGAGAAACATTAATTTGTTGTTTCACTTAGTTATGCATTCATTGGTTGATTCTTGCATGTGCCCTGACTGGGGATCAAACCCGCAAACTTGGCGTATGGGGACAACGCTCTAACCAACTGAGCTACCCATCAGGGCTCCTGTTTACTTTTGATTGGGCTTTGACGTGTACAGGTAAACGGACCCCTTTAGTCCGGTAGCACACTGGAGGGAAAAAACCTCATGTCTCATTGCTTTCTTCTCACACCTCTATCTGTGGAGAAATACCCCTTTGATTTTACTTAGTGATTTGGAGATCTTAAAGAGCAGTGTGCATGTGCTGAATCTAGTGGAACAAATGCACATAAGGACAGAAAGGAGATTCCAGGTTGGAGATTTGACCCACTTACTGCCTTGAGCTCATGGGCATCCTTTCTAATTATGGCGCATTCTTTGGTATTAGGTGGACATGAATTTGAGGGCAAGATTGAATTATTATTAAAACTCCTTGTTCTAAAAAGTGGAACTGATGAAACATTGGGAATGTGCTTTTTAAATTTTAATAGAGATAGATAAATTATTATCTCAAAAGGCTATAAAAACGTATATTCTAAAGAAAACAAACACTCCAGTTAGAGTGGGAAAAAGTCCTGGATGGACACCTCACCAAGGAAGATACATAGATGGCAAATAAGCATACGAAGAGATGCTCCACATCGTATATCATTAGAAATAAGCAAATTAAAACAACAATGAGATACTACTGCACACCTATTAAAATGGCTAAAATCCAGAACGCTGACAACACCAAATGCTGGTGAGGGTGCAGAGCAGCAGGAGCACTCGTTCATGGCTTGTGGGACTGCAAACTGGTACGGTCACCTGGGAAGGTCGTTTGGCAGTTTCTTACTGAGCTAAGCATAGTCTTACCACATAATCCAGGAATTATGTTCCTTAGGTAATTCACACAAGAACCTGCACACAAATGTTTTTGGCTTTATTTATAATTGCCAAAAATTGGAAGCAAACCAAGATGCCCTTGAATAAGTGAAAGGGTAAACAAACAGTGGTACATCCATACAATGGAATGCTATTCAGCTAAAAATAGAAGTGAGATATAAAGCCACAAAAAGACATGGAGAACCATGAAATGCATATTGCTGAGGGAAAGAAACAAGTCTGAAAAGGCTACACTTTATGATTTTAATTATAAGACATTCTGGAAAAGACAAAATTACGGAGACAGTGAATGCCGGAGGTTGGGCTGGAAGAGGAGGAGGCGTGAGCAGGCGGAACACAGACTCGTCATTAGCTCAGCGAAACTGTTCCCTGTGACACTGCTTGACACGGGAACAGTGGATACGTGAAAGCATGCATTTGGCAAAACCCATAGAACCGTACAGCACAAAGATTAATTCTAATGTACCTATGAGTTTTTGTTGTTCATAATATATCGATATTGGTTCATCTATTGTAACAAATGCACCACACCGCCACAAGATAGGAGAGCTAGTTGGAGAAAAAGAGTTTATGGGAAATTTTTACTTTCTGTTTAGTTTTGTTTTTGGGTTTTTTGTTTTTTTTTTTTTGGTGAGTCTAAATCTACTTTAAGAAATGAAGCTTAATAATTAAAATTAAAAAATAATAAATTTACAGACTCCTCAAGAGTATATATCTCCTTTTCTACTATCTCTGTTTTCACTATTTGGTGACAGAATTTTAATACACGTTCAATCTGATGGATCCAGTTTGCTATTTTATTATTGTTTTATTTTGGTTTTTTCTTTTTCTCCCCTTTTCTTCCCTATTATTTAAAACTCTAATCCTCTTTTATTAACCTACTCTCTTCTTATTCCCTTTATTTATAAGCATTTACTCACATAATACTAAAATAAAACTATGTTTTCCCAAGTCTCAGTCAGCTTTGAACTCCTTGATGCCAGGACTTGAACTTACTAACTTTTTGACCAGTTTATTGCCAGTACCTGGTACAATGCTTGGCCCTGACGGGCAGCACTAAATCTCTCGCTCTCCCCTTAGTTCATTTGGAAGATCTAACATGAAAATGGAGTTAAGGCACATACTGTAAATTAGTGGCCTTTGGGCCAAAATAGAGTCTGTAGGTGTTTTTAGCCAGCACAACATTTTAAATTGTTTTGACTTAGTTGTCATTATGAAAACATAAAACACAACATTATTTATTGGGAAAAGGACAGTCTTTTTATTTGTTTTTTACTTTTTAAAAGATTTTATTTACTTATCTTTAGAGACAGGGAAAGGGAGGGAGAGAGAGAGGGAGAGAAACATTATTGTGTGAGCGATACATCCATTGGCTGCCTCTCACACATCCCCAACTGGGGACCTGGCCTGCAACCCAGGCATGTGCCCTGACTGGGCATTGAACTGGCGACCTTTGGGCTCACAGGCTGGCACTCAGTCCAGAGCAGTCAGGGCCACACAGTCGTTTTAATGAAAAATGCTAAACAAAGTTAGACCCTTAACCTAAAATCATTTACAAAAATTAACTAAAAAATGGATCAGTCTTCAGCGTAAGAATGAAAACTGTTGCGCCTTCTCTCTCCTCCCTCCTTTCCTCTCCCCCTCTCTCTCCCTCTCCACAGCACAGCCCTTTGAATCTTCCTTGCAAGTGTATTTTCCTAAGCTCCAAGGGCCCCTTCTTTTGTTTCTGTAACTTGTTTCCTTAACCCATTTCTTTTATGGCTCACTTTTGCTGCCTCTGTAACTTTTAAAATAAACTTTCTCTTATTAAAAAAAGATTGAAAACTATAAAACTCAGAGGGAAACATAGAGGGAAAACGTCATGACATTGGCCTTGGCAATGATTTCATGGTTATGACCCAAAAAGCACAGGTGACAAAAGAAAAAAATAGACATTTTGGACTACCAAAATTAAAAGCTTTGTACATCAAAGGACACTATCAACAGAGTAAAAAACAACTACAAATCACATATCTGATAAGGGGTTACTACCTAGAACATACAAAGAACTACTACAACTCAACAACAAAAAAATCAACCCAATTAAAAAGTGGGCAAAAAACTTGACTAGACATTTCTCCAAAGAATGTATTGAAATGATCAATAAGCACATGGAAAGATGTTTAACATCACTAATCATTAGAGAAGTGCAAATCAAAACTACAATGAGATACCTCCTTATACTGTCATGGCTATTGTGGATGGAAAAGGGAGTTCTGCAATAAAATTGACAAGTACAATGACAGAAAGTAACCTCACAGGTGACCTGGTCATAAATTCCTAACTGGGAAGGTCATGGGGGTAGTCACACACCAAGCATGTGACTTTTTTAGGAAAAGTTTTATCTTTGACTCAGGCAGGCCCAGTTCATTGTTCTCATACATCTGGGTTAACATGTTACTGGACAGGAACCTGGCCTGCAGCAGGTCTGTCTTGGGCTGGCTGGTAAATATGTGGGTTCTTGACTTCGTGTAGGAAAAATTTTACAACAGAAGTCCAGGTGACTTTGAGGGTATGTTTACTAAAGCTGGGGACAGTGAAACAAGGAAGGGCTTAGGGTAGAAGAAGCAACAGAAAAGCCTAGGTGGGCTGCTTTGGCTCCCTGGGAAGTCAGAGAAGAGGGGCTTTGGAGACAGGTTCAGGGGGTTAGCCCAGGACGAGCTGCCGCTGCCCATTGCTCCCCTGGTTGCAAGTCTCATGGGAACCCTTAGAGTTTAGGTGATGCAGGCCTGTGGGGGAAGAAGGGGGAGAAGGGGAAGGTGTGGGCGTACTCCTGGGAGGGAGAGGGCTTATTATTGTTTTAATTTTTATTTCCCTGTTTTCTACTCAGATTAAACATCTTCTCCAGATTGTTGGACTTTTCAAGTTCCCTTATTATAATTCATTTGCTTTTGTCCTTTGGCCTGTTTTTCCAGTTGATTGTTAATCTTTTGATTGTGGAATTGTGAGAGTTTAAAAAAAAAACTTGCTTATTCGTTCTTTTTTTTGGTTGCTGTTGATGTGTTGCAAATGTTTCCTCATAATCTGTCATTTTTCAATCTGAATAATGATGTTATTTGTCCATAGAAAGTTTTAAATTTTGAAGGAGTTTTATATTTTGGCCTGGAAATGTGCTTCTGGGGAGACATGTGGTCTGAACCAGACCTCAGGCCCAACCCATTGCTCTGGCCAGTCTTGTCCTCTCCCGATTCTCCAAGCTGCATCCTTAGCTCTCTGCTCCAGTACGTTCCTGGAAGCTCCTTTTGAGCATGTTTTGAAGCAGGCATGGTTTATCTAATGGGATAAACCTGGCTGAAGAGATTAACGAGGTGTCTTGTGGATCCCACTTTTAATCTGTTGCCTTCAGGCTGTCCCTTCTTGGCTGAGAAGGGAGCTACAGGAACGACACCAAGGACTGGCCCGTTCATGAACTATGACTACTGAGTTCATGAGGGTCCCAGGCTAGAGGGTCAACATGGGCAGCCCCCAGAACAGCTCCCTGCAACTCCGACTGTCTGCACCCTTCCCAAGGCCCTGAGTCTTCAAGCCCTGAGTTCATCGAGGTCATAAGAGGCAGCTGGGCTGTGCTGCCCAGACAGCACCCTGCAAGCATGGTGCTGCTGAAAATCAAATTTGACCAGAAGAAGCGGATCAAGTTGGCCCAAGGGCTCTGGCTCATGAACTGGCTCTCCGTGTTGGCCGGCATAGTCATCTTCAGCCTAGGGCTGTTCCTGAAGATCGAACTTCGGAAGAGGAGCGATGTGATGAGTAATTCAGAGAGCCATTTTGTGCCCAACTCCTTGATAGGAGTGGGGGTACTGTCCTGTGTCTTCAACTCACTGGCTGGCAAGATCTGCTATGATGCCCTGGACCCTGCCAAGTATGCCAAGTGGAAGCCCTGGCTGAAGCCATACCTGGTCGTCTGCATCCTTTTCAACAGTGTCCTCTTCCTGGTGGCCCTCTGCTGCTTCCTCATGCGAGGCTCCCTGGAGAGTACCCTGGCCCATGGGCTCAAGGACGGCATGAAGTACTACCGGGACACAGACACCCCCGGCAGGTGTTTCATGAAGAAGACCATCGACATGCTGCAGATTGAGTTCAAATGCTGTGGAAACAACGGCTTTCGGGACTGGTTTGAGATTCAGTGGATCAGCAATCGCTACCTGGACTTTTCCTCCAAAGAAGTCAAAGAGTGAGTGGTCTCTAGACCTGGGACCAGAGCCATCTATGTGGGGAATGGAATCCCAGTGGTTTTTCCTCCCCTTTGGGTGCTCCGTGTATTCAAGTTATTAATGTGCATATGAGGCTGTATTTGGTTGGACCATATGGGATTGCTGATATTCCCACATTTTTGACCTATAAAGATGGCAGCTTCATATGGCTCAGCCTAATGTCTGGCTATGGTGGGAGGAAGGTGTCAAGTTATATAGGCTGATGGGATAGGAGTTCCCAGGGAGGAAGACCCAGCCAGGAATGTGTGTCTGCTTCATACAGTAGAAACTGGGCGTTCATAGAGCACATATGCTGAGATGTTACTTGGCTAACTTACTTGTCTCATTCACTCAGCGTACAGGGATTCAGTCCCAGAAGCTTAAACTTCCTCGTTAGTTCCTTTGTTTTCCAACCTTTGGATCCTGAGCATCTACTCTCAAACTGTCTGTCCTTTGGTGTGGTGGAAAGAGCCGGGGACAGGGCAGTCAGGAGGTCTAGGCTGTGGTTTTGACTCTGTTGTTAATTAGCTGGTGACTGTGGATAAGTGACTTGCCCCCGGATCCTCGCTCACTCGCCTTTTAAACAAAGACACTGAAATAATCTTGGGGTCACTTCCTAGTCCTGCGTAGAGCCTGGCATACAGCAGCTGCTCATTAATTGTTTACTTCTTAAATCATAGTAGTGCAACACTATTCAGTGTTTCTGTAGTATTCTTGGCACGTGTAAATATAAAGTCCTGGGGTGGGATGTTGGAAGTGGTGAGAAAGAGGATCTCACCCCCCCGAGCTAGGGACTCAGCACGCGCGCAGATGCCAGCACACGGCTCTCCCAGGCAGCCACCACCACGGGTCTCGTGTCATTTTCCAGGGACAGGGCAGCCTACTCAGAGCCTCTTCTTTCTATCTAACCCTACCTGTTCCCCGAGAGGTTCAGTTGATCATCCAGGTGAGCTTTCCTGTGAGTAAGGCTGGCGAGCCCTAGAGGGCTTGCAGGCAGGGTGTTGGGCACACTGGCAGCAGGCGCGGCTGAAGTCCAGATGCTACCACCAGCAAGTCCGGAAGGCTGCGCCTCAGGCAACAGAAGTCAGGGTGAAGGTCACTGCTGGGATATTCTTTTCTTTCTTTCTTTTTTTATTTACTTATGAGAGAGCAAAATGTCGATCTGTTGTTCCACTTATGTGTTCATTCAGTGGCTGATTCTTGTATGTGCCCTGACTTCAGCCTTGGCTTACTGGGACTGAGCTACCCGGCCAGGGCTGGGATTTTATTTTCTCTGTGGGTGGGGATCGCTGCTATAAATCCCCAGTCAAGGAGACATTTGTAAACTGCTCTGCCCTTCCAGGTGACATGCAGAAAGAGCACAAGAAGGCCTGATCTATATGTTTCCCCAGGAGGGTGTGAAGCCAGAGAGACAAGCAGAATTCCTGGGGATGGGGGCAGGGGAGGGGGGTGCTGATTCTAGAGCCAGTCTTTGTGAGCAGATAAGGGGCTTTTTGTCTTTTCCTGCCATTTTCCTTGATTGCCTTCTGCACAGGGCCAGTCCTTAGAGAGACTATAAAATCTCTCTGTAATCTGCAATCCCCTTTTGTCCCAGAGCAAAGGAAATCTTCAGGTTGTTACAATCCCGGTGGTCAGCATATCCAAATTTTCAGGCAAACATGTGAAAATATCCTAACTCTACTGATTTAGAAAAAAGTGTCTCTGTTACACACACACACACACACACACACACACACACACACACGAATTTGTGACAACATTAAAAGAAACAAAAACAGGAAAAGAATTCAAGTCAGATTCTCATCCACAACTAAACATGACTCGCTTGAATGTTTTTCACATTTCATTCTAGCCTTGTTAACATCTACTTAATAACATACATAGTGTAACCATGGTATAAACACAACTGAGTGCCCCATTTTGTAATTTGATAGTATAACATTTACATAATGTTCAAAAAGATAATTTTTTTCCCAGCATCGTTGAGATATATTTGACAAATAACATCGTGCAAGTTTAAGGTGTACTTTGTGTTGATTCAATATATTTATATATTGCAAAATGATTATCACCCTAACCTTAGCCAGCACCTTCATTATGTCATATGATTAGCATTTCTTTTCTGAAGTGGACATGTAAGATCTACTCTCTTAGCAGTTGTCAGGTCTATCACACAGCCTTGTTAACTATAGCCGCTATGCTGAACATCAGTTTGTGTACTTCGACCAGCATCTACCCTTTTCCCCTGGCCCCGGAGACCACCATTCTAGTCTGTTTCTATGCATTCGGGTTTTAGATTCCATATATGAGTGATATCATAGAGAATATGTCTAAAATGATTATGCTTAATGGTTGCATAATATTCCACTGAACAAGTGGACACAGGCAGGCATTTAAGTTGTCCTTAATTATTGCTGGCTTTTCTCTGCAGCATCTTCTGGGCTATAATTCTGAGGAAACAGAGGCACAGAGAAGCTGGGCTGGGGCCTCACTGCGGGGAGGGCAAAGGAACAGTGTTATTTTTCACCAAGATCTCTTTAAAAAGGAATTCTCTTTCTTCTCCCTTTTTCTTCTTCCTACCAAATTTGGATGAGCAGGAAAAAGCCTTGACCCGGAGGACTCTGGGAGGTGGTCCCCGGAGCAGTGAGCTGCTCAAAGGATGAGAAGTTTGGAAAAAATGCATCCAGGTTCTCTGGTGCATCAGGTGTGGGCCGTGTCTGGTGCCCTCGTTGGACTGGGCGAGAGAAAGCTGAGGTGCTCGCCCTCCAGCATTTCCAGCCCAGCTTCCAGGAGGAGGAGCTGGGTTCCTGCTGGGCTCCCCAGCGCCACCCAGTGCTCACCCCCTCCCTGCCATGAGCTTGTCGCCTCAGCAAGCATGGCAGGAGGAGTTGGCTGAGTTTTCGAGATTTCTTAGGAGAATCTTTAAGATGAAGGTGTTTCTGAAGCCTCCTGATCTAAACAATGAGATCAAATAGGAACAATTAGAGACTTCTACAAGAGTTTACAAGCTTTCTGGTGGCTCTGTCCCAGGCAAGTAGCTGTATGGTGGCACTTCATCTCCAGCCTGCCCATCACTAGGTTACCAGGTGGTTTGGGAGGGAAAAATGTCCTCATTTTTTTCTGTACAAAACTTCTCCTGGGGGTGGGGGTGGGGGGTGGCAGCGTGTAATTTTTTTTAGGTGTTGTCATCTTTATTTTATGGATGAGAAATCTAAGCCACAGAGAGATTAAGGGACATGATTAAACTCACCAGCAGGAATGGGGGGGGGGGGGTTGAATTTTTTTTTTAAAGCAGCTTTATTGAAATATAATTCACACAACATACAACTCACCATTTAAAGTGGGCAATTGAATAGTTTCTGGTATATTCACAAAGTTGTGTAACCAATACCACAGCCAATTTTAGAACACCTTCATCACTCTGAAGAGAAACCCCATAGCCTTTGGCTTTCCCTCCCCAGCCTCTGATAGCCCTGCCCTGCGGAACCCCTAATCTCCTTTCTGTCTCTAGAGCCTTCCCTGGTCTGGACATCTCATTTGAATGGAATCATATATTATTTGTCCTTTTGGGTCTGGCTTCTTTCACTTTGCATAATGCTTTCCAAGTTCCCCTGTGTTGCAGCACGTGTCAGAACTTCCCTCCTTTTTAGGTCTGAGTAATAAATACCCCGCTGTCCGGAGTGCCAGGTGTTAGTCCTGCCCCTGCCACTCTCCTGCATCTCCTTTCCAGCGGTGTTAAAGTGTGCCTTTGTACGGATTCGGTGGTAAACAAATCTTTGTTTTCTGACTGAAACTTCTAATTCTCCAGACCACTTTGAGAGGTGGGGGTGGGGACAGTGTCTCACTATCCTGCATCTCCCTGCCCTTCTCTGCCTGGTTCTCCACTTTCTTCTCCAGAGGAACAGTGGACGGTGTTGGCAGAGATAATGCAGGCTCAGAGGGACATCTGTGGGTTAAGACTGGATTCCAGCACTTCTGTGTGAGGGTCTCAGATAATCAGGAGGCAGCCCCACAGACACCAGACACAGGCTCCCCGTGGCCTCTGGCAAATGGGCGAGGTTCTAACCTTTGGCTTCTGTGTTTACCTTCTCATGCCCTCCCCAGCCTGGGAGAGGGGGACAGACACACTGTTATAACTGTGGGCTGGGGGGGCTCAGAGGGAGGAGCTGAGTCTAGGAACTGAGTCTTCAGAACTAGGTTTCTGGATTTGTAGTTCTCAACCAGTGCCTTTATTTCTTGCATTTTCAACTTTTATTACAAAATATTTCAAGCATTCACAGAAATAGATTATAATGAATCCCCATCACCTAGCGTCAACAAATACAAACATTTTGTCTTTCTTGTTTCATCGACACAGATCTTGGACATTGTTTCCCTTTACCTACAAATGTTTTAGGAGGCATTTCTTTTTTTTTTTTCTTTTCCCCCTTTCTTTCTTTTTCTTTCATACTTACCTGAGGATACGCTTATTGACTCCAAAGTGAGGAGTAGTGAGGGAGAGAGAGAAACATTGATGTGAGAAACATCAATTGGTTACCCTGAACTTGAAACCTAGGCATATGCCCTGCGCAGGGATGCTTTTGGTGTAATGGACGATGCTCTAACCAACTGAGCCACAGCCAGGGCCTTTAGGAGGCATTTTATAAGGGTGACTTGTTTTTTTTGTTTTTGTTTAACATGAGCACAATATTAATCATTTCAATAAAATTAACAATAATAGCATCTAATACCCAGACTGTTCAATATTCTCTGATTGTCTCAAAATGTCTTTTCCAGTTCGTTTGTTCAAATCAGGATGCAAACAGAGCCCATACTTTGCACTCAGTTGGTTGGTCTCCTAAGTCTCTTCTCTGTAACAGTTGCCTTTCTTATGCCGTGTGTGTCTTGGAGAAACCAGGCCATTTGTCCTGCAGAATTCCCCTCATTCAGGAGTTGGGCAAATGGAGCCAAGGGGTCTTCTAACTTGTTTTCTATGCCCCAGTTCCCCAGACAGAGAGCAGTCAGGGTCCAGGGGTGACTGGATTTAGGTTTAGTTTTGGCAAGAACACTGCTGAAGGGGCTGCTCTGGGCATCTCACTACGTCACACCAGGAGGAACATGAGGTCTTCGGCCTGTTTATAACAATTCCTTTAATAGGTTCCTAGTTTCAAGAAGGGCAAAGCTTCAGTGTTTAGGGGTGAGAGGCAGACATGAAGGAGCTCAGAGGCCTGGACACCAGGAATTATCCGCCAGGAAGGCCTGGCCTGGGACCTCAGACTGAAGGAAGAGCTGGCACTGAACTCTCTCACTTTACTGTCCTTCAAGGGAACCCACTGGCTATGGGCATCTGCTCACTCATCTGAACAATTTACAAACATCTCAAGAAGTCTAAACCTTGGCTAGAAACTCCCTGAGGGCAGAGCCAAGTCGTCTCCCCTCAGACTGGGGCTCCCTGAGGGCAGGGCCGTGTGTCCCCTCAGGAAAGGGCCCGGGTCAGCACGGGGGAGGCAGGCCTGGCTGGGGGTTGGGGCTCTCCTGGGCCCCCAGTCTGGAACTTCTTGGGGTCACACCTCTGGAATTAGTTTTTGCTCCCTCCAGAAGCATCGTCTTGTTGACTCAGTGCTTGCCCTGTTTCCAACCACAGATTAAGGCCGCACACAGCCTCTTAAGACAAAGCCAGGCAAAGACTGCCCCTCAGGGAGAGAGCTGGCTATTTATAGCAGAGTAGTTCTCAGGCTGCAAATCTCCTCTGCTCAGGCTCAGCAGGGCTTGTAAGGGTCTTTATTAAGGTAAAGCCTGTGAGCTAACCCTGTCTCCCATGGCCGAGCCACACACAACTTGGGACAATCATCATGTCAGAGTTTTCCTGGAAAAACCAACACAATTTAGTCAGTGAATCAATGAATCAATAAGGAAAGTCACATGGAAAGGAGCACAGCCGAGGACAAGAGGGAGACAGGAATGTAAGTGTTAATGAGTTAGATCCCAACAGAACACTAGCTATAGACACCTGCGGAACCTTGGTGACTCGACCTCTAGAGCCCGAGTCTTCTTACCTCATCATGAGAAATGGCAAGATAAGTATCTGACAGGGCTGCGGTGGAGAGTAAATGGGATAATACACAGAGAGCACCTGGCATACTGCAAGTGCAGTATAGTATTAGTGTTTCTTTTTCTGTTAGGCACAGATGTAAAGTCCTGAAGGTGTTAAGCGGGGACCTAAGAAGGGGGAGACCTGGTCCTGTCCCCAGGGAGGCCTGGTCTGAGGGGAGACACGGCCGTCCAGGAGGCCATCCTGCAGACTGAAGAAAGATCAGAGCCTCTACTGGCTTCAGCCCACAGAACTGCAGGCCTGGCCCTCACTTCAGATACATGAGGCAGGTCTGCAGGCATTACCCCAGCTTAGGGACACCTGGGGATGCTAAAGGTTAGATCATGGTGGATACAAAAGAGCTGCTGGGACAGGGATTAGGAGAGGGAAGTCACACTTTCTTAGGAAGTTTAACTAGAAAAGCCAACTGGCAGGAAAGGTTTGAGTGACATTGAGGAAACTCTGGAGGGGAGGCCAGCTGCCCTGGATTGGTCCTTCCACTCACTTCCTGCGTGGCTTTGGGCGAAGCCCTGCCCTGCTTTGGGCCCACTTCCTGCTCTGCAGAACAATCTGGTGGTTTGCAAGGTCCCATGGAGACGGCCGATGGCCGTAAGTGGGGAGAAGCCGCCAACATTCTTTGGGGTCTGGGTCAAAGTGCATTACTTGCATTCTCATTTAAACCTCCCTACACCCCCCGACAGGGTATGGTTACCTCCACCTCACACAGCTGCGGAGGGATGAGTGAAATGCAGATCACAACTGTGAGGTGCCCGGAGGGCACTGGGAATGGCCCAGCTGGGACACTATACTGCCGGGGGTGGGCTCAAGGGGCAGCCTGCCAGTCAGGAAGAGGGGTGACCAGCACTGGAGGGTGGATACCCTGGTCGTGAGGAGGTCGTATTGGGGCTGGTCTCGGCCTGAGAGGGTAGTGTCTGCTCAGTTGTGCTGAGGGTTCTGGCCCTAAAGAACGGGGCAGATGCCGCTCACGCGCAGTCAGTAGGGCTGGAGTGAGAACGGTGGCAGCTGCTTCTGTGGGCCAACAAATGTCTAACAGTCCCCATTGCAGCTGGTGATGAGCCATTCTTACAGCTTCTTCACAGTTGGCAGAATGTATGCCACACACTCAAGTGTCTGTCCCCAGCAATGTAATGTGTCACGTTGTCACAGCCACTCCCTGAGAGCACAGGAAGCAAGTGAAGTCTCTTCCTCTGATTCCCGCCCATCCTTGGCCCATGACCTTGTGTTCACTGCTTGCTTACTATGTACCAAGCACTCTTTGCAGGGATTTCACATGTATCTCTTCATATTATCCTTATGTCAATTCCATTTTACAGATGAGGAAGCTCAGGTCTGGAGAGGTTAAGGGACTTGTTCAGAGGGATGAACCGGAAGTAAACCCAGGCAGTCTGCTCTTCCCACAGGGACTGCCTGTGCAGTCAGGGCCACCCACTCTATGGGTGGTGGGTCCTTTCCATGAAATGGATGTTGGTGTAGAACTGTGATCACCATAACCCGGGCGAGGACTGTTCTGGAACCAAGGAGGCCACATTGCACAGAGCTTCCGTAAGGCTAATTATATTGGACAGCAAAGGACAGTTCACTGGAAAGGGATCATAAATGGATTTTTTTTATTGTCTCAAGTTTTATCAAGTAAAAATATGGAACACTTCATGAATTTGTGTGGTATCCTTGCACAGGGGCCATGCTAATCTCAGTATAGTTCTAATTTTAGTATGTGTGCTGCTGAAGTGAGCACCACAGATGGCTCTTAAACATCCCGAGAGATACTCAACTTCCCTCATAAAGAGAAAAGTGGAAATTAAAACCCTGAGATACTATTGTTCATGGGTCAGCTTTCATTTTTCTATCATCAAACCCGTGGGGGCTGACTGTGGGGGCAAGCTCTCTCACGCGTGGCTGGCGGGGTGTGACCGCACAGCTCCGGGGAGAAATGCAGGAGGGGCCTGGTGCCGTCACAGATGGGCCCGCCCTCTAAGTGCAGGGATGCCTCTTCTAGGGATTTACCCTCTAGGTTGGGTCACAGTGTGCGAGGTGACCCATGTCCACATTTGTATTAACGGGAGGCTGGGAAACCCCAAGTGTTCATCATGGGGAACGGCCCAGTACCCCAGGGAACATCCACACAATGGACACACCATGCAGCTCATTGAAAACCCGAGACTACTCCCCACTGAGAGATAGAAAACATCTCTGAAGACACTGGAAAGGGAAAAAAAGAAGGCTTCAAACAGTATGTATATAATGCTGCCACTTGGGTAAAAAAACCCCAAACAAACACTAAGAATAAAAAGGTTTGCAGAATCCGTGTTTGCCTGTCCCTGCGTGAAGCCTCTCTGGAAGGACAGACGAGCTGGCCATAGTAGGGGGACTAGAGGCCCATTTTACTTATTATTTTACAAAGCAAACATTTATTAACACATGACATCATGAAATGATTTTTTTGTAGAATTTCTAAAGAAACAAATTCAAGACAAAAATTCTTCTAGTCGGTAACAAAATAATCCATCATTCAAATTCCTTCTTGTTAAGATGACTTTACTCCATGAAACAGTGCATCAGTTGGGCAGGTTCATTTTCTTACCAAGAATAAAATGGTTGTGTGACAGTTACTATTTTGTTGTTATTGTTGTTCTGTAAACACAACTAGGATACGCTGTCAGAGTTGAATCTGAAGTAGTTCAGTACTGCTGTCTTTAAGAGCAGGTGTGAAATGTGTCACCAGCACCTAAAACACGCACACCGGCTCTGTAACATGCTACAAAGCAGAATAAAACGAGCATGCAGGAAGGAAGTCTTCCCTCATCAGTTTCTGGCACAGTGTAGCTATGTCTCCATTCTGGAACTTATAGATCTATAAGTTCTTTTCTCTTAGAAGTTTCTCTTAGAAATAGAAGTGTTTTCACAGCAAGTTAATAAATTAAAATGTAGAAAAACTGGTAAACAAAAGAATCATGAGATTTTATTTAGAAGCTAAACACGAACATCTTTTAGAGTATAATTATTTCAATGCGCACTGTTGAAAACAATTTATATTTTAAACAATTACAGGCTTTCTATTCTTGTGTTGTAAAAGTCTGCTGCTCTTATGGAATGCATTGTTCACATACAACTTAAATAAACCTTTTTTTAAAATTTAAGATAATATGTACACAATCAGATGTGCAAATCTTAAGTGTGCAGCTCGATGAATTTTGACACATAAAGGTGCCTGGATAACCTTGCTCAGGTCAGGCAGAACACACGCAGCCCATCTGATGGGGAGGAGAGGCCTTTCATTGCAAAGATGTCTCCTGCTTTTGAATTCTGAACCCACGTGAACATATAATGTGCTCTAACCGAATACAGGCATAAATACAGAAATTCAGAAGTGACGAGGGCTGCATCCTTTAGGTAAGGAGCTCCCACCCCCCTGGACAGAGTTCACATGAATGGTGAGCAAACTGATGGCAACAACAGTGCCTGTCTCGAGCCTCATTCCCTGCACCAGCCCTGGAAACATCTATTGAGTAGAAGGGTGTCTTGAAAGTGACTTGAAAAGGAGAGATGAAGGTGGAGGTGGGGTTGGGGGCTAAAGTCTGATGGTCACAAATACTAGGCAGAGTCTTGTTCCACGGCCACTGCCTGTCCTGTTGCTCCTACCAGCCTGCCATGGTTGTCAGGAATTGCTGCACGCCAGGGAGGTCGGATGACCTCCACATCCCCTATTTACTGGCTTCCTGGTTTGTCATCTATCTCAACCCTCTAGAATACAGGGTCCAGGAGGGCAGGAGCATTGCTTCTCTAGGGTCACTGCTCTATCTTCAGTGCCTCAAACAGTGACTGGCACAGCAAGTGCACAGCAAATATTATTCAGAGAACACATGAATGAATGAACAGTGTAGAGGGGGGATGGGAGGCACTGGTACCTGGTGAAAAGTCTGAGAAGCCCCCCTCAAGCTGTTTGTTTTCCTTCCAGTCGCATCAAGAGCAACGTGGATGGGCGGTACCTGGTGGATGGTGTCCCCTTCAGCTGCTGCAACCCCAGCTCACCGCGGCCCTGCATCCAGTACCAGCTCACCAACAACTCAGCACACTACAGCTATGACCACCAGACAGAGGAACTCAACTTGTGGGTGCGAGGCTGCAGGGCCGCCCTGCTGAGCTACTACAGCAGCCTCATGAACTCCATGGGTGCTGTCACGCTCCTTGTCTGGCTCTTTGAGGTAGGCTCCTGGCCCGGGGTGAGTGGCAGGGGAAGGAAGAGCCACTCGCTCCATTTGGATTTAAACTAGTGGAAATATTATTCATGTGTTCTCTGAATAATATTTGCTGTGCACTTACTATGTGCCAGTCACTGTTTGAGGCACTGAAGACAGGGCAGTGACCCTAAAGAAGCAATGCCCCTGCCTTCCTGAACCTTACATTCTAGAGGGTTGAGACAGACGATAAACCGGCCAGGAGCACAGGCCTCCCCTTCTTGGAAGCAGCCCTCTTGCCTGGACATGGGTCATGAAGGCCCAGGCTTAAACTCTAGCCCCTCTACTTTCTTTTTGTTTATTTAGGTCCTATTACTTAAAAAATAATAATTCGAGCCCTGGCTGGTGGGGCTCCGTGGACTGAGTGCTGGCCTGTGAACTGAAAGGTCACTGGTTTGATTCCTGGTCAGGGCACATGCCTGGGTTGCAGGCCAGGTCCCTGGTTGGGGCCGTGAGAGAGGCAGCCAATTGATATTTCTGCCACACAATAATGTTTCTCTCCCTCTCTTTCTTTCTCCCTTCCCCTCTCTCTAAAAATAAAAAATATCTTAAAAAACAATTCATTGAGGTGAAATTCATAGGATATAAAATTAACCATTTTGAGGTGAACAATTCAGTGGCATATAGTACATTCACAATGTTGTGCAACCACCACCTCTATCTAGTTCCCAAATACCTCCATCACTCCAAAGAAAACCTCATACCCCTTAAGCAGTCACTCCCCCTTCCCCCAGACCCTCACAGCTTCCAATTTGTGGTCTGTCCTTGTGCATTTACCTATTCTCAAATTTCATATAACTGGAATCATACGAGGCCTGTCCAGAAAGTATCCAGCCATGTACTATGAAAAAGAGACATTTATTGAACATGATAGAAGATACAAGAGACATTGTACATAGGACAATGACACCTTAGTCCCCTTCAAAGTTGGCACCTTGGGACCTCAGTTCTCCCAAATGCCATCAGCTGCCCTGTCATATTTTCGTGAATCTCATCAACGGTCTGAAATTTCTTCCCTTTCCAAGGTGATTTTAGTTTTGGGAAAAGCCAGAAGTCACAGGGTGCCAAATCTGGGCTGTAGCGGGGCTGAGTCACCTGGGTGATTTGATGTTTGGCCAAGAAGATCTGCACAAGATCTTTTGTGATGCATGAGTGGGCACACTGTTGTGATGAAGCTGCCAATCACCAGCTGCCCATAGCTGTGGCCTTCTGAATCATCTGAGTAGTTTTTGCAGAGAAATTTTCAAACTTATTGCAAAATTTGATGCAGATTCATTGCTCTACTCCTTCAGTCATTTTGAATGTGACGGCCAGACAGTACACAGGATCACTCAATAGCATCAACTGCCCCCACTGACTAGTACAGTGAAGTTGTCATTGTTCACACATGCGCATTCCAGTCTGGTCTCCCTGGCTGCCTGGTTACACTTATGTCATGCAAACTGTTCTCATTATATTAACAAATGGTTGGACTTTTTCTGGACAGACCCCCATATACCATGTGACCTTTTGTGTCTGGCTGTTTCATTTTGTACATTTTGGAGGTTCATCCAGTGCCTCCACTTGTTGATCTGAAATCTTGGAAGGTTATTTAACCTCTCTGTTATTGGGGGTTGACAGCACTTAGCTTTGGGACGACTGGGAGACAACAGATTACAGGTATGGGCGAACATTCAGTAAATGGGATCTATTTGGATTCGTGCTTCCCTGGAGATGTCAGCTTCCATTTACCTGTTATTTTAATTATTTGTGGCTTCATCTCATCTCAGCTGTAAAGCTTAACTCCTCTCTGTAGTTGCAGGGCTAAGAATGTAGCAAGACCTCAGTGAATGCTCAATTCATTTATTGAAGAGATTTTGCAAACCTAGCTTGCTCTGGGCGCTGTCCTGGGTGCTGAACAAGAGCGTGGGTTAGTGAGTGGTAGACCAAGGTGGCATGGGGTGATTCGGCTCCTGCTTTGAGCTGAGAGCAGAATATCCAGATTCCAAATTCAAAATGTACAAAATCAGAAACATTAGGTGTGGAAACTTTCCATCAGAGAAGGTTCGCTGAAAGGTTCCAGTAAGTAAGTCTCTTAGTGCGATGGAAATTCTCATGTAGCTGTGCCCTTGGCTGAGACACCCCACTTCTAACTCACCACCTCCCACTAGAAGGCCTACACCTCCTCAGGGTGGGGTGGGGAGGGAGGGCTTCTTTTAATGTTGAGGCAAAGTCTTGGGAATGAGTGCGCAGAATGAGGAGAGAAGCTTACTGCGAGAAGGTTGGAGTCTCACTAGCTGCCTCCCAGGGTACCCACCTTTACTTTATCTAGATACTGCATAAGGTGAGAGCCAGCTCACTGTGAACAGGAAGCTTGAATGCCCTGACTTTAACTGGAGGCCTTTAGTGGGCAGAGTTTTGTGATGGGCACGAAGGTGGCTGGGCTAAGACAGAATTCTGCCCTGAGCCTTGTCCTCCAGGGCTTCACAATCCAGTTAGGAGATGACATCTAACTCATGAACCCAAAGGAGAACAATTACCAAGTACAACACTCGTTGCAGCTGTGGGCCTCCTTTAGGAAGGCAGGAGGGGATCACAGTGGGTACATGCACACCAGAAGGACTTCCAGGAAGAGGTAAGTTTTTCCACTGTTAAAAATATTAAACTTTTGCCCCGGCCAGATGGCTCAGTTGGTTAAAGTGTCATCTTGTGTACCAAAAGGTTGTGGGTTCGATCCCTGCTCAGGGCACATACCTGGGTTGCAGGTTCAATCCCTAGTCGGAGCTTCTATGGGAAGCAACCAATCAACATTTCTCTGTCATATCAATGTTCTTCTCTCTCTCCCTCCCACCTCTATAAAACCAATAAAAAACATATCCTTGGGTGAGGATTAAAAAAAAAAACCCAAAATGTTAAACTTTTAATTGATGATACCAATAAGAAAAACCTAAAACTCTATTAGTTACTGTTACCGCCTCCTATCATAATTATAAAATGCCCCCAGAGCATTCATTCAAGAGATGCAGCCCTACCACCAGCCGTTGCTGTTCCAGGGGCTGGGATACTGGGCGAACAAGGTGCGTCAGGGTCAACCCTGCCCTCGGGGGGGGGGGGGGGGGGGGGCGGTCTCCAGTGGCAGGGCCAGCCCTTTCACAGGGTTTGCTATACCCTAAAAGGAGAGGCGCAAGACAGCAAACAGAAGTCTAAGGTAGAAACAAGCGGCTAACCCAATACATTATTAGGGAACTGAAAACAATACTTACCATGCTAACTAGTAACTGGTACAGTTGACACTTCTATTCATCCTCACTATAGCAGGTGCCACGCTCTGCACAGTCTGAAGCATCACAGCACACATGTGAGGCAGGCAACATTTCACCTAAAAGTTTGCAAACCAGATAAGTAAAGAGAGGTTTCTTTGTCACATGGCTGGCTAAGTGCCAGAGCTGGGATGTGAACCCAGGCATTTTGGCACCACAGTCTGCCCCAGTGACTGCTAGCGAAAAAATCCAAATAAATCACCCACTCACTCTCATATCACTGAAGGTAACAGAAGTAGAGGAAACCACATAGTATACTGTTTGCAGAAAAGGAGGTCACTGTTTAATTCCTTCCAGCAGACAGTGAATACCCAGTATGTGCCAAACAATGTGCTAGGATCAGGACGGGGGCACAGGGAGAAGGAGCCCAGGACTAATGCCCCCAGGACAGGAGAGACCTGAGAGGAAGGGGAAGGGGAATGAAGAGCAGGGACATGCACCAAGAACTGAAGCTGGATTAACAGGTGAATGTGGAGAGGAACAATGTTCCAGGCGTAGAAAACAGCACATGGTACCAGCTGGGGAAGAGAAAGGCTGGGCTGTGGCAGGATCCCAAGAAGCAGAGTGTGGCCAGAAAGGGAGAGAGGGGTAGATGAGGCTGGATGAGGGCAGCTGTCTTGAGTGCCCAGGCCAGGCTGAGGTAGACAGGTCCTCCCCAACCAGACTCACCAGAGCCCGCCTCATTTGAAGCAATGAACAGGCCTGTGGCTCCCATGATTTCCTGAGAGCTCCGTCCCCCAGCTACTTCTCCCAGATCTCCTCTAAGTCTCCTCTCCTCCCTCCAGGTGACCATCACAATTGGGCTGCGCTACCTACACACGGCACTGGAAAGCGTGTCCAACCCTGAGGAGCCCGAGTGCGAGAGTGAGGGCTGGCTGCTGGAAAAGAGTGTGCCGGAGACCTGGAAGGCCTTCCTGGAGAGCTTGAAAAGGCTCGGCAAAAGTAACCAGGTGGAAGCCGAGGGCGCAGGCGCGGGCCAGGCTCCAGAGGCTGGCTGAAGGCCCCAGGGTCCCTGCCCTCCTGAACAATGGGAAGTAGGGGACTACAAGGAATGTGGCACTCCCCTCATCCAATCTCAATCCCCCAGGGAGGGTGGCTGTCTTACAGAGACTCTCCTTGATGGTGGGACTGAAAGTTTAGGGTCCCTACAAGTATTTGGCTAACACTTGTTGAAGAACTGACTCAAAATGTGAGTGAATGAGCCCCCCTCAGGCCCACTGCTGTCGCATAGGCCCTCTTGATGGCCCCTTGGATGACGACTATGCCCATAACCCATCTCTCTCATGGCACCTGAGTTCATTTCCACCCCAAGGCTACTGGCCACACCTGAGGGCTACTTCCCTTTGATGAGTTTGCCATTATGAGCTCCAAGCCGCTTCATTCTATACCCAAAGCGTCACTAGGTGCATAAGCACAGGAGTCTGAAAAAAATGTATGGGCAATGTTGTCATTTAAAAAAAAAAAATGCCAAGGTTGACAGGGCAGCCATTTTGTTTGTTTAATGGTGGAAGGTGGGGAACAGTGATATTCTTCTAAGAGTATTGGGCTCTCCAAAGCAGTGAGGGCTCAAAAGAGGAATTCTTCAATCATGGGGCGAGAGAACATAAAGACGGGATTATTTCCCGCCACCAAAAATGTGGTTCGAGGCCTGTTCTTCTGTCTCATTCACATGCCCTCACTTAGCCAGGAGCGAGCCATGGCCTGAGGAAGTCAAGACATTGGCATGTTCCAGCCACATCCCACTCTGAAAGGATGCGTGAGCTCCTCTGGCTGTCCGTGGAAGCACTGGGTGGATGGCTGCCCTTCTGCGGAGAAGGGGCAGCAACCAGACAGGACGCTGCCCTTTGGAGACCAGGCCTCACCTCTTGGTGGCGCAGGGCTGCTCACACAGGTGGCCATGTCAGCTGCCATGGACAACGCTAAGTGTCTGCAGTGGAGGCCAGAGTCCCCTGGGAGCGTCTTCCTGTTTCTATCCCCAGATA
Organism: Pteronotus mesoamericanus; assembly: GCF_021234165.1. Classification (NCBI taxonomy): domain Eukaryota; kingdom Metazoa; phylum Chordata; class Mammalia; order Chiroptera; family Mormoopidae; genus Pteronotus; species Pteronotus mesoamericanus. The sequence continues at coordinate 12,319,479 of NW_026555085.1, read as the reverse complement.
CCCATCCTCCAAAGCAATGTTACTGGAATGCCTCTAAAGAAGATTCTTCGAGACAGCCCATCTTCCTGAGCTAGCAAATGCAACAGAAGTTTTCAGTTCCTTCAGGAAAAAGAGAGAAAGGACACTTTTTTTTTAGTTGAAGGAGAGAATGATTTCACTATCATCCTGAGTTTCCAGTGTGGAGAAAGTAAGACTCTTGGTGCTGCCTGGGGTTTGTTCTGCGGCTCTAACTCTCCAGGCCTAAGATTGATCAAAGATGTTTGGACACTGTCAGACTTTGGTCCCAGGTTTAATTTGCTTTCAGAGTCTCCTTGAGACCAAGGAGCGATCCACATTGAAAATGCTGAGGGAGTCAGCGGCCTCTGACGAGGGTTCCGGAGCCCTCTCCCCTCCTAGGGGTGCTGGGAGCCATTGCGAAAACGCTGCTCTAGGCCAGATGTGTAAACCATGCTGTTAACAGCTGTACAAACAGACATTAAAAAATATGTTCTATGAAAACCACTTTTGTGTATGAAAATGCCTGTCTTAGCCTATTCAACAGCATGTGCCACAGGACCCCCAATTCTACCTAATATTTTTTAACAAAACCAAATCTGACACTAAATGGAAGCACTGTTAATGATCAGGGTAGCTGTGTTTTGATAGCATTGGGGTTACCTCTCCTCTTTATGCTTTCTGTTACCTGCAACAGGTTATCCAAATAATCTCAGCATTTTGCCTGGACCAGAGCTGAATTTATCTAATATTTTAATATGTGGTATCTTGATTTAGTGATTTAAGTAAAAATTCCAAAACATTTCGCCCCCTGCTCTGGTCAAAACATATTTTGCCAAACAGAACAGTGTGAGCCTTGGTGGGGCCAGGTTATAGGGCGGATGCAAGCAACCTCAGGATCTGAGAGCTGTTGGGAGGGCCAGGGATAACTGATCCTCCCATACACATTACCAGCTGGTTCAGAGCAGACTTAGGGTGAGCTTCATTTTAACAGGTTTTCTCAGGGAGCCATAGTTGCCAGAGAAAGCTGGCCCATCTCTTTTGGTCATCTACCAGTGTCCAGCAAGACTCCGGTATCAGGTTCTTCCTTGTGTCTAACCTCAGTCTTTCCTTGGGCCAGTGCAAATTCATTTCACCCAAGGGACTCAGTCAATTTTCAAAGTCCTGCCAGCCTAGCCCTGGGGTAGGGTGAGAGGTAAAGACAGTGCCTTAGGACTTTTATTTTTAAAACCCTCCACAGTGAAGAATTATTTTGAGTATTTAGGAAGGTGTCCTCGAGTTTGTGAACTTAGCTCAATAACCCCATAGCCTCTTATAACCCTTTCATGCCTGGGACAGAGCCACCAGCAAGTAAACCCCGAATAACCTCAATACAGGTTAATAAGATTAGGAGCTTGCTCTGCACACTGCCCTGCCCCTCCTCGTCTGGGCACTAGTAATGCTAAGCCACATTCGCAGCTTGGACTGGGCGGGGTGGGAGAGGGGTGGGGACCTAGGCAATGAGAGCCTCTGACCTGCTACTGGATAAAAAGATAGCTTCTCTTTTCCCAAAGATGGCGCCCAAAACGAAGGAGGTTTTGCCCCTCCCAAAGCCGAAGCCAGAGCCAAAGGTTTGAAGGTGAAGAAGAAAGTGCTGAAGGGTCCACAGCTACAAAAAAGATCCACACGTTACCCACCTTCCGGAGGAGGCCTAAGACACTGCGGCTCCAAAGGCAGCCTAAATATCCTCGGAAGGGCGCCCTAGGAGAAAAAGGCTTGACCATTGTCCCATCCTGAAGTTCCCCTGACTACCGAGTCAACTATGAAGAAGACAGAATCAATGATACATTTATGTTCATTGTGAAGGTCGAGGTCAACAAGCACAAATAGGCTGTGAAGCAGCTCTATGACAGACGCGGCCAAGGTCAGCACTGAGATCAGGCCCAATGGAGAGAAGAAAGCCTACGTTTAACTGGCTCCCAACTATGACACTTCAGGTGTTGCCAACAAAATTGGGACCATCTAAACTGAGTCCAGCTGGCTAATTCTAAATAGAGAGCTTCTGATAACAGCATGGCCAGCCAGGGGCACTGTTAGGAATAGCAACATGGGGGAATAGTACATTTGTCTAGTGAGAGGGGATACCTTCCCAATCCTCAGTCAATTTGAGAGTGGCTTGAAAGGATACGTTCGTCCTAACTCCTGATAGCATTCTATCTTGTCCTCCAAACAGAGAATGAATAGATATAGTAAAGTTAAAAAAATGTTGTATAAGGGTGGTACAGAGTGGGTTAAGATGCAGGGGTGTCTAACCCATGGCCCAGGACAGCTATGAGCGCAGCTCAACACAGTATCATAAATTTATTTAAAACCTTTTTTTGCTCATCGGTTTTCATTAGTGTTTGTGTATTTAATGTGTGGCCCAAGACAACTCTCCTTCCAGTGTGGCCTCGAGGCACCAAAAGGTTGGACACCCCTGAATTATGAAGGAAAACTCCTAGCTATTTATTCAAAGGGAATGAAAACTTGGGTGTACACCATAACCTATACATACAAGTTTACAGTGGCTTTATTTATAACCACCAAAAATTGCCCAGAAGTCCTTCATCTGGTAACTGCATAAGCATCACCTGGTGAGCAAACACCTGAGATAAAGGATACATGTGTTGCTCTTTCATGTAAACTCATCTGCTGCATATGCACAATGGAATATGGCTCAGCAACCAAAAGAAACATGGATGACTCTCAAATGCATGTCTTCCTGTGAGAGACCAGACTCAAAAGGCTACATCAAATAAAAGGACAAAAAAATTTAGTGGTTTCCAGGAATCAGAATGGGGGAGGTGACACAAAGGGGCATGAGAGAGCTTGGGATGATAGAACTATTTTATTTCTTGATTGTGGTTGTTAAATAAGCCTCAAAAAACCTAACTTGAAAAACAACAGTAAGAACATATATGCATAACCCACAGACACAGACAACAGTGTGGTGATGGCCAGAGGTGGGGGGGGCGTGTTGCAGGGCCCGGGAGGAAGAGGGTGAATGGGGGGAAAGTGGGGACATCTGTAGTAATGCAACACTAAAAAAAAAGAAAAACAACAGTAGGAACAGAGCAAGGAGTGCATCAGAGGGCGTAATAAGCCCTGAACTGACGGCATGAGGACCGGGGAGGAGCGCAGCTGAAAGCAGCCTTGTGTAACCAGGGGGCAGCACAATGGAAACCTGGGGTTTTCGGTATGATGCTTTCCTTTCAAGAACATTTTGAAAAGTACAGCAGAGCTCTTGCGGGCAATGCCTCTCCCCCCCAAATACAGGAGGCAGCTCCCCTCCTACACGTTTCTCTCAGCAGAAAATGTCTGGGGAGCGCCTAAGAACAAGGACTGGGGTCAGGTAAAAATGAGCAAGAAGAGTTTAAACCTGGAGACAGGCCTTGGCGCTGGGAGCCCATTTTCCCAGAGATCTGAGGTCCATAATGGTTGAGAAAGGTCACAAGCTGTCATAGCCAATGAATATAAAACTTAATCAGCTGAAATGATGACCAAGCTTTCTATGGGAAGGTCAAGATTGTTTGGCTCATGGCCATACCTGACACTAATAATATAAGCATCTTAAATTTCAAGCTAATACAGATGTCCCACTTTATTTGTAGCAAGGTGACTTGGGGAACACTTCCATGGTACTTAACTGTGTGAAACAAAACAGAAAGAAAATGTAGACAATGTCAACACCTAAAGCATTTATTTGGATATCTTTAAACTCTTTACATATGATACATCCCAAATTTTACAAGTTTTCCACAGATATTAGTTATAGCCAATTTATTAAACAGATATGATTTTCCCTGATATGGAAAGCATGTTACATAAACATTTCCACAATAAACATAATACATGCGGAACAAATCATAAAGATCGTAAGATGATTCGTTAGGTAGGGAAGACAATTAGCTTAATGATGCAAACATTATTTCATCTTCTAAATTTATCTTCTGTCAGACTCTGACATTCTTAGAGAATGAAATCCAGGGACACCCTCTGCTAACAACAGGCTTCTGTGATGTCTGTCCCGAAAGCTGGAAAATGGTTGACTTGATGAAAATGTCCACAATACCTTTATGAGGGAGAGACCTGGTCTTTATCATTTTAGATTTAATCCTGGTGAACATTATTGAGAAAAGCCAAGAGAAGCTGAAATTAAAAGCTAAAGGAACAGGGATGTGACATTAAAATAATTATGCACCCACAGCCCTAACTGCCAGATCTTACTAATGGAGAAAAGGCCAGAAAAGGGTGGGGGGAGGCACTGCACTTTAATTTGGATTTTCTTCCTATAGGGTGAGAGACACCTCCTCTCAGCTGGGTGAGCCAGTCCCAAGCAAGAGGGGTCACGGTCATCCTTTCAGAAAACTACCTCGGAGGGGAAACAGTGAATGCAGCTTCTGCATCCCCGCTTATTTTAGCCTGAGGTCTGGATTTCTGATCTTCTTTCTGGGCACACTGTTGAGTGTACAAAGTCAAGTGCAAAGGAACTTTTAGACACAGTTCAAAGAAAAACACCGAGTGAAAGGGTTACTGGCATTGGCTGAAAAAAATCCAAGAGCCTCTGAATTTATTCCTCCACTAAATCTGCCATCACTCTCTGTGCGTATTCAAGCTCTTAGCACATGTACATCAAAAACCAGAGCGGCTGTGTGGTACTTAATAGTTATAATCTATTAGTTACAATCTAATAGTTGTAATATTAGTAAAAACAATAATGTTTAAAAAGAATAAAAAGCCTGGGCATACAGGCTGTCCCCAGGAATGCGCTAAGTGAGCCGGCAGGTCAACAGCAATCCATCTATTCCACGAAATGCGAGTAGGGATGGGGGTGTGGGAACCTCAAAACACGGTTTTTGTTTTTGGCCAGTGTTTGATTCTAGATGCATAAACTCTTCCATTTAGTCTTAGAAATAAGAGAATATATTATCTGAAAAATTAGGATACTCTGTTTTCAAAAAGCCCTTTAAAATGAGTTTTTTCTCTCAAAGCCAGAAGTCTTGCCGAAAAAGAAAAAAAGAAAAAAATTCCAACCTTCCACAGCTCTGAAAAGTACCCAGCATTCGAAGCAACAACCTTCTCCCCTTCCTCCCAGGGGTTCCTCAGGCACAGCTGCCCGCTGTCCTCCCTCAGCTGACGCAGGTGAGGGAATGCTGCTTTCCAAATCCGCTGCTCTGTTCTCAGAGGTAGGGTCCTGTCAGCAGAGGGGACACTGACCCAGTCCATGCTGAGAATCACCGAGAGGAACCAGGAAATGTGACCCAGATACATTACAGAGACTGCTTCCTCCTGCTGGTGAATCAGCTTCAGGCCCGAGTGCCCTGTGATCGGTAACGTACCGTGGCTCAGACTACTGGAACGGTCAGCTGCAGTCACGCTCGCAGTGGGGCTGTGTCCAGCTTAGGAAGAGAAGCTCCTCACAAGAAGTTATGTTTGAGGGAAACAGCAAACAGTGCAAGAAAATATGCTGACGGAAGATGATTTTCATCAGCCCATGGAGCCAGAGACTATAAAAATAAAACTGGGAAGAAAAGCTTAACTAAAGAATTTATTTCCAAATCCAGTAGAACTTATTTCCTATTCTTTCTTGAAAAGCTGCTAAGTTACAAAAATCCAAGTTTATGTTTTTGGTAGCGCAGTGATTATAAATGTTGCCAGTCAACGCCAACCAGTGTCTGATTTGCTTCCTGTGCGTGTCCAATTTCCTCTGTGATACTGTGCTGGTGCCAGAGCTTCTGAATCTTCTTAAATCGCTCTTTGCACAAATGTAAAGGATTTCCCCGTCTAGAAAGAAGACAGATGTCACTCTGGATGCACTCTGTTTATTCATTTATTATATCCCAGCCTTTCCTGGTTTTGGAAAAGTTACAAGTTACTGGTCTTAGATCTGCAAAATTTCTGTTTGGCAGGCGACTGTGGCTATTTAGACATTATTAACTTTGAAGGTTTGCTAGGAGGAACTGAAGGGGAATTGCAAGCTGAAAAGAAGAGGAAAATGCACACGAGCTATACTTCCTCAGACTGGTGTGGCAATGTCGGGGGAGGGGGTTGTTGCATAGGATGGTCTGAGTTGAGAGGCTAAAACTACTGATTCATTATCCATTTTGTTGATTAAATAAAAAAGAAAGGAGGGGGCAGGGGAGAAGATGAAAGGAAAATTACAGGGGTACGTATGTTCCTCAGAGGGCTGTCTTTCAGCCACAAAGACGAAGCAAAGCAGCCAAATCTGAGTAACATCTGGGTCTAATTTAACCAGAGCACAGGTTTTGGTGAGTTCACGCCTGGGACCTTTACTCTCAATTCACAGTGCATAACCCTCCTCTCATTCTCTAATCAAGGCTCCTCCTAAGAGCCCACACTCCTTAGAGAACAGGAAGACCCATCAACAGGTGGCATGTTCCTCTATAACCTTGCAGCCGAGCACCTGGGGTATCCCATTTACTTAGTCTGCCTCAGTTTCCAGGCCTTGAATTTCTGCTCCTCTGGATGGTTATACCTAAGTTAAAACTTTCACCTTCTTTGGGCAGAAAGAGATGGATGGTTTAATAGTATGTGAGAGAACTGCTGTTAGCATTTGCTTTATACCGTAATAGAAGTTACCATAAAAGTGACTGAGTTTCAAATACTGTTGTATTGCTCTATATGTCCTAAATCTTTGTCCCACAGATTCTTACGTAATAAGCTCATTTCTTATCAAGGAAGATTTGCTCACTTAGACCACTTGAAGAATACTGGGTCTCTCCATACAAAGCCACGCAAGTTCCAAGTTCCAATGGGCTATCCCTGCAGTGCTCTGATGCTGTAGATGCCACATGGCAATTCAAACAGCTCAGGTTCTCTGGAGTGAGGAATGGAAAGAAGCTGCACTATGTCCTGTTCTTTCCACTTATCTTTCCCGATGGCCCTCATGATATTCTGAAGCCTGGGAAGGGGAATGCCACACCAGGCAGCCAGGGTGCCTTCCTCGGAAGAACCCACAGACACCAGCTACCTCTGCGGGAACAGGAGCGCCGCAGCTGCAGGGGGCTGTGAGCAGACCGGCCTCGGGAGCGCATGGCTCACCACGCTCACCATGCACTGAAGGTTCTGGGGGCCCAGTGAGCCGACCCAGCCCCCTAGGACGGGAGCCCTTACCTGAGCCCCTGGTCAGTCTCTCCATAGTCATCAAGGTAAGGAGGAGAATAAAAACAGCCTTTGGTTTTGCCGGCTAAAAATAGCACCTGACATTCCCGTACTCTGTAGAGAGAGACCATTTACACATTACACATTACAATCAAGGTTTAGAGTCAGTTTCAAATGGACTGAAGGCTTACAAAAATAAATAAATAATGGCATTTACAGCAGAGACACAATAGTATTAACATATCTGCTAAAGTTTTAAAAATTACTAAAAGGGTTGTATTGTGAATCGATAGAGGAAGAGGAACATTGTGAATTAGGAATTGACAGCTCACATAATAATAGCATTTAAAAAACTAAGTGTGAGAAAATGAACTTCCTACACATAAGATAGCTACTTGTATTTTAACCACTATTATGAGGAAATTACTCTTTAAAAAACGGTACACAAACCTTGTGAATTAGGTTGACCTGAAACACAAAACAACACTGCACATGACCAACAGACTTTGAAATATGCCAGGGAGGGGACAGTGCTACTTTCACATTTTCCCTGTGGGCTATTTGAAAATGTGTCTCCTGATCCCTGAGACGTTTGTCAGGCACCAGGGAGTACTAAGATTGCTAAGATATGTAGATATGTCCCAGAGGAGCTCAAACACATGTCACTTCTCTCTTATCCAAACCCTGAAATGGTTTCCATCTCACTCAGAGATGACACTGGGACATGCTAGGAACCACGATTCTCTCCCACAATTCTATGCCAGTGACACCAGCCTCCTTGCTGTTTCTAAAATACGGTGGCACGTTTTCTGGCAATTCTGTACTTACTGCTCCCTTTCTAGAATGCTCTCCCCACTTCTTTAGGTCTTTCTTCAACAGTTACTTTTCCAGGGAACATTTCCTGGTTTCCTATCTAAAATTCAACCCCCCTGGAGGTGGAATTGGTAGGGAATTAATAAAGTTTGGGCCTTTTGTTAAAAACAAAAAAAAAAAGATGCTACTTCCTATTCCCCTCTGCACATAGCACTTTCTAAATTCTTATCAGTCTTGTTGATTTTCTATTTCACCCATTAGACAATGAGCTCCAGGAAGGCAGGGACTTTGATCTGCTTTGCTGACTGCTGTAGGCTTACTGCCTAGGGCACAGAAGTTCCCAGTAAGTACTTGTGGTGCACTGTTGAATATATACAACTATATACGTTGTCCTGTGATATGTATAAATCCCAAACCATGAATATACAATTAAAGGAGTAATTGTGACTAGATTTGGGTAGAAAATCTCATCAGACAACTGGAAGTTTCATATTAGAATGGCACTTGAGAAAAGCAGAACAGAATTCTCACAGGGGCAGGAATGATGATAATGCAAGAACCAACAATGAACAAGCGTGAGCCAAATCTGAGATGTGACACAAGGCTTCTCATGTTCTCCAAATGAATAAAACATGAGAACAGCAGTCTCAGAATTCTTTGCAATGCAGTAGTGTTTTGTGCCACCCTTTGACAGGCACACACTGTGGCAGATACAAAGCTAACAAGCTCTGTCCAGGGCCTTACCTCAGGAAGATGCCCACTCCAGAACCACAGGAGTAGGTGTGAGCCGTGCAAGCTCCCACATCCTCCCCTTCCAGTTCAGTCTGACAGCAGTAGCTCTGGGAGCACAGCAAAGTTCCACACACAAGGCACAGAGTTGGGGCTCGGCTCTTATCACCGCCTGATTTGGGGCACCTCCACAGAACAAAAAAAAGCGTAAGTCATTGCTCTACAAAAGAGAGGTTGAAGAGCTGACGGTAAAACCACGGTGGCTCTGGCTGGTGTGGCTCAGTGGGTTGAGTGCCAGCCTGTGAACCAGTAAGTTGCCAGTTTAACTCCCAGTCAGGGCACATGTCTGGGTCGCAGCCCTGGTCCCTGGGCACTGGGCTGGGGGGGGAGGGGCGGCGGCGGTGTGTGAGAGGCAGCCAACTGATACTTCTCTTGCACATCAATGTTTCTCTCCCTCTCTTTATCCCTCTCTCTAAAAAAAAAAAAAAAAAAAAAAAAAAAAAGAGAGAGAGAGAGAGAGAGAAAGATAATAAAATCTTTATTATAAAAAACCCAAACGCTGTGGAAAAGGAATTTTGCTCCACTTCTGGTCAAGAGGTGGTGTAGGCCGGCATGGCTCACTTCTTTGCACAACCACATCAAACTTACAACTAAAATATACTAACCATCACTTAGAACCATCTGAAATTGAGCTGAATGGAAGCCTGACAACTACAGGATTAAAGAAACCACATCTGTCCAGACTGCTAGGAGGGGTGCAGACACAGAACAGGCTGGTCCCTCACCCATGTGTGGTAGATAAAAATTGGAAGGCATATCTCCGGAGTGAGGAGTCCCAACCCACACCAGGCCCCCCAGCCCAGGGTTCCAGTGCTAGGAAGGTAAGTCGCCTCAACTACTGGCTGAAAAAATCAATGGGGATCGAGTTGGTGGGAGAAACTGCTGGGGCTTCAAGCAGTTCCTCTTGAAGAACCCGTACACAGACTCACCTACTCAGACTCCCTCCCTCTGAGCTCCAGCACCAGGGTGGCAGCTTGAAAGGCACCAGTGGTACACAGGGAGGAACGGAAGTCTCTGGCATCAAGGTGAGCAGGGGCCATTGTCCCCTTTATAAGCCCTTCCCCCGAATAGAGCAGGCAAGCTGGTGCCACATCTGAGACTCCAACAACCTGGCTAACACTGTTTGACCCACCTTGGAGATGCCCCAGAGACTCTGCCCCACCCAATTTACAGGACCACCCAAGCTGCTTTTCCGTAAATGGCTGATCCTGGCTCAGGTGTCACAACTTCCTAAGTCCTACCAAACAAGCAGCAGCTGCCCTCTGTGAGCACCAGTACCGGCACTAGCAACAGCCAGCCGAGATTCACAGCTTGGTTTCGCCTAACACAAGTAGCATCCATCTCAGGTTGCTTTATAGCTCAGGCAGGGAGGTCCTGGGCAAAACACAGGTGGGGACTGACCTTGGCCTGCACCACCTGGGAAACCCCAGGGCCAGTCAGTGCATGTTGGAGCACCACCCTACTCTAACTGAAATAAAGAACAATTTACAGGGAAACAACAGTAGAGTGGGTGACGCCAAAAATCAAATCAACTGATATGGATAAGAAAGTGAAAAACAACCAGTCAGAACAACAAGAAGAAAAAAAGAATCCAAAAAAATGAGGATAGTATAGGTAGCCTCTGAGACAACCTCAAGAGGACCAGCACTTGCATCATGGGGGTGCATGAAAGAGAAGAGAAAGAGCAAGAAATGGGAAATCTATTTGAAAAAATAATAAAACTTCCCTGATTTGGTGAAGGAAACAGACATGTAAATCCAGGAAGCACAGAGAGTCCCAAACAAGATGGGTCCAAAGAGGCCCACTCTAAGACACATCATAATTAAAATACCAAAGGTTAAAGATTAAAGAGAGGATCTCAAAAGCAGCAAGAGAAAAGCAGTTAGTTACCTACAAGGGAGCTCCCTATAAGACTGTTAGTGGATCATTCTCCAAAGAAACTTTGCAGGCTACAAGGGAATGGTGAGAAATATACAAAGTGATGAAAAGCAGGGACATACAGCCAATATTTCTCTACTCAGCAGAGATATCATTTAGAATGGAAGGGCAGATAAAGAGCTTCGAAGACAAGAAAAGATTGAAGGAGTTCATCATCACCAAACCTATTTATATGAAAGGGACTTATTTAAGAAAAAGAAGATGATCAAAAATATAAAATAAAATGGCAAAAAATATAAATCTACCAACAATTAAATCTAAAAAACAAACTAAGCAAACAAGAAGAACAGAGACAGAATCATGGATACACAGAGCATTTTGTTGATTGCCAGATGAAAGGGGGGTGTGGGGGAATGGGTGAAGAGGTGAGGGGATTAAGAAGTACAAATAGGTAGTTACAGAATAGCCATAAGGGTGTAAAATACAATATGGGAAATGGAGTAGCCAAAGAACTTATATACATGACTCATGGACATGAACAATGGAGGGGGGGACTGCCTGAGGGAATGGGGTGTTTTGGGTGGAGGGGGGCAAAGGGGGAAAAACCAGGACAACTGTAATAGCATAATCAATAAAATGTAATAAAAAAACTCAAACCAAACTGTTTTGCCACATTAAAAAAAATTTGCAAAATCAGATAGAGCTGAAGGTGTCTATATCCTATGGCCCAGGAAAGTTATTTCTAGATTAGGGAACACCTCACACATATACACAAACACCATGTCCTGGAAACAGCAGAGAAAAAATAATAAACTCATCACTAGGAGGAAGAAATGTAAATTCTGTGATGATATGTCAAATGTATAAATAAATCTTACAAACAATATTGAGTGAAAAAATGTAGGATATGTACAGTAAAATGACATTTTAAAGCTTAAAACATGCAAAATAATAGTAAGTATTATTATTTTGTTCAACTATTCAGTTCAACTATTTAGGTAGCATTGAACCCAAAGATACATATGTATGGGGGGGGGAGAGAGAGAAGGAGGGGGGGAGAGAGAGAGAGAGAGAGAGAGAGAGAGAGAGAGAGAGAGAGAGAGACTCTGATCGACTGCCTCCTGCATGTACCCTAACAAGGGACTGAATCTGCAAACCAGGCTTGAGCCTTGACCTGGAATCAAACCTGCAACCTTTTAGTGTACAGGATGATGGTCCACCCAACTGAGCCACCCAGCCAGCGTGGTAATGTGTAATTTTTTACACTACTGTTTATGCTACTGCTAAGTTAAATAATAATGTATTAAAAATGACCAAGCACTCTTATTACTTTATATGGGGTGGGGTAAACATAGGTTTATAGTTCTTAGTACATAAAATAGTTTATTCTTGTATTGTTATTTATTATTGTTACTTTCCATATGAATAACTGTAAACCTACTTTTGCCCTACCCTACAGTGCAAACTGTTATTTACTTAAAAAAACTTTAAAAAAAATTTTGTTACAGAGAGGGGAAGTGAGGGAGAAAGAGGGAGAGAAACATTGATCTGCGAGAGAAACATCAATTGGTTCTCTTGCACATTCCCAACTGAGGACCTAGCCCGCAACCAGGCATGTGCCCTGACTGGGAAGCGAACCAGCAACCTTTCAGTTCGCAGGCCAGCGCTCAGTCCACTAAGCCAGATCAGCCAGGGCTGAACTGTTATTTAGACAACCTTTAATGAACCAAACTTGCTCTCCCACCTCACATTTGCCCATATCTTACTCTGAAACAGGTGGTATGATGCTTTTACAAGCTGGGTAGTAGTGTAAGGACTACCGATGTTACAACTTCCCTACCCAAACAAAACAGAACAATGAACAAAATCCTTTAAATTCTGTGTAGAGAAGCGAGTGTTTCCAGTGGTAGGAAACACTCCGTAAATGGCTGATCCTGGCTCAGCCATTTTGTTACAGAGAGGGGAATGCTCAATGTTCTAATATGAAAACTTACGAGAAATTAGATGCTTGATTAATGAGGCTGCTGTAATCCTCTGGAAGGCCTATTAATTTGTTAGATTCTCTTGGATAGCTTAAAAAAACACACACATAAAACCAGTTAATATGATGTCATATCACAACAGTGACAGGATAATTCAATTTAGTCAAAACAAACAAAGGCAGACTGAATCTAAGTGATCGTACCACAGTGGTCCAAGAGCCACAGCAAAAGATTTAAAAATTCACATTTTAACACAGCGACTTGGGGTTCACATTTTTACTTGAAAAGCTCAGAATAAATGATCAGGACAGTAGACAGTACTTAGAATCTGCCCCATTTAAGTGAAAATGTGGTAGCTCTGGGAAGCAGGGGAGGGACAGAAAAGGATATTTATTCATCCCCAGGCTTCTACCAAAACAACCCGGTAATGGAGAGCCCAACCACAGAACCTAGGAGAGAGAAGACAGAAAACATGTGCTTATTAAAGGTGATCTTAAGGTACAAATGAGTTGGAGGAGAGAAGCAGAGGACAGATAAGTTAAAGATACCAGGCCAGGTTGATTCTGTGACAAGTTAATTCAAATAAAACTTAGATCCAAATTCAACTGGTGTTTGAAGCCCCACTCCCAGGGCTCACACCTGCCCTGCACAGGCCACATGGCTTGGCCTTTGCCTGCTTCCCCCAGGGCAGAGACGGGGTGACTGAAACCAAGAGGGAGCTACTTGGACTGCAGCTCTTATGGCAGAATCACTTGGGGAAAATCTGGTGGGGTGTAGGGGGACAGACATGCTAGGAGCCCATCTTTAGAGAAATTGGAATTGGTAGTAAGGCCCTGAGAATTTTTTAAAAAGTTTCCAAAGTTGTTCTAATAGGGCTGAATCATATTGGTGGTATTCAACCATGTTTGACTTAGAACAACTGCAATTTCATATGGTTCAACCTAATAAAATTGGGGTGTTATCATCTCTGGATTTGGAACAGATGGTTTATAAAATCCAAGAATACAATACACAATCTCCTTTAGCCCTCTGATTTTTATGGATAATGCATTCAGCATAACCAAGGAGATATTAATCAGTGAAATACATCTGTTATCACCTGGTAGTGCGTACGGTAGAATCAGAATAGAGCTAGTGTCAAAGGAATGAAAAACAAAACAAAACAAAACAAAAACGACTGGTCATCATTTGATAATTAATGAAGCTAAGTGACAGGTATGTGGAATCATGCTATTCTTTGACTTTTTGGATAGTTTAAATTTTTTCATAATAAAAGGAAAAAAATAAAGCTAAGAAAAACAAACAAAAAAAAATACCCACATTTTTAAAGATCAAACATTTCAAAATATAACAATTTTGTTATTTGCTTCCTCTGCCAAGAATAATACACTATATCTATGTTCCTAATTGTCATTCTGTTACAAACTCTTATGACCATGATACTAAGGAGGAAAAAACAAGAAGGCTCGATGGCCTATCTCTTGGAATTGCTGAAGGCCTGGGAGGTCAGTGTTGCAGGAATGCAGGAATATACAGCACTTACACCCTACGTCCTCCCTGGCCTCCCACTCCCACCGGTATTTGATAATCTTTAACTTACCTGATAGCATCTCTTTCACCTTCCAGATATCTCTTAACTTCAATGTTCTGACACCAACTTTAATGTAATTGGGAAAAAACAAAACAAAACGCTTTTTACTTTAAAGGGCTAGAATTTTTTCCTCTCTAAATCCAGTAAGAGGGAGAGGGAAAAAAAACTTCTTTGCTTAATATATTTAACTAATCAAATCAAAAGAAGCTTGGAGAAATACCATATTCTGTGTGCAACTTTTAAAATCACAAAAATATGTTCTGAGATTTTCTACACATGAGAATGCTAAATATATTAAAATTTGTGGCTACCTACACTACTACCTCACTAATTTGGACACTCTGGAAAAATCAATCTGAATTAATGAAAAGCTCTTATTATCTGGAGCTAGAACACTTATATTTTTAAAAGGTTTTTTTTTTTTTTTTAAATGTAGTAACAAGTATACATAACATAAAATTTGCCATTTTTAAGTGTATAGTTTTGTGGCATTAAGTGTACTGACACTGTTGGGCAACTACTACACCATCCATTTCTAGAACTTTTTCAGCTTTACAAACTCTACTTGTTCAATACTAACCCACTCTTTCCACCAGTCCCTGGCAATCACCATTCCATTTTCTGTCTCCATAAATTTGGCTACTCTAGGTTCCTCATGTAAGTAAAAACATACTATGTTTGTTCTTTTGTGACTGGCTTGTTTTACTGAGCATGTCTTCAAGGTTCATCCATGTTATGTCAGAATTTCCTTCTTTCTTAAGGCAGAATAATATACTCTACTGTATGGGTATACCCCATTTTATTTATCCATTCATCACAGATGTTGGGTTGTTTCTACCTTTTGGCTTTTGTGAATAATGCTGCTACGAACATGGATACATAAATATTCTTTTAATATTAATTTTTAATCTACTTTTAATTATTTTGCAATATATACATAGAAGTGGAATTTCTGGATCATATGGTAAGTCTATGTTTAACTTTTTGAGGAACCACCATACTATTTTCTAGAGCAAATCTGCTTATGTTATTCACTAGCTTAGCAAAATCATACCACAAAGATAAATCCTTAACTAAGAAGGCCTAATCATTACAGTTTAAATTACATGGTTTGAAGTCTTCCAGGCTTACTGAGAATTTTGCAATATATGGGATAAACTAAAGTTTGTTTTCATATAACTTCATTTAATATAATGAAGAAAAAGTGTATAATCATTACCTTTCAATCAGTAGTTTTGTTATCTCACTATTTTCTTGAAAAAGGGAAATGAGGTTGTTTGGTAGGGAAAGGTAGTTGCAGAGAAGTTCAAAATGCCTCGTTCCAGAAACTGCAAACAGAGAGGAAAAGAACAATGCATGTAACAATTAAGAGTAGAACCTGTATCAGAGTAAGCAACAGTAGAGCTTAAAAAAAAAGCATAAGAAAAGAGTTCAAATTTGCTAGGTACGTAACCTGTAGGAAGGTAAGATGGCACGTTACGGGAGCCACGGAAGATGACACAGTTCAGAGTGCAGTCAGGGGACTCCCCCATCAAACTGGTTACAATTTCTTAGAGTCTGTTTTAGCGTTTACAAAATGGTGTTCCTGCACGATCTACTTCGTAGGGTTCATTATGAACATTACATGACAAAAACAATATACGAGTGTTCTGGAGTATAAAGCAGTACAGAAACATAAGATGATTTCACCATGGGAGATATTTAAACATTTATTCTATCATCCTTGCAGATGATTAGGAAGTCTAAATTATTCTATATGGTGCCTGGGCAACTTAGCTGAATGGAGATGCCAGTCCACCAGCGTAGAGAACAGCATTACATGCCATTACATGCAGGCACCCCATGCCCTTTGCCTGGGCATGCTTACTGAGATACAACAAACTTTAATTCTACACTACTTTTATGAAATGAATCAAAATAGACCACAAGAAACAACTGTGAAATAGCAAATTAATTCCTACATTAAAATCAGATTTATGTGCAGTTATGGATATTCTGAATTTTAATACCACATGTTTCAAGTTAAAAATACTTGAGCCCTGACTGGTGCAGCTCAGTAGGTTGTGTTGTACTGCAGAGTGAAAGGTCGCTGGTTTCACTCCCCAAGGCACATGCCCGGGTTGTGGGTTTGGTTCCTAGTCGGGGCATGTTTAAGAGGCAACTGATCAATGTTTCTCTCTCACAACGGTGTTTCTCTCTCTTTTTTCCTCCCTCCCTTCCCCTCTCTCTAGAAAATAAATAAAATCATAAAAGAACCCACAATACTCTTCAAATTGTCAGTTTTCACTTTTTAAAAGCCCAAGAATCCAGTTTATGAGTAATATATAACCAAATATTTTAATACATGAAAGAGCAAAATTAGAACACTTTTGAACTTGTGAATGTACAAAAAGCATATTTACTTAGATCCAATAAAATCAGACTTAAAAAATGTGTATTTTATTCTACAACTGTGTACATCACCATAGTAAATGAACTTACGTGCTAAACTTTTAATCTGTTTTCATTTTTGTAAGTCACCTTAATTCTAAGCTGCTAGAGTGAAAGACTACATATATTTTCTACATTTTGAAAACAATTAGAAGTTACCTTGAATTTCAGGCGGTGCGGGAACTCCATTTAAGTAATGAAAAAACAAAGCAGAGCACCTCAGAAAAGGCATGATTCCAGCTCGGACGCTCCTCCAGAGATGCCAGCCAGAGGGTGTTTCTTTCAAGGCACTAAAAAGAGAAAAATGGTAAAAGAAAATTTTAATAAGTAAAGATCATTCTAGTTACAGCACAATGTGAAAAGAGACGACTATTACTTGAAATTGATGGTGTATAGGCTTAAAAGGAGTGGGTAGTCCTGATTATTATAGGATGTCAGGTATAAATGGTAATATAGCTTCCAATGCTGTTAATAAAATTTATAGCCCTGGTCTGGTGGCTCAGCTGGTTAGAGCATCGGCCCGTACACCAAAAGGCTGCAGGTTTGATTCCCAGTCGGGGTGCATATAGAAGGCAACTAATCAATGTTTTTCTCTCTCCTGTCCTCTCTATCTAAAAAAAAAATCAATTGAATAAAACAAAATAAAACATATCCTTGGGGAAAGATTAAAAAAATTTATAAAAGTAACAATATTTGGAAAGTAAAAAACGATCTACTATTCTAGAATCTTTATCAAGTATTATTCTGGCAAACTATTTTCATACTAATTTGTCTTACTTTGTTATAACTAACATATAAAATTTAAAATTAACATTTTTTTCAGAACATCATAAACCACAATTTTTATTGAAATTATAATATTCTGAAATATATCAATCATAACAATACCAAATTATTTCTATGCAAGCAAGCACTTAAGATTGCTTTAAATTCTTTGCTAATATAATATGAGAGTGTACATGTTTATATCTATAGGTTTTTCCTATATGTTGGATTATTTTGTTAGTGTGGGTTCTCAGAAATGGGGTAATTTAGTAAAAAATAAAGAATATAGTTTTTGACATATTATGAGAAAGCTAAATAAAACTGTTGTACCAAATCAAAATGACTCCAACAACCCTGTGAGGGCTCTAATATTTCATTGCATTCCTGCCAATCCTGCGTTCTGCCTTAAAAACAAATTATGTCAATTTAATTTATGTATTTTAATTCCTAATGAGAGAATATGTTTAGGAATAGCACTTTCCAAAGTAAATTCCATGTCTCCATGTGACAAATCCTGAGCAAAAAAGAAAGGTTCCATGGTTAAGTAAGTGTGGGAAGCTCTGCAAATTACTCCTCTCAGAGATTTGCAATTTCTGAGATTTTCCATTCATGTTAGTATAAAGCTCAGGAGTCTTGCAGATACACTCCCATCTTCTTTTTAAAAACATGTCAACAGAGAGCACTTTCCCTTATTTAACAAATAAACGCCTTTTTCATGCTATCACCTACTAATTTTGGGGGAGCTGCCTGTCATGTAAAGACTATGACCCCACCTTCCTGTACACTGGCGAAGTGTTTTATACAAAGCAAGAACTGCTAATTCTTCTTCACCAGCAGGAGTTTCTTGATCCATGCCATTTGCTTCTGAAAGAGAAGGAACTATTAGTACTCTGCATTTGTCTATTAAGTGGCTTGGTGACCATATCATTTAAGTACTCAAATATTCTTGTACACTCATATATAGTATGAAAATACTCCTACAAAACACAGGGGACTTTAAATCCTCAGGTGTGAGCACAGTGTCATCTCCGCCGCCATAAGGAGCCCACAGGCCTTGGGAGAAGCCAGTGTGCTGATTCAGGATGTCAGGCACTATGCTGTGAGCTAGATCAGCTAAATATACAGTCTGTGGCACTCATATATTACGAAACTTATAAAATCAAAATAATAATACACTGTGAAGGGATTTTAGTAGGAGAAAGGAATTTGTTTCAGAACTTGTCACATGAAGATAAACAGTAAAAACAAGTAGCCTAATTAATATTTATATATTATTCTCATTCAAGTACCGCTTCCTTTAATACTCTTTTTAAACTAAGAAAACTCAAGTACTTCCTTCAAGAAGCTGACAAAAGGAGTTACCTGTACACGAGGTAAGTAGGATCTGTATGATGTGTGCCATGGTAACCAGGTGGAAAACATGGAGGTCTCCAGTGCCAAGGCTGATCCCTGAAAAATCCTGACAATGCAATGCAGGGAGAGCAAGCACCAAGCCCACCTAGATACCAAATACAGAGAATCAGACAGCTTCCCGTTCCTTTCACACCTAAACACGTTGCCATTTTCTTGATATGACCCCCTTTGGAGCTCAGTCCCTCCCCTTAAGAATTCTGTTCTTAAACGGTACACACATTAGAAATTCCACTGGCATGGGCTAAATAAAACTATTTAAAAGCTAAGAGTCTTGATGGCACTACTGTTTCATTTATCCAATGATTCCCCTATATATATGACGGGGGACCGAAAAAACCCCTGGAACTTATTTTAAAAAACTGTGTATTTATTCTTACATGTTTAAACTCCATTTGATATAATACACCTATTGAGACTTTCTTCCTACAGCTCAAAACAGTTTTTTAACTCATCAACTTTGATGCCTTTTAGTGCTTTGCTGTTTTTTGTATCACTTGTTCCACAATGGCAGAATGTTTCCCTTTGAGGACTTTTTATCAGGGAAACAAAAAAAGCTGCTCTGGGAGAGCACAGGTGAGTAGGGAGGGTGGGGCACGGAGCGTGCCATTTTTGGTCAAAAACTGCTGAACGCTCAGCACAGTGTGGGGCAGATGCTCTGGTAAATCACCCATCATGAAACGGGCAAACACATTGCAAGAATCTTCCAAAAAACTTCACTGAAGCCTCTCACAACAACGCCGGCTGGCACACTGACACAGCCGGGCTCCTGGAGCACTCACCCAGCAGGGGAAGCCTGTGCTACAAGGGGCCCGCCCTCCAGGAGATCATTCTAGTTTTTTTAGATCCTCCTTCATAGATTATTGTTGTTAATAATAATAATAATAATAATAAAAAAACCCCCAACAGTTGAACAGTAGAAAAAGCCTGGATTTTGGACCCACAAATGTCTAGATGTGAACCCTTGCTTCTCTTATGAGGTTTTTAGACAAGTTAATACCTCTGAGCCCTCAGTTTTCCTGTTGGTAAACTAGAGATAATATATATTTGTTTTTAACACATCAATAGTAAGGATGTAAGGACTAAAGAATGCATGGGAAAGCATTCAGGTATAGAATAAAGGTTAGCTCTCCTGTTAGACTCCTGCTGCCTATATGATAGTGGTTTTCACAAGGACAATGGGAATAATCACATGGCTAACACTAGGGACACAGTGCTCTAAGCTCTTTCCATTGATCATCCCAGTAGGTTTTGAACACAATCAGCTTAAAGGTACAGAATCTGATGCCCAAAACGATTAAAGGGACAGCACTTGGGGTTGCTCCATGTGACACTATATTCAATGTCTTGAGTAAAGGGATCCATCCGAGGTAGGGCTGAGGTTCAATCAGTGGTATATCCCAGCACCAGACTGCACAGAAGATATAACTTATAGATCACACAAAGGGAATGTTGATTGCTAAGTAGTGTGACCACAGACAAGGCTGTATTGTCCAAAAGCACTGTATGGGTCAACCGCAGCCCTCACATTACCAGTGTTATTTTTACTTCTTTGTAGGTAAAAAGCACAAAGAGGTTAAAATTACTGACCTCAGCTCCAAAGCAAAATAGAGAGGATTAGACCCCCAGGTCAAGTCTCTCAACTAGATTCATTTCTTCTTTCTAAATTTAAACTGATTTTAGAAACAGGAGGGGTGGGGGAGCAAGAGAGAAACACTAATTTGTTCCACTCAGTTATGCATGCATTGGCTGATTCTTGTATGTGCCCTGACTAGGGACTGAACCTGCAACCTTGGTGTATCTGGACGATGCTCCAAACTACTGGGCTACCCAACCAGGGCTTCAGCTAGATTCTTTAACATTTTCTTTTTGAGTTTCCTCAGAAAGAATTATACTCAGAAACGGTAAGAGAAATAGATGATACTCTTCCTGTCTCTTCTACACTGTTCACCAAGTCTAAGATAAAGTTCTATAGTATGATAAAGAAAATGTAAAACACAAATTACAAGATACTCACCAATAAATGAAACATGTCAATATCTAATATGCATGGAAGGTCTCCATAATTGTCATCAGGCACCAACGCTAAATATTTAAAGAAAAAATATATTAGCACATTTCATATGCCAACATAAATATTAAATTTAAAATGTATATAACCTAGTTTATATTTATCTTTATGCAAGATATATATGAATTTGTAAGACAGAACTTGTGCATAAAACAAACTATTACCAACATTTTTCTCATAATGGAGAGAAGTTGCATGATTAAAGACAATATTACAGATGAAAAATTACCGTAATATATATGGTACATGTATTAATACTCACACGCAAAAAGTTTACAAAAGTGTCCTTGCACCACTGAAAGTAATGCCACTGTCCAATGTGCTGCAGCGAATCTAGTTAGTGACCTAAGACAGTCATCCTGAAATAAAGAGACCGACACAATTAGCAAAGAAGCCAGCCTAAGAAGCTCTATTTTTTGAGATATGCTAGTTCAATGCACAGCCACCTGAGGCAAAGCTGGATGCACAATGAAATCTCCCTAGGTGGTATGCAACTGAATCTATGACATCTTTAATGATGTATCTCTAATGTGGAATAGATGGAATGGGAAATGCTAATTCTATGTTGGATAAACCAAAGTGCTCTTGCCACCATGCTACTGATTCTCTGTAGAAAAGAGACACCTTTCCAGAAAGAGATCAAACAACAGAGGCTCCCAAGAATGTAATGCATTCTTTCTTTCAGTATTTCTTTATATTTATTCTATAAAAAGATACTCCAACATGTAAAACCAATTACAATCAAGTATAAACATGCACATGAAAAAAACAGCTGAGTAATACGTTGATGAGTTTTTTCTTCCTGCTTCATGCTCTATTTTCCAAATTTTTCTGTAATGTTGTTTGGTTCAATAGATATTGAGGACATACCACACAATAGCCTTGGTTCTGAAGATCTTAAAATGGAAACTTACACCCCTCCAAAGAGCTCACGGCCCTGGAGTCGGGAAGGGGAAGAAAAGGGAGATCGGGGCGGCCGAGGGAGGCGGCAGCACAGACGAGGGATGCCTTACTCACGGAACATGGCTCCGAGATTTCCAAGGGAAGGCAAAGCTTGAAGAGCATCTTAAAAGAGGAGGTGTCTACTCAGTGTACTTTAGCAGTAACAAAAGGCCTGAAAACGAGCATGTGGGGACTAGCAATGGCTCTCTAAGTCTGGGCCATGGATGTGGGGATTGCCAGGTGATGATGGAGAAAGAGGCTAAGAAGTTTAAGAGGTATGACTGGGGTGACTTCAGGAGTAATTCCTCTGATAATGTATCAGAAAAGAGTGAGATTCATAGGCAAGAAATGACACGGGACTGAACCAAACAAGTGGAAGCAGAAATGGAAGGAATGGAGACAAATGTGCAGGGCAGAAATTCATTAAATTCTGGGACCAACTGGATATGAACATTCATACCAAATGATGAATCCAACAGGACTTCTGAGTTTCTATCCCGGTCACCTGGATGGACAGTGATGACATTAACATTGACTAAGGCAATACATGAAGAAAAATGACTTGGATTGTTCAATGTGAGGTGCCTTTAGAAGATCCAGGTGAAAAAAATGAAGCAGGCAATGAGATAATAGTTTTGGTTTGGGAATTATCTGGATATAATTGAAACCAGAGACATAGATGGGGTTACCAGGGAAGTATATCAAGACAGCTGAGGGTCATGGGCCAAACTCGGGGGATTTAAAACATTTACAGGATGGAGGGGGGTGGGTGGCAAACTGAGAAGAAGTTGTCAGAGAGGTACGGAGGAAACCAGAAATGTCACAGAAATCAAGAGAGAAAATCAATTTCAGAAGGAAGTAGTTAACGAAATTAAGTAAACTGAAATGTCAAATAAGGGCTAAAAATGCCCACCCGTAAAGATAAGGAGGAAATCATCAGGTGAGCTTGATAGCTGCTGTTCCAAAGGGTGAAAATTGCAGGGAGTTGAAAAGTTGAAGGATTAGTTTTAACAAGAAATTGGAGCCAGAGTGTACACTATTGTTTAAGTAAGTTTTACTGCATATAAAATTTCTCTCTCTCAATATGAAATAAAGTTAAAAACTAAAGTTGTTATTTCTTTTATCAGTACTTAGGCCTTTTTTACTGCATGGTGAAATAAAATGCTTTAAAATGGCTTGGTCATCCAAGGAATGCCCAGGGTCACAGAAAGAAGGAAGAGAACACTGGGGGCAAGAGCAAGAGGAGGATAATGGAGCGCAGCTGTCCACCAGAGCCGGGCCGGGAGGGCGGGGGGCGGTTGGGGAAGGGATACCGAGGGAGAGGGGACGCATTTCAGATAACAAGTGGAAGGGGAAGCCACCTTAACCAATGTCCCTCATCTTCCAATGCGAGAGAGAAAGGTACGTGGAGATGTACATTACGTTTGAAGAGTGGGAGTCAGGAAAATAGAAGTTTGTTCCTAAGTTGTATGAGTTCCTAATATAGTATTATTTTGGATATGAATCTCTTATCAGATGTTACCATTTCTTTCTTCAATTCATTAGGCTGTTTTTAGTTTTGTTGGTAGTTTCCTTTTTTGTGCAAAAACTTTTTAGTTTGATGTAGTTCCAATTTATGTTTTTCTTTTGTTGCCCTTGTCCCAAGGAGACATACCCAAAAAGATATCGCTAAGAGCCATGTCAAAGAGTTTACTGCCGATGTTTTCTTCCAGAAGTTTTATGGTTTTAGGTCAGGCAAATGTTTTACCATGCTTCACTTTATTGTACTTTGTACAATAACA
Source organism: Pteronotus mesoamericanus (assembly GCF_021234165.1). Taxonomy (NCBI): domain Eukaryota; kingdom Metazoa; phylum Chordata; class Mammalia; order Chiroptera; family Mormoopidae; genus Pteronotus; species Pteronotus mesoamericanus. Next base: position 12,295,893 of record NW_026555085.1, on the reverse strand, counting down.
AATTAAAGCTTTGTGGTAACCTTGTACCAATCAAGTTTATTGGCAACAAGTTTTCCCTACAGCATTTGCTCACTTTGTATCTCTGTCACATTTTGGTAATGCTCGCGATATTTCAAATTTTTTCATTATTATGTTTGTTATGGTGATCTGTGATCAGCAATCTTTGATGTTGCTATTGTAATTGTTTTGGTGTGTTATGAACCATGTCCACATAAGAGAGCAAACTTAATTTTAAATATTGCGTATGACCTGACTGCTCTGCTGACCAGACATTCTCTTATCTCTCCCTTCTCCTTAGGCCTCCACATTCCTTGAGATACAATAGTATTGAAATTAGGCCAATTAATAACCCTACAATGCATCTAAGTATTCAAGTAAAAGAGTCAACTGATGTGGCAAATTTCACTGCTGTTTTATTTTAAGAAATTGCCACAGCCACCCCGCCTTCAGCAACCCCCACTCATCAGACAGCAGCACCGGCAAGACTGAGTCAAGAGTCTCTACAGGCCAAAAGATTATGACTCGCTGAATGCTAAGATGATGGTTGCCATTTTTTAGCAGTAAGTATTTTTTAATTAAAGTATGTAAACTTTTTTAGACATAATCCTAAAGTACACTTAATAGATTATAATATAGTGTAAACATAACTTTTGTGTGCCCTGGGAAACAAAAAAAAAACCTCAATGTGACTTGCTTTAATGAAATGTGTGCTTTACTGTGATGGTCTGGAATAGAACCCGCAATGTCGCTGAGGTAGGCCTGTTGTGGTTTTTGTTCCCTGGATAGGCTCTTACATCAGCGGTTCTCAATCCTGGTTCCTGGGAAGCTTTAAAAAAATATTAATGCCTGGGGGTCCATCTCCAGCGACTCTGGTTTAACTGGCCTGTGGTAGAGACTAGGCAATTTTTTTTTTAAGAATTTTTTTTTTATTTGAATCCAACTGACGACTACATACAGTTGAGAGCAAGGTATCAAATGCTCCCCAAGATTAGGCATTTTTAAAAGTTCCCCAGGTGATTCTACATGAATCAAATTACATGAGCTTACTCTTAAGGGCAATTTCATGAGGGTAAGCTTAAATATAGGTAGATACGCTGCCTCTATGTGACACAAGCTGCACAGTAAAAATTAGCAAGCTTTGACAGTGTATTCCCCTTCCTCATTTTTTTTAGGCATTAAATGTACTGTTTTTGACATTAATTTGTAGTTAATTTAAATACTGCTTTTGAAAGGTAGTCAAATGTAGTAAAGGGTGTGTTCTGTTTTATATTTCCAATTTTAGATTTAAAAATTCAAGAATAAGCACTGTTTTTAGTTATTTTCCCTTTTCATGTGTTTAACTTAAGAGTTCTAGGTGAAAAGACCTGAAATCTATTTTTTTAAAAAAGAAAAATGAAACCACAAACATTATTTCTTCAATGTAATTACAGAAACAGAGTTTTACCATGAAACGAGTAAAAAGCTATGCTTAAATAACCAATTCAGGCTTTTAATATGAAAAGAAAAGGCAGAACCACTGAATTTCCATTCTACCATTCTGTGAATTGAGTAAACCGATAACTTACCAGTCTGCAAGGCAAAGGACCAAATAATGGTTTATCTTCATCACTTAAAATTCTTTCTGCAGATTAAAAATGATTAAGATAATAAATTTTATGTTTGTATATTTTATCACAATCTCAAAAAATAGTAAAAAAATTCTTTTTGGCAGAAAGCACAGTATTGTCAGGTTTTGAAATCTTTAAGTCATTACACAGGAATTAACTTTGGATAAAAAGTAAAAATGAAAACACCTTCCCTCAACTGACAAGAAGCTAAAACCATGACCAAAATGAGTTCTCTGCTGCTCTGGTTAATTAGTAAACTGTCAATCTAATGTTTTGTGAGTACACTACATTTCCTAAGTCAAAGGCTTTACATTATTTCTTCATATTGTTGCCCACTTCAAACATGTCACTTAAATACAGGCTTCTCCCCATCACTTGTGTCAGTGTATGCTTGAGACTTAAAGAGAAACCCAACTTTAAATCTCTTACCTATGCTTTGGATGGTGTATGCACAACTACCCCAACACATTAGGGGCACACGGGGATCCTCTTCATTGGGATGAACCTTTAGTCCCACCTTGTAAATAGCAGTTCCAAATGTTGTTAGCATTTCCTTTATGCTGTCAGAATATGGGTTCCTGAAGTAAACACGTATAGGATTAGCTCAAAACAATGTGCTCACAGCAATCAAATGCTGCAGATTCCTAACATCTATTTGTTGCTATGTTGGAACTAAACCACTTAAACTATCTAAAGACAGCTGTATGAAAATCAGGAAAAAGGTGAATAGGCAATCCAGCCAAATGAGAGGAACACAGCCAGGGGGAGCCTCAGGGCGACAGCTGTGTCCAGCCTTTATTAGTGCGGGAGTATAGGGGCTGTGGAAGGAGGGCTAAGCAAGCATCTGAAAGATCTATTGTAGTGTTCAGGGGGAATAAACTACCATACACAGAAAATCAACCACATGAAAAAAAGCAAGGTAATTATTAACCACAGGAAAGACAAACCTGTAAAAGAAAAATATAATTATAACACATAACTTCTATCAGTATAAACAATTATAATGTAAAAACTGCCAACTGATTTAACCAAAAATTGTGAAAGAACTCTACTGGGAGACTGGAAAGGAGCAGTGGATAGGGTAGAGGTAAGAGCTTAATGCTAAATCGTTGGCCAGTCAACAGAAACTACTGTTGTGAAATGATGAATCAAGAGAGAAGTTAAGTGTTTTGACTAGAAATATGGCAGTAAATAGAAGAAACAAAATGACAGGACTGGGGATAGGGAGGGGAAATGGGAGGCATAGGACTGATGTTTTTTCTATTTGGATCTTTCAGTGCTATTTTTATTGAGTTACTTAGTACATGCCAGGAATAACTTCCAGGTGGCTTTACATGTATTGTGTCACTTTATCCTCATAATACTTTATAGATGAGGAACCTGAAGCACAGAAAGGTCAAGCAATTTGCACAGCTGCAGTGCTAATAAGCAGTGCTACTGGGAACCAACCAAACAATCTAGGTCTAAAATCTAAGCTATATTTTATAATTAATTGGCTCTGAGGTAAAAGAGGGTAAAAGTACTCTGGTTTTGATCTTGGGTTACTAAGAAGTTGGGAGGCCATAAATACGGAGATCAGAAGGAAAGCATAGGACTCGGTAGGGGAGCTGGGAGGCTTGGATTTACACATACTGATGAGGTGTTGTCAAGGCCAGCCAGATAAAAGGGTATAGTGGGGAGTCAGCAAGGCCGACTAGAAAAGGTTGTTGACAACTAAACATGACACATGGTCCTTATGTTCCGATCAATATACCTGAAACAAACATGATTGTGTAATGCTTAAACCTGACGATTCAAGATCAATGTCTTAAAATATTTTGCTCCCTGGCTTACAAATCATATTCCTACTAACTGCTAACTTAGTCTTTCATTTCAGGTGGGCCAAATGTCAAAGGAATAAAACAATATACTCACTTAGGATGAAAGTCAGGCCTAAATCCTTCAGGGAGCTGTAATTTATCCATATTTTTGGAGTTCTTTGAAGAAGCAATGTCTATGAAAACAAGTATTTCATATTATTACTCATCAGTGCACATATTGCTGTGAATTTCCACCATACATTTCATTTTAAATATAGGCCGAAGAAATGAAAAACAGGAAAAATTTCCATTAATAAAAAAACATGCATTCAAAGCATGAGAAATACTATTGCTCTGACTGATCAAGAAACCTTCTTTAACCACTAGAACACAGCTAGGCAAAGTAGGAAAATGAAGAGTATGCTATTTTGTTTTTATACAAAACAACAATATAAATTCCGCTCAGACTGCTTTCCCTGAGGTCATAATTGCAATGCATGTTGTGAAACTCGGGAAGCCTTTGGTAATGCCAATAATAATGTAAGTTAGGCCACTGAGAACCAAAGCTAGCTCTGCAATAGTCAGTTCCGTTCCCCCACTCCTAGAAGCTCTCTGATACCATGTGGGTTGAGAAGTATTTATTAAAAATTGCACATGAGCCTCTGTGTTTTCAAGGAGTATTAAGTAACACAGTCGCCCTGGCCACTGTGGCTCAGTTGGTTGGAATGTTGTCCTGTAAACTGAAAGGTTGCGGGTTCAACTCTGTCAGGGCTTAGGTTCCAAGTTCGGTCCTTGGTCAGGGGGCATGTGAGAGACAACCAATCAATGTTTTTCTTTCACATTGATATTTCTTTCTGTCCCTCTTTCCAAAATCAATAAGCATGTCTTTGGATGAGGATGGGGGGCGGGGGAAGAAAAAAAGAAAAAAAAAGGAAGTAACACAATCAGGTCAAATTTAGTTCATTAAGAAAAAAAAAAAAAAATTAGCCCTGACCAGTGTGACCTGGTTGGGTGTTGTGCTGCAAAGCAAAAGGTCGCCAATTCAATTCCTGGTCAGGGCACATGCCTAGACTGCAAGTTTAGTGCCCAGTTAGGGTGTATGAGAGGCAACCGATTGATGATTCTCTCCCTTCCTCCCTCCCTCCCTCTTGCTCTAAAAATAAATTAATCCTTCGCCCAAACTTAAAAAAAAAAAGCAAAGAAAATTAGAATAAGTCAAATTTTAAAATAAGTTTCTTTTTACAGTATTCTTAATTCTTTCTGGAACTAAATTTCTCAACAATTTCAGATGTTAGGGAAAAATGAAAGCAGATTATCAGAACTTACTAGGAATACTTTCTTCTTTCCTAAGAATCTGTAATGCTTTTATTTGCTGAGATACGGTTCTAATCCACTGAGTAAGATTTGGTTGATCTGAAAAATTTAACCTGCTAGAAAAAATTATAGAGAGTATTTAGTAATCTGTTGTTGCTTAGTTTAAGATACAAAAAGACTCCTTAAATGATCACGGGCATAATATCTTTAAACGTATTTTTGCCAATCGAAATTAAAATATCTTATTTTTACTATAATGTTAATAACATTACTTGTCAAAATTTTCACTTTTTTCAATACTAGAATTTGCTATTATTTCTTAAATATCACAGTCACCACACCACCACTATTTATTGAGTGTTTAATATGTGACAAGCACTTCGTAAAGCATTTAACAATCTTAGATTGAATCCTTAAAATATTAATATGAAACAAGTTATATTATTGTTCCCATTTTATAGATGAGGAAACTGAGGTTTAGAGCTACGTAACATGACTAGGCCATATAAAGAACAGATGTGGCATTCAAACCCAAACTCCAAAATCAGACTCCACAGCCTGTGTCCTTCATGACCATGTCATAATTGGCTCTTATGGGGGAACAGAAAATTTAAATCACAGAAGTGAGGGGAAATCCAACAAAGCTATTTTTTTCCTCCTTCTACACAGTGAATCCATAATTTAACAATAATTAATCAGTTCAAATACAAATAAATCAGTACTATGATATTTTTTGGTGATTGAAAAGCATGAGCTTATACTCCAATCTAACAGAATTTAAAGAAGACTTTGTGGTAGCATAAATTAATAAGACACCATAGTTTCTTATATACTCCTATACTCAAAGAGAAAAAAAACTGACCTTGCTTTTTATTTTTTTTTTAGAGACGGAAAGGGAGGGAGAAAGAGAGGGAGAGAAACATTGATGTGTGGTTTCTTCTCTCACGCCCTCTGCTGGGGATCTGGCTCACATCCCAGGCATGTGCCCAGACTAGGAATCGAACTAGCGACTCTGGTTCACAAGCCAGCACTCAATCCACTGAGCCACACCAGCCAGGTGACCTTGCTTTGAACTGAGTCCAAATAGCACAGAAATAGATGATTCAATATTTATAAAACTTGAATTAGTATTTGTGCATATAAGATAGACCATAATTCTAAACTGAGAAATGTAAATCAGATTTAAGTAGCAGACAATATCAAATTCATATTTTGGAATAAGTTACACCTATGAACTAGAAGCACCCTAAAAATTGTGAAATGACAGCCCTGGCTGGTACGGCTTAGTTGGTTGGAGCGTTGTCCCATGACTGAAAGATTTAGGGTGTGATCCCTGGTCAGGGATCATACCTGGGTCGTGGGTCCAACCCCTGGTGGGCCCAGTGCGTACAGCAGGCAAGCAATCAATGATTCTCTCTCACATCGATATTTTCCTCTCTCCCACCCTCTCTCGCTCTCTAAAAGCCATGAAAAAATGTCCTCAGGTGAGGACTAAAAAGAATTATGAAATGACAAAAGTTTTCCATTTAAAATACACCAACAGATTCTCATTGTTTTGGCTCAATTCCTGAAGCTATTATCAGCCAGTAATTTGCAGATGATTATATTTAATTGTTGGAATATTCAATAAAGTCAGTTTGAGCTGTCGTTCTCTCCCCTATCAATTTACTGAGTATCTCTTGAAAAGTACGAGGGAGATACATAAAGCAGAATCCTAGAAATAAAGACAGTTCTCATAAATACGCAAGAATTCTACATCTTCAATAGTGTTTATGGGTAAACAAGAAACTACTCATTTTTGGCCTATTCTTTCAAAAAACCAAAATAATATTTTACAGATCTGCTAGAAGAAATAACTAAACAAAAAGTTTGGAAAGTATGTGGAAAACATTGTACAGTTGCCTAGAGTGCCCAACCCCCCTGCCACCCAGTTTATTATTTCATTATCTTCAAAGGCAGTTAACTCTGGCTTTGATATAAAGGTTTTATGAGCCAAAACTTACTTGTTAAAAACATTTCTTGGGGGAAGCAGCAGAGGAATAACAGTGTTACTCAAGCACTCACAAAGAGGACAAAGGAATTCTCCATTTTCTACATCATAGCTTGTATGTAAGCGTAATCTCTGTTGCCTTCGCTGTTCTTTAGCTTGAACGGAATCAAAATACCTTTACAATTAGAAAACATGAGGTATCAAAAACAACGGTAATTTTTTTCAGTGAGAGCCTTCAACATAATTTAAATAATTTGTTTTCACAAACAATCCAAAAATTAAAATCTTAAAATGAACTGAGTATTTTTAATACTGGTACTTTAATTATTGAGTTGCTTTAAATATCAAAATGGGTTCCAGAGTTCTTAAACAGGAAAGTCAAAAAAAGACTGCTTTGCAAAGAAGCATTCACAAAGCAGCAAATTTCTTGGTCCTGGTGCTATCTGGTCACTTTACCAAGGTTGGTGGCTGCTTGCCAGAAGAAGTTCATGATAGTTTAATAAGCACAGCGCTAGAGTAACAGCATTGGTTTGTTGGCTAGAAAGTACCAAAGGAGAACAAGTCTGAGGTTATCCCAACTCCAACTTAGCCCAGAGAATCATGACAATCTCAGGAAGTAACAAGGCAAGTTATGAACAGCTTCAGAATCAGGGGTTGTTCACCTTCGAAAGATACTATTGCTCTTCTAGGGTTTACCCCACTGTAAAATCTTTTTCTTCATCCAATTAGTTAGCTGATACAGATGCCCACATTAAAAAATATATTTGAGCCCTGGCTGGTGTGGCTCAGTGGACTGAGCGCCAGCCTGTGAACCAAAGGGTCTCTGGTTCAATCCCCAGTCAGGGCACATGCCTGGGTTGCAGGCCAGGTCCCCAGTAGGGGGTGTGTGGGAGGCAACCACACATTGATATTTCTCTCCCTCTCTTTCTCCCTCCCTTCCCCTCTCTCTAAAAATAAATAAAATCTAAAAAAAAGATATATGTGTGTGTGTGTGTGTGCATGCGTGCGCACACACACACACGCACACACACACACTTGATATACTATGAAATTTCTACCATCCCTTCACCTGTATGACAAAGCAAATCAATTTTCATTGTTATTTATTAGGAAATGAAATGGAGTTTTTCTTAACATCTTTAGTTCTTTCTCCCTCTTTCTAGAATGGAGTTTCCTTTACAAAAAAATTCAATTTTGAGCCTTGGAATAAGCTTCTCTTGACTAATATTAAAAATACATTACCTTTGCCAACAATGGGCATGCATAATGTGTCCACAGCTACCAGTGTGTGTTCCACAAGACAGATCAGGGTGCATGAATAGTGGATCATATTTTTCTGTATTACAAAACAAACAAAAACCAAGCATTTCATTTTCCCATAACCAGTATAGAACTTTAAATTGTGAAATCCTTGATGGGTGATGACTTGTAAACTTGAAATGAAATGCTAGTTTATTTCTTTCCTTTGAGATATCAATAATTTATGCAAGATTCTGGATTATTTAGAAAACCGGACCCTTTAACTTTCACCACCCTGAGCAAATAAAACATCCCTGAACTGTTAACTAAAATTGGAATTCTCTAGTTAAGTACATCAAATCTTTTAACATTTCACACTTTCAGGGCACTGAGGGATCCCATTCCCTCCAAAAGCTCTCGGCTCAGCAAAGGGGATATCCTTCAAGGGGCTGCCTTTAATACCTTGAGGGCAGCTCCCTAGACGAGTTTCTGCCTAATGACACCCTTATAGAGAACAACCACAATCACTGTACCAGAGTCAGAGCGGCAACAAAATATCCCGGGCAGCCTCCCAGACCAGAGGTGGGGAAAAGGGCAAATCAGTTTCTGCTCTGGTGCCAACTTTTTATATTCAAGGGAGATGAAAAATGAAGACAACCATAAAATGGGTACCTGGTTTCTTTTGGAATTTTTTGAGTTCTCGGTATAAATTAGTATAATCTTAGAAATTCCAAAACATTCTAGAAAGAATTACTCAAGTTTTAATTATATAACAGTGAAAATGTCACAGCATAAAGAAAACCTACCTACAGCCAGAGGAAGTTTTTTGTTCATGAAATAACAAAGTAAATAAACTTGGTGACTCTTTGACTTGGAATGAAATTATTAATCGCCTAGTTCAAATGACCATTTTTAAAGATGAAAAGAGACCAATCTTTCCTAACTAGGTGCTTCAGAGTCACACTGTGCACTTTAGTTACAGAGAAAAAGGAAATTTTATCAGTGGGTTTTCATACCTCCTTTCAATTCTACAATGTGAAAGGCACTTGCTAAAATAAGTGCTTGGGAAATTCCAAAGACAGTTCCTACGCTCAAGAAGTTTACTGGTATCGTTGAGGCATATGCACGTATAAACAGCTCTAAGAGTAGAGACATAAGTGTCTGTGGTGGACACAATCATGCGCAGCCGAGATGCCCCTGCAGGAATGAAGGGCTTGCTCCCTCCATAGTTGGAAGGCACTCAACTGTCATTGCTCTTTAAGGGATGACTGCTTTGCTCAAGGTCACACCTCTTTCCAGAGGTCTCCCACAACCTGTCACTGATCAGTCTCCAGGTGCAAAGACCCAGCCCTCTTGTCCCAACTCAGGATGCCTCTAAAGGTCCATCCAACTATAAAGCTCCCATGGGACCAGCGGAGAGCTTTCGGGGACTGCTTAATGTCTCCCTCTCCCAAACCTGTTTCCTCCTCCCCCATTCCACAGATGTTGATGCGAAGGTTCTCTCTAATAAGTATCCCACATGGTAATCTCTGTCTCAAGAATCTGCTTTCTGGGGAAGCCCATCTGAAATATTATCACTACTCTAAGTGAGAATCTGGCTCGGGGCTGCTTCTCACATAAGTAACTCACACAACTGTTCTCAGCAGAGGCGATACCATGGATCTATCCATGAGACAAAATGATGACTGTTATTTTAGTGATCAACTAATTTACAAGTGTGTTGAAGAATGGGAAAGGTTAAGTACCAAAGCACGTTAATGTTATATCACAAAGAAGAGCTTTCCTTTGAAACCCTGCTATTTACCCGCTGTCAAAGTAGGGAATTTCTGCCCAAGTTACTTGCCTAACATACCACCAAGTCTACGGAGGCACTGTTGGAGTAATGAAATTTCTGTACATCACCACCCCACACTAAGTGGCAGTCATTATTAAAAGGAGAAGATAGCAAGCTATGACTCACCTGGATCCTGAATGACTTTATTTCTGTTTTTTGATAATACAGTTGACCTTTGAACAAATGCTGCTAGGACCATTGCCTTGCTTTCCACCTTTACCTCTTGCTCTTCTTGACACAATATACAGGTAACAAATTGTCTCTGTTTAGGGACTTGAGTTTGTGCTGGACCCAAAGCCATAAGTGTCACATCTGAAACCATAGGGCTGTAATGAAAGGTTATTGAGTATAAATAACGAGCCGAAGAAGTTTCTATATAATCATAAAATAGCAGTTGCCAGGTATGCACATATTAAATACATGTGGTTTTGATGACTTAAATTGACAGAAGTCTTTCATATGTATCAAACCATCTCCTTTAATCCTCAAAGCAACCCAGTATGCAACAGAGAAGCCATCCACTCAGTTAACTGAGCCCAGTGTACTCATTCTTTTATGAATGTCAAGGGTCTTCTGCATAACATTTTAAGCACACACATTAGTTATCTACAGTCAGAATTGTACTCTTAAATATATACTAAAAAAACTTAGATTTCTAAGATTAGTTCCTCTAACTGGAGGTCACAAAATTTATCTATCCATCTTCTAAATTACTTTTGGATTCAAAATGAATTATAAGGTAAAAAACCAAATTCTTCCCCACTTGAGAATCAATGGTCAAGAAATTAAAAATTTTTATTTAAAAATTTTTTACCTATTATCAAGAACAGCAGAGTTAGAGGCATCGAGTCCTAATGTCTGTTGGAAGAGTTCTTTGTTTTCATCAATAAAGTGCCGCTGCATCTCGGACATCTGGGCCATGATCTTTTCTCTGCGCAGCCTGGCAATCTCGGCTTTTCTCTTCCTCTCAGCTTTGTCTTTGTCTCTTGAACTCTGAAATTACGTCGCATTTAATTAGACCATTAAATGCTAAATGCCCATTTCCCCCCCAAAGTAGAAATATCTTTATTGTAAATACTAATTAAAAACTATCCTACAATCTCACTTTTCAAAACAAGAGAAAAGGTTTTTCAATCAACCTAACTTGTTTAAAAAGGAAAAGGCAGATCAAAAAAATTGCTACAATAAAGATAAATAGAGACACATTTCCTGGAATTTACATTTTAATGAAACATCAACTATCAACTTATTGCAGCTAATTTTAAATAGTCAACTTGTTATAGTTTTTTGGTGTTACCACACTCTACTTCTTATACTATACCTCTTCTGTTATGGTTCCTTCCGCCTCGGCCACAGGACTGGTGGATGAACTCTCCCTCATTTTCTTAATAGCATTAAAAGTCTATGGAAAAAGCACCAGTTATTGCGAAGCTATGAAACATTATGAAAATTCAAAGATAAATATTTAATGTTTCTCACAAAAAGCAAGAGAGATTCAGGAAATTTTACCTTTAATATCCACCTAATCATATCTTTGTGGACTTCTAGGTAGGGAGCGTTCTGCAATGTTTCCAGCATTGCTAATATGCTAGGAGAGTTGTTTGGTGCTTCACCAGGCTCTAAGGCAGAAAAAATAAAAGGCACGTTAATATCAGCTTACACTTTGTAGTACTTATGACTACACACAAGGTGATAAAGTTGCTTATAACATCATTTGCCTATTATTTAATTACAGCTCTACTTATTAAGAGATTTTCAGTACTTCTTGAGAACCTGACATATTTGTACTTCGCAAACAAGTTAACAATTAGAATGCTTTAATCTTTTGAAACTGACATCTTCTACCAAATGATTATTTTAACAGTCTCTAGCAAAATTAAGTAAAAACCCAGCAGAAGTCTACCTGAGATTTTACAAGTCTAAGAAAATGAATTAGGATTACAGGGGTGCATTTGTGTTTAAATATACCTATTTACTTTGACCTTTTCTTCAGTAACACCTAAATTAAAATAAATCCTTATGAATTATTTCTTTATTTGAGGAAGACATAAAAGTCAAGTCCATATTTTCAAGAGTACATTTAATTCAACATTAGCTAATTTAGTTTTACAGTAAGAAATGTCCGATTACTGATACACACACACACACACACACACACACACACAGATATACAGATAGATATAATTTTTTTTAAAGATTTTATTTATTTTTAGAGAGAGAGGGAAGGGAGAGAGAAAGAGGGAGAGATGCATCAATGTGTGAGGGAAATATCAATCGGTTGCCTCTCTTACACCCCTAAAACTTGGGACCTCGCCTGCAACCTAGACATGTGTCCTGACTGGGAATTGAACCAGTGACCTTTTGGTTTGTAGGCTGGCACTTAATCCACTGAGCCACACCAGCCATGGCACAAATTTTCTTATTTTCAATATGTTTTTATAAGATAACATCGACAATTTAGAATGAAATCTTGATAGCATACTTTGTGTTTTAAAAAGGCGTTATCTTAAGAGAAATGTACGTACTATACTGATTTAATTTTTCTGTTTATGAATTAAAATTCACACATTTTAATTTAGAGGAGAGAGGAAGGGAGATAAACATTGATGAGAGAGAGAAACATCGATTGGTTGCTGCCGGGGACAACTTTGTGTGGGAACTGTAGCCCTGTGCGAGCTGGGCCGTGACAAGGGCCTGTAAGCCTCAACTAGAAAACTAGGAGTGCGGGAGGCAGACAAGACCTGATACTGACACGAGGGTACCCTGGGAGATCTGGCTTAGAGGATGCAATGTAATTACAGAAGCTTGCTCTGTTTTGCACTGCCCTGATAGGGAAAGACCAGGTGTTTGACTTCATAGCAGGGAGAAACTTCCTGAGCTCCATCTGCTGCCCACATGTCTGACAGACCCCGACCTAAATATCTATAGCCTTTTGATATAGACTGATTAAGTATTGCATGCACGCTGTATACCACTGTGCATATTGTTCTCAATAAAAGCCACTTCAGAGAAAGGCTCGGGTCATTCTCCACTCGAGAGGATTGCCACCCCCTTCTCCTGACAGTCAAATTGTGTCTGGTACAATTTATTTCTTCATCCACGGGGACTGGGAAGACTCTGCGGGACAGAGTCTCCCTCGGGTTGTCCATCGTACATGCCTGAACTGGGGACTGAATGCACGACCGAGATATGTGCCCTGACTGGGAATGGAACCCACAACCTTTCAGTTATGGGATGATGCTCCAACAAACCAAACCACCCAGGCAAGGCAGGCCGTAAGTTTTTTTATAAAAACATATCAGGATCTGATATTGTACCTTTAATATAGAGATGAATATATACGGCCTCAGAAATATGGATTCAATATTATCTAGTTAGAACCTATACGATCAAATAAAGGAGGCTATATTGCATATTTGAGTTAGTTTAATAAGAAGTGTACATACTTGATATCTTCTGAGTGAAGGTAAATGTTACTACATGCTCTTCCATGACATTCTCCAAATGCTGTTTTTCTTCTTGTAGTGCCATTCCAATTAAATGTAACACCTCAAATACAAATATATTTTGTAACTTTTAGTAAAACACAAATCAAGTATACATTTTTATCAGAAATAACAAAGAATTATTGAAAAAAGATAAATCAAATAAAGACTAAGAGCAATGAAAAACAATTCTAAGTATTAATTTTTATTAAATTCAAATTTCATGATTCATTTTGTAATAAAGCAAGGAAGCAATTTCTATTTTAGCTAGGAAGAAAATTCAATTGCAAATTCTTAGGGTAAGTTAGAAGTATTACTAGATGTGACCAGCAATTCAAATAATATATAATTTTCAGTTTTATTCTTTCCCTACACTAGTCTTAAATCTTCTAAGACTCAATGGCCAAATAATTAGAGCTGCAAACATTGATGATGCAATTATCTAGTCTACAATACTACCTAGTTTAATTTCTGTCTCTATGGACAAAAAATATTAATCACCTCAGAAAAAGACATACTTTTATCTCTAATGTCATATAATTTATAAAGATGTTCATAGTTCTTCAGTATATCTCAAAAATTCCTTACCAGACCCCTAAGAAACCCTACAATTAAACTGAGTCTATCTGCATTTTTATTGCTCTTATCCTATTATACAATTTTTGAAGGACATATATGTGTGTGGTGTCTCTGTATCTTTCCTTATACACAGGGCTATTGCAGTTGTTAGATGTCAAAAAACTGGGTTAGCCTGAATGTCAGACAGCGAACTTCATTTTAGGACCAATCAATGAAAGGCAGATTAGCCAACGGGACCAAGATAACACCAACCATGTAGTATTAAAAAAACGTGGTCAGGCTTGTATTTTATTGTCAGACATAAAAGCAGAAACAATATACTATATTTCAGATTCAGGCAATACTCCATTTGTCCTAAGATTTCTTGGTATAGATACTGACAAAAGTATCCTGGCTTTTATTATAAAACATAGAAACGATGAATGTCTTCACACCTACCCTTTGCAGCATGGACTCAGACCAGGCATATCCATTATGTTCCACAGCCCACTGCAGTATTGTTCTCATGATGCACAACATGACGTCTGACTGCAAAATGTTAACCAGGCTTGCAAAGAGAGGGCAAAATGGAGGCAAAATTGGAGGTGGAAGTGCTGAAAATAAAGTCATTATTGGTTTCTTTTGTAGAGTATGTTTAAAAAATTATCTCTTTATTAGACACTTTTGACAGTCTTTACCCTAAGAATATTCATTAACATACATCTTAAAGCTGTTTTCACTTTCTTAAGGTCAGTCAAATGCATAAAGACAGCTTCATAAATAGCAGTAGTACAAAGGAAAGCCTTTCTTTTCCCTAAAATGTCCTAAAATCTGAGATAAAAACCATTAATCCAGAGATGACTCAGTGCAGATTATTTCTATGTCAGCGTACTTATTAGTCTTTGAATGTTCACTTCGAAAGCTTATATTTAAATCTTCCATTTCAACAGGATAAACATCAGTGTCAAAAGAAAACATTTAACAAGTAAAAGAGACTGACATGAGATTTTTGGAAAGATTAAAAATACCTGTATCTTCTCTATTTTGTCTTTTCAATTTCCGTTGAGCTTCCTCTGCCTAATAAAAAAAGTAATTTGAATAGGGAATTAGAAGTACAAAACAACTTAATATCCAAAACTACTAACATAATCTTTGCCACATTATCTTCTGATTTTAGAAGATTTCTATCTTTAGTTTTGTACCTACCCCCCGCCCCCCCCATCCCCCAAAAGGTTCTGTCTTGCTTTAAGATGCAGGGGAAACTAGCACAACCAAAAACTTATTTAGGTTTGAGCTCTAGGACATGCATCAAAAACTAAACTAAAGCTTCATGTTTAAGTTTGGTTTAATGCCATTTACTGAAAAAAGTATTTTAAGAGCAGACTGCTAAAAGGCAAAGTTTAACTAGCTAAGAATGATTAGGAAAATTCCTAAATCACTATGGAAAAGAACAATGCTAAGTTGTAGCAATTCTAAAATGAGTGTAAAATAAGCTAACACTATAATACAGAATGACAAATTTGTCTTCAAAAGCCAGTAAAATACAATTATACCTGTGTGTGGGTATGTATATAGTCATATAGATATTACTTATATATACACAGAACACTTCGGGGAAAACCCAAAACGGTTTGTGGTATTACTATAGGTAACTTGAATTTTCTTTATAGCTTTTGATATTTTCCAACCTTCCTACAATAAAAATGTATCCTTTTTCACTCAGTGAAAAACAGTAAATGTTGTTTAGACTAAAACAACAACAAAAAAACCTACCCAACCATTTCCCAGTACACTTGTAATATTTCCAATTACCTTGGACTGCTCTGCCCTTGAAAAGTGATAGAAATACAAATTGAACTCTTTGGCACACTCTGGTTTCAGTTCATACATGCCTTTTCCTGTTAATCCAGGTTTCCTATGGGGGGAAAAGGTCCTTAAAATATTATTATTAAAGTCATACACTAATTCATGAGACAGCCTTAGATAATAAAGAAAGCAGCACTCTCATATATTGCTGGTGAGTGTAAGTTGGTATTATTTTCTATGGGCGAAATTGGCAGTCGACACCCAAAGCTTTATGCTCGTATGCATCCATTTTCTCTGGCACACCCGCTCTGAGTTTATCCTAACTGGACGAGTGAATGTGATGGTGCAGTGGCAACGATTCAAAGGCTAACAGGGAAGAGGTTACAAACATTATGGCATCTCTAAACAATAGAACGCCATTAAAAGTGATGTTAACTTCTATAATTTGACGTGTAAAGGTGTCCGTAATATGTTCTATCAAGTGAAAAAAGTAGGTATGATTTAAGGTTTAAAGAATATTTTCTGTATGTTTAAAAATATCTTCTCTTAAAGCATGTAATGTCTTTATAAGCAACAAAAATAAAGACATCCATTGGGATGGGCTAAGAGCAAGGAAAAAGTAAGATTAAGACGTTGCCTCAACAACCTTAAGGGATAAACTAGTATACTGATTAGACAATACACTGGACACTAGAGAAGGTGATCCACAGCTCAGGTGGCACATTCAAATGAAAACAAATAAAGCAATTTTAAGGAAGCTTACTGCATTTGCTTAGATCACCTGCTACGGTTAATTTTAATTATCTGAAACTATCAGCTATGAACACCTATTCTGAATACAATGAAAATCCTCATAAAGCTACTTTAAGTTGCTGAGCACAGGGCTAGATTATAAAAATGAAAGTCAGTGAGAAATATAGTTCAGAATTACGTATTTGCAAATGTACCTCTGAAAGTAACAATTTCATTCTCAGTTCCATCAAAGGAAACACTTTATGAAAAATGAATGTATAAAATAAACTGAATGTGAAAAAACAGAAAGTAAACTCACTTGAAATGGGCAACTGCTTCAATGACACTCTCCATGCCAGTCTCCTTGTTCTCCTAGAGGCACAGGAGACAAATAAGTGTTTCCTGTTAGTATCTGCCAGGGCTCTTAGCATTGGGCTTTTATCTCGTTAAGCCTCAGACAAAAATTGTATGAGGCAGATATACTATTATCCCAATATTTATAGATGAGTTAAGAGCAAGGCATATAGTAAACATAATGATTAATAGGGAAACTTATTTCAGCTTTAATATAATTAAAAAGAAGTCATTAGCACAGGGAATCAAGGTGACAGCTTTCAAAAAAAATTAAATGAAAACAAAGTACATATAACATTTAAACAAAATTTATGTGAGATACTGTAGTATTTTGTGAAAATTATGCTAATTCTTATCTGTTTTCAGTAAATCAGCATTTCTTAAATCATATTCCATTTCAAACCAGATGTTAATAGGAATTCTGTAAGTAAAAAATGTTCTAGTCAAAATGTTCAGTAAATGCAGGGTCCAGCAGAAGTGAAGTGTGGTTGGTAGGGTAATAATATGAGTGTAATAATTTATAGTTTTAATTTGAACATTTCACCTAAAATGTCATATGGTGTGCTTGAGTGTGATATTAGTGTTACAGAATTACATGTTCATGATTTTGTAATAAAAAAGGGATGTTATTTGTGCCGGACCCTGTATAGTTGCTATCACTTTATATAATTGCGTATCACTTTAAAATACACACATAGTTGCATATCACTTTTAAAATACTGTTTTAAATTTTATTCTTCCTTATTCTGAAGTCTAAGTGAAACTGTGACTTCTTCCTCATCTAACAACTAAGGATTCATTTTCTGCATTAAAAAGTATAACTAATTTCTTGCCCTGGCCAGTGTGGCTCAGTTGGTTGGTTGTGGGTTTGATCCCTGATCTAGGCATGTACAGGAGGCAACCAATTGATACTTCTCTCTTGCATCGATGTTTCTCTCTCTTTCTTCCTCTCTCTCTAAAAAAAGCACAACTCATTTTTATCTTGATTCAATATTTCCTAATATTAAGAAGTTATTAATTACTGTTTTTCTTTTTAGCTGTGATAACAGCATATACAAGGGTGGGACCCTCCAAAAAACGGAATTATCTTCTGGAGGGCAGACCCCTTGTAGTACAGGCTTCCCTCCCTAGGTGAGTGTAATGGGAACCCACCTGTATCAGTGTACCAGCTGGCATTGTTGTGAGAGGCTGACTTCGGCTTCAGTGAATTTTTATGGAGACTCTTTCAACGAGTTTGCCCATTTCATGATGGGCGATTTACAAGCACATCTGCCGACACCACGGTGAGTGCAGTTTTTGACCAAAAACGCCATGACCCCCATGCCCCATCCACCCTATTCACCTGATTTCACCCCAAATGATTTTCTTTGTTTCCTCAGATGAAAATAAGAGTCCTCAAAAGGAAAACGTTTTGCTGGTGTGGAAAGGTGAAACAGAAAACAGAAGCACTAAAACTGTTTTGAGCAGTGGAAAAAATGTCTCAATAGGTGTATTACATCACAGGGAGAGTACTTTGAAGGTAACTGAAGTTTAAACATGTAAGAATACGCACACAACTTTTTATATTTAAATAAATTCCACTTTTTTGGGCGCCCCATCACAGATAGGTTTTCCTAAAAGCTCCCTCTTTTAATCCAAGGATGTATTTTTATGGATTTTAGAGAAAGAGAGGAAGGGGGTGGACGGGGGGCGAAGGGGGAGAGAGAAACATTGGTGGTCTCATGTACATGCCCTGACCTGGGATTGAACCCACAACCTTTCATTGTAAGGGACGATACTCCAACTAACGGAGCCACCTGGCTTCTACTCACTACATACCTGTAGCACCCACAACCTGCTCTGAGGGTCGAATGTCCCTTGGGGGTCAAAATTGTTCCTGGTTAAGAACCAGTGTTTTAGGTATGTACAATTCTATTCACAGACAAAATGGTAAATCTCTATGAAATAATCCAGTGGGGTTGTAGGGATTAGTGGTTGGGCTATACATAAAAGAAGACTGGCCATCTGTTGAAGCTGGTGATGGGTTCATTATGTTTTCTATTTCTATAGATGTTTAAAATTTTAGAAGAATGAACACTAAGGTTGAAAGTTTTGATTTATGCTTCAAATTTGGAAAAACATTTTGAAAAAAATAAATAAATAAAGTCCTTTCCCAGCTGTAAGTTTGGGTTTCTAAAGAGCCCCATGGCTGAAAAATAGGTGGCTGAGTACTGAAGATCCTGGGAGGAAAAATCATTACAACTAACCTATGTAAGCCTACATGAGTACTTTTTTTTTTTTTTTTACTTTCACTAATTATGAAAGAGGCTCGCTCACTAAGGAATCATGGGATGCTTCAGGAGGAAAAAGTTCTGGAAAACTTTATTTAGTTCACTCAACACAGATGAGTAGGTATTTCTCACTTCCTTAAAATACTCTACCCAC
This sequence comes from Pteronotus mesoamericanus, assembly GCF_021234165.1. Classification (NCBI taxonomy): domain Eukaryota; kingdom Metazoa; phylum Chordata; class Mammalia; order Chiroptera; family Mormoopidae; genus Pteronotus; species Pteronotus mesoamericanus. The sequence goes on along the minus strand of NW_026555085.1, from coordinate 12,276,751 downwards.
GGCAACTTTGTACTAAGACCCTATAATATCCCCTCTATAATGGACACATAAATTCAGCTAAAAGGACTAGGTTTACTTTTATTCAGCCACTTACCTCTTTCAATGCTTCATTATACAAGATTCTATTGCTATGCTGCTTTCTACTCCCATTCCCTTGTATTCTCTTTTTCTAATTATTTCTAGTGAGAGTGACTAGAGGTAAACATGTCCTTGAACTGTAGTTTTTACAACTGCGGGAATAGGTATATAGAAGTAAATCTATACATACTAAGACTGATAGGTGGAAAAAATTGCTCTAATTTTCTTTTTAAAAATGTAGGTACTTACATCTTCAGGTAAAGACTTTACCAATTCACTATGAGCCATAGGTTTGATGCTCAATTGATGGATTATCTCTCTCTTAATTTCATCTGTAGCATTTACCTGTCCAACTCCTGGAGTAAATCTCTCTCCTGTCAACGATAAAAAAGTACACTCACACACGTTTAACATAAACACAATACTTATGTGATATATACTTATAATTCACACCAAGACAATATATTTTTCTTTCTGCACAGTGGAATAGTAATGACTGGTCTGACAACAAGCTGGGGGAGAGTACTTCTCTCCCCCAACCATACTTCTGAGTCTCAGGAACAACTGGTGAGTGTGGGCTTTAGACAGTGGAGAGAGAAATTTGGTTGCAATTTTGAAAGACAGGATCAGAAGGTGGGAAGGGATAAAATAAAGACTTAGTACAGTAGTAGTTGTGCCAGTAATCTAGGGAACTGCTTTCATGCCATCTGCCACATGGCAGCAGGGAAGGAGAGCCTTCAGTCCTTCTCTCTAGTGGCAAATGAGGTTATCACCTTCTGAGACCTACTTCATTAGTGTTACCTCTTGATAGTTGTCTGCTCTATGGACTATATAAAGCCTGAAATAGCAGGGTAGGTGGGAGAAGATGAAGGATAAAAGAATAGGAAAGATGGAGGCAACAGGACTGAAAACATAGGCAGTAAGAGAGCTGCACCTCTTGCCGTTGATCTTTGTTAACTTGGAATTATGTTTGAGGTCGATACAACACTCTTGCACTACAAAACTGCGGAGGGAAATGTGGCTAAGAAAAGAAATAATAGTAAAGTGCTCCTAAACATCCTATTCTTGCTAGCTAAATTCTGTTAGTCCCTTTCTCTCCCCCCTCAAATGTCTTCCAGTTTATTCCGCTTCAGCAGTTGTACTTTCTCCTTTTCCCAAAGCACCATGGTGCCATTATTCTCAACATTATGTAACCAGAGGGGAGAAAAATTTCCTTCTCCTAAAGCTGAGTAACTACTCAAAAGAAACATAGTTCAGGAATTCTGAACTATATGCTACCACAAAAGCCAATATAATTTATAAGCGTCTCCCAATCCAAACTTACCAACCAGCATTATAATGAGGTACAGCATTTCTTCTATTAGAGTATTGTTTTGCTGAACTACATCCTGTAACAAGCAGTGGGGGATAAAGTTCAGAGATAAGAATACAGATACTCTTATTATTTCAGATGATTAATATAACCAGAAAAAAAAGAAGAAAAAAAGAAAACTGCTTCTTTAATGGTGTGTTATGGTCTCATGAAACATGATCTTACCTTATGGGTCATCTCAGAATTAAGTCTTTTCCCATAGTCTGGAGTACTGAAAATCTGATAAAGTTCAAAGCGGCTGAGCATTATCATCAGGAAATGATTTGGATCCATCATAGAGACACCTGTCTTTTTTTTTTTTTTTAAGATGAAGGAAAAGAGGAAGGTCAAAAGAACTATTAAGAAATTAGTAAGAAATATTTTGGTTTGTACAAGAGAAAGCATCTTACTTGTTCACCAACCCCAGTAATAGGTAAAAACCCATTTAGCCCCAATCCCTACTTGTAGTAGCTCTAAGTGTGGACAGGAATCTAAGTTGGCAAAACAAAGCATAAGCAAAATAAAACAAATCAAACCCCTAAATCCACACATCAGAATAACATGGGTTATATGTTCTTTTCTCTTAATGCTTTGAATTAATTGTATCCCTCTGAAATCAATTCTAAAGTTTTATTTCAGTGTTCTTTTACCACTCTCTGGTATACAGACTCTGAGAGAAACATGGTACGGCAATAAAGCTCATCAAAAACTCAACTAATTTTTGGTGATAAACCCTACACTAACTGAAGCAACAGCTTTTATTTATTTATCTTTTAAATTTTATTTATTTATTTAGAGACAGTGGAAGGGAGGGTAGAGAAACATCAACGTGTGAGAGAAACATTGATGGGCTGCCTCTCAGCCCACAACTCAGGCATGTGCCCTGATGGGAAATCGAATCAGTGACCTTTCGGTTCCCAGGCTGGTGCTCAATCCACTGGGCACACCAGCCAGGGCAAGGCAACAGCTTTTAAATAGTAGTTTGAATTCTCCTTTAATTCCACTTGTATACATTCTAAGTCAACTTGGACTTTATTTTGAATGAATAATTTTTGAAATTTTTGAAATTTACAATTTGTAGCTTTTAAAATAATTCCTAAATCCATTCAGCAATAACATGGGAAAACTATGTGCAAAGCACTGTGTTACGCACAATGGACAAAAAAGGAACAAGGAAGAGTTGCCATGTTTAGTGGAAGGGATGAAGAGTAAACAGGAAAGCACAATCAAGAGTTATTAATGCTATGGTGGGGATAAGCACCATGCTATGGGGTCTCCTAAAAGCGATACTCAGTCATGGTCTGTGTGTCTGGGAGAGCTTCCCGAGAAAGTGACACTAAACAAAAGACTAAAACATGCAGGAAAATAAGTTACTAGGTAAATGGAAAAAGAAAGGGGTGGGGTGGGCAATCTAGGGAGCAAAATAAATAAATACACAGAGTTTTAAGACTTAAAGAGGTATCACGGCAGTTCAGGGAATTTTAACATAGTTAAGTATTGTGGGTCTTGGAAATCAGTTTAAGGGTTTTGGCTCTCTAGTCAGAAGACAATGAAGAAAGGATGGATGGCTTTCAAGTTTCTTACTCTAACAATGACATAGATCGTTGAACAATTCAGCAGGGTAGGAAACCCAAGATAAGAAGAAGGTATGGAGGGAAAAAGAGGAATTCTATTTTGAATATGTTAATGTTAACTCTGAAATATGTCCAGAAAAATCCAGATGGAAATGTTCTATAGCCTGTATGGCATACGTTTGGAGCTTAGTAGATGGGGCTAGGCTGGAGTTATAGATCTGGGAGTGATTTTAAGTGATTGGGTTTTATGGAATTAGCAAGAAGAAAACCACTCCTCATACCTTTAAGTTTAATGCTTTTAATTCATTACCTGGAGCATTATTATATCCTTGTCAAACATTTCACGTCTGCATTTCACATTATGGTAGTAATAAATCTAAAAAAAATTGATGATATTTGGTAAACAGGTTTTTATTTGTGCAGTTCATTCCTCTCCCCACATCCCAAAAGAGCACAAGGGTTTTGGTCAAGACGGTGTGCACACACACAATGTGGTTACTCTAATAATTAATACTATCTTAAAAAAGATTAATTAATTAGAAATTTCCAGATTACAATGGTCACTCTATGGTTCACACTTTGTACCCAGCTTTCTGGGTCTCTTAAAACAGTTATTTCCGTAAGGTTTATTGCTAATGACAATGGGTAAAAACCTATACCAAGCCGTGGTGAGGTTTAAAAATAAAAACTCAATTTCAGAGCTATACTAACAAAATTTTTATCTTGTAACCCAATTTACGTAGATAAAATCTGAATTATTTCTTAAATATCCAACTTTGTTCTAAAAATGACTGCAAGAGAACAATCAAGAAAATTAAGTGCATTTCCACCTCTGAAATTGTTTCTTGACAAAGTATGGATAAAAGTTTTAAAAAACTTTTTTGGTTTAATGTATTTTTTTATCTTCTCAAGTAATTTTAATATAGGTACTCAACTTTCAATGACTAAATACACTGAAAATTACATCCTTCCCAGAAGCCAAGAAATGAATTGAAAATTCTCCACAGAATTAAAGACACTGACCTGATTTACTAGAGAGAATCCATTTCTTCTCCACATTCCTGCATGTACTTGGGCACATAAAACAAGACATCTAAGAGGATGTTCTATCAGCATGGGTGGGCTAAGTTCACTCTGTGTATACAAAAACAAAAACACAAAAGTCTCAACTCTGTAAAGAAGAGCATTTGACAAGAGATGAAAATTTTAAATGAAACACAAGTTAAAATTATTTCAAAGTCTGTTTGGGTGATGGTTAATTTTATGTCAATTTGGCTAGGCCAGAGTACCCAGTTTTTGATTAAGACCAGTCTAGATGTTGCTGTGAAGTTATTTTGAAGACGTAATATTTAAATCAGTAGTTTTTGAACAAAGCAGATTATTCTCCATAACAGCAGTGAGCCTCACCCAATCGGCTGGAGGTCTAAAGAGAAAAGAATGGGGTTCCCTGGAAGCATGAAGAAATTCTGCTTCCAGACTGCCACGTCAGCTCTTTCCTGGGTCTCTGTCCTGTCCTGTCAGGCTGCTCTGCAGAAATATTTCAGATTTGCCAGGCCCCATAACTGCATGAGCCAATTTGTTATAATAAATCAATTTGTCTTTTCCTCTCTCCATACATAAACATGTGTGTGCTTTCTCTCTTTATTGGTTCTGCTTCTCTGGAAAACCCTGACTACTCAGCTTTGTTTCAAAGTGATTTCAAAAACATGAAACACAGTAAATACATATTTACTCTTAAAGTTAGTAATACTTACTAGAGGTAGGAGCTCTGGAAATTTATACGCCACTTCACTTTTGCTTAATAATACATGCAAACCTGCATGGAGGAACAGACAAAAATGTATTTTTATCTATGGGAAAAAAAATCCTACATATTCACTCAACTTTATATCTAACTTCCTTTCTCTCTGAACACCTATCATGCTACAAATTATGATATAAAATGAATTACATCCATAAATAAAGCTTTATTCTCAGGAACCCCCATATCAAAGGCACACTTAGAACTAGAGTCTTAATTACACGTACCAACATCAACTGATGACATTTTATGAAGTAAATGTTAGGCATACAAGTATAGCAAGAGCAGCTCTGTAACTATCAAAGCAATTTATGTTATGCCAACTTTAAAAGTCATTATTTCACAGGGCAATGGAGTTTCTTTTCACTTGAAATATAGTAAGTAGTGAGAGATCCTTCTGGCAAATGAACAGAAAAGCTGGTGCTGGGATTTATTGTATTGATCATGACCTCAGAATTAAGTTTTCTAGAAATTCCACTTTAGGATCAAAGCCTCTTTAGTTTGTAATGGCAAAGAGCTCTCTCATGGCTCAACCTTAGATAATTTTATTAATTAATTCTTAATTGTACTGTTTATGTTGTCTAAACAGAGAATGCTTTGTACAAGTTTATCAATAAATGCTGGCCACTTGGTCAAGCGTGGTTTGAGGCTTTCCTCATCCACGAAGACTTGCTTATAAATCTAATTCTAATAACTGATACTCAGTTTGCCACTGAAGCTCTATCAGCACACACTCTTAAGTTGTTCTGGAACTATTTTGTATACTTAGCTCTCCTATTAGATTATAAGCAGTCAGGCCAAGGTTTATCAAACACAGTGAGACAGACTGCTCAAAAGTGTTCACTGAGCTCTGGCTGGTGTGGCTCAGTGGATTGAGTGCTGACTTGTGAAGCAAAAGGTTACTGGTTCAATTTCCAGTCAAGGTACATGCCTGGGTTGCAGGTCAGCTCCCCATTGAGGGTGTGTGTGAGGGGCAACCAAACACTGAGGTTTCTCTCCCTCTCTTTTTTCTTCCCTTCTCCTCTCTAAAAATAAATAAATAAAATCTTTAAAAAAAAAAGTTCACTGAGAAGTGCTGCGGGAGGTTAACAAGGCAGGTAGAAATTGGTACATTTTCAGAGTATTGACTATTGTATTTGTGGATAAATATCAACATCAGCTACCATCCGTACAACCAGATTTTTAAAGGCAAAAAAAGCCAGCAGCTGAGTTGGATACAGGACTCACCTTCCTGCATTCCAGGTGAATATTTTTTGACAACACCATGCTGCCACTTGCCTATGTTAAGGATCAAGTTTAGTATGCTGAAAGCACTTAGAAAAAACAAAACTGGGCATAAACAACTTACAGGAATTAAGAGATTTCTTCCTACACCTACAACTTTAGGTAATTATTTTTTGTTCAATTTATTATACTATTAATATTCAGATATCTAAGTTATCTTATATCACCATGATTGCAATAACAATCCAAAAGACTGATACATTGCTATCAGCAGGACAACGTGATAATGCTCAAAACAATGAAAAAAAAAAGCCTTCAAAAAAAGAAGAGGGATCATTACTAGCAATTCCATGGGCACTATAAAGATATAAAAGGAGTAATATGAACAACTCTATGCTCACAAGTTTGATAACTCAGGTGAAATGGACCAACCTCTTGAAAATTGAAAACAACCAAACTCACACTAGGAGAAGTGGATAGCTAACCAGAACTGGCTTATATCTAGTAAAGAAATTGAACCAGTAATTAAAAACCTTGCAAAAAGTAAAGAATCGCGTCCATATGGTTTCACCGGTGAATTTTACCAAACACTTAATGAAGAAATAATACCTATTATCCATAATCTTTAGACACACACACACACACACACACACACACACACACACACACAGCCACTTTCATATCATATTGTTACTGAGCTACATACTTAAATCACAAATGCTGCAATCAGTAAAAATATCAAGCTTTAGAACTTCTCCTTTCTACTCTGGAACTAAAGGGAACAATAAATATTATATGAGTAGGACAAGAATTCCTGCAATCAAGAATTATGGAAGGAAGTGTATTGAAATCAATCTGTAGAGATGGAAGTGTTGCACATTCAACGTTTTTCGCTGCTGCAATGTGGCATCTTCAAATGTTCTACCAAGTACTGGGTTGGCCAAAAAGTCCATATGGTTTTTTTCCGTAAAATAAAGACACATTTTTCATTTTCACCAATAACATTATTGACTTGAATATTCTGAGTATGTCAGCTATCATCTGCATGGTGTAACACTGGTTGTTCTCAATTAATGTTTCTATTTGATCGACATCAACTTCAACTGGTCTACCTGACTATGGAGCACTGTCCAGTGAAAAATCTGTAGCATGAAACTTCACAAACCACTTTGACACGTTCGATCAATCACAGCACCTTCTTCATACACTATACAAATCTTTTTTTGCATTTCAGTTGTGCTTTTACCTTTCTTGAAATTAAATAAAGCATAACATGCCAAAAATGTTGTATATTTTCTATCTTCAATATTAAAATCGCTACCAAAAATTTACCAGTTTTGACAAGTTTTTTAAAAATGCACATTGATATGACAGCTGTCACCATAAAATCTAACAAAATTGTTTCAAGTAAAGTTAAAGACAGCAAAGTGCTACTAAACCCATCTTACAGAAAAAAACAAACTGACTTTTTGGCTAGTCCACTATAAAAGGTTTGTGAATCAACTATTTACAATGAAAAAACTATCTCCCCAATTTGGGACTCCCTCTTGCCGTGCTGTTTAAAAGGGTTATTAATAAATGATTAAGAAACAGCTTATATGAGAGAAAATCTATGGTGGTTTCAATTTGTCAGCAATCACTTAAGTAATAAACTGATTTGAACTGTAGTATCAGACTTTGAAGGTGGGTTGAATTAAACAATAAAACATGGCACCTGCACCTCAAAGGTCTGAAGCAGCATGGTACAATAGTTATAAACATGGCTTCTGGTGCCAAACTACCTCAAAGTTCCTACTCTGACTCTTTCTTGCTATGTGACAACTAAGCAAATCACCTCTATGTCTCAGTCTTCCCATATGGGAGGCAAACTTAATTAAAATACCTACCTCACAGACCAATGTGATGGTTAAGTTAAATGCACGTAAAACTCTCATTCAATAACTATCAATCACAAACAATTTAAAAGATATTTTAGGATTTTGGGGGGAGGTGAGAATGCTTTACCTGCAAGTAAGCGGGAAACTGGGAGGTGAATGCTAACTTTTTCTTGAGAAACACAGTATCTGATAGTTTCCACTGAATGTCCACAAATGCTTAATGTGATTGGCTGTTCACCATCAGTAAAACCACCATGACACTGCATCAGCACAGCAAGGCATTTCTTGTAAGCTTCAATTAACACTTTTTCCTAAAAAAGAGGGTTTTCTGTAAGTTACATAAAAGGCTGGGTTTCTATAACACTGAATAAGCACTTCATGTGACGATGAATAAGTACCTCAAATATTAATACAAGCAAAATCAAACCCAATCTTCCTTTCCCAACTTGGTTTCTCTTCTAGTGCCCTGTCTCAGTGAATGACATCTTTGTACAATTGTGGAAATACAGAAATTATCCCTTCCCCTTGTTCCCCACTGTCTGATCTATCACCACCAAGATGTCAATTTCATCTTCTAAATTTCTCTCAAGCCTGGCCACTTATCTCCAGTAACTCAAAGGAAAGCCAACATCTCTGTGTTAAATTCCCTGCTTCTACTCTTGCTCCCCTCCATCCAGTCTCCACAGAGTAATTTTTAAAAGTGTATAAATTGGGTTATGTCCTTTTTCTGCTTGGTAGTCTCTAATGGCCTCCCACTATAATTAGAATAAAATCTAAACTTCCTTCTACGGCCTCCAAGGCCCTGCAAAGTCAGGCCCCTGTCCACTTCGCTACCTTCAACCCCTACACTCCAACCAGAGCCTTCCCCCAGCTCCCCTAGCAACCATACTCCTCAGCACAGAGCATGATTCAGTTGTCCTTAGGTCAAAAATATTCTTTTTTCTTTGATCGGTTAACTATGATACATAGTTCAGATCTGATGAAAACCTTCTCTGACCTCCCAACCTAAACAGGCTCCATTCTAGACATTAGAGCCAAAACAAGGGCAAAATAATTTTAAGACACAAGAAATATACCAATAATAAAACTTTATTTTTGGATAAATTTAGAATCTATTCTTTTTATATGCTCAAAAATCTATATAGGATTATGAAAAAAAAAAGACAGTAACATAAGAGGAGGAGAGTACAGATTATTTCCTCTTCTATATATTTTTCAAGGTTTTTTTAAGATTCGAGAATTTTAACTTACCAAATTCATATGGGAAAGAGGAAAAGACACTGTTTTATGAGTTAAGTATCACCATTATCTTCTCCAAGCTCCTCAAAATTTACTTAAAAATCTGTTTATTCCCCCTTCCTCCATCTATCTCCCAACCCTAGAAAAAACTCACATCTAAAGCACACCAGTCCTGCATCATTGAAATAACATGTGTTAATTTCATCTGCAATGTGAAGGCTGCTTCCCACTCTGGTTCCATTTCAATGTGCTGTCCAACTTGACGTGTAATTGGATCCATTCCCTTAAAGAAAGTGAAAAGATTTTAAATGAATTAAAATTATATTTGTTCTCTTACATGAAAATCTAAAAAGTAATGTAGAAGAAATATATATTGATTATGAAAGCATATAAAGTAGAAGACTTAATAGGAAGTTTCAAGTAGTAGTATGAGAAGTCCAACTTCTTAAATTACATGTTTATCTAACAGTCTCTAAAATAGAAATTAAAAATCCCAGTAAAGTATACAAGAAATTATTTTAGAGGCAATCCTCTACATGTTTTAAACAATAAAACGAACACTTCACTGCAATGATACTTCAAATTTCTTTTTCAGTCCGTCAGGTATAGGAAAATGATTAGAAGAAATCTGATAGGCTTTTAAAATATTATTGAATTTATAAATACATTTTATTGAAAATGGCCAAAGTAGATATTGTTTCTATAGATACAAACCCCCCCACAAATCATAGAAGCATTATTATAAATTAAATACCCAACCCAGAACTAGAATATTTTCTAAAAACAGTAGATCAACTTTGTTTATTCCTTTCTTAAAAAAAGTCTGATAGTTACTAAAGGAACCATAATGGCACTTCTTAGATTTATTGAGATGTTATCTATCTTCTTATAGTTAAAACTGGTTAAATATGTCAGCTGGTTTCTGCTTCTAGATTCTGTTTTGTACATAGGTTGTTTCCAAAAGAGAAAGTTAAATAGAGGCAGAAAAGTTCTATACTGTATTATAAAATTATCACACCAAAGAAATATGGAAACATTTTTTTAAACTTCAAACATTATAGTTTCTTAAATAATTGACAATATGTCTATGTAAGCATATTAAAAAAATAAACTTTCAATCCCCAAAGGAAGACTGTTAATGGCGACCAAAACAAAAACCAAATGCAAAAAAAACAAAACAAAACAAAAAAACCTAAACCCAAAAAACAGTAGATGCCAGAACCTTTCCTGGGATTTCATTCATTCTACACCTTTTTAAAAGTTTCCAATGGACTTGGTCCAAACTGTAGCCATCCAAATCACTCTTCTGGAAATGTGTGCAAAATGAAATAAATAAATGTATGGACAGAAAGGTGTTCAGTTCAATGAAAAAACAAAAAACAAAACAAAACAAAACAAAATGGAAGAGAAGAAAAGATAAAGTGAGTATGTCCCTTTTAAAATGTGTCAGTTTAAACATACCTGCATACATTTGAGTAATTCCAAAAAGGCATCAAATCCTTCTAGGAATTTCTGCCTCAGATCATCTGACCATTCCGTTGGTTTGCTAATCAACACATACCTGAACAAGATAAAAACAGCAATGACTGTATGGATAAACACTGACATTTTATAAGTTGCAAATGGTCTGATAATTAAACAGAAGCTTACTTGAGGTCTAATATAAGGCTCTGAACTCTTCTAAATTTGAAGGCTTGTAAAGCAGTATACCGTTCAAACTGAAATCTGCCCTGGGCATCGCGATGTCTCAAATGATCCATAAAAGTCTTAATGATAATGGTCAGCAGGTTTTCTTCTGTGATGAGCATCCGAGCCTAGAACAAAGTGCATCAGAATACGTGGTAATCAAAACCTGTTTACTAGGAAGCTAAAAAAAGTCACCAACATTGGTTAGAGCTTTCAGTTTAAGGCTTTTCAATGCAACTAGAGTATAATATCATTAACGCATTGCTGTGTATTTCTAAATAACAATTACTTACTCCAACTGCCACTTGTATGAAGCAACAATTATATCACGGAGAAAGATGCCAGAATGTTAGGAGACAGATCCAAGGCTCATTATTCAAAGACAATTCAGGGTGGGGGTCTGAATCAGGTTGCAAATTTTCCTTAACTGAGACATTTAGACACCTATAATGGTATGGTATAATTACTCTAGGATCCAGAGGTTTATATCACAGATTCTGTAGAACTCAGTATAAATCTGCATTTCCTCTTAATCACCTTAGCTGAGATTTAGTTTTTGTTTCTAAGTATCGACATACATATCTATGTATTTTTGAACAAATATTTATATATATGATGCCAAAAAAAAAAAAAGGTAAAAAAAATAAGTCCTAGTTTCTGAGGTCCCCCTTGCAAAGGCAATCTTTTAGCAGTTTTCTTGCATATTCTTCCAGAGATGGTCTATGTGTGTGAGATAATAAACATGCATATACATATATATACACACAAATATACATTTATAATACATGGGTTAAGTGTAGTTAAGTAGGTAAAAGTATGGATATGTATAATTATATCTATCTTCTCCATTCCCAAAGAATAGCATATTATAAATATTGTTTTGTTGTTTTTTTTTTACTTGATATATTCTTTTCTATCATACTTTATTTAGCCAGGTCCTTACTGGTGAGACATTCGGGTTTTTTTCCAGTCCTATGTTATTACCAAAGGTGTTGCAACAAATATCTACTCTGTACAGTTGGAAGAATATTTATAATTTCCTAGAAGTAAAATTACTGGGTTAAAGTGTATATACATTATAAATTCTGACTGATATCACCAAACTGTCCCCTAAAGGAAGCTTACCAATTTATATGTCCATCTACAATGTGTACCCTTCCCCTCATGCCCTCAATAACACAACACAATTTCAAACATTTTGATCTTTATTACTCTAATGGTTTTAATTTACATATCTTACGAAGTTGAACATTATTTCTTAACAATTTGCAGTTTCTTTTTTTTCCTTTGCTCCATAGTAAAGTTAGGACTTTGAATACCACACTATTACTCTGGTATAAAAGAACATGGGTTTCTCCCCACTTATATATTCTAACTAGGTTCCAGGTGGTTATTGGTGCTAGGTGACTACTTAACTAGGTCTTACATTAGTTAATATCAGGCTTATTAGCAATACAGAAAGTTCCATCAAAATGCACAACCAAAAACTGCAAAAGTCAAGTCTAAGAATATAGTAAAGTTGTATTCTAATGTAGAGATTAAATTCTAAGGTTAACAGATAAGGAGAAAATCTATATAGTTAAGTATATTTTTGAAAAACTCTTAAAATTATCATCACATTGCTAGGACTTAGGCCCCTATGAAGCTCCAAATCAACAAGATTAACTGTTGTTAATTTTCCTAGGCGGTGAAGACTAAGGTCAAGTTTGAAGGAGGGGTGGTGTCGAAAGGTGTTTTTTGTGTGCTCTATTAGTTGATTTGAGGAAGAAGTGAGTATAATGCAACTTCACTGACTTAAGGAAAAATGCTGTAGAGCCTGCTTTCGAGACCTGTAACAGGTAGTAAAAGGAAGTTCGGTGCAGTGAAAACTTAATATTTTTGGAATGTAAACCTCACTAACCAAGGCATTGACTAGTAATTTCAATTTCAAAAGAATGTTAAGAGAGATGGTTCATCCATTACATAGTTTTAGACTGAATTCTATCTGTCTTTACTGGGTGCCAAATAAAAAATCAAAAGGGTGGCCCATTAGTATTGTCCCATTAAAGTAGGGAAGTTATTCAGGCATTTCTATTTCTAAAAAGATAACTTAAAAAAAGCATATATTTTCCAAGGTTACAATAGGAAATAAAAATAAAATCTTTAGATGCTTGGCTTTATCACTTCATGCCTAGATTGCTGCTAACTTTTCAACATAATGCTCAACTTTAAAATATCTAACATTATATAGTTCTAGTACTTCTTACCACTCACCCTAAAAAATACCTGATTTTTATGCTTACAATTCACTTTGCTTTAAAAAAACACTACTGCTATTTACCTTAATTATAGTTTTTATTCCTTTTATGTAATTCATATTCAATTCTGTGTTGCAAGTCTCATTATATATATAACAGCATGGTCAATATGGGCCAAATTCGTCCTAAAGACTCTGAAAAACTTCACTGAGTAATAATGGCCTATGCACACAGTTTTAGTTCAACTAAACATGACAGTATACAGGGATAATGCTCACTATAACCAGGGCACATTCAGTAAAATAAGATACTCTAATCACTTGAATTATTATTACCAGTTCATGACCAAACTATTTAAAGATTTTATTTACTTAAGAGAGATGGGAAGGGAGGGAGAAAGAGAGGGAGAGGAACTTTAATGCGTGAGAGATACATCAAACAGTTGCCTCTTGCACACCCCCAACTGGGGACCTGGTCTACAACCCAGGCATGTGCTCTGACTGGGAATCAAACCGGTGACATTTTAGTTTGCAGGTTGGCGCTCAATCCACTGAGCCACACCATCCAGGGCATGACTGAACTATTTAAAAATGAAGACTGTGATAACTGTAAGGTAATTCTGATTCAAACAACAGCAATAAGTGGGATTCCATCACTGCTATAGAACATTTCATTAATATATAGGGAAAGTGATCCTTAACCAGGGGTGTGTATAAGAATTAATAATGGTGCTTTTTCAAGAGACTATAGATGCACTCTTCAGCTTCTAGGCATGATGGAGTGGGTAGAAGCTCACCATTACTTCTACCAAGAAGTAGAAAAGGTCAATTCAAAACAAGATTGGAATTATCAGAGAGCTGCTTGAAGCACCAAGGATTTGAGGCAATAAACCATGGAGAAGGGAGACAGCAGAGGAAGGTGAGCAATCACCCTGCAACGACTTCTCCCTCAGTATTTGACTCTTCCAGAGATGGGGCAAGATGGGATTGAAGATTCCAGGAGCATGACAGAGCTGCCAATAATAGGAGGAAAAAAACCTGTGAAGACTTGAGAAAGAACAGAAGGGTAGAAACCAAGTCCAACTTTCTTCCAGTTCTCCCCTTAAGACACTTGCAAGATTCTGAAGCTATGCAGGACAGAAGTCTGAGGAGAGAGAGCAGAAAGCCTAATAGCGTAAGGCAGTGATGTGGCAGTCTTACTAAGTGAGTAAACAAGACTGGAGTTCAGGACCTTATAGAAGGGAGTAACTCTAGTGAATATTCCAGGCTCCAAATTGGGGACCCTTAGAAGGTTATGTCCCAGGGGTGAGGATGAATCAGAGGATAGAGTCTTTTGTTAATCCTCACCAGAGGATACGCTTTTATTGATTTTCTTAGAGAGAGAAACATCTATCAGTTGTTTCCTGTATGTGCCTCAGCCAGCGATTGAACCTGTAACCTAGGTATGTGCCCTAACCGGGGACAGAACCTGCAACATTTTGGGGTACAGGATGATGTTCCAACTAACTGAGCCACCTGGCCAGGGCAAGACAGAGTCTCGCCAAAACCACCTTGAGTCATGTCAATTCCTTACTCAACTAAGGTGATCAGCTTTATTCTATCTGCCTAACAGCGTTAGGGGGAACTTCTAGGGAGAAAGATAAAATGTAGTATGTATGATCTGTTAATAAATAGTGTTTTACTAAAAGGCAACGAAGCCCTGACAGGTGTGATTCAGGTGGTTGAGTGTCGGCATGCAAAACGAAGGGTTGCTCATTCGATCCCCAGCCAGGACACATGGCTGGGTTAGAGCCCGGTCTCTGTTTGGGGCACATGGGGGAGGTAATTTAGTGATGTTTCTCTCTCCCTTTCTTCTTCCCTAAAAATAATTTAAAAAAAAAGACAATGAGAAAGAGAGAATAGGGCAGAAACCATATTTGAAGAAAGAATGGCTTTAAATTTCCCAAACTGGTGAAGGCACCAGCCTAGAGATTTAATATCTACAAATTCCAATATCTATAAAGAAAACCACATCTAGGTAAATCATATAAAACTGCTGAGATTAAGACAAATGTCAGTAAAAAGTAGTTATGCATACCCAATAAATGAAAATGAAATCAAACAATAAAAAGAGAACTACAGATTATCAGATAATGGCATTATCATACAACAACTTTAAAATAGCTACAATTTAGCCTTGGTTGGTGTGGCTCAGTGGACTGAGTGCCAGTCTGTGAAGCAAAGGGTCGCCGGTTTGATTTCCAGTCAAGGCACATGCCTGGGTTGTGGGCCAGGTCCTCAGTAGCGGATATGTGAGCGGCAACTACACATTGAAGTTTCTCTCCTCTTTCTCCCTCCCTTCCCCTCTCTAAAAATAAATAAAATCTTTAAAAATAAAATAAAATAGCTATGATTTACATATTCAAGAAATTGTAGGAAGGAGAATTTTCCCAGAAAACTGGAATCTATTTTTAAAAAATTTTTCTCACTTCAGGGTTCAGGGAAGATAGAGTAGACATAGTTTTCTTTAGTCTTCCCACTATGTACAACTAAAAACTTTGGACATTATATGCAAAAGGAACACCAGAAGACTGAAAGGTGACGAGAAGAATGTACAGTGGCTAGAAACCTCAGAATTCAAGGAAAGACAATGATAAAGTTGTTTGTTTGTTTTCACCTCACATAATATCCCAGACTTGCAGCTGAAGAAGCTGGCAATCTGCAAATGTCAATGGGTGCAGACTTTAAAAAAAGAAAAAAAAATGCCGAGGAAAAGCCTGCTCTCTGTAGACACAGGAAAAGAATAACCTAACAAACAGAAAACTTTCAGACAATAATCCCTCAGGCCTGGCTAGCCACCACAAAAACATACTGTGGCTCCATTCCCACCAACACCCACAAAGGCCGAGTAAGAGTCTAGACTTCCACTCTTGAGAGGCTGAAACCTGGTGCGTGATTGCAGAAGTCAAGGATGCCTGTCACAGCCTTCAGGGCAGTGCTGCTATGGTCCACAGACCAGCAGCCTGAAACTGCTTGCTGTCAGGTGCAATGAGAAGTCTGCACAAGAGGGTAAAATCAACTACTCACAACAGTTTGGTTCAGCTGCCTTTTTTTTTCATAGCAAGATTTCTGCTGAAAGCAGTAGTGTGTTGTTTCACATTCTGGTATAAACTGAGTATAAACTGAGTATATTTTCATAACTGAGTAAAACTGCTCTAGAGAGACCCTTAAAAATATTAAGTGAATGTACAACTAACAAGTATAGAGGGAAAAATAAATAATCAATATTTAATTCAAAAGGTAAAAAAGGAGAGAAAAAGAAATAAAATAGGTGAGTCCAACAGAAAAAAATAATAAGGTGGTAAATATAAAGCCAAATATATGGGTAATTATATTGAATGTGTAGAAATCCAATTAAAATATTAAGAGTGTCAGACTGGATACACAACAAAACCCAAACGACATACTTTTTATAAGCAATACAACTTATGAAATAATTCATAATGATAAGACTCAATTTTGGAAGTACAATTCTAATTTATACGCACTCAATCACATAGCTTTAACAATATGAACCAAAAACTTAGAGAAGTAAAAGGAGAAAAAAATCAACAATCATTGTGGGAGACTGTTAACATGCTTCGACAGCTCACAGAACAAGCAGATCAAAAAATTAGTAAGTATATAAAACACACATGAAAATTAACAAACTTGACCTAAGTGACACACACACACACACACACACACACACACATATGCTGAGCCCAATAGTGAGAGTATATACATTATTTTCACGGCCACATTGAATATATACCAAAACTGACAACATTCTGGGCCATGAAGCCAAGTCTCAACAAATTTCCAAAGGGCTAAAATCAGAGTATGTTCTCTGAGTGCAGTGAAATTAAGCTAGAAATTCATTAAAAAAATAGTAAGAAAATGCCCAAATGTTTTGAAATTTAGCAATATACAGGATGAGGGAGCTATTAAGGGGTTTAAATGGTAATGAAAAAAAATACAATAAAAAATAAAACAAAAAAATTAGCAATATACTTCTAAGAAGTATAATCACAGAGGAAAAAATGGGTTAAAGAAGAAATAACAAAGAAATTTAGTTTTATGGACTGAATAATAAAAATATGATATAAAATTGTGGAATGCAGCTAAAAAGTTCGTTTAGATGGAAACTTGAGCCTTATGCATTTATCACAAAAGAAAAGCTGAAAGTCAATGCTTTAAAGATCTATCTCAAGAAATAACAAAAAAATGGCAGTCACCATGTGATGAATAAAAGTAATTTTTCTCATTCCTGATTTCAGAGAAAAGCTTTTAATATTTCACTATTACATATAATGTTTGCTTTGGGTTTTTACTTTTTGTTTTGGTTTTAGGTACTGTTTCAAATGAAAAGAAGTTCCCTTTCATTCCTAGTTTGCTATTAGGTACCCTTTGTCCTAAATCATGAATAAGTGTTCAATTTTCATGAATTCAGGAGAAGCATTTAATATGATTTTCCCCCTTATTTTGGTCTGTATATGAGGTGAATTATTCTAGTTGATTCCCCCGCCCCCCAATGTTATACTACTCTTAGATTAAGGAAATAAACCAAACTTGGTTGTGATGTATTGTCCTTTTTAAAGTATCGCTTGATTTGATTTGTGTGACCTCATTTGTGGTAATTAGATGGTAATTTTCTTTTCTTGTAATTGCCTTGTTGGGCTTTGGTATCAAGGTTACAGAGGACTCCATTAAATTGGCAAGTATTTTATATATTTTTTCTGACTTCTGGGAACACTTATGTAAGATGGATGTTATTTCCTTCTCAAATATTTAAAAGAATTCTCCAGTGCAGCCATTTGGGCCTGGGGATTTCCTTATGAGACTTTTATACTAATTAAAATTTTCAATTTTATGTTTCTCTTTTAATAACTTGTGTTTTATCTTAAGAAATTCTTCTCATTTCATCCAAATTTCGAATTTTATTGATTAAGTTGGTCCTGGTATTGTCTCATTCTCTATTTAATATCTTTAAGATCTATGGTTTTGTTTCAAGTTAAAATTTTCTGTTTTACTTATTGCTCTTTATAGAGATCTATCTCTTTTTTCCTGGCTTTTTAAAAGCACCAACTTTTGATTGTGTTGATTTTTCTCTTTTGTATATTTACTTTGTCTTATTAACTTCTGCTCTTTATTATTTCCCTTTTTCTACCTTTTTAGACAGAAGGCTAAGTTGTTACAATGGTCTTTTAAGGCTGGCACTGCCAACTCCTTACCTTCACCCCCATCCTCAAACTCATGGACCCTTCTCCCCACTCACTTTACTATACTAGCTTGTTTTGGTTCTTTCTTCCAAAACGCCAGGCACACATTCATCTTAGACCTCTTGCACTTGCTGTTCCCTCCTGGGCAACACCAGTTGGTTCACACCACTCACTCACTTCCTTCAGGTCTCTGTTCAAACACCACCTCTCTGACAGGCCCTACCTGATAACCTTGGATAAAATATGACCCTTCACTGCCATTCCCTACTCCCTTAACCTGCTTTTCTACTTCATAGCACTTATCAACACTAGATTTATAATAAAGAGTAGGCAAGTGTTTATGTATCTTCCCCCAATTAGAATATAGATTCTATGGGAACAGGGACTTTTGTCTGTTTTATGTATTGCTGTATTTATCTCCAGAGCCCAAAATGGTGACTGCGTAATGAAGGTACTAAATGTTTTTAATAAATGAATACATACACTATTTTTCTAGAGTCCCTAAAGGAGTCAGACAAGAAACAAAAAGTAGAAATACTAGGAAAAAAAATTATTTGCAGATTACAAGAAATTCCAAGAAATCAATACAAAATGTTAGAAGAAATGTTGGGAGAACTAGACAGATATAAGGTGACTATATAAAAATCAGTTTTCTTACATAACTAGCCATAGTCAGATTTAAAATGTTAATAATTTAGTACAACATAAAAAAATCTAATACATATAAACTTAATTTTAAACTATGTAAGACCTATAACAAGAGAACTATGAAGCTTTTCCTAAGAGCATAAAATACTGGGTTGGAGGAAAAGTTCATTTATGTTTTCCTGTACAATGTTTTGGGTTTTTTTTTAAAGATTTTATTTATTTATTTTTAGAGGGGAAGGGAAGGAGAAAGAGAGGGAGAGGAACATCAATGTGTGGTTGCCTGTCACACACCCCCTACTGGGAGCCTGGTCTGCAACCCAGGCATGTGGCCTGACTGGGAATCGAACTGGCAACCCTTTGATTTGCAGGCTGGCACTCAGTCCACTGAGTCACACCAGCCAGGGCCCATATGATGGTTCTAGTAGTGCTTAGTTGTCTTTAATTTCATTCAAAACAATTTTGTTAGACTGTGTTGCGACAGCTGTCAAATCAGCGTGCGTTAAACAAAAACTGATCAAACGGTGAATTTTTGTGCAGCCATTTTAACTCTGAACATAGAAGAAGATACACAACATTTTCAGCATATTATGCTTTATTATTTCAAGAAAGGTAAAAACTCAACTGATGCAAAAAAAGATTTGTGCAGTGCATGGAGATGATCAAATGTGTCAAACGTACTGTGCCAAGTGTCCTGGTACTATCAACATTTTGGCCAAATAATTCTTTGCTGTGGGGCTGTCTTATGCATTGGAAGATATTTTAGCAGCACCCCTGGCCTCCATCCACTAGAAGATGATAGTGGGAATTAGCCGACATACTCAAAGTATCCAAATTAATAAAGTTATTGGTGAAAATGAAAAATGTATCTTTTTTATTTTACAGAAAAAAACTAAATAGACTTTTTGGCCAACCCAATAACACTTGTGCAAATGAGGACAAATTATGTTCCTAGATTACAAAGATACCAGTTCTTCCCATACCTATAAATTCAGTATTTTTTCAGTGAAAATCCTGGTGGTTTTGGCGGGGGGGGGGGGGGATTAACAAACTGATTTTAATTCATCTGAAAAAAAAAAAAAAAAGGCCTAAGAATAATTAAGAAATTTTTGGAAAAGGATAATGAAAGGAGATTTAGCCCTCTAGGTCAGCAATTTTCAAACTTTTTTATCTCATGGCATACATAAACTAATTATTAAAATTTTGTGGCATAACAAAAATATATTTTTTGCTGACCTGAAAAAAAATAGGTATAATTTTGATTCATTCACACTGGACTGCTATTGTGTTGGCTATTGTCCTTTTTTTTAATGTGACAATCTAAGGGAAAAGAGGTCAGTTCCCCTGACTAAATAGTTATGTGTTGTGGCACACCTGTTAAAAATTGCTAAGTTAACAAAATGGAATATTAAACTAAAATTATTAAAAATGGGTACTGGCATGGAAATAGACAAAAAGATAAATGCAGGAGAGAGATGCAGATTTGAAGACACATGGGATTGTCTCCGAGGCTTCTCAAACTTATCTCTGACTAAACTGGAAGTGTTCCTTTCCCTCTTCCAAATCCTATTCCTTCTGCAAAACTCCCAGTGCAAGTGCACATCACCCATTTGGGTGCAGTCAGAAACCTGGGAACCATCTTTACACTTTCCCCCTCAAACGCAACAACCAATCATTCACCAAACCCAGTACTCCTCAAACGCAACATCTGGCTGGTCCTGTAGGTTTTACTACCTAAATATCTCTCACAACTCTTACATCCACTGCCACGATACCAGCTCAATTTACCATAAATTCCTGTATGATCAATGCCCTGGCTTCTAATTAGATTCCTCACACTCAGATTTTGCCCCCACCAATTTGTTCTCCAATCTACAGTGTGATCATTTCTTATAATAGTTCATTTTTATTGTATTTTTTCCCCATTGCCATTTATCCTGAAAGGTCAGATCTCTTCCACCTCTACCCACCCCTCTCTTCACCCCTCTCCCCAATGCAATCACCATACTCAGTGTGATCTTTTAAAAATCCACAAATGTGATAGTGTAACTGCCATTTAAAATTCTTCAATGTCTTCCCATGCTCTTAAGACAAAACCCAAAATCCTTAATTGGCCATAATAATATTTCATTAATGGATAAATAGAATTCAGACAGCTTCAAATGCATTAGAATATACCCTCAAACATAGAAGTAATGGGCGGGGGGGAGGAGTGAAGTCATTAAAAAAATGAGAAAATATACCAGCTAGAAAAATAACTGTAGAATATTCTTAAATCTATACAGGTTGGCCCCTGCCTACATTTCTCGTCCCATTTCATGTCATGCTCAAGGATCTTTCACTGTACTGGCTTTGCATTCCCTGTTTACAAACTTTACTACTTCAGGACTTTCTTAAGTGCTAGTTCTTCTGCATGGACTTCGCTTCCTAAACCTGCTCCAAGGTCCTTAGAGAATCCTTCTTTGAACTGTGGAAAAAGGTCAGATCTCTCTATAATTCTCTCTCAAAACAAATTATTCAGTTTCCATATGATTTTAATCAATGACATGTATTAGTCTTTCCCACCACTGCAAGTTTCATGAGGGCAGAGACCATACCAGTTTTTGTGTACTACTTCATTCCCAAAGCCTAGAACCGTGCCCAATAAATAATAGGTGCTTAATATATTTTTGTTAAACAAGTTAAATCAATTTTAATTACTGAATAGTACTAAAATAGTGATGCCTTCTGGAGCAACTAGTGAAATTTAGTACAAGACCAACAAATTATCGTGATTCCATTGTATTAGCTTCCTCTTCCCCTCACTGGGGACAGGGACTTCTCAAAATCTAAGATTATATACAATATGTTGTCGGTTTCTAATGGATAAATTTGTTAAACCAATCAGCTTAATTTTAAATCATCAGTTCAAAACCTTGGAGAATATGAGATAGCACAGATTAAAGTAAATGACTTTTTTCCCCTCCAGATTGAAGGTATCTGATCACCCATTAATATATTATTCTATTTAGGAATATACAGATTCTAGTTCTCTATTATTTTAAGGCTTTACTTCTGATAATGGAAAACAAAAAAGTTCTTCTTAGTCTTTCAGTACTTACAAGTGAAGGAACTGTGAATATCTGAACCGAGAGGTCTGCGACTGAAAACTCTCTGTCGTGGTCATCTGTCACATAATCACTCTGCAAACGCTCATAGTTCTATTAAGAAGGCAAAAAAAGGCAAGGAGTGCCAGCTATCAGTTACAAAGAAAAGGCAAGCACTACTCACCAGAGTAGGTGCGGTGAAGAACTGGACAGACAGAGCAGTCACGGACACTGCTCGCTCGTGATCATCCTCCATAAAATCTCTCTGCAACTGCTGGTAATTCTAAACAACAAGGGGGAGATTCACCTCTAATCCACATTGGCCAAATGTTTAAGGATTATAATGAAAAGTCAGTGCTGGAGGAGTCAATGAACTAACACTGTAAGAATGATAACTGGAATGATTTCTACCAAATAAACTGTGTAAACATGAATTCACTAGACAATCTGTTCAAACACAAATGGCAGTTTATGAGCAGAAACAGAAGTAACAGGTACTAAAATCCTGGGATATCATTATACACTGGTGGGGCTAAACCACAGCGCTTTACACTATTACTGATAAAACCAGACGTGTATTACTTCTGGATGCACAGCAGAATCACCTGATGGCTGTTTCAAAGTACACGTGCTTGAACCCCAATCTTGGTGAATCTGCTTCAGCAGGTTTGAGAACAGAATGCAAACACATGCATTTTGAAAGAACTCCCCAAATGATTCTTACTCACTTCCTTGCTTAATAACACCTAATTTAGCTGAATTAAAAAACAAAACAAAACAAAAGCAGTTAGCTTAATCACATGCTGCTCAAGGGAAAAGAACATAATTCAACAATAGCAACCATCTAGAGTTTGTGATTGTTAAATCACATCCATATATACTTATCATTTCAACTAAGATGATCTTTTCCTTGTATAAATTTTAACAGAAATAATACCATAATTCACAATGGGATAGGTTTAAGTTCTTCGCTTATCATTTCATATCACATACACTGTAAACAGGGATAGTCATAGTATCATGGCAGATGATGATCAAGAAAAGCCTCACTGAATTTTATTCTATTGATAAAATATGAAAAGATTATTAATGAAGTTTCTTAAAATTTAAAATCAACACACTGTTAGCTGCTATTTTTACAAAGCCTGGATATAATCATGGACAACAGGTACTCTGTGTATAACCTGACTATTCTGTTAATCTTCAAATCTGAGAAACTACTTACCTTTGCAAATCGAACAGCAAACAGTTTCTTGTATTTCAAATCCATAAGCAGACTGCTCATGAACAACTGATGATACACACTCCTAGCACCTTTTATAAAAAGAGCAGATGTAAGATAAGGATATATAAAACAACCTAAAAATTATACTCCTGAAGTTTTTATATGGTCAACTCTATTTTAAATCTCAAGAACAGATCTCTACATGTGTTCCTTAATATAAAATATTTACAATCTGTTTCTTAAAAAAATTAGTTTTTTTCTAAATACAGTTTCTAACAAAATATAAAGGTTATTTAATTTGGGTGATGGACCCTAATATCTGCCCCCAACAAAAGAATAAGATTGCATGTGCTAATTCTAAAACCATACTTATTAAAATATTTTCCCAAATGAAAAAAAAACAGAACAGCTTTAACAGCCCTGACTGGTGTGGCTCAGTGGGTTGGGCATCATCTTGCAAACCAAAAGTTCGCCAATTCAATTCCTGGTCAGGGCAAATACCTGGGTTGCAGGCCAGGTCCCTGGTTGGGGGTATGCGAGAGTCAACCAATCCATGTTTCTCTCACAAATTGATCTTTTTCTCCCAGTCTTTCTCCCTACCTTTCCCATCTCTAAAAATAAATAAAATCTTTAAACCCCCCTTAAAATCTTTAACATCATAGTTACCATGTAGGTTCCCCAATACCTTGAAAGTAGTTAAGAGATTTACCTTTCCACAATTTGGAATCATTAAGCATCAATCTATCCACGAGAGAAGAGTTTTCACCATCTGGCCCTTCTTGTAAACCAACTTGGCATAAAATTCGGCGAAGACCATCTTAATACAGGAAGAAACATAGTCATGAAATAATAATTTCCAATAGTAAAATAAAATGACATTTTAGTAGAAATGTTCAAATGGATCTATGGAGTTTTACATGTTTTATTAAAGGTCAAATTTATTCAGAAAAAGTAAACATATTAACTATTTTATTAACATTTGCATAAAAAGGAGAAAAATTCCAAATCTTACATTATTCGCCAACTCTTATTCCAGAACATCAAAATATGTCTATCAGAAAGGCAGTGATGTCTTATGCTATGAAGAATTTAAAGAGCAAAGCATACAAAAACCACTGAAACAACTATTGTTCTTCAAACACCAATGCTAATTAAATTATATCATAGCAAAATTATATATGTGTAATATAAAATTGTGCTACCATTTATAGGAAAGAAGGCATGACCTCAGTGCTGTAATATGTACCAGTCCTTTTTATTAATGCCATGCAAAATGTTCTTCATCATTAAGCAAAACTTCATTAGGTACCTACCTATGTGGACCAGTATGTGAGAGGCCCTGGAAAATAAATTCCTACATCCTCTGAACACTAAACTTAAAAAAAGAGTTGCTCAATATTTGAGCATAATTAGTAACCAAAATTTTAATACCTTTTTGTTTCATAATTTATAATTAAAACCACTGTTTTTAGCTTCTACAAGCAAGCAAAATAATTAAAAAAATAGAGTAATTTTTACTATAGCACATACTTGGCATATAGGCACCCAATGAAAAACATTAAAACTTAAAAAAATAAGGATAAGAAAACTAATTGGAAAGACATTTATAAGGCAAGCAAACATGTTCTCCTAAATATCCACACCTTATTTTTTTTTTACCCGTCAGTTCACTGCGTGGCGATGCTCTTCCTAGTAGCCTTTCAATATACCTTTCAGAAATTTTCTTTATAGTAAACATTAGAATGTCACTTATCCAAACCACCTCTCTTGCCTGCAGTATAGTATGACCGATAGCTTCGATCTATTACTGTTTTACTCTTTAGTGTTTTGCATCAAACTTGTATTTTTGGCATTGAACATGAAGATTCTAGTTCTATAACCATTACATTGAAAAGATTACTTAATTTGTACACTATAGAAAAACAAAAAAACTAAATGAGTTACTTCAAATTTGCAAATTTTCAGAGTTGCAAACTTTTGGAAACCAAAAGTTGCAGGAGTCAAAACAAAGATATCAACACTACTGTTTTATTCTTCAAACTGCTAACCATCATTTAGGTTTTATTTACAGTAGCATTTTCCAGCTTGCTGAGTGAAAAGAGCTCCATTAAAAAAAAAGTTCTGTTATCAAGTTGTGAGATTTAGATTTCATTAACATGTTAAAGTCATTTAGAATAGTTAAAACCCAATGTATCCTGAATTTATCTGAACAAAAATCCATACTAACAAAATCCTGTGGGTCAAAATTTGAGAAACACAGATTTTTTTCTATGCATAAACATATTCTAAGATGATCTTTTAAAAATGTGAAATTAAAGCAAAAAATTATTCCACTTGATATTTTTTCCAAAACAGTTTTGCAAGGTCACATGAGTTCATTTTACAATCAAGTAGCATAAGCTCCTGTGAACCTACCTGAATATCCAATAATGCTTCCCAGCCAAGACAAAAGTTTCAAACCAAAATTCTGATGCGCGACAATAGATGAATGCATAACTTGAACTTTAAGTGGCTTTGTCTGTCTACTGGTATTTCTCTTAAAAAGAAATGGCAGGATGAAAAAACAAACTTAAAAAGACTTTTTATAGAAAAGAGTATTTTTATTTCCTATAACTACAAAGTATTACGATTATTTTTAAAAATTGTATTTATTTTTAGAGAGGGGAAGGAAAGGAGAAAGACAGGGAGAGAAATCATCAAGGTGCGAGGGGAACATCCACCATTGCCTTTTGCCTACCCCCAACCAGGGACCTGGCCTACAACCCAGGCATGTGCCCAGACTTGAAACGGAAGCAGCAACTTTTCAGTTTTTGGGACAACACCCCACACTGAGCAACACCTTTAAGGGCCACAGTGTTATTATTTTTATTTTGTTTATAATAGCCATCCTGATGGGTATGAGGCACTATCTTATTGTGGTCTTTATTTGGATTTCCCTAATGATTAGTAATGTTGAGCATGCTTTCATGTGTCTATTGGAAAGGTGTATATCTTTGAAGAAATGTCTAGTTAGTCTATCAAAACTTTTTATTTAACATGTACCCCCTTAACTTCTGTTTAGATCATCTTTCTACCCACCCATTTAATCTCATCTCCATAACCCCCATTAACAAAGTACATCTTTGCAAATTTTCTCCATCTATACATGTTGTACATGTATACATTAAAAGAGATTTTTTATTTATAAAAATGGGATACTATACATACTCTTGTGCATCTCTGCATTAACCAGTATTTTGGGTTAACAACTCATAATATTCTCTGGTGTGGATTTATTCAAATATCCTCTAATGAAGGGCATTCACATTTCCTGTGTTTTCAGTCTTCTGTGAGTACACAAAAAGCAGTACTAAACAGTTTTGTATATACACACACTTCTTGGTGCTTATATTTCTTTGGGATAAATTACTAGGTGAAGTAAAACTTGAACAGATGCTACTACATTGTTTCCCAAAATGCTGTAGCAATTTACTTTTATATGAGTATTCCTATTCTCTGTGTCTTTTTCAGCAAGGTTATTTCTCCAGTCTGGCAGGTATGAAATCTCCCTGTCATTTCACTGAATACTAGTGAGTTTGAGTCTCATTTCATATATATTGACCACCTACATTTTCTCTGTTGTGATTACTTTTTTGTATCTTATAACCGTATTTCTCTTTTGTTGTTTGTTTCCTACTTGATAATCTATGAGTTCTGTTTATCATAAACATTAAATGTCTACCCTATGTGTTAGAAATAATTTTTCTAAATCTACAATTTGTCTACTAACTTTGTTTACGGAATATTTTGATATACATTTTTTTATATAGTTGAAAACCATTTCTTTCCTAACTCCTTGGGTTCTAATCTTGGTTAAGAAGCTCTCTTCCTTCCTTAAAATGTATCTGTGTTTTTCTAGATTTTCCTTATACTAGTATTTCTATCTGGACTTTCTATTCTATATTATGAATATATCTATGCGAACAACACCAGATATTACAAGCACTAATTTTTAAAAAAGGAAAAATTTAAATGATACTACTGAACGTGTAAGTTATAAGGCAACAATGAAAAAGAAATAAATTACCCTTCCCTTTACCCAGATTCATCTATTGTAAAAATTTTGTTACAATTGCTGTATTATTTGCACAGTCCTTCTCTACACACAGACAGATATACATGTACGTTTAAAAACAAAACAAAACACACCAAACCACCGAGGGTAAATAATACGCATCATGTCTCCTTATCCCTAAAAACTTGAAGAAACAGTTCCTAGGAATGGGAATATTCTTTTACATAATTGCAGAACAGTTTCTGATGATTATTGAATATGTCCAAATATGAAGGAACAATTTCTTAAATAAGACACAAAATATACAGATTATAAGGAGATATATTTTGCTACATTAAAACTTAAAGATTTTGCTTAATGAGAGGCACCAGAAACAAAGTCAGTTTCATAATTGGGTAAAGATATTTGCAACAAAAGATTGAAATTCAGAACACCCTACAAATAAATTAAAAAAAAAAAAAAGACAATCCAACATGGATAAAGGATATCAATAGGAAATTCACAAAAATCTTGAATGATAAATACAATAAATATGAAATAAGATACTTTGTAATGAAGACAATGCGAAATTTAACTCAAAAGATGCCATTTGTCCACATCAGATGGGCAAAAATTAAAAAATTTAAAAATATATAATTTTGACAAAGCTGTGCAAAAATGGAAACTCTCATATACTTATGTCAGGAATGTATATTGGTATTACCATGTAACAGAGCTGTAAATACTCATACCCTAACAACTCAGAAATTCCATTTTTGGTATAAACCCTAGAGAAACTTTTGCATCTTTGCAATGAGGGAACAAAATAATGTCCATAGTAGGACTGCTAGTCACAGCAAAATTGGGAATATCATTACTGCCCATCAACAGGAAAATGGAAAAATCATGGTATAGTTATCATCAATAGAATACTTTACAGGTACATATATCCAGAGAGATAAATATAGAAACAACAACACTGAAATGAAAAGACAAGTTGCAGTATAATACATTCAGTGTGAATCTTGTTATATAATTTTTAAAGGCCTCCAAATCAACACATAATGTTGAGAGATATTTTATAGATTACGTATAAAGGTACGCGTGACAATGAGAAAATGGATTCATGAAAGTAGTTATTTCTAGAGAAGGAGGAAGGGAAATGAAATTAAGGGATAATACAGAGGCTTCTATACTACTTCATTTATTTAAAGCAAGTATAAAAAATAATGTATATAATATGGGTACACAGGTGTTCACTGTGCTATCTCTACTTTTATCTGTATATTAAAAACATTTCACAATATATAAACTAATTTTTTAAAAAATTTACATAAAATGCAGTTAATATGTAGTAAAAAATAATAATTGCTAACTTTTAAAAATAAATGTCAATGTTGGTAGTTTTCTTTTACAGAAATAATGCGTATAATAAATATTAAGATATGCAGCACACCTTGCTATAAGATACCAAGAAACAACTTCCCCTGAATTCTAATCTTGGTGCTAAAGGCCAGTTTAATTCTTAAAAAGTAAGGTGAAACCCTATCAAAAACAAGACAAACAGCAAAAAACTTTCTAAGATGTCTCTGATGAAGAATAAGAAGGCAGAAAATACATGTCATCTAACCATTCATTTTCTATATTAATCTTACACAGCTTATAAAAAACTAGTTAAATCAATAATGCAATGCGCAATAAACTTATCTTCAAAGTGATTTTGGCTGATGTTGGCTTTACATTCATGAAGGCAGAAAAATGTTTTCATAAATGCCAAAATATGGAACTGGTTTTAAACTAATAAAAAAATAATAGTGTAGGCATGTTTTAAAATCACTTACCACAATTACTGATTTTGCTTGCTCACAATACTGGAAGTCTCCATATCGAACAGACCTACGTCCCTATAAACAAAGATATTTAAAATTAATGTGTAAAAACATTATACTCAGTATTAATAACTTCTGAACCAGTAAAAAAACATACTTGAGCATCCAACTCTGATCAGTTTTTAATATTTACAATAATCATTCTATTCAGATAAAAAGTATATAAAAATTATTTTCCTTCAAAGTTATCCCAACATTTTCAACTAGTAATAAATTATTTTCTTTATACAATATTTATTCTTTTAGGCTGCTATAATTTTTTTTAAACCAGCTTAAAAAATAAGTTTATTTATGATCATGGAGGCAAATATTACTACTGTTTCCCGCTGGGGATACAGCATAATACTTAGACTGCTATAATTTCTGTTTTCATAACTGAACATTTCTAATGACTCAGCAGAATGAGGGCAAGTGTATCTACATTTTTTCCCAAACTTTCTATCTGACACGAGTTTCTCGTTGTACCCAATATATACCAGGGCCAATATTCAAACGAAATTGAAAAAATAGCCTATACATACATACCTCTAATTATATATTCTAGGATAACTTCTCTGTAATAAAAGTTAAACTTACTAAGTGACATCAATATAATAAATTTACTTACATCTCGATCTACTGTAGTTGCAAAGCCAATGGCTTCTTTTTGTGTACAGTTAACAGCTTTCTGAAGAGTATAAATAACTTGTTCATAGGTATGAACCTCATCATTAAACAGCATGCAATAGTAAGTATCACTCTTCTCTCTGTAGAATAAAATATTAATGATATATTATCTATTTGCATATTTCTTGCTCTAGGCTGATTTGTTAAGAGCACACTTTATTCTGGGGAATGTGCTAGGTACTACCTGTAGCAAAGTAATCTGTCGTCCCCATTGCTTGAGGGATAGATATTGGACATTAAATTCTATGTCAACTGGCTTTTATCAAGAGCAGGTGCTAGAGCTGGGTAAAAGAGGTGCGGGAGTTGAGAGAGGAATCGCCAGAGAAGTAATCTGAGACCCAAAGTCAGTGGTTCTTAAAAGGGGGCAAACCTTCTCTGACCCCCACAGTTGACCATTTAACAATGTCTAGAGACAATTTTGGTTGTCATGACTGGGGCGGGAGTGCCACTGGCATCTAGTGGGTAAGGGTCAGAGATGCTGCTAATTATTCTATAATCCACTGGACAGTCCCCATAATAAAGAATTAATATGGCCCCCAAATGCCAGCAGTGCCAAGGTTGAGAAACCCTGGGCTAGAGGAAGGTGAAAGCAAAGGTCTTGAGGCAGCAAAGGTAAATATTAGAAACTGGAGCACAGGGAGGAAGAACATTAGTCTGGAAAGAGGCAGAAATCTGGAAGACCTTATAAAGAACGTTGATTACACCATCCTAAAGCAATCAAGAATCTGAACAGGAGATACGGTCCATTTGCCTTACAGTGTGGAGAATAAATCGTGAGAGACAAGAGTGGGTATAGCAGTCCAGTCAGGAAGGCCCTACTGTCCAAAAATGAAGTTAATGTAATTTAAAGTAGCACAGTAGTACTGGAGATGAACAGAAGTACAATTTGACAGAAGAAGAATTGGATGGACTTGAAATCTAAACGCATATGGGTGATCCAGGTCTCTGGGTAGATGGAATGCCATTTTCTAAGGTAGGAAAACAGTGGAAGAGAAGCAAGTTGGGTTCTTTTCTATGCTAGTGCCCTGAACCTACAAATAAAACAAAAAAATAAAAATGAAAACAAAACCCTTCTCTTCCCTGGTGTCTAAATTTGGATCTTAGATCAATGGTTCCCAACCTGAAGTACATGAAGATAAAGTCATGAGGTATAAAGTAATTTTCAACGTTCCCAAAAAGGTATAGAAACACTTCATTTTATTAAAACACTTAACCCACAACTAATTATTTGAAACACTGTTGAGAAAGCAAAAAAGAAACACCACTGATATCCTTCAAACTCTCATTCCAACTTGTATTCAACCTTGACTATGAAAACAATTCCAAGAAGCCTGGTCAGAATTAGAAGACATCTTAGGGCAAGCACACTCGCAAAGAAAAGTCAGCCCTAAACCTTACTAGAGCTATGCCAGAAGACAGAGTCCAGTCACAAGTCTGTGACCTCCTCAATAATCTAAGTACAAATGGCAAACATGTTAGGTGTACACTACAAGAAACAAAGTGTAAAATATATTTTATAAAACTTTAGAATCAAAATGGATAAAACTGAGTTTGAGGAGTCTGGGCATTTAGTCAAACCAAAAAACTCACATCAAAAAGTTCACTCCCTAATCATAACTAATAGAAAAAACAAAAAGGATTGTAGAATTAATTTACCAGT
The DNA here is from genome assembly GCF_021234165.1 of Pteronotus mesoamericanus. Classification (NCBI taxonomy): domain Eukaryota; kingdom Metazoa; phylum Chordata; class Mammalia; order Chiroptera; family Mormoopidae; genus Pteronotus; species Pteronotus mesoamericanus. Next base: position 12,245,241 of record NW_026555085.1, on the reverse strand, counting down.
TTTATTACATAAAGAGAAAATTGCCTGTGTTCAAAACCAATGGTTAGAGCCTTGATGTGACTTAAATATGGCTACTAACCAACTAAATCAAACAGCCAACAGGGAGAAACCTCTAACAAGTAAGTAGATCATATGTATTTTAAAAGTGTAAAATCAAGGTTATTATTCTGCTGAAAATTAATTACAAAAGATTATGTTCTATTTGAGCTGCATTAAAGTTAATATGAAAAATCACAATCAAAATGGTTAAAATTAAGTGTGAGCAAGTGCAAATATAAAAAAATAAAAAGGTCATGCTTACACCATCTCTAAATCTGCTGGCAATTCACTTTCTTTTTCCCAAGTTAATATCTCTACTGCATAATGAAACATAATAGCAAAAATGTTGTAAGTTCTTGCTACCACATCTTCTGGTAAATGAACAAGAGGATCCTGAAAAAAACAAACAAACCACAAAACATTAAAATAAATGCAACTTTGTTAAGAGCACATTAATTCTCCTTTCCCATTCTGTCTCCACCCTCAAAATACTACTGTAAAAAACTGACTGAATTTCTGGCTTCAGCTTTTCTTCAGTCTCATCCTATACATTACATCCTTCCAAATCAATCTTCCTAAATGTTTTGTTCATTATAATGCTAATTACTGAAATCAGCTGAACCAAAATATTCAATGGCACTCCAATGCCTAATGAATAAATCTGAAAACTTTAGTATGACATTCTGAATCTTTAAAACCCAACACCAAATCATCTTTAATAAGATTAATATCCTACAAACTCTTAATTTCCAGAATAAACAAAGGGATGTTATCTAAGGACAGACAACCAATATTTAGTTTTAGACACTGAAAGGAGAGCTTGATTTTCGGGATTATGAAGGGGAGAAGTCAATGTTAAAAGAACCACTCAAATGTTGTGTATGCATGTAACAGGGAACTTCCTACTCTAGATTGAACAGAAAATTACTAAATGTCTACGTTAACATAAAAAAGTATTACTATAAACATATACTAAGTTTATCATGGTTATCATTCAGTCAATGTTGGTGAAATGTTTTTGTTTGGTAAATTCTCACCAGAGGACCTGTCAACTGATTTGAGAAAGTGGAAGGAGTGGGGAGAAAAACAGAGAGAGATAGAGAGAAAGACAGAGAAACATTCATGTCAGAGACAAACTTCAATTAGTTGCCTCCTGTATGCATCCTACCCAGGACTGAACCCGCAACCTAGGTATGTGCCCTGAACAGGTATCAAACCCGAAACACTTTGGTGTATGGGAACGATGCTCCAACCAACTGAGCCACCCGGCCAGGGAAAGATGTTTTTAATCTCAATTGTTTTATCTTAAATCTAAACACATTATTTATTTTTAAGTAGATTTTATTTATTATATTACAGTTGTCCCACTTTTTTCTCCCCTTTATCCCCCTCCGCCCAGTACCCCCATTCCCTCCAGTATTCCCCTCCCCACCACCCAGTTCATGTCCATGGGGGTCCTACATATAAGTTCTTTGGCTTCTCCATTTCCCATACCATTCTTAATCTCCCCATCTACTCTGTACCTACCAGTTATGCTTTTTATTCTCTATACCTTTCCCTCCATTCTCCCCTCTCCCCCTCCCTGCTGATAACCCTCTATGTGATTGATCTCCATTTCTGTGATTCGGTTACTGTTCTAGTTGTTTGCTTAGTTTTTGGTTTTCCAGATTCAGTTGTTGATACTTGTGAGTTTCTTGTCACTTTACTGTTCAGAGTTTTGATCTTCTTGTTCTTAGATAAGACCCTTTAACATTTCATATATTAAGGGCTTGGTGATGATGAACTCCTTTAGCTTTACCTTGTCTGGGAAGCACTTAATCTGCCCTTCCATTCTAAATGATAGCTTTGCTGGAGGGAGTAATCTTGGTTGTAAGTTCTTGCTTTTCATCACTTTGAATACTTCTTGCTAGTCCCTTCTTGCCTGCAAAGTTTCTTTTGAGAAGTCTGCTGACAGTCTTATGGGAACTCCTTTACAGGTAACTAACTCCCTGCTTTTCTCTTGCTGCTTTTAAGATTCTCTCTTTGTCAATTTAATTATGTGTCTTCGTGTGGTCCTCTTTGGGTCCAACTTGTTTGGGACTCTGTGCTTCCTGGACTTGCTATGATTTGGATGTTGGCATGTTTGGAGATGTCCCAGAGTCATCTTATTCTCTCCTCGTTTTTTCAAATTCTTGTTTCTTCATTCTGTACTGATTGACTTTTTCTTCCTTATGTTCCAAATTGTTGATTTGAACCCTGGATTCCTTCCCTTCACTGTTCGTTCACTGTGGATTTTTGTTTATTTCACTTAGTTTAGCCTTCATTTCTTCCCTCACGCTTTTTCCGTACTCAGTGAGTTCTCTGAGCATCCTTACCACCAGTGTTTTGAACTCTGCATTTGACAGACTGGCTCTCTCTATTTAACTTAGTTCTTTTTCTGAAGTTTTGATCTATTCTTGCATTTGGGCCATATTTCTTTTTCTCTCACTTTGGCAGCCTCCCTGTGTTTGTTTCTGTGTATTAGGTAGAGCTGCTTTGACTCCCTGTCTTGGACCACCTGTTACATTGTAAGAGGCGGAGCCTTAGATATTTGCCAGTGTGGGGCAACCCGCTTTGCCCCTCTGTGGCACTGTATGTTGGGGGGGGGGTGAGAGAAGGGACAATGTCACTTGCTCAGCTCTTGCCCCATTTCTAGTCACTTGCCCCACTTCCTGTATATAACTAGTACCCTTGTAGCTGCTGCCCTGGTGCTGAATCCCAGAGCGGGTGGGTCTGCGTATGTTTACACGGAATCTCATGAGTGACTGGAGTCTCTTCTGACTCCCAACCCCAACTAGTTTTTACAGCCAGAAGTTATGAGGCTTAATTTTCTAGTGCTGGAACTCTGGGCTGCACTGCCTGGCCTGGGGCTGAGACTGCTCACTCCCCAGGTGTCCCTCCCAGTTTTTACTCACCACATGTGAATGTTGGACCACCTGTTCTACCAGGTGCCACCATCTTGGCACCACTACATTGCATCCTCTCCGCCCCTCTGACCCATCTGGATGAATATTTCTTCTTTAAATCTGGTTGTTGGACTGCCATACAGTTCAATTTTATGGCAGTTCTGGTCATTTTTAGTTTTGAAGTTAGTTGTGATCCTCCTTATGGTTGTGCAAGGAGGCGAAGTGTGTCTACCCACGCCTTCATCTTGGCCAGAAGTCCTGAACACATTATTTAGCTTAAGGGCTAAGTAGTATCATATTCATTTCTCAAATAAGACCAGTATGCTCCAATACCATGGAATGAGAAGCAGCAAATTCTTGCAAATATACATACGGCTACACAAAGATATGCATAGTGGAACTGATATAAAACAAATGGAGGAGGGGGATAAAAAGAATGGAGAAAAAAGGACAAAGATTCCTAAAGGAGATGGAGTTGAACAATTTAAGAAAAAGTTAAAAAAACTAAGAAGAAGATTTTCTGGAAGTCTTACTTTTTTAGTCTTATTTTTTACCTGTATTTCTTCTCAACAGGCTGCTTTTTATGTCTCATGCACAATTTTTTTTTAATCCTACCAGCAAGGTTTACTATTGTTTCTTATAAAGACTTTAGAAGCTATAACAGTGAAACCACATGTACAAAGAAGGAACTATAACTGGTATCTCCTGAGGATTCATAAAAGAGTAGAAATTAGTTAACAATATGAAACTCACACTTCACCAAAATAGAAAGCAGAACCTTGAAAATATTATCTCACTATCTAGTCACTCCATTTCTTACAATTATGTTCCTTAATACAAGACATTTAGAAGACTGAACAATTATAATAAACAGGATTTATAAGAATTAAATGGTCCTGGGATAGAAAACTGCCAATTCTTGAGAATCCAAGCCTTTGGTGTCCAAACTCTGTTCTGCAAAACCTAGCGCCTGTAGAGCTGTTTCCTATATAACACATCAATTTTAAAATACATAACTAGGTTTTTAAAATGGTAACATAAAAATACACTCTAAAATGTGTTATATTACATATTAGGAATCACCAACTGGTATTTTGCTGGTACATTAACCCAGTCTGGGTCAGGCCTAGGAAAATATAGATTGCTGTGCTATCTTTGTATGCATATGTTAACTTCTTGAAAAATGGTCACTGAGTAAGATTTCTTCAGTGAAGAGATGGTAGGTTGTGCAAGTCTACTCATATGTACAATGGTAAACTAAAGGCTAGGAAAGACTTCTGCTCAAAGTGCTTTTATCACAGCATACGTCAGCTAGACTGAGTAAATAAAACATATTTTATCCTATGTTGTATTATCGATTATGACTAATAATTATAGTTCTTTGACTACATTTATGTTAGAGAATGCAAGCCTTTGTCAGTGAGTCAACTGTGATTTACTCTCAAATTAGAAGACTGTAAGGCATACAGTTCCAAATTTATCTGTGATTATCTCAGAGGGCAGTGGAAATTAAGAAGAACTTTAATCTTTTATGTGATACACTTCTATAATGTTTGAATTTTTTAAACTTTTAAAAAAATCTTCACTCAAGGATATGTTTATTGATTTTAGAAAGAGAGGAAGGGGGAGAGGGAGCGGGAAAGGGGGTGGGAGAGATAAACATCTATCAGTTGCCTCCTATGTGCACCCTGACTGAAAATTGAACCCACAACCTTTTGGTGTAGGTGTTGATGCTCTAATCAACTGAGCAACCCTGCCAGGGCTGCTTGAATTTTTTAAAATGTAAACATGTATTACAATAAAGATTTTAATTGTTCTCATATGCAAATAAGGATTTTCTCCATAGAACCCAATTAAAACTAGAAATAAACTAGAAACTGAACAGTCATCAAAATAACGTCTTTGCATGAATTGTCTTTCTTAACAAGTAAATATTATATAATATAATACCACTTTTATCTGTTTTATTATTGGGATTTTAAAATTAGAATCTTATTTATTATAAAATAACATCTATTGCTAAAAATGTTTTCAAAAACCAGTAAAATGTACTGTCAAAGAGTTCCATTACTGGAATCTATACTACTCAGGTCTAAAGCACTGCTCCTGCACTTACTGTGTAGGACACTTTGGGCAAGTTTCTTAATCTTGCTAAAACTCAAGTTTCTGCAGCTATAAAATATTGGTACCAGCAACATTTATCTTATAGGGCAATTCTGAGAACTAGATGAGATAAATCAAGTATAGTACTTAGCATAATATTTAGCTATTAATAATCACTAATCTGTGTTCAAATGAGGTAAGAGCAGCACTAAGTGACAATTTTAGATTAAAACATATTCACTGAGGTTGTTCATTCAGTTAATATTTGTTACTGAATTAAATTTTGTTCCAAAAAGGATTTACAACTGAAGAATACATGCAGCATAATAAAATAGAATTTAAAAAGAGACATACAAAGAAGGTAAAATAAAAATAAGTATTTATAAATTCAGATCATAAATTTCCATAGAGCTACTACAGACAGGTTCTATTTCCAAACATTTAGTTCTGTTTTCCAGAAGGCTCAAGAAAAGGAAATACAATCTATTTTCAGGCTCTTAACAAGAGAAACATAACACTTTCTAATGCAGAGACCTAAGAGAAATTTGTTATGGGTCTTATGAAGATCAACAAAGGACACGCTATATAGTATGTGATATACTATGTGATGGGTCTCAACTAGACAGGTACCATTCCACCAGCGTCAATTTATTGTTGTCACAGGGATGAAAGATGCTATTTAGTGAGTGGGAGTCAGGTGTAATAAACACAATGCTTTTGACAGTGTAGGAGAGCATAAATGTGGTCAGAAAACCTTTTCTGGGAAGAGTCAGTACAGGGTTCTCTGTTGTAGCTACTCAATTTTGCTACTGAAGCAAAAAAACATATATCAACAATTACGTGTAGCTATGCAGCAATAAGCTCTCATTTACGGGCACAGAAAATTGAATTTACATAATTCTTGCATCACAAAATACTATCCTACTGATTTTTTTAACTACTTAAAAGTAGAATACAAAAATCATTGTTAGCTTAGGGTGCCACCAGAAGCAGGTTGCAAACAAGATTTGGCCTGAAGGGCCATAGTTTGCTGATCCCTGGCCTGTACAATGAAGAAGTGCCCCATCGCAGCTACCAAGAGTTGAGAAGACCCATGCAACTTCTAAACATTATCCCTACAGGAGGATATTATCAAGTTTTTTCCCAACTTTTTCTTAAGAAGCAGGCTGAATATATAACAACCACCACAAAAGTTTGATAAACACTTTACGACAGACTAAGAGTACATTTCAAATACTATATAGCTTTCTCCCACTTCAAGCATAAAATAGTCTAGGTTTTCTAAGTGGAACCAGGTACGCTAAACACAGTGTTATCATTTCATCTTAGTGTTATCCCTGAAGACCTTATTTCTCTTAACTAGGAGTTCTTAAATAGGAATTACATGGCAGACTCCAGAGATTTTATTCTCTGTCAAGTTTCTGGAGTATAGGGGTACAATCTCTAGGCAGGGCCATGTAGCTTCAGCCAGGCAAAGTGATCTTGTTGTCCTATTCTTAAAATTCAGGAAATCAACCAAAGTCTGCACTATTTGATAGCTACCCAACTAGTGTATGAAGATGAAGCCAACAGGGTAATAACTTCAGGCAGATTCATAATTTTTCTCAGGAAATTATTTTAAGTCTACTTTAAAACAAAAATAAGAATGTAACAGAAGTCCTAAAATTTTTATTTTTAAATAATTTATTGAGATGAAATTCACAGAATACAAAATAAACCACTTTAAAATGAACAACACGGTGGTATTTAATATATTCATAACTTGTGCCACTCCCATCTCTCTCTAGTTCCAAAACACTTCTATTATTACTTCACAGCAAACCCTTTACCTATTAAGCAGTTTTCCCCCATTCTCCCCTTCCCCAGCCTCTGGCAACCTCCAGTCTAGTCTGTGTTTTCTCTATAATATTACATATTCTGGATATTTCATATAAATAGAATCATACAGTATGTGACCTTCTGTGTCTGGCTTATTTTACTTAGCATAATGTTATGGAGGTCCATTCATGTTTTAGAATGTGTTGGTATTTTATTCATTTTTATAGCCAAGTAATATTACATTGTATGTATATGCAAAAATTTGTTTATCCATCCATTGATAGATGTTTTGGCTGTTTCCACCTTTTGGTTATGGTGAATAATGATGCTACAAACATGCATGTGCATGTACTTATTTGAATACTTGTTTTTAGTTCTTTTTAGTATATACCTAGGAGTAAAATTACAGGCTCATATGGCAATTCTATGCTTAACATTATAAGGAATAGCCAAACTTTTCCACAGTGTTGAAATAATTTTGCATTCACACTAGCAATGTACAAAGGGGTTCCAATTTTACTACACCCTCACCAATATTTATTTTCCTTTTTTTTTTTTTTAATTATAGCCAGCCTAGGGTAACTTTGTTATGGCTTTGATTTACATTTACATTAATGACTAATGATGTTGAGCATGTTTTCACATGTCTGTTGATCATTTGTATATCTTCTTCAGAGAAATTTCTATTCAAGTCCTTTGCCCATTTTAATTGGGTTGTCTTTTTGTTGTTGTAAGATATTATTCTGTATACTAGGCCCTTATCAGATATTCGATTTGCGAATATTTTCTCCTATAGTCCTAATGTTGTTTGTTTGTTTTTTTAAGACTTTATTTTTAGAGGGGGAGAGAGTGAAACATCAATGTGTGGTTGACCTCTTGAGCACCCCCTACCAGGGACCTGGCCTGCACCCAGGCATGTGCCCTGACTGGGAATCAAACCCGTGACCCTTTGGTTCACAGGCAGGTGCTCAATCCACTGAGCCACACCAGCCTGGGCTAGTCCTAATGTTTTATACTAGTTTTCAGTTTCTTTTAAAAGCAAAACTTTTTTTCCCCAAATATATCTTCGTTGGTCTTATTTGCATTTTTACATATAGAACTCCAATTTGATATATGAGATAAAAATGAAGCAATTCTAATAGGAGTGAAGAAATGTGAAATTCTGACGATTTGATGTCTCTCTGTAGCAAATCCTAGAACAACTGGACAAAGCAAACAAAACACAAAATGTATGTTTTCTATAAAAGCACTGAATAATTTTACACAAATTTTATTTGTCCAAAACGTTGTGGAACACAGTCTAAAAGACAGTGTCTTATATCATAAAGTCTTGGTCATTCTGTTAAAATATTTGAGACCTGTAAGGTATTAGTGCCAAGAAGGATTATTAATGCCCATTTGTCCTAAATCTGTATCAGACCCACTAATAATGCAAAAGTACTCTGAATGTACCCATTTCTCTGCCATTTAAAAATATAATCTGAAATAGGATCTTGAATCAAACATCAAATTGTTACAAGCAACAGCAGAGACTCGAGTATTTAGTTATAAATAAATCACTATAAATATCATTTTGAGAAAAACAGTGCAGGATCAACAACAATTTAAAAAAAGCACATATTCACAACTTATAAGTGAGTATAATTTGAATGAGTATAACTTGTACTGAGCTAGCATCTTACACTGGTTGCATAACCTACGCAAAGTCACTGATTTACCAGATGATGATGACTGGCTGCCATGTATGGCTACGGAAAAGAAAGGTAGCGGGTCTACAAAGTCTTAGATACAACACAAACATACAAAAAACAAGTAAGTTAACTGGTCTCCACATAAAAGAAAAATAATTCCTTCAATAATAAATGAGAACTTGCACGGGCAGGGTAGCTCGGTTGGGGAGAGCATTGTCCCAGTATGGCTGGGCTGCAGATCTGACCCCCCGTCAGGGCACGTACACAAGCATTAGCCAACGAATGCAAAGCTAAGTGAAACAACAAATCCATGCTTGTCTCTCCTTCTCTCCTTTCCTCTCTCTCTCTCTCTCTCAAATCAATCAATACAAAATTAAATAAAACTGACTATATTTTAAATAAATAAAAACTTTCAAATAAATGCTTAAAATAAAAACCTCAAATAAAAGGTCCGAATTACACTAAGTTTTTGGAATTTCCAGTGTGTACTCCTGGCAATGGTATGCCCTCCATAAAATGCAAACAACTTTTAAAGTATACCTACCTGGCCACCGTTAACAGTGACAGGACTATTTTGCTGATCCATTTCTCATGTTATAACCATATTCCTATGTGTCAAAATATTCTAAACTCATGGTTAAAACAGTTTTTTCCTTAAAAACAACTTTGAAAATGTCTTTACCTCTTCCTCCTCAGTTTCAGAGGTGTTAAGTTCATGTTTTTCACAGTAAGGACCCTCTTTCCAAGCTTCAGTGTCTCCACAGTCACAGAAACCTCCACCTCCTGATGTTGTCATCTTGAAAAAAATGTGTACAGCATCTTGTCAGTGAGTATTTACTGAGGGCTATCAGGTTATCAATAAGAATAGCAAGTACTAAGGAAGTAACACTGCTAAAGTATTTAAATTTCTTTGCAGGGATAAATTAAATAAAATGCCAAACCTCTCAATGTTTTAAAGCTTATTTTAAATAAGCCTATAAGCTAATTTAAGTGATTTCAAAATAAAAACTACTTTGTAGTGACCTAGTATACTACAGAGTAAACTATAGATATTTTAAAGAGGTAAACTATATCCACCTGCATAACTTCCTTAATTAGGAGAATCACGAGGGTTTTTGGGCTGTATTTTGGCTAAATTGGTATACTGCTGGCCTCTATGCTACCAGGTTACAGCGTAATACACCAGATTCAAGACTTATTATAAAGATCTCTACAACTGCTGTCCCCTAAAAGACTCCCGTAAGAGTGCGGCATGTGCATTAGAGAAAGTGAGCAAAAGAAACTGTAAGAAGTTTATTTTTCTTTTCTCACACTCCCTAAATAGCATTCTTTGAAAAGAAAGGAAGCTCAGGAAATATAAAAGTGGACCGGCTGGTCATAAAAAACTTTTCACCTCCTGTAGGGTTCAAGAATTATTCATACTTCCTTAAGATATGGAAATGATTCAAGGAATCTGGCAAGACAGACCTATTAATCATTGGTAGACTGGAAATTCTTTTTTTTTTAAATTCTGTGAGAGTTTAGAAATGGTCATTAATTACAAATTTTAGATCAGCTCTACATATCTGTGTGTTATATTACAAATAATTAATGTAAAACCACAAATGACAGTTATTCTCAGGGGCTGCAAAGATGTACGTCAAGAAACATGGGCAGGCAGCCATTTGGAAAATGATGGCCCCACCCCACAGATTTCATGCTTGTTCTCGTTGCTGAAATTAGATGGAGCAGCTGAAAGGAAACTGGGATTCTCTTACTGATTTAAGGAGTTCAACTTTGCATCTGTTTTTAGTTCATTATCATCAATACTTGGGTACTGTGAATAAAAACAAACAGGGGGAAAAGTCCTGACCCAACAGCGCTCCTAAAATAAGATTACAATATTATTCCTTCTCTATCATTTTATTAGAGATTAGGGTGAAAAAAGTTCCCTATTACTAACAGTTTCCTAATTTTTGAATGTTCATAGTTTTGTTTTCAATTTCTAGTAGAGGAGCCAAGGCAGGTTTAGCCATAATCTGCCTTTGTCTGTATCCCTGACTTCAATGCAAACATATCTGATTTCTGGAAAGTACTGATGGCATTATAGCAGAATAAAATAAATTAAAATTGGTGGGTCTTATGTTCTGCAGTTGGGTCCTCTTTTACACTATAGTAGATGCCTCTTTAATATTAAGAAATGACAAATCTTTTGTAGGAGATGACCAATAAATAGGATATTTTTTAAATCTATAATCTAGTCACTTTTCCGTACTCTGTCTTACACATCTATCCCCCTTTAGGAACCTCCCTCTCACACTTTAACTCTCAATTTTATCTTCTGATTTTTGATAACCCCCACCATAAACCTAGAGTTCTAAAGCTAATAAACATAAACAATCAGCAAAACAAACTAGTTGGATGAGCTGATATCTGTGTTGTCTTTTCTTATACCATGTGTGTCCAAGAAGTCTGGATTCATAATTCATTTCTACATTGCCATTGTATGTGTAATGGTATTAAAATAAAACACTTTTTTAAACTACTCTCCCCTGTTTTAATGTTAAATCTTGGAATTTTAAAAAAGTAGAAAAGATATCTAGTATAAAATTCAATACTGCATATGATTATTATCTGGACATTACTAACCCTATATCGATGGTCTCTGTGAATACTTCCCAAAAAGCACTCCATGCATAAAACACAAGTAGGATCAACTGCACAGTCTCTGTAAAGTTAAAGAAAAACAAAATCAGAGTGTCATAAAATAACTGTGTATTTCACAACATAACACTTCAAACTGGAATCCATCCAAGAGCAATAGTGAAGTGATTTTGTGTTCAAGAAAGGAAATATTGCCAAAGATCTCTAAGATCTTTGATCAATGAAGTCAGCTTAAGAACCTGCTTTTTACACTGGATGTAGTGAGTTTTTGGAGGCACATATTACTAGAATGGTAATTTCCCCCAAAGATTTGGGGAAGTCACATTTTATATTAAAACACACAAATTTTATGGAATAGATTTTAAACTTCATGATTCTTAAAATACATCTTGAGGTTTCAAATAACTTCCTTCAAACAAATGTTTTAGACTAATGGTCTTCAAAGTGGCATGTATATATCCGCAGAAAGGCAAGACGTCTAACCAGGATGCAAGAAAATACTAGAACTTGTATTTCTATGTAAGTTTTAACTAATTTATTTTTCCTCACCCAAGGACATTTTTTCATTGCTTTTGAGAGAGAGAGAAACATTGATTGGCTGCCCTCCCTTTGTGCCCAGACCACAGATCAAACCCTCAACCCAGGCATGTGCCCTGACTGGGAATTGAACCCATAATCCTTTGGTGTAAGGGACGATGCTCTAACCAACTAAGTCACCCTGGCCAGGGCTTAACTAATTTAAAAAGGAAATTAAACACTTTAAGTGATCAATATACAGACTGACAGGGGTCTCCTCACTTGGTCGTTATGTCTGATGGTCACACAACACCTATGGTTCATAAAATAGCCAGACAAAAGATAATTTCACAAGGTTGATGGATCAACAGTGGTTTCCTCAGTCCTTTCATTTGCTTTCATCACACTGCCAGTTAGTACATGTATTTTTAATGTATACAAATCTGTTATATATTGTATTCTATGCTTTTTCACTTCTGTAACATTTTCACTTCTGTAAGTATTTTGTATGCGTACATCTGATTTGCTACTGCTAAATGCTACACAATATGCCATGGCCTGTATCAAAAACATTTTTTCTCTACTATCCTTAGACCCAACATCTGGATTACATCCAATGCCTTTCCATTACAAATGTTGCTGCAAGGAACATCCCTGTTAATGTCCTCTTATGAATCTGTTTGAGACTTTCTTTGGCATATAAACTCAAGAGCAAAGCTGCTGAGTCATGTACATGTAAAGTTTTTATTCTCAGTGCCATGCTACTGTCCAGAGTGGCTATATATGTGCCACCAGTGTGTGAGGGTTTTTATAGCCATGAATCTTCATCAATACTTGGTTTTATCTAGTTTTCCAGTATGTGTCAGCCTAACATATATGAAATGATGTCTTACTGTTTTAACTTGCATTTCCCTGATTACTATTATGTTTGAGCATCTCTTCACATGCTTACTCTTTTGGGGGCTCCCTTTTCTATAAATAGCCTGTTTATATCTTTTGCCCATTTTTCTGCTGAGATTGCTCTGTTTATATTGCTTATTTACAGGAGTTCTCTGTATAAATCTAGTCTAGAAGATACTAATCACTTGGCAATATTAAACACTGCAAATATTGTCTCCCATTTGTCACGTATGTATTGATTTTGTCCTTGGGGCCTTTTGTTAAACAGAAGTCCCTATCTTGATGCAATTAAATTTATAAACACACACACAATTGATTTGTGCTTTGAGGTTTTAAGATTTTCCCCAAACCAGGTCACAAAAATATTTCTCATTTCCTTCTATTAACCTCTTGGTTGTATCTTCCACATTTACGTGTTTAATCCATCTGGAGTCTACCTTTGTATATGATATAGAATATAATTTTTTTCCCTCTCTATATAATGAGCTTTTTTTTTCTCCAGTACTACCTACTACCAGTATCTGTAAGTTCCACATATCCTTGAGTTTATTTCTAAGCTCTCTAATATTTTTGATCTATTTGTTTGTTCTTATACCATACCATACTGTATTTCTATGGCTTTGCAGTATGTCTTAATATTTCGTAGGGCAAGTTCCCCTTTATTTTCCTTTTTTAAGGCTGACTTAGCTATTCACAAACTCTTATTTGTTCTTCCACACATCATTTAGAGTACTATCATAAAGCTCTTCAAAAAATATACAGCTACAGTTCTGACAGAGATTACCTGAAATTCAGTGATAAACGTTAGAAGTAATAACATTTTCGTGAGAGTAAATTATGTCTATGATTATTTCTTCTATTAAAGTTTTAAAGTTTTTTTCCCCACGAGTCCTTTGTATTCAAGGTAAATGAGTGCACAATCTGTACATAATGACATTTCTATCTCATTCTTTACAATGTTTATAACTTTTATTTTTCCTTCCTATACTTTTGACATGTTACCTCCAGTAATATGTTAAACAGCAGCAATAATAGCAGGCATCCTTGTCTTGCTTTAGATACCTAAAACCTCTCTATTATTATGTTCACTGCAGGTTTACTAAGAAAGTGCTCTTCTAGAAAGAACCAAGCATTTATTTTGACTTTCCTATATAAACTGTACCTCAGAGTAATCAAAGAATTGATGAAGGACCATGTTTAATAGTAATGAACTAATAAACTAACAAGCTAATAAAGAAATAAGTTAGAATATCACCATTTTGCTACTCCCTAATAAAATAATGATCTAGGCCAGAGATTTTTAACTTTAACTCATAGGACACACAAACTAATTACTAAAATTCTGCGGCACACCAAAAATATTTGCCGATCTAACAAAAAAATCGGTATAATCTTGATTCATTCACACTGGACGACTATTGTTGTGTTGGCTGTTGTCATGTTTTTATTTGACAATCTAAGAGAAAAGAGGTCAGTCAGGTATTGCATGCTTTAAAAATTCTTGAGGCGCACGGTTGAAAATTGCTGCTCTAGGAAACAAGCAACAGTGATTGTTAAAAGATCAAGTAATGATTGCATCTGCTAGGGACATAGACCCACTAATCAACCTCAACAAAACAAAAGTAGCCAAGCATCATGTGCCCCTTGATATAAAGAATAAGACATTACACACCAATATTATGCAGTGACTATCATTCACCTAAACATATAACAAAATTTAATTAAGTCTAACTACCTGTTTAAAGGAAATATGAGGATAGAGACATGGTCAGCCGAATCTAGAATGTGGAAAATTGCACAGGATGATGACCTGCTTTCTTAGTTACATAGATTTAAAAAAAGAAGAAAATAAAGAATGAGAGGGGCTATTATAGATTAAAGAAAAAAAAAATGAGGAATAATAGCCAAATTAAATATGAGAACTTCGAATCCACAGTTATGAGCCAGTTCGCACAATTCCAACTCTGGCTAAATGCTAAAAAATATTAAGGAATAGGTGGGGTTTTCCTTAGAATGTTAACGGTTATAGAGAAAAAAGCTACATAATGAGTACTGGTAAAAAGGCATGGTGTCTGGAATCTACTTCAAAATAATCTGCACGGTTGGGAAAAAAGTATATGCGGGTGCTTGTGCACCCACACATGGGAGGCATACATTAAAAAGAGTTGCCATATGTTGGCAATTGTTGAAGCTGAGCAATGAAGACATTGTCAGGTCTATTATATCATCACCCAACTTTTATGATTTTAGAAATGTCCATAATAAAAAGTTCCCAAAAATCCAATGCACACTCAATAAAACTCCCTTATATATACTTTGCTAAGAATTTCTATCATAAAGTTATTGAAATTTATAAAATGCTTTTTGCCTCAAATCAGAAAAATGTATTCTTCTTTCTCTCAACTGTTAAAATGATGAATTATATTAATTTGTAGTTTTAAAGGGGAAGTATCTTTGAATTCCTGAACTAAACTCCATTTGATCATGATGCATCACTTTTTTAATACATCCTTGGAGTCAGAAAGCTAATATTTTATTTAGAATCCTTTAATCCACATTAATAACATTCTTTATAATGCCTCCTCTTAAATTTATCAGGGTTTGTACTCAAGATTATACTGGCATAAAGAGTTAGGTGTTTTTTTACTCTTTTCATTTTCTTTATCATTTTGCGTAAGAAATTAATTGTTCCTTAAAAATTTGGCAGATCTCACCTATACAGTCAATCAATTATGGGATTTGGGTGAAGGAAGAACTTCAACTACCATTTCAATGTTTTACATAATATATTCAAGATGCTTATCATTTTTTATGAATTTGTCCACTTCGTCTAAGTTTTCAAATTTTTTTTTAACATTTAGTTGTTCATAATTCTCATTAAAGAGGCTGCCCAACTTTCTTGCTTCATGGCATCTTTACTGTCTTGATAGTATTTTTCAGGGCACCCCTAGACCAAAAAAAACCTTAACTGTTCTGTTTATCAAGCAGTTAGGCTTAAACAATTGAGTACCTGTTGGGCACTGCACAATTTCTCCAATCTCAGAATGAGATTGCACACTGCCACCCTCATTTCCTATTCTACAAGATACAGGTTTCCCTCACTATTCAAAGGTAGAGTGTTCCTCTGAGAACTTTCATAAGCTGAAATGGCATAAAGGGAAGACGCCATTACCATTGATTTACATGGAAAAAATTTTGTTCCCAGACTCAAAAAATAGCCTACTAAATACTAAAAAACACACAAAATTTTTTAAAAGATTTTATTTATTTATTTATTTATTTTTAGAGAGGAGAAGTAAGGGAAAAAAGAGAGAAAGAGAAACATCAACGTATGACTGCATCTCATGTGACCCCTGCGGCGACCCTGCCCGCAACCCAGGCATGTGCCCTAACCAGGAATTGAACCTGTGATTTTTTGATTTGCAAGACAAGCCACACAAGCCAGGGCATGTCCCATATGTTTTCGATCAAAAATTCTATTTGTCAAATACAAAAAGCTTTCTTTTGTATCATACTTTTTGTCTCAAATGTATTTCTCCACTGCTTTTATTCCTATTTTTAGTGACTTCTGTTTTATATTTTGCCTCTCACAGACAATATTTTTAGATTAAAAAAAATCAACCTGAGAGCCACTGTCTTTATATTTTTATATAACTATAAAGAAAAGCAAAGCTTGCCCTGGCCAGGTGGCTCAACTGATTGAAGCATCATCATGTACACCAAAAGGTTGTGAGTTTGCTCCTCAGTCAGGCTGCCTACTGGAGGCAACTGATTGATGTTTCTCTCTATCTAAAAATTAATAAACATATACTCAGGTAAGGATAAAAAAAGGAAGAAGGAAGGAAAGCAAAGCCAAGGCAGAGCTTTGTCCTATAAGAGTCCATCATTTAATGGGAAGGACAAACGCATGCAGTTACAGTACCAAGTTAAAAGTTATTAAAGGGGGAATCAAGATGGCAGAGGAATGAATGGAAGTGACACTGACCTCCTCCCAGGATCAATCTGGAATTACAACTAAATTGTGGAGAAATCACCTGGAACAAACAACTGAACAATAGCAAGAGACGAGCTTTATAACCTCAGACAGACAGAGAATCAGCTTTACTAAACCTAACTAGCAAGGACTGAGGAAGAGACTCAAGAAGGTGCGCGGGGCGCCCATGGGTGACAGTGCCAGAGGGATATTGAAACTGTCAGTGGGACCCCCCTGAGAAGAGCGGGATCTAAACCATAAGTGGGGATCTCCAGCCTACAGCACCAGAGCCCAAAAAGTACACAGATAACAACCAGTTGCAAAAAGTGGCAGGGTTGCTCTCTGCCAGAGACAGGTGGCTGGAGACGCAAAGAGCCATTTAGAGGGCCAGCGCATACATTTTTGTTTGTAGCCACTTACCCTGGTCTCCGGCAAAGGTGGGGGCAGAGTGGGCTGGAGACGCTTGAGGAGAGCCTGGGGAAGGAGACTTTGGGAAGAGAACTGAGAGAGTAGCCGGCAGGATCCCAGTGCTGACTCACCCCTGGTGAAGAAGCAGACATCTTGCTCAGGCAGACCACTCCCCTGAGAGCAGCAGCATGAGAGGACACGATAGCCCTGCCCCCCAGAGGAATCTGCACACCACCCCCCGCCCCCTGCCTGGTGCCTAAACCTGACTGCTGAGTGCAAAGTGACTAAATTAACAACTGAAGGAGACAGCCAGAGACAGTAGATTCCTGGAAGTCTTGAACAGACTGCCTAAGGTCAGTCAGGGATGACATCTGACATCATCAGAGGCAGATCCAGAAAGAAAAAACAGCAGTTTCCAACCACAGAAGTTCACACCACAAAGTCAGGAAATCAAGACAGATCAATTTAAGAAGCAGAAGCAAAGAAGAAGAGTCTCACAAATAATGGGAAGACAAAGAAGTACCCCGACTCGAAGGGAAAGGAGGAATTCCCAGAAAGAGAACTAAATGAAAAAGAGGCAATTAAACTAGCAGATGCCGAGTTCCAAACAACAGTTCTAAGGAAGCTCAGTGAGCTCAGTGAGAATTACAAAAAACTACAGGGAAACTACGAGGAACTTACTGCAAACCATATCAGCATGAAAAAGGACGTAGAAACTATCAATAAGAGACAAGAGGAAATGAAGAATACAATTTCTGAATTGAGGAACACAGCAGAAGGAATCAAAAGCAGGCTAGATGAAGCTGAGGATCGAATCAGCAAGCTGGAGGACAAGGTAGAAAAAAGCCCCCAGAAAGAGCAAGAAAATGAAAAAAGACTCAAAAAGAATGAAGAGGTGTTTAGGGGAATGCAGGACAACCTGAAACGTAATAATTATCCGTATAACAGGGTTACCAGAAGGAGAAGAGGATGAAGAAGGGTTAGAGAACCTGTTTGAGAAAGGATGGAAAACTTCCCTAATTTGAGGAGAGAAAAAGTCACACAAGTCCAGGAAGCACAGAGGCTCCCATTCAAGCGGAACCCAAGGAGACCTACTCCAAGACACATCATCATTAAAATGGCAAATATCAAAGACAAACGGAGAATCCTAAAGGCAGCAAGGGAGAGAGAGGTGGTAACATATCAGGGAGCCCGATATGGCTAGCAGCTGACTTCTCAACAGAAACACGGCAAGCCAGAAGGGAGCGGCGAGAAATAGTCCAAGGAATGAAAAGCAAAGGCCTGCGACCGAGACTGCTCTACACAGCAAGGCTCTCAATTAAAAGGGAAGACGAAATTAGGAGTTTCCCAGACCAAAGACGACTAAAAGAATACACCTCCACCAAACCAGCACTGCAAAATGTGCTAAAGGGACTGCTTTAAGAAAATGGAGAAAAGGAGTCTATGAATACCCAGTTCCTTTCACAGTTGCCAGTACTTGATATTACCAATATTTTTTAATACGTATTAATCTGATTGTGACAATGATGCATTATTTTAATTGTTCCTTTACTATTTGTTGACACTAAACCTGTTTTTGTATATTTATTGCCTATTTTTATTACTTTTAAAAAGCTTTAAATGGCTTTTTGGTATTCTTGATCCACTTTTTGACTAAATGTTTATAGAACTTTTCCCCTAAAAACAAAACTATTAGCCCTTTTTTTAGATGTGTTGCAAATACTTTCCTATTCTATTACTTGTCCTTTAACTTTTCTTATATGTATATTATTGTATAGCCTTAAATGTTTAATACAGTCATTTTGTCAATATTTTACTTTATAGCTTCTGGGTTTGAATGTTTTACTTCAGGGTAAGGAAAATATTAGTTTGTATTTTCTCCTAAAACTCCTTGGATTCTACATACTGACTTTTAACTCACCTGAATATTTCTTGTATAATGTGTGAAATAGGGCTCTAGATTTGTTTTATTTCAAGTAATAATGGTCCATGCACCTTACTTGTTGAATAAGCCTATTTTGCCCATTGATTTGAAATATCAATTTAATCATATATTACATTGTTAAACAGATATATACGTTTGTTTCTAGAATGCTCATTTTATTTCACTGATCTGCTTGATTATTTTGTGCTGGTGTTATGCTGTTTTAATTGCTCACACTTTATAATGCATTTAAATTTTTTAGTATTTTATAATGGATTTTTGACATTTAAAAAATAAATAAAATCAATCTGCATTAGGAAGAAAGGAAAGAAGGAAGGAAAGAAGGACGGACGGACTTCTACCTTTTGCGACAATATGGATGGACGTGGAGAATATTATGCTAAGTGAAATAAGCCAGTTGATGAAAGACAAATACCCCATGATCTCACTTATAAGTGGAATCTGTTCAACAAAATAAACTAAAGAACAAAATAAACCACAGGCATGGAAACATGGAGCAGACTGAAAGTGACCAGAGGGGATGGGGATGGAGGACAATGGTGGAAAGAAGGGGAAGGGACTAGACAAAGAACATGTATGAATGACCCATGGACATGGACAGCAGTGTGGGAACTGACTTTGGGAATGGGGGGCGGGGGGGTTGGATGAGTGGAGGAGGGCAAAGGGATAAAAATTGAGACAACTGTAATAGAATAAACATGATTTAAAAAAATAAAAGTTATTAAAGGTAGGTTGGATATGCAAAGCACTCAAGGATCCCTGAAATCTTGAGGCTTTGTTGAAAGCAGTCATTTCCAAGCTTACTTGATGCTGTATCCCTTCTATAAAATGTTTAGTGTGTATACTATCTATATGTAAATATATTCATATTATATATTTATGTTGACTTCACATATAAGTTATACACACATTCTGCTGTACTAAGGAAGGTCTCAATTATACCACTGTATAAGTATCACGAGTTGAAAAAATCAGGCAGAAATTGCATTTGAAGAAACAATAACCTAAGCTTCCCAAATTTGGTTAAAGGCATCAACGCACATATCCAAGGAACTAAAGGAATCCCAAGAGTATAAATATAAAGAATACACAGCTAGGCATATTATAGTGAAAAATGCCCAAATTCAAAGATAAAGTAAACAGAGATATATGACAATGAAAGCTGACTTATCAGAAACAACAGAGGTCAGAAAACAATGGAACAGGATCTTTAAAATGTTGAAAAGGAAAAAAGTGTCAGCCCAGAATTTTATATGTAGGAAAATGTCCTTAAAAAAATGAGTGCGGACTTTCAGTTTCCAGTCCAACAGGTACAAAGTGTGGAGGTCGCCATTCTGCCCCAACAACAAATAAAAAGCTGAACAAACTAAAAAATCACTAGTTTGAAGAGAGACAAAGCATCAAAACCAAATTCAGATATGGCAGGAATGTTGGAATTATTATACCTGGAATTTAAAACAACTATAATATGCTAAGGCCTCTAACGGATATAGCAGATAGCATGCAAGAACAGAGAAGCAGCCCTGGCTGGTGTGGCTCAGTGGCTTAAGCACCGGTTTGCGAACCAAAGAGTCGCCGATTAGATTCCCAGTGTAGGGCACAAGCCTGGGTTACAAGCCAGGTCCCCAGTAGGGGGCGCATGAAATGCAACCACACACCGATGTTTCTCTCCCTCTCTCTGAAAATAAAATCTTTAAAAAGAAAACAAAAAACTGAGTAGTTCTTTAAAAAAAAAAAAAAAAAGACAAGCAACGTAGGCAGAGAAGACAATCCCTAAGAAAGAACCAAAAAGAGGGTGTGGAGAACAGGGAACCCTTCTGCACTGTTGGTGAAAATGCAGATTGGTGTGGCCATTGCGGAAAGCAGTATGGAGATACTGTAATGGCGTGTTGAGCTGTAGGTCCCCCCAGATGGAGAAAACCCCAGAACTGTATCACTTGGGAGACGAGGGAAGTGGAACAGGGCCACTGGGAGGTACTCTGCGTATCTGAAGAATTTGGCCAGTGTTTTAATAACATTAAAAAGCTGTGCCTGCACTCAGAGCCAGGGGGTGTGGGCATGACTAACCTGCGATGTGAGGTGGCCGGAGGGGCTTCCTACGCCTGCAAGCAGGCTTCTGCGACACGGGGTCACGCTCGCCTGGACTAATTGGCAGCCATGAAAAGCAGAAGAAACCAGACCACGGGGAGGTGTAACCCAGTGTGGGAGGAGTCGGAAATGGGGTTACACAGGAAGACCCGCGCTAGGATTTAAACCCAGGCTCCGCAGCCATGCTGGGGCTTAACCACACGGCTTTGGGAGCGGAGAGCGGGCTCTCGAGCACGGGGCTTGGAAAGCAAGTACAGCAGCCACGCAGAGCTCTCTCTCGGTGCTTTGAAAGAATGCAGAAGGACTACCACCAGCCTACCATGAGGATGAGCTTCTGGATTAAGAACAGGAGTCTGACCGAGCTTCGGACTTCTGTTTCTGTTCCTGAGATACACAGGACCTCGGACTGGCCCGGTTTGAGAAGGGGAGGCAGGGCGGGGTATGGGTGGGTGTGTGTGTCTGTGGGTGTTTTAAAGGGACTTTGGGATTTAATGGCGCCATTCTGCCATTACTCTAAACCTGTGTAACTTTTGAATAAACACTTCCTTTCCTTTTTACCAAACTGGCATTGAGAGCCACAGTTCCTATCAGTGATGGGCAAAAAGAACCATAAAGTAACAAGACGCCCAGGGGCCGGCAGTTTCTGCAACAGTATCTGGAGCCCAGCGCATGGTTAATAATTGCCCGTGGCTGACCAACCCCCTCAGGAGGGCCAGAGAGAGACAGCGAAATTTCCCCGTCTCTGAGAATTTCTCTGCAGCTCTCGTGAGAGCACTGGCCACCTAATCCTGCCTAGAAGGTAAAAAGGAAATGGATCTGGGAAGGGGTTGGTTGGTGAAGCGGGATGGTTTGGCTGAAAATTTGTTTCTGACTACTGTTTTGGGATAATGGTGTGGATGATACTGGTTCATATGCTGCTTCCAGGTTGCTTGTCTCTCGCTTACAGACTTGGCGAACCCAGATGGGACTAAAGGAACCCAGCCACGTGGGGCAAATCAACCTCTGGAGCAGGGCTGTAGGGACTTCCCCATCTCAGGGAACTGCCCTGCACCCCAGCTCAAGGTGCTGGTCGCCAGGAATGTCAGAATGATGTAAAGGGGCAGGTTTGGGGAAGAAGGGAATCCCTAGGCTCTGTAACTAGAGGCCTTATGCATGTTGGGAATCAGGAAGCCACGTGAGTTGTGCAGCCATTTTGGGTAAAGTGGAGGATGAGTCATGTGAATAGTCCACCATGAAGAATGTGGAGTAATGGGTGCTGCCATCTTGGATAACCCAGCATGTGTGGGTGCTGCCATTTGGGATGTGGAACACGGCCACTCTGCCATCTCAGAACTTGGCAAGGTGGTGGGCACAGCACGCTCTTCAGGTTATATGTGCTGTGCGTTGCTGTGGTGTGGGCACTACACCAGTTGGGTTCTCTGTGCAACTAGTTCTGATAGAGATGGCTCTCGTTCTGAAGGTCATGAACTGGGGTCCAAGGGTGACCACTTGAGTGATAGGGTATTTGCAAGGTCTACATTTCAAAAAGCTGCAGAATGTCCCTGCAAATCTAGGGACTTTAACTGCCAGATACTGCGTTCGGATGTAGTCCTTCCCAGTGTGAAGAAGAACACTGAAAGTGTATTATGGTTAAATCTGGATGGATAAAGATGTATGTATAAAGGCTGTGAAAGTTTTAAACCTGAAGGAAAGGAAACCTGTTTTCTGATTTTACAGGAATGTGATTTGAATTTTGCCATTTCTGATCAGAAATCCTCTGTGTCTGAAGATCTAGGAAAGATCATGTGTACCTGGTTGGGGAGAATGCCTTTGCCACCCAGGACCCAAGAAGGGTCATTCAAGGTTGAGTATTTCAGCCTGAGGCAAAAAGGATGTTTCTGCCAGGAGACCAGGCCAGAAAGGGCATGTCTCTGCCAGGAGACCAGCAGACACAGTGGTGCAAGAGAATGCCTGTACCTATGTATTGTTCTTCTAGAACTCTACCTGTGCTTCGAATTTTGCAGTTTATGCTCTGAAAGGCAGTTGATGTTTCCCAGGGGAAGTTAAAACTTCAAATTATGCAGGAAAATGAACAGGGAAAGTGTAAGACTTGGAAATGCAATTTTAGGGGATATTGGAAGGACAAGGATTTTCTTAAATTTGTGTTTTTCTCCCTACCTGATCCCTCCAGAATTGGGTATTCTGAAGGAGTGTGTGATGGCATCAAGTTTCTTTGCATAAAAATGGGACTAGTCGTTAATGTTGGTTTTGTTAACCAAGATTTTGACTGGAAAGTCACACCTTAAGGAAGCATGTCTGTGTTACGGATGTCACCAGAAAGCCCTGACAAACTGGGATTAACTTGTGAAGGTAGTGATAGCCCACGAAAAAAACCTGGTACCTTGGTTGATTGTGTGGTTTGTGGCAATCTTTCTAGGGAAGGAATGAAGGCTGCTTTCCTAAAAGATGCCTGCAAAGGAACCTGAAGGCACAATGGAAACCTCAGGGACTTGAGTGAAATAACCGGTACAGGTGAAACCAGATGGCAGGTGTGGGGCTCAGCTTCTGTGCCCTGAAGGGCAGACTAAAGAGTCTAAAGGTTTCTTGTGTGAGCTACACCAAAGTGGACTTAAAGATCATGTATGATCCATGGCTGCTCTTGGTGTGTTTACGCCCACAGGCAAAATTAAAACTAGACTCAGTGAAGTCCCTTTAATGACAATGAGGGTGATCCTAGGGAGAAAAATCATGATTCAAGGAAAAATCACAGTGCTCAGTGTCGGACACTGGACTGATGCAGCTAACTGTCTTCAAAGTATATTTTCATTTGGAAGTTAAAATTGGGTGTGCAACATCATCAGAGGTGTTCAATTTACAGGCGCGATGAATCTGTCAAATTGCCCTGTTAAATGTCATCTCAGCAAAGGCCTTGCAACTGGATGTCTCCCCCAAAGGCAGTCTTGCACACTCAGACTGGTTTGTGGGTTGTGTGAATTAACATGTGTGTTCTTCCTTCTGTTTTCATAGGGCATAAGCCTATGACCTCATTACCTGAGTGACTGCTTGCAATATAGTCCTTCCTTAAGGAGCCCACCTTCATCATCGCCCCTGAGACTCAATGGTTTGGTTGAACTAAGTGGTTGGGTTGGTGAAGTGCTGGAGCAGCCTATGGGCTTCACTTTAAAACTGATTTTCTTTTTCTGCCCTAATGCTCTGACAGAAAGGGCCCATAAATCTGAAAGGGGATAAATCCTAAAATATTCACCTCAGACCAAGCTAAGTATAGTGGGGGAAAAGGCTTTGGACAGGCGTAGCATGCCTTCCAAACCTTCCTTCAGATAAGCCACTCTTTTCCTATTATGGGATATTGAAAAATTGGTCCCTGCATTTGTCATTCAGTGGTTATGGTTTAATTATGCCTTCAAACCCCCTTGCCCATTCTGCCACCTCTAGAATACAACAAGGATGCCAACTGTCCAGCAATGCCAGCCTTTGGACACCGAGCGTGCCACTCCCTGGGGATGGCTAACTGACCTGGATGGTGCAAGGTCCTTCCCCTCACAGGAAGGCCACCCTCTATGCCACCCCCCACACCCAAATCCTTAAGGGATGCCCGGACCCAAGAGTAGATAGGACGGCAGCCATATCCAACAGGAAGCAGCTACAGAAAGAATGAGACCTTCGCCCATTGTCTTTTGTAAGATTATAAAGGGTTTTATCTGAAAGGGGAGATTGTAATGGCGTGTTGAGCTGAAGGTCGCCCCAGATGGAGAAAACCCCAGAACTGTATCACTTGGGAGACGAGGGAAGTGGAACAGGGCCACTGGGAGGTACTCTGCGTATCTGAAGAATTTGGCCAGTGTTTTAATAACATTAAAAAGCTGTGCCTGCACTCAGAGCCAGGGGGTGTGGGCATGACTAACCTGCGATGTGAGGTGGCCGGAGGGGCTTCCTACGCCTGCAAGCAGGCTTCTGCGACACGGGGTCACGCTCGCCTGGACTAATTGGCAGCCATGAAAAGCAGAAGAAACCAGACCACGGGGAGGTGTAACCCAGTGTGGGAGGAGTCGGAAATGGGGTTACACAGGAAGACCCGCGCTAGGATTTAAACCCAGGCTCCGCAGCCATGCTGGGGCTTAACCACACGGCTTTGGGAGCGGAGAGCGGGCTCTCGAGCACGGGGCTTGGAAAGCAAGTACGGCAGCCACGCAGAGCTCTCGGTGCTTTGAAAGAATGCAGAAGGACTACCACCAGCCTACCATGAGGATGAGCTTCTGGATTAAGAACAGGAGTCTGACCGAGCTTCGGACTTCTGTTTCTGTTCCTGAGATACACAGGACCTCGGACTGGCCCGGTTTGAGAAGGGGAGGCAGGACGGGGTATGGGTGGGTGTGTGTGTCTGTGGGTGTTTTAAAGGGACTTTGGGATTTAATGGCGCCATTCTGCCATTACTCTAAACCTGTGTAACTTTTGAATAAACACTTCCTTTCCTTTTTACCAAACTGGCATTGAGAGCCACAGTTTATATCAGTAGCAGAGAAAAAGAACCAGAGTAACAAGAAGCTAGTGGCGGGTGAGATCGGGTTTCTTTAACAGTACTTCAAAAAATAAAAAACAATTGCCTTATGAACTAGCAATTCCACTTTTCGGAATTTATCTGAAGAAACCTGAAACACTAATTCAAGAGAACATAAGCACCCCTATGTTCATTGAAGTGTTATTTACAATCACCAAGATATGGAAGCAGCCCAAGTCTCCATCAGTAGATGAGTGGATGAAACAACTATGGGACATTTATACAATGGAATACTACCTGGCTGTAAAAAAATTTTACCCTTTGCAGCAGCATGGATGGATATGGAGAACTTATGCTAAGTGAAATAAGCCAGTCTGAAAAAGACAAATACCATATGATTTCACTCATGTGGAATCTAGTGAACAGACTGAATAAACAAAATAGAGACAGACTCAGCAGGCTGACAGCTCTTGGAGGGCAAGCATGGTTAGGGGGTAGAGAACAAGGAAAAAAGACTCACGGTCATGGACAATAGTGCTGATGGCGCAGAAGGGTGTAAGGGTGTAAGTGGTAATAGAGAGATGCAGTTAAAAAAGTAGAAGACTTTCCAAGCATGCTTTTTCCAAAAAAAGAAGTCTTATTGTAAGATAGAACTCTGTCAAAGAAAAGGTCAAGTCTTTGCCCTGACCAGTGTGGCATAGTAGGTCAGGCACAGCCCCGTAAAGCAGAAGACCATTGGTTGATTCCCCGTCAGGGCACAGGTCTGCATTGCGGTTTGGTCCCTGACTGGGGACGTGCAAGAGGCAGCTAATCGATGTTTCTCTCACTCTCTCCCCTCTCTTCAGCTCTCTCTAAAAATAAGACTTAAAAAGATGATGTCTTAAACAATACTTCCTACTAGAATTAACTGGTTCTTCCATATTAGAGCTTTTTATTTCCAGATAGAAAAATAACAAAACTATGTTCCTCTGATATTATTCATGGCTCAGTATCTTATCTGAAGGCTAAGTATTTGGTTTAAAATACTTGTATATTCAGAATGGAAACATTTCCTGTATATAACCATGAGTAAATCCTATGAAACAGCTAGTTTACAATAAATAGGACACTGCCACCTGGCTGGTGTGGCTCAGTGGATTGAGCACCAGCCTGCGGACCAAAAGGTCGCTGGTTCGATTTCCAGTCAGGACACATGCCAGGGTTGTGGGCCAGATCCCCAGATTAGGGCGTGTGAAGCAAGCACACATTGATGTCTCCTTCCCTCTCTCGCTCTAAAAATAAATCCTTTAAAGAAAAAAAAAGTATGGAAATGTACAACAAATAGGAATACAAAAGTAATTTAAAGTAGGAACAGCAAAAGAACATTTTTAAAACTATCCTCATCCTGGGTGGTGCAGCTCAGGAGTCTGAATCCCAGCTGGGGCACATGCTTGGGTTGTGAGCCAGGTCTCCAGCTGGGAGTGTGAGAGAGGCAACCAGTCCCTATTTCTCTCACACACTTATGTTTCTCTTCCTCTCTTTCTCCATCCCTTCTCTCTAAAATAAATAAAATTTATAAAAAGAAAACTCCTCTGTGTTTTAAACAATGTACTAGACATACTGAGCATCTTCCTAATGAGTATAAAGCAGTGTTACATGTGCCAAACACCTGCAACTGGGAAAGAGTGGGTTACGTAGTACTCTGACAAGATAGTGAGGGAGAAAGGGGTTCAGGCCAAGTCCACAACTGTGTCACCAAAAGCTCTTCAGCCTACTTATGATTTTTAGTATTTTTTTGTATGTACTTTGTGGTACAGAAACAGTATTGCAGTGCAACTTGATTTTCTGGTTAGGAGTCATAGTGCTACTGTGTAGAAGTTCCAATATTTTGGAGTTTCAGGGACCAGTAGAATAACCAAAACCAGGGCTGCTAGTTTGGTTTTTTTTTTTTTTTGTAAAAACATTAAAAACAAAACTACCTAATTATGTCATTGCTTTCATTTTATATACTAATATTTTAACAATAAAGAATATCTCAGAATTCAGAACTAAATTAAGCATTAAAAATTCAGTATTTCCCAGTTTTCCCTCATTTTCATTAAAATGAGTAAAAAATTCACAAGGCCAGTATTTGAAAATAAAAGAGAAAAAATGAAAAAAGGGACTTTCACTTGAGGTTATAATAGAATAACTAACTGGTACTGAACTAACCCTCCCACTGCACACCACCATAAAACTAGACGAATACACGGGGCAACTACCTAAAGGCACTGAACAGGCAGCCTAGACTACAATAACGAAAAGAAGGGAAATTCATGAGCTGAACCCCATGATGGTCCCGTTTCTTACCAAGGCGGCAAATTCCCACCTGTGGCACAATGGCCTAGAGTCTAGGCAGTGCACAAAGGTTCTGCTGAGCTGAGTCTAGATCAGAGTTTGGGGCAAGCGAAAATAGCTGAGGGTCAGGGCACCAGAAAGATGGAATGTGTCCAAGAGGGAAGGGGCCAGGGAGGGGCAGCAGTCTATGTGGGATTTACCAGTGAATGTGTTCTTGGCTGAAGGCTGGGCAGGACATGCACAAGGCGACACTCTCTGTACTTACTGGAGAGCAGCTGCTATGGAATTGAGAGTGGCACAGAGATACTGAAAGGCAAGCGAAAGGATTTTGGAATTCCGATCAAGATAGAATCCTGCTGAGATACCAGAAAAGCCATGACTGGAATTAAAGACCATGCATTCTAAAGTGAGATTATTATATCTGCCCTAATAAGGACTGGGAGGAAGGCCACTATGGCCCAGCACACAGTGTGAAGCCCACATGAGGCAAAGGATGGCAATTATGCAGAGCTGGGTGCCAGTAGCAGCACCTCAGCAAGAGAATAGTTTCATACAGGTGAATTATCAAATAAGTAAATATTTTTAGGATGGGAATCAGGTTCATTAGAAGGAAGTCTCAACTATGCAAAGGGAGAAAACGAGAACTCTGTGGTATGGAACTTGAACTGAAGAGATCACTGTAAATGCATGGCTTTCAGTAACTCAATATCTATCTATAGATATATATCCACTGAGAGGGCCTGGGGTTAGTGACATACCCAAGAGCAACAAGTACACCTAGTATCCTACCTCTAAACACTAATCTCTACGAAAAAGAAAGCAGGATCCTAGGGGAAATGGTTGATTTTTCAGGGCTGGGGAAGGGAAACATCCAAGATATATAGCCCAGACATCTTGTGTCTGAAAGAAAAAGGAAGTACTCAAAAGAATGATGGGGAGATAAAAAAGAACAAAAACAACAGTTTTGAAGGGCCTCTCATGGGCCAAACCTAGAACAATTTAAGCACAAGAATAATGGGCCCTGACTGATGTCTCTCAGTGGGTTGGGCATTATGTGGCAAACTGAAAGGCCACTGGTCCAATTCCCGTCAGGGCACGTGCCTGGGTTGTGGGCCAGGTCCCCAGTTGGTAGTATATACGAGGCAACTGATCAGTGTTTCTCTTGCACATGGATGTTCTCCTCTCTCTTTCGTCCCTCCCTTGCCCCATCTCTAAAAACAAACAAACAAACAAACACCCCACGAATGGGACCCATGAATACATACTAATATAAATAAATAGAGATAGAATGTTTTGTAAGAAACAGTGTATGTATTTAATAGTCTCAAAATACCTCCCCACAAAGTACTTACTGATTACAGAGTAACTTTACAGTGAAGTCTTGCAGCGTCCCCTTAATCAAGTGATCGAAGTTAACATTACCAGTTATGAAGTAAATCAAAATCATATGAGAATATGATAGGCGATTTCTGTGATATTCCTATGATAGATACAACCTGACCCTAACCGTAATGTATATCAGACAAAGCCAATTGACAGACATTTACAAAATAATGGGCCTGTAATCTTCAAAAGTATCAAGATATGGAAAGTCAAAGAAAAACTGAGGAGGGAGTAGAGGGATTGGGCAAAAAGGAAAATGGACTCATGGACAAGAGTGTGATAGTTGCTGGGGAGACGAGGGTATAAGGGGACTAAATGTTAATGGGAAAAAATACAATAAAGATTAAATTAGGAAAAAAACCTGAGGAAATGCTCCAGATTAAAAACGAAAAGACATGTCATACACAAGGATGCTTTGAAACCGGTTCCTTTTGCTACAAAAGATGTTACGGGACAAATGAACCTCAGTTTCCTCATTTATGAGTAAATCATGAGGGCAAACTAGCACTATTGCTCCAAATATCAACTAAGGACTCAAAGAGGTTTTTGTAAAGACAGACAAAAAACTAGATCTAACAGTCTTTCAATATATAAAAATATCTCTACTGATATTCTAATCATCCACACACAGAGGCATTCCCCAAAATTACAGAAAAAAGTCATACCAAAAAAGATTATGCAATGCCTCTATTAATAGTACATTCACACAATATATTATCTAGTTATATTAGCTAATATGAACAGATGTAATGATTTCGTTAAATAGAGATTTTGTTAAATCGCCAGGGGTGGAGATTTTCTACCATTTTTGAACATGTGATATATGTTTAAGCATGTTTCCTGAATGCGCAAGCACTGGCATGCCCCCACCTATACATGCAATGACAAAGTCTACCTTGATGTCTGTGCATGATTTCCCCTAATAAAGATGGATTAGATGCTTGTCCTTGCTTGCTGGTTCACAATAAAGCTCCTTCTCATAAAACCATCTTTTTAGCTGGCAACTACTGAGCATGTGGACCTGGTCTGGTCAGGTAACATGATTCTGTATCTGGGTCACAGTAAGCAAAGAAGGAGTTGTGGATGTCTTGAGCCAGAAAGCAGAGAAACACTCAAACACGAATGAAGGAAGTCATGTGAAAAGGATAAAGAAACTAGTGTGACCCAGCTCCCACAAGCCGAACTATCAAGAAAAGCAAGTAAGTCATTACTGCAAGAGTCAAGGTAGGAGTTAATTACGGGCTAGGAAGAAGGGATATAGTAGGTTTCTGGAATGCTGGTGACCTGGAAAATAATTACATCAAGTTTGTTCCATAATCACTTATTACACTGCATATACTTGTGTATACTTTTATATATAAATATACTTCACAATTGAAAAACAATGATGTAAGATTTCAGGGAAAAAATGTCAAGTAAAAACAGGAGCCTTTTAGAAAAAGAATTATGATATTTTACCTGCAAGAGTATGTAGGCTCTCCTACTTTAAAAACACGACCACAAAGATGAGAAGGTTTGTTTGCTTGTTCAAGTTTTGGAAATCCAAATGCAGGATCTTCACCACAAAGGTACCATTCCAAAGGTCCCAACAAAACATGCTGTGCCAGCATGTCTTCTTTCTGTGGAAAAGGGTTGGGACCCCTGCAGTAGATTTTGGGTACATAGTGAGCTAAATGCTGGTAGACTTCTCTAGTGAGGTCAGTTGATTGCAGCCATTTCTTTAAAAAAAAGAAAAAAGAAAACATTTTAAACAATGTCAATAAACTACTAATGTGAATAATCTCTATTTTCTTTTAGGTACAAAAATAATGATAAGAGTCATGAATTATTTTGTTTACAACACTCATCACTGTATGTCTTTTCAAAAAGGGCAAAATTTATAACTTTATTAATATCCAAACTATTTTAGAATTCTACTTAAAGTGAAAGTAAAATTAAAGTGCAAAGAGCCCCTCTTCTCAATTCTAGAAGCAAACCTCTGCAAGTAGTACAGGAAAATGACCACAACAAATCATCACATAAATCAGTCATCATTGAGCCCATCTGACTTCCTTTATAATGCTTTGTTCAAATTTATCTTTTCATTTTTTTATTAAATTATGTTCAATTACAGTTGACAGACACTACACTAGTGTCAGGTATACAATATAGTGATTGGGCATTTATATACCTTATGAAGTGATCACTATGATGCTCTGATTGTGATCTGGATTCACTCTGTCAGTTTGCCGACAGGAATAGATTACAGTGAACATCAACAGACAATACATTAGTTATGTTTCGGATTGATTAATAAATGAGATGATATACCATTCTCTTATGAATGTCAGTCCACAAGAGACTTTGTTCCACCCATATGGCTTCTTTCCTGATAAACCTCACTATAAACGTTTCCTCTTTGCTCTCCCTGCTAAAAACCAACCAAAAACAGCCACTTTTCTCTGTCCCCAAACTTTTATGTCCAACTACCTGTGATAATTATACTTAGATACCTAATAGATACTGTGATATTGTAATTTATAATAAGAAATATGTACTTGGTCTTCATCCCATTCCTGGCAGCATCTTAAAACTCTTGAAATTTCCTAAATGCTAAGTGGTATAAAGGTGAAAGGAGTGTCTTTTGTCATTTATAATAATCCCCTTTGGGGAGCTGGTTGCCAGGGGAACCAATCCAGTTATTGGAAAGTTGGAATTTACCATCTCCAATCATGCCCATGTAACAAAGCTTCCATAAAAACCCCTTAAATGTTGGGGTTCAGAGAGCTTCTGGGCTGAACATACAGAGGTACTGGCACAGAGTAAAGAAGCTCTGCACCCCTTCCCACATCCCTTGCTCTATGCATCTCTTCCGCCTGGCTACTGATTTGTATCATTTTATAATAAACCAGTAATCCAGTAAATAAACTGCTTCCCTTAGAGTTCTGGAAGATGTCCGAGCAAATGTCTGGGTCCAAGGATCATCGAAACCCGACTTGTAGCCAAGTCAGACAGAAGTTGTGGGTAACTTGAAGACAGTGTGGTAGAGGGGGAAATCTTGAGGGACTAAGCTCTTAATCTGTGGGATCTGATGCTAACTCCAGGTGAACAGTGTCAGAACTAAATTGAATTGTAGGGCACCCAGTTGGTGTCTCTAAGAATTACAGAATTTCCTGGTGTGCAGAACCCTCCCACCTCCCACCACACACACACATTTGGTGGCCTGGGTATAGGTGTTAAGTGTAGAGACCAACAGAAGAAACAGTTTTCCCTTTCAGATACCAACTCAACATGTCTAAAACTAAACTAATGATCCCCCGACTCCCACCCAAACCCTGCTATTTTCCCCATTTCCCTATTTTAGATATCACCATCTACCCAAATATCCAAACCAAAAAAACCTGAAAATATTCCTTCTTCCTCACTCCAACATCCAATTAAGTCTTGCCCATTAAGGCTTCTTAAATATTTGTTGAATCTGGATTTCCGGGTAAGATGGAGGCGTAGGTAGATACACTTTGCTTCCTTGCACAACCAAAAGAAGGATAACAATCAATTTAAAAACACAAAACAACCAGAACTGTCAGAAAAGTGAACTGTATTGATGCCTGACAACCAAGGAGTTGAAGAAACATCCACATCCAGACTAGCAGGAGGAGCAGAGATGGGCAGATAGGGCAGAGAGGATGCACAGCAAGGCAGCGGCTGGTGGACAGGGTGGTCCCACATTCCCACGAGGATAAACCAGGAGGAACAACTGGGGAGCAAGACAGCCTATACAACCCAGAGTTCCAGCATGGGAAAATAAAGCCTCAAAACCTCTGGCTGTAAAAATCTTTGGGGGTTGTGGTGGCGGAAACTGCCAGTCCCACAGAAGAGTCTGTTGGAGGGGCCCATGAGGTGCTAGACTGTACAAAAGCCCACTCATCCCGGAATCAGCACAAAGGCAGTACCTGAAAAGGCACAATTTGCTTGTGGGTGGGAAATGACTGAAAGCAGGACAAGAGCTGAGCAAACAACACTGTTCCCTCTCACCCCTCCCCAACATACAGCACCACAACGCAGCAAAGTGGGTTGCCCCGCCCTGACAAATACCTAAGGCTTCGCCCCTTACGACATAATAAATGCACCAAGACAAAGAAATATGGCCCAAATGAAAGAACAGATCACAACTCCAGAAAAAGAACTAGGCAATAAGGAGACAGCCAACCTATCAGATGCAGAGTTCAAAATTCTGGTAATCAGGATGCTCAGAGAAATAATTGAGTATGGATGCAAAATAAAGGAAGAAGTGAAGGCTATACAAAGTGAAATAAAGAAAAATATACAGGGAATCAACAATGAAGGGAAGGAAACTGGAACTCAAATCAATGATTTGGAACAGAAGGAAGAAATAAACATTCAACTGGAACAGAATGAAGAAACAAGAATTCAAAAAAAAATGAGAAGAGGCTTAGGAACCTCTGGGACAACTTTAAATGTTCTAACATCCAAATCATAGGGGTGCCAGAAGAAGAGGAAGAGCAAGAAACTGAAAACTTGTTTGAAAAAATAGTGAAAGAAAACTTTCCCAGTCTGGCAAAAGAAATAGACATACAAATCCAGGAAGCTCAGAGTGTCTCAAAAAAATTGGACCCAAAGAGGAACACACCAAGACGTATCATAAATTACCCAAGATTAAAGATAAGGAGAGAATCTTAAAAGCAGCAAGAGAAAAGCAGAGTCACCTACAAACAAGTTCCCATAAGACTATCAGCTGATTTCTCAAAAGAAACTTTACAGGCAAGAAGGGGCTGCAAAGAAGTATTCAAAGTCATGAAAAGCAAAGACCTACATCCAAGATTACTCTCTCTTGCAAAGCTATCATTTAGAATGGGAGGGCAGATAATGTGCTTCTCAGATAAGGTAAAGTTAAAGGAGTTCACCATCACCAAGACTTTATTACATGAAATGTTAAAAGGACTTATCTAAGAAAAAGAAGATCAAAACTAGGAACAGTAAAATGACAAACACAACTACCAACAACTAAACCTAAAAAAAAAAAAACAGTAACAAACACAAACAAAGCGAACAACTAGAACAGGAACAGAATCACAGAAATGGAGATCACATGGAGGGTTATCGGTGGGGAGGGGGAAGGGAGTGAATGAGGGAAAAGGTACAGGAATAAGAAGCAAAATTGGTAGGTACAAAATCGACGGGGGAGGTTAAGAATAGTATAGGAAATAGAGAAGCCAAAGAACTTGTATGTATGACCCCCCCACCATGGACATGAACTAAGGGGGATGGGGGAATGCTGGAAGGAATGGGGGTACTGGGTGGAGGGTGGCAAAGGAGGAGAAAAAAATGGGACAACTGTAATAGCATAATCTATAAAACATACTTAAAAAGAATATCTGTTGAATCCATCCCTTTCTTTCTCTCCATCTCCACTACCTTAGTCCAACCTCCCTGTTCCTATCTTTCACCAGAATTAGTGCAACCATGTCCTAACTGGTTATCTCCACTTGTCTTACCTTCTACAGTTCATTTCCCAACCTCACTACCACAGTGATTCTTGCAAAATGCCAATATGTTCATGTCATTAAGCATCCATTTGTGCTGAGAATCAAGTCAACTCCCCTGACATGATTTACAAGGTCCTTTGCCTTGTATCAATACTCTCCCATCTTCTCCTCCAGACCCATATTAGCTCCGCACCTCTGTACTTTGTACGGCTATTATCTACTCATTTTTCAGATCTCAATCTTGTCTCACTTTCTCTAAAATGCCTTCTTAGCTCATTCCTCACCTCCATCTCCCATTTCCATATCCCCCAGATCTAAAATGGAACTTGACTCCAGTGAGCCTTTAGTAAAATCTGTTAACTGAATGACTATAAATATGTTTTCACTACTTACACTAAAATTTCACATTACACTAAAATTGTGGAAGGATTCTCAATGTGGTTTTAATGAAAACAGAGATAAAGCAGATCCAGTCCTGTAGTCTCTAAAAGGTAAACTGAGTAAGCCCTAGGTAAAGTATCTTTCAAACCACCTTCTTTCTGTTCCCTATTTCCTTAAGTCTTTTCCCTGTATTCTGTCATTTACCACTGCCTTCCCTGCCAAATCAGTCTATATGTTATTTGTCTTCCATACTGCTCTGTGTAATTACAACTCATTCTGGCTCTAAACCAAGTGAAAATTTAAAGTCAGAAAATATAACTGACGCACTTCTACAAAAATGCAGTTCTAAGGTACAGGTCCAGTGTTTACCTACGAATTACAACCTAAATTCCAAATCACATCCTCGTTAAAGGAGAGTTTATAGTCAAGTGATGTCTAACACCATAAGACAACAGTAAAAGATCTTCATTTTTAACTATTACTTATATAATCTTAAACCCACTTCCTTGCTTCTAAAAATAAAATATAGAAAGAGATTTTAAGTATTCTTTAAGTATTCATGAGGTGGTTGGTGAATGATGTCTGTCTGCAAAGAGTCCAACCAGTGTTAATGTAACCAGAACAGTTTGTACAACATCAATATAACCTAGCAGCTAAGGAGAATGGACTGGAATGTACATGCGTTAACAATGTTGACGTCACTGTACTAGTCAGTGGGGGCTGTAGATGCCATTGAGCACGTGTACTGTGTGGCTGTCGCATTCAAAATGACTGAGCAAGTTGAGCAATGAATCTGAATAGATTTTGCAGTAAGCCGAACATTCCTCCAAGGAAAGTATTCAGATGATTCAGAAGATCGCAGCTACGGGCAACTGGTGATTGGCAGCTCCATCACAACAACGTGACTGCACACACATCACTTCTTGTGCAGAGTTTTTTTTGGTGAAACAGCAAATCACCCATGTGACTCTGGCCCCCTAAAGCCCAGATACGGCATCCTGCGGCTTGTAGGTTTTTCCAAAACTGAAATCACCTTTGAAAGGGAAGAGATTTCAGACCATCGATGAGATTCAGGAACATATGATGGGGCAGCTGATGGCGACTGGGAGAACTGTATGAGATCCCATGGTGCCTACTTTGAAGGGGATTGAGGCATCATTGTCCTATGTATAATGTTTCTTGTAACTTCTTCAATAAATGTCTCCATTTTTCATATTACATGGCTAGATACCTTCTGAGCAGACCTCATATATTAACTTTCTAGTCAATTACACTGTTCAGAGAACTTTTACTAAAATGTAGGAATCTTTTTCATAAGTTAAGTGGCTGGATGGAAGCTTTATGCAAGTAGGTAAGAGACTAGATTACTCCTACAACAATAGTACTTCTTGAGAGACAATCCCACAGGTTTAAGAATTCTCTCTTCCTTTAGAGCAGTGGCTCTAAATCAAAATTATACACACAAACGCATACTTCAGTAATTATGAAAGGACAATAAAAGGAGAAAAAAAGGAGTCAACAGTAAAAGGAAAAAAGTCATCAACCAACAAGCAAACTATAATCTAATTCTTTGAACTAAAAACACACTTTTTGGGTTACATCCAAAGGTAAATATGCAGATTTTCACCCAAGTCAGCAAACCCTATTTAAAATATGAACAAAGCCCTGACTGGTGTGACTCAGTGGAATGAGTGTCACTCCACAAACTGAAAGGTCACTGGTTCGATTCCCGTTTAGGGCATGTGCCTGGGTTGTGGGCTAGGTTCCCAGTTAGGGTGATCGAAGAGGCAACCAACAGATGTTTCTCTTGCACGTCAATGTTTCTCTCTTTCCCTCTCTTTCTCACTCTCTAAAAATAAATAAAATTTTAAAAAATCTTTAAAGAATGAAGATAGAATCATATTATCCTAAGAAATTTACTGTTTATGAATAGAAAAATAAGCACAAAGAGCCAAAGAATTCTCAGGTGGGTACTAGAATTATTGGGGGATCACTTTATAATCCTCTAATTACCTAACCACTATACCTGAAACTAAAATAATAATGAATGTTAGCTGTAATTTAAAAAAAAAGATTCAAAGAATTCATCTCCATGATCCTGGAAAATTATTCCTCAAGCAATTTTAATTTACACACACATTCAAAGGTTTTGTTTTAAAAGCAATGTTTGTTCTTATTTTTATGTTCCATTTATCTTAAAACGTCACTTGCAGAATTTTAATACAAGGAAAATAAAAGATAATGCTTTTTAAAATTATTATTTTGTAGCTTCAACAACACTGACAGGTCAAATCTGTTCAATGATTTCTTAAACAAAAAATTCAGAAACTAATATCAGCTTTTGGTTAAGAAAATCAGTAGCTACCTTACATAAAATAAAATTAGTAAAACAAGCATTTCATTCTGTGTATTATGTTATTATAAATTATTAACAAATTTATATTAGGCATTTTAATGTCATTAAATTTAAACAACATACAAAGTACATTTACATGAGAATTCTATACCAGAGATATTGAATTTGTGACTTGCAACAGCATAAAAAAGGGAAAAAAAAGTTGTGAAGACAAAGTGAGCAGGAGGAAAAACTTTTGACTGTCTTTCAGAATAACGGCTCATGTATTTCTCAAAACAATAAAAGCTATAGTTTTTCATATTAGTTCTCACTAACTAACATAAGCTAATTGTGTAAGTGTTTAATATGAAAAACTATGGAGATTTCTAATTTGGTTGCATGTTATTTTGTCCTTATTTCAGACATTTGTGGTGTCATACCAATGTGCACAACAGAGTGATAAACACTATCTCATTAGACACTTGTGGCTGTTACACCAATGTGCACAACAGGGTAATGAACACTATCTTATTAGACGTCCTCCATAGGGAAGTGAAGAAACTGTCAACTCATTTCACTAAAGTAAACATATTATGACAATGTTTCCAGGAGCTTTCCTTTTTTGAATGCTAAATTTAAGCCTGGGAAGAGAGCAACTACAATAAATGAAAGTCCCTACAGGTTAGCTTTTTATTACATTATCTAATTATTATTCTATACCAAATTAAAATTGTATCTTTTAACTCCATTTGATTTTGATTTTGAACCAGGATAACCAACATGTAAGTTAATTGTAAAATAACAATTGCTATGCTGAACTGGAGTTTTCGAGACTGTGTATTATTAAGAAATATTTAAGCAAGTCATATTATGAGTTCTAAAAATGAAGTAAAAGCATTCACAAATCAAAATAATATACAAACTCAATAATAAAAGACAAACAAATCCAATTTAAAAATAGGCAAAAGATAGGAATTGAAAGTTCCAAAGAAGATCTACAAATAGCAAAAAAACTCATGAAAAGATGTTTAACATCATGAGTCCTAGAGAAATACAGATCAAAACTACAATCAGATGCCACTTCACACCCAACAGAATGGCTATAATAAAAGAGACAGTAGCAATGTTGACAAAGATATGGAGAAATCCACATCGCTCATATTGTGTTGATGGGAATGTAATAAAATGATATAGCCACTTTGGAAAATAGTAACCCCAAAAGAAATAAAAACATACATTCCCACAAAAAAATAATACACAAATGTTCATAGCAGCATGATTCCATATCCTAAAAGTAGAAACCAACTGTCCATCAATTGATGAATGGATAAATAAAATATGGTACATGCATAAAATGGAATATTATTTTGCAATAAAAAGGAACGAAGTATTGAAATATGCTAAAATACAAATCTACAGTTTGGGAGTGAAAAGACTGACTGCTAAATGAGTATTGGATTTCTGTTTGGGGTTGATGAAAATGTCCTAAAATTGATTGTGGTGATGGTTGCACAACTGTGTGGATAGAATAAAAACCACTGAATTGAATTGTGTATTTGAATTATAAAACTGTTAAAAATTTTAAAGCAAAAACTAATCAAGACATAAAACTTCTATAATGACTATGTAGTTCTTTTATACTCAGTGAAAAATAGTATATATATTGCTTAAATCATGATCATCCTTTGAACACATTATAATCAAATCTGTGGAGCATGCAACATAGACTCCACAAACATGTTGGCAAAGTCATACTTGGAGAATCAATTCTACTAAGAAAAGAGAAGACTGAGAAGGGAGGACCTCTTTAATATCCTGAACTTAATGTTATTGAAGAGAGAGCTTACCTGCTTTTATTTGTGAGGCATACTAGTTAAAATAAATAGGATCACAGATAGTGCTTCTTCCTTATAATATTAATAGAAGAGAAACCACGTGTAAATAAAGTGTGGGAAAGATGACACTAGTGCTTATTAAGTAATTTTAAATGGATGTGATCCCAACAAGGTACAGTATCACACTCTAAAGGCTGCAATAGTTGCTTCCTTTACTTGTTCACCCTCTCTAAAATTTACTTCTAAGCTGAGAAAACTTTATTAATTCATTTTAATTTGTGATAAAGAGCTGTGTGGAGACGAAGCTGAAAGAAAGTGTTACGGTGTTTTTGACTGAATACAGACAATAATAAATCTCTCACAAAGTAAGGCCAGGATACATAACTGGAAGAATCTTGTATTTTAATATTAGTT
This sequence comes from Pteronotus mesoamericanus, assembly GCF_021234165.1. Lineage (NCBI taxonomy): Eukaryota > Metazoa > Chordata > Mammalia > Chiroptera > Mormoopidae > Pteronotus > Pteronotus mesoamericanus. The sequence continues at coordinate 12,205,548 of NW_026555085.1, read as the reverse complement.
TGCATCTTCTTTTAAGGAATTGTGTTGGTCTTCAGGCTAAACATTTTTTTCATCTTATTGTTGAGAAAGCCAATTGAAAGTAAACAGAGCAAAAATAAAATGTAGCTCAGATTGTGATCTTCACAAACTCAAATCAAGTTCAGATTAATTTTTATTACATTTCCCTTCATTTCCCCTCATTTCCCCTTCTGCATTTGCTTGAGAATTCATTCCCCTAAACAGAACTAGGTGCACTGGTCTCTGGTACTGGTTTTATAACTGGTTTTCTTAGGAACCACAAGTTGAAGCTTTAACCTACTTGGTAGTTTGCACTTCTAGGATTGGGAAACTAAGAGTACGTAACCTGTAGTACTGGGCCAACAGACAGAAAATTTGGTGGGAGTAAGAGAAAATATTATTTTGAGGTAAACAACACATTAGTTATCAAATGGACATTAACAGGAGACATGGAGATGGAATAAATCATGATTACCATCTAACTGTTTACTCATAACACTGCTTTTTATTTTTTCAATATTTTTGATACATGAAAGGCCAATGAGGGCTGAAAATCCTTGGGTGGTTGTTATGTTAAGCAGAAAGTACATTAAGCCTGACCTAAACAAGTCAGTTAAAAAAAAAAAAAGACATCATTCATCAGTGTATTTCTTTGAACTTTTCACCTCTACTCCTGTCACTTATTCCACCCACTCTGACTTTAGTGTCCTCATTAATTTATCCAAAATAACTTCTCACTGACCAACAGTCCCAGAGTGCTCCGCTAAAATTTTGTTCATAACTTCAGATTACTGACCCATGATCAAAGGTCACTCCCTTCCAAGTAGCTTTTTAAATTGAAGGCCTTAGATGTGGGGCCTCAGTTGTTTTGGTCCATTCATAATCATTAGGGACAATCTGTTTTAACGGGTGTTCCCTGTCTTTGAAGAAAGAAGCCATGAGTTTATTAATCATCTTACAACTTTGCTACTTACACGAGAATACGCGTATTACAGTTTTAGTATAATACTGGGTTGGAACGGTTTAAGTTTGGGGCATAACTCTTCCCACTATGCAGTGACCAAACCTAACATTAACTTCTGTTTGTTGAAATCGGCTCTCTCCAAGTTATATAATATTTGTTCTCCACCCAACTACCCCCAACTCCTAAAAAAAAAATTTTTGTAATCTCCCAGCCTCCACTACTACTTTCTCACACTGAGGAAACGTGTCGAAACACTACTTTCCACACATTCGTCAACACTGCTGACTGCCCAAACAGGTGTAAAAATGCACTGAAGAGAGGAAAGAGAGAGGACAGTACTTTTGCATCAGAGCAGTGCCAGAAACAACGTATGGACTCGGTTAAAAGGGTGGTATATTTCGGTGGAAGAGCCAGTGCTCTGCTTATCTCAGGAAAAGCAATCAGGGAAGAGAAAGTAGGGAGATTTTACCCAAAACACCAGGAAGTGTCTTTCCCTCCCCTCTTGCAAGACCTGGCATAAAGTACAAAGGCCCTTGGGTCGGAGACTTATTGGCAGTGTAGGGGAAAGGAGTAATAATAAAGAGCTATTGGTTCTCCTGGGCAGAAAGGGGCTGTAAAGGTGGCTGGTGCACCGCGTAGCTCCGGCGGCTATTTGACGATAAAGAGGGAAGGAATGGGGCAGGACCAGGGGCCTCCTCGGACCGCTCCCACTGTGAGGGGCTGGAGTCACTGGCGCGGTGATTACCCCAAGTCAAGACCGGGAAGCTCCGGGATTTCCAAGAGTACGTTCTCCCACGGGGCTCGGCCTGCGAGCGCCGGATGTGCCCGCCCGGGTCCCGGCACTCACCCCCGCGGTCTCCTCAGCCGAACATTCCAGCAAACTCTGGTCGATTGCCGGCACCTCCGGCTCTAGCTCCGACGCCATCTTCCCTCGTCCTCCTCCCCAGTGCTGACGCCGCTACCGCCGCCCCAAGGGCCGCGACCTCGCCACGGCCCCGGTGGCCGAGATCGCCACCTCTGCCCAGGCAGTCTGTCCGGAGCTGTCCAGGTGGCGGCGGGTGTAGAAGACGGGAAGATCGTGAGGTTAGCAGGACAAGAGGGACGCCGGCCTCCGGGGCTCCCTCCTGGGCTTAGCGCCCAAGAGTCAAGTCCGCCTCGTCCCTCCTCCGGGGAAGGACACAGAACACCCGGGCCTGACACTCTTTCTCTCAACTGTGTCCCGCACCGGGAAAGGGGCAATAACACCCAAAAGAGGAAGTAAAGCTTTCTGGGAAGTGTAGTCATCCTCGGCAGGGCCGGGAAAAAGTTGTGCCCATATAGGGTACACCGACTGGTATTATGGGAACTGTAGTCCAGCTCTTAACGGAAGACTGGGCAAATGGCAGGTAAGTGGGTGGGCCTTTTCTGCACAAGTAGAAACATGGGAAAAGAATAATGGAAAGAAGAGCCCAGCTGGGATGAGGCGACAGAGCAAGATGTTGTGGGAATTGTAGTTTTATTCCTCCAATCCTATTTGTTCGTTTTTGTATCCGCAGATTGTAGAACAGTGCCTGGCACGTGGTAGACATTCAAACACTCTGCAAAGCCTTGCTTTTGGTAGGCTCTCAAATACTTGTCGAATGGTTAATGAATTATGTTCTATTCCTATAGTTTTACAGTCCTGTCATTTATCATCCCCTCATCCTTTAGAGGAGTAGTGGAAGTGAACATTACCCAAGTTTTTGAAGGTTTACATGTTTAAATGCTATTAAAGAAAACATTTCCAAGCTAGATATGACTACCTACCAAAATTTATTACAAGTCTTGCTGCAAAGGAAAAGGAGTCTACCAAGCCAATTCAAAGATTTACTCTCGATGGGGTCGTTTTACAAATAGATAATTGTTAGATTAGATACAAAATAAAATTATATTTGGTTAGAGATAATTAGGCACTTGACTGAGAATGAATGGGTTTCTTAGAACTAGTCTTGAATTCCTTTTGAGTTTATCAGAAAGTTACACTTTTTATCAGGCATGCTAATTTATTCTCAGGAGATTGTAAATTACATTAGGAAAAAAGAAAGGTTCTGACCCAGTCCCGATTTGGAACATGTTGTTGTTGTTGTTAACAATACTATCACATTAAGGAAGTTCTTTAAGGAACTAGAGATCACCCATAAATTTATAGTCCAAATAAGCTTTGTTATCACTTGTAAAAATATGCAGTTTTAAGGTTAGAAATTCAAATTCAGTAGGAATATTTTTAAAGGAAAAATAAAAACTACCCTTCCTCCAGAAAAAAGTTCCTCCCCCAAAGAAAGTCATTTTTCATATTTTCTTCTGATTATATTCAGAAAAATGTATGCATACATCTGCACAGTTATCTGTAATGAGATATCTTAAAATGATCTTCTGTGTGTTAACTTTCTTCTTTACCCAACTTCCTTGCACTGATTCACCCCTAGTCAGAGTCAACCTAGAGGAAAACTGGGGTTGTTACAATCCGGAAGCAAAGACAGTACCACTCTAGGTGTCCTAATATGGAATTAAAGACAGTAAGATAGATTGTAGGAAATTTTCTGCTCTTAACATTATTATTTTTTTCCTTCTATTACTTTTGGATTAATTTTAATGTTATTTTTTTTTAATTCTCAAGTTGGATGTTTGCTACCAATCTTTTTTTTTCAATGTGTTCCTCTAAGGCAGTGATTCAAAAACTTGAGCATGCATCAGAATCACTGGGAAGTGTTGATAAGATACAGATTTCTGGACCTCACCTTCGGAATTTCTTATTCAGGTTTTGGGCGGTGACTTAAAATTTGCATTTTTATCAAGTTCCTGGGTCATTCTCTTGGCCTGGGACCAACTTTGAGAATCACAGATTTATTAAAGCAATATATTTCCATTGTATACTGCTGTAACCACATTCTATAAATTTTGGTATATAGTGTTTTTATTATCATTCATTTCTAAATATTTTCTCATTTATGATTTCTTCTTTGGCCCATGTAGTATATTTAAAAAATGTATGGCATTGTTATCCTTTGTTACTGATTTCTCATATCATATTGTGGGCAGAAAACACAATCTGTATAATACATATTATTTGGTATGTGATGATATTGGCTTTGTGGAGTAGAGTACATAGTCACCTGGCTCTTCAAAGCCATTATTTCTTCAAACATTACCTTTCTTGCATTCTCTCTATTTCCTCCTTCTTGAACTTTTGTTTGATTTCTTTTTTCTTCTTTATGACTTTTAATCTTTTTCATTTTTCCATACTTTTAACTGTCCAAGGTGCATTCTAGATATATCTTCTAGTGTGCAAATTTTATTTTTAGCCGTGTGTATTCTGATATTGAACTATCTATTGAGTTTTTATTTTCAATGACTTCATTTCTCATTTTTAGAAATTACATTCAGATCACTTTCAAATGTTCCTGTTCTTGTTAATAATGTCTTATTATTTATTTATGGTTCTAAATCTTTGTTTTAGATCTTTAATAATTTTAAATATGCTTTTTCAGTAGTGTTTATTATATTGTACTTTTAGAAATCATCTTAGAAATCTAATTGTACTTTTTTTGTGTGTGCTAATCCTCATTTAAATGATTGTTTCCTTTGTGCTTTCTAATTATGAATGTTGAGGTCATATTCACTTAGAATTAGCTGCGGGAGTCTTGAGAGGCCTGTGTTGAGAGCATGTACCTTCAAAGCAGCCTTCCATATGTTTCTGCAAGGGCAACGCATTCTAGGAACATCATACACTCAGGATTAGGCACTCTCGGAATTGCATATACCCAGGACAAATTCTTATATCAGTTTTTTGGTTTGGGGGTTTCCTAATAATGTTAATTCAATTCTGTGGAATTGTCTGTGTATAAACTCTTTTTTTAAAATTATATTTTATTGTTTATTCTATTATAATTGTCCCAGTTTTTCCCCCTTTGTTTCCCCCTTTGTTTCCCCCTTTGTTCCCCTCCAAACAGCTTCCCCACCCCCTCAGGCAATCCTGACACCATTGTCCGTATTCATGGATCATGTACATATGTTCTTTGACTACTCTATTCCCCAGGCTGTACTTTACATCCCCATGACTCTTCTGTAACTACCAACTTGTACTTAAGTCCTTTTAATTTACCTTTTTTTGTACCTCCTTTCATCCCCCTCCCATCTGGTAACCATCAAAATGTCCTCTGTGTCTGTGATTCTGTTTCTGTTCTACTTAATTGTCTATTTTGTTTTTTAGCTTCAATTGTTTATAGATATATACTTGTTGCTATTTTATGGTTCATACTTTTGAATTTCTTCATCTTAAAAAAAGACCCTTTAACATTTCATGTAATACTGGTTTGATGGTGATGAACTTCTTTACCTTTTTCTTGTCTGGGAAGCTCTGTATATGTCCTTCTATGCTAAATGGTAACTTTGCTGGGTAGAGGGATTTTGGTTAGAGGTTCTGCTTTTCATCACTTTAAATATTTCTTGCCAATCTCTTCTTGCCTGCAAAGTTTCTTTTGAGAAATCAGCTGACAGTCTTATGGGAGCTCCCTTGTAGGTACTTAGCTGGTTTTCTCTTGCTGCGTGTAGGATTCTCTCTTTGTCTTTAACCTTTGGCATTTTAATCATCATGTGTCTTGGTGTGGGACTTTTTGGGTTCATCTTGTTTGGGACTCTCTGTGCTTCCTAAGCCTTTGTGTCTATTTCTTTCACCAAGTTAGGGGAGTTTTCTGTCATTTTTTCAAATAGGTTTCTAATTTCTTGCTCTACCTCTTGCTTCGCTTTCTGACACCCCCATGATGAAAATGTTAATATGCTTGAAGTTGTCTGAGAGGCTCCTTACACTATCCTTATTTTTTTGGATCTTTTTTTCTTCTTGTTGTTCTGATTGGTTGTTTTTTGCTTCCTTACATTCCAAATTGCTGATCTGATTCTTGACTTCATCCACTCTACTGTTGATTCCCTGTAAATTGCTCTTTATTTCAATTAGTGTATCCTTCATTTATGACTGGATTTTTTTATGCTGTTGAGATTCTCACTAACTTCATTGAGTATCCTTATAACCAGTATTTTGAACTCTGCATCTGGTAGATTGCTTATCTCCATTTTGTTTAGTTCTTTTTCTCAAGTTCTCTTCTTCCATTTGGGCCATGTTCCTTCATCACCTCATTTTGGCAGCTTTCCTGTGTTTGTTTCTATGTATTAGGTAGAGCTGCTACAACTCCCTGTCTTGGTAGCATGTCCTAATATAGTAGGTGTCCCATAGGGTCCAGTGGCACAGCCTCCTTTATAAAATTTTAAGGGAGATTCCTTTTTCCCACTCAGAGTGAAGATTAAAAGGATTTTTGTCCTTTCTGTCTGCCAGTCAGTAAGTTTTGCTATAGTCTATTATTTTTAATGACATTACGTTCCTTTGAAAGCCTGGATCAGCAATCAGAGTATACCGAAACCCACGCCAGCAGTAGAGCAACCCAGAATCAAGCTGATTCATATGCAGAGCTCTGAAAACTTAGAGATTTGAAGTACCGCATTACTCTGAAAATGGGTAAAATAATGCTAAATACAAGAATATTGTTTGAAAGTCTGTAGAGCAAGAAGTTAGATTATCCCATCTCCCTCTCTGAAAGAAACTGTAGCTATATCCTCTAGAGAGGCTGTACCTGAGGGTCTTTGGACTGGGAGACACCAGGTGCAACTAAGGATAGGGATGATGTACTAAATACTAGAACATTAATTCAAAGTCGGAACATTGAAGAGGCTCACACCAGTACATTACCCCCTGTACTGTGAGAACACCAGTGGCTGCTCATACCTCCCTGGCAGAGTTTGAAAGAGTCTTCTCCAGAGAAACCGACCAACTCAAAAGAAAGAAAATCTGTCAGAGGGTGGAACCCTATATTAGACTGTTTGGGCTGCTATAACAGAATTCCACAGACTGGGTGGCTTAAATAAGATAAATTTATTTTCTTACAGTTCTGGAATCTGAAAGTCCAAGATCAAAATGGCAGCAAGGTTGGTTTCTGGGGAAGCCTCTCTCCTTGGCTTGCAGATGACTGTCTTCTCTCTGTGTGTGCCTTTCTTTCGTGCGTGTATACAGAGAAAAAGAGGTTTCTGAAGTTTCTTCCTCTTCTTATAGAGACACCAGTCCTATTGGATTAGGGCCCCACTCTTATGACCTCATTTAATCTTAATTACCTCCTTAACAACCTTAACTCCAAGTATAGTCACATTGGGGGTTAAGACTTTAATTTGTGAATTTGGGGAAGAGGGACACAATTTTGTCCATAAAAAACCCTAACAATATGCTATATTCAGGTCACCTCACCTAAGTACAAAGAACTTCCAGTCATTTTTTTAGTGACTCATTCTTAACTATGAGCAGACAAGCAATTGTGCATGGACATTTGAGCAAAATCTATAAAAGAGAGGCTAAAACATATGAAAAAGGTAGAAAGAGCATCAAGTCAGAGAGGTGAAAAGAACTTTTTAAAATGTCATTGGAATTCTTGGGACTAAAGATTTTTACATTCATGAAAGAAGAACAGGAGGCCAGGGAAAAGAAACATCCAGGAACAACAACAACAAAATGCTCTTAGATATTTAAAATGCAAAAGCTCTGAATAATAGGAGTTCTAAAAGAGAGAACATCATCATAACAACAAAAATGGATGGATACAAATTACAAAGGAAAATTTTTAAGAAAATTTCCAAGAATTGAAAGACATAAGAGTCAAGACTGAAGTAGCCCATTTAGTACTTAGAACAATTGTTTTAAATATAGTGACATCATGGCAATCATTGGGAAACTTTAAACAACCAGGAACAAAGAGAGCATCCTACGAACTTCCAGAAAGAGAAAACACAAAGGCTCCAGAATCAGAATGGTGCTGAATGTGTCCACCTTTAAAATAAGCATTTTAGATCACATTTATCATGTTTTCATTCAAAATTTTTAGGTATTGGGATCAGGAGGGGTGGTGATTTAGGTAATATTATTTCAAAAATAACTAAACTGTGAATTCACTAAAGGCATGGACCCTGTTTTTATGCACATATCCATGTTCCTAGAACAGTGCCTGAAGCATATTAAGTGCTCAATAAATACTTATTAAATGAATGAATAAATGAGAAGTCCATATTAATTTGTAACCTAATAATGCTTCATCATTTTTCATGGCTGCATAGTATTCATGCTATAAATTCATCATAATGTATTTAACCTTATTGATGAACTCAACGGATCCTTCTAGTGTTTTCTGTGATTAAAATAATACAATACTGAATGAAATATCCTATTCATATAGATGGGCAAACTCTTTTTAAGTATAGTCAGGATAAATTCCCACAAGGGAGTATACTAGGTGAAAGGGAATAATGTAATTGGTGAAAGGGCCAAAGGAGCAAATTGAGGGAGGCTTAGAGTGGACAGGAGTATAGAGAAGACCCATTTGGGTGGCCACCTATCATTCCTAAGCTCCTAGGGCATTCTTTCTGTTCAGGGCTTTTCAGTGTGGCTTCTCACTGGGCCCATACGTAATTCTAAGTCTTTACTTAATTTTTTACTTCTCCTCCTACAAAAGTAAATCTATATTGTTAGGCAAAATGGTTCCTAGTGCTTGTCATGACCATGACTCTGTCTTAAGAAGCAAGTTGCTCTCAATGATGACCAGTTCACCCCAGAAGAGAGAGGCCCGTATCAGCTGAAAGAAATGTTCTTACATAGAGAAGTAAGTCCATTAAGTTGTTCACTGCTTTGGAACACAGAGTTCTTAAAAAGCACAGGTTGGCTGCAAGCCACCTGTGTTCCTGGAGGCCATATAGTGTATATCAAGCCACCCATTCCCTTTTGGGTGTGGAGATCCATAGTCTTGCTTCCACCCCAGACTCTGCTCCTGTCCATAAGTTCCCTTAATAAACTCTTTTTATAATTCTGGAGTTGTTAGCCTCTTTCTTGGGTCTCTCAGCCCCATTCTCATTTGGAGGTCAGTGTCAGTACACCTTGGAACATTTTCCCAACATATGTACCATTCCCTCAGAACCTAACCTAGTGCTATATTTATCCATTTAATGATCAGTTTAATTAATTAATTAATTCAACAAGTATTTTATTGGGTTCCAAGTACCAACTCAGTTCTTACTACAGGAGAAATAAATCAGTAGATACAACAGGCAGGATTACTGCTTTCAAGGAGCTTTCAAGGAGAAATAGGCAATAAGGACTTCCAGTCAAGAAGGAGGTATAGGCTGACATGGTTCGCCTATATGCACAATCACAAGGAGCACAAGTAACCTTAAAACAAAAAATACCCAGAACTGCTAGAAAATTGAACTGTGTGGAAGTCTGACAGCCAAGTATTTAAAGAAGAAATATTCATCCAGATGTGTAGGAGGGAAGAGATGAGGATCTGGAGCAGTAAGGACACAGTGTGGCAGCAGTGAGGTGGCAGCAGCCAGCAGATTCACTTGTAGATAAAAATCAGGAGGGATACTTCCAGAGAGAGTGATCTCAGCCCCAGGCCAGACAGTACAGCCCAGAGTTCCAGCATTGGAAACAAAGTTTAAAAAAAAATTTTGTTGATGATTTCCTTTGCCGTGCAAAAACTCTCTAGTTTGATGTAATCCCATTTGTTTATTTTTTTTCTTTTGTTTCCCTTGCCTGGAGAGAGATATGCAGTAAGGATTTCACTCTCTTTCAACTTCTTCCCCCACCATATATGACTCTTCCCATTCCTCCATCCTCCTGATATATTATAATGTAGGTAGGTAAATTTTCAAGAGTTTTCATTGTTATACCAATAGAAGTTATTTATAGCTGAGTCATACAGTAAATTATGATGATTTTTCCTAAACATTTTGTTTTCCATGGAGTTAATAATTGTCTTATTTTTATAGTTTTTGTCTGAACACACCAGAATATTGAAGCTCTCATTCTCCACCAATTGTTAAATCTCTCATACTGAGACACATCTAGTTGTCTATAAAATTTATCTTATAGAAACTTCTGGAGTTTTTTGACCTACTCCAAGTGGACTGGTTACCCTGTTAGCCATCAGTGGATTTCCCATGAAGTTAATAAAACTTACACTTTTTTACTTTACGCTCACTTACTTTAGCAACATAGCCACATAATCATGAGTTTTGTAAAATTTGCAAAGTAAAATATTTTAATTTTGATTGGTTAAATTTACTGTCTCTTTCCTATCCAACTTTCCATCTGTCACAATTCTTTCACACTGAAGTTTTGGGATCCATCTAAGGGGAAGTAAGTTGGAGAACCATTCAGTTTAGATTTAGTTGGATTTATTTATGTAGTTTGCATCACATTTGTGTAAACTTAGATCATTGTCGGTCAACCATGGAGGAATTGCTTCAGGAATATTCCTCCTTCCTATTGTGCTAACTCACCCTGGGTTGTAACCTGAAGGTGCAGGAGCAGAGGTTATAACAGGATATGAACATGTCCCGTGGTCCCTGGCAGCAGAAGTGGATAGGTAAGGGTGGGGAAGCAAGGTCTGAATGTAACGGAGCAGAAGCTAGTCTGTGGAAATTTTTTGCTCATTCATCAGATATAAGAAATTGTAACTGATGGATTCAGTTCTCAGCAATTCAGGTCTCTCCCAGCAGAAATATACTAGATATTGCAACACATCCAATTATAAATACATGGCATAGTTCTTTTTGGGGGGAGGGGTGGGAAACACATAAATAGAATTTATCAGAATTTTGCTTAAACCTGTAGCAGTGTTACATAGACCACTATGTATATGTGAAGTTCTTTATTTTATACATCTCTACTCTCAAAAATAAAAACAAATTTTGATTAACTATACTCAAGAAAAGATGAATTATCTCTTGGTCCTCTCTACAGAAAAATATTACAAAATTATTGTCATATGAATAAATGATCAAAAAGCATACAGCCTTCACTTACAGTTTTTACATTTTGTCCTATGTAAATTTTCCCTCAAATTTGGAAAGACAAGAGTTGTAAAAAATATTGATCTCCTATTAATTATATGTGCATTGAAGTAGTAGGCAAGAAATGTCCTGGCATGTGCAACTTGCTCTATCTTTATTCATTAAAAAAAAAGATGAGCCCTGGCTGGTGTGGCTCAGTGGATTGAGCATCGGACTGCAAACCAAAGGGTCGCTGGTTCGATTTCCAGTCAGGGCACATGCCTGGGTTGCGGGCCAGGTCCCCAGTAGGGTGTGCGCAAGAGGCAACCACACACTGATGTTTCTCTCCCTCTCTTTCTCCCTCCCTTCCCTCTCTCTAAAAAATAAATAAAATCTTTTAAAAAAGGTGAATTGATGGATGGTTAGAGGAATGGATGGATATGTGATAAAGTAAGTATAATAAAATACGTAGAATTCAAGTGGTAGGTATATGGTGCTTCTTATAAAGTTCTTGCAACTTTTCTGTATATTTTAAATTTTTCATAGTAAACTGTTGGGGGATAAATTATACAGCTGAAATACTTGTATATAAAGGAAAAAGGTATTAGAGAATGGATCAAGCAATTAACTCATAAGAATACTCTGTTTTTCTGGATTTTGTGATGTTTGTGTTGTCAGCTTTTTAACATTTGTAATTTCCTATGATTTCTTTTCACATTCTGCATAAATATTTATTTCCATTCCTAATTTGTATTTGTAACTTTGCATTTTATTTTTTTATCCTTACCTGAGGACATGCTTATTGGTTTTAGAGACAGGGGAAGAGAGGAAGAAAGAGAGGGAGAGAAACATCAATGTGAGAGAGAAACATTGATTTGATTGCTTGGTTGCCTTTTGTACCAAACCCACAACCTAGGTATGTGCCCTGACTGGGAATTGAACCAGCAACCTTCAGCTCTGTGTGGGACTATGCCCAACAAACTGAACCACACCCTCCAGGCCTGTTTTATTTTCTTAAACAAAGGATCCCCAAATTGTATAAACCTCAGACCCCGCAAAGCCTGGATCCACTCCTGCCAGGCACAGAGCAAATATTCTGATATCTCTTTCCACTTTCTCTTTGGAATCTCCACTATCCTTAAGATTCCCTTCATCCCTCCTATGTCGAAGTTCATGTTTGCTGGATCCTATCTATGTCTTCTAATCTTCTATATTCTGGGATTCACCCTTATTATAGTGAAACAAATATTACAGTAGCTTCCTAAGAAAGGTTGTATGACAAATTAATTTTTGAGACCTTGCAATTATGAAATTATTTTTATTTTACTCTTCCACTTGATGAGTTGCCTTAATATACAATTGTAGGTTGGAAATAATTTTCCTCCAGAATTTTGAAGGCAGTTCCTAGTTGTCTTCTATCTTTCAGTATTTCTATTGAGAAATCTAAAGCCATTTTGATTGCTGATTCTTTATTTCTGATCTGGTTCTCTGTCTCTGGAAACCTAAAGGATCTTTTTTGTAATCCCTACAGTTTTGACATTTCACAGTGTTGTGATTTAATGTGGCTTGGTCTTGGTGCTGAGCACTAAGAGGGTCCTTTCAATATGAAAACTCGTATCCTTAATGTCTGGGAAATTTTAAAGAATGTTCCCCCATATTTTCCTCTTTTATTTTCTCCTAGAACTCCCTGGGCTAGTCTATTTTTTTCATCTTTTCCTCCTATTTCCCCTGATTTGTCTCTTTGCATTTCTTTCAGGGAGATTTCCTGAACCTTATCTTCAATACTTTTAATGAATTTTTAATTTCTTCTTTCCATTTTTAATTTTCAGGAACTCAATTTTATTCATTGACCATTTTATTTTAAACAACATCTTGTTCTTATTTTATGCTTTCAGTAGCTTGTACCTGAGGATCTCAATTATAGGTGTGGTTTTTTGTTTTGTTTTGTAGTTGTTGAAGTTTTCTCCCCTCTTACATAGTTTCTGTTTTATCTGATTTCATTTTTTCCAGGTGGTTTTGATCTTTATTTTTCATATTAGAGGCTTTAATATGTGGTTGTTGGCTCATTTTTAAGAATGGGAGACTAAAAACTGATAAGATATTCTGAAAGCACGGGTAGGGCATATCCATGGTGAAATTAGCTGTAGGATGATCTGCCTGGGGTGTTTCATTTGGAAACCTCCGTTGTCAATATCTATAGGTCTTTCCTCTTAGTTTGATCATATTTCTCATAGAAGATCCTTAGTCTTTAGCCTGGATGATAAAATGGTCCTATCTTTTTACACTTTCAAGGGAGCAATCCAGTATGGCACCCACTGTCAGAATCTGCAGGAACAGATTTCCCAAGGTGATATGCTTAAAACTCATTGTAGACTGGAAGGGATGAATGTGTTCTCTTTTCACTGATAAAAGGGTACTCGTATACTTTTTTAAAAAAATGATTCCCAGTGGCCTAGGGTCTGTATACAACAATTACTGTTGACATTTGTTTCAGTCCATTACTTCTTTTGCCAATAGCTGAATCCGTTGATGGTTAAGCTTATACCCCTCTGTTCTTATATCTGCAAATACTGTATACTTTGAGTGTTGTCATTAGAGTATGTGGCTGTCTCATCCCTTCCTAGTTTGGGAGGTTCTTATGTGTTCAATCTGTTCATAACTGATGTATGAGTAGGTTGTGCTGCTTCCCAATGGCGGGAATAATCCCAAATATATCAAGTGTTAGTCTTTGACCTGTAGGGGCCATCATGAAATGAAACACAGCAGCTATACTGTGTAAAAAAGGGAAATTCAAAGATCTGTCCATATGATTTGGGGATATGAATTAATGTTTATGATCATATTCAGTGTTCCCTGGGTCTTCTTCCTTTATGATTTGATTGCAGATAGTAAATTCATAATTTATCTACCATTTGGTTACAAGGAGTTTTCATTTATACTTTAATCTTTCTTCTGAGTTGTGAAATCATAAGTTCCTGTATCAGTTTACTCAGTGATTTATCATTATATTGGTTGCCCACATTGTGTAAAACCCAAAAGTGGGAGGAAATTTCAGTTTAGACTTACATGTTTAGTTATTATTTTTCCCAATTCATAATTCTTCCCCACTGTTTGCATCGATCCTTCACTTGTACTTTGTCAAAGAAAAGTTTTTAAATCCTTATTTTTATTTTTAGGTCCCTTCATAAGTGGCACCATCAGGTATATTTGGGGGTTTGGACCATTTATTGGCAGGACTCTTACATATACCCTATTATTTTTACTCATCCCTTGGTCCTACCACCGTAGAGGTACGTGATAAAGGGCAATTATTACCAGAGTAAATGGCTTATGACAAGACTATAGGCCTCCTCATGCATGTTCTTGAGCTAATGAATATTCTTAGCTACAAAATGAGGGGTCAATTCCTTCCTCTTTTCTTACCTGGTGCTTGGGAGAGATGGACATGTTGGCAGGGCTATTTTATATTTACATTATAAACCCATTCTTGAATCACATTAGCTGTAAAATTGTGTTTCCAAATTAAATAATAAGGAATCAGGAATGCCATACTTCTGCACAGCTTTCTAAGTAAGCTGTTGATGCATCTTACTAGTTGATGCTATAATGGCTGTTTTTAACCTAATTAAGTATTAATTATTGTGAACGTACTTTTGGTCTTGGGAGCTGGGCAGCAGTGAAATGTTTAACCTTTTAGCAATGAGTGTGGTGTTACCTTCAGGCTCAGCAGTAGGTAGGGAAAGGTCAGACTGAAAGGGTTGTTGGCAGTAACATGTTGGCTGTTAAATGCCTTGGGCCCTGGCCCTACCTGGATGAACTCTGTCCACTTGTGTGCCTCCCTTATCTTGTTGGAATATCTGCAGCTTTGTTCCAGAGGAATTCCTCACCAGGGATTTGTTGGCATCCACAGGACGAACCAGGAGCTTAATTTTGTCAGAATTGCCCACCAATTGAATCAAGCAGCCAAGCCAGTGCTTTACACAGTAAACAAGGCCCAGGAATTTTAATATATGAGAAAATGTCTTGTTTTATCTCTAGAGCCCAGGTTCACGTCGTGGGTACTGCCTTTAATCTGCCCACTGGGACGAGATCCTTCATTCTCCTCTCAAGTATCTCCCCCACTCCCCAGGCTAGGTGTAAAACGACTGCCTCTCATGGCGGTTTTAGAAGTGAGGGTGACAGCTTTTCACAACCTAGCGCCCGGGCTTTGAGTAGGAAGACGTCGCTCGGCAATGATACTGGGTGACTGCAGGAGGCGCTCTTGTCCAGGGCTGGCCTCTGCGGCGCCGGGCGGAGGGTCGGTTTTCCTATCCCTGGGGTTCCTTTTCTGTAACAATGGAGCTTGCATTCGTTTGAACACGACCGAGTCCCGTTGGGACGCAGAAATGCTTGATGTCCCTTTGCTGTTTTGGATTCAGTAAGCAGTAAGTAACTGACATTCAAGGGGAGATAGAGTGTTAGGCATCCTCAAGACCAGAAGGCAGAAGCCCATTCCTTCCCTTTCTTAGAATCCCAAAGAGGCTCTAGCCTCCACCGGTCAAGGAGGTATCTCCCATTCTGGTCTGTCATATGGACCCAGAGGAAGGGCGGCACGCACAGCGGTCTGTAAGGCTTCCGAGGAGTGTGGGCCACGCCCTGCACAAATTCTGATACGGTACTCAGATGTGAGGTTTCCGTCTCCAGGGCCCTATATGCCCATTGATACCTATGCTTGCTTTTTAGTGGCAGAGTGCTTGAAGGACAAAAGCCTCCGCCTGGTCCAGGGTGACTCCCCTAGGTGCCAGACTGTGTCTTGGAGGCCTGTGAATTTTCTTCTGGTTGATAATGCATCCATTTTCAGTCAGAAAAATCAAGGGAAGACAGATCTTCAAGGCACAGTGGTTTCTGAATCATCCCTAATTAATATGTGGTAATTGAATCGAGTAACTTCAATGTCTGAATCAAGTCACCTGTTGAAATTGGCCTTATCCGATTATGGCACATTGCTGGAGAATTGATATTTCATTGTGCAGGACCAAGGGAGTTGCTGGCCTTGTATGTGAAGAAAGATCATTATAAGTAGGTTGTCAGTTTAGCAAATACAAATATGAGACACCCAGTTAAATTTAAATTTCAGAGAAACGACAATTTTTTTTGTGTATAATATGTCCCAAATACTGCATGGAATGTACTTATACTAATAATCAATTTGTTCTTTCTCTGAAATTCAAACAGAAATGGGTGTCCTGTATTTTACCTAGCAACCTTAACTGTAAAAGAGGAAGTTCAAACAATCTTAGACCTTGGACTCTCAACCTCATTGTGCAGAGATATCATCATTAAGGATTTTGGTTATATTTGGATACACACAAGTATTTATCTGTGTGTTCAAATCCTGGCTCTTCCAGTTGCTAGCTGGGTGACCTTGGAAAGGTTTTCTAATTTCCGTGGATTTTAGTTTCCTATTTGTAAGTGGGGATAATAATAGTATGTGTCTCACAGAATGTTAACAGGCGTTTTAATGTGTCTGGCATACAGAAGGCCCTGAATTGTTATCACGGATATTATATATTACGTCTTCAAAATTCAAATGGAGACATAGTATATGAATTATTCTATACCTTACTTTCTCCCCTTCCCTACATTTTATATCTTGCTTATTCTTTTTTACAGATGTATAGAAATCCCTTAAAAATGTTAACTAGTTTCTATTGATGGTCATTTAGGTTATTTCAACCCTTTTCTGTTTGATTACTGCTTCAATGAACACCTTTGTGGTACAACAGTTGTCCAAAGGTGCTTATTCTGGATAGTTTAGTCTACTTCTCCCAGTGAGCAGGGCTGCAACTGAACTTGTGGTCAGTGGGACTAGGGGGTTCCCTCACTCAGGGGCTGGCAGGTGGCTTTCCCTGACAACGCAGTAAACATGGTAAAAGGACTGAGGTTAGAGTGCCTGGATGCAAAATTTAAGAGGGCACTCAAATTTCAGTAATCAAGAAAAAAATTAATGTAATTTTTTAAAAAAATCAATGTTAATGTCAAATTCTATGATGAATAAAATATCAAACAAAATATGAAAAACAGGATAACAGTACCATGCTGAGTCATATTGAATTATACATTAACTTTTATTTTAGAATATTACATTAAAATATAATTTATCTTGATTACCGAGTTTTTGGTGCTCCCTGAAATTTTGCACAGAGTGCTTCCTTTGCCTCACACAGGGCCTAAACTCTGGCTGCCACCTATCCAGATGGCACAATGTCCAAGCTTGCATTTCATTGATAAGATGGTTCTCATACATGCCCTAAAAGAAGGGAGTCCCTCAAGGCATGAGGTCCCTCTCATGGAACACAAACCCACACTGCATATACAGTAGACTGCCTCATCCTGGCACACCTCTCCAGGGACAATGGGTTGATGGGGACCACGGGCCTTTTCTTATTGACCTTAACCTTTCCTCATTAAAGCCTGTTCCTTAAACCACACCCTGTGGCTTGTGGAATTTATGTTGAATCCTATCACACAAGAGTTCTGTTCACTTGTTTTTTTTGGAACTCCTGTTATCTGGGTATTGTACCTCCTGGACCAGGCTTCTAATTGTCTTCTTTTCTTTCCCTCTCCTATTTTCCCTCTCCTTGTGCTCTATACAAGGGAGATGGAAATTTTCTCAATGTCATCTTCTAAATCTTCTGTAGGTTAAAAATAAATCTCTGATGTTATTCCTTTATTTATTTATTTATTTTCATTATTAACAAGAATTTTATTTTTTAATTTTTTAAGGTTATAATGCAAATTGCTTTATTTTTTTAAATTTATAAATCATGTTTATTCTATTACAGTTGTCTCAATTTTTCCCCCTTTACCCCCATCCACTCATCCCACCCCGACCCCCACTCCCACAGTCAGTTCCCACTCTGTTGTCCGTGTCCATGGGTCATTCATACATGTTCTTTTAGTCCCTTCCCCTTTTTTCCACCATTGTCCTCCGTCCCCATCCCCTCTGGTCACTTTCAGTCTGCTCCATATTTCCATGCCTGTGGTTTATTTTGATCGTTAGTTTATTTTGTTGAATAGAGTCCACTTATAGGTGAGATCATATGGTATTTGTCTTTCATCAACCAGCTTATTTCACTTAGCGTAATATTCTCCAGGTCCATCCATGTTGTTGCAAAAGGTGGGAGTTCCTTTTCTCTCTCTTTCTTTCTCTTTCTTAAATGCAGATTGACTATTTATTTTTTTAAATGTCAAAATTAATTATAAAATTAAAAAAAATTTAAAACCTTTATAGTCTCAGCAATTAAACCAACATGACACCAGCACATAAATAATCAAGTAGATCAGTGAAATATAATGAGCATTCTAGAGACAAACATATATATCTGTCTAACAATGTAATGTATGATTAAGTTGATATTTCAAAATAATGGGTAAAATAAGGCTTATTCAACAAGTAAGGTGCATGGACCATTATTACTTGAAATAAAACAAATCTAGAGCCCTATTTCACACATTATACAAGAAATATTCAGGTGAGTTAAAAGTCAATATGTAGAATCCAAGGAGTTTTAGGAGAAAATACAAACTAATATTTTCCTTACCCTGAAGTAAAACATTCAAACCCAGAAGCTATAAAGTAAAATATTGACAAAATGACTGTATTAAACATTTAAGGCTATACAATAATATACATATAAGAAAAGTTAAAGGACAAGTAATAGAATAGGAAAGTATTTGCAACACATCTAAAAAAGGGCTAATAGTTTTGTTTTTAGGGGAAAAGTTCTATAAACATTTAGTCAAAAAGTGGATCAAGAATACCAAAAAGCCATTTAAAGCTTTTTAAAAGTAATAAAAATAGGCAATAAATATACAAAAACAGGTTTAGTGTCAACAAATAGTAAAGGAACAATTAAAATAATGCATCATTGTCACAATCAGATTAATACGTATTAAAAAATATTGGTAATATCAAGTACTGGCAACTGTGAAAGGAACTGGGTATTCATAGACTCCTTTTCTCCATTTTCTTAAAGCAGTCCCTTTAGCACATTTTGCAGTGCTGGTTTGGTGGAGGTGTATTCTTTTAGTCGTCTTTGGTCTGGGAAACTCCTAATTTCGTCTTCCCTTTTAATTGAGAGCCTTGCTGTGTAGAGCAGTCTCGGTCGCAGGCCTTTGCTTTTCATTCCTTGGACTATTTCTTGCCGCTCCCTTCTGGCTTGCCGTGTTTCTGTTGAGAAGTCAGCTGCTAGCCATATCGGGCTCCCTGATATGTTACCACCTCTCTCTCCCTTGCTGCCTTTAGGATTCTCCGTTTGTCTTTGATATTTGCCATTTTAATGATGATGTGTCTTGGAGTAGGTCTCCTTGGGTTCCGCTTGAATGGGAGCCTCTGTGCTTCCTGGACTTGTGTGACTTTTTCTCTCCTCAAATTAGGGAAGTTTTCCATCCTTTCTCAAACAGGTTCTCTAACCCTTCCTCATCCTCTTCTCCTTCTGGTAACCCTGTTATACGGATAATTATTACGTTTCAGGTTGTCCTGCATTCCCCTAAACGCCTCTTCATTCTTTTTGAGTCTTTTTTCATTTTCTTGCTCTTTCTGGGGGCTTTTTTCTACCTTGTCCTCCAGCTTGCTGATTCGATCCTCAGCTTCATCTAGCCTGCTTTTGATTCCTTCTGCTGTGTTCTTCAATTCAGAAATTGTATTCTTCATTTCCTCTTGTCTCTCATTGATAGTTTCTACGTCCTTTTTCATGCTGATATGGTTTGCAGTAAGTTCCTCGTAGTTTCCCTGTAGTTTTTTGTAATTCTCACTGAGCTCACTGAGCTTCCTTAGAACTGTTGTTTGGAACTCGGCATCTGCTAGTTTAATTGCCTCTTTTTCATTTAGTTCTCTTTCTGGGAATTCCTCCTTTCCCTTCGAGCCGGGGTACTTCTTTGTCTTCCCATTATTTGTGAGACTCTTCTTCTTTGCTTCTGCTTCTTAAATTGATCTGTCTGGATTTCCTGACTTTGTGGTGTGAACTTCTGTGGTTGGAAACTGCTGTTTTTTCTTTCTGGATCTGCCTCTGATGATGTCAGATGTCATCCCTGACTGACCTTAGGCAGTCTGTTCAAGACTTCCAGGAATCTACTGTCTCTGGCTGTGTCCTTCAGCGGTTAATCTAGTCACTCTGCACTCAGCAGGCCGCCTTAGACAGCTCAGGTGGGGCGGAGGCCCTTGCGGGGGGGCGGGGGGGGGGTTATTGGGTCCTCTTACACGTCGTATAGGGAAGGAGTCAGCACTGGGATCCTGCCGGCTACTCCTCCTTTATCTCCCCTAATCTTCCGTCCTCAGTCTCTCCTCAAGTGTCTCCAGACTTCTCTGAGCCCCCTTTAGCCGGGGATCTGTGCCTGCCACTCTGCACTCAGCAGGCAGCTTAGACAGCACAGGGCGGGGTGGAATCCCACCTGGGGGCGGGGCTATTAGGTCTTCCGACCCTTTTGCTGCTCAGGGGGAGTGGTCTCTGCCTGAGCAAGATGACTGCTGCCGCCTGGGGGATGAGTCAGCACTGAGATCCCGCCGGCTGCTCTCTCAGTTCTCTTCCAAAGCCTCCTTCTCCAGTTTCTCCTCAGGTGTCTCTAGCCCCCTCTGACCTCGCCTTTCCCGGAGTGATGTCATTCCTTTAAATTCCAAGAGCTCTCTCACTCTTTTTTCTCTGAATATTTATTCATTCATTCATTCATTTATTTATTTTTAGAGAGGGGAAGGGAGGGAGAAAGAAAAGGAGGGAAACATCAAAGTGTGGTTGCATCTCACGGGCCCCCTACCAGGGACCTGGCCCACAACCCAGGCATGTGGTCTGCACTTGAGAATCAAACTGGAGACCCTTTGGTTTGCAGGCCGGTGCTCAATCCACTGAGCCACACCAGCCATGGCTGAATATTTTTTCTTTATAGGATTCTATTCTTTTTTAATGGATGCAATATTATAATATCTTTTCATTTTTCTAAGGATATCAATGATAGTTTTTCGTTTGTTTTTGTTTTCTTCTCTATAGAACTGCTTAACCCACTTCCTCCAAGTTCCTTTTTCTGTGTGCATATTTTGGTTTCTATGCTTCATCTTAGAAGTTTTCCTCAGATGCCTGGTGGTCTTTGGGCATCTGCTCCTATTTAAGCCGACTGGAAGCTTTGACTGTGTAGGAAAGGATTTGTAGTGTTCTCTGCCTGGATGGTATCATTGGGGGAACCCTTAGTGTTTATACCTACATATATTTCCTTGTGAAGTGGTCAGATTCCCCGGATTAGTCTTTTCCAGTTTCCTTCTGGAAGGGTAAAAGCCAGGCAACCATCTTCTAAGGAGCAGAGACAAAAGAGGGCAGAAGTTTTAGAATCTAATACTTAAAAGTGTTTTGTCTTGTTCCTCTGCCCTCAGGTGTGCCTAGTGTCCTCCAGAGCAGACACCCCCGCCCCCATCCACCTGTTTTCCCTTCCCGGAGAATAAACCTCCACTCTTTCACTGTGGTGGGGTAGGGAATACGGAGGGTGTTTAGAACTCCAACTGCCACTTTAGCAGTATTTCAGTCAGTTCTTTTTTGTTTATCCCTCCTTCTCTCACTGGTTCCATCAATTCATAGCATTGGATTCTATGGTATAAATGGGTTTGATTCTTATCTTTCCCACTGCCATCTTAGAATTCTATTTTCTCAGGTCTGAGTCATTTACTTATAGGACAGCTGAACTTTTTGTATATTTATTTTGCAGTTGTCTTACTCTTAAATTATCAAAGTATACAATCATAACATCTGAAATTAATGAAAACTTTCTTTTCTTTACTAATTTTTATACTTTCTATTTCTTCCCCTTCTATAGTCGTGCTGGCTTATACCTTCAGTGTGACAGGAAATAGTAGTGGTGATGTGGGCACCTTTGTCTTTTTCTTGGATTAACTGGGTGTATTTTTAGTATTTCACCATTACACATGATGCTGCTTTGGGTTTGATGCGTACATTTATATGTTAAGGAAATATTCCTTTTTTAAGTGAAGAGATTTTAGCAGAAATTAATGTTGAGTCCAATTTTTAAAATCTGTATTCATAAGTGAAAGTTGTCTGTAGTTTTCTTTTGGCTGCTATATTTTTCAGGTTTTGGTATCAATACAATACTGGTTTTGTAAAAAGGAGTCTGAAAACTCGCTTTCTGTCTTATGCTTGTGCATAGTTTAATAATGTTGGAACTCTCTGGGGAGTAAACTATAAAAATTATAGTCCAGTACTTGGACAGGTTGGCCTTCCCCTGTCCTTCAGATCAGATCACAGCTTGTAGGCCGATGCCTGTCTCTGAGCAGACACATGCTGTAGTCTCAGCAGGCACAGAGGGAATACTGAATGAAAGATGAAAAATTTACTTTCTGGAAGCTTCAGGGGGCCGGAAAAGGAGGAGAAGGAAAAGGAAAAGGAGGAGGAGGAAGTTAATTGTATTGTTTGGACAAGAATTTAGTTCGACAGTCCCTGTTTCTCTTTAGCAGGTCTGATAAAGTAGGACAAAGTAAAAGGAATTTCTACTGCTCCTTTCTCCACAGTTCTCAGACTTGGCCCCACAATCCTGCAGTCACCCTAATTGCCTGGTAGAAGCTTATTCTGAGGAAATAGATGATGCCCTCTCTGTACTACTGGAACAAGGTCTAAGGTTGTCACTTGCTTACAAGCAGCGAAGTTCTGTGTTAGTTTTGTGACTTTAAAGAAAGTCGATCCCTTTCTTTAATGACACATGGTATTTGGTTCATTGTACCAGCTTTGTTTTGGCTGTCTAATTCAAAGTTTATCTACCACCTGGAGAAACACTGAGGTGGATGATTCTAGAAAGAGTTTAATATGTTATAAGTGAGAAACTTCTGGCTGTGTTTGCAAATGAAAGTTACTGCCTCTGGAGGCTTGACTTCACCATCAGTGGCTGAACAAGGTGACTGGGTGGTTCTTAATTTTCCAAGTCTACTACTCTATGAAACAGGAAGATTTTGAAGATGTCTTCATATTTTAAATGGGCTTTGAACTTAGATCCTCTCTATACTCCCTTTTAACTATCATAATTGATAAGAGAATCAGTACGGCTCGGTGACCAAGACAATAGGTTCTAGATTCAGACAGATATGATATGAATTCCATTTCTGCTCTAATTAGCTATATGACATTGGTCAAATTAGTGAGCCTCTCTGAGCATCAGCTTATCTATAAAGTGGAGGCAGTCATAGTACCTACATCATAAAGCTGATAGGAAAATGAAACGAGATATTGGGCATAAAGCTTCTGACATGGTATCTTGACCACATTAAGGGCTTATTACACATTAACTATTGTTATTGTTCTTACTATTATTCTATAATACCAAGAATAATAATATTATTATTCTTTAATAATAAGAATAACACTTCTTAAACTGATACTTATATCACTAAATTGGAGCTTTTGGAAAGATACTGATAAAACGCAGTCCTATTTGGGAGTTAGATGATAGCTTCCATGTCCTTTTTTTTAGGGTGAAACTTTTTGGATGCCTAGATTATTTCGTCTGAAAGTGGGCCAGAGTTTTTATTCTGGTTCTGGATGGAGAGACTGGACTCCAGGTCAGCAAATCTGGTTGCTACTTCTGATTGGTCATCAACAGAGCAAAGGGCACCTTTGGGGAGTTGCCTGCTCACTGCACCATCTGAGCCTTTCCTGGTCATCACACCGCCCCTTCAGCACCTTTTGGACAACACTGTACAGCTCAGCTTCCTTCCCTCTGACTCTAGCTGGGTCCTCTTTCTGATGAGTCAGTCCAGGTTCCCAGGAATAGTCTAGACTGTCTACCGATGAAGAAGTTTGTTCCCCACCCCCCTCCACTCTCTCGGCAATGTTTTCCCTCTGTCTTGCTTCCCCAGGGACCCTCCAGTCTCCACCTCCAATTACTCTGTGTTTCTATTCTTCTTCCCATTAACATAAGACTATATCTTTTATTCACAAAGTTTAATAAATGAATCAAATTATTTGGAATGTGTGCTGGACTCCTTTGCTTATAATAAAGTCTTCCTCAGATCAGCACCGAGAGAGGCTTCCCAGCTGGGCTTCACTGGAACCAAAACACAGCTTAGAAACCAGGATGGGGTCCAGGGCCCAGAGCTCTAAGACAATGACTTGTTCTCACCTTGGTAAGAGATTGCCCACTCCTCGGCATGGCAGTGACACAGCTCTCCTCTGCCTCTGCTCCTCACAGTTCTCCCACCTCTCACCTTTTCCCCTCTACCTCATGGCTTCCACTCTCTCCAAGTTTGTGTTTATCAAGAGTTCTGGGCCTCTATGGCTTCTCCTGTCTCCTGTCTGAGAAGCAGGCATTTTTATAGCAGAGCTCTTAGGCTGCTGGCTGGGCCACTCACTGACTGACCTTGCATTGGTTTCCCACCCTTGGTCCATTCACCTTTGGTCATGGAAGACACATAGCTCTGCCTGGGGCTTGTGCCTCAGCATGAAAATATGGCAGGGCCATGATTGTGCCCAAAACTCAGAGCTTGGCTTTATCCAGGAAACACTGGTATGCTTCCCACAAGTGTAAAAGAGTTAAATTGGAATTTCAATGATCCCCAAAACAGGTGGATAGGAGAATCTCATGGGCAAATTTTTACAAATGCAGATTTCTAGGAGCCACTTAGCTATAAAATGGGGGCAGTTATAACACCTCATGAGATCGATGTGATCTTTTCGTGTTTTTTTGTTGTTGCTAAGTTTGTTATGAAAAACAGTTGGAAATCTCATGCCCCCAAATAAGAATTTGTTATATCAGTGGTTCTCAAAGTCTGGGAAGATGAGAGAGGGACTGTATATATACAGATTGCTTGGGATATTTGTATCATCCTCATCCTTTATCTCTATCCCCAGAATGGAGGCAGAGGTTGAATTTCTCAGATGAGATGACATACCAGATGCAACCCTCTACCCACAAAGGCACTGGACCAAGTGACCTAGAGCTGTATGTCCTGAAAATGGAATCTCATGTGGCCAATCAAAATGATCTTGCAGAAGTATATATTTTTAACATGCAAAGGAGGTCATGATAGTAAAAAAGGTTATAAAACATGACTATGGTAGGAATTTTTAGAGAAAAAAGTGAATATATATATTTACAAATAGCTAAGGATCTAGTTTATTAAACATCTGGTTGTCAGACTTGCTGCATAAGCATCATTATGATAGAAATGTAGAATCTGGGGCCTTACTCCAGACTTAGACTCTCCCTTTTGACAAGATTGCTACATGACTGGAGTGCACATTAATCTCTGAGACCCACTTCTCTGGAACACTGGTTCTTGTCTTGGGTGTTCATTAGAATTCACCTGGGGAGCATTAAAAAAAAAAAATCTTGATGTCCAGGTGGCACCCAGACCTATTAAATCACAGTCTCTGAGTATTCAGCTGGGCATCAAATATCTTCAAGCTTCCAGGTGATCCTGATGAGCAAGCAGCCAGGGTTGGAAACAGCTGCTGTTTAGCCTATGGATTGTGAGAATCTGGTGGTTTAGATTTTCTTTCTACTTCTCTGTATTTTCTGATTATGTAAAAGTTTATTTTATTGATTATGCTATTAGAGTTGTCCCATTTTTTTCTCCCCTTTCTCCCCCTCTGCACTGTACTCCCACTCCCTCCAGCATCCACCCTCTTAGTTCATGTCCATCAGTCATACATATAAATTCTTTGGCTTCCGCATTTCCTATACTATTTTTAACATCCCCCTATCTATTTTGTACCTACAAATTACCCTTCTTATTACCTTTTCCCCCATTCACACCCTTTTCCCTCCCCACTGATAACTCTCCATATGATCTCCGTTTCTGTGATTCTGTTCTGGTTCTAGTTGTTCGCTTAGTTTGTTTTTGCTTTTGCTTTTGTTTTTTAGGTTCAGTTGTTGATAGTTGTGAGTTTGTTGTCATTTTACTGTTTGATTTTGATCTCCTTTTTCTTAGATAAGTCCCTTTAACATTTCATATAATAGGGGCTTAGTGATGATGAACTCCTTTAACTTTATCTTGTCTAGGAAGCACTTTATCTGCCCTTCCATTCTAAATGATATCTTTGCTGGAGAGAGTAATCTTGGATATAGGTCCCTGCCTTTCATGCCTTTGAATATTTCTTTGTGGTCCTTTCTTGCCTGTAAAGTTTCTTTTGAGAAATCAGCTGATAGTCTTGTGGGAACTCCTATGTAGATAACACTCTGCTTTTGCTGCTTTTAAGATTCTCTCCTTATCTTTAATCGTGGATAATGTAATTATGATGTGTCTTGGTGTGTTCCTCCTTGGGTCCAGCTTCTTTGGGACTCTCTGAGCTTCTTGGGCTTGCATGTCTATTTCCTTTGCCAGACTGAGGAAGTTTACCTTCATTATTTTTTCAGATAAGTTTTCTTCTCCTTCTGGCACACCTATGATTTCGATGTTGGGTCATTTAAAGTTGTCTCAGAGGTTCCTAAGCCTCTCCTCATTTTTTTCTGAGTTTTTGTTTCTTCTTTCTGTTCAGGTTGAATGTTTATTTCTTCCTTCTGTTCCAAATCATTGATTTGAGTCCCAGTTTCCCTCCTTTCACTGTTGGTTCCCTGTGTATTTTTCTTTATTTCACTTTGTATTGCTTTCACTTCTTCCCTTATTTTGTGTCAATATGCAGTCCTGTCTGTGAGCATCCTGATTATCAGAGTTTTGAACTCTGCATCTGATAGGTTGCTTATCTCCTCATTGCTTAGTTCTTTTTCTGGAGTTGTGATCTGTTCTTTCATTTGGGCCATATTTCTTTGTCTAGGCACACCTGTTACATTGTAAGGGGTGGAGCCTTAGGTATTCACCAAGGTGGGGCAACCTACTTTGCTGCGTTGTGGAGCTGTATGTGGGGAGGGGTCAGAGAGGGAACAATGCTGCTTGCTTGGCTCTCACCTCACTTTCAGTCATTTCCCCCATTACCCACAGTGAAATGGGCCCTTCTGGTGCTGATTCCCGAATGGGTGGGTTTGTTTACGTCTAGGACCTGGTGGGCCTCTCCAGTGAACTCTCCTGTGAGGCAGGGGGTTTCTCCCGCTGCTGCAACCCCTACAGATTTTTACAGCCAGAGGTTTTCAGGCTTTCTTTTCCTGTGCTGGAACCCTGAGTTGCACAGTCTGCCTTGCTCCCCCAGCTGTTCTTTCCAGTTTATCTATACACAAATGTGGGCTGTCCTGTCTGCCAGCCGCTGCCTTGCTGCACATCCTCTTTGCCTCCGCTGCCCATCTCCACCCCTCCTACCGGTCTGAATGAATGTTTCTTCTTTAACTTCTTGGTTGTTGGACTTCCATACAGTTCGATTTTCTGGCAGTTCTGGTTGTATTTGTTTTTAAATTTGTTGTTGCCCTTCTTTTGATTGTGTGAAGAAGCAAAGTGTATCTACCTACGCCTACATCTTAGCCAGAACTTGAATGTCTCACAATGCTGCCTTAGGCACCCACAGCCAACCAGAGTATCCTCATGCATTGCAGAAGGTCTGCGGCTTCACTGAGCCTGCTGGGAGCAAATGCTTGCTTGGTCCTGATTTTTGTTAAAGGAAGCATGTGTTATATTTGTAATGATAAAGAAGTTTTTTTCATTGTAAAACCCTAAACAAATGCCAGGGTCATCTGAAATTTAGAAGATAGCCTTGAAATGAGGAAGGTGTTTTAGAGTGGTATTCATAGTAAAAAAGGGAGTAGGGGGCACATTCTCCCAGGTTGGGGGAGGGAGAGTGACAACAACATAATCTTTGTACTATTTTATTTTCAATCATGATATTAATTTTTTTACTGTATTTTGAAGTTAAAAGTATCATAGAAATAAAGCAAGAGCTTTTTCATGTTTAGCAAAAGGGAACATTGGTTAAATGTGTTGAAAAACTGTTCTGGAGGAAAAAAAGGGAGTCATCCCATCTACCACATAACCTGGTGTGTTGCTTCCCCTTAAGACAAAAGAAACCAAACGTTGTTGAGAGATCACTAACACCCAGCATTGTAATAGGCATTTCATTGATCCTTGTAATAAGGCCAAGGATCAGCACTACCATATCCCCTTTTTACGGGAGACTGAACCCTAATTAATTAATTAATTCAATTACTTAATTTGCATTTCATCCCTACCCCTGGACTGTCCAACATGGTAGCCACTAATCACATATGGCTATTGAGTGCTTAAACTGTGGTTAGTCCAAATTGATACGTGCTGTGAGTGCAGGATATGCACCAGATTTCAAAAACTTAGTGTGAAAAAAATAAAAAGAATGTAGAATAGTTTATTAATAATGTTTCACCTTGCCCTGACTGGTGTGGCTCAGTGGATTGAGGGCCACCCTGTGGACAGAGGGTTGTTGGTTAGATTCCCAATCAGGGCACATGTCTGGGTTGCAGGCCAGGTCCCCAGATGGGGTTGTTAAGAGACAACCTATCGAGGTTTCTCTCCTTCTCTTCCTCCTTTCCCCTCTCTCTAAAAATAAGTATGTAAAATATTTTTAAAAATGTTTCATCTGCATTACACATTGAAATGATATTGTTTTGGATGCATTTGGGGTAAATAAAATAAACATTAAAATTATTTCACCTGTTTCTTTTTCCTTTTTTGAATGCGCCAACTAGAAATTACTTATGTGGCTTGATTTGTGGCTCAGACTTATTTCTATTTGGGCAGAGGGAATGAGAAGATCCAGGGATATTGTTCAAATTTGTTGTTCATTCTCTTTGGAATGCTCCAAAGAACAGAAGAAGTGGTCTCCCTAGCTTGTTGAGGATTGAAGATTGGGTTGAAAAGAGGTTAAAATGAGTTTTAAGGCACTCTTGCCAACCTTCTTTAGTCCAGTAGTTCTCAGCCTCAGTTGAACATTAGAATTTGCCTGAGAGCTTTTTAAAATCCTGGTGCTCAGCCACACTACTATCTGATAAAATCAGAACCTGGAGAAACCATTTTTCATCTGGCAACTTTTAGAAAGCAGAGACCAAAGATAATCTTAAGGGCTGTTACTTGGGTCATTATAATTTTTAAAAAATGTTTTCAAATTTTCATTCATCGATTCTAGGGAGAGAGAGAGGAAGGGAGATGGAGAGACATCCGTCTGCTGCTCCACCTATTGACGATTCCATTGGTTGACTCCTGCATGTGCCCCCATCAAGGACCAAACCAACAACCCTGATACATTGGGGCTACGTTCCAGCTAACTGAGCCACCTGGCAAGGGCATAATTTTTTTTTAACTGAGGTTGCTTTATTTTCCTTTTGTAAATTAACCGTGGAAGAACAGGATTAGTTATCTTTTTAAAAGAAGATTTTAAACATTAATTTTTAGAGAGGGGAAGGACGGGAGGGAGAGAAACATCAATGAGTGGTTGCCTCTCTAGCGCCCCCTACTGGGAACTTGGTCTGCAGCCCAGGCATGTGTCCTGGACTAGAAATTGAACCAGCAACCCTTTGGTTTGCTGGCTGGTGCTCATTCCACTGAGCCCCACCAACCAGTGCAGGATTAGTTATCTTGAAAATTCAGTCACTCGGCCACTAGGAGGACTGAATTAAACACTTGCAGAATGATAGGCTTGTGTGGTTCAGAAAACAGCTCAAAGTGGAGATAAATTGGCCCTGTCATTCTGGTTGGCAAAGGACCAGAGCACGTTGCTACTTTTTAACTTTTAAGTCCTAACACTCAGAAAGGACTTTACCTTTGTATGAATGACGGTTGATACAATCTTTTTGGAGATCACTTTAGCAATTTAGTTATAGAAAATATTTTTTGAGTGCTCATTCTACATCAGCCACTGTGGTAAGTGCTTCACATGCATTATCTCGTTTAAAGCCTCACAACAATCCTATGAAGCATGTACAATTGTTATCTTAAGTTCAGTTGAAAAAACAAGGCCTGGAGGTATTAAAGAATAGATCCATGGCCACAGAGCTGGAAAATACAGAATTTGTATTTTATCTCCTCAGAATGTGCTTCTTAACCTCTAAATGATGTCATATAAAATAGACTTTGCTTAGTGACTTTAGTTTTAGGACTTTACTCAAGGAAGAAATCAGACAAGAAAATAATTCAGAATAAAACTATACCTAGAAAAACCTCAATGCCTCTATTTTTTAGGAGACTAGTTAAATAAACTAGTATATAACCATAAAATGAAATAATAGGTAACAACTAAAAGTGCTGATGTAAAAGTAATTTATTAAAAAAGAAAAACCTCCACAAAGTATTATTGTTACAAGAGTAAGTTAGAAAACATATTCAGTACAATATCCAGGAAGAAAGTGTTTGGGTGCATGTGTGTGGTACAGAATACTAAAACATTCATAGTGGCTATATTTAGAGGGCATAGCAGGAATTTCAACTTTCATGTTTATATTTTTCTTTATAATTTCCCCATAATGTATCTTTCAGGTAGTAATTTTTTAAAGCAATGCAAACTAATATATTTCAGGATATGAAAGAAAAATGCCTGATTAAAGGAAGTGGAAGAAATAAATGGGAACTGGTTCTTGAAGTTGTCCTGGGCACTAAATTTAGCACTGAAACTCTGGCAGCTAAAGGAAAAGGAGAAATATGTTGGTTATTTAAATTTCATATTATTTCATTTAGTGTTTTAGGAGAGAGACTCTTAGGTGATTTTTTTGCATTTCTAATTGTTTACTCTGGTGAACTTCAGAGTGTGCCACCCAAAATAGATGCTCTAGGCATATCCCAATTCTGTGTTACCAAGTACATTGAACAAGACTACACTTGTGTTCATTGAGTACCTCCCTGGTGCCAGGCTGGGGGCCAAGGGCTAACTCTTGTCTTCCAGAGTACAATAGCACTCTGACTCTTACTTCCTGCTCAGCCCCATATCTGGAATCCCATCCTATTCAAATGTTTCTTGTTCTTAAGTCTAGTTCATGCACATCCACAAGGGTCTCTGGTGCAAACCAATCTTCCCCTTTTGAGAATCCTATTGCACCACCAGGCCTCAGGAACAATTCAGTACGTATGCATTCCCTCATCATAAGCATTTACAATATCTTCTTTCATTATACTGGAAACAGAACTTGAACGTGGGTTAGTTCTCTCTTATGTCTAGAACCCTGGGATCATAGCACTTTTGACTTTGAAACGGGGTACTTGACACCTAGGAAAACTACTGCATCCTGGTTTGTCTGGGACTTTCTTAGTTTTAGCCCTGAAGGCCTCACATCTGGAAATGACACAGAGTCCTGACAAGGTAGCTGGGAACTTTATGGGTTCTCACTAATTATTTCTTGATTGGTTGGGTTGCTTTATATGGTAAAATCCCTGCTGGGCACATTCCCATTTTTAGCTATAGATTGACAAAAAAAATAGCCCCTTATGGTGACATGGCTCTCTCTAATGCAGTGCTTGTATGATCCTCAGGCAAACTCTGAATAAAGGAAAAGACAGGGATTATTAGTCCAGTTGAGAAAACTGAAGCTGAGATGAATTCTGTGAACTTTTCTAGGTACAAGGAGACTAACCAAAACTATATTAGGTCTTTTGATTTTTAACTTGGGCCCCCTGGAATGTGAAACATCCATCATGGAATTTCAAATTGTATCTTCTATCACTTAAAATAATTGCATAGATTTTTGTGAAGAAAACATAAATTTTTCTATGAGATCCAGAGGGCTTGCATATATAAAACATTGAATATCATATTTCTAAATGGGACAATTCAATATTGCACAGACGATTTCCCCAAAATTAGTTATTAAATTGAATGCAGTTTTAATAACAATCTCAACAAGATTTTTTTTGGATTGTGACAAAATGATCCTAAAGTTTATCTTCTAGAATAGTTGCTGGAGAAAAGCTCAAAAGTTTTTTGAAAAAGAATAATTATGAAGACGGGGGAGTTGTAACACTAGGTATTAAAAGTTATTAGACCACAGTAATTTAAACAGTGAGATGTTGGCACTAACTTGATTAATCAATGCAACAAAATAAAAAGTACAGAAAGAGAGCCCCAAGTATTATATATAAGAAATTTGGCTTAAGACAAACATGATTTAGGTCAACTGGGGAATAATGGTTTATGTAGTAAATGATGTTGGGCAAATAGACATTATTTGAATGCAAATAAAATTAGGTCCCTACTTCTCCCAAAATAACAAAATAAATTTCAGATGGCTTACAACTTTTAAGATAAAAAAAAAAATGAAGATACTGAAGAATCAGAAGAAGAACCAGTGAATGTTTATGTGATCTTTCTAAATATAATATAAGTAGTCACCAAAAGGGTAAAAAACAGATTAAATTTGGCTACAGGGAAAATCCATTTAAAAAAGTACAGTAGAAATAACAATGAGGGAAAAACCTTTACTGCGTATATGACAATTTAAAAGACTTCTTACAAAGTTATTTTTAAAAGGACAAGCATACTATTAATACAAAAGTGGCAAAGTACACAATTTACCACAGAAGTAAAAAGGACAGCAAAATTATTAAAAGTTCTCTCTCCTTAGTAAGCAAATGAAAGTAAATACAAACCAAAAAGATCTCTCCTTCATCCCCCACTTTTTCTTTTTTTAACTTAATGACATTTGAAAAAAGTAAACAATATAACCTTTGCTGGTGGGAGAATAAATTGGCATCCTTTCTGTAAGACCAGTGGTAATAGGAATCAAAAGCCTTATCAATGTGCATTCATTTTGACCCAGAATTCCACACCTCTATATATTTTAAAGTAATAATCAGAAATACAAATGTGCAAATATTCTCTGATAATTATGCACATGGGAATTTTATTTATTGTAGTTAAAAGGAAGAAACAAGTTAAATGTTTAGTTCTCGGGAGTTGGTTGCATGACTGATAGATAGTATATTGCTTCAGTAAATTATGAGGCAGTTAAAGAAACATACATACTAAGCAGTTAATCTTGTAGAAGAATATATAATGACATGAAAAATATTCATGGTGATGTATATTGCTAAGTGAAGAAAGCATGTTACCAGCCTGTATTTAGAGTATGACCCTATGTTCTCACACACACACAGAGAACATAACTTGTATATTACAAATGATTTTTTCTTTTTTACTTTTCTGCATTTCTACAGTACCTGTTTATTGATTTTCTAATGATAAAAATTAATAATAACTATTCATTGTTATTAAAGTGCACTTAGATCCAGAGTCAATGATTTTTTGAGGATATGGAGTTACAGGGATGTTCATGTCCTATGATATATATGTACTTCTGTAATGCTTGAATTTTATTTATTGAATCTGTTAATTTTCATAATCAATAGGAAATAATTTTTATTTATTTAAAAAATATTTTATTTATTTAGAGAGAGGGGAAGGAAAGAAGAAAGACAGAGAGAAACATCGATGTGAGAGAGAAACAACAATCAGCTGCCCCTTGCACACGCCCCAACTGGGGACCAAACCTGCAACTTGGGAATGTGCCCTGACTGGGAATCGAACCAATGACTTTTTGCTTTGTGGGACGGTGCCCAACCAACTGAGCCATACCAGCCAGGGCAAAAGGAAGCAATTTTTAAAATGAAAAAAGGGTTAGGGAACAGAAGTTCATACTCTTTGATCCAACAATTTTACTTTTAGAAATGTTCTTAAACTTGAATTTGAGCAAATATTTATATAGAGATTGCTTTTCACAGCATTATTTATAATAGACAAATAAAAATCTTATAACAAATGTATAAGCATATCTAAAAGTCTAACTATAGGGTGCTAAATAGACTATGACAGACCCATTAGCTGCACCTACAGCAGCATCATGAAGTCAGTATGAATCCAACCTGCCTGGATTCAAATCTCAGCTCTATCACTTACTTGCTGTGTGGCCTTTACAAGTTATTTAACCTCTCAAAGTTTCCATTTTCCCACTACCAAAACATTATTCCCATTATTAACAGTAGTGCCTACATTATAGAATGGTTATGAGAATTTTTAA
Organism: Pteronotus mesoamericanus; assembly: GCF_021234165.1. Lineage (NCBI taxonomy): Eukaryota > Metazoa > Chordata > Mammalia > Chiroptera > Mormoopidae > Pteronotus > Pteronotus mesoamericanus. Next base: position 12,171,794 of record NW_026555085.1, on the reverse strand, counting down.
GTCAAGAGTCCATGCAGGAAACAGGTGACACACTCAAATTGGGTGTTTTGAGACTTTAATTAAGGGACTTTTTTTTTTTTTTTTGCGCAAAGGCAAATTTAATTAATTAACATTTTTTTAGTTATATTTTTCATTTAATATTGTTTTATATCAGTTTCAGATGTACAGCATAGTGGTAAGACAATCATATTTCCAGTGCCCAGCTGACATTATACCTAGTTATTACAATATTATTGACTATATTCCCTAAGCTGTACTTTACAGCGTCATGACTATTTTGTAACTACCAATCTGTACTTCTCAATCTCTTCACCTTTTTCAGCCAGTCCCCCAAACCCCTCCCTAAAGGGACTTTTTTCAGAGATGTCAGCATGGTGTAGGGAAACCACCAACGATAGTACAGTACCCTGGGTAGTAACAGCAGGTAGTCAAAGGGAGAATTTAGGCAGTTATTGGAACCTGGAGAGAAAGACAGAGATCCTAGGAGGAGATGAGCTCTGTGATGAAAGCCAAGTGACCCTTCATAAATACCTTGACCTCACTCTCCAGACTCCTTTTGAAACATCTGTGATTAGCCACCGACTGTTGAGATGATGGTGCATACAAACCACCCCAAATCTCAGTGGCTACCACCTACAAGCATTTGGTTTCCTCACTTGCAGGATGACTGGGGCGCCTCTGCTTCAGGTTTTGGATTGGCTGGGTTCAGGTCAGCTTCGTGGGCCTCTTATTTTGAGACCAGCAGCCAAGAGGCCAAATCAGTCAGTCCACTTCAGGCCTCTGCTCGTGCTCCGCCTGAAACATTCCATTGGCCACAGCATGTCGTGTGACTGAGCCTAAAATAAATAGAGTAGAGATATTTATATTACATATACTCTAGTAGAAGGCAAAATCACATGGTAAATCCTAACACAAGGAGAGAGGGGAGAGTCCAGCTGGGGATGGTAGTCCAACCTACCACAACTTGTCACTGGCCAGACCCAAGGGGAGTGGGAGCACAGAAGCTTGTTGAAGCAGTCTATCCAGCTCAGTGTTCAGGGGCACAGAGAGCAGTGTGGACCAGGGGAGAGGCAAACAGAGATATCTGTGCAGGATTACATGAGTTAATATTTTTAACGATTTTAGGAGAGTGGCTGGCACATAAAAAAATGCTATATACTTGTAAGAGTTTGTTAAATGAAATAATTAAAGACAGTGCCATTGAGAATGACATGTTCAAGGATATTTAATGAAGTATTTAAAATGTTCATAATTGTTAAGTAAAAGAGATTTAAGACACGTGTACATTATAATGTCATTTAAAAATACAATATCCCTAGAAGAAAGACTAGAAGAAAACTTAACAAAATGTTCACGTTGTGGCTGGGAGGTAGAGTCCCAGGGGATCTTTTCGTGTCTCTCTCTCTGTTCAGAATCAGGTTGCCACACACGGTCTCGTAGGCTTGTACTGCACAGCTCCGGGAGGCCCCATTTGTCTCGCTCACACCTTCAGCTTGAACAGACTTCTTTTTCGCCCCTGGCTTCTGAGGTATACATGTATTATTCTTGTGTAATCAAACAAATAAGTGCAGTTTTTAAAAATTGCAACCTTGATGTTTCTTTCTAGAACTTTTCAAATACATTTGAAGTTGATCTGGTATGGCATTTTTGAATTAGAATGAAAGAGCAAGTATCTCTGTACTCTAAAGCAATTGTTTTAAAGGCTCATTCACCAGCACTTGGGACTATCAGGGAGTAGGTATATCATCCCCTCAGCACAACTGAAAGGTATTGCTTCATGCATGTAGCATAAAAAAGGAAACATTTTTGGCCTGAGTTATTAAAATTTAAAAAGCTGTAATATATTTTATTCACTGGAGAAATCCAAAACTGATGGATCAAAAATGATGAATATAAAAACAATATTTATATTAAATCCACAATGGAGAAGATTTAAAGGAAAAGGAAGGCCTCTCTCCCCAAGCCCATGATGAAAGGAGCCCAGTCCTTAATGACATCCAGGCCAAACCTGTACTTCCTGCCTTCATTCTTCTTGTTATGTGAGATAATAAATATCCTTACTTTTTAGGCCACTGTAGTTGCGAATTCAATTACTTGCAGCCAAGAGTTATATATATTCTTGTAGCCTTCCCTTCCCATTTCCTTCTATGTGCGCCTACAACTCCTGACTATGTCTCTGTTCTAGCATATGGTGTAATAGTCACTGACATGACTTGTTTATGAGATCATCTGAACAATTCATGGATCTTCTTTCATTTTTGTAACCTCAGTATCCTACTTGGTATCTAACACAAAAGCATTTGCTTTGTAGTTGTCAAGACTTCATACACTCACTGTTCTGGGAGGTGTAGAGGACACTCATCCTTAAAGAGTGTGATAAAGTGGTGGACCCACCCCACGCATGTGTGCGTGCGGGCACATGAGCAGTCTCAGAACGCGGGTGAGGCTGTCAGTAAAGGCTGAGCCAGAAACAAAACCTCCTCCAGCCCTGAGCCCCTGGCAGTGCACTCCTGAAAACTAGTAAATGGAACGGCAAGTCTCACTAGTGCAGGGTGGGGCGACAAGGAAAAGTATGTCTCTTCTCCCATTTGGATTCTTTTAGCTATTAGTTTAATTTTATTTTAAAAAATTATTTGGAAATTAAAATGTTAACTTCATTACAAAGCTAGATCGGGGATGTGGTATGCTTGTGAAGTTAAATGGGCTTGTCAATACTCTTCTGTTCTGAACTTCATCCAGCAAAATACTATCCTCCACCCCTGCTGGGATAGAGGCTCTCCGTGTTTGACTTACCAGGCTGCAGGAACAGACCAGAACACACCTGCACCCCCAAGACCAGGCTGCTAACCATTGGCCCAAGCAAAAGTGAGTTCAGAAAGCCAGGCTTGCTACGGGGGAAGGCGGGAGTGAATATGAACAAAGACATGAACTTCTATACTGGATAATCTGCTTCTCTGAATTCTTTACAATCTTTCTCGCTTTCCTCTCCTGGTTTGGATCATTGAGAGGTCACACTACTTGAACATCCCCCGCACCCCAATCTTGGTTTGGCTTTTGCTTTCTTACAATATGAAGAATGCAGCTTCTGAACCAGCCGAGGAATGTGGGCTGCAAAGCATGGACTGTTTTGTGTTTGTCATCATCATCATATTTTCATATTTTATGCACAAAGCCTCGGTGTGGTGGCTGCAGTTGTCATTGGCAGAACTATGCAGGAATCCGAACTTGACAACCTGGGCCCCCTGGCTACAGTAAAAATAGCCAGTCCAGGCTGCTCTTTGCAGAGTTCACATGTCCCAATGGGCAAATCTGATAAACTAATTTGATAAGGTGTTAACAACAGAGAAGAGGTTTATATGTTACACCTCCCAAACCTCGTTTGCTTTGTCGCAGCAGCTTCTAATGCCTTGACTCAAAGGAGGGTGTCCTGTAGGTATGTTAAGCCATGTGGCAGGTCTCCTCAGGGAGGGGTGCTTTACTTGGCATCCCCAAATCATGGCATACAGGAAGCTCTTGCTTTATTCTCCCACACACAAAGTTGGTGATTGTGAGAATGTGGTGGGAATAGGGGGAATTTTTCAGATTTAATTCAGAAGGAGTAAAACAGGGGTCGAGCCAGAGCAGGGAGCCTTCCAGCCCCACCCCATTGCAACACACTTCACCAGCGTGGGCAGAAACAGGAAGTAGGTGACAACATAGGGCCCTGTGAATGTGACTAGGGCACTATTTCTAGGTTCTGTAGAGTAAGTTACCTGATCAGGATCCATCCAACCACTCTGAGACTCAGTGTCTCCGTTTAGCCTCCTCAGCCTAACTCTGCCATGGGCCCCAAGGTCCACCTGCCCCAGCCCCACATCACAGCCACAGTCTGTGCATTGCTAATCCTGGTAAACCTCAAGCAAACAACTCTCTTGGGTTCTCAGGGGACTGGGCAAGAGTGTGGATGACTCAGTGCGGCCCATCCCCCTGTGAGAGAAACAACTCAAAGCAAACAGTCTGTGACAGTGAGTTAGTAATGTCCGCTTTATTGCAGAATATTTTATGGAAGGTGCAGCAGTGAATAAATAGCATTTGCAAACCTTTTAAGACTAATTTTTGTGTCATGAAAGGGGAAGTTAAATAGACTGAGACTCAAATGATTTATTTCTCAGTTTAGACTTGTGTGTTTCATGCACTTCTGGGACACTTCTTCTCATCTATCTGCCTTTGGGGATCAGCATTGAAAGAAGAGTGAGTCATCATTTGGCCATGTCTTATTTTTCTGTGTTTAATCCATTAATGTAAAATAGAATTAGGCAAGAGGATTAAGAGAGATTAAATGGGATTCATTACTGAATTATTAAAAATTAAGCTCTGGTTTAAGACAGCCTTAGGAGAGATGTGTACAATAAGGTGAGGGACACAAAATTAAGCACAAGAGATATTATCCATTTGTTTCTTGGTAAAAATCAATAAACAGCAACAATAATATGCTCGAAAGATATTATAATGTTTCTTCATCCATGAAGAGACCTTCTGACCCACCTCAGGTAGGGTGTGGACTTAGAAGAGCAGCCCTCGTCCTGAGACGAGCTGATCGGATATTTCTCCTCACTGTCCGCAGGACCAGTCTTCTTCCCCAGCGGGCACTCAGTTTCCAACTGCTACACCATCAAATGGACGCTCGGGGGGATTGTAAACTCCTAGGTAACACTCCAGGGCAGGGCTTCATTGAGATACCCCAAATTATCACACTTCCTGGTGTTCCTTTTAATGACAGAATTGGCTTCCAAGATCAGCTTCTTCGTCTATTCATGACTTTAAGTTTTTATGTGGGAGAACAGAGAGTGAAGATTGAGGGAAAATGCCAGCAACATAAAATTAGGTTTTCCTCAGAGGACTTCTCAAAAAAATAAAATGTTTCAAATATAGAAATTGAATAAAATGTTTCACTTTTTATTTCACTTATATAAGATAAGATGGTCATATGTTGCTTATTCAGTTTCATTTCTCCCAACATACTTCTTAAAACCACGAAATAAGGAAAGTTTCTGTAGGTGCAGCTCATTCTCAGAAGATCACACTTCCAGACTTCAGAGACAGACTGAGCTTTCAAGAGACAAAAGATGTTTTTGCCTTCAGAGTTGCTATGATTTTCATGAGAGCAAAGTAACTGCCTTTTCTTTGTGGGCTCCTTGCTGTTGTGTTTAGTCAAGGGCCAGGGTTTGTAACTCCCTAGGAGGACTCCATAGATAGGCAACTGGGGCTCTGTGAACCCTATGAACTTGTAGCAACATTTTCAATTATACTTATGTGGGTTGGGGAAAATGGAGGATCCAAAGCTCTTACTAGATTCTCGGAGAAGTTGATGATCCTATAAACGAAGAACCCTGGTTTCAAGAATGGAGTATCTGCATACTTTTGGGTTCAGCTGTAGAACCCACAGCTTAAGTATTGGTGATATTATTATCCCCATTGTGCAGTTGAGGAAACAAGCTGACAGAGTTTATATAACCTGTCCAAGGTCATGCAGCTGGTAAGTGGTGAAGCCAGGTTACAAACCCAGATCTGTGTGACTTCAGAACCTGAGCATCTCACTAGTGGGCAATGCTTTCTCTACATTTAATAAGTTTAAAATAATAAGATCTAAAATTTGTGAGGGCTTTTCCAATTTCTCCAAATTTTTATAGCAGCATCCTTGATGGGTGACCCAGTTTTGTCTGATCCCTGTTGGAAATGGGAGCTTCCTATCTCCCCAGAGGTTGGCTCCATTTTTAGATTTAATGAGTGCTTTTAAAATATTAAGTCCCAACTTACCATAGGATTGGGTGCTGGCAAGATGCTTTTAGATGTAAAATGCAGAACGTCTCAGCTGTGCTGTCTAGGACTGAAATTCAGCATCAGTGAGACCTCTGCTGCTTTCCCTCTTCAAAGCGGAGCACATGGGGGAAAGTGGCCTGTGTTCGAAACTGCAAGCATACGCATCAGGAAACAATCTGACATGTGCAGTGTCATATAAAGCAATTTTCCAAAAGTGTTAGAAGGAGGTGTGCTTTGAATATGAGAACGAGCTGGCAATTTCCATATATGGCAAAATCTTTATTAGCTGACATCGAGGTCTTTTTTTCTTTAGCTTCTTTTGTAAGAATGATCCTTTTTGTGTCTCTGTTATACTTTAGAGAACAAGAAATATGGAAGGTAGGGAGGATGTTTTCTTAAGAGTGTTGATTGTTTCTTGTGAGTTCAAATTTTTTCCTGCTTCTCCCAATGTCCCAAATAATAGATGCCTTCAAAGTTGAAAGCGTTTAACAGTAATGCTAGCAAATTAGAAAATTTATTATTATTGCCTGAGTGAACTATTGTTTTTTGTGTAGCTAGTCTCCAAAGATGGTCCCCACAGATCCATGCCTCCCAGGACTCATGTCCTTGCATATGATTCCTTCATGCAGAATCTAGGCTGGTCCAGAATGACTTTAACCAAAAGAATGTGGAGGACTTCCATCCATGCCAGGTCTAGGCCTAAGCCTTAGAAAGGTCCCAGAGCTCACACTTTTGCACTTTTGGGGGTTCTGTGCTGCTATGTATGATGTCTAACTACTCTGCAGGAAAGTAGAGAGAGAAAGAAGCCCTGAGACTATGTGGAAAGAAAGAAAAACTCCCAGCTGCTCAAGTATCCCAGCCTTCTAGCCATCTCTCAGCCTATGAGAAGGTGCTAGACATGTAGGTGAGCTATTGTGGATGTTCCTGTGCACTTGAGCTCTCAGACAACTGCATCTCCAGCTGATATCACATGGAGCAGAAGAACCACCTTGCTGAGCCTAATCAACCTACAGAATAATGAGAGATAGTCAAATGGTTATTTTAAGCCCCTAAATTGTGGAGTGGTTTGTTAGATAGTGATAGATAACCAAACATTTTCATTTTCGTATATCAAACCTTGTTATTTTTATGAGTAAATTAAGTTAATAAGAATGCATATGATAGAAAAGTGATTTAAAAAAATTCATTTATCTTGTAGAACACCCAATCAGAAATAAGCCTCAATAAAGCAATATTTGGACTACAACTTTACACCCACTAGGTTGGTTATAATCAAAAAGAGAGATAGTAACCGGTGTTGGTAGGCAGGTGGAGAAATTGGACTCTCATACGCTGCTGGTGGAATGTAAAATGGTGTAACTGTTTTGGAAAGAGGCCTGGCAGTTCCTCATAGAGTTAGCATTCAACCCAGCAATTCTACTACCAGTTATATACCCAAGAACTTGTACAGGATTATTCATAACAACTTTATTTATAATAGCTGAAAAGCAGAAACAACACAAATGCCTATCAACTGATGAATGAATATATAACATGTGGTACTATCTGCTCAGTATTTAGCAATGAAAAGGAATGAAGTAAAGATACATGCTGCAACATGAATGAACATTGAGAATGTTATAAGTGAAAGAAGCTAGTCACAAAGAACCACATATTGTATGATTTTATTTATATGAAATATTTAGAATAAGCAAATCTATAGGGCGAGAGAGTAGATTAGTGGTTGCCTAGGGCTGGAGAGCAATGGGGAGTGACTGCTAATAGGTACAGAATTTCTTTTGGGGGTGATGACAATATCCCCAAATTGTATTGATGATTTCAAAATGTCAGTATACTAAAAACATTGAACTGTCCATTTTAAATGGGTGAATTGCATGGTATTTAAATTGTGCCTCGATGAAGCTGTTTTAAAAAGTGCAATATTCTTTAAGGCAAATGTTGCTTTTCTTTAGACCACTTTGGGTGCCAGACTCCTGTCTATCATCAGACGAGGCTAACTCAACCCAGATAATTAACTATAACAACAGTTACATGGGCTTTTCAATGGGGGAGTTTGTAGAAACACATACAATGAGAACTGATTCTTAATTTATTATGCAGTTCATATAGTGTAATATTACCATTAATATTTTTATCTTCCTTTTACAAAAAAGGTGAAGATCAGTACAGAAATTTGGTCTGAATCCTTATATTCTCCAACTGCAAGGTTTGTTAAATCACTTCTTGGGGCCTGCTGTGTTCTGGTTATGAAGTGATAGTAGCTTGTCAGCATAAAGAAAAGGAAGAGGGAAGTATTGCACCCTTCTCCACTTCCCAGAAAACAAAACAATGTTTATAACAATACTTTCAAAAAATATCAAAATATCCGAATTCACACTTACATAGCAAGAAAACATAAGTAACATTTCAACCACATTTCTCATTGTCTAATGGTAACAATAAAGTTGAGTTTTATAGATATTTTACATGCTTTCAAATTAAACATACTTGCTCTCTTTGTAGTTAGGTACAGTTCTATACATATCCATTAACCCAAGCTTGCTAGCTGTGCATTTATATCCTCTGTAGTCTTACTAATGTTTAGTGACTTCATTTAAAATTAAAGTAATAAATATTTAAAGAAAATTCTCACTGAAGGACATTTTTCATTGCTTTTAGAGAGGAAAGGGGAAAGAGAAACATTGATGTGAAAGAGAAACATCAGTCGGTTGCCTCCAGTATATGTTTGGACCAGGGACTGAACTCAAAATCTATGTTTGTATGTGTCCTGACCAGGAATCAAACCCACAAGTTTTGGTTACCAATGATGCGCCAACCAACTGAACCACACTGACCAGGGCTAAATAATTACTTTTTGATAAACTAAAATGTGTTAAGTTTCTGAGTATTCAGTTCTGATCAGAACACAATTCCTGCCCTCAGGGAGCTCAGAGTAGATGACAAATGTCTCAATAATGTCTCAATACATGAGGCTATAAGACCTGCAATGTCAGTTTGTATTTACTTTGAATTTATATTTTATATATATATATATAATTTATTTATATATGTATATAATTTAAAGTTTTGCTTTTTTATTTATTTATTTTTTTTTTAAAAACAAAGTTAAAATCTCCCACTATGTCTTGAAACCATCAAATTTTCCTTTGGACTTGCCAAGTTTTGCTTAATATACTTTGAGACTCCACTGTTACGTACACAGTGGTTCAGGATTTTTATAGTTTTCTGATGAATTTTCTCTTACTTCCTGTGGTGTCTAATCTGCTGTTCACACCATCCAGTGAAATTTTGTCGCGGACAGTATTGTCTTTGTCTCTAGAGATTTAAGTCTTTTTTATGTCTTCCATATCTCTACTTAACATGTTCCCTCTTTCCTCTCTACCTTCTTAAACTTATGGAATATACTTACAACAACTTTTAATGTTCTTGCTTATTAATTCTGTTGTCTGTGTTGTTTCTGGCTATGTTTCTAAAGATTGATTTTTCTCTTTGTTATCCATCATAGTTTCCTGCTTCTTTGCCTGGTAAATTTTGATGGGTTGTTAGACATTGTATATTTTACCTTGTTAAATGATGGAAGTCTTGTATTCTTGTAAATATTCTTTTTTTAAAGTGTGTTACTTTTTATTATTGTTTTTTCTTAATCTTCATCTGAGGAAATGCTTATTGATTTTAGAGTAAGGGGAAGGGAGGGAGAGAGGGAGGGAGAGAAACATCAATGTGAGAAAGAAACATTGATCTGTTGCCTCTTGCGTCACCCCAGCTGGGACCAAACCTGCAACATAGGCATAGGCCTTGACTGGGAATTGAACCCTAGCCCTTCCAGTTTGTGGGATAACACTCCAACCAACTGACCAGAGATGTATTCTTGTAAATATTCTTTAAAATAAGAAAAACACTTTTATTTATTTTTAGAGAGGGGGAAGGGAGGGGGAAAGTGAGAGAGAGAAACATCTATCAGTTGCTACTCGTATGTGCCCCAGTCAGGGACCAAGCCTGCAACCCAGGCATGTGCTCTGACCGGGAATCCAACCAGTGACTTTTCACTTGGGTGACACCCAACCAACTGAACCACAGTGGTTAGGGCTGTTTTCTTGTAAATATTCTTGATCTTTGTTCTGGAACACAATTAAGTGACTTGGAAAGATCCTTTTAAGACTTTTGTTACTTTTAAAGCTCTGAGAGGTGGGACCCAGTAGTCTTTAGTCTATGGCTGATTTTTTTCCCTTTACTGAGGCAATAGCCTTCTGATTATTCAATGCCCCATGAATGACAAGGTTTTCCACTCTGTCTGATGGGAGTCCAACTATTCTTAGCCTGTGTCATCTCCCTGGATTGCTCCCATAGGCCATTTCTTCCCTGGCTTTGTGTAGGTTCCTCACACTCAGGTGCTGATGAGCCCTCAGCTGAAGACTGTAGGGCGATTCTTTGCAGATCTCTGGAGCTATCTGTCTCTGTGAGCAACTCTCTCTTCTCCAGTTCTGTGCCTGCAAGCTAGCAGCGTGGGCTCCCTCATGCTCCCAGATCATCTCTTCAACTCAGGGAGACACAGGTCTGCCTGGGTTCCTTGTCCTGGTGCTACAGCTTGGAGACTCTCCAGAGCCTGAGCTGGCATAATCATCAGGCTCACCTCATTTATTTCCTCTTTCGGGGATCACTGAGTACTGCCTGGTGTCCAAAATATGAAAAATCATTGTTTCAGATTGTCTGTCTAGTCTTTTAGTCGGTTCAGGAGACAGAGTATATTTAGTCCCTGTTATTTCATCTTGGATGGAAGCTGAAGTCTACTTCCTTTCTACTAATGCTTTTTGCCTTAATATTTATATTTGTCTGATAGTGATATTGCTAGCTTTTCTTCCATTAGTATTTGCCTGGTGCATATACTTTTATCCATTTACTTTGCACTTTCTTTTATCATTATGTTTCAGGTTTGTCTCTTTAAAAAGAACATAATGGTTCGGTTTTGTTTTATTTTCTAGTATTAGAATCTTTGTATTTTAACAGTTGGGTTTCATCTTTTACATTTATTTGGATTAGTAATCTCTTTGGATTTATTTCTATTTCTTTTTTTATGCTTTTCCTTTATCACCCTTTTTCTCTTATTGCTCTGTATTGTATTTAAGTTTTGCTTATTCTCTCTCTCTCTTTTATTTCTCCAGGTTTGCAAGGTATATACTCTATTTTTATTCTTTTAGGAGTTACAGTTATAATTTTAATATGCATTCTTGACATAATAAAGCACAAAATTAACTGGTATCACTATCCTCCTAAAAATACAAGGTCTTATGAAGATTTAATTCCTTTCTCTTCTCTCCCACATTCCACATTACTATTCCTTAAACTGTGTTTCTGTCTTGTTTTTAAATATCTCCATACAAATTAGTAATTTTTAATAGTCAGTGGCCATTAAGGTTTAGATGATCACCCCACCTATTTCCTCGCCATTACCTCATGCATCCCACTCCTTCAAAGGTCTCACTGAAGAATATCCTTCAGGAATTCTTTCTCTGACTGTCAGTGAGAAGTAAACTCTCTCAGTCTTTTGTTTGTCTGACAATACCTTTATTTTATTCTGTACTCATTCTAGGAACATGATTTAACTGAATATAAAATTCCAGGTTGACAATTACTTTCCATCTGTACATTGAGGATATCGTGTCTCTCTATTTATTTATTTTTTTTAGCCTTTGTTATCACTGATGAGAAGTATGTTTTTGGTAATTTTCTTTTGTAGACAACCTGTCTTTCCAATTGGTTAGATTTACCTTTTCTTGGTCTGTATTGTTCTGCGGGTGTGATAATGTTTCTAGGTGTGGGTTTGTATGTATTTATTCTCTTCAAGACTCACTTTGCTCCTTCAGGCAGAAAGACTCAGTATGTTTGATGATGTCTTGCCCTACCTGGATCCCTCTTCAGGACTGAAGGACCTAATTCCCCAGGTGCTGGGAGCTGGGTGTGCTTCCAGCAGTCCATGGTCAGATGTCAGCCCTCTCCAGGACTTGCCCTCAGAAGCTGAATAGTGCTGCTTCGTCCACAACAAGGTCACACCCCTTCCTGAGGACAGTCTGCATCCAATGATCGGTCGATGCAAGGTTTCAGTCAGCCTTCTTGTCCCAACATGAGACAATTCTAAAGGTCCATTTAGCCTCAGACCTCCCCATGGTTGGATGATCAACTCCTTCAGGTTTTCCAGAGTCCTGCATGTCTGAAATCCCTCAATCTCATGTTCTAAGAAACCCTTCAATACTGGGCAAACCAGGACAATTGGTCACCATTCCCATGAAGCTGGCTGAAGTCTTAGTTGAGAGGTTACACTGCAGCTCATCTTCTCCTTCTGCCCAGTCCTGCTTCCATCCTTTTCACTAGCACTAATTTCAAGAGGTCTCTACAGTAAGTGTCCTGCATACTAGTCTATTCCCCAGGGAACTCAATCTGCAAAGCTTGTCTTTCTAAATTTAATTATAGAAAATTCTTAGCTATTTTCTCTTTAAATACTGCCTTTCACATTCTCTATTCTTTTCTTCAAGGACATCTATTGAGTGAATGTTGAATCCATTCCATCCTCCATTTCTCTTCATCACTGTTTTTTTCCTCCATCTTTCTATCTCCCTCTTTGGATTTGCTAATTTCATCTTCATGTGGGTCTAATATGCTATTTAACCCACCTATTGATTTTTACATTTTAATAACTTCCTTCATTTGGCTTTGAAGACACATACTCATCTAGGTTTCTTCCTGTATTTCTGGTTGCTATGTTTCAGTCTTATTTGCTGGTTCCTCTTCATTGTCCCTGCTTCTAAGTGATGAAGTCACCGGGACTCAACTCTTGGACCTCTTCTCTTTTTCACAATCTAAACCACTTTCCAGATGAAGTCATCAATCATGGGAGTTCAAATGCCATAGATATGCTGATGTCCTCCGAATTTATATATCTACTTCAGCTGTCTCCCTTAAATGCCTAACCAGCTGGCTATGAGACATCTCCACTTTGGAGTTTTAAAACCAAGCTGCTGACCCTCATTCCCAAACCATACAATTTTTTCTATCTCAGGTAATAGTAACTATTATTATAGATGTTTAGGCTAAAATCCTTGGAGTCATCTTTATTGTCCCTCTTTGTCTCACAATACAAATATATCAAATTCTATGGATTTTACCCAAAATGGATGCAGAATGTGACCACCTCTTGCAATCCTCATTGCTGCTTCCATTGCCCCCATCATTTCGTGCCTGGATTACTGTGAGAGCCTCCTGACTGGTCTGCCTGTGGACTATCCTCAATTTGACAGTCTGAGTGATCCAGTTAAAATGTTAGTTGAGATCCTTACCACCCTCTGCTCAGAACCCATTAGGACGTCTTTGTCACTTAGAGTAAAACTAAAGTTATTATGGTGACTTGCAAGTCCCTGCCTGATCCAGCTCCCTGTTACCTACAGCACTCATCTTCCACTGCCCATCCTCTCCTGTGCTCTCTCTCTCTTTCTCTCTCTGCTCCCACCCACCCACACTGAGATCCCTGTGTTACTAAAAGACACCAGGCATGTCCCCACTCAGGGCCTTTGCTCTGGCTGTTTCCCCTGGCTAGAAAGTTCTAACCCACGCATCCACATGGTTTGTTCTCTCACTTTTTCAGGTCTTGAATAAAAAGTCATTTGCTCAGTCCTGGCTGGTGTGGGTCAGTTGGTTGGAGTGTCATCCTGTAGACTGAAGGCTCATGAGTTCAATCTCCAGTCAGAGCATATGCCCAGGTTGTGGGTTTGATCCCTGGTCCAGCAGTGTACAGTAGGCAAGAAAGCAATGCTTCTCTATCACATGAGTGTTTCTCGCTCTCCTTTCCTCTCTCTCTCTCTAAAAGCAATGAAAAAATGTCCTCAGATGAGGATTAAAAAAAAATCACTTGTTCAGTTTGGTTTTCCCAGATACCTTATCTAAAATTTCAACTACTTCCTCTTGATATTTCATACCCTTCTTTGCCACTTTATTTTTTCTCCTTAGCACTTACCCCCATCTTATATGCTACACATTATATTTATTATCCATCTTCATCATTAAAATGTGAACTCTATTAGGACAAGATTTTTCTTTGTCTCTTTTTTTTCACTGTCTATTTTGTATCTCCAGAGCCTTGAACTATGTCTGATACATAAAATGGTCTCAATAAGTATTTGGTAAGTGAATGAATGGGTGACTCTATTTTTCAATTCTAGAAATTTGATTCATACTTTCTTCAGATCTGTCTATTCTTATTTAATAATACCCTGTTACTTTTAATTTATAGTGATGGATAATAGCATGTGCCCAGAACTAGACTGCTTGGGTTCAAATCCAAGCCCTGCTACTCTAACAATTGTGTGGTCATGGACAAATTCCCTAACAACTCATCTGTAATGTGGAGAAAGTAATAGTACCTACTTCACAAGGATTTAGTGAAGATTGAATGAGTTAATATGCTGTAAAAGCCCTTAGAACAGTGTTATGTGTTAGCTCTCTTCATTACTATTATCATATTTAAAATTTACTTATTATTTCTAGTATCTTTAAGATTTATATTATTTTGACTTTTGAGGAGGTGCCAATTTTTGTTTCTTGCATATGCAGACTCTACCGATAAAGCCTAATCAGCCATAGAACACTAAGAGCAAGTTTCTAGTCTGACCAAATCTCAGTTGCTGACTCAATGCAGCCCAGGAGGGAATGCCAGGGGCACTGTGGAATGTGGCTCCACAGAGGGCCGAGGAGGGCAACTTTTGTAAGGTTCAGGTTCTCCTGACACAGGTTCTGAGGACTCTAAGGGAAGTAGACATCAATTCTGGATGTTTGAGGAAGGATTAAGAGAAGTGGGGATTAACCAGAGATTGTGTCATGAGCTGAAGGTGGCTTAGCAACTGGGTACCCCAGGAAAAAAAAAGGTCTGGCAAAGTGGTCTGGGGATTTGGTAGGAAAGCAGTAGTCACTGAAAGCAGGCGTCATTATGGCACTTTACCTCTATTGCCTGGCCTTGGGAGAAACACTTTTCCTTATTAACTCTGCAGCTGGCTTTATGGATGTCTGTCCTCCCAGCCTAATTTGGCAGGGGTGCTGTTTTCTATTTCCCAGTCCCAGCTGATTTTCACTTTTTAAGTCCCAGGTAGGATTTTACTCTTTCACCAGCGCAGCGGGATATTTGTAATTTTTTATTGTGAGCTTATCTTCAGCAGGAGTTTTTTCTTTTTATGGGAGTCCCTCAAGTTCTGGACAGTGACACATCTTCATGGAGCAGATGCACATTTGCTTCTGCCAGATGTTAAGTGTCTCGATGGCCCTAAACTATTTTTTTTATGTCAAATTTCATCTTGGAATTTGCACCATGCAAGTAGCTTAATTTAGACCCTCTATTCCTGCACATGGCATAGGCCTAGGGTCTAAATTTCTTACGCGTGACATTTTGCCTCCACAAATAAGAACCTAGACAAACAGTGAACTTCCTGGCCAATTCCTAGGACCTGCATGCAGTTTTTCTGCCCCTGTTTCAGAGGGAAGAGTTCTTCAAGGCCTGGATTTTATGGAGAAAATGCAGTCATGGCTCAATGCCCGCTCCTTTCCCTCATGAGCATTAGCCCTTGACCCTACCTCCAGATCCAAATTCTTGAGGGCTGCTGTGACATCAGCTCACCTAGCTGCTCTGCCTTTGATAACTCTCTCCAGTCATAGCACTTGGAGATTTCTCTTTACTTTTTTCAAGCTTAGTTGTTTACTTAAACACATACTTGGATTGTATTTTATTCAGAATCTTCTTTGTATTTGTGTTAGAACTGGGCCCACCTTCACAGTAGCTCAACTCAGTCAGTCTTGATGTTACTAGGACTTCAATCAATTTATTGTTTGTTAATATTAAAGGCTTAGGCTCTGAGGTCAGCCTTGCTTTAAATTTCATTGTCTGTCCATTTTGTTGTTGTTGTTGTTTTGTATGACTTTGGTAGACTCTTTAAGCTGCTTTCTCCTGTCTATAAAATGGGAATCATAAGACTTTATTAAAATGAGGTAGTAGACACAAAATACATATGTAAGAACTCAATAGCCCTAGCCAGTGTGGCTCAGGTGGTTGATCATTGTCCCACTAACTGAAAGGTTGTCAGTTCGATTCCCGGTTGGGGCACGTGCCTGGATTGTGCATCCAGTCCTCAGGTGGGGTGTGTACTGAGGGCAAGGAATCGATGTTTCTCTCTCACAGGAGTGTTTCTCTCCCTCTCTTCCCTCTGAAAATAAATAAAAATGTCTTTAAAAAAACTCAATAGACATCACTGTTAGTATGGCTATCAATACAAAAAGTTAAAGAGATAAAAAAGAGCAAGAAAGAAAATGGTGTGCACCTTTTGGTGGCAAGACCTACCCCCTGAAACCAAGAACTCTTCCTCTTTTTACTTCAGACATAGTCTGCCTGTGAATATAGAACCCATTTTGCTGCCAAAAAACCTTTGATTTCCTCAAGAGGGTTCTGAAAAACCTTCCTCTAGTTACGATACCCGGGCCGTGGCTGAAGACTTTGGCTGCCGTGGGTGGCACGTTTGCCTTTTAATATGAGAACCCTGGCCAGCTGTTTGTGTTCTGCATCGTATGACTTGCTGTGCCCATAGGTTAGTGATTTTCCGTTCCCTCTTCAGTGAATGAAAAGCTTTCTCTTTCGTGTCTTCTGAAACTGAACCCCTCCACTCCCAACACACACACACACACACACACACACACACACACACACACACGCATTACTCGTTTCCCAACTAGGGAGAAATACCAAGGTCACGACCCTTCTTTTGCAACACTATTAAAGTTAAGTTATATTTACCTTCATCAGTCCCATACCATGCAGGGTTAGATATATATTTAAATTTCTTCCACATTCTGATTTTGGAAATCGACATCTTTTCTAAATAGTTTCACCTATCTTTCAACTCTCACTTTCTCCAGCCAATAAAGATAAACGAGTCACCACATATACCAAGTTTCTTCTCCACTTTGCCCCTTCAGGGAAGTTTACACGCATGCGCGCGCATGTGCGTGCACACATATACACACACATACACACAGATGTTTGTATACATATGTACATTTCCATATTAAATATAAATACATTTTAATATAAATATATATGTATATATGTATATATACACATAAAAATTTATATACATGAATTTACGTATATACATCTATATGTGTGTCTGTCTGGAAAAAGTCCAGCCATTGTTAATATAATGAGAACAGTTTGCACTACATCAGTGTAACCTGGCAGCCAAGGAGAGTGGACTGGAATGCACATGCATGAACAATAACAACTTCACTGTACCAGTCAGTGGGGGCAGGAGATGCCTTTGAATGAGCATGTGTACTGTGTGGGCATTGCATTCAAAGTGACTGAGTGAATAGAGCAATGAATCTGCATCAAGTTTTGCATTAAGCTTGAACATTCCTCTGTGGAAACTATTCGGATGATTCAGAAGGCCGCAGCTATGGGCAACTGGTGATTGTCAGCTTCACCGGACAACGCACCTGCTCATGCATCATGTCTCATGCAGAGTTTTTGGCCGAACATCAAATCACCCAGATGCCTTAGATCTCCAGTAGCTCAGATTTGGTGCCCTGTAACTTCTGGCTTTTCCAAAAATTAAAATCTCCTTTGAAAGGGAAGAGATTTCAGATCATTGATGAGATTCAGGAAAATATGACAGGGCAGCTGATGACAACTATGAGAACTGTGTGAGGTCCCAAGGCACCTACTTTGAAGGGGACTGAGGTGTCATTGCCCTATGTACAATGTTTCTTGTATCTTCTTAAATAAATGTCTTTATTTTTCACAGTACATGGCTGGATACCTTCTGGACAGACCTCGTATGCACGCACACACACACTATACATATCATCTCAACTTTCAGGAATTCTGAATTAATATGTTATGAAGACTAAATGAGAAAGCATATATGAAAGTATTGTTTGGTATTATATAGGCTCATAACGAATACATATTGTGAATTGGACATATCTCTAGCCTATACATACTGATGACATCTAAAGCATATTTTAAAAAATGCAAATAATAATTTCCTAATGCATTTGTTTTCAAAGCAATTGGACTACCAGTCTGAGTCTGAGTTCCTGTTTCTCAGATGAGACAGTATAAGTTCTAGGAAGCCAGGAATGACTTATAGTTATACTCTGAGTGTTCCCCTACCAGATGGCCTTATGCTCTGCATGGTTTCTTCTTATATACCTGATGTTCATGCCTGGCCTTGGTGTATGAGAATGAACATCCAAGTGCCTTGAGGAAAATGAAGTTGTCTCCCCTCCTTCCTCCCATGTCAAATATTGTAAATAGGTTCAACTCAGCTTCATTCCAACTCCCTTGTAATATGCCTTGCTAAATAAACAGATAAAAAGAGAAACACTACATGTTTCCTAGACTCCTTGACAGCTTGAGTTCCAAGTCCATCAAAGAAACACACCTGAGGTTGGGAAGCAGGAATAAGGAGAAAGCCATGCTTCTTCTGTCTTCTGTCATTTCTGCTGGTGGGCACGCAAGTAGATATGGGTTGAGTTCTTCTGTGACAGTAGTGACAGGAGTCCTAGTGCCTGGCTTTTGGCTTTGTGGGTGTCAGAAGCAATGTGGCCCTAGAGCTTCCTGATTCCTCAGTTTACTAGTGTTGACAGAGTGCTGGCTTCATCTGTGGGCTACTTCTACTATCTTGTTTTGGGAATTCATTCTTGGAATCTCATCCTAGGGCTCTTCCAACAGCTCTTCAATCAATTTTGTAAGCACCTAATTCCCTAATTAAAGTGTTGTTTAAACTGGCCGAAGTGGCTTCTGATATCTGCACCCAGACCCTGACTGATAGAATGTACGAACATCCCTTCCTCTCACATCTCCACAAGGCTGGTAACTGTAATTCTAATTTAAAAATGTACTCCATTTGCTTGAGACTTTGAATCCTACAAAAGCTTACCAACCCTGGGAATGTATAACCCATTGTACGATATTCTCAACCAGTTATAGCTTAGAACAATAAACTTAGATTTCTCTTGGTAAAGATTTTGAATGTGTGGAGAAAAAGGAAGAAAAGAAGGAAGGAAGGCAGGAAGGTATTGCCATTGACAGGGAAGAACCACATGCTGAGCCAGAAGATACACTTGCGCCCTCTAAATTTTACCCCACATCTTCCCCTGATGATGACGAGTTTGGTTTTAGGGCAGAGTGTGACTGACCATCAGGAAAACAAAATAACTGAGAAAGTAGCTAGAGAAATCACCAGTCTCAACTGTCCTTGCCTGGGTCTGCATTCATGATGCAAATTTTCCAAAGTTCTGCCTAGCAAATAAAAAGCTGGCTATGGGATTTGAAGAAAAATCCCTGACACCCTGTACCCACCCCAAGTACGCTTTCAGGAGAAAAAATTTTAATTTAAAAGTGAAATGTAGTTATTTTTAAAGACAGTTCCCCATCTTGAATGCATTTACATTTTTTCCTTCCCCCATTTACAGCCTATTTCCTGAAAAATGTTGAGAAGGTTTAAGTGTCTAATATTTTCCAAGGCCATCTCATGATTCATCAGTTTATTGTTTGTTAATATCAGTCTCGAGAAACTGGCTTAAATGGGAATGTCCATCTGGATTTTCTCTTCTGATTTACTTCGTGGTTGACATGAGAATGAATTAAAAGATTAAAAAGTCAACATTGTGCTGAATCCCTTGAATAACAAAGAGGCCCTGTAAGAACCAAGTGAGGTTACAACAAGCACCCCTCTCCTATGAGAGAATCACATGTTAATAGAATTTGTAACCAGAAGGGGCCTTAGAGTTGTCACCTCAATTCACAGAGGAAGATGCTAGGTCCTACAGAAGGGAAATGACTAACTTGGGATCACACCCTTAGCCAATAGCAGAGCTAGGCCTAGAATTCAGGTCTCCTGAGATTCACCCTCCAGTGCTCTCTCTCCTGCCTTGTTATTTTCAAGTGTACCTGTTTTTATCATTCTTCCCTTCCCTGCTCTCCAGCTGTTTCTACTTTGGTAAAAGTCAGAAACCTTTCTGAATATCCCTACTTATGAGAAATCAGAGGTCAGTTAAGAATTTCCCTTCTCACTAGAGCTCCATGAAAGTCAGAACTCTCATCCCTCCTGTGCAGATGAGGAAGACAAGTTCAGAGACAGAGTTTGACTTGCCCAAGGCCGCATAACCAAAGAGGCTCAAACTCAGGCCTCCTGACACCCGTGCAAATGTCCTTCCTGGCACATTACAACAAGTGGCCTTGTACATTACATGAAAGTGCTGTGCTTTTGTTTTAAGTATATTAAGCAGAATTTGGTCTCATTAAAGGCTGTGCAAGGGGCATCAATGAAGTACAAAAAGGACCTCATTAAAGGATCTGTCCTTTAAAAAGCAAGTCAGTGGTAGTTACCTTTCCAGAGTGAACATTAGAAAGCACTTCCTCTGTAATTTCCTAATCATTTAACTCCCAGATTTTTACCTATAGAGTACACGTGATCTGCATGTCCTTTTATGATGACCTGAATCAAGGTTGACTTGAGCAGAAAGTTGCTCAGGTCAATGATCATGAGCTATTACTTTTGTTCGTGTATAATTGTTTAAATTATGAAAGAATATAAAAATATTACAGATCTTTGGATGATTTAGGAAAGAATAATATATACCCATAAGTCTACCACCCATCATAGTCTTGTTATTTTGTATATTTCCTCTTTGTCTTTTCTTCTAGAAGTGTTTTTACATAGTTTTAAGTGGCCTTCCTCTCATTTCTGTAGCATACTTACAACCTTGCATCCTGCCCTCCCCTGTGGCATTATATCATAAACATTTGTCATGTATTATTGTCTTCATGAGCATCAAGTTTAATGGCTGCAAAACATTCCACCTCATGAGGGTCCTCTAAAATGTCTCTCATCCTTTGCAAGATCCATGAACATTATTCTGGGAAATTCCAAGGAATGTGGAATATTATTGAGGAAATGTGTGAATATTATTCCACATTCAAAGATAGCAATGGTTTGTTTGAATTTCAAAAAGTAAAGGGTAGCTAAATTAGTTATTTAAAATGTTTCCCCTTTAAAGCTGAGCAGTGAGAGAACCTCTGGGGGTGTATTGAGGGAACATGCAAAACAGGATTAGTGGAGAACTGTGAACCAGTCCCTCAGGCTTTATGCCTCTTGACACAACACCATTGAAATACATAACCAACCCTGAGAGTTTTACATTGTTTTTATTCCTTATTATGTTATTCAGTGCAAACTCGTGGTGAATTACTGTCTACCAACTGAAAGAATAAGAAATACTGTCATTAAAATATAAGTTAATGAGAAGAATTAAAATTATAATTCTGTACAGATACATGCCAACATGGAGGAGCCTTGAAAATATTACACCAAGTGAAACAGGCCAGACACAAAAAGGCGCATATTGTATGATTCCATTTATATGAGATGTCCAGAACAGGCAAATCCATAGAGACAGAAAGCAGATTAGTGGTTGCCAGGGCCTGGGAGGCGGGTGGGGACAGGAATGGGGAATGACTGCTTAATGGTTATGAGGTTTCCTTTTTGAGTGATGAAAATGTTCTGGAAATAGAAAGTGGTGATGGTTGCACAACATTGTGAATGTACTAGATGTCATTAATGGTAATTTCTACATTATGTGTATTTTACCACAATAAAAATTATAATTCTGAATTTTTCCTTCAGATAATTCTTACCCGATATGTAAATTGTATTTATTTTATAATTCTAAAAACATTAATTCAAACATCAAAACATATTTGAAACTTCAAAATCTCTTTTGAAAGTGGGAAGGAACAACTCATTTACTGGGGATAAGGATTATAACACCCAAATTCCATTCACAAATGTATTTGTAGAGAAGTACTTGGAAAAAATAAATTCTGAAATCTCTCTCTTTTCTTCATTTGTAAACAAAACATACAAAGTATAAAAATAAAACAGCTGATATTTTAAGTTAAAATGCAAGAATTCTAAACATTATGTAATGAAAACAATTTTTGTCCATTTTAATGCCATATTGTAGTTTCTTTCAATCTATATTATAGATTTTTGTCTCTAAACTAAACACAATGAATGATTCCACTTCAAAGTGTATATTACAGCCCTGGTTGGTGTGGCTCAGTGGATTGAGCAGCAGCCTGTGAACCAGAGGGTTGCCAGTTTGACTCCCAGTCAGGGCACATGTCTGGGTTGCGGGCCAAATCCCCAGTAGGGGGCACTCAAGAGGCAACAACACATTGATGTTTCTCTCCCTTTCTTTCTCCCTCCTTTCCCCTCTCTAAAAATGAATAAATAAATTCTTTTTTAAAAGTATATCACAAATTATGTTTTTCTTATATAATTATTTTAAAGTATGCATCACATGTTAATAGGAAATTAAATTTTTTTCTTAATAATGTGGATATTAATAAAGATTGTATTAAACTAATCTACCATACAATTTTAATAGTATTTTGTTAAAATTAAATAATTTATAAAAGATTTTCGGAGAGTACCTCCTTTGAGCAATGGCTGCACCTGGGAAACCTGGGAGGCAGTGGAGGGAGGAAGTGGTGGCAAAAGTAGTGGCAGGCTTCTGCATGATCAATCTGATCAGGCACTTTTCTAGGTGCAAAGGATACAGCAGAAAAACACAGCCAAAAAACCTGGCCTCATGGAACTTACATCCTAGTGGAAGAGACAGTATCAATAGAGACAGGTAAAATAGACTTCCGGTCAAGATGGAGGTATAGGTAGACATGCTTTGCCTCCTCGCACACACACAAAAAGGAATGACAACTAAACCTCAAAACAAATAACACCCAGAACTGTCTGAAAATTGAACTGTATGGAAGTCTGACAACCAAGGATTTGAAGAAGCCACATTCATAGAGACAGGTTAGAGGGGTGGAGACCTGGAGACCAGGTGGAGAGGCAAGGAGATGTGGAGTGGCGTGGAGAGGCAGTGGCAGTGGTGGCAAACCAGGCACAGGCGGTCCCACATTCATGTATGGTGGATAAAAATCAGGAGGGACACCTTGGGAGCAAGTGATCCCAGCCTCAGGCCAAACCACACAGCCCAGGGTTCCAGCACTGGCAAGATAAATCCCCCTAACTTCTAGGTGTTAAAACCAGTGGAGATTGGTACAGTGGAAGAAACTGCCAGATATTTGGAAGCTTTGCTTCTAGAGCCCATGTAGTCTTAAAACATATGCAAAACCACGCACTCTGTGATTCAACATTGAGAACAGCTGGAAGAGTGACAGTTGCATAGAGGGAGTGCGTGAAATGTCTAGAAATGGGGCAAGTGCCAGGCAAACGTCCAGAAGCCAGGTAGCAGGAGAGTACCCTCTCTAAGTCCTCCTACCTCACAGAGCCACAAAGCAGTGAAGCAGGTTGTCCTGCCCTGGTGATTACCTAAGGCTCTGCTCCACACAATTTACAGGTGCCTTTTACTGGCAGTCAAAGCAGCTCTACCTAATACACAGAAACAAACACAGGGAGGCTGCCAAATTGAGAAGGCAAAGAGATATGGCCCAAATGAAAAACAGAACAAAACCACAGAAAAAGAACTAAGCAAAATAGAGATAGCCAACTGATCAGATGCAGAGTTCAAAACACTGGTGATCAGGATGCTCAGAGAACTCATTGAGTACAGCAACAACATACAGGAAGAAATGAAGATTACACTAAATGAAACAAAGAAAAATCTATAGGGATCCAAAAATGAAGGGAAGAAAGCTGGGATTCAAATCAATGATTTGGAAC
Organism: Pteronotus mesoamericanus; assembly: GCF_021234165.1. Taxonomy (NCBI): domain Eukaryota; kingdom Metazoa; phylum Chordata; class Mammalia; order Chiroptera; family Mormoopidae; genus Pteronotus; species Pteronotus mesoamericanus. Next base: position 12,148,215 of record NW_026555085.1, on the reverse strand, counting down.
ATAAGGAAGAAATAAACATTCAACCAGAACAGAAAGAAGAACCAAGAATTTGAAAAAAAGAGGATAGTATAAGAAGACTGTGGGACATCTCCAAACGTGCCAACATCTGAACCACAGGGATGCCAAAAGGAGAAGAAGAAGAATGAGAAATTGAAAACTTATTTGAAAAAATGATGAAGGAAAACTTCCCTAGTCTGGCCAAGGAAATAGACATACAAGTCGAAGAAGCACAGAGAGTCCCAAATAAGTTGGACCCAAAGAGGACCACACCAAGATACATCGTAATTAAAATGCCACAGGCTAAAGATAAAGAGAGAATCTTAAAAGCAGCAAAAGAAAAGCAGAGAGTAACCTACAAAGGAGTTCCCATAAGACTATCAGCTGATTTCTCAATAGAAACTTTGCAGGCAAGAAGGGACTGGCAAGAAGTATTCAAAGTGATGAAAATCAAGGACCTACCACCTAGATTACCCAGAAAAGCTATCATTTAGAATGGAAGGACAGATAAAGTGCTTCCCAGATAAGGAAAAGTTAAAGGAGTTCATCATCACTAAGCCATTATAACATGAAATGTTAAAAGGACTTATTTAAGAAAAAGAAGAAGATCAAAACTATGAACATTAAAAAGGCAACAAATTCACAACTATCAACAACTGAATCTTAAAAAAAAGAAACAAACTAAGCAAAGAAGCAGAACAGGAACAGAATCATAGGTATGGAGATCATTTGGAGGGTTATCAATTGGGAGGGGGAAGGGGGAAAATGGGGGGAAAATGAAGGGATTAAGAAGCATATTTGGTAGGTACAAAACAGACAGAGGAATATTAAGAATAGTATAGGAAATGGAGAAGCCAAAGAACTTACATGCATGGCCCATGGACATGAACTAAGAGGGGTATTGATGGATGGAAGCGGGTATTGGGTGGAGGGGGGCAAAGGGAGAAAGACTGGGACAACTGTAATGACATAACCAATAATGTACACTTTAAAAATTTTTAAACTTTTTAAATACTCAATATTTATCAATACAATATTTTTGAGGTGCTTAGAACAATGCCAGGTACATATTACTATGTAAGCACTATATTTTAAATACATATAAGTACATATAAGCACTATATGTTAAATAAAACAACACAAGTTATAAAGTTATTTTTAAAAATACTATGAATTTTATGAGGTTATATATGAGTTGATAAAAGAGACTTGTATAATAACAAAAATATTTATCATTATCTATATCTGCATATGTAGGGAAAGGCAGATTTATGTAATGATTCCTTCATTGTGTGGCTATTTGGGTTACTGCCAATGCCTTGCTTTTGTAAGGGTTACTATGGTGAACATTTTTTCAAACATAACGATGGTTCTGTAGTTTGTTATTTTCTTGGGGTATATTCACAGAATTGGGGTTATTGGTCAAAATGTTAGGATGATGTGTTGCTTTTAATATGTGTCATCATTGCTAATCTTGTCTGCTTATCTAAGCATAGGAAAAAAATAAAATGTCCCAACTCATATAGCCCCTGTACTAATCTTTTTTTTTAATCCCTATAATAACTCTGTAGGGTAGGAGGTAAAATGAGAGTTGAAGAGTTGCTTCATTACTTGATATCTAGGAAGACAAATTGAGTTTCAACTGCAAAGACTCCAAACAAGAAAGACTATCTTGTGTGGTAAATTTCTTTCTCTTGACTGAAGGGGTGGGAGTGGGGTGTGGTCAACCTACAAGGGAGATGGAGAAAACTTACCTCATGGAACCAACAATCTTCCAGTTAAGATTGGAAAGATGAGAAGTAGGTTGGAGAGGGAATAAAGAGTGATTTGTAGGGTTTTGTTGTGTAATAGTTTCCTAGGGCTCCTGTAACAAATTACCACAAACTAGGTGGCTTAAAACAACAGACATTTTTTTTCTCTCACAGTTTTGGAGGCTAAAAGACTGAAACCAAGGTGTCAGCAGGGACATGCTCCCTCTGAAAGTTCTAGGGGTGGGATTCTTCCTCGCCTCCTCTAATTCCTGGTGGTTGCTGGCCATTGTTGACATTCCTTGGCTTATAGACACATCACTCTAATTTTGGCCTGTATCTTCACATGGACTTCGCCATGCATTTGGGTCTTTGTGTCCTTTTCCCCTCTTCTTATAAGAGCATCAGTCATATTGGACTGAGGGCTCACTGTAATACAGTGTGGCCTCATCTTATCTTCATTACATCTGCAAAGTTCCTATTTCCAAATATGGTCATATTTACAGGTTCTGGTAAACATAAATTTTGTATAGACACTATTCCACGAAGTACACTTGAGAAGGAGGAGGTCGATAGTTCTGTCCCTTCCCACTTCCCACTTTGTGTCATGCGGTGGTTAACGCACAGATATCTACCTCTAAACAGTGAGGAGAGACCCTTGGGCACAACAGGCAAGGCAATTATTTTGGGAGGCTGATGTTACCCAGGCACAGAGACCCTCTCTGCACTGAGAAGGCCAGGTATGGGCCCCACCAAAAAGATGTGCACAGAGCCAAAAATTACTAATGTGTCATAAAAGAGAAACACAAAATGCAACGTGTGACTAATACTCACAAAACTGTTAATAGAACTCACAGAAGGTAATTTTAATGGAAATGTAATTAAAGCCATCACAGGAATAAAAGAGATAATTGAATTCATGAAACAAAAAAGAAATTATGAAGAAGAACCAAGTAGTAGAGGTCTTGGAAATAAAAAATATTCAGAAGAAGGAGAAATAGCCAAATGAATACAGATGTAGAGCTACTTAGTGAGCTGGAAACAATAGCTGAGGGATTCTCTCAGAACATATAGTACAAGAGGAAGGAAAGAATGAAAGGAATGCTTAGAAACATGAAAAATAAAACCAGAAGCTCCCAGACCTATTTATACATGTTCCAGAAGAAGACAAAAATTTTTAAAAAGAGAAGATGAAAGGGAGAAAAAATTCAAAATATAATAAAAGCAAAATTCCATTGTTGAAGAAAGACAGTCTTTAGGTTGGAAACTAAAAGAGAGGCATCTACACCTGGATACAACAGAGTGACATGTTAGAACAATAGGCATCAGGAGACTTCCTAAAAGCATCCAAAGATTTTTAAAAACACTTCTACAAAGATTGGTATCAGAATTCTTAATGGAGACAAGTTGGATTATAAGAAGACAATAGAAATATATCTTCCAATCTTCGAGAGAAAAATGGCTACAAATATAAAACTCTATACTCAGCTATTATTCAACTGTGAATGCAAAATAAATACATTTATAGATATTTAAGGACTCAGAAAATTTATCATGTTAAAGAAATCAGTGAAATTAATTGTAAATCCATGTAAGTTAAGGTAAAACTCTGAAAGAAATAGCAGATACAAGTTCTAAGTTTTAAAGCAGATAAAATAGGACAAAGAAAATCCAATTAATCTTACAAAAGACAAAACAACAAAATCCAGAATAAGTAAAAAAGGCAAAATAAAATAGAAGTTCAGATTTATCAATATCACAATGAATGTGATTGGGCTAAGTCCATGGATCACACAGAATCATTTTTTAAACATTTTAATTATATTATATTGATTATACTGTTAGTTGTCCCAATTTTCCTCCTTTTGTCCCCCTCCACCAAACACACCTCACTCCCTCAGGCAATCCCCAAACTATTGTCCACTTTCATGCTTATATGTTATTTGTCTACTCCATTTCCTATATTGTACATTACAGTCCCATGGCTATTCTGTAATTACTTATTTGTACTTCTTAATTCCCTCACTTCTTCCCACATTCCCCCATATACCCCTCCCATCTGGCAACCATCAAAATGCTCTCTGTATCCATGATTCTGTCTCTGTTCTTCTTATTTGCTTGTTTTTTAGATTCAATTGTTGGTAGATATGTATTGCCATTTTATTTTTCATAGTTTTGATTTTTTTTAAAAAGTCCCTTTAACATTTCATCTAATAATGGATCGGTGATGATGAACCCCCTTAGTTTTTTCGTATTTGAGAAGCTCTTTACCTGCATTTCAATACTAAATGATAGCTTTGCTGCATAGAGTAATCATTTATGTAGGTCCTTGTTTTTCATGACTTTGAATATTTCTTGCCACTCTCTTCTAGCCTGCATAGCTTCTTTTGAGAAATCAGTTAATAGTCTAATGGGAACTCCTCTGTAGGTAACTCACTGCTTTTTTCTTGGTGCTTTTAACATTCTCTCTTTATCTTTACACTTTGGCATTTTGATTATAATGTGTCTTGGAGTGGGCATCTTTGCATCCATCTTGTTTGGGAATCTCTGTGCTTCCTTGACTTGTATGTCTATTTCCTTCACCAAAATAGAGAAGTTTTCTTTCATTATTTTTTTCATATAAATTTCCAATTTCTTTTTCTTTCTCTCCTCCTTCTGGCACTTTATGATGCGAATTTAAATGTTGGAACACTTGAAGTTGTCCCAGGGGCTGCTTACACTATCCTCATTTTTTGGATTCTTTTTTTCTTCTTGTTGTTCTGATTGGCTGTTTTTTGCCTTCTTATGCTCCAAATCATTGATTTGATTCTCAGCTTCATCCACTCTGCTGTTGTTTCCCTGTAAATGGTTCTTTATTTCAATTAGTGTGTCCTTCATTTCTGACTGGATCCTTTCTATGCTGTTAAGGTCCTCGTTAATGTCCTCATTAATTTCCTTGAGCATCCTTATAACTAGTGTTTTTAACTTTGCATATGATAGATTGCTTATCTCCATTTCGTTTAGCTCTTTTTTGGAAGTTTTGATCTGTTCTTTCATTTGGGCCCTGTTCCTTTGTCTCCTCATTTTGTCAGCCTCCCTGTGTTTGTTTCTATGTATTAGTTAGAGCTGCTATGACTCCTTGTCTTGGCAGCATGGCCTAATGAAGTAGGTGTCCTGTAGGGTCCAGTGGCACAGCCTCCCCTATCACCCAAGTTGGATGCTTGAAATGCACCCTTGTGTGCGCTGAGTACACCCTCCTCTTGTAGTTGAGCCTTGATTACTGTTGGCGGATCAATGGGAGGTATTTACCCAGGCCAGTCAGGTTCAAGGACTGGCTGTGACCACTGACCACCAACCTCTGCCCTCCAGGTAGTATCAGCAGGGGCGGGGTGGTGGTGCTCCGATGTGGTCTATAGCTGTCCACTGGGTGTGCAGGCTCTTGGGTTTCTCAGGTGGTGCAGGCCAAGGTCAGCCCCCATCTGTCTTTTTCCTGGGGCCACTCTGCCGGAGCTATAAAGCAATCTGAGATGGCTGCTACTTGCGCTGGACTTGGAGATTTCCAGATGAAGTCAAGCTGTGAATCTAGGTTGGCCGCTGCTAGTGCTGGGCTTGGGTCACTTAGCAATAAGTACATGAGTTGGGGGCTTAATGAGGCCAACTGTTGGTTGTTTGATAGGATTTAGGAAGTTGTGAAGCATGAGCCAAGTCCAGCCATTCATTGGAAAGGTCATGGTTAACAGTTTGGGTGCACCCATAAGTTAGGTGGGGTGGAGTCTCTGGGTGTCTCCAGGATGGGGCAACCAGTGTTAGGTTGATGAAGTCTTAGATGTGGCACCCAACTGCTGGCTTGGTGGTTCTGTGGGCAAGGGCTCAGAAAAGGGACAATGGCCTCTGCCCAACTTACTGTCTGAGAGAAAGCTGCCCCCAGCTCCCTCCTTAGTGCCAGACACTTCAGTTCTTCCCTGTATGCCACTGGTGCCTTTCAAGCTGCTACCCCAGTGTTGGAGCTCAGAGGGAGTGAGTCCGAGTAAGTCCATGTGTGGGTTCTCTAAGGGGAACTGCTTGGGACTTCAGTAGTTTGTCACAATGACTCAATCCCTGTGAGTTTTTGCAGCCAGAAGTTATGGGGACTTATCTTCCTGACACTGGATCCCTGGGCTGCAGGGCCTGGTGTGGGGCTGTGTCTCCTAGCTCCTGAGATATTCCTCTCAAATTTTTATCCACAACATGTATGTGTGGGACCGGCTCCTTCCACATCTCCACCCCTCTGACCAGTCTGGAGGGATGTGGTTTCTTTAATTCCGTAGTTAGACTTCCATTCAACTCAATTTCTGATGGTTCTGAATGATGGTTGTTTTATATTTTAGTTGCAATTCTGATGTGGTTCTGTGAGGAGAAGAGCTGTGGTTACCTAGGCCACCATCTCGACCTGAAGTCCCCACAATTTTGCATTAATAAAAACAATACTGGATTTAAAACACTTTAAATATATTTAAGTTTAGAAGAATGGGGTAATTTTGAAAGTCCTTTTTGGCCATTTTCTGCAAGTAACAGGGCACAGAAAAACATATTAAACAACACCATAAAGATATAATGAACAAAATCTAGACTGTAGGACATTCTACAGAACAAACAATCCGGTTCCTTTGACAAATAAATTCCAAGGAAAAGCCCTGGCCAGTAGCTCAGTTGGTTAGAGCGATGCCCCTATATGTCAAAGTTGTGGGTTCCATCCTCAGTCGATCAGGGCACCTACAAGAATCGTCCAATGAATACATAAATAAGTGGAACAAAAAATCGATATCTCTCTCCCCCTAAAATCAATAAATAAACCTTTATGAAATTCCAAGGAGAAAAGAAAAGTGTGGGGGCAGTGGTGAGAAAGATATTTATTATAAAATAAATAACCTTTATTTTAAAGGTCAAATAAACCTTTAAAAAAATTCCAAGGAGAAAAAGAAAGTTTGAGGTTAAAGTGGGGGAGGGGTGATTTATAAATTAAAAGAGCCATGAAAGACAGACCACTCAATTACAGGTGTGGAACTTCATTGGATCTCAATACAAACAAATACACTGTTAAAATATTTATGAAATGTGCAGGAAAATTGGATATTTAATGATATTGTGGTAATGTTAAAAAAAGTTCTTATATTTTATAGACAGATGCTGAAATATAGATAAAATGTGATTTTAAGGATTTGCTTCAAAAAGATAATTGTTATGAGTTGGTCATTTTTGGCTATAAGTTAGTAAGTGGGAGTTTATAATTTTTCTCTATTTTCAAAAAATACACCAACCCTTTGAAGTTTTATAGGTGAGTTCCAGAATGAGAATTTCTGTTATATACATTATGCTAGTGTTGGGAAGATGTCCAGCAAAGCAGCAATGCCTAACCTGCATATCAACACCACTTGGAATGTAGATGCAAAAATGTTATATAAATGTCAGCAAATCTTGTACAGCAGTATATCAGGGGAATATATCATGAAAAAGGGAGGTTAATGACAGAAATCCAAGCATCTAATTTTAACTTAAAAGTTTAAATAATTCACTACATTTACAGGTTAAGCCATCTGATTATCAATAAGTGCTGAAAAATAATTGGTAAAATTTAATATTCATTAATGATTTTTGAAAAACTCTTAACAGTTACCTACAGAAGGGAAATTCTTATCTTAACCAAAGTGTGTACCAAAAACTTTCAGCTGTCATAATCTTAGAGGTGATTTTAGAGGTAATCCTAAGTAAATCAGGAATAGGACAAGGATACCCACTTTCAAGAAACATAAAAAAGAAACCTATACATGAGGATATTTTCCTCCCCAATTAGAAAATCTTATTTGAAATACCTTATACAATAAATAAATTTTAATATCCCACATAATAAGAAATCCTGAAGTAAGACATCTCCAGAATTGGTTAATTCAGTGGTTTACTGACATCATTAAAGGACCCAGGTTCTTTCTGTTTTTTAATTCTAACATACCCAAGAGGTCAGTTTTGCATCTCTCAAGCTTGTGCCCCACCCCTGGAAATAAGATGGCTCCCACACTACCAAGCATCCTACGTAAATCTGTGACGCAGAAGAGATGTTGATTCTCTTCAAAAGTGAGGAAACATTTCCCAGAAGTGGTCCAGAATGTTTCATCACATCTCATTGGCCAGAAATAGGTCATTTGCTCATCCCAGGTTTACAGAATACAACTCCCAGTCTATTCATGATAGATATTTTGTGGGGGAAAGAAAGGAAATGTTGATGGTCAGACTACTGAGATTTGTTTTTATTTTTTTTAAATTTATATATATTTATATTATATATTATTGATTATGCTATTACAGCTGTCCCACTTTTTCTCCCCTCTATTCCCCTCCGCCCTGCACCCTCCCACCAGCATTACCCCCCTCCCAACTTAGTTCATTGACATGGGTTGTACACATAAGTTCTTGGGCTTCTCCATTTCCTATACTATTCTTAACCTCCCCCTTGTCTATTTTGTACCTACTATTTATGCTTCTTTTTCCCTGTGCCTGTTCCCCCATATTCCCCTGCCTCCACTGATCTCCATTTCTGGAATTCTGTTCCTGTTCTAGTTGTTTGCTTAGTTTGTCTTTGTTTTTAGGTTCAGTTGTTGATAGTTGTGTTTGTTGTCATTTTGCTGTTCATAGTTTCTGATATTCTTTTTCTTAGATAAATCCCTTTAACATTTCATATAATAAGGGCTTGGTGATGATGAACTCCTTTAACTTTACCTTATCTGGGAAGCACTTTGTCTGCCCTTCCATTCTAAATGATAGCTTTGCTGGATGGAGTAACTTTGGATGTAGGTTCTTGCCTTTCATGACTTTGAATATTTCTTTCTAGCCCCTTCTTGCCTGTGAGGTTTCGTCTAAGAAATCAGCTGATAGTTTTATGGAAACTCCCTTGTATGTAACTCTCTCCTTTTCTCTTGCTGCTTTTAAGATTCTCTTCTTATCTTTAATCTTGGCTAATTTAATTATGATGTGCCTTGGTGTGTGCTCCCTTGGATCCAACTTGTTTGGGACTCTCTGAGCTTCCTGGACCTCCTGGAAGTCTATTTCCTTGGCCAAATTGGGGAAGTTCTCCTTCATTATTTTTTCAAATAAGTTTCAATTTCTTGCTCTTCCTCTTCTTCTGGCACCCCTATGATTCACACTTTGGAACATTTAAAGTTGTCCCAGAGGTTCCTATGCCTCTCCTCATTTTTTTGAATTCTTGTTTCTTTGTTCTGTTCGGGTTGAATGTTTATCTCTTCCTTCTGTTCCAAATCATTGATTTGAGTCCCAGTTTCCTTCCCTTTACTGTTGGTTCCCTGTATATTTTTCTTTATTTCGTTTTGCATAGCCTTCACTTTTTCCTCCATTTTTCGACCATACTGAATCATTTCTGTGAGTATCCTATTACCAGTGTTTTGAACTGTGCATCCGATAGTTTGGCTATCTTTTCATCACTTAGTTCTATTTTTTTGAGCTTTGATCTGTTCTTTCACTGGGGTCATATTTCTTTGTCTCAGCAGGCCTGTTACATTGGAAGGGGAAGAGCCTTAGGTATTCACCAGGGCTATGCAACCCAGGTTGCTGCGTTGTGCCGCTGTATGTGAGGGAGGGGTCCAAGAAGGAACAGTGCCACTTGTTCAGCTCTTGGCTGGCTTTCAGTCACTTGCCCTGTTACCCACAAGCAATTTGGGCCCTTCTGGTGCTGATTCCTGGTGCTGATTCCTTCTGGTGGGTGGGTTTGTGTACATTCTAGGACCCTGTGGGCCTCTCCAATGAACTCTCCTGTGAGGGTGGGAGTTTCTCCCACTTCCACATCCCCCAAAGGTTTTAACAGCCAGAGGTTTTGAGGCTTTCTTTTCCTGTGCTGGAACCCTGGATTGCATGGTCCATCTCACTCTTCAGTTGTTCTTCCTGGTTTATCTGCACACAAAAGTGGGACAGCCCTGCCCACCAGCTGCCTCACTGCCCACCCGGCCCTCCAGTCTCTGACTTGCCGAGTCCTCTCTGCCCTGGCTGCCCATTTCTGCCCCTTCTACCTGTCTGGATGAATGTTTCTTCTTTAACATTGGTTGTTGGACTTTCATGCAGCTCAATTTTCTGGCAGTTCTGGTTATTTTTTGTTTTTAAATTTGTTGTTGCCCTTCTTTTGGTTGTGTGAGGGGGCAAAGTGTATCTACCTTTGCCTCCATTTTGGCCAGAAGTCAGACTACTGAGATTTGGTTGTGTTTGTTACTCCAACATAACCAAGCCTATCTTAACTCTATTAACAAACCCAAAGTTAACATCTTTATCCTCCTGAACAATAAATCCCGTTGCTCCCTTTCCTATTGATATGCAACATACTCCTTCCCTCCCTCTGTAGTCAAATGCTTTTATTAGTTTCTTTTGAATACTTCCAATATTTATTTATGCAGATATAAGCAAATAAGGATATGTATTATTTTATCCTTTTTTTGCATAAAAGGCAAAACTTTATTATTTTGCACCTTCTTTTGTTTCTTAAAATAGACCCTAAAGATCTTTTCATATCAGTACGTAAAAAGCTTCATATATATATATATGTATATATATATATGCCCAGCATTTAAAATCATTTTATCTTTGACCAGAACATCTATATGTATATGTATGTGTGTGTGTGTGTGTGTGTGTGTGTATTTAACAGCTGTATTGTGTTCCATTGTTTGAATAGAGAATAGTTTATTTAATCAGTTCCTTATTAATGGGCATGTGATTGTTTCCAGTCTTTTTCTATTGCAGATAGAGATGCAATGATAAATTACCCTATACTGTACATACATCATTTTGTTAATGTGCAGAGGAACATATGAAATTTCCAGAAGTGAAAATGTCAGGTCAAGGGGTAAAAGCATAATAAATTTGGAAACTATTGTCAATTGCCTTCTATTATGGTTGTGTATTTTACTCACACTGGCAGTGTTTGAGGTGATCTGATTCCCTATAGCTTTGCTAACAGAGAATGGTGTTGCATTTCTGGGTTTTTCCTAATTTAATAGTTATCTTAGCTTAGTTTCATTTTGCACTTTTTAAAAATTTAAGTTAAAGGAGTTTACTTTCTTTTTTATTAATATGTAAATTTTTAAAATATTTTATTTATTTATTTTTAGAGAGAGGAAAAGGGAGGGAGAAAGAGAAGGAGAGAAACATCAATATGAAAGAGATGAACATCAGTCAGTTGCCTCTTTCACATGCCTCAACCGGGAACTGAACCTGCCATCCAGGCGTGTGCCCTGACCAAGAACCAAACCAGAGACATTTTTGCTTTGCAGGATGATGCCCAACCAACTGAGCCACACAGGTTAGGGCTCTATATGAGTTTCAAATAGGTTGGATCTCAACCCAATTTCTCACCAACCCTTAATCTCTTTTGGGGACTATTTTCCCAGTAAAAATGTTTATTATTCTACAAAAAAGTTACTGCTCTCTATAAATGAGTTTCCAGGATAGAATTCATGACCTGGCCAGTAAAGGGAAGGCCTTGTATTTAAGACATGAACAACTCCCTGTTCACCTAGCTATTAACTTGACTTTTTTAAACTATCATTTGTGGGTCCTCTGTGTAGTTGTGGCTATTTATGTTCAATCAAAAATAACAAGTCAGAAACTGAACTGCAGAATTCTCTTTCTACAATGCCTGTTATTTCACTATGTGTAATTGGACTTCTAATAAAGGATTCCATTATTGTTGATATTCTTCTAGAACTATCTATCTTTCAAGAGCAGTTGTAAGGCTGGAGATGTACCATATTTTGCCATGTATGATGTGCACTTTTTTGCCCAAAATTTTGAGGGAAAAATAAAGATGCACATTATACATGGGTAGTACCTGAAATACCTTGTATCTGTTCTTGTGTTTTGTAATTATTTGCTACATAAAACTTCTTGTACCATAATATATTTTTTAAAAGTGCTAAAATTCTTTTATGATACAAAAACAAGTATCTAAATATAAATAAATAGAAAATTGGGTTAAAAAATTAAAACAAAAGATTTTTTTCCTGACAGTTTGGGACAAAAACGGGGATGCGCATTATACACGAGAGGATATTATACCTAGCAAAATACGGTAGATGTTCTGGTCAAAGATAAAATGATTTTAAATGCTGGGCAAGACTATGTGGGAAGGCAATGGATTTCTTGATTCCTAGAGACCTTTATGAATGGAATGGACTGAAACTTGTCTTTGGTAGTTGAGTTGTTCATCTATCTGAAGGAAGAGTGCAAAATCAGATATTCTTTCAAGGTCCTTTACTAGTTCTTGGTTTTTATATATTTAAAATTTAATAGTACAAACAGAATTTAAACTTACCATTTTGTTTTGCCCAGAAGGTACGTAAGTTTGACAAAAAGCATGAAAATGGTGAATGGAAACAAAAACACAAACTTGAATTTAAATTTGTTCTCCCTCAAAATGACAAAGTTTATGATTTCCCACAGATTCTGTATATTTTTGGAACAAAATTTTTCCTCCATTTATTTCTAAGAATTGCTATATTCAGGAGAAAGACATAGGGAAGAGTGTTTCTTTTTAAATAAGATTTTATTCAAGGTTGGCAACCATTGATATTCTAGGGAATAATAATAAGACAGTAATCATTTGTTCTGCCTGCAAAGTGCTTTTCCATGGAAGGAACTTGAAGAACATTTAGAAATGGTGACCTCACTGACCCCAGTCGCATTGTGTCAAACAACAGGCACACATGTGTGACGATGTTATAGACAGACAAATGGCTGCAAAAGAAAATTAAATGATTTGCTAAAGATCTATTTACAAATCCCGAGTAACAGTTTAATGATCATTTTTTTGTATTTTAATTATTGACAATGGTTTATACATTTCTATCCAAGGTTATAGAAACATCTTAATTTTTTGGAATAAGTGTTTCCTTTAAAATATAATTTATTTTACTTTATCAGATTATGAAAGTAGTCCATAATTGTTGTGGAAAATTTAGAAAATAGAAGACAGTAGGAAGATGAAAAATTCACCATAAACTCACACTCTCAAAAGCAATATCCTTTCTTTTTTTGAAATACCTGGAATGGCCTCTGATTTGTTTGTTTGGTTGTTTTTGTGGTTTCAGTTCCTCTAAGCTTCGTATTTGCACACAGACTTCTAATACGCTATTGCTTTTATTTTTACTATCACTTCAATGTGGGCTAACTCTGTTATAACCAAAGATGTTTTTCTTCAAAAGCACTCCACCATTCTGAGCTGTCCTTCTCCCCCGAGACTCTCAAGCAGCGGAAGAGCTGGCTAAGCCACGGGACAGTGCCATTCCCATTGGCAGCGGCAGCTGCGGAGGGGCAACAGGACTGGACCTGCTGGCTGGTGGGTCTGTCTATTCCCTGGAGGCCCTTCAGCCAGCCCTGCCTGGGCACTGGGCCTCAGAAGGCTAAGTCTTGTTGGGATCACCAGGAAACAGCTTGTGACTGTCAAACCAAAGGCAATGAGGAAGAAAGCATTCACTACCATCTCTCGTTCTAAAGAAGCCCCAGATCTCAGCTGGCTTGTCTGGGTGTTTCCATCATTTGGGAGGTGCTTCATGTCCTAAGGATCGATCATTTTGAAAATCGCCCTGGGCCCTAGCAGGTTATATGGTGTTCCCAAGGCCATGCAGCTGGTTGGTGGCATAGCTGGGACTGGAATCTGTAACTTCTGACTCCAAGGCCAGTGACCTTGTAATCTGCCGGATTCTGATTTCTTGATCAAGCTCCGACTGATATATTGAACCACATGGTTCAAAATCTACTGGAGGATTTCTTCATGCTAGATATTATAGGTCATAGATATTGATTCAGGAGGTCAGTATCAGAAGGTCAAGAAAATGAAAAAAGATGTGACTACAGAGAATTGTACAGGCATACAAATGCCTTGTTTCTCCTTTGCCTAAAATGGAGCAAAATTAACCAGATCAAATTAAACCCACCCAAGACACTTCATTCTGTATGCTCCTGTGGATCATAGAGCAAACTTTCCTCATTCATCCTGTGACCTAATAATGTCCTTCTCCCTCTTTTTCCTGTTATCTATCTCTTTCCTTCCTTCCTCCCTCCCTCCCTCTCTCCCTCCCTCCCTCCTTCCCTTCCTTTTTTTTTCTTTGCATCTTACAGGTATATTTATTTATGCCAAATTCTTAAATAATGACTTCATTTGTAAAGATAAAAACTGCAGTGGAAACAATATTAACTTTTGAAATTGGAGCAAAAGATCAATGGGCATGATTTTAAAGAGAGCAGTTCTAATACTAATGAGGGTGAGAACTGTTGTGGGTCAGAAGGAAAATATTTTCCAGCTTTAACAAATAGCCCTTTAGAATGTATTACTGCTGTGTCAGGCACTGCTGGCGGCACGATGGTTAAAAAGCTCATCTGCCCTTAAAAACCTGGACTGGACAAGAAGGGAATTTGACTGTACAAAACAACAATGGCTTAAAAATAAAAGGGTTTATTCTTTTCCAGAAAAGCAGTCTAGAGGAGATAATCCAGGAATGGAATAATGGTTTCAAAAAGTCACTGAACACCAGGCTCCTTCTATCTTTCCACTCCATTATCCTACGCCAGTGGCTTCCATCCTGGAGGTCACCTCATGATTCAAGGTGGCTTTTTCAGCTTTAGCCATCCCCTCTTCACCCCAGGCAGCAGAAAGGTGGAAGAAGGTTGAACAAAAGGTCCAACATTCCACCTGAGTCTGTTCTCCTTAAGCAGTCTTCCTGGAAGTTCTGGAAAACATGTCTCCCTATAGCTCATTCAACAGAATTTAGGCCCACGACCATCCTTGGCAAGGGAGGCTGGAGAGGGTAATTTGTACGTGGGTTATTGCCACCCTGAATAATGGGGCCCTGCTGCCAGACCATGGGGGAGAATAGATATTGGTGGCAACTTACAACTTCTGCCTAGAAATGTCTATCTGGGGAAATAGGAAACTGTAGGCTGGGAAAGGCAATTAATAGTGCATTGGGAAGGGCCACACAATGGGTTGCTGCAACTTGAAGGACAGAGGGAAGGTGTCAGTCAGTCTGGGGTAGCTTTTTGGAAGAACTTTTTGGCTGAGGAGGATTCAGTAGGCACCAAGGACTGACGGAGGGCAGCCCAGCAGGGGGCACCGGCCTGAGCGGAAGCCTAGAAGCTGGACAGTGCAGATCAACCCTGGGCAACAGCAATAGGGGCCAGGTGTTAAACTGGGATGTAATGGAGCGTTTGGTTGGGAGGGAAGGAATATTGACTGATTTTTAAAAAATTACCTGGGGCAAAGTGTTCTAAGACCACTTTGCCAAGATAAAATATGAATACCAAATTTGCTTCCTTGTTACTGAAATTAACACTCCTGTATTCTGTACATGACTCACACCCGCAGAAATGATCACATTATTTACTCCAATGAGTTCCCCTCATTTGGGATTGTTCAAAATAGCACAAAGAGTGTAATAAGTGAATATATGACAACAGTAATCAAAATAAACACATGGGGATGCGTAAAGACCATTGCCCAAGGCTATTACTCATTAAGTCAGGGAGAAAAAGCCTACAATAGAGGGTTCTGGGCCCTTTTCCTAAATATTAATTGTTTATTTCATGATTCTTTTCTGTTCTAAACAGACCTTAAACTGTCCCTTCCTAATATACTCCCATAAAGGATTATAAACTAGAGAGGAGGTTGGTTTAAACAAAGTAATCAGAAAGTAAGCAATCTTCTTCTCTTTCTCTCTGGCTGGAAGTTTGTTTTGTCTGTTAGGGAACTTTTCTCTTCAGCGCACAGACCTCAAGGTCAAACAGAGGTCACTCTTCTGCTTTTTGAGGTATGGGTGCTTTCATGTTATTTGCTCATTTTTATTGCTGAGAATAACCATCCATTTGCCCACATAACTGGGGCCTCCCCAACACAAAGACTTGAGAGTGGGCACTGGCAGGGGAGTTAATCCCATTCCACACAAAGCAAACAAGTTCAAATCTCATTAAATGTTGGACTTTGCAGCAAGAATACAAACATTTCCCATTTAGCAAAGGAAGATAGAAATGTGACATAGAAGTATTCTAATCATTTAGTGGAATAAATCGTACCAACATGATACTAAAACTGTCAACTTGGTGGAAAGAAGAGGATAAAACTCCATTAATAATACAACAGCAATGCTTAGTTTTTCACACGAGGAAAATTCCATTACGACAAACAGCCCGGGGCTCTCAAATTGCTTTTGTTCTAGATCAGTGGAATATTGTTATAAAGAATATATTTCTAGCAATGATAGTTTGGTTTGAAGATGAAGCCTCGCTGATTTTTCAGAGTGAACCGGCAGAGGCGGCAGTGGATGCACGTGGGGCAGGCTGCAGCTCAGCCCCCTCGCCCCTCGCCCCCTCGCCCCCTCAGCCAGAGCACAACTGTACAGCCCTTTGCGGAGGCCCTGGTTGCACCAGATTGCTCTTTTGAGTCCTATTTACTAAGTTGACTCTCTGAAGTGCTTTTCATTAAGTCTGCCCCAAGACAGGCCTCACTTTTTTAGTGAGAAGCTCCCCCTTGAAAGAATTTCCCATTTCAGGATTTGGACAAATGTTTGTCCCCCAGTTTGGAAACACTTTAGATTCATCCTACAAGGGTCTCGTGAGGCTCTCTCCCCCAAACTGCCCCCCCCCCATAAAACAATGCCATGCTCACGGTGCATCTGGCAAAACGTGGGCCCAAGTCTGCCAGAGGCCTTGCCTGATAATCAGAATTCTCAACTGACATGCGATCTCCAAGGGTACTGTCTTGGCTTGAGTTCCCTTAAAAGCAGATATTTAGACAAGAATTTGGATAGAAATAGTTTGTTTTGGAGGTGATCCTAGGAAGCACAGTGAAGGCTGGAAGATTGGGACAAGAAACGGGAAATGTCAATAAAGAATGCATCAGTAGGCAGGCTACTTCTGTGGGGGCAACTGGGGCCCAATCTCACTGGGGACCCTCTGAAAAACTATAAAAGACACCTTAGAACTGTTCCACTGAATGCAAGGACACTGAAGTATTTTCTCACTGACTCCTGCACCGGTTGATTAAGGATTATGCCTAGGAGTGTGGACTGACATGGTCCTGGGGCCAGAGAGGACTCAGAACCGGAAGAAGCAGTTGCTTGGGATACGAACTGGGTTCACCCAGGAACTTCCACCAGAGCTGCAACTGGCCTCCTGGGTGGGCTGAGGGGTTAGGGAGCATCGAGGAGCACTGACAAAGTCTTTCTCCAAAGCCCTTGCTCACACATCAGATCCCCAGATGCCCACCGGCAGTTCGTGCCCACCTGAGATATGCCAGGGCAGAAAAAGCTTGAGAGTCATTTGTATACTGAGTGGCCTTTTAGACCCCGCTCATGCTCTTAAAATATGGTTCTTTCTCCATCTTAATTCTCTAAACCAGTGCCTTCTGATTTTTTGCATGTAATTGAACTCATAGAAAGGATCCTATTTGAGTAGCATGTTGATTTCCTCAAGTTTTGCTTTTAGGGGACCAGAAATTAAGAGGCTGCTCCTAACTGGAGATGCCAACAAGAGTAAAGAGATTTGGTAACTTTGAGAGCAAAGGGACTTTTTACCCCGGTCCCTTGGCCTGTCCCTGCACACCAGACTTGGACTGGAAGTTCTGTACCTGTATCCTCTTGCTCGTCAAGTCCTGCTGACACTCCTTTATCCTAGTAATTCTAACCTTTCCATGCTCGGGGTCCTTAAGGCTTCTGAGAATCAAAGGAGAACCATGGACTTGGTCCCTAGAAAAATGTGCAAAAACACACACTGAGATACATAACTTGCATATAGCGTCAGCGGCTCCACATAACCCCTGAAGCACATCCTGGGTCATTCTGATCATTGAACCATGGTATTGCTTGGGTGTGTCCATTTCCCTCCATTTCTGCAGGCCAAATGCCTCCATTGGGTTGGCCTGGCTTTCTGACCTTGTCTTTGACATGGTACAGTGAAATGATGAAGAGCTAGAGAGCCAGCTAGCACCTTAGCTGTGCTACACCTTAGCCGTGTGACTTTGGGCAGATCTCTTAACCTCTCTGTGCATTGGTTTCCTCATCTGTACAATGAGGACCATAATAGTACGTACCTTAGAGGGTTGTTTTGAGTCTGAGAGTCAGAGAGTCAGTAAAGGCAAAACACTTAGGGACAGTGTCTGGTGCATAGCACGTGCCATGTCCGTGTACGCTATTGTTACTGTTGTTATTCGATGGAGGCCATTGCTTTGGAAGGTAGAATGACTTAATGGAAAGAGTCTAGGTTTGATATCAGTCAGCAATAAATGTAAACTTTCTCAATTACCAACTGTGTTATCTTGGGGCAAGTGAGGTTTTTTTTTTCACTCTCTTATCCTAAATTTTCTTATTAAGAATCTATTAGTGCCCTGGCCAAGTGGCTCAGCTGGTTGACGCGTCGTCCCACTCACCAAAAGTTCGCAGTTTCGATCCCCGGTCAGGACACGTGCCTAGGTTGCGGGTTTGATCTCCAGCTGGGGGTGCATACAGGAGGCAAACAATCAATGTTTCTCTCTCACATTGATGTCTCTCTCTTTCCTGCTCTACCTTTCTCTCTCTCTCAAATCAATAAATGTATCCTTAGGTGAGAATTAAAAAAAAGAAACTCTTTGTTCGGTGGTTCTCAGTAAATATTTTGTGATTTTCCTTATGTCAGAATGAAATTCATAGGTAATATGATCATCCTTACATAGAAAATTAAAAAATAATTATAATACCCAAATATAAAGGTGAAATAAAAGAAGGGCTGGGGGAAGGGAAGAGAGATCCATGGCAATTGTCCAGGGCCAGCCCTGGAAATGACTTTGAAGAAGGTAAATGGTACTTCTGGCTTCTCACTTCATCTCTCTTTTCTGCAGGACTTTTTCCACTTTCTCCTCCCTCTCAGTTCTCCCTATGAAAACTCCCTTTTAGAAGTAGAGATGATCTCCAGCATTTACATCTTGGTGTGAATATATGTTAATTTTGTATCTCTCAAATCCAAATGGCCTATGAGCATATAAAAAGATGCTCAACCTCACTACAAATTAAGGTAATAAAAAATTTATAACAACGATGAGATACTATTTCGTACTCATCAAACTGGGAAAAATCTAAAAGTTCACCAATACTAAATGTTGGAAAAAAGGTGGAGAAATTGGAACAACCACTTTGGGGAGTAATTTGATATTATCTATGCTGATTAGAAATGCTCATATCCCTACGTTCCAAGAAATCTATTCTTAGGTCTATACCTCAGAGAAAGTATATTTGGTCGCCCCAGAAGATGTACATGTTTGTGGGAGTGTTACTGTTAATAGTGAAAAATGAAATCAAGTGAAAATATTTAAGTATCATTAACAGAAGATCAGATTTATATATCATCATGTATTCACACAAGGGAATATTATGCAGCAATTACAATGATGAATCACAGCTCTGTGTCTGCACAGTGAAGAATCTTAAAACCAATACAGAAAATCTAATTGCAATGTATGTAGTGTGACACCATTTAAATAGCTTAAAAACAAGCTAAACTGTACAATACTCGTATATTGTTTATCGATACATGAATATGTAGTAAAAGCATAAAATGTGTACAAGAATGATTAATACCAACTTCATGATTGTAGTTATTTCTGGAGAAAAAGAAAGAAGAATGAGATTGGGGAAAAAGGTACAGAGAAAGATTTTAGTTGTATCAGCAACGTTTTTGTTCTCTAAAAAAATATGAAGGAAATGTGGCAAACTGTTAAGATTTAATTTGCTACAGATAGTGCTGTATATACTAAGTATTCATTATGCCTTTTATATATTTCTATGAGAAATGTACCATAATAAAAATAATTTTAAAAATTGATGCATCTCTAAGGGGTATTTGTATTTGTCATTTAGTAAATTTTTTTTTGACCTTCTAGGCACCAGCTGCTGAGACAGAGTACTCAACAGTAAACAAGATACAATTCCAGTTTTTAACAGTGATTCTCAAACTTTATTGTGCATCAGAACCACCTGGAGGAATTCTTAGAACACAGATTGTTGGGCCCACCCTGGCGTTTCTAATTCAGTAGGTCTTGGACGGGGTCTGAGAATTTGCATTTCCCAGGTGATGCTGAAGTTCCTGGTTCGGGCACTGCACTTCTTCCTAAGTCTTTTAACTCTACTGTGGACGGACAATCTTTATTCCTGCTGTAAGAATTCTAACAATTCTTGATGGGAGAACCATTTTCTTCATGGCATGCTTGGCCAAGGCTGTGAAAGCACACTTAACGCTGCCTACCCTGAGCCACCAGAAACACATCTTCCTGGCTTCTCAAGAAATTTAACTTCATCCTTTTACCCCTTCCTGCTTGTGGTTGTGTATATTTCACTTTATTATATTAAAATTTTAGCTCTCTTGGGGAAAACACACATCCTGTTCAGTGTATACCCTATATAAAATGTTAACAGTAGTTATTCTTGCATTGTGAAATTATGAGTAATTTAAAAATCTTTTTGCTTGTCTACATTATGTTTCCATAACAAACATTCCCATATGAACAAGTATTAGTAATACAGTAGGGATATTACAGTAAAATAAATACATATCAAGTTGTGCTATGCTCTGCGATGAGGACGGAGATGCTAAGAAGTAATACAAATATGTACTTGCCTTTAAGAGGTTAGTGATCTTATAAGAGAGAACATACATTGGGAAAATATTTGCTAATAAGACAAGATATTTAGGAAACTGTTCATTAAGACATAAATGTACAGTTGACAAGTACTTTAGAAGGAAAAAATGACTGGGCTGAATGGCCCTGGATGGGGCACACAGGCCCAGCCTTGGATGATAAGCCAGGTTGGCATCTGCCAGTGCCAGGAAAAGGGTGAGAGAGGAAGCGGGCGCCTCTGCAAACCCCCCTGGTGCATCGCATAACAGGTGTTCACTGAACAGTGTTGATTAAGCCAAGTGGAGCATTGAACAATTATTGAGTTTATAGAGAAACTTCACTTGGGCCCAGGGACACATTCAGCACATTTACATCCTTCTCAGACTGCAGGTACAAGATAGACAAACAGAAACCAGAATTAATTTCATTGTGGGTTTCTGACAAGTCAAGTATGGGAGGCAAGTCTGTCATTTTCTTCTTTTACATGATTTCTGCATTGATGACCTTATCCCCAAAATGCATCCACGAGTGTTTACAGAGAGACCCCGCTGGACTGCACATATTTCTTAGGTGTGTGCCCTACTTTTGCCCTTAAAATTGGGGAGCTGGTTCTCTGTGGATTATCCATCTTCTAGTTTCTCTGTTCAAAATTATACTTACCCTGAGAGAGCATCTTTTTACAACTTCATGTTTGAATTGTTAATATTTTTCTCTGTTATAAAAGTACTGTGGGCCCTGGCTCGGTGAATTGTCAGCCCACAAAGCAAAAGGTCACCGGTTTGATTCCTCATGAGGGCACCTGTCTGGGTTGCCTGCCAAGTCCCTGGGAGGGGGAGTAGTCCCTGGTTGGGGGTGTGCTAGCAGCAACTGATCGATCTATCTCTTGTGCATCAATGTTTCTCTCCCTTTTTTTCTCTGTCCCTTCCCCTCTCCCTAAGAATTAATAAATAAAATCTTTTAACAAAAACAAAAAAATAAAAGTACTGGGGAGAAAAAAAAAAAGCCTGGAAGCACAGGCACCATTAAAAAAATAATACTTTCATGCTATTGGATAATTTCTCTTTCTTTTAAAAAATACTGTTAAGCAGAGGTGAATATACAGTGAAAAATACTTCCATACTACTTAATTGAATAATTAATCTCCCCCTTCTTATCAGATTTGTTATTATTGTTAAGCACAGGTTGATACACTGTGAAGCTAATGAAGTTAAAGCTCCTTGACTCTCACTTCTAGAGTTCTTTCCAAAGTCCTATACCTAACTTTTGATTTGCAATGGTGTTTTCTTTTTTAAAAGAGGCTCCAGTTATATAAGATTTGGGCTCCACAAAACATGGATACTACACCACTGTTAAAAGCAGCTAAAGGAGTATTATGTGAGCAAATTGTTCCCATTGTTATTGCAGAAAGGACTCAGGCACCCAAGAACTTTAGGGCTATGGTTGCTATGCTTAGATGTAGAGCATCATTCTTTCCTTGGGTAAGACTTTGTGGACTTGGCAAAAGCAGCCAAGGAGCTGTGAATAACATTTAAGGCTGCCTCGCTTTCTCTCTTACCAACTGCTCTGTCTTGAGGGACAGGGTGTGAAGGAGAAAAATGGTCCAGTAAGTACAATTCATTTTCAGCAGCTCATGAGCGTTATTTCCTGCCTCTTTCAACAGCAATCCAGAACTGAGCAAATGACGTAACATAGGAGAGCTGTGCCTCAGGTGCTCTCTGCGACGAGCCTTGGAAATTTCAGTTCCAACACCTCGAGAAAAGGGGCCTTGAAGTAATCAGGGAAATGGGGTATTTTACTACATTTGGGCTACATTTTACACTCTTCTGAGTAAAATATCCTAGTTCTTCCTGTCTGCCTTTCAGATCCCATCAGTCCCTCAGTATAAGCTCAGAGCCTTCCTCCTATACATGCCTTCGCCGGTCTTTTCAGTCCAGAGTGAAATCCTCCTTCCCCAAACATGGCTCTTAAGATATGTACCATTCTTGAAGCTGTTAGAAGTTTAGATTCCAAGTCCTATATAACATGTGATCTTGAATTAGTGATAACTTTTATGAGCCTCGAGTCCCCCAATAATCATTCCTTTTTCCACTCTAATATGTATTAATTTTATAATTAAAATATTTTCTGATGGAAATAATAATTCCTACTGATGTCACAGAGTTGGCATGAAGCTTAACTAAGACAATGTATGTAAACATCTTTTGTGAACTGTTAAATGCTACACAAATATAAGGTACAGGCAGAGATGATATTCCAAATATTTAATGACTGCTAGGCACTGGCTTTGACCAATCAGAATAGTACTTAACCACAGTTCTGGAATTGGGTCCAGTCAATTTCCGACTGGGCCAGGCATTCGCTGTTTAGTTGCTGGATTAAAGGAAGGTGTGGGGTTTCCTGAAGAAGCAGCTGAGGTAAGGGGGACCTGGTGGAGAGAGACTGAGGGATTAGAGACTCAGATATCAAAAATATTTTAACAAGTATTTTAACATGCATATCAGTACAATCTACTATGGTTTAAAAAAGCAATACTCTTATTCATTTGCTAAAAAGCAACAGAGTTCAAAATGAACTTTTGTGTACATATTCAGTGTATGTTTTTTTTTAAAAAGCATGCCCAATCATCTTTTTATTGCACTGGTTTGTAGTGATTTTACAGAACTCAGTTAAACTTGAAAAGCCTATTAACAAATCCTAATTTTTGAGACCTCCCGTTTTCATGCTTAGAAATGTCCAAGATACAATCCAACATTGATCAGCAGACAAAGAACCTGGAAAATCTCAAGTAATAAAGGAAAAGATAATCAACAAACACCAACTCCAAGAAGACACAAATGTAATTATGAGACAAAGACTTTTAAACAGTTATTATAACCATGCTCAAAGAAGCGCCAATGAACACCTTTGAAATAAATGGAAATATAGAAAGTCTCAGTGAATAAAGAGAAGATGCAAAGAATTGAATGGAAAAAAATTTTAAAGGCAAATATAACAACTAAAATAAAAAATTCACTGGATGAGTTCAGTAGTAGAATGGAGATGACAGAGAAAAAACTGTGAACTTAAAGACAGATCAACAGAAATGATTCAGTTTTAACAATAGAGAGAAGAAAAGATAGGAAAAATGAACACACACTCAGGGACTCATGAAACCACACTGGGAGTTCTAACATACACTTTGTCAGATATTTAGATAATCCAAAAGAAATAAGGAAAGGAAAAACACAGGGAAAAAACCCAGAAAGCAATAGTGAAAAGGTAAACATAAGTCCAAATATACCATAAATTACATGGAATGCAAATAGTCAAACACATCAGTTAAAAGACAAGAACTGTCAGAATTGTTTTCTTTAAAAAATAATCCAAAGATATGCTGTCTATAAGAAACCAAGTTTAATTATAATAGCAGAAGTAACAAATAGAAGAATTTAAAAAGATATACTATGCAAAAGGTAAGCAAAAGAAAGCTGGAATGGTTACATTAACATCAGACAAAATAGACTTCAAAGCAAAAAAAAATTAACAAGCACAAGGAGGAACATTACATAATTCATCAAGACATAATAATCTTAATGTATATGCACCAAACCACTGAGCTTCCAGATATGTGAAGCAAAGACATAGAAAATTCACAGCTGTAGTTGGAAATTTTAATACTCCTCTCTCATTAATAAATGGAACAGCCAGACAGAAAATCAGCAAGGATATAGAAGAGTTGAACAACACTATCAAACAACTGAGTTACATCTAGCCATTTGTAAAATAGCTCATGCAATAACAGCAGAATGCACATTCTTTTCAAATACACATGGAACCTCCATCAATATGGACCACATCCGGGGCAATAGAACACACTTCAACAAACTTAAAGGAATTGAAATAATATAAAGTATGTTCTCTGATCATAGTGGAATTGAACTAGAAATCAAGCAAAAAGATAACTGGTAAATCTCCATACCCTTGGAAATTAAATACACACTTAGATAACCTAGAGTCCCAATGGATATTTAAAAATATTTTTGACTGAACAAAAATGAAAACACAAAACATATGTGAAAACAGTGCATAAAAGGAAATTTATAGTGTTAAAATGCTTATATTTTAAAAGAAGAAAGATCTCAAATCAACAAACAAAGCTTTCATCTTAAGAGACTAAGGAGAACAAAATAAACCCAATAAGCAGAAAGAAAGAAATAATAAAAAGCAGAATTCAATGACACTGAAAACAGAAAAACAGTGGAGAAAATAAATGAAATCCAATAGCTGGTTTTATGAATAGATCAATGAAATTAATAAACTCTAGCCATACTGACAAAAAAAGAGAAAAGACACAAATTGCCAATATCAGTAATGGAGGAGGGACTATAACTACAGATCCCACAGTTATTAAAACAACGCTGTTAACAACTCTACATACATAAATTCAATAAGTCAGATAAAATGAATCAATTCCTTAAAAGTTACAAACTTCTAAAACTCACCCAAGAAGAAATAGCTAACATACATATTAAAGAAATTAAATGCAAAGGTAAAAACTTCAAAAAATAAAAAACCCAAATAACTCCAGGCCCAGAGATTTTCTTTGGTGAGTTCTATCAAACTTTTAAAGAACAAGTAGCACCAATTCTACACAATATCTTCCAAAAATTATAAGAAAATGGAACACTTCCCTATTATTTATTTTATGAGGCCATTGATACAAAAATTAAGCTGAGAGTACAAAAAGAAAACTGTAGACCAATATCCCTCATAACTTATATACAGAAATCCTTATCAGAAATTAAGAAATTGAATCCAGCAATATCTAAAAAGAATAATATTCCACAGCCAAGTAGGGTTTGTCTTAGCAATGCAAGGCTGGTTTCAAATTCAAGAATCAGTCAATGTAATTCACCATTCTAAAAAAACTAAAGAGGAAAAATAACAAGAGCATATCAAACAATGCAAAAAAAAAAAAAGCATTTGAAAACATGCATCCATTCATGATGAAAAAAAAACCAACTTTCAGCAATCTAGAAACAGATGGAATTTTCTTAATTTGATAAAGGACATTTACAAAATACTGATAGTTAATATCATGCTTAATACTGAAAGACTAAATGCTTTCCCTTAAGATCAGGAACAAACCAAGGAGGTCCTCTCTCATCATACCTATTCAGTATAGCACAGGAAATCCTAGTCAGAACAATAAGGCAGAGAAAGAAAGTAAAACACATACAGACTAGAAAGAAAGAACATTTTGCCTATTTGCAGGTGACATGGTTTTCTATATTAAAAAATCCCAAGGAATCTACAAAAAACATGTCTTAAATTAAAGAGTTTAGCACAACCACAGAATATAAGGTCAACTCACAAAAGAATGCATCATATTTCTATATATTTAAACAATTTGGAAACAAAAATTAAGAAAGATATTATTTAAAATTTTAACAATACCTCAGTAAATTGAATAATAAATAAATAAACATTAAATCTTTGTTTTAAAAAATAGAAATACTTTGGTACGAACCTAAAAATACTCGTGTAGGCAATGTATGCTGATAACTATAAATACACTTGAAGAAAGACATCAAAGGACATAAATAAATGGAGAGACATACCGTGTTCATGGGTTGTAAGGCTCCATTTAGTTAGACACGTCAATTTCCTTCAAATAAATTTACAAATTTAATGTAATTCCAATAGGATTTTTGCTGATATAGACAAACCAATTCTAAAATTTATTTGGAAAGACAAAGGGAACAGAATAGCCTAAACAGTTTTGAAAAAGGAGGAATCTGTCTAACCAATTTCAAGACTTACTATAAAGCAGCATTAATCAAGACCATATAGTATTGGTAGAGGACTGAAAAACTCTCAAGACGAATAAGAGGAACACAGACAGCCCAATAAAAAATGAGGAAAACATTTTGTTAAAACAAAGATACTTATCATGATAGGGAAAATTGACCAATGATTTTTGTTTGTTTATTTCCAATGCTTTTTAAAAGTATAGTGCTTCCTGGGTATATTACTGTAAATGAGAACATACGTAATTTAGCTTTAAATTTTAATTCTGTTTAATATTATGGGGAAGGTATAAGATAAGCATTTTATTTACTGCAGTTTAATTCAAGTGATCAGCTCTTCCAGAAAACTTTCTTTCACCCTTAAGTCTGATTTCAGTGTTCCTCTGCTGTGCTGTGCCAGGTTCCTCTGTGCATGTCTTTATCATAGCACCTTCCTTATCTCACAGTGTTAACCTGTCTGTGTCTTAAGGATCGTATTTGTTTTATTCCTAAACTCTGGCATAGTTGCTGTCACATAGTGACCACTCAGTGTGTTTGTTAAATAATTGAAGACTTACAAGTCTTTAAGTTAAAATTATTGATAAAATAATTACATGGCAACAAAAAACAATAAATGTGGTGGTTTTAGAATGGTGTCTGACATGTACTCAATAAATGTTAGTTCATTCTTTCAACAAATAGTTAGACTATGTGAAGCACTACTATAGGTGATTGGGTATTTTAAGTTGCAAGCATTTTAGGTTTTAGTTGTTAAAGTAATTAATGGTACAGACGAAAATCTCTGCCCTTATGGGACTTACATTTTTAT
Source organism: Pteronotus mesoamericanus (assembly GCF_021234165.1). Taxonomy (NCBI): domain Eukaryota; kingdom Metazoa; phylum Chordata; class Mammalia; order Chiroptera; family Mormoopidae; genus Pteronotus; species Pteronotus mesoamericanus. The sequence continues at coordinate 12,121,227 of NW_026555085.1, read as the reverse complement.
AGGGGAGACAGACAATAAGTAAAATAAATAGATGAAATAAGTAAGTGGTTTTTTTAAAAGAGGGAAAAAACACTTAAATGTCTAGACACTTCACCAAAGTATGCACGCAGAAAATAAACACATAAATAGAAGCTCTACATCATTAGCCATTAGGAAAACGAATTAAAACCATGATGAGATACTATTGTACATCAGTTAAAGTGAAAAAATAAAAAAGGAGGCATAACAGTACCTACTGATGACACCACTGGAACTGTCTCATTCATTGCTGGTGGAAATATAAAACAGTCCTAAGGAAAACAGTTTGCTCATTTCTCATAAAGTTAAACACATACTTACCTTATGACCCAGCCATCCCCCTGCTAAGTATTCATTTTAGAGAGCAAATCTTATGATCATCCAAAAACCTGCACAAAAATGCTTGTATCAGCTTTATTTGTAATCATCATCAAACCCTGGAGACGACCTGAATGTCCTTCAATGGGTGAATAAATAAAATGGCTACATTACTACTACTTAGTATTAAAATACTGTTTAGCAATAAATACTCTTGCTAGTATAATATGAATAATACTTAGCAATAAAAAGAAATGAACTATTACTATACGCAACAACATGAATCTGTCTCAAAGCCACTGTGTGGAGTGAAAGAAGCATCTCAAAGGATTATATACTGTATGATTCCATTTAGATGACATTCCGGAAAAAGGGAAAATAAAGGAGTGATAGGGAACAGACTAGTGGTTGCTAGGCGTTAGGGAGAATGTGACTATAAAGGGACAGCGCAAGAGATTTCGGGGTGGGGAAAAGAACTGCCTGTATCTTGTTTGTGATAATGTTTACGCATAGGACTACACACACAGACACACAACGTCAATTTTATTATATATTAATTTTAAAAAGAAAGAAAAGAAAGCCTACACCTAGGAAGGGCCTCTGAAAGATACAGTTTGCCAAAGTTTTGTGTTCCTTACTCAATTTCAAAGTAGAAAACAAATATTCTTAATTCAAATAAATAGATTTTTAAAAAATCAAGAAAAAACAAACTCAAAACATACTTTCTAAATATAGGCTCAGTAACACAGTGCCAGAGTTGATTTATCAGGTAAATATTATTCTACATAACTATACAATCATACCTCAAATGATTACAGCAACAGGCTAACTCAAAAAACTAGGTCGGGTGCTTTCTGATATGAAATTGTTACCATTCAGAGTCCTGCTGTGTTGTTTTTTTTCATTGACAATTTAATTTTTTAATTTCAGGCTGAGTCGATTGATAAGCACTGTAGGGCTATTTTTGTAAAAAAAAACCAAAAAAATACTTGTGAAAGGGTTCACATGGTGTATAAGTGATCTGTATTTTCTTTTTGCCTGCATTAATTTTATAACCTAATAATCAAATAAATTATAATAACTCAAGTCAATTGCTAACTAGAATATCATTCACACAAAAATTTTTTTGGACTGTGTTTTATTTTGTAGGAAAGAATGGGCTAGGTTACTCTAGGTGTGAAACAAGTAATTGTAAGTATGATTGTAAATGAGTACATCTGAAAGGATTCCAAACAGTGAGTTCCCTTAAGAAAGATTAAGTATAAAAAATTTGGCAGTTCCTCAAAAAGTTAAATATAGAATCATTATATGACCCAACAATTCCACTCCTGTGTGTATATAACCAAAAGACCTGAAAACACGTGTTCAAATAAGTACACATAAATCCATGTCCACAGCAGCATTATTCTCAATTACCAAAAGGTCGAACAACCCAAATATCCATCATCTGATGAATTGATAAAGAAAATATTGTATATCCATTCAATGGAATATTATCCAGTCATAAAAAAGAATGAAGTACTGACATATGCTACAGTATGGATGAACCTCAAAAACATTATGTTAGCCCTGGACGGGTAGCTTAGTTTGTTAGAGCATCATCCTAATACACCAAGGATTCAGGTTCGACCCCTGGTCAGGGCACATAAAGAAATCAACCAATGATATATAAGTAAGTGGAACAACAAATCAATCTCTCTTTCTCTCTCCCTCTCTCTCTCTAAAACCAATAAATAAAATTTTTAAAAGACGTTGTTTCTTTAACAAAGCAACAACAAAACATCATGCTAAGTGAAAGAAGCCAGACAGAAAAGGTCACTTTTATTGTGTGATTTCATTTATATGAAATATCTGGAAGAGGTAAATCTAAAGTCAGAAGACAGATCAGTGGTTTCCAGGGGTTTGGGGCAGGGGAGAATGGGGAGTTACCGCTCAATGGGTATGGGTTTCCCTTTAGGGTGATAAAAATGTTTTGGAGCTAAAAAGAGGTAATGGCTATACAACATTGTGAATGTATTAAATGTCACTGAATTTTACACTTTAAAATGATTAATTTTGATTTCTGGGCAAGATGAAGGCATAGGGAGATATGCTTTGCCTCCTTGCAGAGCAATAAGAAGGATCACAATTAACCTCAACACAAAAAATCCCCAGAACTGCCAGAAAATTGAACTGTATGGAAGTCCAACAAGCAAAGACTTAAAGGACCCATATTCATCCAGACAGGTAGGAGGGGTGGAGACTGGGAGCCAGGGTGGAGAGGACATGGTATGATGGTGGCAATGCAGTGGTGACAAGGCAGCAGTGGTGGCTGGATAAACGTATGGTCCCACATTCATGTGTGGCAAACAAAAATCAGGAGGGATACCTTGGGAGCAAGTGATCCCAGCCCTAAGCCAGACCAAGCAGTCCAGGGTTCCAGTGTCAGGAAATAAAGCCTCATGACTTCTGGCTGTAAAAAGCAGTGGGGTTGGGGTGGCAGAAGGAATTGCCAGTCTCTTGGGAGGGCTCGTTTAAAGGGCCGACTGGGTTCTAGAATGTATGTTAACCCATCTGCTCAGGGTACCACCACCAGGGCAGCAGCTAGAGGGATGCGAGTCACATATGGGAAGGGGGTGAAGTGACTGGAAACAGGGCGAGTGCTGAGCAAGCCTCCGGTAACCAGGCAGCAGCACTGTCCCCTCTCCAACCCCTCCCCCACAAACAGAGCCACAGAGCGGTGAAGTGGGTTGCCCCACCCTGGGGAATACCTAAGGCTCTGCCCCTTACAACTTAACAGGTGTGCTAAGACAAGGAGTCAAAGCAGTTCTACCTCATACACAGAAACAAAGGCAGGGAGGCTGCCGAATCAAGGAGACAAAGAAATATGGCCCAAATGAAAGAACAGAACAAACCCCCAGAAAACAAACCTAAGTAAAATGAAGAGAGCCAACCTATCAGATGCAGCATTCAAAACACTGGTGATAAGGCTGCTCAGAGAACTCACGCTGAATAGCAAAAGTGTGAGGGAAGAAATGAAGGCTATACTAAGTGAAATAAAGAAAAATCCACAGGGAATGAACAGTGAAGGGAAGGAAGCCAGGGTTCAAATCAATGATTTGGAACATAAGAATGAAAAAGCATTCAACCAGAACAGCAAGAAAAAAAATAATTAAAAAATAAAACAACAACAAGGAGAGAATAAGAAGACTCTGGGACATCTCTAAAAGTGCCAACATCCAAATCATAGGGATCCAGAAGGAGAAGAGGAATAGCAAAAAATTAATAACTTATTTGAAAAAATAATGAAAGAAAATTCCCCTAATTTGGCAAAGGAAATAGACATACAAGTCCAGGAAGCACAGAAAGTCCTAAATAAGTTGGACCCAAAGAGTACCACACCAAGACACATCATGATTAAAGTGCCAAAGTCTAAAGATAATCTTAAAAGCAGCAAGAGAAAAGCAGAGAGTTACCTATAAAAGAGTTCCCATAAGACTATGAATTGATTTCTCAAAAACAAAAACAAAACTTTGCAGGCAAGAAGGGGCTGGCAAGAAGTATTCGAAGTGATGAAAAGCAAGGACCTACAACCAAGGTTACTCTATCCAGCAAAGATATCATTTAGAATGGAAGGGCAGATTAACTGCTCCCCAGACAAAGTAAAGTTAAAGGACTTCATCATCATCAAGCCCTTATTATATGTAATGTTAAAGGGACTTATCTAAGAAAAAGAAGATCAAAACTAGGAACATTAAAATGACAACAAACTCACAACTATCAACAACTAAATCTAAAAAACAAAAGCAAGAACAAAAACAAACTAAGCAAACAACTAGAACAGTAACCGAATCACAGAAATGGAGATCATATGGAGGGTTATCAGAGGGGAGGGGGAATGTGAAGAATGGGGAAAAAGGTATAGGGAATAAGAACCATAATTGGTAGGTACAAAATAGGCAGGGGGAGGTTAAAAATAGTATAGGAAATGGAGAAGCCAAAGAACTTATATGTACAAACAATGGACAGAATTAGGGTGGGGAGTGGGGGGGAACGTTGGAGGGGGAGTGCAGGGCAGAGGGGGTAAAGGGGAGGAAAAAAGGGGACAACTGTAATAGCATAATCAATAAAATATACTTTAAAAAAAAGAAAAAATGGCAGAGGAAATGGAGAAGCCAAAGAACTTACAGGCATGACCCATGGATGTGGAGTAAGGAGGAGAATGCTAGACGGAAGCGGGCTCCCGAGCGGAGGGGACAAAGTGAGAAAAATTGGGACAACTGTAATAGCATGGTCGATAACATATACTCAAAAAATAAATAAAATAAAATGATTAATTTTTTGTTATGTGACTTTTACAGATAAAGTGTGTCCCTGCACTCTTGTTCACATTTGTAGCAGATTTTTTCAAGGAAATGATGAAGCATTAATTTAGTTTAGCCCATATCTGAGTGGAATGCAAATTAATCAGTGATAAGTACATTTTAAAAGTGATCTGAATACAGTAGCCACCGGTTACCAAAGAGGGACATTCCAAGACCCCCAGCGAATGTCTGAAACCGCAGATAGAAGCAGACACTATATACACTGTTTTTTTATATATGCCTATGACAAAGTTTAATTTATAAATTCAGTGCAATAAGAGAGTAACAACAATAACTAATAACAAAGTAGAACAATTACAATATACTGTAAAAAAAGTGATGTGACTGTGATATTATTAAGATAAGAATTACTTGAAGAAAGAAAGTAAACAGAAAAGAAGAAATAAAAAGATGAATTACTTGAACACAAGAACTTCAGTACCATGACCATTAACCTGATAACCCAGGCGGTTACTAAGTGACAGAGGGGTGGGCGGCATCTACAGTGTGGATGCTCTGGACAAATGGGTGAGTCATAGCCTCAGTGGAATGAAGCAGGATGGCACAAAATATCATCACACAACTCAGAACAGCACACAAGTTAAAACATGAAGTGCTTATTTCTGGAACTTTCCATTTAATATTTTTGGACCTCGGTTGACCACAGGCAACTCAACAAGACCACTGAAAGTAAAAATGTGGATAAAGGAGGACTACTACTCTCATCTAAAGTGTTCAGATGGAATTGAGAAACTGGAATGGTTACAAATCATCACAGGAAATGCCCTTTGTCAGAGCTTTCCAATGCTCCTACAAATATTTAATTATACCAAAGTCCTCTTTTGGAGTATATTCTATTTAGCTGCTATTGCCCTAGTGGCCCTTGCAGTTCTTGGGATGTTGTGCGTGTAACACATGCTTTTTGTTGTGATCTTGGCCTAAGAGTGAGAGGAAAAGTAAAGGTGAAGAGGAATGGGGTATTGTGTGCAAAATTTGACTTTGGGACCTGGATGTTTCTAAAATTTTGAAATCTGAGGCTTCTCTCCACTAACAATGGCTCTTTCAAATACCCAAGCATCTTTTCATGGGAATTTTTAGATCATCTTGTTCTTTCTTTGAAAATATATAAAACCTGTGCATGATGCATATCAAATGGTCATCCTTTAAAAATCATCATGGCCCTGACTGCTGTTGCTCAGTGGATTGAGGATCGTTCTGCAAACGGAAGGTCATGGGTTCGATTCCAGGTCAGGGTGCATGCCTGTGTTGCAGGCCCCAGTTGGGGTGAGCTAGAGGCAAAACCTATCGATGTTTCTCCTGCACATCCATGTTGCATTTCCCTCGTTTTCTCCCTCCCTTTCCCTCTCTCTGTAAATGAATAAATAAAATCTTTAAAAAGAAAAAGCAAAACAAAAGGAATCATCATGAAGTTCTTTCCTGAAGTACACTATTTGTGATATTTTCATACTATTTATTCTGAATCCTGACCCTGAAAATTTCAAGTAAAAGTCCTGAGCTCAGTATTCTCTGCTCTTTCCAGACTCACTCTTACCTTTTCTCACTGTACCCTCTGTCCTGGAAGGCTGATTTCCACTGATTTCATCAATGGGCTCCCAGACCCTCTGGCTTCCTATTTAGTTCATCTGTGGGAGGCACATGCAGGTCAGGGGCAGGGGCAGGGGCAGGGGCCGGGGCAGAGGCAGGGAGAAGTTAGCGTATTTATCACCCGCCTCCCTCTCTACATGCTGTGGGTTTACTATGGCTGTGTTCTTCTACAGAAGGCCACCACTTCTGTTGTGTGACCTTCTCACAGCTAGCTATAGCCATAGACACAACTTCAGCAACAGCTCTCTCTCCATTCCAGACATTTCTCTTCCTTGCCCTTTCTGACTTCGGGGTGAAGGGCCCACGCTGCTTTTGGTCTTTTGCTGCTATACCATCTCTTATATAGTATATAACATGGAACACAGGACTGTTGACATAATTTGTGGGGCTCAGTGAAAAATGAAAATGCAGTAACTTTTGTTCAAAAATTACTAAGAATTTCAAGACGGCAATCACAGGCATTAAAGAAAATGCAGGACCTTTCTAAGTGTGGGATGCTGTATGATGGCATAGGTTGCATGCACATCCATGAAGCCCACCCTGCTCGCCGAAAATGCTCCTCGGTTACCTATTGAGTGTACCACCTGTTTCCTGCCAGAATCCTTTCTAATATACAGTCTCGTGGGTTCAACTTCCCACTTGAAAAAAAAAAAATTGTGGTTCCATTAGGAGTTCTAGAAAAGTACTCGTCTACACTTACATTTAAACATTGTGCAATTGAAAACTTAAAAGACTTGCATCTGCAGTAGGAAATTCACTTAATCTCTCTTTTCCTTGCCCTCACAGCTAATGAAGCCACTCATTTGGGAGCCATTGCGGGTTACCACAGCCCTTGGGCACCAGCTACCATGTATTAATTCTATAGCTGAAATGCGTGAGTTCCAAGCATAACTTCTGGGCAGGTGCAGGAAGTTTTAGCAGTGATTTCAACCAGTCAGTTGCCTTTTATTTTTTGTATAGGTTACAGGATCTACTACATAGTTATATTTCCAGGAGAACTTTTAACTGAGCACCTTCTCAAAGCCTAGAACTTATTTTCTCTCTCTCTGGCTAGAAACTTTGCCTGAGATAGTGATCACTTAGTATTACTAAACAAACACCAGTTAGACCTCTTGTCTTGAGTAAGGCCTGGTCTCTCAACACCACCCTCAACAGACTTAGGAGATGGGGTGACTACCCAAAATGATGCCTACTGGTTTTAAAAGGGGAGTCCCATAAGCCCTTCTGTGTCACTATGTTTTACTTGCATTGCTTTGGTTGTTACTGATTCAAGGATGGCAAAGAAATTCGAGTTTGAGAAACACCCCGCAACCATATTGTTTCATTGCCTGAACTTGTCATAGATTCATTTGCTCTTGATCACCAAGCCTTCAACAACTGCATTAGGCACATATTACTCATTCCTAAAGCACACACTTGATTTGTTCCATCCTCACGGTCCCTGTTGCCGCTCAGAGCCTTCACTTGTAGCCTTGGAGGAGGCAGGAAGCGCAAGTGGTATTTTCGTTCCCCCTCCAAGTCTCCAGCTTTTAAAAATTTCTCTTGAAGGGTCACTTTTAATATAAAGGGAAGTATTATACAGAAGTGTTCACTTCTTTGAAGAGTTTCCAAATATACTGTCTTATCTTTTCTCTGAAACATAAATTTTCTCTCAAAGATGACAAACTTTCATTTCAAATCAGGGTCATACATAAAAATAATTCCTGCTCTTTAAATCCAGATGATAGAACAATTACTCTTAGAACACAAGTGCTCCCTGGGCCTAAAACTTTTACTTGGTTATGAATTGGCTACATTTTCATTTCCATTTGACTCTGATCTGTTTTTGGGATAAGCAAATCACCATTGTGGCCTCAGAAATAATCCTTCTCTTGTGAAAGCCAGACTTCTTAGCACTTCTTAGACTTCCAGTCTGGAGAGCTGGAGGGTCCCGAAGAGGTGTTGCACCCAAAAGGCAAATGAGGATACTCAGAGCTACAGCTCTGGACTCTGTGGAGATACACATTTTTGGGGAAAATCTGCCCTCAATTTTAACTCGCCTGTCCCTTTCACCCAGCACTTCTGCCATTCACCTTCCTGTGCGTTGTCCTCTATGTGGTTGTACAGATCTTTAACAATCACCAGCCCACCTTGCGGTCTGCAGTGTTCAGTGTGTTCTCCTTCACTCACTGAGTTACCTGCCAGACACGGGTGCTGCCATGAACGTCTCGTTTAACAAAACTGCCATTTTGCATGCCTACTTATAAGCCAGTATTGTGTGTCAACAATTTACATTAAAATTTGATTAGTTTTTAATGACAATTTACAATAATTGAATAAATCTGAGTTAAAATTTTTAACGTTTTAGAATATTTTATTTTTAAATTATTTCAAATTTATTTGAAACATTTCAAGCAGTCAATAGAAGTAGGGAGAACAGTATATTGAACAACTTTTACAATTATCCATACTTTACTAATCTTGTTTTATTTATCTCATGGTTTTCTTGGGAGAGGGCTGGAGTATTTGAAAAATAAATCCTAGACATACTTTTGCCTCGAATTTCTCATTATGCATCTCTAACAGATAAGAACTGAAGAGAAAAACATAATCCTAATGCCGTTACCACATCTAATGAAATTAATAATTTTTTTAAAAGATTTTATTATTTTTAGAGAGAGGGGAAAGGAGGGAGAAAGAGATGTGTGAGACAAACATCTATCAGTTGCCTCTTGCACGCCCCCAACTGGGGACCTGGCCCACAACCCAGGCATGTGCCCTGATGGGGAATCATACCGGCAACCTTTCAGTTCGCAGGCTGGTGCTCAATCCACTGAGCCATACCAGCAAGGGCCAAAATTAATGATTTCTTAAAAAAAAAATTTTTTTTTATCCTCACCATTGATGTGAGAAACTTCAATTGGTTGCTTCTCCCATGCACTCCGAGCAGGGATTGACCCCACAATCTAGGTATGTGTCTCATAGGGAATTGAACTTGCCGCCTTTTGGTGTACGGGATGATGTTCCAACCAACCAAGCCACACTGGTCAGGGCAAAATTAATCATTTTTAACAAAATAATTTCTTAACATGTATATCAAGTCTACATTTTATTTCCCAATGTCTTTTTAGCATTGGTTTATTTGAATTAGAGCAATACAACATCTAAACATTGCATTTGATTTCCTAGGCATTTGAAAAATCTTTATTTACATGCATTTGACCTTTACATCAAGCCAACGAAAAACGTAGGGTCCCAGTTCACAGGTGGGTGAACTGGAACTTGGAGGTTACAAAACTTCCCCAGGGTCTGATTCCTGGTCAGTGCCAGACTCAGAATCTGAATTCAGATCTGTCCAAGTTCAAAGACTCCATCTTACTCTTTCCTCTTCAGGTTCCCAGAATTTTTCCTGCGTTGCAGAGAGGCAAGAACGCTAGTGGTTAGGACAGGGTTTTGGGTTAGGTTGGCCTGGATTGAAATTGGAGCAAGTTACATAATCTCTCTGATACTACATTTACATCTGCATCTGTAAAATAAGAATACTGTAACGATGGTTTGGGATTGACTAAATAGGAGAATGCATATCTAGTACTTAGTACAGTGGTCGACACCTAGAAACCTCTAGATAAACTTTAGTGACTATTATTAGTGTAGAAGAGAAGAAAGAACAAGAAGCAGTGTTTGCTTTTGTCAGTAGCTCGGGAAAGTTGTTCATCCTTGTTCATACAACCTGTTTAGGATCGAGCCTGAAGGGTTAGAAAGGGTGGGATTAGTGTGATGATTTTGCATGGTTTGGAGAAGGGAACCCTGGACATAAAGTATTAAATAGGCACCCAAGGAGTTTCAGAGGCCTCAGATGGAAAACAGCTAAGCATGTCTTCTGAAGGCTAACTCTTGCCTCCACAGAAGGAAAACTGGTGGGTAGTAGACAGGGTGGGAGGGAGGCTTCTCAATGTTTATTTGAATTTGGAATCATGTGAATGCACTAAATCTATTCCAAAAAATGAATTGCATTAAAAAAAGCCTCTTTTACCATGGGGTACGTGCTGCAGATGGGAAGGTCAGGGCCTAGTCCTCGTCATCACCACCATCACCATCACCCGCTTACACTTTTGCAGCCCGAGGAGGGTTTTGGTCATACAAGGCAGGGCTTGCGCCAGAACTGGGACTGTTCCAGCTTGATTCGGATTCCAAAGATCCAAGGCAGTATTTTAACTATCTACCCTCTGACACTCATTTTAAGAGTTTACAACAAGCCGTCACATATTTGGGATTATTTACCCCTTGGATTGTTTTGAAGCATATGCACTGTTGAGGGTTGAATGTGTTGTCTAAATAATGTCTTTGTATGTATTGCCTGTGCATTTCCCAGGTTTTTAAAGCCATTTTTGATGCTTAAATCAGTTAAGACTCTGGGGACCTAATTTTCTAGGGTCCCTTGGAGGGGGCACATAACCCCACTCACAAATAATCAAGAACTTGCCTAGACACTGTTCTAAGGTCTTTACATATGACACTACACTGTAGATACTATTATACCGACTTTACAAAGAAACAGAATCAAGTGAGATGAAGTAACCTGCCCAAGGTCAGAGGCTGTACAGCTAACCATTAGCCGATACTACCTCTGTTGGCAGTGGGCCAATCATTTAGAGGTCCTTCGAAGGTGATACAAGCCTCCTTGACTGTGTAGCAGCCATACCTTGAGTACCAAATGTCAAATCCTTCACTGCAGTTTAGGGTTTAGGAGCAGGAAAGATCAGAGTGTGAATTTCCGCCTTGACCTCGGGCACTTTACTTACTCCCTCGCAGCTTCAGGTTCTTTATCTGTGCGAGGAAGGAACTTTAGATTAAAAGCTCTCTCCTCGCATTACGAGTGTGGGTGTGTGCTGGGGGTGGGCGGTGGAGGGGCTGAGGTTTCTGGGCGGTGCGCTTTTTCCAGGTCTCTTGAGGAAGCAGAGCGTTTTGAGGTTCTGTCCCGGCCAATTCCCTCTCAGGTCAGGCCCCCGGGCAGTGCTGGCGCTCCAACTTGGCTATTCTTCCTCCGCGAGCAAAAGGGCTGCCCCTGGGGCCAGTTCCGACCACTGCCGGGAGGTCTAGGGTGGGTTCCCCCCCCCCCCCCTCTGAGGGAGTTAGAGATGACTGTATCCTCAGGAAGGCTTCTGGGAGGTAGTGACAGTTGCGTCGAGTCTAGAAGGTACAGCAGGAGTTAGTACAATAAAAAGAGGTGGAGGGGGAAGGGTTAGCGTCCCCCACCCCACCCCCAGCCACAGAACAAAGAAGCACGACCGGCTTACAGTAAAGGAGGAGGAGCTGTGAGAGTGGAGAGGTCTGTAGAGGCGAAATCACACCGGGGCTTCAGGGTTTGGCTTTATTATAAGAGCAACTGGGAGGGGTTTGGAGGAATGTAGTCAGGAGTTTAGAAAGACTCCGTAGCCGCTCTGGAAGAATGGGTCGCAGGGGTCCAGGCGGCTATCGCAGAAAGCAGTTCGGTTAGAGGACCGGCGACTGAATAAAGGGGGGCGGGGACCGAGCATCTGAGACTTTTCTCGGTCCTCGCGACACAGTGCACCGTCCCTAGACTTTCTTTGCTTATATGGAAAGGCCCCAAAGGGGGCTGGGCGCCTGCCAAACTCTCAATCAACAAAATAGCCCAGAGCCCTCTCCTGTTTCGAGGACTTTCTGGTCCAGGTGTCCCAGAATTGGTAGGGTTATGCAGAAAACTCATCGCTGCTGAAGATGGAGAACCGTTACCCCTCAGAATACACAAAAACCTCCGCCGCTTTTGGCAGCAGCCTCCTCTGCCCATGACCTCATGCTCTAAGCTCCAAAATAGCCTTCCCCCGCCCTGTCCACACCCAGCGCCGAGTGGGGGTAGGGTGGGGGACAGTGGTGAAGATCTGGGTGGCGGCAGCACCTTATTTATCCTGCGTGACATTTGGTGGGAAGGACGCAACGACATCCCCTTACTGCAGAAAGCATGGTTTAACTTTCCCGTGAGCAAAAGAGACTCTGTTGTGCGCCCTCGATGAGACGGATGCCTCGAACCGTCTCGAGTAGTCTGTAGAGCCGAACCACCTTCGGTTCACGTTTCTTCGGACCAAGAGAGACGCCTGGAAATGCTGGGGGTCCCGGGCTAGACCAACTGGCGGCCGCGCCTTCGCGGGACCTGGGGGCTGCCCTGCTCTCGCCCTCCTGGCGCCGCCGAGGTTTGAACCCAGAGCTCGCCTTTCAGCCCGCGCCCTGCCCCCTGCTCGCAGCTGCTCTCGGTTTGGGTGCAGCGGTTTCCCCCGCAGAGGAGGAGGAGCATGCAGAGCGGGGAGCGACTCCCGGCTCGGGTTTCTACACCAATGCCGAGCAGCCCCGGGCGGCCTCCAGCGGCCGTCCCTCCTCCCCGGCACCACGTTCCACAGTCATGGCGCGCGAGGAGGGGCGAGCGCGCTCTGCGACAGCACCGGCTCGCCCCCTCCCCTCCGCTGCCCAGCCCGGCCCCTCTCCTAGGCAACCTCCCTCCTCCGCCTGCAGCGCCGCCGAGGTGGAGACCCCTCCCCTGAGAGCTGCATTTCCAGAGCCGCCTGCGGCACCCGCTCCCCGCCCCCATCTGGGCGGAGGGATGGAGCCGCGCGCTGCGCGAACCTCCAGCCCCTTCCCCGGAGTCCCGGCCTCTCCCCGTGCCCCACCAATGCCGGGGTGCAGGGAAGGTTGGGGGAAGGTGCAGACCGTCTTACCCCAGCCTACCTAGACTTCGGCATCTTTGCAACCGCTTTAACAAATAAACCTCAAACCCAAGTTGTTAGATTGCAAAGCGCGTTACAATAACCGGGACGGCTACGCAGGAAGCACTCCTGCACTGGTCCGGGTCTAAGGCGGCAGCTTCCCGGCCACGCTGCCTTTTCCTGGGCCTCTATTTTCCGGCCAAGGCGCAGAGTCTGCCACACCTCGATTTGCTGACAGGTCCCACGCGGGGCCGCAACTCTGTCCGCGCCCCCCGCCCCATTCCCGTCCAGAGTCTCGCCAGCCTACAAAAGGTGCAATCTCACGCACATGCAGAGCAAACAAATAAGGTCGGCAGCGCAACGCCGGGAAGACTGCGAACAATGCGTCGGGCGGGCAGCGCCAGCCAAAGCGAGGGGCCCCGTGGGACATGGGGCGCGGGCGGGGGCCGCGGCGTAGCACCCGCCGGCCGAGGCGCTGGACACCTTACTTCCTGCTTCCCCGCCCGCCGCCAGACCGAGCTCTGCGGAGGGATATCTCTCCCCTCCTCTGTCCCCCTCTTTCCCTCCCCCCGCCCTCCCCTCTTTTTGCTTCTGCTCCCCCCCCCCACCCACTCTGCCTTTCTCTTTTAGCAAGAAAATTATTTGACAGTCGATTTGCTGACAGGGGAGGAATTTGCATCCTGGATTAAAAAAAAAAAAAGGCCGAGAGGAGCTTGGGAACGGTTGCTAGGGGTGGGTAAAGGGTGAAAAAGGGGGGGGGGCGTCGGGGAGCGGATAAGGAGGGTTAAGGGAGGGGCGAGGATGGGGAGCAATGGAAAAGGTAAGGCCAGGTTACCGCGGCTCGGCCCCGAGTGGGCTGCGGCCGGGGGAGGGGCGAGAGATACATATGTATTTCTGTCTTCTTAGCACACCCCCTTCCCTCTAAGCGATGGCTGAGAGGCGGTGCATGCAGATGGGGAGTAAGTTTCCTGAAGGGGAGGGTGGATGCACGCGCGCGGCCCCGCGCTGCAATTTCCACCGGGGAGGGAGAGTGGTTGGATGCGGAGAGTTTGGAGTTGCTTGTGGCGGAGGGCAGGAAGGGTAGCAGGGCCGGGAAGGGGGCTGGCGGGCGCTATATCTGGGAGTAAGTTTCCAGGATCGGGAGAGCCTGCACGCTTGCTCGCTAGTAAGTTTCTGACCGGGGAGGGCGCGTGGGGAGGAGGAGAGGGAGGGGTGCATGTATATAGAAGGGGGGAGGGGGGAGCAGATTTCCTGCGGGGAGGCTGAATGCATATGGAGAGTAGATTTCCTGAAGGGAGGGTGGAGGCTAGACGGACCAAGTAAGTTTCTTGCTAGGGTGGTGGCGGAGGTGGTGGGTTGGTGCTTTGGGAACCCGGAGCTTCCTACTGGGGTTGGGGGAGCACGCTGTTGGGTGGGGGTGGGGTGGGGGGCGAAGGGCCAGGTCCCCTGCTGGGGAGAGGGGCTTGCATCTGGGGAGTATGTTTCCTGGCGGAGCGATATTTGTTTACAGGCTGATGGCAGTACTGTAAGTGAGTAGCGCTTCGAGGAGGCGGCTCTGATATAAATTAATATTGAAATTACTCCATCAGCTCTGCTTGCCCCTCATCTCACCCCCCAAGCGGAGACTGGTCTTGTCGGATTGTCCATGCACTTGTTGCAGAAACAGCCAAGGTAGGCAAGAACCTTATTAAGTTTCATTTTAAAAAGAAAATTAGTTGGGGGATGCTTCGTGAGAAGATGCGGGGTGGGGGGAGGGGAAGGGACAAAGTGGGGGGGGGAATCGAGAAGGAAAAATATTCCCCCACTTCTTTATTTTCAGTATATAACTAGGGCCTTCTCTCTGCTTCCCTTCTTCTCTCTTCCCTCTCTGAGCTCCACGGCTTCCCAGCAAAGGGGGAGGGGGTGCGATGGGCGCTAAAATTGGCAGACCCCGCTTAAAGGGTGGTGGTGGGGTTTGCACTTGAAGGTTGCGATGTTATAAAGCCTTCATTCTTCCAGCCAAGAAACCGCAGGACCCTAGGGATGTGCCTTTTGGGGTTTTTGACATGATGCTTATGTGTCTGTATATGCGCCTGTGGGCTCTTTGGGGGCTGGGTACCCTCCAAGAAGTTAAAAGTGGCCACCCAGATGGGAGAAAATGTGAGGGGGTAAACCTTCCCCTCCAGTCCCAACTTCAGTTTGGAAGATTGGGAAGTTGCTGCTGGCGGTCTGAAGAAATAGATATTAGAAAACAACACAAAACCACCCATTCACTGGCTGAGGCCAAGAGCACCTGGCGGGCAGCCTCTGGTCAGCACTGGGCTGGAGCATGTGCGCTGCCATCCTTAGGTTAAAAGAAAATGACTCCTGGTTCCTTCGTGTGCTTTCAACTGGCCTGCTAGAGCCAGCTTTGTGGAAAACTCTTCCCAAACTAGACGCGGCTTTGGCAAGTGAACGTTAAGTGTTGAAGTCAGTTGCTAACATGGCCTGGGCTGTCTTGTGAGGTGCATGGAAGTGATGCTTAGGAATGACGATCCACGGGTGGCTGAAGAGTTCTTTCAAAAAATGCCTTCCGAAAGCCGACTGGGTGCACTTTCTTAGCAGGCCTTGGAGCAGAGCTTTAAGAAAGGAGTTTTCAGTTGTCCCAGTTGGTACCAACCTTCTGCATCATTAGCTGTTTCGAGAAAGCAGTCTGGTCACGGATGATGTGGTTTTGTGCCCGCTGGAAGGATTACAAGCAGAAGTACTCAGCGGTTAACTAGTTAACCAGCAGTCTTTGCTTCTCCCTGCCTGTTTTCCTGGTCCTCAGCCTGCTGGTTTCTGCAGATGGGTTGTAAGTTTTGGCTGTGAGGTACCTGGATTATGCTGAGAGTTTTAACTTTGCCAGGATAATTTTAGCAACCAAGGTTTAAACCTAGACATGTTTTAGTAGGGGCAGGGAGTAAACACTAGGCAGTGTGGTTAACTTAAGTTGATTAAGCTTTCTGCAGTCCTGTAGCCAGGCTCAATTCTAGTAGGGGAAAAAATGGGTTTAAAAATATTTCTCTACATATTACTGATGGACAGTGCTTTCTTTCTTTCCTTCCTGTCATCAGATTTCCAGATTGAGAATTTGGTATTTGGCAGCTTGAGAGTTGAGTTAGTTGGGAATTAAATATTATTGCGACTTATCAAATGTTCCTAACTAGGCATTGGTTAAACAAATTAGCTATTATTTTTTCCTGCTTAAAATCTGTGCCTGGTTGTTGAATATGCTGGGAAGATAAACAGAATCTTTATGTATGTTTATCCTAGGGTACTGGAATTATTGACATGCTTACCCTCGAAGCCAAGGGCAGTCATTCAGGTTTTTTTTCCCTTGTATTTATGAGATTTATTTTATTGTCTTGCGTTGGCCATTAATCAAGTCAGCAGCTTTTTTTTCTCTTCTTCTGGGATGTTCTTGTGGTAATAAAGGTTTGAAGGCCCATGAATCATAATTCATTCTTTTAAAAATATTGTGGCGATTGTCAGGATTTGATTTATAGGAATTGATACCGGGAGTGACACACCTCTGTGGGCCCCGCCCTTTTAGGCATGTCCATTTTTGCCAAAGATTTGTTGAGAAGCCAGCTTGACATCTCGAAAAAGAGCATTTCCCTTCTGCTTTATGGGCATGAGAAGATTAATTTTACAGGTTCCATAGTAAACATGAGTCTTTTCACAGCTTGGTAAGCAGGCTTCCACATAGCAGGCATGTGTTAATATCACATAGCATTTATGTGAGCTTGCTGTGAAAACAGTTGTTCTATGAACTGTGTGGAAAGTACTCAGTTTTGCTTCCTTTAACCTGCTTGGGCCTGTGGTTTTTGTTGAGGTAGGAGCATTAGTTATAAATGAGGGGACTGCTGCTTATATAATAAAATGTGTGGTTACAAAAACAAAGCTTATTTATAATATTCTTTTCATCATCCTGTGATGGCTGAGTTGGTCACAGTAATCAAAAGCATTGTTTTTTTGGGGAAGTTATAAGGATTCTCCGTAAAGCCGATTAATCAGCAAGTGTTAACATTGTTTTGCACTCAGTAGTTGGCTCAAGATTATAGTATTTGTAAAGTGACAGAGCCTTTGAGGTGATCTGATGGTTAAAGCAGGGGGAAAATGTCACTGAGGTGTGGGAGGGTACCAGTTTCTAGTATTTCTGGGTTTTGGATTTTTTTTTTTTTAATTAAAAAAAGCACGGTTTGATCCATGAGTTCCATCCATGTCTGAAATTCTGTGACTTGGTCTTGCGGAGAGAGGTCTCCAGAGGTCTTGACCGTGTCTTCCTGGGCCAACGGCCAAATTGCTTCATGGACTTGGGCAAGTTGATTAACTTCTGTTTTTGTCTTCTCACGGAGAGAGTGGATTTGTACCTTGGCATTCCAAAAAAGACTTTTGAGTGACCGGGTAATCTTGACCATCATCGCAAGGAAATACTTATGAAAGCCTGCCACTGTCTTGGAAAAAGAAAGTGCATGGTTGAAACCCAATTATATGTGCTAATAGAGAGTGGCACATAATCCCGGTCACCAAAAATAATTTCAGTTCATCTTGGAAGTTTCCCCTGCAGCCAGCTGGTTCACCTGTCTGATTATGCTTGGTCAAGTCTAAGGTTAATTGAGCAGTACCAGAAAGCCTAGTGTGGCTTTACTCATTTTCTGTGAAAAAATTCACATGTGGGTAATTGGAATTTGCTTGTCTATTTGCCATTGGGTTAATGGTAATGATATTGTATTACTGTCGCCTCTGGGATATATCATATTTCACTGTGGGCATTTTTGGGGAAAAACTCTTGATGCTTGTATTGACTTTGAACATTGACATGTAAAGTAAGGATCCAGACAAGTGGCTCAGACCCCAGGCAGTTCAAATTTGTGCTGATTGTCCTGCTCTAAGAGCAGTTGAATTCCCCTCGTTTTATTTCTGACTTCATAAAACTATGTAATTTAGGGAGGAGAGAGGGGTAGAATCTGCTGGAATCTTGTGGATTGATTAGTAGTAATATATCTGAATTTGCATGTTTAAGGCGAACCAATAAAATAAAGGGGAAATGAAAAGGTTGCTTTCTTTTGTGGGGAGAGGGTGACAGGAGCAGCTGGATCTTGTTCCTGGCATGCTTTGCAACAAGGGTACTGCGGCATTTTGAGGAATAATGTAGGCTTGATAACATGAGTTTGATTGCAGGGCTCTTGTAATCTTTTTTTTTCCCCCTGGGTTAAATAAAATATACAACAAAAAGCCTTGTGATATTTTGTAAGAATTTTCAAGTTCTCTCGGCATCTGCTTATAGGGTTTACTGGTTAATTTGGGTTTACTGAAGAAATGGATGAGTTTTGCTTTTTCCTCATGGAAGACAAGCTGAGAATGGGTGGGGCATGCTGAGCTATTGGGCTTTTGGTTCGGCGATATTAACACTTTTTTTTTTTTTTGATAGGAAGGGGGAGAAAGAACTTGTGTGCCTAAATGGCAACGATAACTCTAGGCTCATAGATGGTAACAGTTATTTTCATGCCATGACTGGCTCTGGTTTATTCATTTATACATTTAGCCGCTACTTGTTGGGCACCCACTGTTGGCTAGGCACTGAGGTTAGGCTCTGGGAATATGTTGATAATTCAAGCAGACATAATCATCTCCCTCTGTGAATCCCCCACCCCAACCCTAGTTAACAGTGCAGAGGCAGGTTGACATGTCAAGAAATATGTGTTGCAAACTGTGATAAATGCTCTGATGAAACCTCAGGGAGCGGTGACCTGGACTTACTTAGCTAAAGCAGCCTAGAAAAGCCTCTCTGGGCATTGGGGGTAGGGGGGAACAGAGGGCACCAGGCAGCGAGAGCCTTGGTGGAAGTACTTTGGCTTTGGGGGCAACTGAAAAGAGGCAAAGGTGGACAACAGGGAGGTAGAGAGGGCACAGGAAATGATTGATCATGCAGGGCTCTGGGGGCCTTGAAAAGATTCGGGTTTCGTTTGCAGTGTAGTGGGAAACCATTGAAACTTGGCTGTGGGAAGTGACAGCCCCTAACGAATGCATTGGGGGAGAGGGGCAGGTGTGGGACTGGGGAGCACAGTAACGTGGCGGTTGGAGCTGGCCAGGCGAGGAGGTGACAGGAGGTCAGTGGAGAGAAGCACTTGGGTGTGCAATGAACATTTGAGGTAGAATGGGTGGGGCTTGGTGATGGATTTGTTGGGAGGTAGGGAGGAGGACTCTAGGATAACAGGTTTCTGTCTTGGGCAGCTGGGTAGATGGGTGGTACTCTGCTGAGATAGGGAAGCAGGAGAGCAAAGGGAGCAGAATCACAGTCACGCTGTTTCAGTTTGGGCTCCTTTGAATTTGAGGTGCCTGTTCGACTCAACGTGGAGATGTTAAGCAAGCAGTCCGATACAGCATCCAGCATCCAGTGCCAGAGGGCTGGTGGGCAAGAGATGAAATGTGGGCATCGTCAGCCCAGGGGCGGTATTTTAATCCAGGAGACTAGAGAACATGTACTAAGGAGCCTGGAGGGAGAAGGCAATGTGTATGTGGGTGCGTGTGATAAGGCCAGAAAAATCACCAATGGATTTGGCAAAATGGAAGCCACTGGCAACTTTGGAAAAAACAGTTTCAGTGGAGCAGTGGATTGGGTAGGAGCAAGATTGGCGGGCGTCGGAAGGGGAATAGGAGGTAAGGAACTGGTAGTAGCATGTGTAGACAACTTTTGGGCAAAGCCTGACTGAGAAAAGAGGGCAGAGGAATGGAACAGGAGCTGGAAGGACATGTGGTAAAGGGAAGGGTTTTTGGGGTGCTGGTGGTATATTTGTGTGCTGATGTGAAAGATCAGTGGAGAGGGAATGGTTGACAAGAGCAGTGGGTTGGGTCACCTGAGCAGGAGCCCTTGTGGTCCGTGGGGAACGATCTGGCCTTTCCTGGAGGAGGGACACTTCTTCCTTGTGCCCAGAGTGCAGGTGCAGGTAAGGAGAAGGTGTGGGAGCCGTGCCTGGGTTCTGAGGTGCTCTGCCTCTCCAGGCTGAGGCCGCAGCCTCCTTGGAAAGCACTTTGGGCTCAGGATTTGACTCCAGCGGGAGACTGCAAGGGTTAAGACTGCATCAGAAAATTGTACTGCATTTTTTTGAACATTTGACTGCATTACTGAGCAGTACAGAGGAAAGAGCAGATTCTTTTGCTTTGGAAAAAGAGTCTTCAGTTAAAGTGATTTGGGCCTTCCATTAGATTTATTTGAAAACTATGATTAGAAAAAGACATCTGTGATTTTCAGCCTTGTTCAAAAGTTGGTGGGCACTGTGTCATATGTTTTGAACAAAAAGATCCCCCCCCCTGCAAAAAAAGGCAAAGGTGTGCCTCCTTTAAGGCTGCCTTTCACAAAAATATGCTGTAGACTACCAGCCTCTGTGGCTGACCATGGGGTTTGCATGGAAAGTGGGCGGGTGAGGAGAGAGTCAGAAAACCTGGGTTGGGGTTCAGCTCCATCTTTGGGTCTGGACAAGTCAGCCTCTGAGCCTGTCTCCACATCTGCAAAAAGAGGGTGATAGCATCTGTCGCCTCTCCTCTTAGACTTGTGAGGATGGAATCAGATAATGTACGGAAAGTGCTATGTAAACTGTAAGAGGCAACAGCGAGGTGAATTGATCTTCAGCCAGATCTTATTTTCAGATACAAAAACCTGACAACCAATGAAACACTTTCCTTAATTTCCCAAACCTTCTACTAAAAACCGTTCACCGTATCCACTCCCACTGATGTTTCCTCCTTGAAGCCACTTTCCCTTTGGGGTTTCCAAGTCCTCTGTGATCCCTTTAGGGAAACTGATCTTTCTGTTGGAAGGCAGGCGTCAGAATGCTGACTGTGAAAGGCTAGTCAGTAGAGTTTCAAACTCTGATTCCATATTTAGGATTTGAGAACTGTCCACTCAAAGGGCCAGACTAACTTGATTTGTGAACTGGGTGCAGGAGGACCTTGAACCTACCCAAGAAACACTCTGTGGTGCCCCCCCACCCCCACTTCGTCTCAGCGGTCTTCATTTGCATTCGCAGTGTGTTTTGCAAACGAAGACTTGTGTAGAATTGCGTCTACTTAAAAACAGCCTTTAGTTTTACTGCGTATGCTGGGAAGTCATTTCCAGTTTTAAAAAATATCACATGATTTTCACTAATTGGACCCCTGGCATCTGCTTAGTAGAGTGAGGCTCTTTTTCTTTCTTTCTGCATTAATTTTTATCATGAAAAATCTTTAAACATACACAAAAGCAGGCAGAATGGTATAATGAACCCTCTCGTACCCCTCGCCTAGATTCAGCGGTTAGTCAGATTTTGCACACCTGTGGATAATGAAGCTTCTTGTATTTGTGTAATAAATACAAGTCGTCGGTTTTGAGAGATCAGTGGAACCGATATCAACCCGGTTTCATAGAGAGGGGAAAATAATCAACGAAAAATCAGAGAGGGAGGAAATGGATGCCGTCATTGAAATAACTAGTGTTTACCTAGCATTTTATTGGTCCATGGCCTCTTTGGCTGTCCTATTTTATCTGTCTTGCAACAACCATAGGAGGTAGGTATTCTCATTTTTACAGCTGGGGAAAGTGAGGCTCAAGAAGTAAAACTGAAAAAATACAAATAAGTTATTAACCTGGAGTCACGTGACCAGCCAGCATTCAAAGAGCATGTTTAATGCCAGAATTTGAATGGTCTGCAAATTTTGTCACACTCTCAAATAGATACTGCTATACAGTATTAAATAAGAATGTGACAGAATAGATGCAAAAGATCATGGAAACTGAGACGTTCATCTGGGAATTCAGACTTATAAGTCCAGTGACCTTAGCTGGAAATACTCAGATGATTTAAGCATGTTTTGGACATTACATTTTTAAAAACTTGAGTCGTCTGGCTCATTCTGGAGCATACAGCTTTAAGCCTGACTCATAATTAAAGCCAAAACTTGACTTTAACAAATTGCGTGGCTACTCTCCATCAGCCTCCTACTCTCAGCCCAGTCCCTCTGTGGGGCCCCTCAGTGGAGGAACCAGGACAATCCGTGGTCATTTTTAGATAGTGTGGTCTTTAGTCTCCAGACTCCGGCTTTGGACGTAACTGGGCCTGGGCATTTTGCTGCCCTGGAAAGCTTCTTGAGGGCCTCAGGGGTCTTTGCCATAACAAAGGCTGCTCTGAGGGCCTCTCCTCATCATTGAGAAATTGCCTCCAACCTAACCTCTTTGAAAGATTTTTAAAAGGAAGAGGGGGGAAAAAAAGATGGATTTGATGCCAGGGAGTTTTAATTCCTTCTGTTTTCATCACAATGGGAGATACCAAGCTCCTTTAAAATTTAACTGAAGGATACCAGTAATTGAGGCTGATTATCAAGTACTGGGACTTGTTCACTTTCCTTTGTTAGTTGGGTGAACACATGCTAGCCAAGGGGTTTTCATGGGGAGCTACAGTAGGTAGGGCATTTAGGGGCCTCTTTCCTTTTGAAGAGTCTGAGCTTCTTTAGAAACCAGTATGGAATTCAGTTTCCCCGAGCTGACACTCATTCCTGAAGTCCTTGAGGGTGCTCTGTGCCTGGCTGTGGGTTAGGGCTGTGGGGTGGACTGGAGGGGGTGCAGCGGGGCTCCGGCAGCCCTTGGTGCTGCTGTCGAACTTATCACTGGGCGTGTCTTCCACCCCTTCTAGACTGCCCTGGGGAGAGCAGAACTGGGTCATTCATTTTTGTACCCCCAGGCCCCAGCACAGAGCCTGGCATTAGTACAGTGTAAATGCTTACTTATTTAAGAATTAGCTGCTTTTGTTTGTTTGTTTGTTCGGTTTTGTTTTGCCTTTGGGTGTCTATCTACGGGTTCTTGCTGGAGGAGAAATCCAGGCCTCTCTGCCGCCAGAGTCGGTTCCTGCAGCCGCTGAAGGAGACCAGACTAGAGAAATGTTTCCTTCCTTCTTGCTTTCTTGGCCTCACTGCCTTTAGCTGGGTTGGTTTAACTGAGCTCTCAAATGCAAATGCAGCCCCATCCCCCATCCCTTTTAATAAGTGACATTTTGTTAAATCAGTTATTCAAGACCTTATCTATATTTCTGTCTGTGCTGGCTTAGTCAAAATAGGAAAGAGAGTGAATATTAGATTTCTTCACCCACCCCCTCCTCCCTCCCCTTTGAGCAACTCTACATAAGATTTCTGATAGGGGAGGGGTGCTCTGTCCTTGAAGAAGTAAATGCTGCGTGCAGAAAAAATGTGGAGGGCTTTGACTTGTAGCGAATGCTGTTTTTCAGCAGCTGTGATTTTTCCATTTTTCTTTTTCTTTCTGTTTTGATTAGTGGAACTCATTGTGCTCCAGGGTTGGGAATTGCGTTGGGGGAGGGCGCGGGGAGAACAGCTTTTACTGGGAGAGCTGCGATGGGGAGGAGGAAGGGGAGAAGGGATTTATTGAAAATATATGTCTACTTCTGCTATGATAAAGCGGAGGGCATGTACAAATGCAAGGGGGAAATCATTATTGTGGTAATGTAGGCAGAGCACTGCTTTCTCATTAACGGAGCTTAGCCCACGTGGAGGAGGAGGCTGCCTAGCTGCTTTGAGAGTTGGGGTATTCAATAATAGCAGAAACTCAGGGGATTGTCTCCATCCCCCCCTGCTTACCCCCTCCAGCTGCCTTCTCCTTTCTTTCTCCCATCAGTTTGTAGCCTTTTCATAGCTGCTTGTTGGATTTCATGGGCTCCTTCCTCAGCCCTGCCACCTCCAAATGCTGGAAGGTCTGTTTAATTTTTAAAGTTAGAAGGAAATAAAATAAAATTTCTCCTGGGAACTTGAGAAGAATTTTGGCAACACAGGGTGAGTCAGAGATTGGATTATATGCCCTGCATCCAGACTGCACCATTTTTAGGGGCTCAGGAATTTACATATGCTGTGGGGGTATCCAAATGAGGGTTCCAAATCTCTTACTACTGTTCACAGAGTGCTTACTGTGTGCCGGGCCTTGTGCAGATGTGTCCGTCAGTCAGCCTCCCAACGGTTGTAAGAGGCAGATGTGATGCCCACTTTTCACTTGAGAAAACCGGGGCTCAGGGCATTTCAGCACCCAGCCACAGAACACGCAGGTGCCGAGGTGCGGAGCTGGTCTCCAGCCCCAGGACTACCTCTAAAGATTGGTGGCCTGTGCTACCTTTAAGACCTGGCTGGTCGCTTCCCCTGCTCAGACCTCTAGATTCTAGGAACCTGGGCAAAACAGCCACCGCAAGGCCTGCTGTGGACAGTTACGGGTAGAGTGCTCAGGATGTTCATGAGGGCTCATCCCGAGCTTTCATTCTAAGGAAGGTCAAGATTAGGGACTTGCACCTTTGGTAGAAGAGGTGACGGCCCCGCCCCCATCTCTACCAGGCTGCTCTGACTTTGCCGACAAGTTATTCATCAGGCTTTTATCGAGTGCCTCCCATGTGCCAAGATTGTACCAGTGGCTGGAATTACCAGGACAAATAAGAGACAGAGCTCAGAGTCTAATGGAAGATGGTTATGAGAACATGTAAATATGATACATAGTGATGCCTGCCTAGAAAAAGACAACATTTCAGAAGCAATAAAGGGCGAGAGACTGCGGAGAGCCGCCAGGAAAGTCTTTGTAGAGAGGTGGAACACGGCTGGCCTTGTGTGGGTTCAGTGGAGGCTTGCCAGGTAGGCTGGGGAGGGCACAGCAGGTAGCATGGTGAGTATAGGAAGCCACATGCACTCTGGCCTGACTGAAACATCACTTCAAGGCTTACCTATCTAACGTCATTTCCTATTACCTTTGGTTTGATGCTCTAGAACTGTGCTGTCCAATACGGTAGCCATTAGCTAGGCATGGTTATTTAAATATAAATTAATTAGAAATTAAATAACATGGACAGTTAAGCTCCGCAGTTGCACTAGCCACATGTCAAGTGCTCAGTAGCCACATGTCAAGTGCTCAGTAGCCACATGTGGCTAGTGACTGCCATATTATAAAGCATATAAAACATTTCCATTTGTGCAGACAGTTCTGTTAGCTAGTGCTGTTCACAAACTTTGCTCCTAGGTTTCCTCCTCTACCCCTCACCTGGCTTACTTCCACTTCCTCCACAGGCTTGTCCTAAACACCCCGGCCTGGGCTTCCTTCCCACTGTCCACCTGCATTGCAACAATCCCTCTCTGTGTCTGTCTCCCCTGTCTTCCTTCTAGCTTCTTAAGAGTCTAAGTAAGGTCTTGTTCATCCCTGTGCCGTGGCCTGTTTATCGTTGAGTCCGTAGTACCCAGGTGGCGCTTGGCCCATTGGAAGTGCTCAGTGGCAGTTACAGGTGATGGGGCTGGAGAGGTGAGCAGGGATTGCGCAGGGAGGACCCGGTGCTGCGTTTCGGAGGTTGGTCTGTAGGCAGTGGGAGTCACCACAGGGTTTTAGTGAGGAGGGGTGTGTGGGGGGATGGGGTCAAGTCAGACTTATATATTGGGAAGATTACTCCTAAGGGTGTGGAGGACGGGCCGGAGTGGCTGAGCTTGTAGATGAAAAGATCAGTTAGGAAAGTGCAAGAAACGCAGGGGCAAGAGGGCTAAGAGTCTGGACACTTAGGCTGTGGCAGTGATGTTGAAAGAGTAGCATCACCATCTTGCCAAGTCAGGACCTCCTTCCATTTCTCTCCATTTTGGATGCTGTTTGTGGTTTCTAAAGGCAACTGTGGAAAGAACTCTCTTTCACGTCTTCTGGGTCCCTCGACCCCTTTGGTCTTTGAGGCCCCGGGCCAGTGCCCTGTCACTGTCCCTTTCCACTCTTTGTTGGAGTGCCACCTCTTGCCCTGCTCTGTCCCTCCCTCTCTTTGCTTACCTGCTTGTTTCCCTTCAGGGGACGCCTTACTCTAGGCCGTACCATTTCTGACCCTTAAGATGGAATCTGAGTGAATCTGAGCGGAGGCTGGGGTTTCAGCCTTTTGTCTTGGTCAGCCTGTGTCAGGTTCTTCTCTGAGGGCACTTTGGGGGGCTTAAAGTTAAGAATCTTGTAGAATTTTGAAGAGGAGTCTGGGAAGTAATGTGATCAATCTAGACTCTGAGATAGTTAAGAAGGAACCAGGATGGCAAAATTTAGAGAGGCATAAGAGGGTTATTTGCTTTAGGAAGGTGAGGCAATGTGCTCTGGCCATGGTGACCTCACATCATGCACGTTTGAGGGTAAAATACATTTCAAAATATAACAGCTACCTACTAAGTACAGAGATGTGCCATCATTTTACATACAGGGGTAGGCTAATAATAATAAATAATGCAATAGTTAATTAATAATAATACAAAAATAAACTCTGTTTTGCGTACTCACAACTCTAAATTTACTGTTGCCCACCTCTGTATTTTACCTCATTTAATCTTGAAAGCAAGTCCATGAATAAGGCGTTATTATCCCCATAATACAGATGAGGATGAAGAGGTTTACTCAAGGTCTCATGGCTAGTAAATTGCAGAGCAGGGATTTAAACCCAGAAACTGGAGCTGGGTGACTGTAAAAAGCAGGTGCTTTTCTCTTCTTATCCTGCCTCCCGTTTAGCCTTGCCAGTCAGCATGGCCTGAGTTTTGTTCAGAAATATGACTCATATGATATGGTTCAAGAAGACCATACTGACCCTCTGGGCATATTTCTGGGCAGCAAATTCTCAGAGCCCCTTCTTCCTTATCCTCAGTTCCTTTGCTTTCTTTACTGGCTGAAAAACTTTATTTTGAGAGGGAAAAGATTTAAAAGACACAAAATGCTTTGAGAACTATAAGCTTTACTAGAACTTTACTCTTCTGCCTCATTGTTTTCTGAAGGGGCGAAGTTCTGTAAGGGCTGGGTCCTGGTGCTGTGTTTGCGTTTTGGGCAGGATGTATGTGCAGGTCATACAGTCACCATTGTTCATTTCCAGAAGTGCTCGGGCTTGTGCGTGCTCTCAGCTCCGCCCCAGTTGTTCCGCAGGATTTGGGGGAACGGTTGGTGGCGGGGCTGCACGGTGGGCAGGCATCTGACCAGAGCTGGAGTGCCCTGCGTGGCCTTGGGGCAGTCTCCTCGCCTCCCTAAACCTCCCTTTCCTGAAGTGGTCACATCTCCTTGGATAGGTCATTGGGAAGATTAATGGCAGAATATACCTAAAAATCAGCACTTTGTAAGCCAGATGGTGACCTGGGTTTGTGGAACGGAAGTCACGGACTCCAAAGTCTGTTGAGCAGGCTCTAGTCCCATCCCCTCTCCCTGGTCAGCATGTCATGGCTTAGACTTAAGTCTTGTCTCCTGCTCTTAAGGCCTGGAAGAGATGTGATTCAAAGCTTCATTAGCGCTAAGACTTTTTTTCCCACTGAAATTGTGTATGTGGTAAGTAAGGGTAGTTCATAAAACTTTCTTTAGGGGAGAGAGACTACAAACAGTACATGGTAATTATAGAGAATTTGGAAAATGTTGACAGGTATAAGGAAGAAAATAAAAATAGTCTTTATTTCCTGTTAACATTTTAATAAATTCCTTCCAGAATTTTTTCTAGGCAGTGTAGTCTGAAGCCAGTTTGCCAGGATTTGAATGCAGGAGCCTTCACTCACTGGAAACCCTAACACTGACCTGTAGTGCTGGGTGGGATGAAATGAGATGATGCTAGTAAAACATTTGGGGAGCCCCTCGCAGGTAGTAAGTCCTCAGTAAACATTTGCTATGATATTATGCTTTAAAATCTTATTACGATTATTTTGAATGTGCTTTAATATAGTTCTCATTAAATGTCCCTTAGGAACTGTATTTCTTAAATAGTTGTTTAACATCCTCTCAAACAGATTCTATGTTTAATAAGTATTTGTGGAGCACCAACTGTGTACCAGGTACTGGATCCCATAATTAATTTAGTCTCTATTATTAGAAATTTACCTTATCATTTTTGACTATTATAAATAATGCTTTGATGAACATTCAGGTACATAAAACCATGATCATATCTCAGATTATTTTCTTAAGATAAATTCCTGGAAAGGAGAATTCCTATGTTAAAGAGAGGAGGCATTTTTAAGGCTCTTGATAACATTTCCTAGTTGTTCCTCACAAAGTTGAAAAATGAATTTGTATTCGCACTACAAGCATTTGAGAGTACCTACCTCACTTCATTGGCCCTCATGTCATTGTTTCTCAAAAATGGTAATTCTTGTGTTGCATGGATTACCTTCTAAACAAGACACATTAGCCCTGGCTGGTGTGGCTTGGAGAGCAAACTGGAGGATCACAGGTTTGATTCCCTGTCGGGGCACATGCCTTGGTTGCAAGTTTGGTCTCCAGTTGGGGTGTGTGCAAGAGGGGACCTATCGACGTTTCTCTCCCTCTCTTTTCTCCCTCCTTTCCCCTCTCTGTAGAATCAATGCAAATTTAAAAAAATTAGTAAGACACATTACTTCTCTGGGCCTCCATTTTTTCTTGCTGCAAGATTGAGTGCAAACGTCTCTTGCGTGATGACTGTTATTTGATAATTTAGCAAGGTCTTTGGATTTCTGTTAAGGAAAGACAATGCAGATGACCTGAATCGCTATCAGAAGTGATTCTTCCTCTTGAGTTAGATTTTCCTCATGTTTATGTAAAGACGACTTAAGGAGTGCTTCTCTCACACCAAGCACAGAGTGAGTGAGCCTCCAGCCCCCGTCTGGGGCACAGGATGTGCCTGCTACCTGGGCTGTCTGTGTTGGCAGACAAAGGCATTCTTCACTCATATGAACAAATGTTGCCTATAATTGGCTGCAGAATTATAGGTTCTCTGTCCAATTTTCTAGGAATTTCTCCTTTTTGAAACTTTATAAGAAAATGAAGGCTACTTTCAGCTCCCTTAAGTATAAGAAGATATAATCGTAGTTTTATATGAAATTAAATACTGAGAAAAAAGTTGTTCTACTGAAAATGCTGAGGAGTATAAAGAAAATGAATACTAGTCACCATTTCATCAACTTGATAGAACCTCTACTTTAAAAAAATGGTGTGTTTCTTTCTAGTATTTAAAAGAAAACATATACATATTTGTTCTTTAAAGATTTATTTATTTATTTATTTCTAGAGAGAGGGAAAGGGTAGGAGGAAGAGAGGGTAAGAAACATCAGCGTGTGGTTGCCTCTCGTGCGCCCCTCACTGGGTACTCAGCCTGCAACCCAGGCATGTGCCTTGACTGGGAATTGAACCAGAGACATGTTGCTTTGCAGGCCGGCGCTCAGTCCACTGAGCCACACCAGCCTGGGTTCTTTACGTATTTTTGGATAGTTGGATGCTTTGTGTGATTTTTTATTTTGTTTTTCAGAACCTACCTTAAATTAATACTTTAACCATTTCCTGCATGATGCAAGTTTCTTATAACACTTATAACACTCCTTTTATGTCCTAATGCCTTTTGAGGTCTTGGATTTTGATTCTCTCTCTCTCTACAGGGTGGGGCAAAAGTATGTTTACTGTTGTTAATACACAAAACAGTTTATTCTTGTATTATTATTTATTATTATATTATTTTCCACACAAACAACTGTAAATCTACTTTTGTCCCATCCTGTTTATCAAATCCCACAGGACATTGCTTTAAAAAGTCAATAGTAACTTAGATTAATCCACATATTTACTCTTTTTGATGTTCTTTATTTCTTCCTATACAACCATGCTCAGCTCTTCTCTCAGGTTAATGACCTTCTATCTGAAGAACTCTGTTCAGTTTTGTATGTGTATGTGTGTATCCGTGTGTGGTGGACGGTGTCTGCTGGTATCACAGTTCACTCAATTTTTGTTTGAACACCTTCATATTTGGAGGATATTTTCACTGGGTAGAGGATTCTACCTTGTCTTTCTTTTTTATTTAATCCTTTAAGATATTTCATTGTCTTCTGGCTTCCTTTATGTCTATTAAAAAGTCATCTGTCAGTTTTATTGTGGTTCCTTTGAAAGTAACATGTTTGTTCTGTTTAGCTTTGTTTTTTAGTAGTTTTACTATTATGTGCATAAATAAGTGTGGTTCTCTTTGTATGTATTCTCCAGGGAGTTTGGAGAGCTTCCAGAATGCATGGCTTGATTTTTTTTTTTTATTAGTTTTTGAAAATTCTTGGGTAGTTCTCTTCAAATACTGCTTTTGCCCCATTATTTTCTTCCTCTTAGATTCCTACTCATGTTAGACCCTTTCATGGTATCCTACGTGTCTCTGAAGCTCATTTTTGTATTTTCTGTGCTTCAGTATGAAAGTTTTTTTCTACTGCCCTATCCTCCAGTTCACCAGTCATTCCTTCTGCTGTTTCTTGTTTGTTGTCAAACCCATGTATTCAATTCTTTTTATTTTTTATTTTTATTTTTAAAATTTAAAAAAACTTTATTTATTTTCAGAGAAAGGGGGAGGGAGGAAGAAAGAGAAGGAGAGAAACATCGATCCTCTCGCATGCCCCCAGCCGGGGACCTGGCCTGGAGCCCAGGCACGTGCCCTGACTGGACATCAAACTGTGACCTTCTGGTTCACAGGCTGGTGGGCGCTCAATCCACTGAGCCACACTGGTCAGGCCTTATTTTTTAAAATTTTTAAAAAACATTTTATTTATTTTCAGAGAAAGGGGAAGGAAGGGAGAAAGATGGAGAGAAACATTGATGTGGGAGAGAAACACTGATCAATTGCATCTCGTATGCTCCCAATGCGGGGACCTGGCCTACAACCCAGTCATGTGCCCTAACCAGGAGCCAAACTTGTGACCTTTTGCTTTGCAGGATGATACCCAACCCCCTGAGCCAAGCTGGTCAGGCCCGTGTATTCAATTTTTAATTTTTAAAAAAAATTTGTAAATATTTTATTTATATAAATAATATGTAATGTTTATGCATTTTAAATATGAAATATTTATATATTTATAATAAATTTTTGAGTGGATATTTTTCTTTTTTTGACTTTATTTTATTTTTAAAATTTATTTTAAATTCTGGTCGACATACATTATATTAGCTTCAAGTGTGCCACATAGTGATTAGACAGTTATATAATTTACAAAGTGCCCGCCATGCTAAGTCTCGTATGGACCTGGCATCACACATAATCATTGCCGTATTATTGAGTATATTGGCTATGTTGAACTCTGCATCCCCATGGCTAATTTTATAACTGCAGTTTGTACTTAATCTCCTTTGCTGTTTTTGCCAATCCCCCCACCCCCTCCCATCTGGCAACTATCGATTTGTTCTCTGTATTTATTCAGTTTATTATTTTTTTCATTTATTTTGTTTTTTAGATTCCTAAGTGAAATAATATGGCATTTGTCTTTCTGTCTGATGAATTTCACTTAGCATAATACCCTCTAGGTCCATCCATATCACAGAGGGCAAGATTTCAATCTTTCTCACGGCTGAGTAATAATTCATTGTATATATGTACCGCATCTTATGTATCCATCCCTCTATCAAGGGGATGATAGTTTTTCATGATTGCATTTTTCTCAGTGTTCCTTTCTCCCTATTTGGTGGTGTACTTGGTCATTTTTTAAAAGAAACATTTTATTTATTTATTTTTAGAGAGAAGGGAAGGGAGGGAGAAAGACAGGGAGAGAAACATCATTGTGCAAAAGGAACATTGATCAGCTGCCTCTTTCATGCCCCCAGTGGGGGATCTGGCCTATGACCCTGGACCCTGGCTTGTGCTTCGACCGGGGACTCAAACCAGCCATCTGTTTGTGGGACGACACCGCCCCGCTCCGAGCCATGCCAGTCAAGGCCTACTTGGTCATTTTTGTTTGAATGTTGGGCATTTTACATGGAAAATGTAGAGGCTCAGGATGGTGCATCGCCTTGATTCAGTTAAGGCTAATGTGTTTCTGATTCCCCTTTACGTGTAGGGTGGGTGTTTGTTAGAGTCCTTCCTATTTGGTAGGCCTGGATAACCAAGTTTTGTTTCTCTGCCACTGAAACCCAAGTCTCCGCTTAACTTCTGAGTCTTTTAATAGCTGCCTCCTGCTTGGGTGCCAGAGTCTAGCCCTCTACATACATGGCTTAGGTGTCAGCAAATGCCTGGAGGGGAAATCTGCAGAGCCCTGGGCTGCCTCCTGTGCTGTTCACGTTTCTCTGGTATCTGGGCCTGTCAAATCTTGGATGTCTTTGTAGCCCTTGACTCCAGTGTTTAATTTTCTCTGTCCAGGAAGAAAGCTGCTGCAAGCTTTAATTTGCTGCTTTCTTCTACCAGATAGGGAAATGTCCCGAGGGGAAACGTTAGCTGCTGGTGTACACCTCTCTGAGCTTCCTTTCCTCTAGGAGTTTTGTCCCTCAAGTCCGAGCTGTCTTGTTGTACTCTCATACCTTCACACAGTTACTGTTATTATCACTGTTTTGTGCTTTATCTGCCTTTTATTGTTGTTCTATATAGAAGTCCCGTTAGCTTAATAGCTGTTGTGTCATAATAGCTGAAAGTGAAGTCTAATTCCGTGTCTTTTATTATTTGACTCGTAGGTATTTTTCATGTCTTTAAAATTTCTTTATTAGGTGATTTTTAATATCTGTACAAAACCCCTTCTTATGACTTTCATAATCTACTCAACCATTCTTTTACTGTCAGATTTTTAGGTCATTTCCCATAACTTACTTTTATAAATAATGCAGTAAGTGTCTTTGTGCGAAGCATTTTATTAATATTTTAAAAGGATAGAATAGGACTTTCAGAGTTGAAAATATTAATCAGTAGTGATTGTTTTCATGCATATGTCGTATACATAAATAAAACTGTAGACCTTTTCTCAGATGTTTCAGAAAGAAGCTTTCCTTTAAAAAAATGGTTTTCTCTCTTTGAAAAATTCATACAATGCTTCCTATGTGCCAGACATTCTTTTACATGCTTTATTCTACAAACTTTAATTCTCCTAAGAGCCATAGGACACAGGTACTAATAATGATCCTGGTTTTAAAGATGAAGAATCTGTGACTCAAGAGGGTAGATAGCTGGCCCAAGGTCAGATGGGTAACTTGTCCAAGGTCACACTCTTGTCCTAGTGCAGAGCTGTGCCTTGCGTTCTGGCTCTAGAGCCCAAGGTTTTAGATACTGTAGTGTACCACCTTGAGCTAATTGTTTTAATTTATTGCTTCCTTTCTACCAGTTTTACAATAGCTTATTCCAGAGCCTTATTTTTCTTCTCTGCTGTGTGGTTGCTGGGGGATGAGTGTGAGTGTGGGGACAGTTTGAGGAAGGAGGTACCATGGATAAGAAGATACTCTCGGAACTGGGGCTGGCTGTGTGGTTGCATCTGACTTGATAGATTGACCAGGTATGGTTGCCTGGTGGCTGGTAGTGAATCTGTTGGTGATCCCTGATGTGGATCTAATGACAAGGGACTTTCTGCTTCCATCTCTGATTTGACTGGTTAATGTTAGCTGAGCCACTGCCTTTGCAGTTTACAGAGGAAGAGTGAATATTTCTCTTCCCAACTCCACTTAACGTTAGGATAAAGAGTAAAGATGTGTAAAGAGAGAGGGCTCATCTGCCGACTGCACTATCAGGCTACCCACCGGCAGCAGGGATTGAAGGGATTAATTGCTGGGGCTTTGGACCTAGTAAGTTGCAGGGAGTGAAGAAAGAGTAAGGAACCTATTGAACTTTGTGTCTCTTTGGAGCTTGCTCTACTGTTCCATGTATATCTCTCTGTCCCTCTCTGTCATATTTTCCTGGTACCCATTCTTCTCTTCATCTTTCTACCCACCTTCCCTTTTGGGTCCAGGTTTTTTTTGGGGATGGAGATAGGTGTGAGAATTGGCTGTTTTTCTTTGGGTTGTTTGAGTTTAGAGCTTGCAGTGAGTAATCATAGAGGGCTTTGCAGGAGAGACAGTTTTGAGCTCTATTTATTAAATAATGTCAAAAGAGGTTGCCAGGAAGAATGACAGGATGGCAGAGAATGGAAGGGGAACCTGCCCCTTTCCTGCCTCCAATCCCTTCAGTGACACCCCTCCATAGTCATCGAAAGCCAGGGTCCTTACAGTGGTCTGGAGACACCTTGCCCCTCGCCACGTGTCTATGACACTATCTTCCTTTCTACCGCGCTCCACCTCACTGAGTCTGTTCCAGCCACACTGGCCTCCTGGCGGTGCCTTAAACACGCCTGGCACGTTGTTGCCTCAGGGCGTTTGCGCAGGCCACCTCTCTGCTCAGATTGCTCTTCCAGAACCTAGACACCCATGTGCGTTGCTCACTCTCTGTCCTCCTTCAAGTCTTTGCTCAGATCTCTCTCTCTTCCTCACTGAGGCTTTTCTCGCTCCTGCATCTAGCACTGCACCCTGCCCTCTGCCTGATTTTCCTGTCCCCTTTATCTACCCCTCCAAACCCTTTAACCTCTAATATTTTGTGTAGTTCACTTGTTCATTATCTTTACTGTCTCCTCCTTCCCAGAATATGGGTCCCAAGAAGCCAGGGATATTTGCGAGCCTGTGCACTGCAGCACCCTAAGCACCCAGAATCATGCCAGGCACCTCATAAGCACTCAGTAAATGTATGCTGAACGCTGGTCCTTGGTTGCTCTGTAGGGGCCCCAGCTCAAGAGACTTTTATCACATCTTAAAGTCTGTAAAATCTCTTTGTTGGAATTTTTTAAATTAAGATTTTTATCATTGTCATCTCCTTCCCCCTTCCAGTTCACTTAAGACTGTTATGAAACAAAACTCATTATGCTTCAAAATCTGACAGAGCTGAGGCCCTGGGGAAGGTGAGAGGAGGCAGCAGCAGCGGGTGCTTCCTGCCATTCCCCCTCCTTGGTTTTCACATGTGGTTGGTTCACTTAGGAGGGCCTGGACCCCACTGGGTGGAGCTGAGCAGCGTTCCCTCGCCTCCCAGGGTACATCTGAGGGAGGGTCTGCTGTCAGCCAGAGAGCAGGCCACGTCCTGCAGTGAAGGGTTTCTCCAGTCACCAGTACTCAGGATGGAAGGAAAAAGGCTGGGGAGGAGAGCAGAGAGAGGAGAAGGGAGCGTTTCTGTGGTTCCGTTGGAGGAATAATGTCACAAGGAGAAATTAGGAGTCTGGTCTTCCTTGAGTGTGCATTTTAGTTTTCACTTAGAGGGAGTGGATTTCATTCATTTTTTCCACACCCGGAATGGAATGCCTGTGTGGTACAGACAGGCGGGGAGGATCTGTGGGCCTGAGATGGGAGTCAGATCTCCCCTCACTCACTACTCCTTCTACCAAAGGAGGGACCCCACCCGGGGACCTTGGGTGTAACCCAGTGGCTCAGGCCAGTGTGCTGAACTCCTCCTGGACCTCTGGGTTCCTGGGAAGTGGGAAGGCCTGCTGGGTATAATTAATGTGGGCAGAAGGGAGGGAGGAGGCTGCGTCTATGAGGAAGTGGCCTAGGCTCCTCCCAGCATTTTTTTTGAAACATTTCCCTAAGTGAATCCCTGCTGAGGCTTTTCAGAGCCAGGGCAGACCTGACTGTCCTCTTACTTCCAGCAGGCCAAGGGTTTGCTCTGGCCCTCAGAGCTTCGGCTCTGAATCTCCTCTGGACTTTTGGTTTTTTTCTTACGAACAAAGGAAGAGGGTTTAGAGAATAATCTTGGATCATTGCAGGAGTGGGCCTGGATAACAGAATTATTGATAAACTCTCGGTGTGCAGTGGTGTCAGATGTGGAGACCGGAAAGAGGAGGCCTGAGGGGAGCCTTGGCTCTCCAGACCTGAGGTTTTACCCTCTACCACCCCCCTGCGCCCCAATTTCGGTATCTCATCTGCTGGTAAAGTAGCCATGCCAACTGATTTGAGTTTCTCCTCCTTTCATTTCCTTGCTTCTGTCTTCTGGTTCTGGGGGCATAATGAGCTTCAAAAAGCCACCAGCTGAATGATCAGCTTCTGAAAAATCGAGTATGCAAAACTAAAACTATGTGGTCACATTAATTCAGATGTACTGATAAATTAAGGGGAAAAGAATTGAGCTTACAGTTGTTTATTGATGCACTGTCCTGACCAGAAGTTACATGGGAAATACGTGATTTCACCTTGGTTGGTTCTGGGCCTGTAGCTTCGTTGTTGAGAATATAAGGCTAAGGAGGCCAAGATCCCGCTTTGAGCTCCACTTGGGTATTTACAACATCTTGCCAAACCCTCATTTACTGTGTTTCACTGGAGCTCTGGAGTGTACTTGACTTGGTGTGATCCATCTGTACCATGGAAGAAGACAGTGCTCTAGGCATACCTCCTACTGAGGATACCTAGTGTCCCATTTTTTAAAAAAATGTGAAAGAGAGCTTATTTCCTATTTTCTAGGCACTTGTTATTATAAGGCCTGGGCAAATAAGGTCTTTATTCTTATGTATTAGCTAGATTTGGGCTTATTTGAAATAATTAATTCAACAAAAATTATTGAGTCCCCACTATATGCAGAATATTAGGCTCAGCATTAGAAGGCAAACTTTCAATAAAAGGTTAGAGAGTAAATATTACCAGCTTTGTAGGCCATGTCTCTGTCCTTAATACTCAACTGTGCCATTGTATTGTAAAAGCAGCTGTAGACAACACGTATATGGATGCATTCCAATCAAACTGTATTTTTAAAACCAGGCGGCCAGATAAAGCCTGTAGGCCACACAGTTACTGACTCCTTCGACCCCTTCCTTAGAGTTATAGCTATGAACAAAACAGACATGGTTGTGCCCCTCAGTGAACTTTCATTCTTGCTGGGAATAATTCTTTGCTACTCTTAGTAGCATTGCTTTGAAACTAGACTTGTTATAAATAGTGGACAAGAAGTTGTGTGTGGGGGAGCATTGGAAATTTAAGTTACTTTACTCAAGAAAGGTTCTGGTGAACACTTGGTTCTAGGTGTGGGGGTACTGTGTGTACTTAATTTGTCATGTAGGTACTGTTTCTGAGTTGCTTTCCCCTCACTTAACATAATTTCATGTGCATATTTCTATGCATTGGCCTGGATTGTGTAATTTTAATGGCTACATTGTATTTCTTGCTGAGTTAAGGCATATCATGTGCCGCAGGTATAGTAGGCACTTGTTGGATGTTTGTTTCCAGTTGCAGTAAAAACCCTCTCAAAGTTGAAAAGGAGCTGGTTTCTGCAGAACCTCCACTGGTAGGGACTGTGGACTTGAGAGAGCTCTAGAGCCAGGCGTGGGTGATGTCCTTGTGCCAACCTCCTGGGTGACGCGCAACATCTTGCAGCCCAGGATCTGACAAGTAAGTGTGTTGTCATTGCAGATGTTTAAGAGACAAGCTGAAAAGCATCTGTGGACTGTGGAGCAAAAGTTGGTGTGAGGAGCTCTGCGGGGGCGAGTGGGGAGGAAATGCAGCCTCTGGCAAAGAAGACAAAAAGGCCCAGGGGACGGGGTTGGTACAGCTGTGTGGAAAGGGCATGGATCCTGGGGTGAGACTGACCTTGATTTGACTCTGATGATGGGTTTGCCCCTCGTGTGCTGTGACTGGGCACTCCCTTAGATTGTCTTAGATTCTCTCAGCCTCAGTTTTTCTCTTTGCTGCAAAATGGGGCTGTCATATCCATTCCATAGATAGGTTGAGAAGATCAGGTGAATAACCTAGTAAGCACGTAACACAGTGCTTGGCATATAGTAAGCACACTATGTAAGTAAGAACTGTTATCATTTGGTGTGAAATGTGGGGCCCATGTGAGGCTTATAGTTCACAACAATAGTTGTTTTACTATTATTGTTATTGAGGAGGCACTGCAAATTGCCCTGGACCAAGACTGCCCTCTGTGGACCTTTCCCTTCAGTCCAGGTTTGGAGGTACCACCTCATCACCTCTACATCTCCCCACCCCTATGACTCAGTTGGGGAGATCAGACCCTGACTCATGAGCCCAGACTTTTAATGAAATCAGGTTAGAGCCTGACAGTCATTTATTCAGCTATCCGTGCATTCAGTCATTCAACACATACACTGAGCCCCTACTTTGTGCCTGTTGTATAGTGTGCTGTGGTGAAGAAAACAGGTATGGCGATTGTGGATTTAATCAAATAATCCCACAAATGTTTAATTACACACTCTGATAAGAGCTGTGAATGAAAAGTACAGGGCATTAGGTTGGGAGAGGATCTCTTTTTATGAGACACTTAATTCTGTTAGTAATCAGGCAATACAAATTGCAGTGAGGTTCCATTTTATCCCCATTTGATTGTCAAGAGCTGTGTAATAGCAAGCATTGAAGAGCAAACATATCATACGGCTTCTTACATGCTGCTGTTCGGAGGGTACATTGACGCACGTACTTTGGAAAACAATTTGGTATTATTGTCTTGTAAAATTGTATGTGCACACACTGCATGACCTGGCAGCTCCACTCCTAGTTACAAAATAATCATGAAAAGCTTGTTCATGTGGGCACTAGGAGATGTGTACTAAGAACATTCCTGGTAGCACTGTTGATTATAGCAAAAACCTGGAAACCCAGATGCTCATCAGCTGGAGAATGAGGAAATACATTATGGTATCTGATGGGCTGTTTATAGCTGCAAATTGAATGAACATCATCTCCAT
Source organism: Pteronotus mesoamericanus (assembly GCF_021234165.1). NCBI lineage: Eukaryota > Metazoa > Chordata > Mammalia > Chiroptera > Mormoopidae > Pteronotus > Pteronotus mesoamericanus. The sequence goes on along the minus strand of NW_026555085.1, from coordinate 12,082,808 downwards.
TCAACCTCATGAGTGAATCTTAGTAATCTAAGTTTGAATTTTATTTTATTTTTGTTTTTTAAAGATTTTACATATTTATTTTTAAAGTGAGGGGAGGCGAGGGGTGGGAGAGAGGGAGAAAAACCATCAATGTACAAGAGATGCATCAATCAGTTGTCTCTCACACACCCTCAACCAGGGACCTGGCACGCAACCCAGGCATGTGCCCTGACTGGGAATCGAACTGGCGACCTTTTAGTTCACAGGCCGGCACTCAATTCACTGAGCCACGCCAGCCAGGGCCTAAGGTTGAATTTTAAAAGTAAGGCTCTGACTATTCCATATCGCATAATACCTTATGAGTAATTTTTCAAGTTGACAAAAAATTTAAGACCCATTGTTTAGGGACGCAGATATATATAATAAAACCATAAACGTTGGGTGGTGGGTGTGTGAAGCTTCCTGTGGGACTCTCTGGGATTTGTTCATGAAGGGATTCCTAAGTGCAGTGATCAAGATTGGAGTGAGGAGGAGACAGCTCATGTTTTGAAGGCATAGTAGACGTAGACTTTCTTGTTTTTGCTTTGGAAACTTTTTTTTAAACCCAAATTACAAAATGTTATACGTCAGAGTAGTGACACTAGGTACATGTGTGTGCATTTTATTTTTTTATGATCATGAATGCAGTTTCTGATGACCACAGATGCAGATAGGATATGGGAAACTGTGGCTGTGTTTGATAGCTCTTGTTTCCGGCTCATGCAGGGTGGTGCTGGGAGATCTCAGCTCTGAGGGGCTGTGTTTGCAGCCAGGTGTGAGATTCCCTGTCGCAGGGCTGCTTTCATGGTGAAGGGACAGATGTGGCTGGGTGATGAGGCCTCTCGGTTTGGTTCCAGACAGAGCTAGTTCAGAGATGAGTAAGGAGGGAACACTTTCTGGTGGTAGATTTGGGCTCAGGCATATGGAGAGAAACTCTTTCTCACTTTCGCTGTCCTCATTGGTAGGCCTGAGGCATCCTAGTCTCATTTGTGGAAGGACAAGAGTAGGAGCTAGAGGGTACACCTCAGAGGAAAGGACCAGACAGAAGCTGGGATAGGCCGGAAGAAACCAAGATGAGTTCCTCTGGGGATGAAGAGTGCAGCTGGTGGGAAGATTCAAAAAGATGCCTGTGTTTGGCTACTTGACCTGAGGTGATGTAGAAGCCACCAGAGGACAGAGCATCTGCTAGGTAAGCATGGCCCTCCTGGGCAGCAGTGAGTGAAGGAGGAAAGTTTGCAGAGGAAGGAAGGAGTCCAGAGGAGGTGATGTGGATAAGTGAGACCAGATCACATATAGCAACTGCTTGAGAGAACAGGGAATGCTTCAGACACTTGAGAGTATAACATATGGAAGGCAGAGTGGAGTTGTTTGGCTCCAGACGGTAAACCTGGAATTGAAAGGTGGAAGTGTGTTAGTAGAAATCATTGTTTTTCAAAATGCAGTTTGCAGTCCATTAGTGGGTCGTGTAGTCAATTTGGTGATCAAGACCAGCAATTTAAAAAAATGAAGTAAAAAGGAAACAATAGAAAAGGAAAATAAATCTTGAGTGGATCAGTTGTCACCAGTGTATGGGTCACCATTGTTTCTTGAAAATATTTGTTCAGTTTTATATATTTATATGGGTATGTATTTTATGTACTGAGTCTGTTATTATTTCTTTGTAGGGGGAGGGGTGAGGTGGAAAAAGTTAGAAAATCATTGTTATGAGCTACCATTTAATAATAATATTAAAATTTTTTTTACTGTAATCTTTTTTTAGTATATTTTAATTGATTATGCTATTTTAGTTGTCCATTTTTTCTCCCCTTTATCCCTCTTTACCCTGCACCCTCCTTCCTCTAGCATTCGGCTACCCCACCCCACCCCGCTCCCTGCTTAGTTTATGATCCATGAGTCATAGGTTCACCTACATATAAGTTCTAGTTCTTTAGCTTCTCCATTTCCTGCACTACTCTTAGCCTTCCCCTGTCTATTTTGTACCTACCAATTATGCTTTTTATTCCCTGTACCTTTTCCCCCATTCTCCCCCTTCCCCTTCCCCTCTGATCTCCATTTCTGTGGTTTTGTTCCTGTTCTAATTGTTTGCTTTGTTTTTGTTTTTTGTTTAGGTTCAGTTGTTGATAGTTGTGTTTGTTGTCATTTTACTGTTCATAGTTTTGATCTTTTTCTTAGAAAAGATCTTTAACCTTTAACCTTTCCTTTAACCTTTCATAAGATAAGGGCTTGGTGATGGTGAACTCCTTTAACTTTATCAGGGAAGCACTTTATCTGCCCTTCCATTCTAAGAAATAGCTTTGCTGGACAGAGTAATCTTGGATGTAGGTCTTTGCTTTTCATGACTTGAATACTTCTTTCCAGCCCCTTCTTGCCTGTAAAGTTTCTTTCAAGAAATCAGCTGATAGTCTTATGGGAACTTCTTTGCAGGTAACTCTCTGCTTTTCTCTTGCTGCTTTTAAGAGCCTCTCCTCATCTTTACTTGTGAGTAATTTAATTATGATGTATCTTGGTGTGTTCTTCCTTGGGTCTAACTTGTTTGGGACTCTTGGAGTTTCCTGTACTTGAATGTCTGTTTCCTTTGCCAGACTGGGAAGTTTTCCTTCATTATTTTTTCAAATAAGTTTTCAATTTCTTGCTCTTCCTCTTCTCCTTTTGGCATCCCTATGATTCAGATGTTGGAACGTTTTAAGTTGTCCTAGAAGTTCCTAAGCCTCTCTTCATTTTTTTTTTTTTTTTTTGAATTGTTGTCTCTTCATTCTTTCCGGTTGAATGTTTATTTCTTCCTTCTGTTCCAAATTGTTCATTCGAGTCCTGGTTTCCTTCCCTTCACTGTTGGTTCCCTGTATATTTTTCTCTATTTCACTTTGTAAAGCCTTCACTTCTTCCTTTATTTTGTGTCCATACTCAATTATTTCTGTGAGCATCCTGATTACCAGTGTTTTGAACTCTGTGTCTGATAGGTTGTCTATCTCCTCGTTGCTTAGCTCTTTTCCTGGAGTTGTGATCTGTTCTTTCATCGGGGCCATATTTCTTTGTCTCAGCGCACCTATTACGTTGTAAGGGATGGAGTCTTAGGTATTCGCTAGGGTGGGGCAACACACTTTGCTGTGTTGTGCCGCTGTGGGTGGGGGACGGTCAGAGAGGGAACAGTGATGCTTGCTTGGCTTGGCCGGCTTTCAGTCATTTCCCCTGCTACCCACAAGTGAATTGGGCCCTTCTGGTGCTGACTCCTGGGTGGGTGGATTTGTGTATGTTCTAGGATCCTGTTGGCCCCTCCAGCAGACACTCCTGTGAGGTTGGGAGTTTCTTCTGCTGCTGCAACACCCACAGAGTTTTACAGCCAGAGGTTTTGAAGCTTTACTTCCTGCCCTGGAACCCTGGTTGCTTGATCTGTCCCACTCCCCAGTTTTTCCTCCAAGTTTATCTGCACGTGAATGTGGGACTGCCTGGTCCTCCAGTGACCGCTTTGCCGCTTGTCCGCTCCACCCCAGCTGCCCATCTTCCTGCCCCTCTTACCAGTCTGGATGAATGTTTTGTCTTTAACTCTTTGGTTGTCAGACTTCCATACAGTTTGATTTTCTGGCAGTTGTGTTTGTTTTTTTGTTTTTAAATTGATTGTTCTCCTTCTTTTGGTTGTGTGAGGAAGCAAAGCGTATCTACCTACACCTCCATCTTGGCTGGAAGCTCTAAAAAAATCTTTTTAAATATTTTACTTATTTTTAGAGAGAGGGGAAAGGAGGGAGAAAGAGAGGGAGAGAAACATCAATGTGTCATTGCCTCTCACACACCCTACACTGGCGACTTGGCCCTCAACCCAGGCATGTGCCCTGACAGGCAATCGAACTGGTGACCCTTTGGTTCACAGGCTGGCTCTTAATCCACTGAGCTACACCAGCCAAGGCATAAAAAATCTGTTTTTAATCTTCACCTGAGACATTATTTTCATTGTTTTCTAGAGAGAGAGAAAAGAAAAAGGAAGGGAAAGAGAGAAACATTGATGTGAGAGAGAAGCATTGATTGGTTGTCTTCCATAGGCGCGTGGACCTGAGATCGGACCTCAACCTAGTCATATAACCTGACCAAGAATTGAACTTATAACCTTTCATTTATGGGACAACACTCAACCAACTGAGGCACACTGGCCAGGGCTATTTTTCTTTTTAATCCTCAGCTGAGGGTAATGCTTATTGATTTTAGAGATAGGAAGGGGGAGAGAGAGGGAGGTATGAGGAAGAAACATTGATCGGTTGCCTCCTGTACATGCCTCAACCAGGGATCGAACCTGCATCCTAGGTATGTTTCCTGACTGGGAATCAAACCCACAGCCTTTTGATGTATGGGAAGATGCTCCAACCTACTGAGCCATTCCTCTACCCCTGAGCTAAAGCATACAATTTAATTTTCTCTGAGGACTTAGACTGGGCTAGGTACTTTGCTGAGTGCTTTATATACATCTCATTTAAATCTCACAGTGACCCTTCATGCAGGTATTATTGTTCCCATCTTAGAGATGAAGAAATTCAAGTTTAAAGAGGCTAAGTGACTTTCCCAGGGTCATGGGTCGTGTAAGAGGCTGTGTGGAATTTAATCCAAGTCCAGGTCTCTCATAAGCCTTTGCGTATAATGACTACCATCTACTGCAGCAACAACCATTGATGGAACTTCTTCAAAACAGCACAGACTGCCTGGAAAAGGTCTAGACAGTAGGAGGAGTTCAAGTAGAGGTGGGTGGCCACCTGTTAGGGACAGTGGAGATAGGGGTATTGGACTATATCATCACTATGGATCTCTGACTGTCCCCCTTGACATTATATGCAAAGCCTAGGACACAACCTGTATGTCTCCAAGGTCAGTTCCAACTCTGGGGTTTCTTTGATTTCTCAATTGGAACATGGTTTAATTAACAAATGAATTAGATTTGTTTACATTTGTTTTTTTTTTTAAAACAAGTTATGATTTTTCTGCAATGAATGTACATTTATTTTATGATCTTGGTTTTCGGCAACAACACAAGTCAATTTTATAATTCAAAAAGTCATTAGAAAGACTATAATACTGCACTGCAATGAAGAACTTTAATTAAGAATTCTTTCTGGCAAGTTTGCAAAGACAGATGGCAGCTGGCTGTCTCTCCTCTTCTGTGGGCTGGGAAGCTCTGTGTGGACGATGGGAGGCAATGGGTGGACCGGTTCTTCGTGTACTGCAGTTTCTTATCAGTTGACTGGACCAGCCCATCCTCCTTGCACAGAGCTGAGTGATGCAGGGCCTATGGCTTGGGGGAGCCCCTATTTTCTCCTAATTGCAAATCGAAGCTTCCATTGATTCTGTTTAAAGCTGGAAATAATCATAGAAGTCATGCTACTAAGTCTATAAGAGGGGATGTGACTTTCCTTATCCTCCATCCATCTCATGGAGAGCAGACTGGACCAGTTCTCCAGGTGGGTTAAGTTATGTTGCTTCCCCAACAGAAAAGAGGCCCTGAAGGCTGATTGAGGTGAGGGGGGATAAAGGGCAAACTGGGAAACTTTCTGACTTCATAGGGGAGTTCCAAAGTGGAGGTAAAGGGAGTGTGATTTAGTTGAAAGAATCTCGAACTGGGAGTTGATGGAGCTAAATTCTATTCCCAGCTTTAAAACTCACTGTTTAATCTTGGGTGAGTCATTTGCCCACAGCCATTGGAGAACAAATTAATTCTTGTTCCTAAGGTATAGCTTAGTCAACTCACCTCAGTAGAACATGTCCTCATGTTTATTTCCTTCCAGAACCAAGAATAAGAAATTCTCCAGGTTCGGGCTATCTCAGTTGGAATGTGATTTAATTAACAAATAGATTTGTTTACAGTTGGGATTTTCTCTTAACAAGTTCTGATTTTTCTTCAACGATGTGCATTTATTTTATGATTTTAAAAAGTTATTGGCTGGTGGGTGCCAGCCATTGAGGAACTTAAAGTATGGTTGTTGCTGCAAGATCATGGGACACTATACTTCTTAAACAAATTCTCAAATTCAGGTATTACATTTTCTAAATCCCCACAGTATATAGGGTAATGAGGTTCTGCACATGTTAGGTACCTGATTCATTGAATTGATGATTGTGTACAGTTTGTGGGTTACATGGGGGTGAGGCCCAGATCTACCTTTGAGTAATCTCTTTTGATTGACCACCTGTCTCATTTCCAACCAGCACAGGCATGTAGCTTGAAACACAGGTCATCTGATTTTAGAATTGAGCCATATTGAGGAGCTATGTGGTTTGTGATGAGGTTGATTTGAAGCGGTTACTCTGTGCCTGGGTATGTGACCTGAGGGGAGGGGGACTCAGCAGAGCATGGAGAAGGAAACAGAAGTTTCTTCCAGGTATCCAAGTTACCCAAGAGGTGGAGACAGTAAAGAAGTTGCTAGGATTGCCCTGACTGGTGTGGCTCTGTTGGTTGGGCATGGTCCCACAAAGCGAAATGTCGCTGGTTCGATTCCCCGTCAGGGCACATGCCGGGGTTGTGGGCCGAGTCCCCCGTCGGGGTGCTTATAAGAGGCAACCAATTGATGTTTCTCTCCTTCTCTTTCTCCATCCCTTCCCTTTTCTCTAAAAATAAATAAATAAACTGTTTAAAAAAAGGAAGTTGGCTAGAGTTGTGGGAAATCGTGATCAGTTTTCAGAATCTTCTCAGAGAATCATAAAAGAACCGATAAATTTCTCTTGCATGGCCCATCCTACATACATAGGAGGTTCTCACTGGTTAAATGTGTGTGTTTTCCCTTGACCTGGGATGGGAGGTAATGCAAACGTTAGCCTGACTGATGGCTTCACCGGGGAGGAAAGGCAAAGGGGATTGTTGTTGGGTTTGTTTTACGCTCTGTTATCAAGGCTAATAATATGACATTGGAAGGCTTTATGACTTAATTAGTGGCATCAGCACTTGAAAGAGCTGGCTTCAGGCTGCTGCAAAGGTTACAGGGAGAGTAATTAGACCCTAGTTGTGAACTGCTGGGTGGTTTACATTTACTAATGGCTTCGAGGGAGCTGGAGGGAGCTGAAGGGAGGGCCTGTTACTGAACCCCTGTGGTGAACTTTTTTTAATAGAAAATGAATTGGTTAGTTTAGGCGCTCTGCTCTAGACCCCAGACAGCCCTGAGCTTCTCTCTGCCTGTAATTAGTCCCCAGGATCTGCTGCCTGGGAGCCCACTAGAAGCCCACTATCACCTAGCCCTCCGCTACTCAAAGTGTGGTCCCAGGATCAGTGGCGTCCTGCATCGTCTGGGAGTTTCTTAGATATGAGTGCAGAACCCACAGTTAAAGAATCAGGATCTGCATTTTAAACAAGATCCTTAGGTGATTCGGGTGCACTTTAATGTTGAGAAGAGATGCCCCCTGAAGTTAGAGACTTGTGCCAATGTTGTCTTTATTGTGCAGTACAGTAAAGTATTTAAACCCTAGTGCTGTGGCATGATTCCAGCCTGGTGTCTTTAATTAGAACCTGGACTTGTGTGTGTGTGTGTGTGTGTGTGTGTGTGTGTGTGTGTGTACCCATTGTCACTTGTGGCATCAGCTTCGGGTTGTGGTTTACGGCCTTCCCCCACAGCTCACCAAGTTCTTGGTACAGATAGTCATTTCTTTGAATGCAAGTCTGGCAACATAGAATGTGGGGGGTGTGACCAAAATACCACTTTCTTCCTGTTACTGCCCTGCACAGGAGCCCACGGTGGCTCTCATTGCCTGCTGTGTCATGACCAAGCCTCTCGCTGGGGCTCCCAGTGTCATCAGGGTCCAGGATTATTTGTCCCCTTCCCTGGCAAGGCAGCATATAGCCGTATATGTGTCAGCTCACTGGGCTGATGCTCCTTTGGCCTGGTTTCGGGTTGCTTGCTTGAAGGGTCTTCGCCTCTGCCTTCCTGGTGACCCAGCGATTTCTGTCCTCTGCACTCTTGGTTTGCTCTGCTGCGCTATTTTGTACCTAGTCATTCTGGGCCTTGTAGTTACTTGTGGGCAGGTCTTCACCCATCACTTAGATAACGTGCTTTTAGAGGGCAGGTGCCTGGTGATGAACACCTATGGATTCCTTGATGATGTGTCTCCATCAGGACGCTGAGGGTTTTGTGTGAGTGAGGTGAGGTGGGCTGTTGACCTCAGAGATGAGTAGGGTTGGGAAGAGCTCTGAAAAGAAGCTCAGAAGAGTTGGAATGGACTCCACTGAGGGAGGTGGAGGGTGTTGGGCCTTTAGTTTACAGTCCCTGTCTGATGGACCGGAGGTGGAGGAGGAGCGCCAGTGTGTTTCTGGTTTATTGCAAATCTGTCCATTCTCTTTGTACATGAATTTGGTGGTGAGAAAAGACGAGGCCTTCAGGAGGAGCAACGAGGATGGGTGCAGAAATTAGGAACCAGGCCGTTTGGTGTGGAGGCTATATTTACTTCTTAGAGTGATGCTGTGGGATCTTTTTCTAAGTTAGAAATAGTTTTTATAACATGAAAGTATGTGTTCTTTAAATTTCTTTTTTTTTAAACCTGACACCAGAATAGAATAACATTTAAATAGACCAATTACCATAGAAGAAATTGAGGAAGTTATTAAAGAACCATTCCTTAAAATAGTTGTAGGACCAGATGGCTTGACAGGTACATTTTTTTCAAATGTTGAAGGTACAGGTGATTCTAGTGCTATTTACATTTTTTCTAGAACAAAGAAAGAAAGAACACTATTTCTTTTTAGGAAGCTAGTGTAAGAAAATGTGACAAAAGAGCAGTATATGCACACACAAATCTGCTAAATGATCTCTATTCTGAATATTGATGCCAAACCTTAATAATATAATTAGAGCAAATAGAATCCAGCAGCTTGTTGAAAGAACTCCATGTACAGGTGAATTTTAAAACAGGAATGCAAGGATAGGTTACTTTTAGGATTTCTTTGAATAAGATTCACCATGTTAAAAGATCTAATGAGAAAATAAGATGATGAAAAGTGTTATGAAAAACTAAATGCATCTGTTTCTATTAAGAATTCATAATGTAGGAATAATTAGGTACCTCATCGTGAGAAAATGCAATTTTGTCAAACTAGTAGCCAGATTTTGCTTAGCATTGGAATAGTGAATACTAGATGCCTTCACATTAAAATTATGATTAAGCAACATAATTATAAGACCTTGTTATCAAGGGATAAACTGGCATAATTAGATAAGAGAAAGACATAAGAGATAAAAAAATTAGAAGACAAAACTAAAAGACAGAAATCAGCGAGGTAGTTGGGTACAAAAATAATGCACAAAAATCAGTAGCACTCCAACATAAATAATCTCCAACTAGAAAGCATGATGGAAGAAAAATTTCATTTATGTAAGCAAAAAAAGATAAAATATCTAGTTATAAGCTTAATAAAAATTATATTTATATGTAACTTCAGTGCTACAAAGGAGCATAAAAGAAACAGAAAGATAATATAACTCTGGCTAGAAAGATTTAGTGTTATAAAAATATCACTTCCCCTATACATGTAAAATGTGATCACAATAAAATTACCAGTAGAATACTATTTTCAAGAATACTATGAAAATAGTATTCTACTATTATTAGAAAGGCTGATTCGAGACAAATGGCCTGTCTTGGCTCATGCTGCAGACTTTTCTACAGTTTGTCAAAATTTCAGAAACCTCAAAAAAGCAGCATCTGGCCTCGGCATGCTCTGTACCTCTTATTGTGCAGCCCCAAACCTGATATCAGTGGCAGCCAACCTTGGTTTGCAGCTTAGCCTCTCCCAGGTATCTCCAAGCCCAACAGAAGTGGCAACTATCTGCAGATCACTTTGTAGCTCATGTCAGGTGGTCCTGGGCAGAGAAAAGGCAGCAGCTGACCTTGGTCTGCGTCAGAGTTCCTCCCACGAGGTCCTAGAACCAACATACCTGGTGGCCAGCTTCAGACCACACTAGAGCACCACCTAATCACCTCTACAAATTCTGACCCATCCAAGGGGTAGACTCAACAAATGCCAGCAAATCCTATTCCATGGGGTCAGCCCATGCACAATAGCCCTTCTACTGTAGTCATGGCCAGTCCTCACAGCCAATCAATCTGAGGGTCAATCCCTCTAATTGACATGGCAACAACAGTCAAGGCTCAACTACAGCAGGAGAGCACACAACCCACACAAGGGGCATACCTGGAGCAGAGGGTCAGGTGATCAGGAAGGCTGTGCCACTGGGTTCCAGTGGGCACCTAACTACATAAGGCCACTGCACCAAGTCTGGGAGATGTAGCAGCTCTACCTAATACATAGAAACAAACACAGGGAGGCCATCAAAATGAGGAGATAAACATGTCCCCAGTGAAAGAACAAAACAAAACTCCAGAAAAAGAAATAAACAAAATGGAGACAAGCAATCTTGCAGAGTTCAAAACACTGGTTATAAGGATGCTCAATGAACTCAGTGAGAACTTTAACAGAGAGATAAGAAACATAAAAAAAGGAGACACAAAACATAAAAAAGAACCAGTCAGAAATTGAGAATATAGTAACTGAAGTGAAGAATGCATTGGAGGGAATCAACAGTAGCTTAGATGAAGAAGAGAATCAAATCAGTGATTCTGAAGATGAGGTAGCAGAAAACACCCAATCAGGGCAGCAAAAATAATGAGGATAGTTTAAGGAGCCTCTGGAACAATATCAAGTGTGCCAACATTCTCATCTTAGGGGTTCTAGAAGGAGAAGAGAGAGAGCAAGGAATTGAAAACCTATTTGAAGAACTAATGGTGGAAAACTTCCCTAACATAGCAAAGGAAATAGATGTACAAGTCCGGAAGCTCAGAGAGTCACAAACAAGATGAACCCATAGACACCTACACTAAGACACATCACAATTACAATGCCAAAGATTACAGACAAAGAGATGATCTTAAAAGCAGCAAGAGAAAACCAGTTAGTTATCTTCCTACAAGGGGACTTCCATAAGACTGTCAGCTGATTTCTCAACAGAAACTTTGCAGGCCAGAAGGGATTATCAAGAAATATTCCAAGTGATGAAAAGCAAAGGTCTATAACCAAAATTACCCTACTCAGCAAAGCTATTATTTGGAATTAAAGGACAAAGAAAGAGCTTTCCAGATAAGAAAAAGCTGGGAGTTCATCACCACCAAACCAGTATTACAAAAAACATTAAAAATGGCAATGACTACATACTTATCAGTAGTTACTTTAAATATAAATGGATTAAGTCCTCCAATCAAAAGACAAAGAGTGGTTGAATGGATAGGAAAACAAACTTGTACGTATGCTGCCTACAAGAGACTCACTTCAAATCCAAAGACAAAGTGGAAATAAAGGGATGAAAAAAGATATTTCATGAAAATGGAAAACAAACAAACAAACAAAAATATGGGGTAGCAGTACTTACACCAGACATAATAGATTTTAAAACAAAGGCTATATAATAAGAGACAAAGGAGGATCCAGCAATTCCACTTCTAGGTATTTATCCAAAGAAACCCAAAACACTGATTCAAGAAGACCTGTATATTCAAATGTTCATTGCAGCATCCTAAGTGTCCATTGATAGACAAATGGACAAAGAAGAAGAGGTACATATATACAATGGAATATCACTCAGTCATAAAAAAGAATGAAGTCTTACTATCTGCAATGACATGGATGGACCTAGAGAGTATTATGCTAAGTGAAATAAGTCAGACAGAAAGACACATACCTTATGATTTCACTTATATGTGGAATATAAAAAACAAAATAAATGAAGAAACAAAACAAACAATCTCATAGAGATTGTACAGAGAAATTTTGATGGTTGTCAGATGGGAGAGGGGTTTGGCGGATGGGTGAAAAAGGGAAGGGATTGAGATGTGAAAATTGCTAGTTATAAAAACAGTCACAGGGATGTAACGTACAGCAGAGGGAATATAGTGAATAATATTGTAATAACTATGTATGGATTAACTATGTATATAAGTCTATAACAACTATAGGCTTACTGGGGCAATCACTTTGTAAGTTATATAAATGTCTAATCACTATGTTGTATACTTGAAACTGATATGATAATATGGTATGTCAACTGTAGTTTAAAACCATTTTAAAGCTCATTCTAGGTTCATATGGAAAAATTAATATGCATAAAAATATGAAAAAGAAATAGAGCCTAGCTCTAACAGATATTAAGTATTTTAAAAGTTACAGCAATTGAGATAATTTGATACTGAATAGACTGAACAAGTGATGGACTAGAGAGCCCCAAAATGAATAGGGTGTGTGTGTAATTTGTGAAAAAGGCAGTATTTCAAATTTATGGGGAAAGATAGTATCTTCACAACTAGATAGGGGTGGTGTGCAGAAAGCAGGAGCCTACTTTGTGCCTTAGATCAAAAAAGATACCAAAGATAGATCAAAGATTTCTTTTTTAAAAGAAAAGGTTTTATTTATTTATTTATTTATTTTTAGAGAGATGAGAAGGAGGAAGAAAGAGAGGGAGAGAAACATCAATGTGTGGTTGCCTCTTGCACGCCTCCATCTGGGGACCTGGCCTGCAACCCAGGTGGGCATGTGCCCTGACTGGGAATCGAACCAGTTACCTTTTAGTTCACAGACCGACATTCAGTCCACTGAGCCACACCAGCTAGGACAATCAACAGATTTCAATAAAGAATGAAAATATAAAAGTACTAGAAGAATTTTTCTACACTCTTGGAGTAGAGAGACCTTTCTAAGTTTGACACAAATTCCAAAAGACATAAAATAAAAGGCTGATAAACTTAACAGTATAAAAAGGAGAACTTACATAAGAACAACACCATAAACAAAGTGAAAAGATAGGTGATAATCTGAGAAAAAAGTATTTGCAATATATATGATAAAAGGAGCTAGTTTGTTTTTTTTTAATACACAGAGAGCTTAGAAATAAAGGATCATTGACTTGAAGAATGGGCAAAAGACAGGAACAGAAATTGACAGGAAAAGAAGGGTAAATGACTTGTAAAAAAGAAAGATGCACAAACCCTCTAAAATAAAACATGCAAATCAGAAGTAGAGTAAAATGGCATTTGTAACCTATCAGAGTGGAAAAGATCATAATGTTTGATTATATACAACTGCGTTGGTGTGGGTGTTAAGCAAACACATTTTTGTACATTGCTGGTGAGAGCAAATGGATACAGTTGCTTTGGAAGACAATTTGTGATATTTATTCAAATTATAAATGCCATATCTTAGAACCTTATGGTTCCAGTCGTGGGGATCTGCCCTAGAGAAGCATTCACATACATGCACAGTGTTCATTGAACATTGTTTTAATAGTGGAAAATTGAAATCAACAATGTAAATATCCATCAGTAGGATAAATATTTGTTTATTTAGTAAGGGCTAAATAACACTTGGGCTGTTCAGACCATTAGTTGGTCAATAAATCAACTTAGCGGGCTGTGACACAGTGTGAAACAAAGAGTAGAAAATAACAGTGCGTTGTACACAGTGACGGTAAATATTTGGTGAGATTTTTGTTTCAGTTTTGCACATTTGCAAGTGTGAACTGGGTCACAATATAAAACATATTTCTTACTGCAGGACTCAGCCAAAAAAGTTGGAAAAAGACTGCAGTAGTGGTTAAAAGGAATGTATTAAATTGATACATTGTGATAAGAAGAGGTCTCAGAAATGTAATGTTGAGTGATAAAAGCAAATTGCAGAGTGATATGTATAATGTGATGTCGCTTTTGAAAAAGAAAATGGTGTCATATTTTTGGCAGAATCCTGTATTCATACAAAACAGGCCTGAAAGATGTGCACCAAACTCATAGCAGAGATGCCTTTTGGGGACTGGAGTGGAGTTTAGAGAGGCCCCAGTCTTAAATTGCATGCTTTAATTTGTAAAAAGAAAACTATGAATGTTTTACGTAGATGTTTTAAGTGATGAAAAAATGTATACACATTATAGAAAGATTTCCCAAGCAACCCATTAAAAACAGGTGTGCTTTTCCCTTGGTTGTTTCTGCCTTTTTAAATTCATCTCCTGTTACTGATCAGTTCAGGTCTTTCCTTTTGCTTTAATTGGAGTACCGTATAAATTTTTAAGTATTATCTTAAGTTTGTCTTTTCAGTTATTAGTTTAAGGTTGCACATAAAATCCCTTAAACAGCCTATCAGTGGCCAATTTATTGGTTATTTTTGTTTGTTTGTTTCCTTTCTGTCTTTTCCAGTTTATCCTTTTGAAATCACTTGGGCTCATGATTTAGTAATTTCATTTTTGTTTCTAAAAGCAAACTTTTGGCTTTTGTCTCTCTGGACACTTGCTCACGTTCTTATTTATTAGTTGTTTTCATTCTTACCTTTTATGTTATTCTTCATTTTTCAATATCATGAATTTCCACCCACGCAAGTCCAGCAATGCTTCTTAAACTTGAAGGTGCATGCAAATTACCTGGAGCCGTTGTTAGGTGCACATTCTAATCCAGCAGGCTGGGAGGGAAGCCCCAGATTGTGTGTTTCTAACTGGCTCCAGGTTGGCCGACCCCTGAGGAGTGAGAAAGTAGAGGAAATGGCATTCGTTCTTCCTCTGACCCAAGGGCACCAAGCCTCCAAGTGTCCAGCATCCAGTGAACCCATCAGCAGTGTTAAGATGATGCTTTTACTATTGCAATGAAATCCATACTGTTCTCCTTTAAAGTTGTGAAGATGGGATGCCCGGACCCACCCAGTCACTTTCTTTGGCTTCATTAGTGACTGCACACTTTCCAGATGGTCTGAGGGTAGAAGGAAGTTTGTGGCTACAGAATGTCTTCGGACATACTTGGTTGGTTGAGCTGACTGCCTGGGCTCAGCACCACTGTCCAGCCTCCGCTGGTTTAGCTGACTTTTTCAGTACCTTTGGATTAGTTGTTTTGAACCTTTTTATCCATGGAGCCACTTGGGAATGTGATGGAAGCTATGATTTCCTCTCCAGAAATGTACCCACCCCATCCATGCACACTAAAAACCCCTATTTTTCTTTTGCTTATATGGGCTTTAAGAAAGTCTATGTATGGATTGTAGGACTCCTGATTTAAAGGGTGCTGCCAAGGCGAAGCCTCCCAAGATGAGGCCCAGAATTCATAGGCCATACAGAGGTCATCTGGTCCAGCTCTGTCCACTTTGCAGAGAGGGAAGCCAAAGGCCAGGATTTTCAAGCATTTATTCACAGCCCGATTCTCCACGTTCCACTAGCTCCCATCCTCGGTGCAGGTGGTGTTGCGCATGGCAGTGGCAGGCTTGCTTGGCTAGGCACAGGCTCTGTGGAGCCGAGAGGAGCATGCCCACCCAGAGCCAGCCTGCCTCATCCCTGGTGGGGCCAGCCCCACCGGTTACTTCCTGCAGCTGAGCCCTGCCCTCAGCTTTTAGAATCACGTCTGGTCTGAGGAAGCGGAGTCTCAGATCCCTTCCGGCCAGGACTCTGGGCTCAGACGCTGTTCTGGCTTTGACATTGCAGGGCCTCCTGCCGTGTTCCTGTGTCCCGTTTCCTTCTTGAAGTCTCAGTTCTTCTAAGAGGCTTCTGTGTTGGTTCCTGTTCTGCTAATATGACTGATACTAGGTCCTGTGCGGGGTCCAGGACCCTGCCCTGGCCATTTGCTAGAGATAGCAAGTTGTGGTGGGAAGTGTGAATCCCAGCACGTCCACTTAGTGGCTGTGTGACTCTGGGTAAATTACAATAACCTGACTGGTCACAGTTTCTTGATGTATGTGATGGGAACTATGGAATGTACCTTACAGGGTGATTGGAAAGAATGGTGTAAGGTGTCTGGTGCATAGTATGTGTTGATAGCAGTAATTAGCATGACTAGACCTGCTCCCAGGAGTTGGAGCCTTGCCTTATCTAGCCATCTGGGGCCATGGTAACCTTCCTTGTATGTCCCGCTGCCTGTGTTGCAGAGCGTCACCTGTCCTGCTTCCCCCGTCACAGGGCTTTGTCCATTTGTTGGGACGGTACATAACTTTATGTTATGCTCTCTGTCCCCTTTCCTGAAGTTACTGTGAGCCCAACGTCTGGCTGGCGAGCTTCAGCATCTCCTCGGACAGGGGGCCTGCCCAAAGGACCATGGAGGGGCTGTGTGTACGTGGAATCGGCTGGCTTGTCCATGCCCTGCTGATCCCAAGGATTGTACAGATCAATTTCACTTAAAAATACAACCGTAGAAATCATCCGTGAAATACATTAATAGACAACTAAGCTAACTATTTTGAGAAATATTTAATGAGTAACTCCCGTCCACTGGTCCTGGTGCCGAGCGCTGGTGATCCATTGTGCTTCTGTCTGCAGGGCAGTGATGGAGTCAGGGGCTGGGGGGCAGTCCCTAAAGTTAATGTGGGGATGGAGGGAGGGAAGACGATGGGAGTCTAGAGGAAGGAGCTGAGAAATCTGCTTCAGGAAAGTGAGGGTTGGGAAGGCCTCTTAGAGTGGGTGATGTTTGAACTGGTTCTTGGAGGTTGATACCGCAATAGTCTTGTCTATTAATTTTTCCAGATAAATTTTATAGTCACTTAGGCTCATGAAAAATGAGTCTTGAAAAATTACCACGCAGGGCTCATTTCAGGAATACATGTCTGGTTCAATACAAAGAGGCTAATCTGAATAGAAATAAACCATCAAAAATAGAACAGTCAGTATTCAGCACAGTGTCTGGAATATAAATTAATGCTCAACAAATATTTGATGAATGGAAGGAAGTTGGCCTCAGTAGACATAGAAAAATAATGGAAATAGTTATATATGTATTATAAAGCATCATAAAACCAAAAGTAGGGTGTGTTGGGGGGGATTTAAAGAGCCTGCTTATGTATAGTCATGTCTCCAGCCTTCCCTGGTGGCTGCAGATACTGACAGCAGAGTACTAGAAGCTTGCCCCCCAAAACAGGAACTAAACCAAAATGTCCCTAATCGCGACTCTTATTTAACACGGTCTAACAGATGCTTGTCATAACAATATAGGAACAAAAAGAAACTGGACAGATTGGTATAGGGAAGGAAGAGATGAAAATATCGCTGTTGCAGGTGACACAATTTCTATTCAAAGAAAATAATCCTACATGCCTGCTTCTGATCAGAACTTAAAGAGCGTTGAGGATCAGAATCCTGAGGTTTCTGCCTAGATTTCATGCCCTGGCAGTTAAAATTCCAATGAAATATTTTACAAAATAAGAAAAATTATACTAATAATCAGGAAATATTGGTGGGCAAACCTACTGAAACATGCTTTGAAGATCTTTTAGCAGTGGGCTCCTTTAAGCAAACTAGGCAGGTAAGCAGTAATTTTTAAAACTGTGCAGTATTAGCATAAAATGGAGACATGGGAGATTGGTACAATAAAATAGATCTAAATAAATGGAAGACATTCATATATGGCAAATTTGGAAAGGCAAACAGTAGTGAAATAAATGACTTTAAAGTAAATGCCTCTTCGGAAAAACTAGATAAATATATGGAGAAAATAAACTTAGATTTATGTGTCATTATATGTTATAAATTCTAGATGTATTAAAAATTTAGTTTTAAAACTCAGAGAAAGCAGATGGAATGTTTATCTTTGCTGCAGAGAGCAAATGTGTTTTTGAAAAATCTGTCAAAATGACCACTGATGAAATGGTATGTGTTCAATTATAGGGGACCAAAATCTGTAAAATAAAAATTCTGTAATACTCATGCACTTAGTGATTTCATCATGGACTGTGTGGCCTGGGGGGTGGGGTGCTCTCACAATGGCATATATACAGCTGGGTGTGAGTCAGTAAAGTGGATTTTAAGTAATAATAATAATTGTGCTAAAGGGGAAGGTGATAGAAGAAGGAAACAGTTGTTGATAAATTGATGAATAAGAACATGTCAGAACTGATAAAGACCTTTAAGGCAAATATTCGGACTATTGGTAGAATAACAAGACAGAGGAAAAGATCATTTCCTATGAAGCCCAGATAATAAACTGATATCTGCAAAAGTATGCAGGTTCCTAAACACAAAAGATATACAAGTTAAAACAGCTCTCAGGCAGTACTTGGGTCGGCCTAGAGCATTAGGGGCAGAGGTTGAATTTGTAAAGCCCAGTGTGAGGCCATGGGAAGGAGAGCAGGTACCACTTGCATTACGGAAAAGTAGAGCTGCTCTTCTGGAGAGCGTGGTGACTTGGGACCACAACAGCAGTGACAACGGTCATACCTTCTGGCCAGTGTTTTTACTTCTGGGGGTCCCACAGAATAACCCTATAGGGGCAGAAAACCAATTTGTCCAAAGATGGAAAAAATTAGGAATAATTCAAATATAGATAATCAGGGAATGGTTCGGTAAACCCTGTGACAACAATACCCATGGATAGATGTACAGAATGCAGTTCAGTGGAGCAGAAAGAACGTGGGGCGGCTTAACTGTACTGAGGGCACGCAGGTAAAAACCTCTGCACACGTACTGATAAGAATCTGGAAGAGTGCAGAGCTTATTTGATGTGTTTTCTTTATTAAATTTATTGGGGCGATATGGGTTAATAGGAGATTATTTGATGTGTTTTTGGTTGGGTTTTTTCTCCCTGTCAAATTGTTAATAAGTAATGCAGGTTTTTAAAAGAAGAAAGGAAGGGGGAAATTCTGGTAGTAAGAAGAGGAAACGTGGGCAGCGTATTGTGGTGGAGACACGGCACTGGGCAAGGCGTCCACAGGGGCTGGATTTGAGTCACAGCGTTGCCCTGTGGTCTGGGGCAAGTCACATATCTTTCCCAGCTCCCTTGTCTCCACCCCCCCAAAGGAGCTAAAGGTAACACCCACAAATTAGATCCCAGGAGTTCTTGGCTTCTGAGTGAATACTCTTTTCATTAACTGCTTTGCAGGGTGCTGGGGGCCCTTTCCTGCTCTCCCTTATTTTGTCCCCATCTCTGCAGAGTTCTGGTTTGGTGGCAGGTCCGCTTTCAGTGGGCAGCAGAGAAGGGGAGGCAGAGAAACCTTCCCCCAAGTAAGCAGCCAACAGAGAGAGCTGTTGCAAATAATCCTGAGAAGGCACTGCAGCCCCCAGGAATCATGAAATAAAGAAGTATTTGCCCCGTCCTTTTGGGACAGGAGATGTGGCCCAAGAGGGAAAGACAGAGACTTAAAGAGACCATTTCGTGATTGGATTCAGATATATCATGCTGTTCAACTTTTCATGAAAACTTGATTGCGGACTAGGAAGGCAGAGAAGGGAGGCCAGCCACTTCTCTGGTGTGCCTGGGATGCTTTGGGGCCCAACTAATAAACTCTAGCTTCTCTACTGAGGAGCTGGGTGACCTTGAACTTCATAACCTGAGGCCCAGTTTCCTCACTGTGAGGAAATTCTCCATCTCCCTAGCTTGTTGGGAGAGTGACTTAAGAGGTTATGCTTAGATGGTCTCTGCTTTCAGTGACTGCTTGTCAAGGTGTTCCCCTGAATGCCTGGCAAAGAAGGCATAAGGCTGGGTCTGATAGGGAATACGGGGCCATCTGGATTATCGTCCCTTCCTGTGGGGCGCCGGTACAGCCCAGAGGGGGCGATTACCCAAATCCCTACCAAGGTAGGTCATGAGAAGGCAGCAAGGCCAGGGACGGTAATTTTAGGAT
Organism: Pteronotus mesoamericanus; assembly: GCF_021234165.1. Lineage (NCBI taxonomy): Eukaryota > Metazoa > Chordata > Mammalia > Chiroptera > Mormoopidae > Pteronotus > Pteronotus mesoamericanus. The sequence continues at coordinate 12,063,220 of NW_026555085.1, read as the reverse complement.
GGTATTTTTAGGATGCGGGAAATTGGGGCCATTCAGGGCAAGGCGATAGAGAGTAGTCAAGAGATAGAGTGTGAGGATGCCCGAGAAGGAGGTGGTATTTGAGGGGGGAGGTTCCAGGAGGCCTCGGATGGGTGTGTGCAGCCCTGTGGGGCGTACTGAACACATCCGTGTCTGTTACCTCGGGTGAGCCTTCTAGCAACCTGTGAGGTGAAGGCACTAAGTTTTGCAGGGATTGAAGGGATCTGAGCTCCGCCCTGGGGCTGACTCCGGTCCCCGACAGGCATCTTGTTTCCTCTCTGGTGCTCCTCTTTTTGTACCACACACCCTCTCAAGAGGACGAGTCGTGGACATACGTGAGAGTTCACCTCTGAGTGAGGAGAGGGGTGGAGGGGAAGAGGATGAAGGAGGGGCAGGAAATATTTTGACGTAGGGAAGGAAGGTGAAGGTTGTGAAGAGGGTCTGACTGATTTTCCGGAGGCAGCAATTAGGATATGGGACCTGGAGTCAGTCACCTGTGGGTCAGTCCCAGCTTCACAACCACCAGCCTCCATGACCGAGACCACATTAATCAACCTTTCTGAGCTTCAGTTTCTCCCTCTGTAGAATGGGGATAAGCAACTTACCCCCTACGGGTGTAAGAAGACTAATTCATATAGAATTGTGTACAGAAAGTGTTTGGCACTTAGTGTCCCCTGCATGATAGCGGCTGTTATCATCATCATCATCATCATCATCATCATCACCACCACCACCAAGGTGTTTCTGGGTTGGATTTGCTGCATAGTGGGTTAGTAACACTTTTTACTTCGCATGGCCCGCTAGAGGCTTCTCTCTGCTCCTCTCTATTTTCAATTTAAAGCAACTAACCTTTTAGTAAGCACCTACATGTCAGGCATCTTGTTCTGTAATCTTTACAAAAAGATTTTATTTATTTATTTTTAGAGAGAGGGGACGGGAGGGAGAAAGGGAGAGAGAAACATCAGTGTGCCAAAGATACATCAGACGGTCGCCTCTCAGATCCCACCCACCTCCCAACAGGGGACCTGGCCCTCAGCCCAGGCATGTGTCCTGACTGGGAATTGAAGCAGCAACCTTTCGGTTTCACAGGCCGGCACTCAGTCCACTGAGCCACTCCAGCCAGGGCTTATTCTCTAATTTTACATGTGTTATCTCATTTAAATCCTCCCGATAATTCTTTGAGGTGAGGTTATTTTCATCTTTCAGACATGGACATTGAGGCTTAGGGAGTCCCACAGGAGACTCAAAGCCTGTCTGGACCCCTGAGCAGACAGACGGTGAGCACTGTGTGCAGGGCCTGCTGCTGTGGAGCCCAGTGAGCCTGACTCCCTGCCCCTTCCTCATCAGTGAACTGGGACAGCTGGGGTGGTCCTTTATCGCTGCCTTTTTCCTTCCTAACTGTAAGACCTTGAGTCAAGATACTTAGCCCCTCAATGCCTCGCCGTACTGTCTGTGAAGTGGCAGAGGCACCAGCACTTGACTAACTGGTAGGATCACTGTGAAGCTCAAGAGCACAGCTGTGAGTGGTGGCTGCAGCCTCAGGTACCGTGCAGCCCCCCGGAAAGGGACCTTTGAGGGGGTGGTAGAAGGGGTGTATTAGCCTGACTAAAGTGAGTGCTTTAGTGACCCTCTGCGCCTCCTGTTTGTGCCCTCAGGCAAGAGGAGTTCTCTGAGCACTGCAAGTGTGAACTCAGCTCCACTTTTGATGAATACAAAAGAAAAAAAAACACAACACAGTGTGAGAGTTCCTAGTAAGGGAAAGCAGGCAGTCCTAAGGTCCTGGACTGACTTCTCGGGACCTTTGATTCTGTGGTTGCTTAGCTAGGACAGGAAGGAGGAATTAGCCCACAGAACAGTTAGAAGGTAGGATCCAGAGGCGGGAGGAAGGATCTTGCGGGGCAGGGAAGGTAGGGAAATGAGGTTGGGTGGGGCTCCTAACTGAGTCAAAGCCTGTGAATCAGCCGGAGGCCTCCAGACTGGGTGCAGTGGGGCCAGGTTTTCTGAGCGCCGTGCTTGGCTCTCATATCCAGGACGGCTGGTGCGGGGTGGGGTAGAGAGGAGGGGTAGCCCTCCTAGAGGAATGAAAGCCCATGATGCAACCCCAGAGAAATCCAGTGGGAAAGGAAGCAAGGGGAAAAGTGGGGGTGGAATGGACACAGGAGGCGACTCCTTGGATGTGGAGGTGTGCACAGGATCTGGACTAGGGGGAGCCCCAGTTTTAGGGCGATTACTGTGTGTTTGCAGTACCACTAACAGAGGCGAGGAGGAACCCAACAGAAGCAAGGTGGCGGGGGGCAAGAAGTGGAGCTGAGCTCACCTGGGGATATGTTGAGTATGAAAACCTGTGAGAATGGCAGGTGGAGGTGTCTGGTCAGAAGGATGTCTTGGCTGAAGCTGGGAGCCATCTGCAAACAAATTCTGGTACTTAAAGCTACAGGGGTCAGTAAGACCAGCAAGCAGAGTGTGGTGGGCAGACGCGGATGGGCGGGGGAGTCCTGGAGGGCACTAACAGGTATAGGACTGGAGGCCACACATTTGAAGGGTGTAAGCTCCAGAGTAATTTTTATAAAACACCTCACCCTGAGTGTGCCTCACTCTGTGGCTTAAAAATCTGCCTTACAGGCTGCAGGGTGGAGTCCAAATGCCTTAACCTAATGTATAAGTTCTGACCACATCAGGCCTTGTATTAGCCTCCTAGGTTGTGTAACAAAGTCCCGCAGGCTGGGTGATTTAAAACAACAGAAGTGTATTTTCTCACGGTTCTGGAGGCTAGCAGTTCAAACTCGAGGTGTTGGCAGAGTTGGTTCCCTCCAGAGGCTCGGAGGGAGCGTCTGTTCCGCGCCCCTCCCCTAGCTTTTGGTGGCTACGGCAATCTTCGGAGTTCCTTGGCTTGTGGACTCATCACTCCGGTAGGCCTCTGTTGTCACATGGCTTTTTTCCTGTGTGTGTCTGTGTCTCTGTTTTCTCTCCTCATAAGTCACTGGATTAGGGTGTGCTTAAGAAGAGCATGGCCTTATCTTGACTAATTGTATCTGCAAAGATTCTATTTCTGTTTTTTTTTCATTTAATTGAAAATATATTTTTTTACATTTAATATTATTTTGCATTAGTTTCAGGTGCACAGGATCATGGTTAGATAATCATGTGCTTTGCAAAGTGTTCCTCTAATATTTCCAATATCCAACTAGCCCTGTACATCGTTACTACAATATTAGTGACTATGTTCCTTATGCTGCACTACTGTTTCGTAACTGCCAGCCTGTAGTTCTTAATCCCTTTGCCTTTTTCACTCAGTCCCCCAAACCTCCTCCCTTCTGGCAACCAACCGTCAGTCTGTTTTCTGTATCTATGAGTCTTTTTCTATTTTGTTTGTTTGTTTGCATTGTTCTTTATTTCACTTAGCATAACACCGCCTAGGTCCATCCATGCTGTTGAAAATGGTAAGATTTCATTCTTTTTTATGGCCAAGTGATATTTCATTGTATATATGTACCACAGCTTTTTTTATCCACTCGAAAAGACCTTATTTCTTTAAAAAAATTTTTTTTAATCCTCACCCAAGCATATGTTTATTGACTTAAGAGTGAGAGAGAAACATCGACCAGTTGCCTCCCTGCATGCCCTAACCGCGGATCAAACCCCCAACCTAGGCATGTGCCCTGACTGGGAATTGAATCCGAAACCGTCTTGGAATACAGGACAGCGTTCCAACTAACTGAGCCACCTGGCCAGGGCAAGACCCTATTTCTTAATAAGATCATATTCTGAGGTTCCTGGTGGTCATGAATTTTGGGGGGGAGGCACTATGCAACCCCAGTATAGAAAGCCTCACTTCAATCTGCTTTTTTAGCCTTATTTCTACCTCTCCCCAGCATGACCTCCTTTAGGAAGATATCCAGAATGTACCTCAGTTGAGGTTCATTGTCTTTGTGAATTTCTCCCTCTATGAGCACCCCAATACTGTTTATTGTGTGTGTGTCCCGAGCTCCTCGGGATGGGACCAGACCTTGCCTGTTTCTCCTTACTGCAGGGTAGGTTGGCGTTTGAGGGTACCATGGAGGAGGATTGGGATCCTAGCTCTCCACCTAATTAACCATGTGGCCCTGCTCCAGCCTCTCAGCCTCAGTTTCCTGATCTGTTAGATGGAGCTCTTAAATGAGAATTTAATCAATTAAATGAGAAGCAATGTGTAAAGCAGCCAGTGCAGGACTCAGGACATCGGTGAGGGGACTTGTCATGTTTGTGTGTTCGTTTTTGTGTGCCTGGCACTTGGTAGGTAGTCCATGAATGTTTGTTGAATGAGTGATTGCATGAGGAGACTTAACTTGATGAGAAGTGACACGCCTGTGTTTATGGATGTGACCCTTCCTTAGAAACCCCCCTTCTTCCTGCCCTCAAGAAGCTGGGTAATTACAGTTTGAGTTTCAGCCGAGTACTGACGAGTGGCGGTGAGCAGGGGTCGCAGTTTGAGTCAGGCTCACAGCCCTGCACCCAGTGTTTCTCTTTCATGTGGATGGAACAAACTTCGGCTTATTACATTGGCGGTGCCTATGGTGGCTGCAATAGATGAGTCACCATTTACTGTAAAGCTTTCAGATGCCCGGCAGACACATGCCAGTCGGGAGAGAAAGGCCTTCTGCAGTCTGGCAGTCCAGCCATGAGTGTCTAAAAGAGACGTAAAATACTTGTGTTTGCAGCTGTAGGAAGGTGCTGGGGTGAGAGTCCACAGCCTTAGGCTTCCTCCTTCTCGTATTTCCTTCAGGAGTTTTATTTTGATCTATATACCATGGTGGCAGGCATATTTTGAAGTCAGTTAAATGTCTGTGCCAGTTTGTGTTTGCTTGTTTCTAATCTAGAGGTTTATGCTTGTGTCTGGTTTTGTTTTTTTGTGGAATATTTTTCCAAGATGTTTAAGGGACCTATACTCATTATTTCTTGATTATCGGCCACTGAGAGCAACACTTCAAAGACTGAGACCTTTTTTGTTTTGAAGTAGAAACGTCTTCAGCTCCTGTCTGCCTGCAGGTGATGGTTTTCTTTTCCTTTCAAGAGAAGAACCTGTGAAATCCCGTTCGGTTTCCAGTGGCAGACGGGGCTTGGGGCATTTCAGTCTTTGAGGATGAACTCGGTTATGAAGAAGTGAAAAGACTGGCAAGCGCAGTGTGTCCCCCTGTCGCAGGTGCTGCTGGGTTGGGCAGGGTGCGGGGAGCGTGGCTGCAGGGGCACCCCCAGTGTGCCCCGTCCGTGCCCGGCACCGCCCTATGGATCAGGCTCCCTGCAAGTGGGCTGTGTGGCAGGGCCTGGGCTATCGTGGAATCTAAAATCCGCTTGAATGGATAAACTGTTTTTGTGCTTATCTGTGCCATGGGGCCTTGGGTAAATTGTGTAACCTCTCAGCCTCAGTTTTTTTTTCATCTGTAAAATGGGTCTGCTGACACCTTAATCGGGTGGTTTGAAGAATTTGATGAGATATTAAGAGTATAGGACTTGTCCATAGCAAGGCTCAAAAAGTGTTAGTTGTAATTATGAGAAGTACTCTGAATCTTTTGTTCTGAGAGCAGGAATGGTGGGGGAGACATTTGGTGAGAAGAGGCGAGTTAAGTTGTTCCTTGTAGATAATTAGCGGTCAACACCCTGGTTGTTTATGGAAATTAAGTTGGCCTCTGTGCTCATTTGACTAGGGTCTGCCTCTCCACCTAGGATTCGCTGTTGGCCCTTGTGAACACCTGCTTTCCCATCCCCCTGGGCCCATCCCTTCCTCTTGGGCTTCTCTCACAGTTGGCAGGACGGTGCTTCTGTGGTGCATTCACAGGACAGCTGTGAGCCCCTGCAGTGCCCTCCGCCCCTCCCACCGTGCTCTGGCCAGTCAGGCAGAGAAGGTGATCCCGAGGCCCTAGTCGGGCCCTGGGTCTCCCAGGGATTTTTATGCCTCCCCTGCAAACAAGAGACTGTTGAGGACATCCCTTTGGGATTCTGAAATTTGGGGTTCTCATAGCCAAGGTATATGGGGGTATTGGTGACAGACTATTTGCAATCGGAACTTTGGGGACGTTCAGAACAATGGTTGCCATAGTTGGACATTATCTGGGGTGAAGGATGGTGGCCTTAAGGGGCCGCCTCCCTTCTCCCAGCCCCCGGCGTCCCTCAGTAAGCCAGCTTTTGGAGGCGGGAGTTACTTACCTAGAGCAGAGCACCCTTGCTCCTTGAATTTGCCAGTCTCTCAGTAACCTTGTTGCTGTTCTACACTGGTGTTCACCACCCTCCAGAGGGCACGGTCCTTGGTGGGGGCCTTTGTGTCTTGTTTGCACTCCCTGGGTAAGCCAGTGTTGAGCGAGGGAGTGAATGAATGAAGGGCCAAATGAAAGCCCCTCACAACGACAAAAGATTCAGACAGGGTGAAATTGTTGCTTTCCACCCCCACAGGAAGGAGGAGTTGTAATACATTATTCTCTCTTCTTTGTATGTATTTGTGTGCTGGGCTGTGTGGCTGTCATCTCAGTCATACAACACTGAGCCCTAGAGATCCCTGCACTTGGTTTCCCTAGTGTAGTAATGGTGTGGCCTTAAGGTGTGGCTGGCTGGGGTGATGGGGACAGTCCGTGACTGGGTCCAGGAGTATATTCCTTGCACAGAAGGTGTGGTTCCTATGACGTCTGTTTCATGATAACTGATCCAACAGGGGGAAGAAAGCCCGCTCATGTCAGATAGGCAAGGGAGGGTGAGCAGCCCCTTATATGTAATAATCAGAAATCTAGTGCAGTTCTGACTCCACAGATAGTGTTCTTTCTGTAGCCTCACACTGGGTCCTGGAATACCAGAATGTTCTGCTGTCAGAATTCCAGCCCACCCAGGGTCCTACGGAACCTGCTTGGAACACAAAGAATGTGAATAGTCGTGGTCACCAAAAGCGATTGTCTCTGTGCACTGCCACACTACAGAGGACCTGACCTCGGGAGGGATGGGACTCGGAGAAGCTGGCCTCTGTTCCCAGAGCCCTCAGTGACTGTCGAGTTGTTCACAACACCAAGGTTCTGGTCTCAGTGAGCCCTGGAGCTCCTCTCTCCTTCTTCCTGGACCTCTGACCCCTTTGTCAATTCCTGGTTCCTTCAAATCAGCCTTAGGCCTGGCACTGTCTACAGCAGCAATTTTTCAACCTTTTTCATCTCATGGCACCCGTAAACTAATTACTAAAATTCTGCGGCACACCAAAAATACATATTTTTTGCCCATCTGACAGAAAAAAAGGTATAATTTTGACTCATTCACACCAGACGGCTTTTGTTGTGTTGGCTGTGGTCATTTTTTTATTTGACAGTCTGAGGGAAAAGAGGTCAGTGTAACGAAATAGTAGGGTATAGCATGTTTTAAAAATTCTTGCAACACAGTGGTTAAAAAATCGCTGGTCTACGGCAATACACATTCCTTTTCTAAAGCCTTCCACCTGGAAAAAGTGTCTCGTCACAATGTTTTTAATATGAAGCAACATGAGGATTGCGTTTACCAGGTACCCTAGAGCTGTGGCCCCCTCAGAAGGTGTGGGTCCTTTTCTGGTTAAGTGTTGGCACTTGAGTATCAGTTTCCTTTCAGTAGCAAGGCCTCTTCTTTTCATGCAAGCAGGCACCTGAGGAAACCCAGGGCCCCCAGGTGGTAATTGGGAAAGATAAGACCTCACTGTCTAGGCACCTCTGGGGGTGGAACCTAGTTGCAGTGGGGCCTCTACTTTCTCTTTGATCGTCACAGGTTTAATATACTCTCATCTGTAATGGAAACCATAACACAAACTGATTACTAAAATTTGACTATTGGTTTAATGAGAAACCTGTGAGAGACCCACTTCCTCTTGATTTTTGTTTTATTTTTAAAAATTCTGTACAATCTGTTTCATCTCTCTTCCTCTGGACTTTTCTTTTAGAAGAGTCGCAAACAACATGCTATAAAAACCAAAACCATTTAGAAAATAACAGTAAACCCTGGGGAATACACAGCACTTTTCCTCTAGGGCACCTTCCTTCCTGCCATCTGGTTGTGGCTCTCTGTGTATCTACGGGGTAGCAGGTAGAAGCGGACATGGAGAAACAGGCCCATAGAGGGGGTGGAAATTGACTGGAGTCTGCACTGGAGTAAGACTAGAATCAGGTGCACACCGCCGAGGTTCCGCGCCGAGGCCTGTGCCTCTCCCCAGGGCGCTGGCGTTACCAGTGGGACGTTGCTCCCTGTTGGTGTGATTCCTTAGCCTTTCCTTCTTGTGGTTTCATTGGCTCCCTTCACCTGAGCTCTCACTAAAGCATTGATATAATAATGCATTTTAGTGATGTCAGGCCAATCTTAAATGGATTTCTTCCTCATTCATCCATTCTTCTGAAATAGTTCTTGACCTGCTCTCACAAGGCAGTGTGCCAGGCCCTGAAGGTTTGAGGGGTGACGGAGACAAAGTCCCACTTTTGAAGAATCTTTTCTGTGGAGTTGGGGGACAGAACCATAATACAACTATAATATGAAACAACAAAGTCAGTACTGTAATAAGCGTACAAGCAAAATGGAATAGTGAAAGGGGGTTCATTTTTGTTGAGAGATGCAGTGGAGCTGTGTTTGGAAGGATGAATAGAATTTTGGTGCTGGGCTGTGCATAAAAGGCTCTCAGGGAAATAAGGACCAAGGGCATGCCGTGGCCACATCTTGATTCCTTAACACCGCACGGCACAGATTCCGAGGTGATCTGTTCTTGGGTTTAAGTGGTACTTGCCCAATAATGGTTTTGCAAAATGCTTGGACCTTCTTTACTTTGGGGATACAGTTGGAGGTGGAAGTTGGCATTAGGAGAGGCCTAGTATTTACTGAGTGTTACTCACATTTATCAAGTTGACATACATCATCTACTCGAGAGCACACAGCTAGCAAGCACTGGAGCGGGGATGAAACCTGAACTCTGACTCCAGGGCCCCACGTCTTCCCCACTCATGCCTCATCACCTTCTCCTGGGAAGTTGCTGACGCCCAACAGTCCTTCCCAGATAGTGGCGTTCGGGTTGCAAAGTGGAGTGACTTCTGACTGGTAGGAGTGCTTGTGAAAATATTTTGCTGTATTAACTCGATTCAGCCAGACTTTCTGTTGTTCGTGGAAGGAATATTCCCGTTGTGGCCGTGCCTTGCGGCGGCCCCTCATTGGTGCCACCCTTGTAATGTGCTGTTTGACCAGTTTACCGGATGATTGCCGTGGGTGTTATTTTTTGAGGAGCAGGTATTTTCTGATCTATGACCAGCCCAGACTAGCAAGTCACATTCCATGCCCAAATGGGTTGTTAAGGCATTCCTCATGGAGACAAGCTTTTGAGCTGGTAAAATTGGCTCAATACCCTTTTGTTTGGTGTGGGGAAGTGTTATCGGACAAACTGAAGTTGTCTCATGAAATTTAAAATGAGAAACAATGAAAGTGAGTGGCACGAGGAACAGTGGCTGGGTAGGAGGTGGCACTTCCTGGGGCAGAGGCAGTAGACTGGGCATTGGGAATTTTAGACCCATTTTCCGAAGTGATGTCTTGAGCTATGAGGGGCGTGTCAGGTGGGTGATCGTCCTTCTGGAAGACGGGTGGGTTTTTGAATCTTAGTGAATATCTGGCAATAAGGAAATGATACTGTAACTCTGGAGTGTGTCTCAATGGTGCCTCTGTCTTGTCATTTTGGCCCCTCTACGAGGGGTTTGTGCAGCAAGTGCTGTCTGGGGAAAGTGCCTGAGGCTTGTTGGTTTTGTCACGAGTGAGATGCCATCCCCACTGCAGGTCCCAGTTCTGCTGCACAGCTCATTTCTGGCCTCTGTTCTTCTCTGTTGACTCCTTCTGTGTCCTTCCTCTCCTTCCTTCCCTTCTTTCTCCATTACAGCACAATTTTAGTTTGCAAGATTTTTCCAGGGCTACAGGTCAGTTAATCTTAGAATCTGCTTCTCCAAGAGCATCTTACCTTTTACCTTTATTCTCTGTATTGGGATCTGGGATTCTGCTGCTAATACAAGTTGGAAGACCATATGCCTAGAGCACTTCTGTAGTGTTTGTTGTCTGCAGGGGTGGCCCAGGGGGGTTTGTGGGGGAGGGACACACCTCCTGCTGCAGGGTGCATGTACTGGGGGGTGGGGAGTGTGGATAGAGCCTGACCCATGTTCCTGCCCTGCTGCTCTTACTCTGCTTCTGGAATTTGAGTCATTCTAGTTCTTGAGGGACTCGTAACGCTCCCTCTTTCATTTCAGCCTGCTGAGGAAAACAACTTGTGGGTTAATGAGTAAGTTGCAAGTTATATATGCTCTCTCCTGTAATACTCATTTCATAGACCAAGAAGCTCAGAGGGGTTGAGTGAAAAGGCCTAGATTTGAATCCAGACCTGATTCTGAAATTCATGATTTTTACTACTATAGTCAAAAATTTTATTAGTCTCTATTTCTTCCATCTTGTGGAGGTGAGCTGCATAAATTTAGCACTGTGAAATAGTGCAATGTGTGTATCTCACTTTTTATTCGCCTTGGAAGTACTCCTTTTGGATGGTCAGGCGTTCTGGGCTTTGAGGACCGGCCGAGGTGGCCCCTGGTCACAGTAGGAGTCATGGTGCGGGGAGAGGTCTGGGAGGCTTACTTCCCAGATCCTGAAGCTGGACAGTAAAGTCACACCTCAGAGAGCTTCAGAGCACTGAGGCCTTTGGTGCCCTCTTCTTTCTCTAAATCTTTCTTTCTGATCTTCTACTGGATTTCTGATGGCGTCCTTAGAGCATGGCTCAGCAGATGAGGAACTGGGGGCAGCCTGCTTAGGAGGCTCCAGATGTGAAGGGGGCAGGGCCTGAGGAGGGCTGGAATTGGGTGTGTGTGGAATTGAGGTCTGGACTGTCCGTCCATGGATTGCAGAGAGTGGGGTCCCAGTTAGGTTAATCAGTGTACCCCACTCGTGGGTCTCACTGAGCGCAAAGCTTTTTACTGGTTCCTCCAATAGGGAGCTGTGTGTTATGCTCTGTTAAGGCAGAACTTTTCCTTGAGTCGTGAAAATTAATTTGATTCCCCTTTTCCAGGGTGCCCTATACCTCTGTTTGAGGGAGTGGGTAGAGACCCACACTAAGAGCTTAGACACATCTAATGAAACTCTGGAAGGAACCTTGAAAAGAAATCCATGCATTAAGTTGTTGGAGGAAAAGTCTAGCCAGCCTGTGGGTGCCCAAAGCCTCAGCGTCAGCCAGAAAACCCAGAGTGTTTCTTTAGCTAGTAACTCCCATTTCTCTGGCCAGATTTCATTAAAAAAGTCAGGTGTAGCCTGGCCGGTGGCTCAGCTGGAGGATTGTCCCATGTATCAAAAGGTTACTGGTTGGTTTTCCCATCAGGGTACATACCTAGGTCGCAGCTTCGATCCTCGGGCAGGGCCCATACCTAGGTTGCATGTTCGATCCCTCGTTGGGGTATGTCCGGGAGACAACCGATGGATGTTTCTTTCTCTCTCTCCGCACCCTTCCTTCCTCTCTCTGAAACCTATAAACATATCCTCAGATAAGGAATTAAAAAAAAAAAAAAAGTTCAAGCGTGAGGAGAGGGGATCAGGGACTCTTGAGTTTGTCGAGACCCAGCGGACAGAATCCCTGCTGGTGTTACCTGGGTGGGACCAGAGGGTGACTGGCCAGAGCTCTCCTTACTGAAGCCTTCCCTGTGGCTCAGCCATCTCTCTCCAAACATTGACCCGAGAGCCTAGCACTGCAAGGCTGGTGCCGAAGAACTCCTGCTCCAGGTCCGGCCAGCTCATTTAGCCCTGCTCACCCACATCTTGGGTTGCTGGTCCTTCATTCTCTGGACGTCAGGAGGTGGGATGGGATGTTCCGGCTTTGCCTAGCAGGCTGCCCTCTGCAGGGGAGGGCCCTAGGAATCACAGAGCTATACACTGAGATAGGCTTTTTGGATCTCTTTTGTCAGCCCCCTCCCCCAACCGCCTCCCTCCCGCCTGACTTAATAAAGTGGTAGCTGAGACCCAGAGGGGAAGCCACAAGGTCACACAACTCCAGGCAAAGAGCCAGCTCACAGAACCTGCTCTTTGCAAAGGGGTCTTCTGAGGCACAGCCCGAGACTGCACTGTGATGTCACCCCCATCTGCCCTGCCCCGTTTTCCTTGGAACCGATGAGGACTTCATGACTTCATATCAGATAATGCAGTTGGGTACGGTTTGCCTGGTGGTTGCCTAAATTTAAACCAAGTGGGCTGGGGTGGGTGGTAGTGAAGATTGGCTTGGTGCTTTCATTAAAGCACAGTGTGTTGGGGGAAGTTTCGATTTTTATTTTTACTTCACTGAATGAGGGATGAGCACAGAGCTGAGGTCCTCTCCCACCTTTTCTTTCTTTCTTTTTTAAATTATTAAATAGCTATACAGTCTCAAGTCAGGACTGGTGGTGCATTCCACTTTTAGCCTGAGTATAAACTAAAGTTGGCTGAACTGGGATATTTTGCATTTCCTGATCATTAAGTGCAGTTGCTGGGCAAGCCACTCAAATATCTATAGACCAATTCTGGTTAAACTTGGGTTTCGTTTCCAATTCTGGGTACTTGTGGGCTGTGTGACCCTGGATATCATTTGCGAACTTCACTTCCCTCCTCTGTAAAATGCTGGTAGGAATACCTACGTTTTAGAATTGCTGTATATCTGAACTCATCTATGTGAAGCTCCCGGTGCGCTGCCTGGGGCATGGAGGGCACTCATGAATGATTATTGGCTGTCTCTCCTCCACTGTGCCCTCCCTGCCTTTGCCCCCACCAAGCTGCAAATGGATCAGGGGATGAGGTTGAGAGGAGGGGCAAGGGGATGGTATGGAGGCTTGCACTTGTGTGTTGCGTGTGTTGGGGGGGCAGGGGGGGATGGTGGGAGGAGAGGTTGGAGTTTGTGAGGAACCTGGCTTGACTCCTTGAGGGGTCTGCAGAAAGTATCAGGGGCCTGAGCGCCTGGACCTTTGCCCCAGAAGAATGTCTTCCTGGGGGTTTACCTCGCTGATTCTCTGCAGTTTGCCTTCCCAGCCTTTGAAAATCCCAATGTAAAAATATGGCCCATTTGTTGTTTTTCTTGTTATAAGAGCAACATGTTAGAGAAAAGTTGAAACATACAGAAAATCATAGAGAAGGAAATAAAAATCATCCATAGTCCCACCCTTCTGGAAGAAACCAGTGTGAGGATTTTGAAGTCTGTGTCTCCAGTCTTTTTTTAAATGCATATATGCATAGGATGTATTTGCCTGCTTGTTAATTTTTATAAAACTGGAATCGGAATCATACTGCACATGTTATTATGTAACATGCTTTCAAAACAACATTCTGCTAGAAATTCCTGGTTATAAGCTGTTTTTTACATGACTTAGGGTGGCTGGCGGCACAGCATTCTGTTAATGCGGATGTTCCATGACGTATTTAACCAGCTCCCTATTTTTCATCATTTACATTGCTTGCTATTTCTTTTCCTCCTTCATCCCATGCTGCAATGAATTGGGGAATGCAGGTTGAATAGTTGTCTCACTGTTTTAGGAAAGCAGTCCCCTGGTGAAGCATGCTGAACCAAATGGTTTTATTAGTTTCATGTTTGTTCATGCCCTGCAAGCTCCCTGGGTCTTTGGACTGTTCGTGTATTTCCCACCCAGGTGAGCACTGTACCTCTCCTGCATTTCCGCCCCATTCTCCACCCTTCAACCACCTGTCCTCCAGGAAGCCCTAGTTATCAGGGGCGGTGGAACACTGAGAACTGATGGCTGCCCCAGAAGATTCTGGTCTAAACCCTGGCAGTGTCATTCACTAGCAGAATGGCCCTGAAAAAAATGTGCTTTTTGACGCTGTTTCTTATATGGAAAATAAGGGCAGTACCTTTCTGACCAGATGGTGAGGGTGAAGTACAGCTGTGACCTCTGGTGTGCTTTGTAACCTGAAATACCCTAAAGATGTTAGTTGTTAGCACTCATGGCCCTTGACCTTGTGGAATAGGATCTAGTGGTGTGCTGCAGCTGGCTCACACCCGCTCCTGAGAGTCGACTGTGCACGTCCCTTCCCAACTCCTTGTCCGCTGGCCCTCACATTGGTAGCTTGAGCTTCGTGCTGGAGGGAATATTTACACCACGGAAAATGACATATGCTGAAATCAAGACTTTTTTGAGAGCTGGTTGTTAAGCATTTACCGGCCCTTGACAGCCCTGGTCTCCAGTGTACTTATTTGACATTTGATATACATTGTTTGGATTTGAGTTTATAGTTCTCCTTTCATATATAGGCGTACCTCAGAGATATTGTGGGTTCGGCTCCAGACCACTGCAATAAAGTGAGTATCGCAATAAAGTGAGTCATAACCTTTTTGCTGGTGGAGGGTCTTGTCCTCAGTTTGTAAAAAATACATCTGTGAAGTGCAATAAAGCAAAGCACAATAAAATGAGGTATGCCTGTATTAATGTCTCATTTTCCCCAGTGGGACTTAAAAGCTCTTGAGGGCAAGAATTAGATATTTTAAGACTTTAAATTGCTTGGTTGATGGCTATGATAGGGACCCATAAAGCAGCATTTACACAAATGAGCTCATGACTTTAAACTACATGAAAACATTTTTCACTAAAACTTAAGCTCTGAGGGCTCCGTAGTATCTACTCAAGCCCATGGCCCAGACCTCTCTTAATGATCCTTTATGGATGGGTATTACATACACAGAATCTTAGTTACTTAGCCTAAAAACTGCCCAGGGTATAATAAAGAGGCTTTATTTCCCTGCATTTCCATCAGTGACTGTAATAATAATGGTTAACAAGTAATAGCTAACATTTATTGATTGTTTGCTGTATGCCAGGTACATTCTAAGTGCTTTTACAATAATTTTCTTGTTTAATCCTCACTCCAGTCACATAAAAAATACATTAATATTATCCTTGTTTTAGAAATGTGAAAAGCACGAAACCTAAGAGACGTTAAGTAACTTGGTGATGGTCGAGGAAGATTCGCTCATTCTTTCATTCATTCATTCATTTGACACCCGGCTCCTGCCATGTGCTGAGTGCTGCTCTGGCTGCCAGGATCAACAAAACCAGTCCCTGCCCTCATGGCACATTTCTTCTAATGAGCAAGACAGATGATAATAAACATAAACGTGTATACCACCATGCCGGGTTTTGATTTTTTCTATGAAAAAAATCAATCAGGAAAGAGATAGAGACTGACGGGGCGGGGCCGGGGTTTGGCTCTGTAAATTCTAAACCTGGCGGAGCACCCTGCACACCGTAGCTGCTCCTCACATTCTTATTGGCTGGACGATTGGGAACAAAGCCGTATCCCTGGGGGTGATACGGGAAGGCGCAGTGAGAACTCCTGGTAAGCTCAAATGGGACCAATGCACACCGGACCCTCCAGTTGCAGGATGTGCATGCTGACGGCTCCCCAATGTGCTGGGCAAGTGGAACAGGCCAAAGGGCTGAGCAGTGAAGGTGGAAAAAAGAGAATGAGCTCTATGGTGGTCAGGCGGTTGGAAAGGTAATGCGGGTTTAGAATCAGAGAACCCCAGGGGGCAGTGCCTTCTTAGAGGTCAAAGTGTTCACGATATGAAGGGACATAGGAAGGCGCTGAGGGCAGGATGGTGCCCCCTTGGGCGATCCTTGTGTTCACTGAGGCTGGAGGCCATTTTTCCACTCCCAGTCTTGTACCTTGTACAACACCGCCATCTCCCAGATTTTATTTCTTTTTATCCCCAGCTGGGGAATAATGGCAGATTGGTGCCGTAAGCCAGTTTAGGGATCCCCTGAAGGGCAGCTCCTAGCTTAAGGAATTCAGGGGCCAGGGTGGGTTATGAGGACAGGCTCCTCTACCCCTGCCCCCCGCAAATGTACTTCTAGAAGTTGGGACCTTCTTGTGTGTAACAGACAAAAAGTATTTCAAGGTCACCCTCCACACTGCCACATACTACGGACCAGCCAGCATCCAGTGTGGTGGAGGCAACATTGATTGACCATCTGCTTGGTGTTCATTTGATGTGTAATGCAGGTCTTGTTCTTGGCTTCCTCCTCTGTAACAGAAGGGGGCTGGTCAAATGGCTTTTGGTGTTCCGTTTTGGTCTGACCTTTAATCTAAGCTGGAGATTAGACACCCCCCCCCACCCCCCAAAGCATTTAAGTCTTTCAGTTTCTTTTCCAAGTGGCCATTGCTCCCTGGAGTGCAGCATTTGGGGGAGGATTTCAGGACTGGAATGTGTATCTCCTGGGAATTTCTTGGTCTGTGGGTGCTGAGTATTTCCCGGCTCAGTTCCCAGTTCTAAGCCACCTGGTATTCACTAGTGGTTAGGTGGCCATTGCCCACACAGGACGTTCCCCACAAAGAAAAGCTCGCCCACAAGTGTTTTCCTAGCACACCCACTGTCGACGGGAGGGGGTAAAATTTTGCGTGTACTTTCCTGATGGTTGGGTGGTTGTGATTTCATGTCTCAGAACAGTATGGTCCTCATCCTGGTCCCCCGTGGCCTCCCACTGAAACCTTACAGTGCTACCAGAGCAAACACACAGGCTTCAAAACTAAAAAGTGATGAGGTGAGGGAGCAACAGGAAGTGGGGAAGTGAGCAGAACAAAGCTCGCGATGTGTACTCAGAATGCTGTTGGCCTTTTTTTTCTTTTTAAAATCATATAGTTCTCTTAATTTGTTGAGGTAAAAGTTCGTGTTTGTTTGAAAAGGTTCAGTCCCTTAAGAGGCCTGTGGAGAGAGCGTGCGCAGTACTTGTAACAAGTTTAGGGAAGATGCAAACCACCTTCCTCCCCCTGTGCTTGGCGAACGTATGCAAATTCATGTCAGTCAGTGTTCTCAGGGCTGTTTGAGCCTATCACTCCACTTTTCTTTACTGAGCTGGGGAAAGTTATTTAAATTGCTCCTCTTTTAGACCTTGCTTTGAAGGACTCGATTTAGCTCTTGTACTGCGTTGAAGACGGTGGGGAAAGTGGAATTCTGCCCCCACACTTTTTCTGCCTCTACCTTCGTTTCTCATTTCCTACCAGTGACTTAAAAAGGAGAGAGGGCAGATTCAGTAATTAGTTTCTGGCATTGTGAGGGCTAATGTATGTTGACTTTAACAAGACCCTGGCAAAGTCTTGCAAGAACTGTCACTCTCTAAGATGCCCCCCTCCAGGGATGGCACAAGGACACTTCACATGTTCAGGGACACACTTCACATGTAGAGAGTGGGGGAATCACTGGCTAATCAGATGGAGAGAGGGACTGTTCGTTTAGACAAATAGCTTTTCGTCTGAAGAACAGATACGAACAGATATGGTCCTGAGGACTGAAGCTACTGATCTTCGGTTCCTCCTTAGATATTAGAGTCCAATTTGCTCAGGCTGAGTTAGCTACGCTGGGGGCTTTGAGTAGGGCTTGAGTCAGCGGTAATGGTGCCTGTGATAAGGGCTGTGTTTGTAGAAGCTTCATCTACATTTTGACAATTTACTCTCCTACCAAACTGATGAAGTTGGAAGGGGAGATATTGTATGTGCTCAATCAGTGATGGCTGGATAATAGAAATAATGAAATGATGAAAGCAGAAATGGTTAGCCGGCACTTGCTGGGTATAGTCTTTCGGTCCAAAGGCTGGGTGCTAGGTCGCAGGTGTGATCTTATTTAATACTGAGGGAACTCCATTGACCGGATGGTCATTGGAGGCCTGCCACAATAAGCTCAGTGACCCTGAATGATGGCACAGGTGTCTTGGCCCTTAGAGCACTTGGGCCTCAACTTGGGTCCCCTCTGTCACTTTCTGTGTTCACTGATGTTCATTTCTGAGATGGCTGGGTTTGGGGTGTGGTCTGTGGCCTGGCAATAGAATGTCTCTCTGGGGGAAGCTCATCGGACCAGGAGACATCCAGGCCCTGACTCCATTAGCTTTGCTGATGTATAGGCAGCCTTGTCACTGAGACACAGGTGCACCTTGCCGCCTGCCACAGCCTTGCAGATTTATGTCAACTGTATTCCATTGGAAATGCACCAGGGCACAGGCTATTTCAAGGAAAAGCTAGTTGTTGCCTTTTTTTTTTTCCTTAAAGACACTCTCTCCCCAATTTTATTTTATGCCTGTGACATTTTGGCTTTGCCCTGATCAGATTGTATACAAGGCCTGCTCTGAATAGTTTGAGTTTGAGTCTTTTCAGTTATGAGACTGGGGCACATGACTTGAACACCTCCCTACCTTCTTGTAGCTTAATTTCTGTTTTGTTTGTTTCTTTATTCTTGTTGGGCTACAGGTATGGAGGGCATGGCAGGCAGGATGATCAGCTAATTTAGCAAACTTGTTCACAGTGAATAGAACAGATAGGACGTGAGACTTAAGCAGTTTTAAATAAACCCAAGCAGGTTGGCTTCCCGTGGAAATTAGACATTTGTAGGGTGATTTGGGGGGAGTTCTAAACACCTTGCTAGTGGAGTCCCACCTTCTGAAGAGCCCAAATGTAGACGTCTCTTACTCTGGCGATGCCATCAAGCTGTCCGGAGTCAATGGTGGTGATAGCTGGCATTTTTCGAGTGGATGAAAGATAGAGCTTTAAGGCAGATCTCACAGCTGCCTGGTTTTCAACTGTTTTATGGCTCAAACATGCAGAAGGTTGGTTCTGCGTGATTGAGACCTGCACCGCTTGAATGTGGTCAGTGGCCACAGTGTAGCCCTGACACGAGGCCACCGAGCCCCAAGCCTGAGGCCACGTCGGTGGGTCCAGCTCACGTGGTTCCCATCCTTTTGCCATGTGGGTTGGGCACCGTCTAACTGATGGATGAGTATATGCGTGTGAAAACCCATTCTAAACTTTCGGTCCAGTTTCATTTTAATATTTTCTATCCCGTTCGACGCTTCCTTAATAAAGTGACCGTTTTAGAAAACTCCACAATGAAATCAAAGGTGAAATTTTTAACAATATTTTTCTGAGTTCAGCCCAGGTTCTGTTATCTCCCAGGTGCTTTTCGTGTCCTGAGAGCAAGACGGCTCCCTGGTGGAAGCTTGCACGCTTCAGTGTACCATCTTGGTCTGTTGATTGTAAAATTCTTGTGGGAAATGTGGCCTGGAATATGAACATATGAACTGGGCCTTTTTTTTTTTTTTAAACTAAAAAGTGGTTTTCTATCGTTGTTTGATTATTTAAGCTCTGTGAGGGGTTCAGTGTTGAGCACTGGGGAGGGATTGCCTCCTTCTCTTGCCCATGAATAGGGAGAGTGAATTTGAAAAGTTTAAAGTTAATAGTGTTTGTGGCTTAGAAACCCACCTTGTCATTAACCACAGTGAATGCCAGCCTGAAACATGTTCTTGTGCCAGAGTAAACCACAAGGTTGTGGAAAAACATAGAGGAAATAGAGGGTAAGTTAGAAGTAGAAGGTAAAGACTGGTGGGTGGGGGCATGTGGAAGAGGGGTGCGGAACAGGGAAAGGGGGAAGGCAGGCGGAGCGCGGTTCGGCACCCTTGGCCTGAAAGCAGGTTTGGTTGTGGCCTGTGAGAGAAGGTTAACAGCGTGTGAAGTAAATATTGATGTTCTGATTTTTGCATTTCCTTAGATTTGTATTTTGAAAATCAGAAGAAGTACTGTAAAGGAAAATTACGTTTGTTGGAGTGGATTTGTCTCCATCAGCCCTCCTTTGGCAAGTGAGGCCTAATTCATCCAGGACAGTGGCTCTCAGCTGGGCGTGATTTTGCCCTCCAGGGACATTTGGCAATGTCTGGAGACATTGTTGGTCTTCACGATTGTTTGGGGCTGTGTTACTAGGCACTAATGGGCAGAGGCCTAGGGTGTTGCTAAATATCTTATAATGCACAGGATAGCCCCCACAACCAAGAATTACCAGCCCAAAGTGTCCTCAGTGCCAAGGTTGAGAAACCTTGAACTCAGGGCTCGGTTGCTGTTCATTCCCCCTCAAGCAGAGCACTGTCTGTCGTTCCCACCAGGCTGTGGGAAGTACGCACTTCTACTGATGTGGAACCTCCAGGTCCAGAAGGCTCACTGCTCCAAAGATCTGTAAAGGTCCCTGGAATTGGCATTTTGGCCAAGCTGTAATAATTTTGCAGCTCGAAGTCATAGTTCACCCTTTTCTTGTTGCTTCATGCACTTGTCCCCAACATGAATCCTCTAACTTAGTGTGTTATGCCTCCACCCCATACAAAATGCTATAGTTTTAATTTTTCTCGATTGCTTTTTTATGTAAACCAGCCATCTTAAGGCTGTTTGGATGAGTTGGTCCTCTTTGGGGAATCTGCTCTCCTCTGCCCTCAAACAGGTTAATGAATAGGATGGGTCCCTTGTCCCCCGCCCTGAGAATTAAAAATATCAACTATTTAATAAACTGTAGACTTACTGCCAGTCACCTATAAAACACATGCCTCTTTCAGGCCACTTTTTGACAAGTTTCAGGTAAGAGTGATAGCATATTAAATTATTAGGCAGTTTTATGACTTTGCGTGGATGGTTTATCCTTTGATGAATAAATATTGCTATAGCCCAATTTAGAACTTGACAAATGCTGATTTACAGCTTAAAATACTCATAAAGGTTATTTTATGATGAAGTGGAGTGGGAGTGGGGTAGGTTTAAAAGTGTTGGCTGTGGCACCTTTGCGTTAAAAGCCACTAAAACATTGCTGCAGGGACGGTGCTCCAGGTAGGAATGGGCTTCCAGGTCACTTTGTCGTGAGCAGCCCCAGCTGGTAGTACTTTGGGGCTTTACCAAATGCGTGGGTGCCCGGGTCCCTAGCAGCTGATCCTGCTGTGCTGCATTAGGGGGTCCCACTTGGCCTGCATTTGGAACTTCAGGGTGACCGTGGTCCCAGGGTTAGTGGCTGTACATTTTTCAGATAAGGAAGGTGATTTTGAGGATGAATGCTTTCAAAACCTACTTGAGGGAAAGCTTGGTGCGTTTCTTGTGCGTTCTGGATGTGGTGATCATCCTACTTTTGAATTAAAAAAAAAAAAACAACACCGAAAACAAAAACATTGGGGTATTTGAACTGACCATCATGAATACTGATAGGAATAGAGAATTAATAATTGAAAGTGACGTGTAATACCTGTTTCATGCACACATGCATAATGATGTAGAGCTAAGTCAGTTACAGTCTTTTCCTACTGGTTGATTGAACAGTTATCATGTGCATTTGGAGTAAAAGTTGGAAGTTAACAAAGAGTCTAACGTGGTGTATAGTAGCTCTTCCTCCTCTTCCTGCTCCTGGTCTCCCAGTTCCCCTCTCTAAGGGTGACCAGTTATTAGCTTTTTAGTTATCTTTTTCAAAGGTAATCTGTGCCTCTAAATGCATATATGAACACATAGTATTTTCAACACCTGCTGACATACTATTCATGTTGTTCTGTGCTTTATGTGTACTACCTAACAGTGTATATGGGAAATGCTTCCATATCGTGACATGGAGAATGCCCTCATTGTGTTTCACAACTGCAGAGCATTCCGTCCAGGGAGTGTCATTGTATACACATCAGTTGGCACGTGTGGAGGTGTGTCTGCAGAATAAATTCTTAGAAGTAGAATTGCTGGTAAAAGCAGATATACAGCTGTGATCCTTTAAGGAGGTTGTAGCAATTTACACCAACATTCTCAATGAATGACACAGCTTTGCCAACACAGTGAGTTATCAGACTTTTTGATCTTTGCCAATCTGATAGGTGAAAATTGGTATCCTACTTAGTTTTTATTTGCATTTCTTTTATGAGTGTGGTTGAGCATTTTTTCCACAAGATCCACTTGTATTAACTTTCCTTTCTGTTCATATTCTTTGCCTGTGTTTCTGTCAGATTGTTGGTCTTTCACGGTCTTTTCCGTCGGTATCTCTTTGACTCATTTCTGTGTTTGGTATGGCTCACTCCTGGGGGCCGAGGCAGACTATGCATTGAGGCCTTGCGGAGTGAGATGAATGGACAGTGCTGTTCATGAAAGTGAGTCTGTTTTCTTGGGTGGCCATTGCTGCCTCGGGGCCCCTGGAGCCCGAGAACCGGGTGGTTTCTGGTCTTACCCGTGCAGTGTTCCTCCAGAGATGCCAGCACTCTGAGAGCAAGTGCCCGCTGGTGTGTTGAACGCATGAGGATGGCTCAGCGCAAGGGACGGACATGAACGAGACTGGAGGAGCCAAGGTTGGGAGGAGGAGCGGATGGAGTGTGGACACCCAGGGTACCTCTGAGTACTTCGCTTGAGGCAGATTCTCAGGAAAGAGGCATGGCGGCTACACGGAAAAATCTGGAGTACTTGATGTCTGAGAAGTCAGGAAATAGAGGACAGTTATTTTTAAGTACTATGTCAGTTACATTTTCAGCATTGTGTACAATATGGTTGTTTTTTTCAACCTTTAGATGCCTTTTCACTGAAGGTTATCCGAACATAAAGCAGTGGTCCTCAACCGAGATTGATCCCCTCGTCTTGCCCCTGGGGTTTGGCAATGTGTCTGGAGGCCCCTTCTTTGGTTGCCACATTTGGGGCGGAGAGGTGGGAGAATACCACTGGCATCTAGTAGCAGAGGAATAAGTCTATCCCATGTTTTCTGAGTTTTCAGACGGCCCGTGGGCTTCGGTGGGAGCCGAGACCTGTCACTGCCACTTGGCCCTCCTCACTGCTTTCGCTCTCCCCTGTGGATGTGCCAGGTGCAGAAAGAGTAGAGATTTTTTACCTGAGACTCCTGAAAAGAGTGAGTCATCGGTGCCAGCAAGGTCGCATTTTCAGACCATCAGGCCCTCAGCACAGCGGGAGAACAGCACTCGGACCCTGCTGGGCTCCGACTGAGTCGCCAGCACTCCATTCTCCTAACCCTCAGGATGCTTGTTGCCGGGGGCCTTCAGCCACAGCGGTTCAGAGGAACCAGCAGAAATACCCTAGGATTTTCCCTGTTGTTTTCAGAGAAGGAGGTGGCTAGAGTGCATGTTGGGGAGCCGAGCTGCCCACTTGAAATCTTTATTCCTTACGTAAGCATGACTTTGGATAGGCCTCAGTTGCCTCATCTGTAAACAGCGTGTAATATTAGAACCATTATGAAGATTAACTGAGTTAGTGTATGGACAGGACTTAGCACAGTACCTGTAAAGGTTAGCTACTGCTGCTGTTCTTCTTCTCCTTAATTATTGGTGTCAGCCTTCGGAAGTCCTTGCCCCTTCTCAGCAATTCTGTGGAAACTCTTTGCCAAAGCGAGCCAGCATACCAGGTTCCAGGGGAGCCTGTGGTGGCATCCCCGAGTCCACGTGCATCCAGGCGCCCTTCCCATGCCCAGGGTGGGCTCTGCTTCTCCCAGGAGGCTCCAGGGGCTTGGTCCGAGCTGCCATGTGCCCGCTGCCCCGTCTCCGCCCACCACGCCGACCTCCTCCATCCTAATCAGGCAGGTGCAGGCCTGCCTCTCTGAGATGGGGCTCCTCCTCATTCCTCTCAGCCACTGATTTTCAGTTCCCACCGCCACTGCCCCATTTCCCACCACATCATTTGGCATCACTGCCTTGGAAAAGCTCAGGTTGGGAGCTGTGGGGTGGCTGTCTCTGGGCTGTGGCTGCCCTCCCATGGAGGCCTCGGCTTTGGCCAGGTCAGGCCAGGCCAGTGGGCTCCCTGCTGTTTGTCTTCGAGGTGCATTTCAGCTTGGCCTCAGCCACTGTCACCAACGGTGTACCAAAGGGTTGTTGGGTGAAGCCAACTTTTAATTTTGTTTTCATTCAGCTTGGAGGTTCATTCATATTCAGATAGTTTTCTGATCATTTAGTGGCCGGGGATCACAGGGTCTTGTACCTAGGTGAGTAGTTCAATGTGAGCGCTTCAGTCAGCACCTTGTTTTAAGAAATTGCTAAATATACAGAGGTTTATAGGATGCACTGAGGTGATAGAGGGAAAGGGGCAGATAAACCCTGTCCGAGGTGGATAGCAGAGCCTTGCCGTCACGTGCTCCCTCTCTGTTTGGAGAGATATAGCGCCAGCCCTCATGGAGCCCTGGTCTGATGGAGGAGGTATAGGATGAATTCAGTCTGATGGGGGAGAGACAAACTCTGCTTATTCCAGCCTGATGGAGGAGACCTGAGCCTTGCCTTCTGACCCAGTTTGATGATGTATGAACAGACAGAACCCTCAAGGATATGATGGGATGGAGCAGTTCTGAACACCGTAACTTTCTCGCTCCGTGTTAGAAGTAGGGGAGGTAGGAGAGACTGGCGGCCCCTGGCAGAAGCCAATTCGGCGGTGCCCTTTGATTCCGCGGTAGCAGTGGCTTTGGGTGATCGAGCCCCACCCTGAAACAGTGTGGAGGCTGTGCTATCTTTAGTGGCCACCCTTCGTAATCTTTAGAGGACGTTGGTGACGTGGTCGCTTCCTGGGCTGGACCTTTCTCCCTAGAGAGCTGTGCCTTTTTCAGGGTGAGAATTTGGTGTGGGGCAGAGCAGGCAGTGGGGAGTGGTTGGGGGCTTCTAACACTTGGCTGCTGTTTCTCGCCTTCTCCAGAGTCAGTGGGTGAGACTTTTAGACCCTTTGGGTAGTTTGTCTCAGGGTCACAAAATAAGAATATTGTAGATAGGACCTTAGACATCGTCTAGTCTTACCTTCCCATTTCACAGAGGAGACTGTGAAGGCCCAGAGAAGGCCAGTGTTTTTTCCACTGCTGCTTAGAGCCTGTGCTGGGTCTGGCTTCTGTATCTGGTCGCCAAGCTCAGGTGGCCTGGTAACAGTGATCAGGGTGTTTCTGGTAAAGCCTGTGTCCTGTCAGTTCTTCCCTGGCCCGGAGCCTTGCGTGCTGCCATCCCACTTGCAGTACAACCAAAGGCCTTGCTGTTGCTTCAAGGGCTGGCTTGGTTTGGTGCCCACGGCCCCCGCCCCCCATCTCTCTAACCCGCCACTCTCATTCTCAATCCTTGAATGCACTAGGACGTTCCCACCTCAGGGCCTTTGCACTTGCTGGGCCTTTTGCTTGGCATTCCTTCCCCAGATACCTATTGGCTCACTTCTCCTCCTTCAGGGAGCTCTAACCTGGCCATTACAGATAAAATGCTTTTTTTTCCTGGCCATTTTTTTTCTTATCCTACTATGTTTTTTTTCCAGAGAATTTTTTACCGTCTTACAGGGTATATATTCACTTACTAACACCTTCCCTCCCTCCCTCCTTCCCTCCCTTCCTTCTTTCCTTCCTCTGTTTTGTTCACTGCTATATCCCCAGCAACCAAAACATTCCTGGCACAGAGGAAGTGCTCAGTATTTGTTCAAAGAAGGAAAGGAGGAAAGTCGAGAGGAAGGAAAGGAAGAATAAAAGAGGGAAGGAGGGAGGAAGGGAGGGTGAAACACAAATTGAAATCAGAGGAATTCAAGCACTTGGTGTTAAGGATGGTTTGGTTTGGTTTGGTTGGGTTTTTCTGTGCTTTAGATAAAGGACAGAACTTGATGGGATGGCTGAGTCCCATCCCTTTCCAGTGGCCCATCTGGACCCATCTCTGGTGTGGTGGTCTGGCAGCACTTCCTGTTGACCCCTGAGCGCCATCCTCCCTGGATGATCTTTGTACCTGTAACTGGAAAAAACTTGGTTAAACTTCACTGTTCCCAGAAAAACTGTTTAATAAATGCCCTGGATATGGAAAGGCTCTGAACCCTTCTTTGGAGTTCTCTGGCCCTTTGCCAAATGATGGAATAAAGATTGTACTGGTGAAAAGAAGCTGCGTCTTATATATCCTCAGTTCATCTTCACAACCTGACCTTTTTTTCCCAGGGACAAGTACTAGAAGACGTGAGTTGACGATCCAAGAGAACACTGGGGGTGGGGGCATACACCAACTATGTGCATTTTGGTTGGGCTCATGAAATGGGGAGGTTGGAAGGGGAAGCTGCAAGCTCCCGGGTTCTAGTCCTGCCCCTTTTTGTGGGTGGCCGTGACCGGTTACTTCCCCTCTCACAGCATAGCTTCCTCATCTACAAAATGGAAATTGGACTAAACCTGGGGAGGGGTGTTTAGAGGGGATCGAGGTTCCTGCAGATCCACGTGGATGGGTTGTTCCTAAGGTTGCCTCTAGAATTGGCATCAGCATAGACAACTACATTTTAAATTCACCCCCCTCTTTGGCTCAAATACCAGATATTTGGAGACAACCATGACTTCCTTGATATGCTGGAAATAAAGGTGACAGTTTAAAACAAAGTAAATATTTAAAAAGTTTTCTCAGTGCCAGTGCCAGTTACTTCAGTAAGTATGGGGGGGGGGGTGGGTGTGTGTGTGTGTGTGTGTGTGTGTGTGTGTGCGTCTTTTTAAAAAATTTTCTTTCTTTCTTCTTCTTGGTCTTAACCTGTAAGCCATTACAAGATCAAACAAGTTTCAGTTTGAGTCCCCCCTGCTTTACGGTCTGAGCCTATTGACTTATCACATTTACTTTCAACTATTCTGGCTGTTCTGGGGAGGTCTTACCAGCCAACTGTTACCCCTCGGGGTAGGAAACCAGGGTTCGGGGAATTGGGAAGCTGGGTCCTCAGCATCACTGTAGACCTGGGCCCTCTCCTGCAGGTGGGCCTCACCTGGTCAGGAATAGTGTCAAGCTCCAACCCCTTCCCAAACCCTTGCCTATTATCCAGGGCCAGCTACACAATTTGCTGGGCCCAGTGCAAAATGAAAATGTGGGGCCCCTTGTTTAAAAATCAATAAGACTTTCAAGACAGCCGCAGCAGCGCATTAAACCAAGCGCGGGGCCCTGTGAGCCCCAACAGGCTGTACGCCTGTGACGCCGGCTCTGCTTTTTCATCTGTCATTACCAGGACCATGGAGGTTTATAAAACACATTTTAAGAGTCGTTACAAATTCCCTCAAAAGGAATTTGAGTTGTTTCTCTCATGGCCTGGTGACTCAGGGCTGCCCTCCGGAGCCGCTGTGTGCTTGGAAAATCTCGCCAGCCCGCTGCGGGGCTTGGGTGGTATCTGCCGAGCCTAGTGGGAGGAGCAGAGAAGGAAAATTTCCAAGTGGTTGTACTATCCAAGCAGCCTCTTGGGGACTGGAGGCTCCTTTCTGCAGGAGCATCATGTTCTGCCCTTTAAAATGTGGTCTATCCATACTGTAGAATATTATCCAGCCGTAAGAAAGGAATGGAGTGCTGATCTGTGCTACAACATGGATGAACCTTGAAAACATGCCACGTGAAAGGAGCCAGATACAAAGGCTGTGTATTGTGTGCTTCCATTTATATGAAATGTCCAGAATGGGCAAGGTCATAGAGAAAAGGCCTGCCAGGGAAAGATGGGGACGGAGAGTGACCGCTAAGGGGTCCTGAGTTTCTTCGGTGGTTACAAAAATAATCTGAATTAGATAGTAGTGAAATTAGATTGGATAGTAGTTGTGCGTTCTCGTGAATATGCCAAAAAACCCTGGATTGTGCAGGTTAAAGGGTAGATTTTATGGGTTGTGCATTACATCTCGATTTAAAAACAACTAGTGAGAAAAAGTTTTTTGAAGGCTCAGCATTTAACTCTCTAGCCCTCTGCCCTTGGTGGGAGTTGTTGGTTTAATGCGGGAGCCCCCTGCTCTCCCTCTTGCCTTCCCCTCAGTCACAGATGATCTCTTGAGCATCCTTTATGCAAAAGTCTGTTTTCCAGGAAAGATCTGGAAGCATTCATGCTGAGCTGATGCGTGGCTGCTAAGATTTAGCCTCTCCCAAGACATTTGCATATTAGCTTATAAAGGGAGAAAGATTTTAGATGAGAGGAATGAACATTTAATTTTTAATTTTAGAATTTCAAGGAAGAGCAAGACTGTTGAAGGGTTTCTGTTTTCTCGTGGGGTGGGGTGCTCTCCCTGGCTCTGGATCTAGAGGTGGCTGAGCCCCAGGCAGGACCAGGCTGGTGGTGAGTGGCAGGCTGAGAAAAACCCTTCAGGACAAGCATCTTTGCCCCAGACTTCCTTCAGCCAGGCTTCCTTTAACATTTTCCAAAGTGGGGAAATTTTGACTTTGGAGGCTGCTGGAAGGAAATATCTTTCTGGTTAGGTGTCATTTCTGCTGTTAATGTGCTTGCTTTTTGAATCAGACCCAATTTGAGACAAACCCCTTGCCCAGCTCTTCTCTGCTCCCGTCCCTATCCATTCGGTCCTTCTTGTCCTTGTCTGCGTTCCTGCACCTCCCACCTGCCTCTTCATGGCTCCTGCTGCTTTCCTTCCCTCCCTACTCTCACAGCCCCGCCTGCCTGCCCACAACTAGTGTAGTTCAAGCTTTATCTCCTCGAGAACCCCCTTGGTCAGTAGCAAACCTTTGTTGTTGTTGCTGGTCTCCTCCTCCTCCTCCCTAAGCTGTGGGCAGCTTAGGGAATCCAAAAGATAGCCAGGTACCCCGGGGCTGGTGATGTTGGGAAACTGTTATCTCCCCTAGGCCAGAAGGTGGGAGCTCCAGAGTTGGGAGAAGGGACCCACGACAATGGTCGTGATGCTGAAAGGACACAGCCATTGCCGAACTGGGGTGGGGAGGTGAGAGGAAAAGGGAAATAAATTCGTAGTTATTACAAGGAAGTCAGTGGTCCAAGGAGAACCGTGTGTGTCTGCAGTTGAGAATACCCACACCAGGTTACTCAGGATATGACCAGTCAGCCAGTGTTCCCTTCTTCCCAGCATCATGGTTGATGTAAAGAGCAAAGTGCTTTGTCTGCATCGGCAGGATGGGCACTGGGTAGTTTTGACTGTAGCCAGGATAACAGGTAACATTCACTGATGGCAAGGCCCTGAGCACCCTAAGCACTTTATGTGCATCCGCTCATCAAAGTTTTCCAGTAACCCCAGCAGGTAGGCACCATAGTTATCCTCACCTCCATCATGCTGCTTCATCTGTGTGAAGAATGTAGGGCTGAGGTAAGTTACCCCAACACACAGCTAACAGGCGGCGGAGCTGGGCTCAGAGCATGTCTGTCGGACTTTTCAATGCACACTCGTAGCCTCTCGCTGCCTCACGGTCCCGTTCCCCTGCAGTGGGGCCCTCCTCGCCATGTGGTCAGTCCCGTGTGTGTGCTGGTCCCACTGCCTGGAATGGTCTTCCCACTTCCTCTCCACTTGACCCAATGGAACCCTCTTTTCAAGACCCAACTGAGGTCTCACTTCCTCTCTGAGACCTTCCCCAGCCATTCCAGCCCCACCCCTGCCCCCACCTTTCCTTTAGCAAGCAGAGGTAACTGTCCACTGTGCCCTCAGGGTGCTGCTACCCAGCAGTTTTGAGGGTGTACATCGCCTGAATCTCCAAGAAGACTCCCAACATGATGAGAACCAGTGAATTTGAGGATTGGTTTTCTACTTACTTACTGAGTGCCCACTGAAAGCCAACAGGGAGTATTTTTTAAAAGGAAAGAGAAGAAGCCAGAGCTGAGTCCAGGAGGAGCTTCCAGTGTGGTTGAGTGTTGGGAGCACGGAAGGTGGGCACATACTGCTACCTAAAGCAGCACCGCACTGTTTCCGAATAGCATTTCCCAGGACAGATGAATGTGCCATTAACCAAGCAGTCAAGCCCAACGGAGGTAGACAACTTAGGAGCTGACATTAGTGAAGGCTTCCTTCCTGCAGGATAGGAGGTGATGCTAGTCCAATGCCCTCCACTGGGCTCACCCCAAAGGCCTCACAGGACACAGAGGCTTCCTGGTGGAGCATGGCCAGTCTGTGTTTTGGCAGTTTAAGTTACAGAGTACTTTAGAAATGTCTCTTGAGGGACCTGAAGTTTGGATAATTAACAGACATCCTTCATGCTTGGTGCTGGAATCAAGGAGACGGGTAAGCACCACGTCCCCTGCCCTCCCTGAATAGTCACCCAAGGTCATTTCGGTTGCACTGGGAGGACCTCAGCCTGCCTCACTGTGGTGTTGCTTAATCTCATTTCTTTTTTCTCTGTTCCTATTTTTCCACCCACTCCTGTTAGCCTCTACCAACTAGAGACTGGAAGGGTAGAATGAATTGTGGGGAGGCGGTTGGAAGGATGAATAGCAGAGAACCCTTTGCTCAGGCCTCCCTTTGTTAGTCCCTGTAAACATTGCTATTGAGTTTCTTTGGATTTTTCTCTCTGCTGGGCTTTGGACATGCCGAACACCTTTTTCTTCTCTGAACACATCACATACCCTCCAACCTCCAGACCTTTGAGTTTGTGGCTCTTGCTGCCAGAAAGACTCTATCACCCCTCTTCAGTGCCTTGTTAGACATTAGGGGGTAGTGAGGACTGTGGAGGATTCCGTAGTTGACACTGCATAGAGTTTCTTGGCTCCTGGTCTACAAGTTGTGGGTTTGAATGTTACTTGGAGTAGGGGTGCCTGCTTGCCTTGGTGAAGACTTAGGAAGGAAGCAAGTAAGGGTGGGTGACAGCCTGAGCAGGAACTTGGAGGCAGGGAATAGTGGAGGCACTTAGGAGAGAACAGCTGACCCATGGGGCAGAAACTGGAGGAGCACAGGGAAATGAGGCTAAGGGGGCTTGACACCTGTCCTAGAGCATCTCTTCTACATCCGTTCTTGGGGACTGGCAGGGCCTGGAGGTGGCTTGGGGTCAGTCGTACAGGCAGACTTGTCCCTAGGCAGGGTGCAGAAGCCAGGGCTGGACTGGGAAGAAATCTTCCATTTTTATGAAAAGGCGATATCCCTACACCCCAGACTGGGACCCACTCTGGTGCATTTTCTTCTCAATGCTATGTATGTTTCAGAGATTAGATAATGCTTTGGTTCAGGTTTTAAATGATCATAATTAATTACATAAGTAAAGCATAATAAAGGTAAACAAAGAGGAAAGGGAAGTGAAATTAATGTTACCCATAATCCCACCACTTAGATATCATTTACATATAGAAGTTGGGTATGGATACGTCCCAGAGGATTTTCTGTATTTTCAAAGTGGAAGCAGACCATAGATGTATTTTGTGACCTGCTGTGTGTGTGTGTATGATTTTGTTCCATTGAAAAAATACATGCTTGTCCAAAATTCAAACTGAAGGATAGAAGGAGAGTCTCCTCCCTCCCTCCCTTTCTTACCCCCTGATTTTATTCCTCAGAAGTAGTCCTCAAAAATTTCCAGTGTATCCTTGAATATTGAGAAGTTTAGAAGGGATAATATGTGTGGAGTAACAAACCGTAAATACTGGTTGTTGTAGCTTGTACAGATATTAGCTGTCACATGTCAGCCAGGAGGAAGGTGCAGGGTGGGTTTGGCGGGACTGGGAAGTAGTTTGTGGTTAGTTAAGGGACTTTCAGAAATAGATATTGCGGAGGTAGGGAAAGGAGGAGATGGAGAATTTTTGAGGAGCAGGGTGAGTAGAGGTGAGTGAGACTGTGGGCCAGGGCCTGCTGTTGGCAAACCTTGCCGCCTGGGCCGGCTCGGGGTGGAGAGGGAACTTGGCATGCAGATAAGCAAGAGACCTGTAGGAAGCAGTGATAGTGATTGGTAGATATTTATAAAAATACCTTGCTTGACAAAACAAAAAGTCAGCAACTCTGTGTTAGTCTCCCCAATTAAAAAAACAAAAAGATTTTAACAAGTCTGTGAATACTGAAAATATGAACAATGCTGCAGAACTGGATGGGGAGTTATAAATGTTGGATTTGGTTCTAGTTTTGTGTCTGGCCGAATAGTTTTGGACTGAATCTTAATTTCTTCAGATCTTAATTTTCTTATCTGCACTAGATCAGTGGTTCTCAACACTAGATGCCCATTAAAATTACTGGGAAATTAAAAAAACAAAACAAAACAGACAACCCAATGCCAGATCCCCACTCTAGTCTATATGTACCCAAATCTTTGGGGTTGGGGTCTGGGAGTTTTTTTAATGTAGCCAGTGTTGAGAAACCTCGGATTATCTTAACTGTTCATTGGAGCCCTAAAATGTTAGGATTCTGTGTGTTATATTATACAACTTTTTTCCGTTCATATACTGTGCACAAATGTAAACAACTTACATAGCTAGATGTCTTGCTATTTATGAAAAACTTTCCATAATTCTCATTAGGCCAGTGAAATAATGCCAGCATTTTTTCTCTAATAAATCAGAACCATAAACGTAATGGTAAATCATTAAATAATCCATTTTTGACCCAGGAGTTTAACATGGACCTTAATGTCTTATTCCTTCACTTTGTAAAAGCTACTGACTGGAGGCCTGAGGCCACCTCTGTTTGTAAAGAAGACCCTGAAAAGTTCAGAGAGAAGACATTACTGGAAATGTTTTTGCTAGAAGAATTGTGTATATTGTAAGTTCCAAATTAGGAGGTCCAGTTTGGGGAGGCTTTATCAGATCTAAATTCTACATGGAGTAGGAGGTGTTAAAGAGACTTGGTGCCGTTTTATCTTTACCATTGAAGTTTTTGGTTTTGTCTTCCTAAATGAGTCATTTTTTTTTCAAAGGAACCTAACTTGGGGAGGTGGGGAAACCACTGTTGGAGTTGCGGAGAGCTAGGGGGCGGGCAGCGAGGCTGAGGTCGGGGCTGAGTTTACAATTGGGCCGTTCACCGAGGAGGGGCGGGGCCAGGGACCTGTCTGCTGAGGTTGGATCAACCTGGTGGGGGTGGGAGAGTAGAAATGGTGTTGATGTTTATTCATTTATCAGTTATATTCTGGTGCACAGCCATCAAACATCTGGCCTAGTATCCAGGTTCAATCCACAGGTGCTGACGGATTGTGAGCAAGGGGGAAGGAACCACCTAGTTTTTACGATGGTGGGGGAGATGGGACGTAAATCATGGAGGTTAGGCGTGTCCATCTTTGTCTGCTCCTACAGATAAATGGACTGAAATTATAGTGCCCCATACCGGTGTGAACAGCACACATGCAAATGATAGTGCCAGACAAGATTTCAGAGGAAAACCTGGCAGCCTGAAGACCCCATTGTAGGGCGCTAGGGGGCCTGTGAACACGCACTGGCCAAGCAACCAGGTGGAGATCAAAGAGCTCTGTGGGACTCCAGCACACCACTTCCTCTTTCTCTGCTGCGCTCTTCCAGCCAAAAACTGATGCCACACACCTAAGTCCCCCAGGCCCGGATCACTGTTCAGTGGCTCACTGTCCCTGATACAGTGAGGTACAGCGAGCCCAGGGGAGGGGTCCTGGCTTGGAAATCCAGAGCAGCTCCACGTGATTCAGCCCAGTGCTTTGGAGCAAGGAGCTCCCTGGCACCCAGGAAGAGTCTCTTATTCATTTGGCCCTTGGGCCCAGCTTGCTCCTTTCATTCCTCACAGATGCCGCCCCCCCGCCACACCTACCCCACCCCAGTGCTGGTTTTTATCTTTTCTGAGTGGTGTGCAGCCTCCTGCAGTTGTGAGTGCATGTTTGCTAAGTTTGTCACAAACTTCCTGTTTGGGTTTGGTCTGAAGCTCGAAGCTTTGTGTGTTCTGAAACCAGGCGTTCACAGAAGTCCAGTGCTTCTCTCTCAGTGGCCACGGAGTGGCCTGTTTGTTTTCCCTACCTTTTGTTGGCTTTTGCTATCCTTGGCAGACCTCCTGTCTGGGAAATGCTCTGTAGCTTCTGTACTTGTTCCTGTTAGTGAGGGTTGTGAGCTTTGAGATCTGAGAGCTGGAAGGAGAGAGGGAATCAACGCTTACTGGGCCCATTATGCAATGCCAGGCACTGTGCTAGATGTTTTTATGTATTTTTTATTTTATTTAGGCTTCACATTAGCATGTGCAGAACCAGACTCAGAGAAATCAAGTGACCAGCCCAAGGTTGGACAGCCCCTGGGTGACAAGGGCAGGCTTTGATCCCAGGCCTGACTCCAGAGCTCTGGTTATTTCCATCATGTCATGAAGCCCATACTGTGCCTTTGGTTCCACTGTTTGGGTATCTTGCCAGACAACATCACCTTGACTTTCAGACTCTAACTGTTCAGGTTTTGCCCATTCTGTCTGTGTGAGGTGTAATCTGATGGCCCTTTAGGGCTTTGCTGACTTTAATTTTTCCCAACCACCCTCCCTCTGGGGCCCCGGCAATCACAGAATTGTTCTGTGGCCTGTGCTGTCGATCAAAGTGTGTTAAGGCCAACCCCCAATTCCCTGGAAATAGCATATCCTTTTCCTACTGTAGGGCTCTCAGCACCAACCATTCTGCTGGTCACCATGAGCCCCCCTCAGCTGGATTTCTGACATTTCATGCTCTTTCCTTAAAGAAGGAAGAAGTGAGGATCTCTGACTGTGTCTATGAAAGTGTGTGAAGGGGTAGCGAAGGAAGAAGACCCAAGACCTGAAGTGTGTAGGGGCAGGAAGAGGAGAGAGCTGAATCCAGCCACCCTCCTCCTTATTAGGAGATCTTTATAGGATGCCATACTCTGGGTACCCCTGCAGAGGAAGAGTAGGCATGCTCCCAAAAACTTCAAGAAGCCTGTGTGTGCATCCTTTCCCTTGCTTATCCCAGGTCTTACATTTTCTGAAAAACTTCTGAAAGTATATCATCTGAACTTCATCAGAATTGCTCTGTCGATCAAGTGACATTTACCCAGGTAGAGCAATGGGCAATTCCAAGTGTTTTCAACACAGATGTTAATTACCTTCAGGGGGTTTGTGGTCTACATGGGTGTATGTGACACTTGGCGAGAGAAACGAAATGCAGTGAGCACAGAAGAGCAGGAAGAGCTTAGCAAGCGTGATGTTGCTGTTCAGTGGACTGTAGGAGAGCGGGGCAGTCAGAGGGCTGGACCCGCAGGGGAGGAATGTGCCCCATGGGCGGGGGGCGGTGATGCAAAGAGGAGGAGCATCCTGGATGGGGTGGAGCAGAGGGTGCTTGTGGGAAACAGGTTGAAGAAGGGAATGTACCTCATTTTATGAAGGACCCCAAGGGATGGCTACAGAGTTTGAAGTTGTCCTGTATTGGAGAGCCACCAAAGCCAGTCAAATAGGACGGGGATGGGTAAACAGCGCTGGCAGAAGGTTCACCTGGATATGTGCACTGCGAATGGGGGTGCTGGGAGGTGGGTTAGAGGACATTTATCATGTTGAATTTTAGGAATGAAACATTGAGGGCTTGGACTCAGGTGGTGAAAGGAATATAGAAAAGAAGATAGAGAGATGGAAATTTTCAGATCCTAGCTCTGCTACCCATATGACCTTGAGCAGGTTACTTAATCTCTTGAATCCCGGTTTCATCATCTGTAAACAGAAGCTAAAAACACTTCACAGAACTGTTGTGTGAAGATTTTAATTTGCATCACATCTTGCACATAGTAGGTACTCAATCAAATAGGATTTCTCTCATAGTGTTGGAGGCACAGTTCGTGATTGGCCAGGCGGGATTGGAGGAGTGGAGAGGGAGGACTCTAAGGCACCTCAAAAGGTTGGATGTGGGAGCTTGGGACAATGATGCAAGCTTGACAGAAATAGATGGAGCTATTTAGGGTCCCTGAATTCAGAGTCTTGGGAAGTCTCTCCTCCTAAATCCAGGCTGCTGAGGACCTGTCCCAGAAACCCTACAATCTGGGGATTCTGCCTCTAGGAAACTGTGGCCTCTCATTTCAGCTGGGCCCTCAGTGGTGCTGGCCAGCAGCCAGCCCTCTCTCCAGTCAGGGGTCGGGGTCGGCACTGGGTGAGGTGAGTGAGGCACCCAGGGCACAAAATGGAAGGAGACACTCATTTTCAGGGCCCACCCTGCACTTGCACGCTTCTCCCACCGCAGTGAGCCCACTCAGCTTATGGCCCCCCCTCCCGGATGGTTATTGGCATCTGGGCTCATCCAACCTGCCTTCCTTCCACTCAGAGAAGGACATGTTCCCTCCCACTAGCCGGAGAACCTTCTCCCAGTACATGGATCGCTCTGTATCCTGTGGCTCTTGGCACCTCAGCCCCTTCAGTTATTCAGCAATCAATTTTTTTCTCAGACTTTCAGCCCCCCTCGATTTTGCTTTCGCTCTTTTCCTCTCTTCTCACGGACAGAAACTATGGAAAGATAACCCCTCAGGTTTTGCTCCTTGGCTGACACAGCCGTCTCCGGCTGGTCTGCCTGTGGGAGGGTTGCCGACACAGTAGAGGGGTCCGGTGGATTTGCTGCAGAGGGCTCCCGCCTTCCACAGGAACTGTCCTCTCTTAGGTCACCTGTGGCTTTCACGTGACCACAGCCAACGGACACTTCAGTCCTTATCTTTTTGGACTCTTTGCTACTTTTGACACTGTGGACAGCTTCCTCTTTCCTCTTGTATCTTTCATTCCACAAATAAATCTTTCAACAACTATTTACTGAGCAACTACTATGTGCTGGGCTCTGGGGCATACCACAAGACGATATCCTGACTCTCAGGGAGTTTGTCGTCTAGTATGAGAGAAGAGGGATGAAAATACATACAAATGTCAGGTAGTGATAAAGCTACAAAGAAAAATTTAACAGAGCCTCACTAAGAAAGTGACATTCGAGCAGAAACCTGAAGGAAGGAAAAGATAGTTAGTGGAAGAATATTCTAGGCAGTGGGAAAAGCAAGTACAAAGGCCCTGAGGCAGGAGCCTGGTTGGGATGTTTGAGGAAGCCATGCGGCTAGAGGGGTTGAGGAAGAGTGGAGTAGGAGAAGAGGTTAGGGAAGAGGTTGGTCCAGGACATGCGGGCACTGCATGTCATTTTAAGGACTTTGTCTTTTACTTTGAGAGAGATGAGATACTATAGGAATATTTTGAGTAGAAGAGTGATTTTTAAGTGATCATTTAGGCTGCTGTGGGGGAGCGTGGTGTAATTGTTTGCTAGGACTGCAATAACAGACTACCGCAAACTGAACAGTTTAAACAACAGGCGCTTACTGTCTTACAGTTCTGGGGGTGAGCAGCCTGAGATCAAGAGTCGGCAGGGCCACGCTCCCTCTGAAGGATCTGGTCCAGGCCACTCTCCTAGCTTCTGGTAGCTTGTTGGCTTCTGGAAGCATAATGCTAATCTCGTGATGCTCTCCCTGTGTGGGTGTCTATGGCCAGATTTCCCCTTTTTATAAGAACGCCAGTCATAATGGAGTAGACACCCACCCCGTTCCAGTATGACCTCATCTTAATAGCTAATTAAATCCTCAATGACCCTATTTTCAAATACGGTCATACTCTGAGATACTAGGGGATAGGACTTCTACATAGGAATTTGGGGGAAGCACAATTCAACCCATATCATATATGTATTGCAGAAAGGCGAGGGTGGATGTAGGGAAACTGTTAGGAAGTTACTGCAGTAACCAAGTGAGAGAAGTGGCTGGCTTGGACCAAAATGGTAGCTGTGGAGGTGGTGAGATGTGGTGAGGGTCTGGATCTGTCTTGAAGATAAAGGTGACATCCTATGCTGATGGCTTGGACGTAGGGTGTGAGGGAAAGGGGAGAAACAATGACTCGGGGTTGGGGCATGTGTAACTATGAGAATGGAGCTGTGAATCTTGGTCTCCTAAATCCTCTCCTCCCCCAGGGACTGGCCTCAGCAGCCTCTGCAGGGTTCTCCTCCTAGGCAGGTGCGTCAGCTTGGGGTTTTCAGGGCCCCCTCCTTGGCTGCTTCGATCTCTTCCTGATTGATATGACTTGTTCCCATGTTGAAGCCATGTAACCTGAGTGTGCTGTTTGGGTCACTCCTACAGGCCCTGGCTCCAGAGGATGCTGAAGGAGGAAGACACGGAAGCAGGACAACCCTGAAAGATTAAGACTCTTAATCCTGAAACAGGTAGCTTCTTTGAAATTCTTGGTGGCTGAATGGTTTGTGAAGGGGTCATAGATCATTTCTTTGACCCCTGTGATGTGAAAAATGCTCTAAGAAGGAGGGGAGGGCTGCTCTGGACCTGGACAACCACAGATTTCTGGAAACCAAAGTTGTCTGGAAAACTTGGCCCAGGAAATGATCAGTGATTAGGGAGTCACATATTGGAATTTAGCAGCACTTGGAATGGCGCCCAGGGCATCCTGTCTTGTCTCCCATGACTTTGCAGAGTTATTGTGAATAGGAAAGGATCTAAGGATGTTCCTCAGTGGTAACTCTAGAAGTGTTAAGAGGGAATTAGACATCTCTGGAGAATGGTAGTATAGAAGGCCGTGCTGAGAAAATCCACAGAGCCTGTCGGAGGCGGGTTCCTGGAACAACGAACCTTTGAGCTGGCCCTGGGCATTTCTAGTGTTTTTATCAGCTCTGGCCCTGCGTTCTCTTCCAGGCTCAGTTTGTCCATCTAGAAAATGGACACCTAGCTGTGAATCCTCTGTCAGTTTCCACACAGAAGCTGTCTGAAGGGTCAGTACGTGGATATATAAACAGACTTTTTTTTTTTTTTTTTTTTTGAGGCTAAAACCCTGGTCCAGCAAGAGATGGCTGTTTTCCACACATTCTCAGTGCCAGTAGGGTAGGAGGGTAGTGGTGTCTAATTCGATTCTCTTGGTGTGTGGGTTTTTTTTTTTTTCTCAGTAAGTGCCAAACTTTTCTTCTCTCTTATGTGAAACTCAGAGTGGATTGTTCCTGTTTCTTTTTTGTTGTGGCTGATTTTGATTTGACTTTTAAGTCATTGTGTCTTGGGGTTCCAGTAAGAAACAGATGATTCACTCAAGTGGACCACTGCAAGAGACCCCACCGATGGGACTGTTTATAGCACTGTAGGCAGGGTAAGGGAAACCAGCATGGGATATTGAAGCATGTCAGGCCTAGCGACGTCAGGGAGCTGTTCCCATGCCTAGGCCTGAAAGGAAGAGGGCAGGATTGGTTATTGGAACTGGAAAGAGAAGCCGCATAGGAAGGCTATTTCTGGAGGAGGGATGCAGTCATCCTACACCAGCGTGGTTGGGAAAGAGCCAAGAGAATAAATACCCTCATTGAACTCCCCTTGGTTCTTCTGTCTCCTGATGGTGCCTCCCACTAGGCATACTCAGCCAGAAGCCAGAATGCAGGGAGCCATGTTGATGCTGTCCGTAGAGGTCAGAACCTCTGGGGTCCCAGAGCTGAGTGGAGAAGGGTGGAGGGACTGATAGGGCGGTGCAGATGGAAAATATCTAACCCAGCAAGAGAAGCTGATTGCTTAGATTATATTATAAAGGATGTTTCTACTTCAAAACCAAAACCCTTGGCTGTGAGGGCTAGAAGGAACAACAGAAATCCTCTAATCAAACTTAGATCTTTTTGTAGTTGAAAAAACCAGGGAAGTCAAGTGACTTGCACAAGGTCATTCTGTAGTTCCTGAAAGTGTTTCTTGAAAGCCCAGTACGTTTTCTTGAGAACATTTAAAGCAGTTAAGAAACAGTGTAAAGCAAAAC
Organism: Pteronotus mesoamericanus; assembly: GCF_021234165.1. Taxonomy (NCBI): domain Eukaryota; kingdom Metazoa; phylum Chordata; class Mammalia; order Chiroptera; family Mormoopidae; genus Pteronotus; species Pteronotus mesoamericanus. The sequence goes on along the minus strand of NW_026555085.1, from coordinate 12,024,084 downwards.
CTGAACAAGTACTAGGAAAAAGCTGTGCATCAGTGGTTTTTTTTTCATTTATCAGTTTGGATTCTTTGGGGTTGTAAATAGCAGAAAACCAAACTCAGAGGGGCTTCCACAGCACAGGGGACTCATTAATTGTCTCGTGGGATGGACTGCAGTGTGGGTGTGAAACGGCGGCTCAGGGGCCACCGGGTTTGTTTCCACATCTCTGCTTACTGTTTCGTGGAGCCAGTTCATCCTCAGGCTGGCTTCTCTCCTGGAGGTAGAACGGCTGAGAAGGGTCTTAGACTCATTGATACACATCCCTGTGGTCAGAAGTAAAGAAACATTCCTTCTAATAATTACTCTTAATAACTTTAAAAAGTCTTCCTTTCCAGAAGTCCCTCCTCAGCAAACCAACCCTGGCATTTCACTGGTCTGAGTTGAATCATGTGCCTATTACTTAGCCGGTCCCAATGGCCATGCGAATGCCCTCTTTTGATTGGTGGGGATGGGAGACTTTTTTTCCCCTTCTGATTGGCCTACCCTGCTACTGAGGAAAGCGTCAGCCTTCTCCAAAGCACCAGGACTGGGGGTGGGGGGCCCCCCCGAAGTAAGCAGATCTCTGGGCATTGTTCACGGAAGAAAATGGATTCTGGGAGTATGGCTGATATCCACCATACTTTATCGTTTATAGAAATCTTACTAATTTTGACTAATTGTTGTGGGTAGTACAAGTCAGTATTTTAAAGTCTTTTAACACAGTGTAGTTTCAGATGGAATCTTCCCAGTTTCTGCTGGAATGCTTGCAATTAGCACCTGCTTTTCAATATGTCTTAAAACCTAGGACTTTGTAGTAGGTTAAATATGCCTTCTACAATTCTGTTTAATTTCTAATTTGATTATTCAACCTATTTATATCCAGAGTAAGCATTGAACTCAAATTTTGGGTTAGTGAAGATTAAATTACAGTAATGAGGTTCCTCATTTATAACCTCATCTATAAAGTGGGAATAAGAATAGTACCTACTTTATAGGCTTGTTGTAAGGATTAACTGAGATAATTTAAGTAATGTGCCCAGTGCCCCAGTGGCTGGCCCGATAAATGTTACCTTTTTTAGTGTCATATAATCTCAAAATATTGTCACATTTATATGTTTAGTGCATATTTAATCTAGGAAGTTAACTCTTTACAACAAATATATTATCTGTTACTGATTAGCTTTATTAGAAATGAAGTAAATAAAGGTATTAAAAATTTATTGTTTATGGTTTTTCTAGACTGAAGTGGGGTTGTTTTTAGAACTTATTTTGGGGAAACCCTAAATAAAGAAAAACTTAGGTAGCATGCAGTTGAGTTAAAGATAAGTGTAGACTCCCTTGGAAAAATAGGAATTTTTAATATTACTGTAAAATATTAATGTATTCTTAGCTGAAAAATCTTTTAAATAGTTGATGGCCTGTCGTGACCTCTCCTAGCTGATTCTCTTGCTTTTGTTCTCAGTTTGGACATCCGGAGGGGCAAGGGACCCTCCTGGGCTTTGGTTTTCTAAAGCAACGACATAGCCCCGCTTTCCTGAGTGGGTGGATTTTAGAGTCCCCTGGATCGGTGAGATGCTGCCACAGCCAGAAGCAGTCTTGGGCATTTACTTCAGTGGAATTTCAGCTGACAAAATACTGTGACTCACTCTCTAGAGCCTTTGACACCGTAAGGCTGATGTCTCAGAATCCCTTGATTTGGGGCTCCCAGAGTAGTGATGGATTGTTACAGACCCCCCCACACTGTCAGAGGTGGCTTTGTGGGTCAGGGGTGGATAGGGTATACAGCAAGGGGCCTGCGGCTAGAGGAAAAAGTTCTAGGGCAACCATCTTCATCCCTCCCTCCCTTGAGTATTGATTAAAATTAGCCTTAAATGTTCTGTAGATTGTTTGTTGCCCCTGAGGCCGGTCACCACTGTGATAACTAGATGAGAACTAGTGGTAACTACATGATCGACCGTAAATTCCATGGTTTGGAGGACACTGTAGACAAATGGTTCTCCACATAGATCACCTGGGCCAAGAAACTACCAAAATAAAAAGATTTGGAGGGGTTTTCCAAGGAATGATGTTTTAAAAAAAAATCTAACAGCCACCACCACAGTTTCCTAATGGAAAGAACTATCTTGATGCTAAAATAGAAGGAAGGAAATAATTTAAGAATAAAACAAATCTTTATATTGAAAACAGTAGGCTTTAGGAAGAATTTACTACATTTCTCTTACTTTCCTGGCATCACCTGTGAAAACTCTACCAAGGATGGGTGCTGCTCTGCCATCCATCTAGCAAGTGCTGGGGAGATGAAGAGTTATCTGCTTAATGTGCAAGTATCGGGGGAAAGTCATACTTTTTGAAGCCTCTAAAGTCATGTCTTTATTTGATTTAAAGGGATGGGAGAAATTCACTTGAACACAAGTCTTGATAAATCCAATTCATTTTGTAAGGAACTATTTACTCGCAAGTCATTAACTTAGAATTGTTAGTTTACTGTATTTTGCTATGTATAATGCACGCCCACGTTTTTGGCCCAAACTTCAGGAAAAAAGTCTTTCATTTTAATTATTTAATTCAATTTTTATTTATTTATATTTAGAAATAAAACCGATTATCATAATCCAATATATTATTTTGCATACAAATATCGTTATTGCTTTCTACAGTTACATTTTTAACACATAAGCGTAAATAAAAGAATTAAAACTATATAGATATGGAATTAGTACTATACATGTATAATGCACATCCTTATTTCTCCCTCAAAAATTTGGGCAAAAAAGTGCACATTACACATGGCAAAATACAGTAATTTTCCGCCAGTAGGAAGAAAATTTTGTAATATCTAAATTGTTCAAATTAAAAGGTATGTCAACAGCCTTTTTGTTTGTTTGTTTTTATAATTTAACTCTAAAAAACAAAATGCCTGTTCAGTTTGGTTTGGCCTTCAGTTGTGTGGTGTGCGTCTGTGCGTGGGAAGGTGCAGGTGTGCACGTGCCCACGCACACACGCACAAACTTAGTTTGGTCTGAAAAGTCCAGAGAGAAAAGGGTATTTGAGAAAAGCATTGTGTTCATCAGCCAATCCCTGGTAATGTTAGTACATGTAGCACCAATTGCATCTTGGAACTGCCAAAAAAGTATGACTTTTTAAGATGTCTTTTGGAGTCATTAAAAACCCCCAAACATCCAAAACAGTAATAAAAATGTTCCTCACTCTGTTTCACGTCACATGCCTGCTTGGCTTTGCCAAAACGGTCTGCCTTCCAGCCAGGGATTAAGCTTCTGTGTGAGGCCATGGCTGGTGTGAAAGCAACTTCGCTGCCCTGGTAGAGGGGGAAAGACTGCTTGAGTGCCTGTGTGATATCCTGGATGGAATCATGGTTTCCAAAAACCTGGAGCCTAAGAGGGTTTTGAGGTTTCTGCCTCGTTATCTATGCTCATCACCTTACCTGACCTCATCCTAACTTTTCATTGAGCTCTAATGTTTTATGGTTTCCCTGCGAACTAAGATGTGTCTTTCTCAAAAAGGAGCAGGCTGTTCTTTGGCATACTCACATCTGTAGTTATTACCCTACTCACAGCGTCATTCTTGAGCATGGTGTCCTGTTTATATTCTTACATGTGCTCGCTCATATGGCACAGTCCTTGCATGGTCTAGTGGACACTCCATCTTAATTTGCCTAGACTCCTTACCACTTGTTTCTCCTAAGGAGTATCTCACTCGACAGCGAGCTATGTGATCTGCAGAGCAATAGCTCAGTGTTCTGTTGGACAGGCATTACCACAACTCTCTTGTCTTTGTCAGCCTGGGCTGCCATAACAAATACCTTAGACTGGATGGCTTAGACAATAAATAAATGTATTTCTCACAGTTCTGGAGGCGAGGAAGTCTAACATCATGGTGCTGACAAAGTAGGTTTCATTCTGAGACCACTTCTCATGGCTTGTAGGTGGCCACTGTCATGCTGTGTGCTGGTATGACCTCTCCTCTGTGCACTCGGGAGAGAGGAAGCTCTGGTGTCTCTTCTTCCTTTTATAAGGGCACTAATCCCATTATGGGGGCTCATCCTTGTGACTCAGCTCCCAAAGGCACCCATCCTAATAGCATCAGACTGGGGGCTGGGACCTCAACCTATGAATTTGGGGGAATAGAGCTGATATCAACATTCAGTTTATAACGTTCTGAATCTTTATGTGTGGCTCCTTGAAGTGCTCACAGTGTCGTTAGTCCAGGAGCCCTGCAGCAAGTACAGAAGGCCTTAGAGTCACATGCATTTTTTTTTTCCCATGGAAGAGTATAGTGTACTACATTTGGAGAAGAAGGTTTGGTGGGCCAAAAGTTAGAAGACCTCTACCCTGGAACTAGAGGTGACCTGCAGTAGACTGATGATCTGCTTGTCTCTGCAGACCATAGGTTTCCTAGTTCCATATGTCAGTGATAAGGTGTGGTTGCTAAACTCAGTCAGCCTCAGTGAAATTTGGATGGTTCAATATTCACGATTCCCTCACCACCTTCTGTAGGCTCCTTAACAGGACTCTGAAAAGGAGGCTCTTAGAACCAAAGCCTGGGAAAATGGTATTTTTTTAAAGTACTTCCTTATCTTTGACATTTCCTCCCTTTTCATGGAGAAAGAAAGGCATTAAATTATAATAAAACTGTCCCCTGTTCCATTTGAGATCAGTATCTTAGAGTGCCATTTTAAATGTATACAAACACAGTAATGGCCACATGGACACAGGCATGCATACACACACACCTGTGCCAGGTGGAATATTTTAAAATATAAAAAGGCCTTTGAAAATAAACTTTAAAGGAACAGATAATTCCTGTGTTATATAAACTCTTCCAGGATTTATAAAAATGATGGAAAACTTCCAGATCCTTGGTCAAGCAAGCATGACCCTGGTAACAAATTTGGCCAGCTCCCAAAGGGAGAGTTTATAGGAATGTTTAGGAATGTAAAAATTTTAGATAAAAATTTTAGTGAGTAGATTTCAATAATAGAACACATGGCTGTTTCATCTGCCCAAACAGGTTATATTCTTGGAATGCAAGATTGGCTTCATATGCATATATTTTCATAGGATTCATGATGTAATAATCTCTCTCATTCCAAAAGCACAATCAATTCAGCTTTTAATTTTTACAAACTAATTGAAAAGGAATATATAAAATGACCATTCATTAATATGATAAGGAAGATGGAAGTCATACGTTTGTTGGCATTATACTTACTGGGCCCTTAAAAAAGGTATCAAGTTACAAAATAGTAACTTGAAGAATAAATGTTATGAAGGAAGGATAAAATTATCATTTCACTACAGAGTGCTTAGTTGTAGGCCAATGAGATTTAAAGAGTTTAACCAAAATTCTATTTCTAGGTGGTGAAATTAAAATGAAAGATTTGGATAGTTCTGAAATTAGTTCATGAGTCTAATGCCATTCCTCTCAAAGTCCCATCAGGACTTTTTAAGTTTCACAGGATGGTTCAAAAACTATTTGGAAAACTAAGTAGATGAGAACCTTAAGGGGAATTCTGAAGATGGTTTTAGGAGAAGGGAGTTAGTTTTACTGGCTTTTACAATATATAGCACTGCCAGATATTAAAATGCATTATGAAGCCTTAGTATTAGAAGACTGTGGTACTGGCTGTAGAAGAAGTAGGTAAGAGAACTAGGATAGTTCAGAAATAGACCCTCTCATAAATAATTTAATAAATTAGAAAGAAGTCATCACAAGTCATTGGGGGAGGGAAATTACTCAATCAGTAATTTTGATTCCCAGTTAGCAATTTGGAAAAAATCATTTTGACTTCCCCAAAATGAATTACAGATGGATTAAACAATTAGGTGCAAAATGGAGAGGCATAGGAAATCTATAGAATTGAGTATTGCTTAGAAACAAAACAAAAACATTCAAAAAGGAACAGAAGGAAAAGAATAATCAATGAAACTAGAGGAAAATCAAAGATTTCTTCATGTAAAAAAATGAACAAGGAAACAATAGATGGGAGGATTTGCAGTAATATGACGGAATTAATATTTTGATTATGTGAAATGTTCAAGCAAATTAAAAAGGTACTAAAACCATGGTAGAACACTTGAATAGATGACTAAATGTAACAGTAAACAAATACATGGAAAATGTTCAATTTTGTAATGAGATAGGTAAAACAGCAGTAAAGTACTACCTTAATATATCAGCCAAAAATATATTTTAATGATTATCCCCAATTCTGGTGTTATTACAATATTGTGAAACAATTTTACAGTGCATTAAAGATTCACATTAATTTATACATTTTGATCCATTAATACTGTTTCTGTGGTCTATCTTCCCACATTCTCCCTTGAAGGAAATCATACAAAATATTTAATAAGCTATTTAGTCAAAGATGCTCCCTGATACGTTATTTACAAAGCGCGCACGCACACACACACACACACACACACACACACACAAACACAATTATGCCCAGCAATTGGGTAACTATAAAATAAAATAGTCTTCTCTCAGCATAATACTGTCAGCATAATACAAAATAATTAATAATTATTTCAAAGATATGTAGCAATGTGACAAGATATTTACAATACAATATAATTTTATGTGCAGAAATTGCAATATAAATTATGGCATAGTTTCACAGTGGAATAGAGTTGTATCTGTACTATTAAAATGCATGAACCATAGCTGCATATATGAGAGCCCAGAAGAATCTCAGGAATTATAACATTAAATAAAAAAGCAAATTGCAGACTAGCTACAGTGTGATTCCAATTACATAAAGCTCAGGTGCATGCAAAACTAATGATATAGTGTTTGATATCTGTGTGCATGTGGCAAGACTTAAAGGACCAAATGAGCAGAGACAAAATTTCAGGATCATGGTGAGAGCAGAGGATAGGATGAGGGAGGGGCCCATGGGGGCTACCTAGGAGGCCTGTCAAGTTCTCTTCTTCAAGCTGCGGTATGGGCACGTGTGTATATTATTGCTATTTTTTTTCCTAAACTTAATATAAGCTACAAAAATTTTAAATGTTTTTAATGTTGAGTAAAGGGATATTAAAACACATTATTCACTGATTATAATTAGGTACAAAATGTGTATTCCTAATAGAGAGGCTAAGGAAGTTACGTGTACAGGTAACAGTGACTGTTCTCGAGGAGTGACGTTATGGGTGATTTGTTCCTTCATTTTCTCTCATTTCCAAATTTTCAATTATGGGCTCATGTTACATTATTTTTAAAGAAAGAAAAGAAAGGAATATTAAAGACAGCTGCCATCATGGGATGACCTAATGTGGAGGGAGCGCCGTTGCTTCAGAGGGTGATGGACTTTGCCACTGAGGCAGAAGGAACGTGTTTGGAAAAGCAAATGGGTCCATTAACAAGTCACTGAGCATCTTTCTGAAAAAAACTTTTAAGACACTGAATTTGAATGACTTGCTGAAATGGATCGATTAGCAAGGGTAACATTTCATTGGTTTCCTTTAAAAAAATTTTTTTAGCTTTATTGTTTTGTCTCCTCATAAAAATAATCAACTTGATTTGAAATAGTCTTCCAGAAAAATAATAGACACTGAAGTTGATTACACAGTAGAAGTTAAACTTAGCTGAAAGGAAATACAGGGAATACAGGAACACGTTGAAAGACACCAGTAGGATACAATCAGGAAGTTCTTGGGACATACGTTCAACAAATTAAATGGCATGGAAAAGTGGGGAGGTCACTATACAATACATTCAGAAAACCTCAAGAGATATAACCAAATGCAAATGTAAATCTTGTTTGGATCCTGATTTAAACAAACCAACTATAAAAAAGCATTATGGGATAATTGGGGGAATTAGGAAACTAGATATTTGATATTGAGGAATTGTTAATTTTTAGGTGTGATATTGTTACTATGGTTATGTTGTAAAGATACATGCTAAAGTAGGGAGTTTGAGTATTTAAACATAAAAAAAATCCTTAATGGATTGGATGAATGATTTATCCAGAATTTATGTTAAAATAACGCAGGGGTATGGGGCACAGAGAGATCACAGCTGAAACAAGGCCAGCCATGTATGGTAATTAAAGCTGGGCGACGGCTACATATATTTTTGCTACTTTTGTAAATGTTTGTAATTTTTCACAATAAAACAAAAAAATGTTCATAGTTCAAAATGTATAAAACATTTTATACATTTGTACAATTGTATACTTTATACAAATATAAAGAAGGAAATGGAAAGTCATTCATAATACCGTTCCATTGGAGATAACTACTATCAATATTTTCTTAAAACTCTTTCTATACTTTTTCTTATGCATGTACAATATAGATTCTTTATACATACATTACTAAACAATTAAGAATTACTATCTACATTGTTTTGTATCCTACCCTTTTACATTGTGAGCACTATTTTGCTTTAGTACATTTAGATCTTCATCATAATTTAAAGTTATGGCTGTGTATTATCCTAGTATGTGAATACACACACAAACACCATAATTTATTTTTCTTACCGTCCCTTATAGATGGGTATCTAAGTTGTTTCATTTTTTTTCTATCCAAACAATTTGTCTGCATACTTGTTTATTTCTTTTGACAAAAGATGTGAAATGTCAAATATTTTTTAAGGCTTTTTTTCCTATTATGCCAAACTGGTTGTTGGAAATGTGATACTATGTTGAACTCCCTCCTGTAGTGCTTATATATTACCCACTTTATCATAATCTTAGCAACATTGGATGCTACAGTCGCTGTATTTTAAATGTTTGCTAATCTGATGGAAAGATAAAGGATATCTCGTTTTAATTTGCATTTTTATTAGTGAGCTTAAAAATCTTTTCATACATGTGTAAATATAGCATTTCTTATTTTGAGACTAGGTGTTTATATCTTTTCCCCCAGTTTTCGTCTTTGTCCCTCACTGATTCATTAGGGCTCTTCACATATTAAAGGGTGCTAATACTTCATATACTATATAAATTGCAACTTTTCCCCATGCTTTGTTGTTTGTTGTTTAATCTTAGGTCATTTTTTAACATTCACTTGTCTGAAATTGTATTAGATTTTTAAAGGTAATAAATCTAGATGTCTCTCCCCACCCTGCATTTAAACCCCTGTAATTTTCCACATTTTTATTTTTGTAACCTTATTCAATATTTTACTAAGATATTTCATTATAGCCCTGACCGGTGTGACCCAGTTGGTTGGACATCATCTTGCAAACTGAAAGGTCGCCGGTTCGATTCCTGCCCTGGGCACACACCTGGGTTGTGGGTTTGGTCCCTGTCAGGGCATGTGTGAGAGGCAACTGATCGATGTTTCTCTTGCACATTGATGTTTCTCTCCCTCTCTTTCTCTCTCCCTTTTCTTCTCTTTAAAAATAAATAAAAAAATATTTTCAAAATACTTTAAAAAGAAATTTAAATATATAGCATTGCCCTCTTAAAGTTTACTTTTTATTTTAAAATTTTTATTGGTTATCAAATAAGACATGTTTGTGGTAGGAAAGACTACATTTTAAAAATTTACCTATAACTCTGACTGATGTGACTCTCAGTTGGTTGGACATCATCCCACAAAGCAAAAGGTCACTGGTTCGATGCCCAGTCAGGGCACATGCCTGGGTTGTGGATTCAGTCCCCAGGTAGGGGCACATGTGAGAGGCAACCTATCAATGTTTACCTCTCTCCCTTTCCCCTGCTCTTAAAATTTTTCTTTATTTCTAATTTGGCAATTGCACAGTGTATTGGATAAAATTTGGTAGTTTTGGTAGTTTTCCCAAACAGTTTTTCTATATGTATATGTCAGTAAGAGTACCACTTGCTGCAGAAACAACTAAAACCCCGAATTATAACGTTAGAGGTTTATTTCTTTCTTACTCAGACCCTTGGTGCTCCTGATTGAGAGTTCTTCAATGAGTGATTTGAGTGGCCCAGGCCCCTTCCATCGTATGGCTGTCCTCTTCCCTAAGTCTTTGGGGTCCTCTGCCTCTCGCTGGCAGATGGGAGGAAGAGAGCCTAGAGAAGACAAGCCACTTTCTAACCACCACCTCAGCCTAAAGCGCCTCACACCACTTCCTCCTGTATCCACTGGTGGGAATGATAGTGTGGCACCACCTGGATACGTGGAATGCTGGGAAGTGCAGCCTCTGTCTGGGCAGCTGCCTCCTAGTGAAAATTACAATCTGGAAAGAGCATGAATATCTGTTGTACATTTAGCTGAATCTGCCAGCAGTTATTATAGTTATAACATATCTGATACATATTTTCTTTACAAAATGCAAACATCCTATTAAGAGTTTTGAAGTTTAGCATCATTTTGTGAGCATTCCCTATGTTTTTAAATCTTTTTCAAAAGCATGAGACTTGGTGTCTACGTATTATTCCTTACTTTGATATATCACCGTTCATTTTTCTATTATGGTACAGTTAGGTTTTTCTGGATTTTTATTATTATGAATAGTGCTGCTATAAATGTCCTTGTGCATAAATCTTTGAGTACTACTCTGATTATTTCCTCAGGGAAAATTCTTGGGAGTGAACTTGCTCAGAATTAAGGCTGGTGATGCAGATTACTAAATGGCCCTTCAGAAATGTGGACTAATTTACAGTCTCATCAGCAGTGTCTGAGGATTCTTATTTCAGAGTATCCTTGACTGTCCTAGGCATTACAGTTGTTTGGGTTTTGTCAATTTGTTGAAAATGGTATTGCATTGTTTTAATTTGCAAATTTTGCTTAGTAATGAGTTTGAACATTTTCATGAAGCCATCAATAATCGTTATTGTGCTTGTGTGTGTGTTGGTGTGTGTGTGTGAATTGCCTCATTGGGTTGTTTCTCATTTTTATTTTTTACTGCTCTACCTTTTTTCGTTTATAAGAGATTTTTATGCAGTATATTGTATTAACTTGTCATACGTTATAACTATTTTCATCTAGCTTTTCCATTCCTTGATTGTGCTCCATAACCTAATTTTTTAGATTAAACTCTACAGTTGGAACTTTAATGTGTGGTATCACACCCACTGGATCTGGCTGGTTAGCAGTACTCCTGAGATTAACACCATTTTAAAAAGCAAAGTAGATTCTTTTTTCTGACCCATCATATGGTTTGAATGTTCTTAATGTGAGTTTGAGTTATCTAAGAGTGAGGGAGTTTAAAAGCAGTCATCAAGAAAATGCGCTTGACAAGAAGGATTTGGGGCACTTGTCTAAGTCGCACATGGAGATAGTGAAATTGACTTTATCTTCCCTGGGTATGTGAGGGAGATAGGACGATAGACTGTATCTGAGGACTTCGTGGCTTTAGCTAAGTGAGTAGCAGCAGGGACTCAGAGGCTCTCTCTGGCTGTTTTTCTCGTTAGACCTTATTAAAAACATAATGTGGTAGAGTGGCAAGGGCCCAAACCAGGGGTCAGGGAGCTGCATATAGTCTCAGCTATGCCACTAACTGATTGTGACCCTGAGCAAGTCAGTCCCTCAGCCACATGATTCCTCAGTTTACTCATCAGCAAAACTCAGGGGGTTGTTGCAGGTGCTGTTTTGAGTGTATGAATTCCAGGGCTGTGCAGTGGAGTTTTCCATGAGGCCTCTTTTCCACAGGCCTCTGACCTGGGTCAGGTGGGTGGGCGGGGAAGAGCAGGGGGCGGGGGGTAGTCCCTTTGGTCTTCCAGTGATGTATGAAGGAAATCAATCCAGTATATATCTGTTCTAGATATAATGTGATCTAAATGCGATATTCACCTAATAAGATTAGATGAATCTAATATGGTTTTCCTCTAAAACACAAATACTACGCCACTTTGAATTGTAGTAGCCAAATTAAATTACTCATCCCAAATTAGATTTCCAGCAAACTTAATTTGAACATGAGCTCAGTGCTGCAGGCCCTAAGTAATTTTTTAAGATATAAAAATAAATCAGTAGGATACTGGTACTGTTCCTCTGGGCTCCTCAGTGGTTACCATAAAAGAATAGGTAAACGTCTGCATGGAACATGTGGAAGTACAACTGAGGCAAGAAACACTGATTCTTCAACTCATCATTTAGGGTTATTTTCCCCCCTTTCATTGCTTAAGCCTTACTACTTAAAATTGCCTTTCCTCTTTTTGTTCCTTGGTTGAGCTCCGTAAAATCTCAGCCCCTCAGTAGGACACTAGGTATGAAATGGCTCCCTGGGTAGTTGATGGAGCCACAGGGATTTGGTGAGGGACCGGAGAGGTTTCTGGCATTGCATTAGCTATGTTTTCTCTCATTTTATATTAGGTAACAGATTAACTGAAAACCAACCCAAACTGGTTTAAGCCAAACCAGAAAACATACTGACTTATGTGGCCAAGCAACCCAGGAGTAGATTCTGGCATCAGGTGGGACGATCCAAGGCCCAAGTGACGTGCCCAAGACCAGTTTTTCTCCTTCAGTGTTGGTTCCTTTCTCAGGAATGATCTCCCCTTCCTGCTCCAAGATGGCAGCTCATAGCTCCTGGTTTGGCCTGTTTTTTTCTCCACTTCCTCTTCCCTTTCTCTTTCCCCTTCCCTCCCTCCCTCCCTCCCTCCCTCCTTCCCTTGGATTTTATTTATTTATTTTTAGAGAAAGGGGAAGGGAGGAAGAGAGAGAGAAAAACATTGATGCAAGGGAGAAACATCAGTCGGCTGCCTCCCGCATGTGCCCAACTGGGGACCTAACCTGCGACCCAGGCATGTGCCCTGACCAGGAATCCAACTGGTGAGCTTTTCGTTTGCGGGACAATGCCCAACCAACTGAGCCACGCTGGCCAGAGATGGCCTGTTTCTTTATTCTCATCCAGTGGGAGAAAAGAAGATGTCATCCTTGGTGGGTCAACCAAAACTTTGAAATTGAATCTAGTTACCCCTGGTTGGTTTGACTTGGACCTTGTGCTTTCCTGAACCAGAACTGTTTGGAGGGGGTGGGGCAAACTGACTGTCTGGTAGATTCAGGGGACTGTTGGAAAAGTAGACAGGGCAGTAAATGAGACTGAGTTGGTACCTTCAAACCTCCACGATGCATTATACATAGCCTTCCGTTTTTCCAAGCACTTAGGCTAACATTGTCTCATTTGAACTAAAAATGACGCTAAGAGTTGGGTAGGGCATGTTCACTGATGAGGAAATGAAGTTCATCATGGGGTCAGCTTACCCAAGGCCAGTCGATGGTGGAGCTAGGACCAGACTCAGTGCCCTGTGAGTCCTCTGTTTCTTTTCACCACATCCTGCTTTCCTTCTACCCATGTCCCCCACCGCCCTCTTCTTCTCACTCCCCCAACACCAGAGCAGGGTTCTTCATTAAACAGACAGTCAGTCAATAGTCGTTAACCTGTTATTGACTGACCAGTGTACCATCAGACCAAATGTGGCCTCTCTGCTCATACTTTGTGAATATCATTATAACAAAAATCAATGTGGTCGATTCCCAGTTATTAATTTGTAAATTGTCCCTGGTAATTCAGTTTCTTCTCTGAATTATGGGGTTTTTCCAACAGAAGGATAGAGTTTGGATTGCTTGAGGATAGACGTACAGAAAGGAGCTAAGGGGGGCTGTGTGTGTGCGCGCACGCGCGCGCTCACGCGTGCCTACATTACAAAATAAGTATGTTTTAATTCCCTGCCTCCTTAGCATGGATAGCTGAAAATAATTTTTATGCCTATTTTTCCATTTAAAAGTAACTTACATTTGTAAAAGTCACTGTTGGCAAAGTCCCTATTTGAAAAGTCCCAAAGACCTCTGAATAGGTGTGCTGTTTGGAAATATTTTGAGTGATAACTATATATTTGCTTTTCATGTTTTGTGAAAATCATAGATAACTGTTGTGTTCTCCCTGCCTGAAAAACTCTCCCTTGTCAACTTTTGTTCTCCAAGTGGTTTTACTTCTACTTCCTCTGGGAAGCTTTGTGAACTTTCTCCAGCTCTGCTTCTCTGTTGCTGAAGGTCTGCATTCCACAGTTAGCACTTCACCCTGCATCCTGTGATCCACCGATTGTTTCATTTGTAGGGGTCTTATCTCCTTAATCATCGTTAACTCTTTGAGGTCAGGGTTTGGTCTTACCACTGTTTCTTTGTCTTCTGCAGCACTTATCTCCATGTTAAAGTGAAGTGTGTGATGAGTTGATACCTGGTTCTGTGACTGGGGTGTGCATTCCTCCCGAACATTTCCATTTCACCATCCTACTTACGTTGGCTTTAGTCGTCCAGTTACCTGTCCACATTCTTCAGTACAGTGCTTAGCATGTTTTAAGGACAAAGTAAATGTTGTTGACTGATTGATGATTTTCAGCCTGCACTACCCCAGCGCTCTACCTCCCCACCACGGAACCATAAGTTTTTTGAAGGCAGAGACTGCCTTACTATTCTTTGTGTTCTCCATAGTATCTAACAGGGCTTGTCGCATAGCACACATTCAGTAAATCCTTGTTCATTGAATGGATTCCATGGGTGGGGAGAAGCCATTGGTACCCTGTTGGGACCCACCTTGTAAAGAAGCGGATGGGAACTGAAGCTCTGAGGGAGAAGAGGGTGGTTGAGATTGGATGGGATGGGTTCAAGGGCCAAGTATGCCAACCTTCCTTCTTCTGATTTCCAAGTACAGATAAGGCACTTCTCTAAGGGCAGAGTGCAGTTTCATTGCCCAACTGGGCTGCCAGTGAGCTCAGTGCTTCAGAAATAGTTGAGTAAGGTAGTGGCTATGATTTGGGGTTTTATTTTAGCAACAACAATAATTTTCTCTTCTACCTGAACTCTCTTTGAAATGAGGGGATAGCTAGGGACGGGGGCATGGTCCCCTTCCTGTGTTGACCTCTTTCTTCCCATTGCCCTGGGGGCAGGGATGGTGCTCAAAGGAAGGGGAAAGGGAAAGGTCAGCAACTCCTTAGCATCCTTGAGTGGTATGGTACCACTGGGTTGACCAGTTCATCCTGGTTTGCCTGGGACTGTCCTGAATTTAGGCCTCAAAGTCCTCAGTCTCTGGAAAACGAGTACGGGTTCCCACTTTAGATGCCATTTGCTCCCTTCCCTGCCCTTGGCCAACTCTCTTTCTCAATTCCTTTTCCCTTTGCAAGATCCTTGATTTGGTCTTTTTCCTCCTCTCTTTTGCCGAGCTCTTTCCAGGTAGCCCGTGAGCCTTGCCTGCATTTCTCTCTTAGAGGCCTTTGCAAACCAGTGTTCTGAACCCCTGTGGGTTGACCAGCATTCTTGGAACTAGACGTAGTTGTAGGTGCTGCAGGTGCTGCCTTCTCGTCTGGCTTCGGTTGGCTCGTGAAATCCACGGAGCTATGAAAGCTTCTGTCACAGAGCGAGAGCTCATCTGCCTTCAGAGAGAGTCTGCCCTGCCTGCGCGAGGCTTAGTGCAGGTGTGGCGCTCAGTTCAGCGGGCACAGCAGGTCCTCTGCCTGCAAGGTCAGCTCTGCCAGCAGTACCATGTGGCAGGTGGTGCTGCGGCCGGGGCCGCGGCCCTCAGCTCCTCTCCTCCCCTGCACTGCGGCCTCCAGCTCTCAGCGAGGCCTGCCCTCTTCCCCGAAGCCTCCTTGCCCCCACTTACATCTTGTTCTCAGAACTCTAATTATATATACAGTGAGTACTCCTCCATGAAATGAATGTAAGTGTTTTTTTCTGCGTTTGTCATGTGTTCGTCCTTCTTTGAAGGCAGGCTTGTGTTTCCTTCCGCCTCTCAGCACCTGGCCTTGTGCTGGGCCCACAGCTGGCCCTTGCTTGATACATATTGTTGATTAATGGACCCTTCTGTGATTTGTAGGTGACAGTGGGATGGTTCCACGTGAGCACCTGCGCGCATTACACGTTGGCAGCATGAGGTGGAGGGCGCAGGAATTGAGACTGCCCCAAGCCAGGCCAGGATCCAGGGTGGATTCAGCTCTCCTTTGTCAACACTGGCACTGAAGAATGAGACTTTTAAAATCCAAAGTGAATTTTTAGTTGCAGAATACCTTGTTTTAAGTATTAGGTTAGCTTTGCATTTTCTGGAACATTCAAATGTAATTTTAAAATAATCACAGAAGATTAAACAATTTTGAGACTGCTCTAGAGAGGCAGGAAAGTGGGTTTTGATTTCTGTAGAATTTGTCTTTTTTGATTCATTCCCTTTTTGGGGGAGTTCTGAAGGAGGGGCTGCTTAGTCCCAGGCCCTGTAGACCTAATTCTGCTCTCCCTCTCAGCGTTGCTCTGGCTTACCACCAGGAAGATGGGGACTTTGAGTGGGGTTGGGGGCGGGGGTCGCCATCCAGACCTCTTGCTCGGGTCTCTGTAGCAGCTGCATGCTTCTGCCGTGTGTGTGTGTGTGCACGTGCACAAGTATGTTTACTGTCAAGTGTAAATAGCTTTAAAAAAATTACAGAAATAATACGGGGTCTATGTAAAACATTTAGAAGTAAGTTAAAGCTGTCTGCTCCTATTTCTTAGAATAACCACAATGAACATTTTTCACATGTATCTTTCCAGATTTTTTCTGTGCACCCACACATATGCTCAGACACACACACATACTCACACACAATCCTATAGTTACACAGATGGGTTCATTTTCTATAAAATTTAGGGACCTGCTTTCTTTTGCCTCACAATATATTATGGGCATTTTTTCTGTGCCAATAAAGATTAATTTATCATCCATTCAGCAAATCCTTACTGAACGCCTACCACGTGTTCGACACTGTTTTGGGTGCTAGGGATATAGCACTGAAAAAAAAAGAGAAAATTCTTTGCCCTCACAGAAGCTGTAGTCTAGTTAGAGTAACCGGCAATAAAAATACAGTATGTAGTGGCTTAGAAAGTAGTAAATGCTATGGGGGGGGGGGGGCAGGATGAGATAAGCAGGTGAGTGGGAGTGAGGAGGGAAAAAGTGCATTTTGCAATTATAAACAGGGTGGTCAGGTCGGGGGAGGCCTTGGAGCAAGCCCTGGGGCTGTGACTTCTGGCAAACAGCACTTACTGCTAAGGGGCCTGCCGGCTGAGAAGTCTGTAGCTTACAAGCCGAGCCTCAGGAGTGCTGGCAGGAGCCAGTCAGATCCCTTGTGGTAGCAAACACAGACTTGAGCATCCAAGCGTTGCCCTGTGTTGGTCATTAACAATAATAATGCGCCCCACTTACATAACAAGTTAGTTTCCAAAGCAGCCTTTTTATCTATTTTCCTGGCCTTGGCCGCTTACTAGTTGCACAACTTTAGGCATATAACTCCCCACCCTCTACCTTTTCTGGGTCTCAGTTTCCTCATTTCTGAAATATTAGGATTCTTGTACAGTTTAAATGAGTCAATCCAAGTTCATGGAACAGTGCTGATAAGAGCCATTACCAAGAAGTACAGCCATTATTACCGCTGCCTTTCATTGATCACTTGGGACAGTCCTATCGGGAGGATGTTATGCTCAGTTCGGAGATGAGGAAACTGAGGTTCGAAGGGTTAGCAGCCCTAGTTCATAAGTTCAGATCACTAGTGGGTGCTGGGACGGGGCCTCACACCCCAGCCCTCAGGCTCTGGGCCCTGCCCGGTCCCTACGAGCAGCTGCCTTCCTCCAGGAGAATCCAGCTGCTCCCGCTTCAGGCCCAGGGGTTGTGGTCACAAGTCCATTCAGTACCTCCCGGCTGCTCTGCAAACTCCTCAGGAGAGAGGCAGCCCTCGGAGGCGGTGGTCCCGGATGGTCCGGGAGGGAAGAAGGAAGGCTGTGGAGCTTCCACCGGGAAGAACTGACGCTCGACAGTCTGCGTGGCATTCCCACTGCTGCCAATTTGGTGCCAACGCATATTTCCCCCTCCTCTCCCATCACCGTAGGCACCAACTTGTAAAGAGCCATCTTGAAGACCAAGAGAGGAACATGATAATTAGTAACTTTTCTAGTTGTTAAGTTTCTGGTTTTGAGAAATACCCCTATGCTTGTGTCTGCAGTAGACTGTTGAAAAACACCACCACCACCATCACAACCAAACCCCATAACCATTACCACGTGGCTCCTTCCAGAAGGTCTCCTGGCAGCAGCCTCACAGATCACCCGGACCCAACACACCCTTGTGTGTGGAAGTCGTACCCTTAGGACAAGGTACTTTAAAGGACCTGTTGGTCTGAGCGGAGTGTGAGGAACTACTGTCCAGAGTCCTGTCATTTCTCCTCAGAGGTCAACACGTCCTGTCGTCCCCCGCCCCAGCGCCAAGCACGTTGGCAACCTAGAATAATGCAGCACCGCATTTACCTAGTGTCTAGTTCTCTGAAATGAAACGCAGAGCGTGTGTTACCTTGGAAACCGTAATATAAATGGTGGTTACATGTAGTTAAAATAGCACTCTTAGTTTTATGCTGCAGGTACACTGTAAGTTCAGAAGGCTTTTGTGGGCTGGCCTGGGAGTCTAACCATCATTTTAAATATGGTTTCTGTGGCTACATGCTGGCAAGATTTTAAAGAAATTACTTTTAAGCAAACCCTTACAGCAAGTTGTTTGTTAACAGGGAAATTGGCAGTCGGTAATTTATAGGCTCTTTTCTTGACCATCTTGCGGGGTTTCTCATATCCCGGGATTCCAGATGGAGTATAAGCTCCTGGGTAGTCCTGTGGCAGATGGATGGTGTTGTGGCTCAACAGCGGCATGTTCAGAAACAGTGTCGGGGTGTTGGTATGAGTCAGTGTTGCGGGGAGGGGAGCTTTCAGATGCTCTGGTAGCAGAAAACCCACCAGGAGCAATGTAACTGGCATGGGGGGTACACCTGGGTACCTGACCCCAAGAGGGGCTTAGACGGGATGTCATAAGACTGAGACAGGACTCCAACTGTAAACCAAGCCATGTGAGTCAATGATGAAGAAATTGGGCCCAGGAAATGGAAGTCTTGGGAGGAATTTAATAGCGGTGTTTCATTATTTGAAGCATCATGTGCCCCCCCCCTCAAAAAAAGACCGACAAGAGATGTTTTAGTAATTACAGAAAGGAGTTTAACAGTCCAAATTATTGAAGATAGGAAGAGTTGCTTTAATAGATAGTGAGTTCCCCATCATTAGAAGTATGCAAGGAGAGGCTGGCTGGCCCCTTGTGGAGGATACCAGAGAGGAAATTTAAGCTCTGGATGAGTGATTACACCAGACTTCAAAGATCTTTGTAAGCCTATATCTTCTGTGATTCTAGGGCATAGGTGGAAAATAAATTTAATTTTCTGGGCCTCCTATTCAGGGTTATTAATAGTGGCTGCCAGAGCAAGGGTGAGAAGGGTTTGGGGCCAGCTCAGCCAGGGCTGAGGATCTTCTTGGTCACTTAGCAATGTCTGCCATGACATGGGGCCAGGCCGCGGGACGCCAGGGCTCGCCATCTCCTTCGCGGTGGTGACTGTTTGTTGGTGAACTTTGACTCAGGTCAAGCAGAAGTAGGGTGCCCAACCATCCTGTTCTGCTTGGGACCTGGACTTTCTAGTTTTAAAACTGACAATCCCAGGGAAACCAGGATGAATTGGTCACCCTCGGCAGAAGGAACGGTGATTGGTGATGGCATGTTGGGCTTCTGTTTCTGTTCACGGTGCGCTGTGATCCTTTTTTCTCCTCAGAACACGAGCGCGGGGCTCTGCCCTCTGTAGGACCCCAGTAGACACATGCAGGATAAATGAGTTGAATGCAGTTCCTGGGAAATGGTTGCACTATCCTTGCAATTAATTAATTTGTTTAATTAATTAAAATGACTTCACTAATTATATATACAGGAGATTGCACATTTCATTAGGCTGAGCAGATGGCTCCACTAATAATTACCAAAGTCTGGGGTTGAAGGAGTGGGGGGTGGGGGTATGTCGGCATATGAATTGATATTGAACATTTAAATGCTGTCCTTCCTGCAAATAAAGCTGAAACTCCTATCCCCACTGAGTCCAAGATGGATTGAGGAGCAGATAGTTTTCTTCCGGTAGTGCCAATAGGTTGTGGTGATTTGTTCTTTGTGACTGGGGGTCATTTTCTTGATGTAACAGCTGGCAATGGAAGGGTGTGAGCTCCATGGCTTTGGAGGAGGAGGCCACGTCAGGGTCAGACCTGGGGCTTCAGCATCTTGCAGGCACCTAGCTAACCACTGAATTGTGACAGTAAGCCAGATCTCCCAGAAAAATAACAGGCACCTCATCTCCTTTCTCAGCTTCATTGTCTAAACCCTGTCCTGCTCTCTCACCCTCTCCCATCCCCGGAGTCTTAAGAATTGAAGGCAGACCCCCAAACACACCACAGAATGAAAACTCCAACCAGAGGTACACCCAGACCAGGCAGTACCTGCACTTAAGTGACTCAGCGTCACAGAGGTGAGTGTGTGTTTCTGGAGTGATCTCACTGTGGTGATAAAGATGTTGGTTACTGGTAATTGACCAGTACCAAGCATCCCCTCTGGGCCAGAAACATCCCTGTTGGTAATCCTTGAAAGAGCCCTGCAGGGCAGGTGTTAATTTACAGACTAGAAAACCCACGCTTGGAGAGGTTAAGTAATATGCCTGGGGCCACCCAAAGCTGACTTCAGACCCACAGCTTTGTGTCTATAAAGCCCCTTGTTCTTTCTACTCCTGCCCTGCTGGTAAATGATTTGGGGTCATGAAAGTCCCACACCCAAATCTGGAAGGACCCGAAGGGAAGCCACCGGCCGGGTTCACCACTGCTTGCGGGAACTGCTTGGGATGCTGTCACCACTGATGGACTCTCAGTACCTTTACTGGCAGAGGGCCCCGGAGTAACTGGCTCTGAACAGTTTCCCAGCACCCACAGCCAAGTGCTGGGTGCATAAAGATTACCATTTAGAACCAGTTAGCTGTGTGTTTTATGGAGGAATGAGGTACTACTTGTCAGAGAGAAGTTCCAGAAAAAAATAGATTATTTTAGGAGAATCTTCAGAATGTTAATTTAATGTGACCTGATAAGAGGGTTTTTTTATTTTTTATTTTTTTGCTCATTTTCATGGTTGGAGTAAGGTGACCCTTCTGAAGCTTCGTGTGTGTTGTGTGAAGAAGAAACAAAGCTAAGAAAGGGGAAAAAAAATACCACATGTAAAAGAACAATAGATCAGCCCATGTGCAGATGAATCGATGAACATGGCAGCAACATTCCTGTTTGGGCAAATGGCGTGTTGCAGTTAGAGAGACCACCCCACCTCCTGTGAGGGACCTGGTGAGCTCCCATCCCTTGTCGTCAGCCCACCTGCCCCAGGGCCACCTTGGGCTGCTTCTCCATCCCTTGAAGCTTTCACTCCACACTCCTTATGAGCTAGAGCAGGAATGGGGTGGTGTGTCTGAGTCACAAAAAATTGTGAATCATTCTTGAAATGAGGGAGCCCTGAAAATGTGACTAATTTCTGTAGCAGGTACAGGTAAGAAATGGCGGTTTGGTTGTGACTGGCAACTGCCGTGTAATTTCTAATTTTGACTGGTTGCTGGGGATAGGATCAGACCTGGCCCTGGGTGGGTGCAGTGTGGAAGGACACCGTGCCATTTGGACACAATTCCTACCTCTGAGCACTTCACAACCTGAAGGAGGCTGAGGCATGTCGATAGTTGCAGAAAACATGCTGGTCTGAACATATGTTGAGTGGTAAACTGAAAGATGGAAATCTTAAGCTTAACAAAGGTTAACATATACTTTCCCAGTTATATATCCAATTAGATGCTGGAGGGAGGGGGGCCCTGGGGCTCAACGAGGTATGTTGGGAATAGCCTGGAGCTAATTCATAAATTGTGTTTCTGTTTACATGTCTGTCCTTAGGAGTAGTTACTTATCAAGGCCTTCTGTCTCTGTTGATGTGTCAGCCTGGATGAATTGGCTGAGTCTTGATACCTGCTATGAAACTCA
Organism: Pteronotus mesoamericanus; assembly: GCF_021234165.1. Classification (NCBI taxonomy): domain Eukaryota; kingdom Metazoa; phylum Chordata; class Mammalia; order Chiroptera; family Mormoopidae; genus Pteronotus; species Pteronotus mesoamericanus. Next base: position 12,002,263 of record NW_026555085.1, on the reverse strand, counting down.
AGGTTTGTTAAATATAAATGCACTTGAGAAATCGCCTTATGTACTTTCATTAGCTTACAACAGTAATCCAAGAAGTAAAGAAATGTAGTAATGGAATTTGCTCATTGTTTTACAGCTTTGGGTAAAATTTGTATCTGTGCCAAAATTTCCAGAGGTCAGAAGAGGTTGCTGCGTGAGGACCAAAGATTGAACATTCAAACTTGATATTTCAAAAATGGGATTTAGGTGCCTGGCCCTGCTGTTTGTTAGTCAGGAGATGAAGCAAATGGAGGGAGAGCAGCGAGGGTAGGAAGAGACCGTAGGCATGCTTTTTTGGGGCTTTAAATAACAGAACAACAAATGAATAGTGGCCTGAGTAATACATTTCATTGTCCCACAAGGGGTTCGGGTGGAACCAGTGGTCATCTTTCTGGTGGTGGTCTGGCAGTTCAACGATGACATCAAGGGCAGGAGTTTTTTCCTTCTTTCTGCTTTGCCATCCTTAAGGTTCTGGCTTTTTGTCTTTGTCCTTGTCTCGTCAGTTCTAGGAGTATAACATGCTCATCCCTAGGTGCGAGGGAGGCTGGTGAAGGGATTGTTTAGCTTTTCTAGCCTCAGTAGTAGGTGGGCAAGTTGGGTTAGGAATGGGTGGTGGGTTATCCAGCCAACGGTTGGGCATGGACCAGTTGTGGGAAGGAAGAACAAAACAAAAGAAAAAAGCAAAACACAAGTATTCTTTGACTCATCACAAAAAAAATCAGATGGCCCTGGGAGTTTTCAGTGTGTGGGCTATGAATGGAGTCCCCAATAGGAATCTTGGTGGTAGGGTGTGCAAAGGCCTTTCTCGGTCCCATTCTAGCAATGTGGCTGATCCCTGCCGAAGTCTGGGCGGGAAAATGCAGACCAGATTCAGGGAAAGCCACCTTCAACCTTGCTGGGCAGTGATGGTGATCAGAAGGCAGCACTTCCGTGGATGAAAAGTAGCACACCTGAGCGTCTGCCTTTGCTCCAGGCACCCGCCCGTAATTCTCAGGAGCAAGACTGCTGTTTTCAGAAGTTAATACTAGAACACTTGTTAATTTCTTCTCAAATTCCATTTTAAGAAACATATGCCTTTAGTTTAGGATATTTGGCTTCTGGTAGTAGCTCAGAGTCTAATACATCTTAATAGCGCTGTTTGGAATTTTGCGCCTGTGTGCGTGTCTGTGCGTGTCTGTGCGTGTGCGCATACCCTGGTGCCCCCTCTCTTCAGACCCCTGTGACCTAGATTGCTTTCCCTCCCCATCACCTCGCAGAGTCCCAGCCTTGTCAGAATACTGGTTGCCTGCCTGCCACTGTCTTTCTTCTCTCTTTCCTGATTCACACGGTGACCCTCCTTCCCCAAGGTGCTTAGTAGAGGCCAGCTCCCTGATATGTAGATCTTGCTACTATTGGTTATTTGATTATCTTTTTTTTTTTTTGAAGGGGGGGCTTCCTGCCACTTTCCCGCAGTAGCGAGCCAGATGTCTTTGATCAAAAAAATGTAAGCTAGCTGTTGTCAATGCAACTTCTCTCTCTTTCTCTAATCCTCTAGATAGAGCAGGGCTTCTCAAACCTTCATGTGTACACCAGTCAACCTGGCAGAGATCTTGTGAAGATTTAGATTCTGATTCAGGAGGTCTGAGGTGGAGCCTGAGACTCTGCATTTCTAATAAGCTCCCAGGTGATGCTGATGCTGCTGCTGGCCCAGGTAGCAATGATCTCAACGTTCAACCCTGAGGAGCTTTCAGTAAATACTAATGCTGGGACTCAGGAGTAAGTCAAATTGTCCCTGGACCCAGAGACAACCCACAAGGGCCTTAGACCTTCCACAGCTAATTTCTCCTGAGTGTCCTTGAGGAGCAGGAACAGAATAAGAACTTGAAACCCAGTTTTTCCAAGAGGAAAAGGCCAAATGGGAAGGGTTGCTTCAAATGTTGGAGGAGGTCGAGGATTTTCCAGGTCTTGCTCCACCGCCCTCGGGTTGCATGCAGCTGGTCCAGCTCAGCTCTGGGGTGGGGCTCTTGGCCACCTGCTCATTGTCCCCTGACCACCTGCCTCCCAACTGGGCCTGGGCAGCACCTCTGCAGAGAGCCTGTCCCAGGCTTCTCATGCTCACACTTGCACTGAGCTCAGGGTGCCCAAAGGAGGCATCGCTACCTGGAGTTTATCTGGCATCCTCCTGCCTCCCTTACTTCTTTCCCCTTTTCAGATACCCACTCTCCCACACCCCCCAGGATTCCATTGCCCCAAGCTGCCCTCCTTAAAGAAAGAAAACTGTCATGTATTCTTCTTCTTTTGGCACTTTCCAGGGTCTGCAGGAAACATACCGCCTCACTCTCCGCCATATCCCCAGTATCTCGCACAGCCTCAGTGCAGCTGCGACTTGACGAATATGAGCTGAACATATGTTGGGCACCAGCTGCTGTGATGGGCCTAGGAGGCTTCACCAAGCTATGTGATATGTTAGTGGCAGAACTGGCGTTTGACCCCCGCTGCTGACCACCCACTCCGGGGTGCTGTGAATTTGCCCTGAGACATGATAGCTACTGTTTCCTCAGGTCATGCTTCTCAGCCAGGGGTTGGAGGCGAGGGTCTGATAAGATGATTTTCACTTGCCCCGCTCAGTTCTCTGTGGGTGGGACGAGAAACCCCAAAAAGGGCACGGGAGATGCAGAGCGGAGCGCGGGGAAGAAGAGGTGATGATCCTTCTCTTGGGACAGTCTTCCTTGCAGAGGATACATTGTTGACTCCAGCATATCACCAGTAGGTGGAATAAAGACAGCCTGCAGAAGATACACTTTCTGGGAAAAAGGAGGGCTAGAAAGGGACATTTATGGCTCCCGACTCCAATGGACATTGGCGGATGTGGAAGGTGAAACAGGAAGCTGCTCCCAGGGGCCAGGGGTAGGGCGTGAGGGCCGGGGATGGTGGCGTGTGGCAGGTTGGCCGGGCAGTGCAGACAGACTGGGAAAGAAGAATGTGGTGCCTCCTTTGTCCTGCCTCTTTCTTCCTCATCAGCTGTCCTGCTGTGTGTTTTTGCCTTCGTTCATTTGTTCATTCCTCATTCATCCATTTAAAGGTTTATTGCATCCTGACCACGTCAGTGTCTGGGGATACTGCAGCGCAAAACAGGCCCTCGCAGGGGTTAGATTTGCACCGTCCAATATAGCAGCTTTCAGTAACATGTGGGTATTTAAACTTAGTTGGAATTAATGACATCTAAAATTCAGCCCACGTTAGCCAAAATAGTTGCATCAGCCAGATTTCAAGTGCTCAACAGCCACATATGACTGACTCGTGGCTACCACACTGGACAGTGTAAATATAAAATGTTTCCACTGTTGCAGAAAGTTCTATTGGATAGCACTGGCTTGGAGTCTAGACAGGGAGAGAAGCATTTATTAAGTAAGCGGACAAGCAGATGAAGTGGAGCCACGGAAGGTGATAGGAAGACGAAATAGAGGAGCCATGTCAGCAAATTACAAGAGTCAGACCAAGTTGGGGGGCCAGAGTTTTCTGAGGAAGTGATGGTTGCACTGAAGTTGAACCAGGTTGTAAGCAGGTTGGCAGGGAAGTTGGGAAGGAGAGTAGAGGGCGAGAATACCAGAGTTAATGCATAAGGGAGCGCCCAGACAGAGCACATGGCTGGCCTGCGAGAAATGCAGGCCCTGTGCACGTCTGGCCCAGAACTACGTGGAAGCACAGGCACTGGCTGCGCCTGGATCCGCATTGCCTGGGCTCAGATCTCTTTGCTTAAAGGCCTAGTGCCTCAGTTTCCTCAACTGTACAATGGGCAAAATAGTGTGTACATGATAAAGCTGTTGTGAGAATAAAATGAGTGAATGCATGTAAGGCACATAGAGCGCCTGGGAGTGCCTGTCACCCTGTGAGCACTGTAAGCGCTGGCTGTTGTTGTTATCGTTGCTGTTCTCGGTGGCCCTGACTTGTCATCCACTGCTAGGTGAGCCGAGAGTTCTGGCTCCCTGTTGCCCCCTCCCCGCCCTGCCCAATTCCCTCCTCTCTGCTTTTAATCCTGACCCCATGAATGCTTTGTTTGGCTGTGCAGAAATCACAGCAGTTGTAGTCATTTCTGTGGCCCCTTATACCATGTAGCTTACGAACCTCCCAGCAAGATAAGTGCTGACACAAATGTGTCAGGTTCACATCGTTGTGAGTATTTGGACTCTAGAGACGGAAATACATCGCCGATCCAGGATCAGCCCTCAGACCGGAACCCCAGTGTCCACTCCTGCCTCCCTCCATGCGTCCCTCAGGTGTGTGCGGGGCATCTCGATGCCTGCTGCTCCCATGACTGCATGGCTCGCTCGCAGCTACAGAACGTCAGAGGGAGCATCCCGCCAGCCCTCCCCCGTTTCTCCTTGTCCATTCCAGTGCCCCTGGGCCTGTGGTGTGGCGACCCTCGCGTGGGTGGGGATCTCAGGGTTCAATTCCCTTTCCCATTAGGGAGTCAAGGCCATAGGCAGAGCCATGGCCTGCTCCTCCCACCCCGCCTCTTGGGCCTGTCCTCCTGCCAGCTGAGAACCAGCTGTGTGCAGCATAGAGAGGGAGCCCTGTAAACGGTCAGGCTGAGACAGAGGATTTGCTGTACAGGTTTAGTTCCCAGAGAAGCTGTTTTCTAACCAAATCAAAACATCACCATCACCATCCAAGCAATTCTTTCTTATAATGAGATTTGATACTTGAGATTGACTTGCATAATATTGTTAGGTAATACGGTTGTTGAGAATATTAGAGTTGGGACTTGAGTTGCTTTAAAATGTGAACGGGGGTAACAATGGCGGAAGTTGCTGAGGAAGCCGAGATGGTGGCTGTTCTGGAAGGAGTGAGTATGTCCCTGGCAGTGGTTGGTGCGGGCGGATCGCCTGAGGTTCCTGTCTTAAGCTTGCCATAACCCCCACTACTCAGCTACCTTAAAATCATTGGGTTCCACTTGCTTTTCCCAAGTTTGTTTTGTTTTATTTTTAGGTTCCCTCATGTATCCCTCCAGGGCTTCTTGGCTTGTGTATAAAATAGAGGCACACACGCATGCATGTGTGTGTTTTTGTATTAACTTCTATACATATTTTTGTGTGAAAATACATTATAATTTGTATTTTATGTACTACAATATATATTATGTTAACTTCCATATATGTGTGTTAATTTAGTGGCTCCAGCCTGAAAAATATATGTTTGCTGGATCCTTGAAATTTTCCATGTCTTCATGGAGGGAGGGGGTCGGATGTGGCCGTTGGGATTCGTCACTGCCCTTGGTTTCCATGTCTCGGCACCCGTTGGCGGGTGTCTGTGGGGCAATTTCCTCTTCACATTAAGTAAGCGCACGAGGGGCCCATGTGGCCCTAGGAGGTGCCACTGTTTTCCTCCCACGGAGGCTAAAGTCAGTAATGGGGCCCCTTTGGATCCTGTGGTTACTTTCCACCCCTTGTGCCAGTTGGATTGGGGGAGGAGCGTCCTTTGCCTAATGGTAGTGGGAACTCCACGTCCTTGTTCAGGGACCAAGGTCAGTTCTCAAAGTGAGCACCAGTGGGAAAGAAGCTTAAGTGGCCAGTGAGTTGGGTACCTGATGGAAACACACTGTAGGATCTTCAGAAAACAACCCCTCGGATGCCTGATCCACTTCTCACCAGGCAGAGGGCAACTTACTCGTGTTTGTAAGGCCTTAAGCATTGACCTGTTCCCCAGCTCCCCACCGCTGACGGGTTGTGAGCTCCCGAAAACGTTGCCTGAACCCAGCTCTCCAGTTCGTGTGGGATCCGATACAGGCGAGAAATGAAATAAGCTTCTGAAAATTAAGGCACCTTTTCACTTACTGATGATTTTAACCAGGAACCATCTGAGTTAACCCCAGCCAACACAGGATGGATCGTTGTTTAGGAAGAAGCCTTTAACTGATGAGCAGTGCCTCTGTGCGGGGCTGCGGGAGGCCCGTTCATTCCTCTGGCTCACTCACTGACTTGTGTATTAGCCTCCAACCCCGTCACTCGCTAGGACCTCCTCGCAGGTGGGATTGGTCCTTTTGCCTCCCAGCAGCCCCTGGTACGCCATGGATGCTCTCTCTCTATACATGTTTGTTGGAAACCTGACAGCAGGCCGATTTCCTGTCCTTTGCTCTCTGCTCAGCAGAAAGGCCTGGTGTTAACAGAGTCTGTGGCTCCTCAGGAGACCCTCATTTTACCCAACAGGAAACATTTTCACTTCTTGACCTAAATCTTCATGGCCAGACACAGCCCTCTGGAATTCTTAGAAAGAGTGGACGCTGTGACAGGAAAACAAATCTTGACTGTCTTTAAGAAGCCAGTGGAAGCAGCGTTTCTCAGACAGGCCCTAAGTACAATAGTTATGAGAGCCCTTTGAGCACATTTACCGAGGTCAGGTTCATGGTGATGGGGAGGGAGTCTAGAAAAGGAACACGACTTGTCTTGCCTTAGAGGGGACTGTCCCCTCCGTCGGGGAGCTGAGACTGTCGCCTGCGCAAGTGGCTGAGGAGAGATGCTCCTGCCCTCAGCCCTACCCACATGAAGTGTCTCTCTGTTTCAGTTTTGCCTGCAGCTCAAGTAGGTAAAGCGGCTTTGCCATCAGCTTCAACTCTGAGAGAGCCCTGACAGTCCAAGGGCATCCTATAAGGCAGCGGTCCCCAACCTTTTTGGCACCAGGGACTGCTTTCGGTTTCGTGGAGGAGAGAGCGGAGGGTGTTGGAGCTCAGGTGGTAATGGGAGCGGTCGGGAGCTGGGGAACAGCGGTGGGGAGCTGGGGAACGGGTTGAAGCCTTGCTAGCTTGCTGCTCACTTCCTGCTGTGCGGGTTCCTAACAGGTGGGGAACCCCTGCTGTAATGAATAGTCTGTTTTCGGAGCCACGTTCTCTCTCTGTAGAGATGTAAGAAAAAGCCGGAGCGGGCAAAGCTTCCTTGGTCTCAGCCCCACATACCGCCCCTGCCTCCCCGCCCTGTACATGCACTGGGCCTCTTCTTTGCAAAGATACCACGCCTGGTTTAGAACATTTCCTGACTTTTCAGGAAAAGAATGGCTAGTGACACATATTTTACTTCCCCGGGAAGTCCCCTATTCCCAACTCTTTGGCTGAGCTCAAGGGAGGGAGGGACACTGAGAGCAGAAGGGACTGTCCGTGTGGATAGCGGCCTGGGGGTGCACGTGCGCCGGCGGCGTTGTGAGTCCGGCATTACTTGGCACTCAGAGCGGCCCAGATTTCAGAGCTGGGAGTAAGGGCAGCCAGCACCAGCCCAGGGCCCCGCGGAGGCGCCCTCCTCCCACCGAAGGTCAGACCCTACCCCGGGCTCTGAGTCTCTTCCTCGCTCCTGCTCAGGGATCTACACCACCCAGTGGCCCTACACTCTCCCGAGGCTCTGCCTTTGCGCCCTCTGACTTAGTGGTTAGCAGCCGGGGAACTTATTTAGGTGACCCACGGGGAACTGGCCACCACTCGGGATGACATGTTGGTCATTAACCCGGAAAAAGGAATCTCTAGCCCCCTACCTGCGAGGTGCATGCAGGTGGGAGGGGGAGTGAGTGAGAGCATGCGTGTGTCAGTCTTCCGTTCTCCGACTTATGGCGAGTGCCCGTTTCAGTCTTGTTTCACCCTCTGCCCTTCACCACTCCTGGCGCCCTCGCTTTTCTCACTGCACTTTACAGAGGGACGGTCCTGCTCTGAGCGTCCTGTCCTGCTGTCTCAGTGACGCCGCCTCTTCATTTGCTGTCTTCCTACAATGCGTTGCTAATCGCCTCTTCTCTGTTGTTTCTAATGCTGGAAGTGTATTCAATTATAAAATTCTTTTACTTTCATTTCTGGGAGTCTTCGAAGGAAAAGGAGATAAACCTGTGTTTGCCATCTCCTGTTCTTCTTTTTTACCGGAAGGCCTACAGCAGAATTTGGAATAGCTTCCTAGTACTCGTCTTTGTCTGTACCTTCTACTTACCCAGTCTCACATTCTCCACATTTGTATTGTCCCTCCCACTGCCCCACCCGCCCCCCATTAAAACAGTGCATGAGCAGAGCATATTCATGATGACTTCCTAAGGGTGAACCTCCCTAAATGGCACTTCTAGGTCAAAGCATATGTAAAACTTCAAGGTGTTTCTCATGCATATTGCTAAATTTCTCTTCATAAATGTAATTTACAGTCCCGCCAGCAGTCCATGAATGTGCCTGGGACTCCATATTCTTGTCACTGCTGGGTCTGTTTGAACATGCACTTTGGTGTATGTAATGTGAACATTCTGCAGAATGGGCTCCTGGGTCAGAGCGCATGCACATTAGGTTCCGACAGACATTGGTGAACTTATCCTCAGTGTGTGAGCATGCCCGTCTCCTCCGCACTCTGCCAACGCTGCAGTATGATTTGAAAACCTTTTCCAATTTGATAGGTTATTTTCATCTACATTTTATTGATTTCTCCTGAGGCTGACAATTTTTCATGTATTTGTGCCATTTCTATTTCTCCTTTCATGATTGCCTGGAACCCATTTTTTTTCTTTGTGTGTTTATCATTTTCGTATTGATTTTTAAGCTTTCTTCATATATTAAGCATATTAATAATGCAGATGGCAAATAATTTTTTCATTTGACATTTAATTTTGTTTACCCTTTTGTGTTTGTTTCCACATACAACTGATAAGTTTTAAACAGTAAAATTTATCAGCCTTTTGCCTTTGTGCTGTGCTTCCAGAATTACCCAAATCCCTGGTTTCCTGGATTTCCTTTGCTTCGTTTGCTGGGGCCTGAGTGATGCGACTGTGTCTGCGACCGAGCTCTAGGCCGCGGCCCAAAGTTCTTTCAGAAGAACGGCGAGCTCACCATTGACAGTTCTTCCCACACAGGCTGCTGAACCGAGGTGGCGGTGAGGGTCGCGGGAGGGCAGGAGATAGGTCCTGGGGTGCTGCTGGCCGGGTGTTCCAGGACCCAGCTCCCACTGGGGTGATCCCGAGGCGGAGGCTGGACCTCTGGGCCTGGTGCCCACAGGAGGCGCCGTTCCTGACCAAGGGAAGTAAGGACCAGATTGAGCCGACAAGGAAGTAAGGACCAGACAAATGGGACCAGTGCTTTAGAGGGCCCACGTGACTTGGCTCAACTCAGGTTTCCTGTGATTACAGCCTCAAACGACACAGGACAGTGTGTTTCAGTGCAGGCTTTACCTTCCAGTGGGTTTCTCTCCCCAGTGCTCACTGCACTGACTCGTCTCCTTCCTCGGAATTTACTAGATTTGCTCCTGGTGAGACCTGCTCGGGCAGGAGGCCACTGGGGGTGGATGCTGGTAAATTGCTCTCAGTGGCTGCTGCTTAGTGTAAGTGGGGACTTCCAGGATGGAGGTGACTTGGAGCCGTGTTCTCCCCAGCCTGTGTCGTCCATGGGCTAGAAAGTAAGATCAGTTTTAGAAATGCATGAACAGTGCTGAAGAGATTTTCTTTTTTCTTTTCCTTTTTTTTAACTTTCAGCAAAGCAGGCCCTTCAGACCTATTTGAGATACTTTGGCCAAACCTTCCAAGTGGCCTGTAAGACTCTGCCTCGTGTAGGGTGGCTGGCTCTGTAGATGGATAATTCCACATTTCCTCCTAAAAATTAGGGTTAGGAATTGGGACATTAAACCATAATAAGGCAGATCGTGATAAACTAAACTACCTCTTCATCCTGCCCCTCAGACGGCCCACGTTTTTTCCCATCTCCAAGCCTTTGCCCGTGTCATGCATTCTGCCCGTCCTGCCCTCCCCCAGGTCCGGCGGGGCTGAACCTTTTGTTCACTGAGGTCTTGCTCCAGGGTCGCATCATCAGGAAGGCCTTCCCTACAACCCTAGTTAAGGTGGCGCCACCCCCACACGCATGCCTCTTGCCCTTATATAACCTTATTCTCTTTTCTTCATAGTAATTGTAACATCAACAGTAATGGCAGCAGCTAATATAAGAGTACCAACCACGTGCCAGGCAGTGTGGTAAAAACTTTACTTACATGAATGCATTTGATCTTCACATTAACCCCCTGAGAATATTGTTACCCCCATTTTAGAGATAAAGAAATCCAGTCCTGAGATAGGTTAACACAGTAGCTTGGCACCAGGAGTCCTCTGTTTAACGAATGTTTATTGAGAAATTACTGTGGACCAGGATCCGGGGATCTGCGCGAGGATCTGGGGATACAGAAGTAAGTAAGTCGCTGTCTCTGCATTCATGTCGTCAGCAGACCAGTGTTCCAAACCAGACAGGGTCTCCTCTCTGAGACCCTGGGCCAAGTTGCTTACTACACAGATGGACGCGCTTTGATTTTCCCATCTGTGAGATGGGAATCAAGGAACCTGTCCTAGTGACTTATTGGGGTTCTGGGGAGATCTGTTGGTAAAAACAGTTTGAGACAGGCACAAGATGGTGTAGAAGCAGGGAGTCCCTGGGCATCCACACTCTGAGGCTAGGAGTCAACACACATATTCCCAGGAGGAAGAAAAGGTCAAGAATTAGCCACCACTCCTCTCTGTCTTGTTGGTACTAAGTTCTTATCAGATTCCACCCCTCCCTTATTTACAGCCATTTTATAGTATTGGGATTCTTAAATGTCTCAAAGAGTCAAGCGAGGATGTCAAAGTCACCCTTTGGTCCACTGATGTAAGTGATGCTGTAGTTATATAACTGATCAATGGGACTATGATATATAGGGCAGCGGTCCCATCTGATTGGAAGTGGTCGGTTTTATTGTCCAGGGAAGCAAAAGTCTCTTCCTTGCCTACGAATGGCACTGTTTGAAGGAAGCTGTTCTTACTCATTGTTGGGCTACCAGCCTGGCTGTTTAATTCCAACAGCTGCTGTTATCCTGGAACCTAATGCAGGAGCACTGTTTTGCTTTCTATGATTTTTGCCAAGACCATCAGTTAAAAACAAGCCCATGGTAGTAGATGAGATGTTGGTGTGTGGTGGGGAAACAGCCCTGTGGAAATGGAGTCTTGCTCCTTGTCATCCTCTCAAAACAGACTAGAAAGAACGAAATGATTAAACCTTTAAAGAAAGCAAGCCAACATGTCTGACCCCATCCTCCTAAATTGTATGAAAGAGGACACTTTGCTCTCTGGTTCTTGCTGGGCCCCACCTGCTTTTCTGTCATTCATGGTTTGTTTCCTGTGTCTAATTTATTGCACAATCTGTTAATAACCAAACATGCCCTCACAAGCTGGGCATGTTTGTTGAGTGATAAACCAATTGTGAATATTTGTTGAGTGATAAAGCAATTATGTTATAATCTCCCTCTTTCCAAAAGAGACAGGCATCGGGCCTGCACACTCTGGGAAGCATCCAGGTGTCAGATCGTGCTGATCTTGCCGTTTCATTCATTTGCGCTGTTACCACCCTAACGCAGGCTCCTGTCACCCAGTCATCCGCCCATCCACCCATCCACCCGTTTTTCCGCCCCTTCATTCATCCTGAGCTAGGATCTGGGGGTATAAAGATGAGTAAGTCACCACCACTGCACTCATGGGATTCATATGTTAATAGCAGGAAACATGAGTTCAGTGAAGTGTTCCAACCTCAGATATTTGGGGTCTAATATTTCCACTGTCAAGGAAAAGTAGGGTTTGGTCAAGAAAAATTTAATAGAGGAAACGACCCTGTAACTGAGTTTTAAAAGAGAAGCTAACCCTGACCGGTGTGGTTCAGCTGGCTGGGCATTGTTCTGCAGGGCCAAAGGCCACCAGTTCGACTCCCAGTCAGGGAACGTGCCTGGGTTGTGGGCCAGGTACCACGTTGGGGCCTGTGGGACAGACAACTGATTTGATGTTTTTCTCTCTCTCTCTGTTTCTCCCTCCCTTCCCGTCTTTCTAAAAATAAATAAATAAAATCTTTAAAAACAAAAAAAGTCAAGCTAGATGCCTTACTATATCCATCCCCTCTCCATCCCTCCGTGTCTCATCCTTCCGTAGATATTAAACACCCACGAAGAGCACGTCTCCCTCCTTATAGCCCCACCCTCTCTGTCAGTGACATTGGTTCAGGTTCCATCCACATAATTTCCCTAATGTTTCAGGCATGGTACTTGATCCAAAAACCTTGGCAATATCCTGTGCCAAAAAAATAAACGTTCCAGTCCCTGAGACTGCCATTTGGATCTCCATTATGCTGCCCAAATTCTGTCTTATTCCTCCTGTGATCAGAAAGACCTACTCAAAACCCCACTAACATATCTCTGGTGCTGCCTCTCGTCTCGCTCCACCCACCCTTCAAGGGCGGAACAAGGCTCCCTGGTCAGAAAAGCTTGGAGAGACATGTTGCTTCCTGATTTGGGGCTTGGAGCCTCGTGCAGTTGTACTTTTCATTGGATGCTCATCACACTGCGTTATATCATCATTGTTCTGTGTGGGTCTGCCTCACTCTCCTTTTCTCAGTTGATGGGATTCTGGCTTCCTATACCTTGTTTCTCCTCTGTGACTACATGTAGGGCCCAAATACACATATGAAAGTCATCCATCTATATTCACTAATGGAAATTGGGGGAAATTACATGTCTTTCATCACTTCTTGGCAATCCCTTTGTTCTGCAGCTGAATTAGAGAAGCCAACATTACCACTCTGGGCAACGTGTGCTTTTTCTAATCCACCTTTTCAGTTCTAGGTGATGGAGAGGGTGAGAATATATGCTGATTACTCTCCATCTGCCCCCCCCCCCCCCCCGCGCCTGGTCCCTGCGGGTCACATCAGCTGGCTGCTTTACCTGCTGGGCTTTGGGCGTGGCCAGTAGGAGACACCAGCAGGAGACGCAGGAAAGGGAGGAAAGTGAGAGGGGAGTATAAATACCCGCGTGCACCATGCCCGCCCCCCCACCCACCACGCTCCATGGGGCTCCAGGAACATGGTTCTTCCCCTTGCCCCTCACACTTGGGAATAGTAAGTATTAGTGTCTGGGTGCTGCACCGTCTGTTTACCCTCCCCACACTTCTGTAACCGGTCCATTTATCAAATTATTTTCATTTAAACCCTATTGAGTGCCATATATAGTATTTTACTGAGAGTCAGACTTGCATGCTTAGTTAGGTGGCCCAGTAATCAACCCCATGTATTGATCTGTTTCATTTTCTTGCAAAAGGTGTTTTTTCTTTTCGTTAAGTGGAGGGGAGACACACATTCGGAAGAATTTATTATTTATAGTCTTCTCTTCGGCTAGCCTGATAAGCGAGATTCTTACTGTCATATTTCCTGTTCATTAACAACAGTATCTCTTGATTCCCCACTGAGTGAGATGAAGATGTTAAGTGTCCTCACCCCAGCTGCCTTACAGTTTCCAGCTTCTGGCATCCCTGTCTTTACTTGTACATTGTTATGGGTGATACCATGTTTATTTAACTGCCATTAAATCTTCTATGCTCTGTCTGTAGGTTGATCCTAAAAACTGAAAGATCAGCAGATAAAGTTAATGTTATTGTGAAGGTATAAATGACAAGTTGTGCATTGACAATTCAGTCTTGGATCTACCTGTTTGGTTTGCGTAGTGGTTTTTAACAATTTTTCATCCAACATTCTAAAAAAAGGAGAATTTTCACCGAGGATTGAGAGTGTGTGGTACCGTTCTAAAAGTGGGGCGAACTGGCACATAGGGTCTAAGTTCCTGTGTGGTGACACTGCTGGAGGCTGCCTGCTCCCCCACGGGCAGGGCCGTGCCCGTGTGCAGTCCCCGCCACTCCTGCAGTGTCTGCGTGTGCCCACAGACCTAGCCTGCTTGGTTCATTGACTTACGTGTCAGACCCTGAAGGCTTTTAAGTGTGTGATGCTCGTGGCCTGGTTTCTTATCCTCTTTGGAGCCAAGTAGTACGTTATGAATCTTTTTCTTTTTTTTGTAAATAGCTTTTTTATTTTTCCAAGAGTATCTCATCGCCTTTAAGAAAAAAAAAAAATTTGCTATTAGCATTCTCATTTTTCCCCTTGAACTCTCTGGCCAGTTGAGTCTTTTACGTAGTCTCCTTTCAAGATGGGCCTGGTTGCCCTCCAGGCCCGCTGCACGACTCGCAGCTGGGGTTCTCCTGCACTGCTTTCCCAGGTTTGTGCTACTGCTTCCTGGATCTCACTTCTTTTCTCTGGGCCCATTCAGTTTCTTCAGAGAAGGAAATTCCTTTTGCTTGGTAGAGTACATGCCTGGCTGCCCCATGAGCTACCCGTGGGGGACTCGACTGTGTGACTCAGATTCCGTATGATCTCCCATCGTCACATCCGATCCCTACCTTCCACTGCCCTGGCTCCTGAGAGAGCAGCCTCTTGGCCCTGTGCCAGGCAGATAGACTCCCGTGCTCTCCCAGCCCAGTCGAGACCTAGGCTTCATGTACAGCACCATCAGTTCAAGTCTTCCGTAGTCTGTCTCTTTTCCATAAAGTTGTTTCAGTCTTTTCCCTACTAGCCTTCACCTGTTTCTTCTGATATTTGAAATGATGTCTTTATAAAAATTCTCTCACTCTCATCTTGGTGATGATATGTCCAGATGGAGAAGATATAAATGAATACAGTCAATTTGTTGTCCATCTTTAATAAGTTGCTCTCATGAATTGATCTCAACTCTTCTTGAATCTGTTTAAATTTTTGCCTACCTCACTTAAAGAGCTAACAGGTTAAACTCTCTCCCATCTGAAGTAGGGGCTTTTAATCCTAGGTTTACCTCCTTTAGGATTTAGGAGACGTTCCTTGTTGTTTGTAATACTACATGCCTGTCCAATTCTATCCAATTCATAATTTTTAAAAAATGATCAGATTTAGATCTTGTGTTACCATTGTGAAGGCAGTGTTAGCTTCCATAATCATCACCCAGTTTTGGGGGGTTGAACATGATAAGAGCCATTTCTAGCTCTCATAACCAATGCAGGTGCCAGTCATATGTGCCCAGCATGCCTCCAAGGGTAACTAAGGAGCCTAGCCACCTTCTATCTGTAACTCTGCTTTGCCCTGGAGGATACATTCTCAATGGGACAATATTGCATGCAAGGGGGCGGGGGGGGAGAGGGAATCTTACCACACATAAATCATCAGTGTGCATACTGTACCTAAACAGATAGTGTGTCTTTGCTATTACAATTTCATGGAGGAAGGAGACTAGGAAAAAAGTGTCTAAAAAGGCTCCTTTCAGGGAGAATAATGAAAAAAGGACAAGAAACCTGACTGCAGTGTCTAGGAGTTCCTTGGGTTCAGGTTGAAGGGGAAAAGGGACGTGGTGGAAGTTCACCCACTTTTTTACCATTTTGGCCCCAAAATGACACGCATCCCTTGGCTCACATTTTGTTGTTGAAAACCAGTCATGCGGTACCACCTTGCTGCAGGAAGGGCTAGAAGATGGAGTTTCTGGCTTCTAAGTGGCAACTCTCAGCTAAATAAGTGGGGGGCACAGATGCTGGAGGGTTGTTGGCCTCCAAACACAGGGGTCCACAAACTTTGTCTTAAAGAGTCAAGTAGTGGTTTGGCCAGGTAGCTCAGTTGCTTAGAACATCGTCTGCGTATGCCAAGGTTGTAGGTTCCATACCTAATAAGGGCACAAACAAGAATCAACCAATGGATGCATAAATAAATGAAACTACAATCAGTGTTTCTCTCTCTCTCTCTCTCTCTCTCTCTCTCTCTCTCTCTCAATTAAAAAATAAAAAACAACCATGTAGTAGTAAATACTTTAGATTTTTAGGCCATATGGTCTCTGTCACAACTACTCTGCTCATTGTGAATGAAAGCAGTCATAGGCAATATTTAAATGAATCAGTGTGGTTGTGTTCCAATAAAATTCAATTTACATAAACAGTTGGCTGATTGGCCTGCAGGCTGTGGTTGACCGGCCTCTCCCTATCCCTGTACCTGGTGGCCGTTCGGAGCTCTTCCGTTGTCCACATTTCCGCTGCATCTCAGGACCTCAGCCATGCATTCTCCATTACCCGCGCCTGCCTAGGATCTGGAGCTCCTCCTCGACTGAATGAGGAGGGTGAGACCCTGCTTTTCCTGTGAGAAGAGTGGAATGGGATATGATCCTCACCAAGTGAAGTACAGAGGTCCTAAGTCTGGAGAAAGGGAAAATATTCTGCATATGACAGTATGATACTAAGTTATCCTCACATCTAACCCCTACAGGCACCTGATGTAGTAGGAGGCAGGGTACCAGGCACATTGTAGTAAGTACTAGGAACATGGTGACAGTTCCTCTGTTCATGCCTGGGGGTCATTTAAAAGTACCTGCATCAGGTGAAATAAGTCCTTGGAGGGTATGCTTCTCTTAACATTAGGGAATATACCATAATTTTCAGTGGGTTATTATTCTATAGTTAAAGCTAGTATTTACAAAGAACATGACTAAATGCTTATGTAATAAACAGGTTGCAAAATTCTATATACATTATGATCTTAATCATAGTGTCTTAAAAGTTTAGCCTGGGGGGCGGGGAGGGAACACAGAAAGAAATATCCTTACAAGGTGATGGGATTATGAGTGGCTTTCCTTTTTATTTTGTATATGTTGACTAAAATTTTTATAGTGAACATGTTTTATTGGTGGAGAAGGAGAAATGTGATTAAAAATTAGGGGAGGGGAGCCAGCACTGAGTGAGGTTGTCAGGGAGGCGTCCTCCTCCTGAGCCCACACAAACTCGGGCTGAAAATGCCACCAGAAACCCTGCTGGAACGGGTCACTGTGAGACGGCTCCTCCTTTTCTCTCTCCCCCGAATTAGGAAGGCTTCTGAGGAATTTTTCTCATTTCTCAGTGATGAAAAACCTCATCTAGATTCTCTTTCCACTGGGGTGGGACCTGCTTTTCCGGGTGACTCATCAGTATTGTCAGTGGAGCCCTGGCCGGTGTGGCCCAGTTGGTTGGCGTGTCCTCCCGTAAACTGAGGGGTCTCAGGTTCAGTCCCAGTCAGGGCACACGCCTAGGTTTGGGGTTTGGTCCCCAGTCATGGTGTGTAGTGTAGGCAGTTGATCAAAGTTTCTCTCCCTGCTGCCCCACCCCACGCCCCCTTCCTCTCTCTGAAAGCGATGAAAAAAATGTCCTCAGGTGAGAAGAAATAAATAAATAAGATCAGTGAGCATGTCTTCTGGTGAGGAATTTTCTTTTTTTAAGGTTATCAGTAGGGTGAGGAGGAGGGACATTCCTGGGGTTAACTGCATGTCAAAGCCAATGGTCCTGTGGGCCGCTTCACCGGATCGGTGGACTGACTGGACTTTGGGGAGAAGGGAAGTCACTTGTGACTTGAAGTGCTGTCTGTTGACCAGGAGGGAGGAGGCCTGACATCCAGGTGCCTTCACTCCCAGTGGAGCAGAGAACAACCCATTCTGTGGTAGTAACCGTATTCGAGATCATACTAAAGTGTCCCTTATTTTCCAGGTCCCCCTTCATTCCCCTTCCAGGTATTGAGTCTCTGGGTGTGGTGGCCCTCCCCCTGTGTCACACCCTCCCCGGGCCCTTCTCTTCAACTCAAGGCTGTTTCTTCTGGTAATTCATTCTTGAGTCCTGGGCTGTCTACGCACTGTAGCATCCTCCAGCCCTTTGCCCTTCCACTGTGACTCTCCCCATCACTCAGGGCCCTGCCTCAACTCCTCAGGTACATCAACGGCTTGAAAACAGCCCTCGGTGTCATCTGTCTGCTTGCATGTGGTCTCCGTGGCCTCCCCACATTCAACCTCCTTTGTCTCTGCTCCAGAAGCTCCTTCTTAGCTCCAAATGAGGCTGGAGTAACCTCACCACAGCGTTTTTGTCCCCACCCTGACTCCTGTGTTCTGAGAACTGATCCGAGCATCTTTCTCTTTCCTCTCCACACACATACCTGGACCCAGGTGGGATGGATGTGATGCCAGGCATGGGCATTAGTTATCCTCGGTCTGTGCTTCTGCGTGCACACAGACCTCTCATTGTGCCTCATAAGGCCCAACACCAGGGTTTCTCATCCTCAGTACTATTAGCATTTAGAGCCAGGTAATTCTGTGTTGAGGGGCGCTGTCCTGTGCATTCTAAAATGTCTCGCAGCATCCCTGTCCTCTAGCCACCAGACGCCAATAGCGCTTCCCCAGTTGTTACAACCAAATATGTGTCCAGACATTGTCAAATGCACTCCGGAGGGCAGAATCACTCCAGGTTGAGAACCACCGCCCTATGTAATGGGAACGCCCCCCCCCCCACCGTTCCACTGCCTCTGTCCCACCCACTGCACACAGCGCTCAGCCCTGCCACAGGGCCATTGTTCTTGCTGCTCCCTCGGCCTGGGATGTCCCTCCCCAGATCTACCCATGGTTCCCTCACTTTCAGGTCATTTTTCAGATGTCACCTTCTCAGAGAGGCCTTCTCTGACTACTACCCATTTCATTTTCTATTTTTGTCCATAGTGTCTATAATCATCTAACATACTGTGAAATTTCACCTGAAACCTATGTAATTTTGTTAACCAGTGTTGCCCCAATAAATTAAGTAAAAATAAAAATACTAGCCCAGGCTGGTGTGGCTCAGTGGACTAAGCACCCACCTTCGAACTGAAAGGTCACCAGTTCAGTTCCTGGTCAGGGCACATGCCAGGATTTTGGGCCGGTCCCTGGGTGGGAGCGTGTAAGAAGCAACTGATTGATGTATCTCTAGCTCATCAATGTTTCTCTCCCTCTCTTCCCTTCTCTCTAAAAATAAATAAATAGAATATTTAAAAAATAATAACACCAAAAAATGTACTGCGAATTTTAATTACGTACTCTATTTTCGGTTTCCTCCTGTTAAAATGAAAGCTCTGGGAGGGTAGGGAGCTTTGTCTTCCTTGTTCACCATTGTATGCCAATCACATAGAACCATGCCTAGCACAAAACAGACACTCAACAAAGATTTATTGGATGCATGAGCTTTATTCTGCATGGCTTATTAGTATCTGTGCCCTCACCTAACTGTGGACATTTGCAACTGGGGCAAGGTTGGCTTCTAGTTGTGAAGCCAGAAACTTAATGTTCTTATGAATAGGGGTGTTTACAAAGCCCAAAGTGATGAATTTGCTAATAGCTCTTTTACTGGCAGTAGGCAGAGTTCTGACTTTAACTATGACTTATATTTACCATGCCTTGGTTGAGGTTTTTATTTCCTTATATGTATATGCATGTCACATACATATGTGAGGTTTTAGTTTTTTCTTAATTATGAGCCACAAGACGTTGGGACCACCACTATGATTGCTTCTTATAAAGGGCCATGATTTTTTTTTAAATTTTTATTTATTTATTTTTAGAGAGAGGGGAAGGGAAGGAGAAAGAGAGGGAGAGAAACATCGATGTGAGAGAGATACATCGATCGGGTTGCCTCTTGCACACCCCTAACCAGGGACCTGGCCCACAACCCAGACATGTGCCCCAACTGGGAATCAAACTGGTGACCTTCTGGTTCGCAGACCGGCACTCAGTCCACTGAGCCACACCAGCCAGGGCAAGGGCCATGTTTAATAAATGCTAAATAAAAGCTTTACGGCCACACTTCTGCCTGACCCCTGCCACCCAGGGTCTTTTTATTTCTCACCTCTGCCTACTCCAGTCTTGCTCCTTTGCTTTTCCTCTTACTGGGCTCCCTTCCTTGACCGAAAGTCTGCATCCTTACCTCCATGACCCCTAGAGACTCACATCTCCCAGAAAGCTGAGTGGAAGTGAGTCAGCAGCACCTCCCCTCTTGGAGCCCAGGAAGCCCCAGATATGACCAGGCCAGCTCCCAAGGCCACACAACCTGGGCATCCTACCATTTGGAAAGCCCTGGGCTTCCAAGGAAGCCCCACCACATGTGCCATCGGGGATCTGGCCAGCCTTGCCAGCCTCCCCTCAAAGATCCTCCCTTACACGGTCACGGTGCCAGAAATCCCACCCTGGGGGGCTGGTGGAGGCTCTTGGCACTTGCAGGAAACTCCCTATTTCAGGGAGACATCTAGGTGAGGGCACAGCAAAACCCTCTGCATCCTGGCAGGGGTTCAGGGGAGGCTCAGATTTAGAGGTGACAGATGAAGACGGGTGGGTGGGAGAGTCAGGAGGCTGCAAAGAAGACCCTCTTCCCAGCTTATGTAATCACCCCGAGGAGCGAGAGAGCCATGGGGCTCAGCAAGTGTGTTTCTGGCTGTTCGTCATGTGAAGAAGACTGACGTGAACAACACTTTTCCTCCTCTGCTTCCTGCCTTGCTTTTAAATTCTTTGTGTTTTGAATAATGAGAATACACGAGCCTCACACTTGGAGTTATTTTTATAAGGACTCCTCTCTGCTTCAGATGACTCAGAGCTGGAGCCTTCTCTTGAAGATGTTCTTTGGGAAGCCCTGGAGAGCTGCTGAGCCCTAGGTGAGCCGAGGGTCAGGAGTGGGTGTCCAGGTCCCTGGTCTTCCCAGCCTTTTTTTTCTCTCGGAGTCATGTCCACTTGACGGAGGAAGTGGGGCTGGAAGGAAGGCCTTGCTGAAGGCAAAGATTTCTTCAGTTTCCCTCTGCCCTGCCAGCTCTGCCTTTTTCTCACTATCCTTTTCCAGTCCAGCAGAAAGGACCAGGCCTGCTTGCCAGTGTGGAGACGAGCAGAGGTCACTGTCCGCGGGTGGATGCTACCAGTAGTCAGGGGGATGGGAGCTCAGAAGCTAGTGACTCTAGTCTAAAGGCATGAAATCTGTCTGGGCAATGGTCACCACAAACTCTCCCCACTGCCCATATGTTCTTGGGGAGTAGGGGCTGCCCCTTACTCTTTGTTCCTTCCAAACACCACACCTGGCACAAAGACCCAATAAGTGCACATTGAGCGGATGAATTAATGGTGGGTAAAGCTGAGCTACCTGGGCAGGAGAACACACAGACCCACCCATGTGCCTGTGGACGATGGTTCATTCTGCATCCGCTCCAGGATGCGTGGGCCCAGCTTCGGCATGTGGGCCAGAAGCTGCCGTCACTGTCGGCCCAGGCACCGTCTCTGATTTGACCCCTCACAGCACTCTGGAGACGGGTCTCGTTTCCATTTTACAGAGGGGCAGGGAGATCGGGGGCCTGCCCCGTCTGTGCAGTTAGGAAGAGGCACAGCTGGCTTATTCTTCCCTGAATTGCCGACTCCCGTGGCTGTTTCCCTGACATGCTGTGTTTCCCTGAACTCGCAGAGACCGCAAAAGTGGAGAGTTTCCAACTTTTGGAAAAGACTCCCTGCCTTCCTCCATTCCCAGCTGCAGTGCTGTTCTTCTGAGAGAACCGGTCCGTTCCCTTCTGTTCTGCCTGTAGTGGAAGAGCTGCACCTCATCCTTCCACTGCCCAAGAACCCTTGGAAAAATTATGACGGGAGGCCCCTCTCAGATTTTGCTGGCTTTGGAGAAAGGGGAGCGATCAGATGATGTTTCCTTTTTCCTCCCACACGTCTGCCCAAGCTCCCACCTCCCTTTCCCTCCTGTCTTCTCCCCAATCACACGGTCCCCAACTTAAAAGTCAAGCTGACCATTTAGAACCCAGAACGCATTTTTCTATGGAAGTAGCTTGAACTTGATGCGTGGTCTACCCATAATATATCTGAGATACAATATTAATAGCATTTGCCAAATAGAGAACTGGTATTAATAGTTGCATTAATTAATTCATTCGTAATAAATCATCACCGTCTCTTGCTTAGGAGATTGCAGCAGTCTTTTGTACTTGTCCTCCTATAGTGTGTTTTCCGTGTAAAAATTTAATTCCATCTCTCCTCTGCCCAGACCGGCAGTGGCTTCCTGTCCCCGCCACCTGGCCCCTGTTGCCTCACTGACCTCACGGCCAGCCCTGTCCCCCTCCACCGATCTTCTTTCACCAAAGGACGCAGCACCTGCTATTCCCTTGGCTTGGAGTCCTCTCACCGCCTTGAATCACCTGGTTCGATCTCAATCTATTCAAATCTCTTCCTAGATGTCACCTATTCAGGTGACCTTCCCTGGTCAGTCTTCAAATAGATGACCCTCAGATACTGTCCGCCACCACCCATCCGTCCCCTTACCCTGGTTTATTTTCCTTCATAACACTTATCACACCCACCATGACGCTGCGGGTGTATTTGTTTACTTGCGTGTTGTCGGTCACCTCCACTAGAATGTCAGCTCCGCAGGGTGGAGACCCGCTTTCTTTTATTTACTGCCCAGTTTCCAACACGAAAGAGTACCAGACACATAGTAGGTGCTTGATAAATACTTGAAAATAAATAGATGCATGAACAAATGAATGAACAATATCTATACCTACCCAGCAGGAAGACTGATTTCCTGTGGAATTGATTACACATTCCAAACAGCAGTGCCAAAAATGGATGTCTGCCTTTCCCAACCTTTGGGATTTGAAGTGTAGGGACTTCATTTTCGTTATGAGTTTGTAGGTTATTTTAGAAACCAGAAGTTCTTATTCTTTATTCTTGGCAAAAATAGACACCTGTTTGCTTAGGGCTTCTGAATAGGTCAAAGGAGGGATGCAGGGCACTTTGGTCTCATGAGTCTCCTGCCTCTATTTTACTGAGAATGACTGTTTTATTGATTACTCTATAGTAGGGTTCCTTTGACACTACTGACATTTTGGATGAGGTAATTCTTTGTTGTGGGGATGTGCTATGCACGGCAGGATGTTTAGCAGCCTTCCCGGCCACTACCCACTACATGCCAATAGTCTTCCAGCCATGACAACCAAAAAATGTCTTGGCGTTGCCGGGTGTCCCTTGAGGGGCAGAATCACCCCAGACTGAAAACTACTCCTGTTCTATCATAAGCTGGAAGCCTCTCTTCAAAGTGTCCCCCTCTGAATGCCGAGACAGCTGCCCGAGGACCGTGCTGTCAGAACTTTGGGCCATTAATGGAAATGTTCTGATATGCATTGTCCCGTGAGGGAGCCACTGGCCACATGTGCCTAGTACAGCTGAAGAACAGAGTTTTTAAATTTATTTCATTTTAATTAACTTTAATTTTAGTAGTTACTTGGGGCCAGTGGCTACTCTGTTGGACAACACAGCTCTAGAGGGACGGTGCTGCTCGTACTGTACTGTACACACGAGTATTTGGGGGCAGCAGGGTCAGGTTCAGCAAACCTCAGGTGAGGATCGAGAGTCTGCCTTCTAGTAAATTCCCAGGGGATACTGAGACGACGCCTTGAGTAAGATGATCGAAGTCTAACAAAGAACATTTTGCACATAGAAATACAACAATGATATTTCTGCCCCCTGGAAGACCTTGGTAAAGGACACGGTGGCCTAAGTGAAGGGTGATGAGGATAATATGGTCTGTGGAATTAGACAGGTACTGGTTCAAATCCATTTTAATCAGCTGTGTGCCATGGGCAACTTACCTACCTACCCTCTCTGAGCCCAAGTCATCTCTGAAACAAAACTGCAGTCATTCCTACCCTGTAGTGTGATTCTGCGATACTGTATTTGCAAGCACTTCGCCCAGCCCCTGGCACATACTTTGCATTCAGAAATAGCAGCAATTCACCTAAAGTAAAGGCAGCATTCACACAGATCAGCCCTGCCCTACGGGCCGTGCTGGGGACCCCCCATGTCAGAATCATGCAGCCCGGGCCTGCTGGGCCAGAGTCTCTCATCGTAGGGCTCAGGAAGGTTTTCGTGAAAAAGATGTTGAGGTAAAACTCATGTAACATAAAACAAACCATTGGCCCTTTTAAAGCGGGCAGGTCTGTGGCATTAGTGCATTCTTGTGGGACCGTCACTTCTGCCTGCTTCCAAGGCACTTTCATCATCCCAGTAGGACATCTCGGGCTCATTAAGCAGTCATTCCCCTCCCCGGAGCCCCTGGCAGCACTGATCTGCTTTCTCTCTCTCTGGACAATCTATTTGGAGTGTTGCAGATAAAAGGAATGATACCGTAGGTGACCTTTGGTGTCTGACTTTAACTTAACATAGTGTATTTGGGGTCATCCGTGTTGTGGCATGTGTCCGTATTTCATTCCTTTTCATGGCTGAATAATATTCCATTGTAAGGCTGTGACAGATTTGTTTATTTTTTAGTTAGTTGATGGACATTTGGGTCATTTTCACTTTTGTGGCTATTAGGAATAAAGTTATGTTAAACATTCGTGAACAAGTTTTTGTTCTGAGTACCTGTTTTCAATTATTTTGGCTATGTACTTAGGAGTAGAATTATTGAGTCAAATGGTCATTATATGTTTAAGGTTTTGAGGACCCTCCCCACCGTTTTCCAAAGTGGCCGCATTATTTTCCATTCCTACCAGCAATGCATGAGAGTTCTAACTTCTTCACATCCTCACCAACACTTGTTTTTGTGTTTTCATTATTATGGCCAACCTAGGGGGTGTGAAGAGAAGCTTTATTCTTAAGTTCACTGGGTTCTCCCCATGGTTGTAGAAGTTGCTACTTGAAGGAAAGCTCAGCCTACAGTTCATTAAATGACAGTCTGCTTCACACAGGGTTGTGGGACCCCGTTGGACAGCGCTTTGGTTGGGCTTGTGAAGCTCTCAGAAGTTGGAGTTGTTAGTTCATGTGCTATTTAAGAGGCTAGATTTTTTTCACACATCTTACTTAGTCCATCTGAGATGTCATAATGAAATACCACAGACCAGGTGGCTTATAAGCAACAGAAATTTGAAATTTATTTCTCGCAGTTCTGGAGGCTGGGAAGTCCAAGATCAGGGTGGCGGCCTGGCTGTGTTCTGGTGCGGGCTGTCTTCCTGGCTCACACTGGCCAGCACGCCTCCTGGCTGTCCTCACGCCTGGGAGGGGCGAGGGAGTGTTAATTTGACTCATGAGGGTTCCACCCTCCTGATCTAAGCAACTCCCAGTGGGCCTACCTCCTAACACCATCGCTTTGGGGGGGTGGTTAAGATTTCAGTGTATAAACTGTGGGGACAGAGACATTCAGACCATAGCACTTACTCCCTCCCCCGTTGTACGGGTAACCGAGTAGGTAGAGACAGTTTGCTCTCTGCCTACCCTGGAAAGGCCAGGTCAGCCCCCATGACCTACCACTACACATGGCCCACCTGTCCCCATGAGTGACCTGCCTCCTCCGCCCCCCGGTGCCCCAAGTGTGAGTGTCTACAGAGCACCCACCTGTGGTTGAGGGCGGGCCTGAAGGGCCTTTTTCCGGCAGGAACTGGCTTTGAACTCCTGTGTTTTTACAAAATTTAATGTGAAGTTTTACGTTCTCTTGTATGGTATGGCTGGGCCTGATTTAATTTTTTAATAAAGGATTTCACCCCAAGTATCTAAGTGTATTTCAGGACCACATCAGATTAATCCTGTGGCCCTGAGGATAAAGGTGATAAACCAGGGCGAGGGGACAGAGGGGTGGCGGGGAGGGGCTGCAGGAGGAGCGCCTAATGAAAGGGGTAGTATCCCTCTCTAACAATGAGGGGTTTGTTTCCTTCTTCTGGAATTTCCTCACATTTAATCTCTGGGGTGGAAGAGAACATTTAAATTAAACATTGTATCCACAAGCAAAGGGAGCAAGGTCCTTCTGTAAGTCCGTGGGCACTGAAGGCTGCTCTGGGACAGGAGCCCAGCAGCACCCACGGCCTCCTGGGGTCAGCGGTTCTCAGCCTTGGCCACATGTTACAACCACCTGGCAGGCTTTAAATACTTACTTAATACGTTTGTGGTGGAACCCAGACATCTGTGTTTTTTAAATCTCCCTGGGTAATTTTGATACGCAGCTAGGATTGAGAACCGCTGTGCTAAACCATGTGACGTAATGGTGAAAAAACCAGACATTGCACATGCCCCGGTGGTAGGGCAGACAGTCTGGGGACACCAACTTGCTCGGCACATAATTAATTAATTGCAATTGTGATAAGTGCTGCTTCACACTTAAATTTCTGGAGGGCCAAACGAGTCTCACTGATGCTATAACCTGAAAGCTGAGTAGACATTAATGGGGTGGAGGGAGGTAGGAGAAGAGCATCCTAGTCAGAGGGACCAGCGTGTGCAAAGGCCCTGGGGTAGGAAAGAGCTTAGAGTGTGTGAGGGCCCGAAAGACCAGCTGTTTGGAGCTGTGAGCAAAGGGATGAGAGGTCCGAGGACGTTACAAGGTGGATGGTGGCCTGCCATCCATTGTCGGCCTGCAGTCAGCCCATCTGATACGCTCCCAGTGTGGAAGCTGCTCTGATATTGATGGGAATGACCCAACGTCTGTGCTCTGGAATAACCAGGGGCAAGAAGGCCTGATTAAGTGGTCTGCCTCTATCTCGTAATGGTCTAGGAAGCCCCTTCTCCGGTACATGAAAATTATTCTTTGCTCAGCCTCCCTGGGGTGGGAATGGGGCGACCAAAGAAGAGGAGAGATGCCTGGAGAGGAGGTGGGAGTTTCCCCCCACATCTGGAAAGATGCCAGGCCTGCCTGGCTGTTGGGAGATATGTCTCGCTTGAAAATTAGGTCTTCTTTTATGTCACCATTGTCTCTACATAAGAGAACTCATTGGACAGAATGGTTGGCCCCCAAGGGACTAGAGTCTCATATTTCTCATCATGTTGATTCCTCTCCCCAGTTTCTCGGTGTGCTTAGATTAAATCTATAGGTTTAACTCCTCCTCCTCCTCCTCATTTTCCTTCTCTTCCCCCTCCCTTTCCCTGCTTTTAAAAATCCGTGCCAACTTCTAATGTATTGTGGGTGGCATGGGCAATTCTTCACACTTAATTTGGTCCTGCTTCCCATTTCGGAAGCTTCACAGTTTACATCCTGTGTCCCCTCCCTCCCCTAGCTGCCCCATTTCCATGGCCTGCTGACCTGTGAGCTGTTTTTTTGTTTTTGTTTTTGTTTTTGTTTTTGTTTTTGTTTTTCATTTCAACTGCCCTGTGGCTGAGTAGAATGTTTCCTCTTTGCTTTGGGCTTCTCTATAGTCATTTAAAGTGTTCCTTTCTGCATATTATTTTTTTCCCTCCCCAAGACTCTTAAATCTTTATTTCCCCCTAAACTCTAACGGCAGTGTGGTACATAACAACAACATTGGTCACCGCCTGTGTACAGTAGGGAAACTGAGGCCCGGGCAGCCACATGGGGCCGCGGGAAGACTCCGGCCTTCCCTGGTGGCTTGCCAGCTGTGGGTCCTTGGAAAGGCACATAGTCTTCCAGGGCTGTGTCCTCACTGGTCATGTGGGAAAGAGATAAGTAAGATTTCCATCTTGTAAGCCTTCTGGGCTTCACATTCTAGCTCTACCACTCAGGTTTGTGGTCTTGGACAAGTCGGCAGGCCTCATTGTCCTCACTTGTAAAATCGTGATACACACAATGACTCTGAGGATTGTTTGATCTCTGTGTGCTCAGGGCAGAGAACTGCATGGCCAGCCCACGGGACACAATGTGAGAGAAGCAGACACGGCCGGTGCCCGTGTGGGCTTGTAACTGGGAAGTCCCAGCACCACACCTGGTCTGCATGAGGCCTTCAGGATGGCGCAGCTCTTCTGTCTCCTCTACCACCCAGCAGCTTGTCTAAGGGAACCCCAGTCATTCTCGGTTGAGCTAGAATCAGGACCCAACTGTGCTGGCTGCCCGTCCAGCTCCCGGGGAGACCTATCCGCAAGTCCCTGGGAGTGGCATCTGGATTCCTCCGGGAAGGCTGAGCCTAGGGATGATGAGGTGTGACTCAGTGAGGGACAGCCCTGGTACAGAGTGGGACTTCCGGCTGGGAATCCTCAGCACAGTGGCTGGGGACCCTTGAGGGCACACACCAAGAAATGGTGAGTCTGCAGGACCCTTGGTCAATTATGGCTGACCCGTGCGTCCTTGCAAAGCTGCCCTGCAGCTCCAGTACTGTCTGGGAAATCACGTCAGGGATTCCTGCTCTTGTTCACATCCAGGGAGGGGCACAGCTGCCTTCACTCACTGGTGTGAGCTGGCAGTAATGCAGCCACTTATCCAAGGGCTGCTGGCAGCCCGGCAGTGTGCTCAGTGTGGGACCTGCGTGCTTGCTAGGTCCCTGGGACCACTGCAGGGAAGGCACTGCTAAGACGAGAGTGGCCAGTGAGGGATGGGGCCGGATTTGAACCCACGTCTGCTTGGCCCCAAGGCTCACACTCTGTGCATTAAATTGCATGACCCTCTGTCAGTTAACACCCACCACGAGGCTTCTCCAACAATTTTAATAGAATGTTTGTCCACATCCTCAAACCCACGCTCACTGTCAGTCTTATGTCAGCATTGACCAACTGATTCTTACCACTGGCCGAATTAGATTTAGCCAAGTTACCCCTGCTGAAGGGAACATAGATAAATCGCAAAACTTGTTATAAAATGGGAGGAAGGGCAAAGTGGCTCCTATTTTGGTGCCTCGTGCCAGCCTAGGATGTGTAGTCCCAGGCACTTTCTGGAAAAGCCGGTACATCTTTAATGCTTGCTTTGAATACAGCAGTGATGGAAGCATGGTGTAAGGTCAAGACCTATTTGATCTTATTAGATCCTCCGTTCACAGCTGGAGCGGGCCATGCTTCTCACCTCGGGACCTTTGCACGGGTTACTGATTGTGCCTGCAACACGTTCTCTGTCTTTTCTCTACTGCCCTTCCTATTTTTGTTTCATTAATTCATCCTTGGGGCTCAGATTAAAGACTGATTCTTTAGGAAAGACCACTGGCCCTTTTCCATACCTTCTGTCATATGCTTTTATAGCAGTAGCCATACTTTTTTTAGAGCATATCACTATTACAGTTATTTTTAATCTGTTAATGTTGGTTTCCCCTACTAGACTCTTAAGCTCCATGAAGGCAGGGGCTCCATTGGTCTTAACTGTTGTGTGCCTAGCGCCTTGCTCTTACCTGGTACACACTAGGCACTCAGTCAACAATGGATGGACAAATCGTTGCTTGGATTGGTGGACTGAGCTAGTTATCTTCCTTTTCTTTCCTTTAACTCCAGCCAATAGACTGTTCTTAGCAGGGGTGTGGAATTGTAATGACCTGTTTATAATACTCTGTTGGGCCTCTTTGAAGAAGAACCCATCTGGAGAACCCTAAGGTCTAGCCCAGCACCTGACATACAAGATGGCCACTAAAAGGTAATCAAGTGGTTGTCTAAGCTTAATGCTTGCCCTTGAGACTAGTCCCAAGGACTTATGCAGCTGTAGGGGACCTTGGAGAGTTACTTTCCCATGTTGAGAATAAGGACAGCACATTTATTCATGGAAGCTGAGGGAACTACATTCTTGCTTCCCACCCCATGCCATGGTCTGCTATTCAGGTTGCCTTTTACTGTATTGATTTATTTGTACATAAATAGTTATTTCCATAACATTCTCTTCTCCAACATTTAAAGATAATGATATACAGTCTTTGTAACATCACAGACATAGCTTCAAAAGCATTCCGTTGCTATAGGAATGTTTATGATGTGCTTATCGCTAGAATTTCATGAGCAACAAACTCACAAATTGCAGATGATTTAGCATTCGAAGCAGGGAGTGAGAGTATGTGTGTTTGCATTTTTTAGAAAAGGACTTTGAAAAGAATTTATCTTGTGCAGAGCTTTCTTCTTGTAAAGTTTAAAATAAGAACTACTTAAAAGCTGAGAGTTTAGAGGAATGAGCACTTTCTCTTAAACATTCAAATAGGTGAAAATGACTTGTAATCTCTCCCTCAAGTATTAAAGCAATAGGCACTTAAAGGCTTTTTTTTTGAGCTGGCTGTCACAGACAAAGGATTTCTCAATTAAAAAAAAAAATCATTTGTATAGCATTAAACAGTAGAAATGAATACCAGCAGCCCTCCTGACATTTTAGAAATGATTTACTTTCTGAAATGTCCTCATCCATTTTAATAGATGACACTTTGTTCTTCCTGTGCAGGCTGGGGTTGTCATAGTTAGGATCAGAAGTTCGGGATGGAGCAGGATAGGGCTCCAGGCACGACTTGGACCAGGTCCATGAGCCTCCTGCCCTTGGGAGCCTCTGTCTGGTCACCCCAAAGACACATTTCCCAAAGTCCCCGCTGTGGCGCTCCTTCCTGGAAAGAGGCTCACTGCACTCTCTGAGTGGTAGTCCAGAGGGTAAATTTAACATCGTTTTTATTTCCGGCCACCCTCTCTGAACCAAGAGATCAACTGGACATCTTAGGGAAGGTGCACTCTGTAAACTTTTACTATAGTGATGCTGCCCGACCGTGGTTCGTGGGATGATGCTGGCCTGCAGGCTTTACCGGTCTATAGTAAAAGTACAGAAACTGAGACTATGCACTTTGAAACTTTCATATTGATATGACAGAGTCATCAGTTCAATCAAATTATTAAAAAGTAGGCTTATACTTTGTATGGATACTTTTTCATTTTACTTTTCTAGTGGTTCTTTCCCATTTTATATTTTATAAAAGCATTCATTTGTGATGGATCAGAAATTAAAGACAACTGGCCCCTCACCACAGACACGGTGGTTTGAGAAGCCCTGTGTTGCAGTGCTTGTGCGCTGCCTCTGCTAGCAGGTGGGACAGGTAGGCTGCTGAATGAATTTGGGGAAATCACAGCACTTACTACATGATATTGCAATGAAACACATCTCTCTGTCTCTCTCAGTAGACTTTCTTGAGAGCAGCGACTGCGTCTAGTTCATCTTTGTAGCCTCATTCCTTAGAGCCCTGCCTGGCATATTGGAGGGCGTGGGAAACATTTGTCCCATGGAGGCCGGCCTTGGGGACTCCCAGGGCTTCTGGATAGTGTCTTCTGCAGGCTGGTGATGGAAACCTAGGAGCAGATGATGAAGAGGTGACCTTTCCTTCTCTTTTCCCACAGAACCAGGTCTCCTTTTCCCACCTGCCCAGCAGCATGAGAGCAGCATGACCGGCCGGCCGCAGGAGACGCCCCCAGAGCCAGGCCCCCAATTGAACCATCTGCTGCGGAGGTCACGGTGAGGTGCTTTCCTTCTCCTGGAAGGTTTAGGGATGTGCGTTTTAACTTATTCTATATGCTGTTGTAATACCTTACAAAACTGGATTTTTTTTTTTTTCTTGCTGGAAAAATGGAGTTTCCTGGGACATGGGTGAACTTAGAAAGTGGAACCCAGACTAGTGTGGCTCTGTGGGTTGAGTGTCATCCTGCAAACTGAAAGGACTCCGATTTGATTCCTGGACGGGGTACATCCTTGGGTTGCGGGCCAGGTTCCCTGGTTGAGAGCATGAGAGAGGCAATTGATCCATGTTTCTCTTGCACATTGGTGTTTCTCTCCCTCTGTTTCTCTCTCCCTTCCCCTCTCTCTAAAAATAAATAAATAAAAATCTAGGAAGGGAGGGAGGGAGGTAGGGAAGGAGGGGGTGTCAGCCTAAAGGGGCAAAACATGCTCATTTTGGTGAAAGGAGAGGACGACAGTAGAGCAGATAGGACCCTGGAATTGAGTTTCCAGGGATTGAAGCTCTCATTGTTCCTCCCCCACCTCCTGAACTGCTATCTTGGATGGGTCTTTCAGGGGTTGGGGATCCACGGAATTTGGGGTGAAGGAATTTCTGGGACAGAATGGCATTGGAAGGACGGTCAGTCTGTGGTCTGGGACACCTAGGACACTCTGGACAGAAACTCCTGTCCCGCACAGGTTGGTAAGGGGCCTTCAAGGATCAGCCAGACCAACTCCCAGCCAGTGTTGAAGAGTGAATCTTTAGAAAATTCTTCCTAATGTTGGACAAATTCTTTCCCTCTGTAATTTATGTCATTCTTAGCTCTGCCATACGGCACCACAAAGACTGGATTTCAAACACTTTCACGTGACCGTCTTGGATTTGAAGATGGCTGTCATGACTCCGCTTTCCTTTTTTTGTATAAATTCTCCCCAAAGACTGGCACCATTCACCTTGTCCTCTTGTTCCCTTCCACATGGAAAGAACTTCATTACCTGCAGTTGCTCATTTAACAGGTGCTATGCTCAACAGAGAACCTTTCATTCCCTGTTCACTAGAACAGCTGGTCCTTGCATAACGGCAGCTCCATGCATGTCACCTTGATGAGATGCTGTGGAAACTTAACTCTTGTTTCTGTCAGTGAGCCTATGGGAAAATTGGTTTCATTTCATGTCAATTCACTTAAAGTCACAGAACCTGTTGATGACACTTAGGACTCACTGTACATATTTAGAGACTCCTTTGTGACCGTCACTGCTCTAGACTCTGGAAGTACATCGGTGAACAAGAAAGACAAAGTCTCTGTCTTTTTTAAGACAAAATATGTTTGGAACCTTAGAGTTTGAATTAAGCGTTAAACCACGTCTGTGTGTTCCTTTTAATATTTTATTTCTTTCCAGTGTTTTTCTTAAATGTTCCATGAGGAAAAGAATGTATATTCTCTAATTATTGGATGTAGTCTTCTATATATGAGCATTGAAATAAGTTAATTAACTGTACTGTTCAAATCACCTATAATATGTTTTTTTCTGTTTTTGTCTGATTAATCTATCAATTATTAAGGGAAATGTGTTAAAAAATCTCCCACTGGATTTGTGAATTTCTCCTCACAATGCAGAAGTTTTTGCTTTATCTATTTTGAGGCAATGCTATTTGGTGCACAGATGTCTAGATGTGGTATATCTTATTGATGAACTGGGATTCATTTCTACCATCTTTATATGCTTTCCATTTTTTCTGCTTTTTTTTTAGGTTAAGGTGTTTTCACCTCTCATGCTATTTTCCATCATCTTATTTGGAGGTTACAGGTTCTGTCTCCATCCTTTCAGTGGTTACCCAGCTATTTTAACAGGCACACTTTAAAAAGTCTAAAATTCATCAGTGTCTTTATCTTTCTCCCAAACAATGTAAGACCCATAAACCGGTTTAATTCTAACTAACCACTGCCTCTCCCAATGTATATAAAGTTGTTGTCCTGTGTTTTCATTCTGTCCTGTTTTCCCCTACAAGGTTTTATACAGTGTTTGTATAGATTTACCCATGTATATCCATACTTACCATATTTTTTTCTCACCATTCTTTTTTTTTTAAATCCTGACTTGAGGATGTGTTTACTGATTTTCAGAGAGAGAGGAAGCAGGGGAGAGAGAGAGAAACGTCAATTGGTTGCCTCCCATATATGCTCTCCGACCAGGGACCCAACCCTCAACCTAGGTATATGCACTGACCTGGGATTGAACCCACAACCTTTTGGTGTACAGGACAACACTCCAACCAACTGAGCCACCAGGACAAGACTTTTTTTTACCATTTTCTCATGAATCTGAGATCATTTTCCTTCCTCCTAATATAAAACTTTAGCATTATCCTTTAATGAAAGGCTATTGGTAGTTAAGTCTCGATTTTTTTTCTCTTTTAGTTTGGGTTTTTGTGTGTATGTGTTTTGTTTTTTTTTGTTTGTTTTTTTGCTTGACAATATCTTCTTTTGCTCTCAGTTTTGAAAAGTAGCTTTATTGAATATATTCTTGTAGGCCATTGAAGCCACTAATCCACTGCCTCCGACTCTGAATTTTGCTGTCGAAAAATAGGCTGTCAGTTTAATTGCTGTCCCGTCATACGTGACCTGGCA
Source organism: Pteronotus mesoamericanus (assembly GCF_021234165.1). Taxonomy (NCBI): domain Eukaryota; kingdom Metazoa; phylum Chordata; class Mammalia; order Chiroptera; family Mormoopidae; genus Pteronotus; species Pteronotus mesoamericanus. The sequence continues at coordinate 11,968,871 of NW_026555085.1, read as the reverse complement.
TGTCTCCTTGGTTGTGTTTAAAGCCTATGTTGTTTTCTTTGTGTGCTGTAGCTTCAGTGTCATGTAACTAGGTGTAAATTTCTCTGTTTTTATTCTACTTGGGGTTTGTTTGGATTCTTAGAGCTGAAGATGGGTGTCTTTCAACAATTACGGAAAAACTCTCACCCTTTATTTCTTTGAATGTCACCTCTTTCCCATTCCGTCTAATATCTGCTTCTGGAACTCCCGTTAGACTTATGGTAGACCTTCTCATTCTGTTATTCTCTGTACCTCTTCACTTCTATTTCGTATTTTTACCAGATCGTATATACGAAATATAAAGATGGTAGAAATGAATCCCAATTCATCAATAAGATATACCGCATCTAGACATCTGTGCACCAAATAGCATTGCCTCAAAATAGATAAAGCAAAAACTTCTGCATTGTGAGGAGAAATTCACAAATCCAGTGGGAGATTTTTTAACACATTTCTCTTAATAATTGATAGATTAATCAGATAAAAACAAAAAAAAACATAGGTGATTTGAACAGTACAGTTAATTAACTTGTTTCAATGCTTGTATATAGAAGACTATATCCAATAATTAGAGAATATTTTACATATCTTCGTCTATCTGTGAATTCTGAATAATTTCTTCAAATGTCTTCTGTTTAACTAATTTATTCTGTGTCTCAAATGCTATCTAATCCATCCATTGAATTTTTCCCTTTCAGTTCCTTTATTTATCGTTTCTAGAAGTGCTGGCTCATTATTTTTCAAATATGCTTGGTGATTTTTCTGGTCTCATTTCTTGTTCATATTGCAGATTTCTTTTTCTATTTCTTTAATATATTGAGGTAGCTGTTTAGAAATTGTAGAACTTCATGTCTGGTAATTCCAGAATCTGAAATCTTCAGAGGTCTGATTCTGCTGCCTGTTGTTGCTAGTGCTTTGTTTCCTGTTTTTGTCTTCTGTGGACTGTGCATTTTCCTTGCAGCTTGATCTTTGTGAAGTGTTTGACATACAGGTTGACATTGAGTTTTCCAGAGAGGATTTGCATTAACTTCTGCTTGTTGTCTGGGGGCACAACCAGCCAAAATCACTTTAATTTTCTACCTAAGGCTTTTCTGGCTACAGAAGTAGACTGCATTCAGCTTGCAAACCTGTGTGAGGTCCCGCTTTTGATGACGCATTTTCAGGAAAGACCCCCACCAGCTGGCATTCTGCCTGCCTAAAGCCAGGTGTCCCTGCACTGCCCTTCTGTGTTCTTCTCTTTCTCGTTCAATGGTGGTGCAGCCTTTTGGAGTCCCAGCTTTAGGGAGGGAGGAGGCTTTTTCTCCAGTGTCCGGAACCCTGTGAAGCTCCCTTGGGAAACTTAGAACACCTAGGGTTCGGCAGGAACCCTCCAGGCAAAAGCCAACTTTACTGCTAGATTACCTCCCAAGCTTCTTGCTTTTGGCTTGATTTTGGTCTTTGAAGAATCCTTCCATTGGTGCCAGCGCAGCAATGTGTATACATTTTTTATATTTTAAATTTTATTCGGCATGTTAGTTGCTTCAATTGGGACGGTCAAGTAAAGTATGTAGCCGAAGGATGTCTTCTTTTTTCTCCCCCATGGCCCTGTGGGGCAGGAATGACTATTCCTTGTTCACTTGGAATCCGAGTGGATCCAAGGCTCAGAGAGGACACTGTCTGGCTCCCATCACAGGGTTAGCAGGCGACAGGCTGGGAAGGAGTATGTCCCTTTCCTATCCCCTTTGACCACCTTCCCTTCCCCCAAAATAACTGTTGACCAGTTTAGGGCGGGGATTAGCCTTATGCTCACAGAGGATTTGAGTTCCTACCAGAAAGCTTTAAATAGTTGGACAGCTTTTTAAAATTTGTTTATGAATCTATTGTTTATCTTCCTTGAGAGAGGAAATGGCTTCTGCATATTTTATGGCTTATTTTTCTGGCTGTCCCCAGCACTTTCCTGCTTCATTCCTGCTCTGCAAAGGCCTCCTGGACCCACGCCGGTCCCTTGTGCGCCTCCTCAGGCCCCAGCTTCTTCGTGTCCTCTTGAAACTCTCCTCCTCCTCCTCCTCCTCCTCCTCCTCCTCCTTCTCCTTCCCCTCCTCCTCTTCCTCTTCTTCCTCTCTCTGCCCCTCCCCCACCCAGTCTTTCCTGCACCATGATGAGACTTTGGGGCTCTGGATCAGGGACCAAGAGCAGAGTTTGAACTCACTAGCTTAGTCTCTCTAAACTTCAGTTTCTTCATCTGTAACAGGAACAGGGGGCGATAGATGGAGCTATTCAAGGACTAAATGAGACGAGGTACATAAAGCTGATACCATGAGCTTGGAGCCACGAAGGCACTCAGTCCATGGTGGTTAATGTTATTGTGACTGAGTACAGACCCCTGCATGGCGCGTGCTTTTGTTCAGTGATGCTTTTGTGTTGACAGAACTGGTTAATGAAATGTAATGAAAATGGAGGCGGAAGTCTAGGGTCTGTGTTTCACTGTTATGTTCTTCATACGAGGTGTTCTTAAAAATAATATGAGGGAAAAGAGAACACACTGGTCTAGCCAGAGTGTGCATGGGTTCTAGAAGTGAGGCGCGCCAGCATCTCGGCCCTCGCTTTGAGGGCTCCTCTGTCATAGAGTCATGAGGGGTCTGGCACCTTGTGACACCACTCACTGGGGAGTTTCCCTTTTGGAGCCTCCAGGTCAAGGGATGGCACAGCCTCTCTGCTGGACCCATTTCTGGTGGGGGGGAGGGGTGGTCTTCACGGTCCATCTTATTTTCATTCGTAGAGCTGATGTGACACTATTTCACACACTCCCTTCTAGTCAGTGGCTTTATGTTACTCTCAGATTTGCATCACTTCCTGATTTGATATTTATCAGGCAACAACTTTTTTCGGCACCTGCTATTTGTAGCACTCTGGCTTTGTACAGTGGGTAAGTGGTATTAAAAAAAACTCAGAGTTGCCATAACCCTAAAACTGCTCTAAAAAATAAACTCTATTAATTTAAAAAGACTTTATGACCAAAAAATGTACGAAGGATAAACCATCTTCATAAGATTACGTGTCAGGTACGGAGAGTGGGTTTCCAAGGGGGACAGCACCATACCCTCGAATGGTCAGGGAAGGCAGGGGAGGTAGATTGGAGCTGGCCCTGTGGGGCAGATAGCATGAAGCACCTGTAAGGGAACCTGGCACCTTCGGGGTGTAGAAGTGGTGGGAACCGAGGTGCAGAGATGGGCGGGCCTTTGAGAGCCAGCGAGACCTGCTGGGATGCTTCCAGCCCCACAGATGACTTCTGTGGCCCCTTGGGCAGCCACCTCCATCAGCATATCAAAAGCCCTGGGAAGTCCTGCAGTTAATGTTTGACTCTGTTTCACCAGCTTTCCCAAGTGTTTTGGACCCACTCATGGCCCACGAACATGATGGTCTTGAATGGATTTGCATTTGACTTCTGACAAATGCTTCAGTTCATTCCGGGCCACCAACCCATTTTTGTAAAACAGGGATTGGCGACTTTCTTCTCTCTCTCTCTCTCTCTTTATTCCTCACCCGAGGATATGTTTATTGCTTTTAGAGAGAGAGGAAGGGGGGAGAGAGAGAGAGAGATCCATGTAAGAGAGAAATATCAATCGGTTGCCTCCTATACGCACCCCCACTGGGGACCCAACCTGCAACCTAGGTATGTGCCCTGACCGGGGATTGAACCTGCAGTCTTTTGGAGTACAGGACGACACTCCAACCAACCAAGCCACTGGCCAGAACTTGGCAACTTTCTTTAAAAATTCAGTTGGTGAGTACCAAAAAATTACTTGGAGTCAACCACTTGTCTTTTTCCAAGAGTTGCTCAGATTTCTTGAAGGGAGAGGGTTTCTAAGGAGCCTGAGTGTTGATGTTGCTGGAATTTGGGAGAGGCTTCTTCCTTCTCCACAACTCCCAAGAAAATGTCCTGGGTCTTCTGGACCCCGCTGCGGGGCCAGACCCACCCTTACCTGCAAACCTCAGAGTCTGTTGACAACCTCTCTCCCAATGGTGATTCGTGCTTCCTGTCCCTCCTCCATTTTAGCTACTCAGAGCTGTGAGCCGAGATTGATTCCTCACACCATCCAACTGGCCTTGCCCATGAGGAGCTCAACCTGGGTGATGCCCCACGTTGAGTATTTTTTTTTTTTTTTGGCCGAGCCCTGCACAGGGAAACAAGAGGCTGCCCTAGACGGAGATGTGGAGACCATTCCCAGAGCCAGGAAGCTGGGGTGCCATGTGTCATAGGCTATCTGAGGAGCGTAGGGGGCCAGGGTTATTGTGGGTACAGAGACAGGAGGATCCCAGGCAAAAGCCTCACTCAGATGCTTGCTCGGCCACATAAAAGCCAACGGAAAATGTTATACACTGAGTCTTTACATGCTGCTTGGAGGTTGACCATCAGCTCCTTCTCACTGTTGGGCAGTTTCCCTTCTAAAAAATATTTTTGAAATCTTTATTATTCTAATCATATACATTATTCTGTTTTTTAAAAAAGTTAAAATACTATAGCTGGGGTTGAAGGGTGCTCTGATAGGCTCTTCCACTCTCTCCTGTCCCTTTTCCAAAAAGTGGCAGAACTGAGACTGAAATGCAGATGGTCTAACTTCCAGCCCTGTACCCCCACCCCCCCACACCTTCCCTGCCCCATGAGGCTGGATCCTTCAGGATCAGGTGTCAGAGGCAGAAAATCCTACTGCCTCAGTCCCCTGTGTCAGGATTGTTGGGTGTCCCTGAGACAGGCAGGGCCTGGGAAGGCTCATCCTGCCGAGCCTTCCCAGGTCAGAGGCAGAGGGGCCCCCTCGCAGCCCACTGGGTCCGAGCTCCCGTTCTGCAGAAGCTGAGTGTGAGGTGTAGGGAGGGGAAGTCACTTGCCCATCAAGGTCACAGGGCTGGTCTCCTTTTCTGTTTGGTCCGGGTTATCTCTATATTGGGTTTGCATTTCCTGAATACACAGCAACGGGGTGGGGGTGGGGCGGGGGTGGGGCGGAGAGCAGGGGAAGTGGGCTTAAAAGAGCCCCATCTGAGAATGTTTAAATTTCCTGTGAGTGTCCCATGAAGAGGGAGATAATCTGTGTGCACACTGTGAAGAGGACGGGGGAGACTTGGTTTATGTCCAGAGAATGAGAAAGGAGGAAATGAGGAGGACAAAACGAGAGCTATTCAGAGAAGTCTGGGACATTTCTATTGATGAATAAAATAAATAGGAGTTTGTTTCGTAGCGCTTCCATGATGCCTTCTTGTTTGTATTTTTTGGAGAACACTCAAGCCGCGTGGAGGCTCTGGTCTCGTTTTAGTGGCAGTGGTTTTGTGGTTTCTGGGGGCTCTTCGGCCTGGGGCCAGAGGCCTCTGGCTGTCCTCTCCCTCAGGTTTGCTTCTTAGCAGCTCATGTGAACCTTTGGAAGTCCCTTTCTCCCTGGAGCTTCTGTATCTTTAGCTCAAATGGGAACACAACCTCCTGCTGGGGCTGCCTCACTGAAAAATAATGGGTGTGAAAATGTCTCCAAAATGTTAAGGGGTTACGTTGGCCTCATTTTTCCTTCTCTAAGGTCTGCGAGGCTGGCATGAGCTCAGAGGGAGTTAGGAGCTTCCACCAAGAAGGCTCTCGTTTGCCCGTCTGATCAGGTAGCAGATTGGGCCACCAGGACAAAGTGTCCGAAGTTCCTTAAAGAGGGCCGTTTTTTAAGCAGACAGAGCAGCAGATATGGACAGAGTTACTGCCAATTTCCTGGAATCTGAGAGCTGGGGGCCCCCTTGCAACAGGAAAGGAAGTAGACTGTCTCCTTATCTGGTGTCATGGAGGGAATGTAATGACTCGCCGGATAACTGTGTCCCCCCCTTAAAACTCTTTTCTTTAATGATAACCACAGATATTCTTAAGCTTTAGATGGCCACTGAAAAACGACTTCTCTTTTCCTCTCCTGGGGTCTTGAACTGCTTGAAGCGAGGCGCAGAGAACAGAACACCTTGTTCATTACCAGTAGCCACATTGGGCAACTGAACCTGGCCCTGGCACACTCAGAGTTCCTTGTAGGCATCTCCTGACTTGCACTGACCCCGGGAGGACCGTAGGCCTCTCTAGCAGAGGCTGACCTGCCCTAGAAGCTCCCGCCACCAATGAGCAAGTCACATGAGCATCTACACTGTTGTGTTTGTTCCTCTGCCCAGTGAACAATACACTAAGTGCACTGTGACCTTTCCATGGTGTCTCTGCATCTTCGCTTTGAATATGAGTGAATGTTCCCTGATGCAGCGGTGCTTTCAGAGGGTATCAGGGCAAGTGTGGTTGTCGGTCCCTACCCCAAAGGGCCCGACTGCTGAGGTTTTTCCAGCAGACTGGTTTTTCTCTCTTCTTTCCTGGGTCTGCTTCTGCCAGTTCCTGCCTCCCAAGCACCATTCTGCTCAGCGAAACAAAGGGAGGGCTGAAGGTTGCCCAGGAAACAAATAACCAAACTGATTCAATCACAGCTGAGTCACTGAGCCTATCTACACTGTACAGAGTCAAACAAAACAACAGAAGCCCCACCCAGGGCAGTGAGCCTCGTGGAGTCCTCACTGGTGCCGCACAGGTCTTGTGCATTGTCTTGTTTAATCTTTTCCAAAAACCTGGACCAATAGGTAGTGTTATTCCTCTTTTACAGATGTCAAAACTGAGGCTCAAAAAAAAAAGATTAGATCAGCCTGCCCGGCCCCCACTTTGCCCATAAAAGACTGAGATTTGAACTCTGGTCTTCTGACTGTAGAACCAGTGACCTTGGTGCTTCTGAGAGGAAAATGCCTGCCATATAACCCCTCTGTTTGTCTCCAGTGAAAAGTTCCTTATGAGTAAAGAAAACCATTTTCCAGGTAGCTGAAGCTTAGCCCTTGAAGCCTAGAAAGTTTTCTCGATATAAAATACACCAGTTTTTCTTTTTCTCTTCATTCTTCCAAGTGCATGGTTGTATGCGGGAGAGTTGCAGGTTGCTAGGGGCTGATGGCCAGACTCCCAGCGCCTGTCTATACCGTGGTATAGGCTAGTTCTCTTCCACCCTTCAGAGGTCAGGGATGGATCTGGGAGGACCCAACCGGGGGAAGTAGCTTCATGCTAATCAGATTGGCAGAGGATGTACCTGGGACACTGCAGAATATCAGAGGAAGCTTCATCCTGACATCAGAGGGTTGGGGACCAAGCCCTTGTCACTGATTGTGTGACCTTGGGCAGATCATCCCCTGCACGTGAATTTCCTCGCTTTTCAAATGGGGAAAAAAATTCTGACCTTGCAGGTTTGTCGTGGGGACAAAATAAAATAGAATATGTCTGTGCTTTGTACATTGCTTTCCAGAATGTTCCTAGTGACAGTGAGGACATGCACAACCTCCCGTGAACTCCTCGATGTCCTTATCAGAGACTCCACATTGGGCCAGAGGATTCCTGGCTGTGGCCCAGGGGGACTGGTCTGCCCCAGGGCAGGTCACACTACATCTCAGGATTGACCTCCTCGCTGTTAAAACAGAAGGAACCATGAGCTTTTTATCCTTCTGTTCAAAAAAGGAAAGAGAAAGGAATAAAGAGGGGGGAAATTGATTTTATTAAACCTATTTTTTTTCTTCCCTCCCTTCCTTGCTGGGAGTGGGATTGCCACTTCACTTGTTCCTATTTTTTTCTTTTAATTAAAAAATGATGTTGTGGGTGATGGAACGTAATATTTAGACATGTTGAACTGACAGCTGATGGGTTTGTTGTCAATACAGCATCACCACAAATCACGTTCCACGGGTTGGTGGGGAGGAGATTTGCATGTAAATGCATGTGCGCCCGCACACACCTGGGTGATTGACAGTGACTAGGAGGGTCCAGTAACCCTTATCAAAAGTGGCTCCTGTGGAAGCTCAGCCGCAGGAGACAGTCAGCCCTTCCGGGCAGCAGTGGGGGAAGTCAGCTTCCACTGGAAAGTGAGGGGATCTACTCCTTTGTCTCAGGTCCGTAGCACCCAGTGGGTGCCCTGTCTGTGCTGACCCCTGAAGACCCCTGAAGGGTAGATGCTGCCCTTCCCAGAAGATGTCCCAGTCTGACGGTAGAGGCAGATAAAGCAGCTGGGAACAGTGTGCTAGATGGTGTGTTAGAGGCTTACAGACTGAGTGCTGGGCGCGTTTTCACTTGCTCTCTAGGCATTTTTCCTCATGTCTCTGCCTCCATGTACAGACTTTCTACTCCCTGTTACCAGGGGGCTCACAAACCTCTGTGAGCCCTCGTCCGGCTGCCTCAGGGACAGCCCCTGTTGTAGATCTCAAAGCAAAACTAAACTTTCACGGCGCTCCCCTCTCCGTGGTGCAGATCGGGCAGCGAGGCGTCGCCATCTTGACTCCCGCCGCTGCCCCCCATGCCCATTTCATCGCCAGGCTCCATCACAGTCGCCTTGGAACGTCCCTCCATTTCCACCCTCGTCCCTGCTGCCTGACCTCCGCCACAGCAAGGTTAAGGCTCCCACATCCTTGCTTAACCTGCTCCAGTCGTTATCTGTGCCAGGTTTCACGAACTGGGCTCCGCGGAACAAATCCAGCACTGGCTGATTTTGTGCAGCCCATGAGCTAAAAATGACTTGTGCATGTGAACATTTGATAATATGGGAGCACTGACTTTGAATACCAATTAGGCAAAATGTTATCCCTCCAAAAAAAAAAATTATTTCCATTCTTCTCATTAGTAGATCTGTATTACAAAAAACTATACTCAATTACTATTATATTATGAGTTACCTCAGAAATACTTGTAGAAGTTTGTTTTTTCTTTAATTATCTAAGTGTCTGTAGCATAGCCTATCCTTGGCCTCTTGGCTGCCAAGCCCTCTTCTACTGCCTGGCCTTTTACGGGAAAAGTTACTGACCCTGGTCTACACTGTGGCCTTTTCAAAGTGGAAATCAGATTAGTTACACACACTTGTGCAGACACACGAACACACGCACACACTCTGCTCAAAACACTTGAATGGTTCTTCACTGCTCTTGGGATAAACATGAAACTCCGTACCCTCAAGAACGTCGGGTGGTCTGGCCCCTGCCCCCTCACTGTGCTCCTGGACCCTTATTCCCACCTCCCGCCTGCCTTTAGTCCCTGGTGTGCCCCGTTCCCCACCTGCCACGGGGCCTCTATTCTGTCTGAAGTGCCGCCCTCCACGCTGATTCCCTGCTTAGTCTGTGTCATCCTTCAGATCACAACAGCCCCTTGACTTCTTCAGGTGAGCCTCCCTGCCCTTTCGGCTGGAGCCATGGCCTTACTGATAACCACTCATTAGAGTCATGGAATTGCATTTGTCCGTGTCTGACACTCCCTGCAGCCCAGGCTGCAAACTGACATCGTGTCATGCCCCCACTCTCCACCCCCCAATTATGCCTGGCAGAGGGTGGGCACACAGCAAGTATTTTGTTAACGGTGAATGGCTGAGAGTCAGGGAAAGCTTTTTGAAAGATCCAAGTTTGAACAGGACTTGCAGTCGGAGAAGGCGGAGAATGGGGGGGAGAGAGATTTCAGGTGCAGAGATCAGCATTCTGGAAACCAGCTCTGTAGGTCAGGAGCTCAGTGTGCGTGTGGGTGAATGGTTGGAAAGGAAGGCAAGGCCATCTCCTGGGGGGCCTCGTAAGCCAGGCTGAGCGGTTCGGATGTGTCTTCTGCTAGCAGATGGAGTGTTGGTGGCTTGAAGCAGAGGGGTGGGAGGGCTGGAGGCGTCGAGGCCGCCTGTGAAGTCAGACAGCGGGGGTGACAGCAGGTGGTCAGGGAAGTGCTGTGGCGCAGAGGTGAACAGGAATCGAGGACCTGTTGGAAGAGGTGTGCTCTCGGCGTCCCAGGGTTCTGATTAAGGCTCCTCCAGGATTTAAGAGGAGTGACGAGAAAAGAGGGCAGCCGTGGAGGGGTGCAAGTTTCTTTGCCTGCAGCTCCGTTTTCTCTGTGAAGTGATATCAGGGTCATTTGCTGAGACAAGGGCCTTTTGGGTTCAGGTCATGCGTGGACTTTGGCCTCTTCCCTCTTTTGCAAGCAGAGGAAGCCACGTGGTCCCTGAACTCTTGGGGGATTTGCATCAGCCAAGGGCGGCTGGGGACTCAGACTGGGGATTTATATCCCAAATAGCTGCACTGGGGGGGCTAACAGGGCATTTAAGGACATGCTACAGCCCTGCCTTGCCTTATCCTTCTCCTAAAATTTGATGTCTAAATGTCAGCTTTGTCAGAAATCCCACTGTGAAGGCCTTTGGAGGGAAACGGTTTTTCTGGCTTCAGAAAATGTTCTCTGAGGGCCTGCCCCACCCCAGGTCTGCTCTGAGCACCACAGGGAACCCGGCTCTCTGGCCCACAGACACACCGCTAAGACGTGAAACGCAGGAGGAACAGTGCAGGCAGGCGTAATTCAACCACACCATGCCCTTTGTGGTGCACGGGCACACCGCGGAGATGGTGCGGGTTTGGTTCCGGACTGCTGCAGTAAAGTGAGGATCACAGTAGAGCGAGTCACACAAATGTGTTGGTTTCCCGGTGCATAAAAAAACTGTGTGTGCGCTATACTGTAGTCTGTTATGTGTGCAATAGCATCATGTCTAAAAAATTTACATGCTAAAATTGTTAAAATGCTTTATTGCTGAAGAATGCTAACCATCATCCGAGCCCTCAGCAAATCGTGATCTTTTTGCTGCTGGAGGGTCTTGCCTCGATGTTGAGGTGTGCTCGTATTAAAGTTCACACAGCGCAGTCACACACCAGTGAAGCTGTCTTAACCAGCTGCTACCTCATGATGGCAGCTGACCTCCCCCACAGCGTGCCCAGACCTGCTTATGCTGGTGTCGTACTTGCTCTTGTAACTCCCTAAGTTCAGTAACTGTCGTGTAAGCAGATGACCTATGGATGCAAAAAAGAAAGAGAAATGCTGTTTCTGTGTAAAGTAAACTGAACGCTCTGGAAAGAACTTATGAAAGAAAGGCACCAAAAGGAAACTGCTGCCAAGCTAGGTATGAGCGGAAGAGTTGCTGAGGACCGACCCCGGGCAAAGGGAACCTGGGCGGCAGTGCGGGGGGCGTCTGCGCCCACAGTCCTTTACCAGTGTCCTGACTTCTGGCTCCTTGTTACACAAATGGAACTGGAAAATGATAGATTGTGCATTATGGCGTCCTTTATGCCTAAGAGATAAATGCAGAGCTCTGTTCCACAGATCTGTGAGCAAAAAAAGGCCTGGACCTGCCTCAAAAGATTAGTAAGATATTTGTGTTTTAAGTTAAAATAAAATTTTAAGGCATAAATGTCCTGCTTGTAAGTGTGCATGCAGGTCTTTTCACTGTTTTATTATATCTGGTTTGTTTTTTTTGAAGAAGCAGTAGATTCCCATGGTTCGATAATTTAGAAAAATGTAAAAAGCTGTAAAATGAAGTTTCCTTCTTACTCTTCCCATTCAGCCCAGAGATACGCCTTCCCCATAGACAACTGTACTAGTTTCATGAATCTTTCCAGATTTCCTTTATGCATAACGAGCAACTATCTAGTCCATCCTCATTACTTACCAATTTCGTACCTGCAAATTCTCCCACTCCCTAAAATTCATCTGTAACCTCGAAATCAGTACTCATGGCGCTTTCGCAGTCATTGGCGGGCGTGCCCAGAGCAGTGTCAAATTTGAGTCGCCTGACACCCAGCGGAGGCCCAACCAGGCTGCCACTCCGCCGTCTTGTTTCAGCTTTCATGCTGTAAGCAAGTGTCCTTCTCATGGTCTTTTTAGTGCCAGGTTTCATTTTGTTTAGTTTTCCCTTTTTTTTTTTTTCTTTTTGTGGATGATTTTGCTGTTTCCAGTGGCCCCCAAGCATAGTGCTGAAAAACAGCACTTCCTAGGCCTGCATTTCAGGGCAGGCTGTGATGAGCCTCAGAGAGAACATAGGTGTGTTAGACAAGCTTCGTTCAGACATGAGTTAGAGTGCTGGCAGCCACGAGTTCAATGTTAACGAATCAACAATGTATATTAAATAAGGTGTCTTTCAACAGAAACACACATAAACAAGATTATGCATTGATTGGTTGATCAAAATATTATGACCAGAGACTTGTAGTAACCTAACCCAGTATTTTCCCTAGAAGCAGGGGTACAATGCTTGCTAATTCAGTGTTTGTGGCAGCTTTATAGAGCAGTGTTTGTGGCAACGTTATAGAACATTATTCTCATGAACAATGAGAACCAACTATGTACATATATATAGTCTCTTATAACCTTGGCAATCTTTCTATACCAGTTCATAGTGTCTCTGTTCTTTTTAACCGCTGTATAGTATTCTATTGAGTGGGTATTCCATGATTCTCTTTAATCAATCTCTTATTGATAGGCATTTGGGATATTTTGAACCTTTGGCTATTCAAACAATACTGCAGTATGTACATTTCTCTATAAACCACTTGTATGTGTCATATGTTATGGGTCTCTGCTGTAACCAACTTATTAGAAAGGGAATTCTGAACTCCTGGATGTGTATCCTGAAGACATTTTCACAGGGGTTCCTAAGGGGACACATCTGAGAATGTTCATCACAAGTTGGTAAGGTAGTAAGGCGTGATGCATGCGCGTTCCCACCTGCTGTGCTTATTGTGAGGGACATGTGAACGGCTTGGCACCATGCCTGTCCTGAGGTTAGCGCCCCCGGTTTCCAACATTGTCACTCTTCCTTCCCATTCGCTCATCAGCCTCTTAGTGCAGCTCCTCACCTTAGTGCTGGTGCCTTTCCCGTCGCTGCCCCCACGGCAGCCCATCCCTCTGGGTGCCATCTGCACACAGGGCTGGAGGATGCCTGCGCCGTGTCGGGGACATTCTCAGGCTGGCGTCCTGGCCTTGGCGCTGGTCCACATCAGCTCCCTGAGAAGGGCATTGGCTCCTGCAGTTCCTGCTTCAGTCACGTACACAGGGTTGATCACAAACTTGTTTGTCGCATTTCATAAACATTGAGTGAATCTGCTTCGGCTTAAACACTGATCGTGGCACGGTGGAAAGGGAGGCAGAGACATTAAAACAGAGGTATTGAGACATAATTCTTCTCCTATAGAACTTAAAATCAAGCATTGGTTGAAAAATACAACACCTAAGGGGGCCGGCCTGGTGGAGTAATGTTTCCAGCAAATAGAAGATTGCGTGTGTGGACCTGTGGAACCTCCCCCTAGGGTTTGGTCTCCACATTGTCTCCACAGTCTCTCTGCAGGAGCCCCTGGTGGGTGCATCTCTTAAGCCCTCCGGTTTATAGCAGCAAAAGGAAGCTGTTCTGGTGAAAAATTGGGACAGTGAGGTAATGGAGGCTAATGACCAATAGGATATATGTCTGGACCAAGTCCATCCAGGTTTGGGGACTTCCCCGGGCGAGTGTAAAGAATTAGCAGAGGAGGGAGCAGTCCCAGAAAAGGGCAAGACACCCTCTTACATTCCTAAGACCTCTTAGTTCCGCTGGATGGATGGAAGCCACCCGTGCGGTCCTCCCACGATGTACACACAAAACTCCTACCGGTAGGAATGTCAGCTGAGGCAGCTTGTAGGGAACATTCACTTCCACCTTTATCCCAAACTGCTTGACTTCTCAGACACATCTCTAAATCAAAGCATACCGTCTTCCTTAGCCTCGACACGCTGGGATCGGGAGCAAGGCCCTCCTGATGAAACCGCAGCTCCACTGGCTTGTCTCTCACAGGATGTCTTCCCCATTGGCTCCCCACTCCTGTTCCCCTCCCTCGGCAGCTCCCCGTGGGCCCTGGGAGCCTGGTCGAGGTGCTCCTGGGGTGGGTGAGGTTCCTTGGGGGTCCCTGAATGAGGAGCTCCTCCCGTCTGATGGGAAAGGCTGCCCTCAGAGAGGTCACGCCTGCTTGGAAGTGCAGCTGGGAGGGCCTCCAGCTCCAGACACGGGACGTCCCACTGGTTTGTTTTTTGACTCCCAGGATTCCCCCAAAAGTCTCGGAGCTCTGAGCTGGAAGGGCTGTGGGGGTTGTTTGTCTAAGTGTCCTTATCTTACGAGTTTAGAGCTCAGGGCCTGTGGCATTGCCTGAGGATGAGGCCTGTGTTGCTGCCGATCTTTACAGAGGTCTGACGTCGTAATCTGGGGTACCTTCTGTCTGAAACAGGCGGGAGAGCCAAGTGAGACCAAAGATACCCCAAGCACAAAAACACCAGTGCAGTTATTTCACATGTAAGGGGGCATTGCGACTGTTACCCTGTGAACTGTGAGCTGGTTTCCAGAAAGAAGGGGGAATGGTTTCCCCGAGGCACCCACCCTGTCTATGGGGCCTTGGGTGTCCAGAGGCTTTTGAATTTTAGACAGCCGGGTGCCTCTGAAGACCGTAGACCAAGCCAAGCCTGCTGCTCCGTTTGGGAACTGAATCCCTACAGTCTGGGGCGTCCCGGGACAGTGCTGGCCTCTCCCCTCCTCGTCGCACCTGCGGTGGGAGCCAGTCTGCCGTAGGCTCTCTTGGCAGCTCAGCAACCAAGTGTGGGCTTGAGTGATAGAAACATAGCTCGGGGGTGCTCGGCTTGTGTTTTCTTAAGTTTATAATTCCTTCTGATGGCGGGGGTGGAGCCAAAGGGTCCAGATCTACTCACCAGCCCGCGCACCCCCTTCCCCTTTGTCTTCACCCCCTCAACACACACACTCCCTGGAGCTTCGTCAAAGCACCTGGAGGGAAATCTCCCGTTCTTTCAGCCCAGCCCTGCCCTGCCCTGCCTGCCCTGCCCAGGACAGCTTCAGGGATGGGCATCCTTTCTTTGGCCAGAGTCCCAAGGGCTGATTCATAAGGCCTGAGCCCCAGTCCTCGGGGACAGGAGTGGAGAATCCTCCCTGCAGGCCCAGGCCTAGACCCCTCTAGCTGGCACCCGCGGAGATGCTCCTGGAGTTCCTGACGGCAAGGGTCTGCCACTGTGCATCCTGGTCCCTGGCTGGAGTGACCTCAGCCTTCTTCAAGGCCCTCCGCTTTGTGAAATGTCTTGGAATCTTTAAGAAACCCTGCCTCCCTCCCTCAGACTGTGGGCTTAAACTGAGATGCACGATTGCCGGTTTTTATCTCCCTTAGCAGAGGCTTGGTACAGTAGGTGCCCAGTGTGAGTTTGTATGAAAGACAAGACAGGGCACAGATGCTGGTCTCTGGACCGGGAGAACGGTGGCCATGACCTGGTCAAATCTGGTACAAATTAGGTCTTCAGTATGGTTGTGGATTGATGCTGAAATTCTCCTAGCAGCTCCTCCATAAGAGAAACTTGTGATTATGAAATAGTCAGGGTTTGGGTCACTCAGGAAGTCGTGTGTGAATTGTTCTAGTGTCTCCTTGCCTTGCGTCCTCTCTGCAGACCTCTTGTCAGCCTCCAGCTCTCTGAGCCCCGCTCACCACACTGTAGTTACAGAGTCAGTTCCCATATTCCTGATCT
Source organism: Pteronotus mesoamericanus (assembly GCF_021234165.1). Classification (NCBI taxonomy): domain Eukaryota; kingdom Metazoa; phylum Chordata; class Mammalia; order Chiroptera; family Mormoopidae; genus Pteronotus; species Pteronotus mesoamericanus. The sequence goes on along the minus strand of NW_026555085.1, from coordinate 11,953,468 downwards.
CTCTACCAGCCATTTGTAGAAGAGGGTAGCATAAAAAGCTACCCAGGAATATACCAACAAGGCCCACTCAGACCATGGCTGCCTCCTCCAGGAAGCCACCTTAGATTCCTAAAGTCCCCTTTGCTCTCCCCACACCCTCCCTGCCAGCTAAGGAGGGAGAGAAGGAGCAGCATGTGGCAGTTTCCCAGGAAGACGATGTTAGTTCCCAGGTAGAGAATGACTGCTTGCCAGAGGAGAACGCGGTGACAGTGAGGGCCAGGAACTTCCTCCACTCTTCGTATCCTGATGGGGAGCAGTCCGCAGGAAGAAAAGTCCAAATTCCCCATTTTGCAGGTTCGCACTGACTGTGAGTCAGCCTCCTTCCGGGTCCCCAGGGCTTGGAGGGAACAGTTGATGCCACAGGGTGAGACTGAAGGTTGGAGAAACAAATGTCCCTTGCTGCCCAAAGGAAACCTTGCAAGTCCCCCCGCAGCTGAGAGTCAGCATGAGACCCAACACAGGAAGCTTGGGGCCATGAGGAACAAGAGTCAGCTATTCTCTGCACGGAGGAAGACTTCGGGCCCACTGCTGTCATTGGCAGAACGCCGGCATGGTAATTGGGGTACTGGATTATAAAATACCCACTGGCTTTATTCAGAAGACTAATCACAAAGCATTTAGAACAGCATCATTGCTCCAAAGGAGACCATGAGCCATGAATCCATGTCTTGGAGAAGTGCCTTGGCTTCTGCCTTCTCTCGGGTGCTGGGGAGAAAGCTGGGGTAAAAAGGTTTCCCGGGGATCCAAGCTCAGGTCCTTTAACAGACCTGCAAGGAAGGCTGGATTAAAACCTATGCCAAGTCATCTGGGGAATTGCGTATACAGTCTCTGAATGATGGCCCAGTGTCAGAAAAAGGAAAATCACTTTGATTTTTCGTCCTTAAACAAGTGGCGGTGGTCTGGCCGGAGCAGGGTGTTACCCCTTACGGATTGTAAGCAAACAATTCCCGCCGAGACCTTGACTAAAGTTGACATATTCTCTCTCTCTCTCTCTCTCTCTCTCTCTCTCTCTCTCTCTCTCTCTCCCCACCCCTCTCTCTCTCTCGTTCTTTTGGACAGTCTCCCTCTACAGCAGCAGCCTGTGCTCTGTCTCCTGGGGGCCCCTGGGCGTGTGGAGGGAGGGCAGAGGGGCTTCGATGCACCGGAACAGGAGGCGGCAAGCTGGCTCTGGCCAGACCCATCCCATGCCTGTTCTTGTACAGTCTGTGAGCTTAGAAGTGTTTTTACATATTTTTAATGGATGAAGGAAAATCAAGAGAGGAAATAATAATATTTCTTGACATGTGAAAATTATGTAAAATTCAAATTTCTGTGTCCATAAGTAAAGTTGTGTTGGAACGCAGCCACGCCCATTCACTTGCATTCTGCCTGTGGCTGCCTTCCCACTAGCAGCGCAGAGCCGTGACAGGATCGGACGGCCTGCAAAGCTGAGACTGCGTACTAGCTGGCCCTGCACAGAGAGCCTCTGTGCTGGGGGTCTGTGTGCTTCAGTGCATTGCCCGCAACAGAAAGTAGTAAATTCCACGCCTTGGTCATGTCAAAAGCATGGAAACCTAAGGGCGAAGTGCCTGCTTTGGGTCTCTTTGGCCCGGCTGGGCATTTCCACTCAGTGAGTGTTAATTGAACATCTGCTGAGTCCTCGTCCCTGGGAACACGAGACAGGCAGGATGCTGCCCCCGCCTTGGAATGACTGGGCCACGAGAGGGCAGGTGGGCACGGAAGCAGGTCACATGACTATCAGGCTTCAGGGGGAGCGTGGAGGGCCCCTCAGCCTGTGAGCAGTCATTTATTTATTGAAACTACTCCAGAATCTTGGAGTCTTGCTCTAAGGGAGGAATTGACCAAAGAAATGTGACGGTAGTAGTTCTGTTGTTTACTTCATGAATAAAAAAGCTTCTGGTGCCAGTTACCCAAGAGGAAGTGTTGTACATAATGAGCAAAACAGTTACCTTATTTGAAAAATAATAAAGACGTGCAGCCTGAATGGATATAATAATAGTTCTGTGAGATTGACTAATTCACCAAGAAGTCTCCAGGTTTTAAATGCTATGTTTAAAATAGCCTTTTGACAAGATGCTGAACTGTGTAAAAGGAGTGGGAATGGGGTTTGTACAAATATTCTTGTATGAGCATAAAATGTGTCTGGACTGTACAAGAGCCTGAGTGATTGTCCCAGCAGGGGTGCTGCGTGTCTGGGGTGGGTGGGAGGAAGGCTTTTCGCATATACCCTTGTTTTAAAAATTTGCTCTAACTTTTCACTTTTATTTTTAGGGATTTTGGGGCTAATTTTCACTCTTCTATATACTCCTGTATGTTTTCTGAATTTTGAGCAAATATAGTACCTATTCAAAAAATGTATAAATTTAATGTAAAATAAATAGCACATAGTTTTGCTGATACCACCTTATGTCTTTCTAGGGAGGTTCTTTTCCCTCTCTTTCAATTAACATTCAGTTCTGGATTGCCCACTGCTGTGCGCCAGGCACTGTTTTAGGCTCGGCAGTTCCATCTCTGGGCCTCAGTTTCTTCATCTGTAATGTGGGGAGTCTAGGAGACCTCTGAGGCAGCCTTCACCATGGGAGGGCATCCGACTCAACAGGAGGGTTCATTAAAACATAGGCTTCTGGGCCCACCTCCCCCACGCCACCCCACGCCCCCAAGCTTCTGATTCAGTGTGTCTGGGTGGGGCCCAAAAGTTAGCATTTATGACTAGTTCCCAGATGAGGCTGCTTCTGCTGGCTCAGGAACCACACTTTGGGAACCCACCTCTGACTTTCTAGGGTTTTTTACATGTAAATAAACTGCCTTTCCAGGTTTGAATGTATCAGTGAATGAAGAATAGTTCCTGTAGCACAGAACACAAAGTAATCCCTCTTGCCAAGCAGTTCGGTAACACTTAACAAAGCAGACACACCAAGAGAAGTAAAGTTATTTCAGCTTCCATTTCACCCCCAGGGACAGAAGGGACACACAATCAGAGTGTGGTCAGAGTCTGGTGAGTTTCAACAAGTTATTTTTCCTGGAGGAGGTGACTGTGTTGCAAGGCTTTTGAGAGAGGTTAAGTGGCAAAGTTTAAGCCTGGCAGGACATTCTGAAATCACGGGTCCTACTGCCCTCCAGATAACCCTGCTGAACATCATTATAAGGCTCCCACAATTTATCGCTACTTTGCAAACTCAGCCTGGACATTAGTGAGTTCCTGACAAGGACGTGGTGCCTCAGCACGGACCCTTGCTCCTGACTCCATGCCTTCACGCATGCCATTCCCTCTTCTGATATACCCTTCCTGGTCCTCTCACCTCTGGAAGCCCTACTTGTCCATCAGGAACAAGATGAAATCTAACTATCTTCCACGGGAACTTAACATCCGCTCACCCTCCACTGAGTGTCGTCGTCTTCTACCTGTACCAATTCATTGGGGCACCTGACCATCATCTTATTTTTTCATTCAATGATTCATTCACTTAATAAATATGACCCCTCCTGACGTCGTATTTATTAAGGAGGAGCTGCAACGTGCTGGGCTTGGGAGCAGGGTCATAGAACAGAAAGATCCATTAATCACATAATTGCCCAGGTGGAAGCACAATTACAAACTGAGAAGAGTGGTCGATGGAAAGGAAGATGGTTTTATGAGAACATATAAGAAAAGCCCCTGACACAGACTTGGGGGTTAGGGAGTCAGAGTAGACTTTCTGAGAAAGTATAGTTTGAGCTAAGGTATAAAGGATGCCCAGGACTTGTATAGATGAAGAGGAGAGAAGGGAAAGCTCTCAAAATTTGGGGGGAACAGCATGTGCAAAGTTCCTGTTGTGGGAGGTAGCGTGGAAGGTTCAAGGAACCTTGAAGACCAGAATGTCTTGGGGTAAGGGATGGGAAGTTAGTAAAGAACAGAAAAGGAATTCACTGTGAGGCTGGGGACAGACTTCAGAGAGCCTGTCAGCCTTGTTAATGATTTTGCTTTTTGACCTGGGAGAGCTAGGATGCCATGAAGGGTTTTAAACCGTGGCATGATGCAATCTGAGTCATATTTTGAAAAGTTCATTCTGCTGCTGCTCTCTGAAGACTGGACAGGACTGAAAGCAGGGAGACCAGTTGGAAGGCTGTTGAAATAGTCCAGAAGGCAGATTCAGTGTCTTGGACTAGGGTGATAGTAGTGGAACAGAGGAAAATCGTTGGAGTTAAGAAAATATGGGCCCTGACTGGTGTGGCTCAGTGGGTTGGGTGTCGTCCTGCAAACCAAAAGGTCACCAGTTTGATTCCCAGTCCGGGCACATGCCTGGGTTGCAGGCCAGGTCCCCAGCTGGGGATGTGAGAGAGGCAACCTATCGATGTTTCTCTCGCACATGGATGTTTCTTTCCTTCCTTTTCTCCCTCCCTTCCCCTCTCTCTAAATATAACTAAATAAAATCTTTTCAAAAATACTTTAAAAAAAAAAAAGAAAATATGGGGAGGTGAATTGATAGGTTGTGGTGCTTGGTTAAAGGAGAGAAAAGAGTCCAGGGCGAGACTTCAGACAACCGTCCATTTCGGAGGAGATGTTGTTGAGTTTGCCTTTGAACATGAAAGTGGGGATGTGCAGTAGGCAGTGGATGAGTACCTCAGCCCCTCTGAGCTGGGGTTAGTCACTGGGTATCAGCAGGTTATGCGTGGCGTGTAAGGATGTCAAAGGAGAGACCATGTGTGAGAAAAGGAGGGTTGTCCCCTCAGACTGGGTCATCAGCTCCTGAAGGGCAGGGCTCTTGGGGGAAGGACAGTCACTTCCCACCGGCAGCACAGGGGATTTTTGTTTCATTTCTCCATCCCTGCCTGCTCACCATTATCCAAGTTCAGGTCTTAATTATGTCTGACTTGGATGCAGTGAGAACCTGCTAACACATTGCTACTCGAATTTTATGTGCACACAAGAGACTTGGGGGTCTTGATAAAATGCAGCTTCTGAGGAACAGATCTGGGCTGAAGCTCTCAAGTGATACAGACCACATTGTGAGCATGAGGGGAGTTGGTCTCCCCGCTCCTGAAGCTCAGTGCCGTCCCACCCATAATCCTTGGGCCCCTGCTCGGAAGCCTGCAGTGGCCACTCACAGCTCACTCATAACTTCCTGCTCCTTCTCTGCACCCACCCTTCATTGTCCATCCCCTCCTTTGTTGTTCAGAAAGGGTCAGAGACCAACTCAGGCTAGCCTTCAGTTGGAGGGTGGCTGCTTTCGTGGTCTTTGAAGTTTGCTGCTCAAAAACCCCCATAAAATGATTTAGTAAAACTATATACCCCTCACATATTTGTAAGCTTACGTCTACACTTTTAATCATACATTTGTAGAATATGCAATTCCCAGTATATTATAAATGTGATTATCTTTACGTAAAACTGTTACATCATTGTTTTAAATTTATCCAGTAGCATCTAAACACCATAGCAATCTGATACCTACCATCACCCACTTTAAAAATGCATGAACACGCTCTTCGTTAATACGCAGTGTTCCTTTTCTCCTTGAAATTTTATTTGTTTCGCTTCCCCCATGGAATTTTATCCTAATGTAATGTATGCAATATATTGTTATGCTCAAAACTCTTTCATTTGTTTCCCTATCATATTTCTCTGTAACAATTTTATATGAAGTTAAAACTTTTTAATTTCCTGAAATCATAAAGCTCTAAGTATTAAAATTTTGTTCTGGTTTCAGTTATCATTACAATTATTAATAGTGTGCAATTGATTGAGACAACACAATTGTATTACTAATTTGGATAAATAATTAATAAGCATAAAAACCAAAATTATATTGAAAATGCATCTTTGTGAGATGGTGATGCTGGGTGATTTTTTTAAATTTTTTTTTATTCCACAAACATTTTGAATGTAATTGTGTTAAATGCTAACAGAAGTACATGGAACAGGTAATGCAGTAGATTCTGGAGGCAAGAACATTTTTTAGAAGTGATAGGGTCACACTTGAAGAGTGTGCAGCATTTGGCCGAGTGAGGAGGGGATCAAAGAACATTCCAGGCAGGGGGAGCAGCATGAGGGAAGAAGGGGGCCTAAGTTGGACAAGTCAAAAAGAGAGGGGTTAGACCATGATGACATAAAATAAATGTTTTGTTGACATGCAGTACACATACCTGTATGTAACCAGGTCGTAGTATCCTGGTTGGGTTATCCCGTAGTGAGCACACCCATGCAGCTATCGCCCGGGTCCAGAGATAGAATATTGCTGCTACTGGGCTATTTCTTCCATTTGTTTATTTATCCAAGGAAGAATATTACTTATTGCATAAAGCATGAGACAAGGATCAGCATCGACTGTCCTTTCATTTTTCATTTATATGCACTGAAAACTCTCGCTCACATGAACTAATACACATAGAAATAAAAGTTTTGTTAAAGCAGGGTCACTCAGTTCTTGATCTGCTCCTGAGTTATATGCCAAAAATTACATAGTGAACACTAACAATTTCATTTTAATTACTTCTTGATGTTCCTAATTAAAAAAAAAAAAAATGGAACCCTGCTCAGGTGGCTGTTGGTTGGAATGCCGTCCTGCGCGCCGAAAGGTTGCAGGATCGATGTTCTCTCTCACATCAGTGTTTCTCTTCCTCCCTTCTTACCTCTGTAAAATCAATGAAAACAATGTCCTTGGGTAAGGATGAAGGGAAAAAAATTGGAAACCACCCACCATGCAAAAAAAGATTTACTACACATTTATTAGAGTTGCCGCTTTCTCAGTTTTCTAAGTGTCCTCTTGTGTGGTGGCCAGGAGCACAATCCCTGGGGCAGTAAGCGCAGGTAGCATTCAGACAGGAATGGGTAACAAAACAGCAGGTGTAAAAGGACAACTCACACCCCTGTCACCCATCAGTTCTAGAAAAGAGTTTCTGTGGAAGTTGAGGGTCTGGAAATTGCGTGTGTAGTTCTTGGACAGTCTTTGTGTACTCCCAGGGGTTTGCATACCCCCGTCTGAAGTCCATGAAAGACACTATTTGGGCTCAAACCATACTAGATCAGTCTCTCCAAATTTCCTAGTTCGTGTTTTTCGAGAGGGAATCTGACTGGCCCAGTCTGTTTTTTTGTGTCTGCCAGGCCACATCATAATGCTCTGGCCAGGTGGTCAGCCCTGTGCACAGATATTTTGGTGAGCAGGGACCACAAGGAAGCAAGTAACTATGTTGACCTAATAGGCAGACTAACAAGAGCAGTACTCCTCGTTGAAACTGTCTCCAGTTCTTCTGCTGGAAATGTGCTCTGCAGTCTAGAGATCCCATATTATGATTTTTATCTTTTTATTACATGCATCTCTTTTCTCCTTGTACTGTCTTATTCATGGACCCAATTTTTTCTAACGGTTAGTTCCTCAAGAGCTGGCCCATGCCTTAATCATTTCCTTGCATTATGCCTTACACTTAGTAGGTGTCTAGGAAGTATTTGTTGAAGAGATAAATTGATGAGTGAATGCCTTAAACTTCTTCATATCTCCCACAGGTCCTAGAATAGTGCTGGGCCTTCAGTAGCAGGGTCCCAGAAGAATGGATGGAATGAATCAGTTAGCAAAACAATGAATTAAAAAATCCATGAACTAATGAGCCATTTGGTAGTGAATGGCTTGAAAGTGAGGGCCAAGATGTGCAGAATCAGTGCAAAGGGTGTCGTGTGTGTGACACTGACTGTCTCTAACCGAGTCTCCTCTCTCTACTTATTTCTGTAACTGGTGATGGCAGGTATAATTGCTCATTGGTAAATCCTTGCCTGTTCTTTCCATCTCTCTTGCAGGTGTGAGCGGCATCTCTTCACCACGGTGGTGTTTGGTCCATACCTCAGCCCGGGTGGGGATGTAAAGTCCCCTGCTCTGCCCATGAGTGGTACAGGCCAACAGGAACACTTGGCTCCAGCCACGTTCACAGACATGTCAGCCGTGGAGTAGTGTGGACGCTTCCTCTCACCTTCTCAGGGTTTCAGTCCTTTGGGTTTGTTTCACTGACCTTTTTTTTATGATTTTGTGGCTGGACATTCACGACCAAGGCAGGCACCATGGGGGATCAGCAGCTGTACAAGACCAATCACGTGGCCCACAGTGGTGAGAACCTTTTCTACCAACAGCCACCACTTGGCGTCCATGGTGGGCTGAACCACAACTATGGGAATACAGTCACAGGGGCTGGAATGGATGCCCCTCAGGCCTCTCCCATTTCCCCCCACTTCCCTCAAGATACTCGGGATGGTCTGGGCTTGCCTGTTGGCTCCAAAAACCTTGGCCAAGTGGATACCTCGAGGCAGGGAGGGTGGAGTGGTCATGCAGGGGCTGGAAACCACGTCCAGCTACGTGGCAACCTGACCAACTCAAATATGATGTGGGGGGCACCAGCCCAGGCTGAACCCACCGATGGCTACCAGTACACCTACTCCCAGGCCAGCGAGATCCGGACCCAGAAGCTTACCAGCGGTGTCCTGCACAAGCTAGACTCTTTCACCCAGGTGTTTGCCAACCAAAACCTGCGGATTCAGGTCAACAATATGGCCCAGGTGCTGCACACCCAGTCAGCAGTGATGGATGGAGCCCCTGACAGTGCCCTCCGCCAGCTGCTGTCCCAGAAACCCATGGAGCCTCCAGCACCATCAGTCCCTCCCCGCTACCAGCAGGTGCCCCAGCAGCCTCACCCTGGTTTCACTGGTGGGCTGTCCAAACCAGCTCTACAGGTCGGGCAGCACCCTAGCCAAGGGCACCTGTACTATGACTACCAGCAGCCACTGGCTCAGATGCCAGTGCAGGGAGGACAGTCACTGCAGGGCCCACAGATGCTGTCCCAGCACATGCAGCAGATGCCGCAGCACCAGTATTACCCACCGCAGCAGCAGCAGCAAGGTGGGCAGCAGCGTATGCCCATGCAAGATATGCAGCCGCAGCCACAGATTCGCCCGCCACAGCTTCAGCAGCAGCAGCAACAGCAGCTGCAGCAGCGGCAGGGTTCGATGCAGATACCTCAGTATTATCAGTCCCCACCCATGATACAGCACTTGCAAGAGCAGCAGCAGCAACAGATGCATCTGCAGCCCCCTTCCTATCACAGGGACCCCCACCAGTATACCGCGGAGCAGGCACATGCTGTGCAGCTGATTCAGCTGGGCTCCATGCCCCAGTACTACTACCAGGAGCCCCAGCAGCCCTACAGCCACCCCCTCTACCAGCAGAGCCACCTGTCCCAGCACCAGCAGCGTGAGGACAGTCAGCCCAAGACTTACCCAAGCGACAGACCGGCACAGGCCATGCAGAGCTCCCACGGGGACCTGGGGCCTTCTGATACAGGAATGGGAGACCCAGCAAGCTTGGACCTGAACCGGGTCAGCGGTGGCCTTCCCCATCGGCCGCTCATGTCCCCCAGTGGGATCCACCTCAACAACGTGGGGCCCCAGCATCAGCAGCTGTCTCCTAGTGCCATGTGGCCTCAGGTATTGTCATAGTAGAAGTTTCTCCTGGTATCTGAGCTCAGGGCCAGAAAGGGCTGAGTCTGTGCAGTGCCCAGTCCTCTCCAACTCCTTCAACCCTTTTATTCTTTATTCATTCCACAAACCTTAATCTACATGTGCCAGACACTGTCTATGTCAGGCACTTGGAGTACGCAATCCATTTTGACTCAGTCCTTTCCCCATAGAGCTTCTAATCTCACTAGGAAAATGGCCAAAACACCCCATCAGGTCCTGAATGATGCATGTAATGATTAAGGCCTTGAGTCAAGTTTCCCGGGAACCTCAGGGATCTGTATCCTCAGAGTACGCCCTATGAAATTGTTCTCATTTGAGAGGGAGGCCACATAATGACAGCATTTCTCAAAGTATATCACTCAGAACAAGAGTTCCAGAGAACGTTTAATAGATATTGCTGGGAGGTGGGTTGGGTTCTGCAGGTAAATAAATTAGGGGTTTCTTAAAGTAAAACATGCTGCAATGTTACAGGGCTTCTCAGTGCCTTTAAAATGCTAATGTGCACCGTGACGCTCTCAAAGGGGACACTGCATGTAGTTGCAGAGATGATACCCGTAGCTGCCCACAGGGTCCAGGAAGGTAAAGTGAGTAAGTGAAGTGTCCTGGGAGGAGACGACAGGGAGTGGTGGTGTCTGTGTTGGCCTGGAGAGCAGATGCCCCATCTAACGGCATTCTTGGGTGTTTTTAAAACAGTCTAGCCAAACAAGACATGTCCATAGGCTAGATTTGATCTGTAGGCCGCAGTTATTAAACCTGCTTGTTTCTCAGATGTATTTGACCACAAAAGAGCCTGCTATGTGCGGGATACCGATCGTGGATTGGCATATTCCAAGTGCTACACTCATATGACAGTGTGGTCAGGGGAGGAGAGGACCTTGAATAGGACCAGGTTAGATGGAAAGAGCTCTCTGGTGGAGGTTGAAGGCCAGAGATGAACTCCTCTCTATTCTGTTTTGTTAGGGGCTCAGGCACAGTAGTAGCCGAGAGCCTTTGTGATACAAGATGACATGGTCAAGGCTAGAAAAGAATTTCAGCAGGAGTCTCCTGGCACGATGCTCTTCCACACGGCGCTCTGTTCTGTCTCCCACGGGAATGGGGCCTGTCTATGCACAGAGTGGGTGGACTGAGAGAACGGGAGGGAGCCAGTGGGGGATTGAGTCCCGCTGCACTCGTAGCTGGTGACAGCTCGTAGACTGAGCCGTGGTCCCAGGTCAGGGAGCCGTCACGGGAGAGCAGTGTGAGGTGTGCAAGAGCAGGAGCATCGGCAGCCTTGAGCACAGCCGGTGTCAGGGAGCGAGCAGGCCGAGTCCGGGAAGTGCAGCCCCGGGGTTCCCCCGCTCCAGGACTCCTCTCCTCAAAAACACACTTTTTTCTCTTTTTTCTTTCTTTCGGTGTCCTGCATGGTTCAAAATTAGATGCACCTACCTGATGGCAGAGCCCAGCCAGGGTCCCCTGAGTCAAGGTAGGATGGATGAGAGGAAACTTGTTGACATTTTGGGAGACTGGGAGGTTTTCCTGCATTGTCTCTCATGATCGATTTCCAAATTCAACGTCAATTCCTCAAAGAAGTTTATAGGAATAATAATAGTAGCTCTTGGGTTTGAGTGCTTACAGTGTGCTAGGCACCCTATATTATGTGTAGTAAAGTAACCCAGTGGGGGTGGGTGTGATGATCACGTGCCTAGATACAGTGAGCACTGAACCATTGGTAGCTATTACTATTTTACAAATGCGAAAACTGACGCTCGGAGAGCTTAAAGTTGCGTGTCAAATAAGCAGCAAAGCCTGTGTTCTGCCCACTGTCCATTCAGTCAGTGAGTATTTATTGAACACCTACCGTGTGCCAGGCATAGAGCTAAGCTTTGAGAATGCCGCAGTGAATAGTTCAGACTTGTTTCCTCCCCTCATGTACATGGTTAAAGACTTAGCCAGAACCTGATAAAGTTCCAAAATGTGCAACCTGGAAGCTGAACCAGAGGACACAGACACACATCTCTAAGGGAAGATTCTGGAAGAAGTGTGCCCAAGCTGACCTTTGAAAGTTAATAAGCCATAGCTGGGAAAACCTAGCACCTGAAGGCATAGAATGAAGACAGACATTTTGTTCAACACTTGCATGACTTTGAATAAGCCTTTTCCCACTCTTGAGCCTCAGTTTTCCATCTGTACCTTGGGCTTAGTTCTCTGGAGGGTATTGGGGGGATACAGTTGGGGCCATGGACAATGGAGCACCAGATGAATAAAATGGGTTCATTTAGGGCATAAGGTCTTGAAATAAATCCCTGTTCCCCTTCCTCAACTTACACGTCTTCTCCATTTGGCCCTACCCTGGAGCAGCAGCCAAACAAAAGGAGTGTTCGGGGAGCAGATTGATACCAAGAATAAGCTGACATGCTCCATCTGCCTGAAGGAGTTCAAGAGCCTGCCTGCCCTGAATGGCCACATGCGGTCCCATGGGGGGATGAGAGCCTCCCCCAGCCTCAAACAGGTTAGTCTGAGCCAGCCCTACCCCGACCCCCCCCCCATTCTTCCCAGGCCATGTGCTGCTTGCTTTGCTTTGCTGCCATCAGACAAGAGTGAGGTGAGCGCTCTGCGGGCTCCTGGGGAGGCACAGTCCTTTCCTAACGAGAATGCCTAAGCTTTGACACTGGGAGCCAGTCACGTCAAACTGTCCCCACTTCTGCTGGCCTCAGGAACAAGAGTCAAAAACTGAAGTACTAGAAATCCTTTTAGGGAATACCAGCCTCCCCCCCTCCTGGAGCAGACAGCCAAAAAAACATGTAGGTGTAATATCACTTTTAACTTCTGCTCGAAGCAGCCACGACCAAGGTCACTTGGACCTTCCGTATCAGTAGGTGAAGGCCAGCCTTCACCAGAGCACTAGTGTTAGACTCGAGCATCCAGAGATCTTTGAATACCCTCAGGATTATCCAGGTAGGATATCCATGTTGTGCGCTACATCCATACACTTTTAGAGTTAGATTAAAATTCAAAGAATTTTCTCAGTTCTTTGAGTATTGTTGATAATAGGTTAAGCCTATGGGATTAATTCTCTGTTCACCAAAATTTGGATTACTCAGCTCTCTTCATCTCCTGACCATGCCAGATAAAAGCTTTGTTTTCCATTTAACAGATGAGTAAACATAGAATTAAAAGGTCCTACACAAGAGCTTTGTTTTCCCGCCTGATTACAAGGCCATACCTTTTCTTTAAATGACAACCACAAGTTTTTTTCATATATGTTTTAATATACAAGCGATGCATGGTCATGATTTTTTAAATGTGAAACAGAGTGCATGGCCTCGTTCACGGCCAAGTGGCATCACTTTAGCCGAAGCACTCAGGACTGCAGGAAGGAAACTACCCTGCAGGGGTCCTCTAGCTCCCATGCATGACGTCCTGGAACCTTTAAGGAAAAGCAGTGCATTCCCCCCTGAGAGCCGCTCTCAGCCCGGGATCAAAGCCTTTATTGTCTGTGTAGGAGGAAGGAGAGAAGGCCCCGCCACCGCAGCCCCAGCCACTGCCGCCTCCACTGCCACCGCAGCTCCCTCCTGAGGCAGAAAGCCTCACGCCTATGGTCATGCCCGTGTCTGTCCCTGTCAAGCTTCTCGTGCCCAAGCCCAGCTCTAAGAGCTTCGCCAACAGCGTCGTTGCCGCCCCCTCTGCCAGAGACAAGCCAGCCAGCTCGATGTCGGACGACGAGATGCCCGTACTCGTGAGGATGACCCTCTCTCCCCCACACTCACCCCAAGGGGCTGTCCCCTGCGCGCCTGCTGTGAGTTGCTGCTCTGCCCCTCATGTCCGGGGTGGGAACATCCCTTTGCTTTCTTGGAGATGGGGCCAGATCTTCCACGGTGACTGGCCTGAGCTCAGACACGGGTTGGTCTCAGGACGGAGCCCCCGAAGCCGCACTGGGAATCCCATCCTTGCCCACTCTGCCTGATACCCAGGAACACCTGTTATTCTACCAGGCCAATGGTCTGAGTTAGAGCCTAAGAGACCTGAGGGTGTTCCCAGATTGAAATGGGAGATAACTTAGCTGGTAACCAGTTATTAAAACATGCAAGTACTGTCCCAGATATAGATAGTTATGGCCCAGGGCCCTGGCCCCTCCCCCAGGAGCCCCAGACCTCCCCAAAACCATCAACTAAAGATGGCACAGCAGGGCCTTCAGGCAATAGCCCTGGCATCCATTCTGATGGTCAGCCTTACCTGATGCCTAACATTTTCAGTATCATACCTGTGTGAATACCTTTGGAGGACCTAATTTGCTATGGTTCCCAAAGTAATTCCAGAGAGGCAGCCATCCCTCAACTCAGGAAAGCAAAGAGATTTGTGTTTCCTCACTCACTGTTCTCTTTCTCAAATTTCAAGTGCTTTACCCAAGCAGCTCAGCTTGGCTCTGGAGCAGAGATCTCTCTCTCTCCCGATTTGTCTCTCCCCTGCCTGTCTCCCCTGGGAGTCTGTAACCCATGTGGTTGACTACATCAGATTTGTCCCCTCCCCACACATGGTTGCTGGGTCATACTTGTCATTGGAGAATAGTTTGTGGGATTCCATGAGACATGAGGATGGCCAGAATAAGGGTAGGGAGGATAATGAAGAGAACTAGAAAAGTTCAGAAAGAGTATTTTTGGTTCTCTATAATATCAAAGTCCAAGAAGAGGAGATTGACAGAGAATGCTGGGGTGAAGATTCTCATAGCTGGAAGGACTTAAGGCCAGCAACAGACAGAGAGATGAAATGACATAGCCAGCCTCCCCCTTTGCCCAAGGAAGTTCCCAATTTGGTGGGAGAGGCACTATTCCTACCCTTGGAGAACTCTCTCCTCCTGAGGTGGAGACGGTAAGATTCCTAGTCACACTCGGGTCAGAGACCTAGGCAGCACATTTGCCCCTACTCAAGGCTGAGATAAAGACCAGGGCAGATGGGAAACAGGGCAGCCCTGGGTATGGCTGGAGGGGCATATACTTGGGCAGCTAGAGTGATTCGGGACTAGGGAGAGCAAGGGAGTTTGGTGTGATTTTGCTCAAATCATCATGAGGGGAGTTCGGAGCAGGGTTTTGAAAGCAGAGGTGAACTTGGCTTTGTGGGGAAAGTAAGACGTTGTAAGTGGAGAGATAAGCATGTAGGTGGGACTAAGTAAATGTGAGCAAGGCCCTGACATTTGATATAAAGAAATTAAAATATCCAGGGAAGAGCCCCAAGTTCTAGTCCTAACCCTGCTCCTAGCCATCGGCCCTGCAGGCAGCCGAGCCCCTCCCCCTCTCAGAGGCTCGGGTTCTCCCCTGACTTACAGGGGTTGGACTCACTGGAGAGCTTTTGAAACCTCTCAGTGCGTGGCCCCGCTTCCAGAGTCCAAATAGCTTGGTGGGGTGGAACCTTGCAAACGCTTCCTCTCAAGTGCCACCAAGGTCTGACATTCTCAGTGGCTTCCCTGGCATAGGGTCTTAGGGCCTTGCCTGGAGAACAAGACCAAAGGCTCAAGGAGAGGAGCCCAAAATGGACCTTTGGCTCTGTGATCAGAGGTCTGGATTCTGGAACAGGATTGAGGTCACGTGCTACGGTCGGCATGTGCCCAGATGACCTCGTTAGTTACCCAGGAACCTGGTGTAGAGTTTCAGGATTGCTCCCCCACAGTCATCCACTCCTCATTCTACTCAGCCGCCTCTCTCTTCTGCCTCCGCCTAAGGCCGCGAAGTGCCCTGCGGTGGGGAGAGAAGGCATATTGGGGCGCTCTGGCCTGAGGAGAGCTTCCTGGGGGGCCGGGGGCTTGAGAGCCAAGGGGCCCTCTGCCCTTCCTCCTTCCCCGACAGCCCTCTTTCCCTAGACTGCCCCCCGGTGGCCGGGAGGACACCAGAAAGCAATGAAGCCCACGGAGAAACCAGAAGTGTGCAGTCTGAAGTGCTGAAGTCAGCAGCCGGTGCCCAGAGGGAGAGCAGCCAGGACGGGGCCACTGGGGCAGGTCACATGACCTGGAGGCAGTTGGTCACATGACCACGGCCAGCCCTTCCCATCATCCCCTGCTGCCTTCTACTCAGGCACCACCCTGGGCTCAGGAATTGCCAGGGGCTGCAGCTGGGGCAGGCATTGGCCTGCAGGGCCTGGGAGGGTGCTACAGACTGCCCAGAACCTTTCTGCAGGTATCTCCACCGTCTCTCCCAACGTTCACCACTGCCTGTCCAGCCACACCCAGCTCTTGGTTTTTCTGGGCTGAGGCTGGTACACAACCCAAGTCTGTTTGTTCGGGTTTGGCATGTCCTTATTTATTTACATGCATATGTTTACTTATTACTATATATGTATCCATGTGGCAGACCTTCTAGACTTCGTTCCGCTGCCACAAAATAAACTACTCCTGCTGACAGGAAGGCAGTGTAGGGGCCGAGCTTGCTACAAATGTGCGCGCGCAGTGCTGGGAGCAGTAGTGAGGGGTGGGGTGCTGAGGGGGCGGTGAACTAGATACATTTTTAGGAGAGTACATGAAATGGGCCTTAAAGAGCGCAGATGGCGCTCCCTCAGTCCCAAAGTTACCTCGAAGGAGAGCCCAGGACCAGTCAGTGGCCCTGGGGGCCTTGGCTATTCCTGACCCCCGCTTCCTGCCCCAGAGCCTCCGCCTAGCTTCCCTAAATAGATTACTCGGTCCCCTTCTCAGAGCCTGTGTTATCTGTCCCCAGTGTCTGCCCTCAGGGAGCAACAAGGAATTAAAGGGCCCGCTCAGCTGGATTCCACGCAATAGATGGGAATGCGGTGATAAGCAATAAAGAATGTGAATTTATTCTTTCTTGCCCACCCAGTATTCCTACCACCCCCATCTCTCTACAAACATAAGGGATTTCCTCCAAAACCAGTTTGCTCCTTATCAAGCCACCAGAACTTGCCCAGTCTGAAAATGGGCGTGGTTGTTTTCTAAGAAGGGATCCTGGGGTCAGATACGTGGAAGGAGGTACCCATTTGAATAGAAATTCCCCTTCCCTCAACCTGTGGGATCGGTGTGTAGGGAAGGATTTGAATCAGACCATTCTCCCGTCTTTCAGGAAATTCCCCGGAAGCATCAGCCTGGCGTGGCCAAAGCTGAGGAGTCGCTCAAGCCCGCACTGGAGAAGGAGAAGAAGAAGTTCCGGCACCGGCCAGAGCCGCTCTTCATCCCGCCCCCGCCCTCCTACAACCCCAACCCCGCCTCCTCCTACTCGGGCGCCACCCTATACCAGAGCCAGCTGCGCTCCCCGCGAGTCCTGGGGGACCACCTGCTCCTAGACCCCGCCCACGAGCTGCCCGCCTACACGCCCCCGCCCATGCTGAGCCCGGTGCGCCAGGGTTCGGGGCTCTTCAGCAATGTCCTCCTCGCGGGGCAGGGCCCCGGCGCGCACCCCCAGCTGCCCCTCACGCCCCTGACGCCCACGCCGCGCGTGCTGCTGTGTCGTTCCAGTGAGTCACTCCTCAGGGACCCCGGGGATTTCACCTCGTCTATGCTGGGCATTGCCCTGGGAGATCTCTCTTACGCCACAAACGGCGTGTCCACTCCGTGTATCAGGCACTGTGCTTAGTGCTAGAAATACTTACAAAGCATAGACTACTTGCCCTCAGGGAATCACAGTCTAGCTGGAGAGGTTGGTGATTACAATCCGTTTGGGATAAGGAAACAGTTGAGGCGTACACTAAGTAAGAGTGTGCTTGGGATAATCGTGTCAGACATTCCGAATAAAAATGTACTAAGTAGATGTCTAAGTTAGGAGCAGGTATGATACGCAAGACCAGGCCTCCACATTTTAGCAGGCTGTATAAAGACCAAGGATGGAGAGGCCGGTGGCCAGGATCTCTTTCTGAAGTTTCATAGAAGCAACACAGCTTAGCAGACCAGAGTGGGGCAGCTGACTTCCCTTGCCCTGTGTGAGAAGGAGTAGCCCCCAAGCCAGTTAGCACCACACTCCATGCAGCTCCCCGGGGGCTGCTGGGAGTAACTCTGGCATGGGTTGGGTAGGAGAGGGCCCTGTAATGACTATGTGGGTAACTTATTTGCTTTAGTTTCTTCAGTACCCTTTCCCTGTTGACCAGTGACATCTGGTTTTTGTGCTTCAGACAGCATCGATGGCAGCAATGTGACTGTCACCCCCGGGCCTGGCGAGCAGACCATTGATGTTGAACCGTAAGGAAAAGCCAATTATTTTTTAGAACAGAAGCCTCTCTTTAAAAAACAAAAAACAAACAAACAAAAGAAAACAGCCCTGGCTGGTGTGGCTCAGTGGATTGAGCACCGGCCCGTGAACCAAAGGGTCGCTGGTTTGATTCCCAGTCAGGGCACATGCCTGGGTTGCGGGCCAGGTCCCCAGTAGGAGGTGCTCAGGAGGCAACCACACACTGATGTTCCTCTCTTCCCTCCCTTCCCCTCCCTAAAAATAATTTTTTTTTTTTTTAAAGGAAGCCTCAACTGAGGAAAGGGACAAGGAGCTTTGAAAAGTGGAATTAGTACTTCTGGTGTCAGAATGGCCACTGAGGGAAAAGTTGTAGAAATTGTAGGATCATGACATTTCTTGAGTGCTGTTGTTTCTCTATAATTACCAATGTTTCAAGGCTTTTGCCAAAGATTAAATGCATAGTAAAGCATGAAGCCCTGGACTTGGAGAATGTAGCATCTCCATTTCCAGCTCCATGAGCCAGCTGGGTTGTGGTCCTGTGCTTCCACATCCCCAGTGACACTGAGGCATCTCTCTCAGGGTGCTCAGCTCTCCAAATGTCCCTACTTTCCCCATCCCCTCCCTAAGATTCTCGGCCGTTCTTCCACATGGGCTTGTTGAGTAGTGAGTGGGAGGTGGAGGTAAAATGGAAGGGAAATATGGTTATTTTCATGGATAAACACAGAAAGAGGCCCTGTGGTAGAGTGGTGAGTAGATTAAGCCAGGAATCAGAAAACCTGAGTTCCAGCACTGTTGTGTTACTTGATCTTAATCAAATTAACCTTTTTAGGCCTTAGTTAATTCATCTGTTTTGTTTTTTTTTCAGTCCTCACCCAAGAACATTTTTTTTCATTGCTTTTAGAGAGAAAAAAACAGAAACATTGATGTGAGAGAGAAACATTGATCGGTTGCCTTCTTGTATGCTCCCCAACCAGAAATCGAATCCATGACCTTTGGGTCTATGAGACAACACTCTTAACCCACCGAGCCTACTGGCCAGAGCTAGTTAATTCATCTATTAAATTATCACTGCCTTGATTACATCACAGATCTTTGATAGGTTCAAATGAGATGACTTTTGTGAAAGTGATCTGAGAGAAAGAAAAAAAATGAAATAAGCACTTCGTATGTGTCCCATTTTTCCTAGTTAAATGATATCACCAGCTGTGCTGTAGGCAGTTGTGTCTTTGGAATTAGCACCCTCCCTCCCTCAGTGAGAGAGAGTAACAAAGCCCTAGGCTAACTTCTCCCTTGCTCCCCACAGCATCTCTCCCCAATCTTAAAGCTGGTCCTTATCCCAGTGAAAGGCCATGCCTGGAATCTTGGGATCACCCTGTGAGGAAATGCCCCTGCATTCTTCATGCAGAAGGAACTGGTTTCCTTCTTTTTCAAGTTCCTGACAGTTGCCCTTGGCTTCAATTGAAGACCACACTGTTGTTTTCCTTCTTGTCATTAAAGGCGCATAAACATTGGCTTAAGATTCCAAGCAGAGATCCCAGAACTCCAGGACGTCTCTGCCGTGGCCCAGGACATACACAAGGCTACACTAGTCTGGAAGCCCTGGCCAGAGTTGGAAAACCATGACCTACAACAAAGAGGTATTGGCATGCGGTCAGGGAAGACTTGATTCTCCCATAGGGATCTTTGGCTTTAGGATCTGAGTGTTTTTCCAAGATACTGAGCTCTCTGATGCAGTGGCTTCTTGTTCCCCACAGTGGAACATCTCCTGAATTTGTGCTGTTCAAGTGCATTGCCAGGTGGAGGGACCAATTCTGAACTTGCTTTGCACTGTCTCTTCGAGGCCAAAGGTGATGTGATGGTAAGGAACCATAAAACGTAGTCTTCACAGTTCATATTCTTCCTGTCAGAATTCTGAAAAGTATTTTCCCAAGATTCTGTGTTGTTCCATGTACCATGCAACTAATTCATACAGTGAGGACCAGTCAACTATCTCAGTATGTCAGGATTTAAAAGCCTACAGAACCTCCAGTGGGACTTGTGTTTACACATGTGAGTAGTAATTATGGGCACCTCTGTCTTGGGAAAGCAGAATTTTTTTTCACCATTCTTATATTTTACATCATAAAACCTCTCCAGTGATGGAGGTGGGTCTTACTGAAACAAGTCTTAGCCTGAAATCATATCATACTCTGCTGATGACTTCTCCCCATTATGGAGATCAGCCAGAGTCGATTTTCATAGAACCATTTTTCTCCCTTAACCAAGATGAAGTGTTTGCTTCATTCTTCCACCTTTGACACAGTTCTTTGGTCAAACCAGAACTTCGGTGCCATCTCCCCAGAATTAGAGCTATTTTCCTGCTCAATCTGGGCTCCTGACAAGATCTCTCAAGCACTAACCTGTTTCCCGTTTAGTAAATACATGATTCTTGTACCAGATTTAGCTTCCTGCTTTTTGACTTCATGGAATTGCGAAAGTAAGTAAATGTTCCAGTGCTACCTTCCCATGAAGCTATTGATATCCTTCAAGTATTTTCTAGAATGTTGGAGAACTCTCCTTAACCCTTTCAGATTAGTGTTAAAGCGCAGCACTTCTCAAACTTTCATGTGCACAAATCAGTCAGGGAATCTTGTTAAGATGCAGGGTCCTATTGAGCAGTTCTGGAGGTGGGGCCCAAGGTTCTGCCTTTCCAGCCCACTCCTGGGGATGCCTGTGCTGCTGGCCACACTTGGAGTAGCAAGATTCTCTGCCTGTAAACCACCCACTGCTCAACTTTACCTGCAACATTTTCCTTAGGTCAACAGGGCTGAAGAAGGCATATTTGAAAGAGTATATTTATTCAGCTAGGCTCTCTGTGAGGGCAGTGCAGTTACCACTAGTACAGCTGTTGGTGTTCAGTTGTAGTGACATGTGATTTTCCTGCAAAAACAGTTACAGGTCACACACTCACCTCCTCAGGATCCTTGCCCAGAGACTCAGCCTCCATTTGGAGGAGGCCCCACTGTCTCTCTGAAACTGAGGCCCTCAGCAAGGAGAGAGCGGGGTCTTCGGCATGACCAGCTGGCTGCAAGCATGCGCTGGGGAAGGGTTAGAGCCCAGTCGGGTGCTGACCAGAAAAGAACCCCTAATTAGGGAAGTCTCTCTCTGGTTTTCCTTCTAGTGCCCCGAACACCACATTCTGCAGCACCAACCCCTTTGCCCCATTGGGTAGATGGTCTCCTCTGGACCCACAGGCCCATCCCTGACTCTTGCCTTTTCTCTCCCATCCATCTGCAGGCTGCTCTGGAAATGCTGCTGCTGCGGAAGCCGGTCAGGTTAAAATGTCATCCTTTAGCAAATTACCACTATGCCGGTAGGTCCCAGCACCCCTGTACCCCACCCCCCATTGCTTCCTGAGAGTAGGCTGTTTGCATGTTTGGTTGTGTTGCTTTTTAATAATAGAAAGCACGGATTCAGTCCTAATGATTGCTTTTCATCTCTAGGCTTCCTGGACGTAGCTGATGGGGCAGCTCTGTCTGGGCATTGTTGGGCGTTTGTCTGTATGGACTCCTGCCCATCACGGGGTGTGCCAGGCAGGAGTAGACAGCGCCTGCCCGTGTGGCAGTGAGACCTGTGCATCTGGGGAAAACCACATAGAGTACAGCACAGAGGCAACAATGCTCAGCCGCCCCTCAGCTTCAGAATCAGTAGAGTGGACTCAGATCTTACTTGTGTCCTTGACCTTCAGCGGCCTTCATTTTCTCTCCTCTGAAATGAGACTTATACTTCATCCTTTGCAGTGTTACGAAGATTCAAAATAGTACACATAGCCCAACGCCTGGCACAATAGATGCTGTTGTTACTCATTTACCTAACATTTATTGAGCACCTACTGTGTACAAGGACTATGCTAAGCACTAGGATGAAACAGTGACTGTGACACATAGAGTCCTGCCTCACGCAGTGTGGAGTCTGAGGAGGAGGCAGTTATTAAACAACAGATCACACTGAGAGCAGGGAAAATGGTAAATATAGGTATACATGTACACAGACATGAGTGTGTCTCCTGAGGGTGCAGATTAATGATGGCATCACCAGTAAGAGAGACGGAGAAAACACCTTTGAGAGTTAAATGGAGTGAGAATCATGAGAGAGAAGGAAGCAGGTTGGGGAGCCTAAGAGATGACAGATGAAATTGAAGCACACATTTTTCTTTCCATTAACTTGTAAACCCATCTATTCTGAGAGTCTTGACGAACGTGCCTGGGTTCTGCCTTTCAGAGGGGGCTGACTGTCCCAATGCCCCTTGACTATTAATCATTTGTACGTTTCCGTGGGCAGACACTGCATAGGTAGGTGCTAAGTACGTGACTGGGTTTGGGGACCGGGCAGTGCTGTTCCGACCCTTGGTCCAGACGGCCAGGTAGGCCTGTGGTGAGGCTGCTTTACACTGGAGCATTCTCAGTGGGCATCCTGTTCCCACCACCATTTGCCTTGCTTGATGTTCTCCTCTCATGAGCTGGCCTCCCAGACTGTCATCTCAGGGTGGAAGGGCCTCAGAAGCCACTCACTGGAGCACAGCAAGCCCAGGAAGTCTGCCCGTGGGGTCACTCTCAGCACACAGGCCACCGCTGGAACTGGGCAAAGACAGAATAGACAAAGAAAAGGAAAAGGAGGAAAAGGATAAGAAATCCATCGTTTAACCAGTGGCCTAACGGAGCAGGTTTATAATACTGTCTCTATCACTTCCTGCTGTGTGTACCGAGTGTGGATAGAAAGACGTGGAAGTTCTCCCTAATCTTCCATGGAAACCATTCAATCGCCCCTAATTCCGAGTGTCATCTGCTGCCCATTAAACCCTGACAGGCTGTCCAGCCTCCTCGAGCCTGTCCCCGGCTTCTTTGCATAGTGGTTAAGACAGTTGGTTGATGAGAAGGAGCTTCCCTGCCATCTGAGCCATCTGCCGTGAGATGCAGCTGCTCTGGGCCCTTGGGGTGCCTGGGGTGGCCGCGCCTCTCAGCTGGTCAGCTCCAGCTGTGGGCAACCTCATCTGAGACCCTAATCCCCTCCAGTTCTTCCCGTTGAGCGAAGCAAATACTGTTTTTTATGTGACATGACTTCAAAAAGGTTAGAAATCTGCGGAACAGAACCTACCGCCTACCCCAAACAAAACAAAAACACTAAAATAATACCAAGAACTTTGAAATTAGAGGGCCCTAAACTCTGCTAAAATTAATTGATCTGTTGGGGTTGGGGTTCGTGGCTAATCCTTTGTCTACCCTCTGCTCCCTTCCCCCTTCCCCCACGTGCAGACCAGGAAGGACTCTGTTGCTTCCTAGAATCATGTCTACCCTTGAAGGCAAGAGAGGTGGAGCTGAGGTGCAGAGGGTTGGTATCTTGCTAGCTGTGTGTCCCCAACAAAAAAGTGCTCACCTACACCTGCCAGTCATTTGCCTTTTCCAGGGAGTGGTCACAGACTGGGCCCCAGAGGATCTCCTAGAATTATGAGCAAAAAGGGCAGAGGTCACTGGTCTCTTAAAGCCTGACCTGACTCCATCCTCTTTACATTTCCCTTCCAGGCCACAGCACTTACCCCCATCACATGCCCCAGCTACCAGGCACTATCTCCTTGCCCCTTTCTCATGCTCCTTATTTGGTGCCTGGGTGTTGATTAATCCTATCCCGGTGGCCCCATCCTGCCTTGGCCTCTGGGCCAAACCCCATTGGGTGGCTCTCCAGTAGGACTGTTTATCAGCTAGTTCCTCATGGAGACACTCTCTTCTGGAAGTCCTTTGCCTTCAGTCTCTGTGGCCAGCGTCACCCCGTGCAGACCCCCAGCCCTGGAATTGTATTCCCAGTTGTCTTGAGGGAGAGGTCAGATCTCCCAGGCTGTCTGTGTGCTGGAGGGAAGGTAGAAAGACGGGTCACGGAGGAAGGCTGCAACTTTGGGGGCTACAGATCAAGATACAAGCCAGTGAAAATCACTCCTCTTACTTTACTCACAACCTTCCCTTTCCTACCTCATCCCAAGAAATTCCGTGAGAAAGGGACAGAGTGACTGATGCCAGGGCCCAGGCAAGACACCAGTGTGGGTGGGCAGCTCGGCCAGATCCAGGGGGTGCCTGCCGAGGCCAGTGTACCCCGTGGAGATCCTCAGAGAGTTATATCGCAGTGGCTCCCTGCACTCTTTGATCCACACACGGCGCGTGGTCCAGCCCTCTCAGCACCCTCCCCCCAGGTGTGGGTAGCAGTTGTTTGCAGTGGCTCCCCAGTGGCAGATGGGTTGGGCAGGGAGGGTATGAGCACGGGGATTCAGGTGAGAGGGCAGCCGATCGTGACTAGAGGGCCTTTGGCGTCCTTAGTTTTCTGTTGCACTGGGCATTCCTGCAGATGGGCGTGGAGTGGAGGGGTGTCAGAACCGGCCCTGGGCTCCTTGACAAGGGGTCAACAGAAGCGACTATTGGCTCCCACCAGGGCCCAAGTGATCACTGAGTCCTGAAGACTGACCTAACTCTGGAGATGCAGGAGACTTAGAGGAAATAAACACCCATTCAGTGGGGGAAGCCTGCGCTCTGCCTTGGAAGCAGCCCCAGTTTAGTGAGGAGCCAGAATGGTACAACTCAAGAGAATACTTTTCAAGAAACAGGGCTGTGATGTCATTTTCCCGGCATTTTTAGCCCATATCTCTAATGGGAGAGTGGTCTCCTGAATGGCAGGAAGTGGCAACACTTACCTTCTTGCGTTGCCTTACATGGTACTTGTAAAGAACTGGGTTAGTGGACAAGCTCAAGTTCTGGATTCAGATCGAGGCCTCACTTCCTTGGGCCTCTGGAGGGAACTTTGGTGGTAGTCTGCTTCACCCTGAACACCTAAAAATTATTTCGCTTTCACTCACTACAGAAAACCTTTCAGGGAAATGAAGATCTGGAACAAGAACAGTACTTTTTCTATCATGAACTTGTCTTTCTTGCGTAATTGCAATCACAGTATCAATAAAAGTTTTTAATCTTGAAGGTAGAAAGGCCCTCTTGAAAAGATACTGTGCCCAGACTCTCTCTCTCTCCCCCCTGCATGTCTCTTCAGTTGCCTGGATCCGCTATAGATTGCCCCAAATTTAGCCACAGTCCAGAGCCTGTTTCCCAGCAACGGATGCTCGGAACATTTTTCCTCTCGATACTGTTCCAGCACCAGTTTCCTCCAGTTAATTAGGCTCTTTGTAATTAGCCTTAATCGTCTTGTTAGGGGCCCCTGCTGATAAGAGCCCGATAGCCAGGAATCCCCAGGTAGAACAAATGAGAGCCGGGGGCCTGTCAGCTCACTCACCCCATGTGCCTGCTGAGTGGACGGCAGGAATCTTAGAGAGGAACGCCAACGGAGGATTTGAGGCAGCCCCCTGCCTTGGTTTTGCATTTTCTCCTGGATTTTGTCCAAGACGCACAATTTAAGAAGAGCTGGCTTACAAAACCTTGCCTGAGAATGTGGAAAGTGCTCCTGTCAGAACAGAAACTGCGGTGATGAGAGATGCCTGAGCCTCTCCTAGACTGGATCGCGGGAGGATTCGGGGGCAGAGACTAGAAGACTGAAGTTATAAGCAGCCGGGAGCAAGGCTGTGGATTTATCACACAGAACAGGGAACACTGGCAGAGCCCCACCGCCTTTGTGAGTGCCAGTAACGCAGAGGTCACGGGGCAGCGTGAGTCCCGCAGCTGCAGGCCGGTTAAGATCTGAAACGTTCACTGCGCGCCTACTCGGGACCGAATGCTGTCAATCACAGAGTGGCTGTCATGATCCCCATGTCACAGGAGAGGGAACTGAGACTCAGAGAAGTAACTTGGTGGGGGCCACAGAGGGAGTAAGTGGCAGAACTAGGTTCGCAGCCCATGGTCTCCTGATAAAGTCTCCCCTTTGTGTCACAGCTCAGTGACATCGTTTGGAGAGCACACATTGAGGAGTTATTTCTATATACCAGTCTTGAACCTGGAAATTGAATCCAGCAGCCCAGGAGTCGGAATCAGCCCAGTGGGAATCTGGTGATCAGGGTGCAGTGAAGATGAAGCCCCGGCTCTGCCTTTGACTATTGATTCCCTTGTGGCACTGACGTGTGGACACAGCGCCATCATTTGCACTGAAGCACGGACCCTCAGACAACGAAGAGGAGCCCTCTCGTACTCTGAGCACATGCCCCCTGCCCCAGCTGCTGCAGCCCTGGGAAGGGGAGGGTGACAGAGAGGACAGCGAGAGAGTGCAGCCCACTTCCAGTCGAGGACTAGCGGAGCGGAATGGACAGTCTGAGATGGGGAAGACCAAAGACCCCATCACAGAGCAGCGGCACTAAAAACTACCAAGGAGTCAGCAGGGGGAAGGTCTCCTTCCCCTGTGAGGCTTGGGGATCCTCTGTAACAGATGGTCCAGGAGTCCACTCCACCTCTGTAGGATTGAGCTAGTGAGCGATTTGGAGACATGAAGGAACATGCTTCTCACAAGTCCACAGACCTGGGAATTTCACACGGCTGTCGGGGCAGTAACTGGGGTGATGAGCCTGGCATGGGGTGGAAGAAAGTATCCACTGTGGAGACCGTGCTGGCCTGAGAAGGCCTCGTGGCCCTGTTTGTGTCTCACCAGGTCTTAGCTGTATTCGAACTCGGGAAACATATGGTCTGGCTGAGGGTAGAAGGGATCCTCATTGACCTAGTTGGGGATTTCCATCAGCAAAATGTCCCCTGATTCCCTATCTGAGATGCAACTCAGAGCTGCACAGACTCTGGACCTACAGCAGGGCAGCACAGCAGCCTCTTCAAACACTTGCCCGTGGAGTCAGCTGTTGTGACGTGTCCCTGTCATCCTCTTTCACTGTCACCTCCCTGATCTCTCTTTGCTGTTTAGATGGGTACCCAAAAGGAGCCATGACTCCTCTTGGTTGTTCAACTTAATTGTTTTATCCTGCCTTTCTGTCTTTGCCCCTGGGTAAGGGGAGTATGTGGGAGCTGGGACCCCAAGGCCCTGAATGTTGGGCAGAATTTGAGGAACAGTAACAGACCTGCTCCAGAGCCCCAAATCCTACCACCCTCCTCTGCTCGTACCCACTCCTGCAAACCGCCTCCGGATGTCTGGCCCCCTTCTCTCTGTTGTGGTGGTTTGCACAGCCAGACGTGTCCTGGTCTCCAGAACCTGTGGAAGACACTTCCCTTCTGCTGAGGATTAATCGGAGTCCTGCTTTACGCCTAGAAGTAAAGAGATAAACGAAGTCCTGTGATAGCCCTGATTTTTTGGAGGTTTGAACCAGCCTGGCTGTGGAAAGCATATTCTGAGTCTGGGGTCAGAGCTCTTGGCTTGAGGATCCATCAGGCGGTCACACGGATAAGGGGTTTATTTCAGAAATCTAAATCCCATTTTCCAGAGTTTCCACCCTTGCCTGCCCAGGGTGGTTTCACCTGATTTCACTAATTTTGGCTGATTCTTCCAAGGAAAGAAGCAAATCAGGTTTCCTGAACTTCAGCCCCATCAGTCAGCCATAGCAAAATAAAAACCTTGGGCTTGTCCTGGGTGGGAGGAAAAACAATACTATGGTTTGGGGAATTACAGCCCTGAGAAGTGGAGGGAAGTGGAAAGCCCAGCCATGTACCATCCAAAGAAACAAAGATAAAAGAGTTCAAAAAACCAGCAGGACGGGGCTGGCTCGTCTGCAAATCAGCTACAGTGATTGAGCCCTGGAGCTCTCAAAAATAGGATTCCCCTCAGAAATAGGCCTTATTTCTTGGCCAAACAGCCCAGCGCCGTTTTCTATGAGCATCTGCATATCCTGCTTTCGCTTTCACGGAGGAAATAGTCCTGAATGTCAAGGTTAGTCAGCGAGACAGACGCACCAGCATTAGTCTGCAGATCTGTCAGAAACTGGTCCCATCTGCTCCCCCTCTGCTGCAGCCCTGTAGCTGAACCACACGAGACTCCTTGAACACCTCCATTTCCTCGACTGTAAAGTGGGTAACGGTAACACCAGTCTGACAGAGTTGTTGGGGGAACCGAATGACTAACACCTGTGAAGTACTTAGAACCTGACACGTAGTAAGCACTTACAAATGTTCACCTTTTTTTCCCAGAACAGCTTCTTACATGCAGTAAACACCTAATAAATACTTGTTGAACGGCTAGATGAAGGAAGGAAGGAAGGAAGGAAGGAAGGAAGGAAGGAAGGAAGGAAGGAAGGAAGGAAGGGAGGAAGGCTGCTTGCCTCTGACTTGGCACACACTTCCTCTCCCTAGAATTCCCTTCCATCTCCTTGCCTGACTTGCTTCCCTGTCCTTGACTCAACTCAGGTGTCTTCTTTCCCTGGAAGCCTTCTGGCTGCCCCTCCCCCGGCCTGAGGGGGGTGTTCCTCCTTCATGCCCCACGGGCACCTGACACCTCTATTCGTCATTGCCGTCATCACTGTGAATGCGGCGGCCTCCTAGTTTGTCTCCTCGCCGCACTGTGAACCACATCTTGAGGAGCATGTGCTACGTGAATGCTTGTGCTTGTGAACATCATAACTACATGAAAACCGTAACTAAAATTTGTTAAACACTCCAGTTACTAAGCTAGATACTTCATGCATTATCTTTAACCTTTACGAAAATTCTAAAAGGAAGGGACAATTAGAATTATTCCCATTCGTTGGTAACAAAATTGAGTTTTAGGTTCAATAATGTGCCACGGTCAAGGTCATAGCTGAGATGAACCCAGGTGTCAGAGCTGCTAACCATTACACTGTACTGGCTTTTTGTTCAAAAAAGAGTTTGATGGGTATTATGTTATTTGTTTTCGTAACTTAAGTAAGTGAACCAGCCATTAAGCTGGGGAGATCTGTGAAGCTGGAAGCAGCAAAGTGGGGAGAGCTGTGAACTGTTGTCATGAAGTTTGTGTTCTCTTGTAGGTTCGGACAAGTGGACCTCCCTAGAAAGAAAACTGTTTAATAAAGCACTAGCCACTTACAGCAAAGACTTTATTTTTGTACAGAAGATGGTAAGCATGCTTCTGCCCATGGCTCCCTTGAAACTGAATTTGGGATATTGTACACCTAAAGCTATATAGAAGTATTTGGTTACCGGCCTAATCCTCTCCCAAAAGGATGCCTTCCCCCCGTTGCTGGTGAAGGGTGGCATCTGTTACAGGGTGGCATGGCCCCAGTGTCGGGGGCGTCGGGGGAGGGGGACAGATTGTTTGGACATGGTAGTGGTGGGGGTTATTTTTATCCTAATAAAAATGTGTAATTTATACATTCTGTTAGATTAAAATAGAACTCAGGCTTCTGGTTCACAATTTACATAATTTATTTCATGTATATTTGACAGATCTGTCTTGTCTCCGACAGAATATTTTTCTGGGAAATTGGAGAAGTGAGGACATGTGCCCTCCCCTAGCCAGGAGCAGAGTTTCTGGGATTGGGCCTCTAATTATAGTGACAGTAATGGTAAAAACAATACATATATATCATTTCACAGCAAATCAAATTCTTTCCCATAGATGAAAAAGCACTTTATACAGCAGACAATAAACCCAATAGGCCATAATTGGCTGAGAGATGGTTCAGCTAAAAGTTAAAATGATTCCAAGTACGTTTTAGCAGACCAACGGATGATGAAGCCACATTGTATTACTAAGGTCATGAAGGTGTTCGGGTCCACAGAAATGAGGGTGACAGGTGACAGACAGCTCCCATTGGCTCCAAGCTAGACCACTGGTACCAATGGTGTTCCAGGTACATGTCCTTGACCAAGGGCCTTGACGGACAAGAATCAGATTAGGTGGACTTTTTCTCCAGCTCACCTCCATCTCCAGATCTGTATTCACTCTTACCTTTCACTCCCTTGGAGGCCAGAACATCCCCTGCCCAGCAGCTCCCATGCTCTCATCTTTTTTGAGTCACCTTCCCCAGGACTGACCTGTCCTAGGCCTCACGCTTTATTGACTGTGCTTGTCAGGCGACACAGGTGTTTAAGCAAGAGCTTTCTGGGACACTGTCCTCACTCCCTGGGCCATTCTGGAATAGAAATTCACGGTATCAGGTGGCTGTGACGGGGGCAGCGTTGAGGAGACAAGACTCCTGGGCAGCATCCCCCTCACCTCACCTCGCAGGTGGCCATGCCCCCACCCCTAAGGGCACTGCCCACCTTTCACCTGCCTCCAGAAAACCCATGCTATCGAACTGCACTTTGAGCTTAGAGATATATGAACAAAACAAAGGAATTTTTTATCTTTAAAACACATTTACCTTTGCCCCTTTTGGGGAAAATAGAACAAGGTTTATTTCCTACAAAAACTGAGCTCTTTTCATTGTAACTTTGCCTTATGTTCCTGTTCGATGACTAAGGAACATTTCTCATAGATAGGTTTTGAAGCTCGGCAAGCCAGTCAACAAATCAGACAACCAGATTCATCCCAGCATGCTTAATGAAAGAGCATGCTGCTTTACGGGTTAACAAAAGGAATGAGTTCGCTACGGACGGACGTGAAAAATCTCCAGGCCAGGCTATATTGTGAAAAAAATCAAGTTGCAAAATATGCATGCGCTGCATTTTGTCAGGAAAGTGGGGAAGGATTGTGTTTGTTGGTGTATGCGTAAAGGAATTCTGGAATGATATCCAAGAAGTTAATAAGAGGGGCTGGCTGTGCTGCAGGGCGGGGAGTGAACTGGGTGGATGGAGAACTGGCGTGGGAAGGAGACTTTTCTCTATATACATTTTTCATTGAACCACGTAAGCCTATCACCTATTACAAAATTAAATTTTCACCAACACTTGCTGCTTTGCACCCTGCCCACGGCTGGTGCTGACCTTGAGATGGCTTTCTGGCAGGTGAAGTCTAAGACAGTGGCTCAGTGTGTGGAGTACTACTACACGTGGAAGAAAATCATGCGGTTAGGACGGAAGCACCGGACACGCCTCACGGAACTCATCGACGACTGTGTGGTGAGTGAAGCTGCTGAGTCGCTGCTTTTGCTGGCCCCAGTCCCACCCCACTCCCAGGTTAGTAAGTGGCTGGTGTTTATTTTGGCTTTGCCGCCGAGGCGGCCACAGCAAGTGGCCGATGAACCCGCTCCCGCCCCTGCTAGGATTCCAGCTTTGACTTCTTGATGTAGGCAGAGGGAAGGCGGCTTGGGGTTGACCTGTGGCTCAGTGTTCTGTGAAGGAGGTGGGGGCCGGCCTGCGTCCCAAGGCAGATAGGAGCCAGGCAGTTCAGCCAGGGTGGTCCCAGCCGTGGGTGGGTGGTTTTTTATAAGCAGGTGCCCTGACCCCCTCGCATATCCCTTCCTGAGTCTTCCACCTCACAGATGCCACTGACTAGAGAATCTAACATGCTTGAAAATCACGAAGGAGGCTTCAGCTCTACCGCAGCCCCCATAAACCATGAGCCAGGAGGAGCGTTGGCCTCCAGACAGTGCCAGGACCTCTCGGTTGAGGCACTGGTTCGCACGGTGTAATCATTCTAACCCTCATATCACCATTCATCCCTGACTTTGACTTCCCAAATTAGCAGACAGTCAAAGTTGTCTGCGTATTAAGATTAAGTACACGTTGAAGACATAAGTTTGAAATCGTCTCAGAACCCCGTATGTGTGGCTCTAGTCATTATTACCGCATCTGTATTTGTGGTGAACTCTTCTCTCTGTGTCCATGGCTAAGGGAAGTCTCCTTCTCGCCTGCTGTGGAAACGTTACCTACTCTGTGTGCGTGTTAAAGGGACATGTCTTACAACAAATTACTAAACCCCAGCCTCTGTCATCATCGGGGAGCGTGTTTAGAGTTCATGAATGGTGTGATTTGTAATTACACTCTCATTCCCAGTAGTGCCCTGGGATAAGTGTTAGCACATCTGTGGGTTACTTTCCTAAAAAGGCGATTTCTGTGTGTCCACCATTGTGCTAGGCTCTTTCCAAATGTGGACTCATTTAGTCCTCATACCCATTCTCTGCAGTAGGAAACTGAGGCATGGAGTGACCTAGCTGTGGTTGGGGGCTGGCAAGTGTGTTGTCTGAGCCTGATTCCCTTATGTAATATTTAAATCAAATGCAAATTCTCTTCTAGACATGTAAAAACACTTGGACTCATTAATACTTGAAAGCCCAAGTTCCTAATGATGTATTAAGTCGAGCTACAAAATATACAAACATATATAAATTTATATTTAGACCCAAATATCAGACAAAATAGATGTGTGGAATAGAATGAAATTTCTGTTCTTTTGATCAAAGTAGACAGTATTCTGTATTGAGGGTCTCCTATGACCAGGACTTTTGTCTGACTGGGTTAAGTAGTAATGTCTTGTATCAGAATAGTTTTTCATGCATCTGTCACCTAATGTTTTAAAAAGCATTGCAATGCATGGGTTTGGATTTATGGCAGGCCCATCCCCCTGGGCCTGTCATAGTGCCCCATGCTAGAGTGAACTGTGGCCTCGAACCATTGCCTGGCCTCTGCCTATAGGCTGCAGGCACTGAAGTGGGTTGCACAGTGGAAAAAATAAATAAGCAGTGTGGCCTCATCTGCTTCAATGAACTAAAACCGATTGTGTTCCCGCAATGTAAACAGCAATATGTATGTAGTGCATTGGGTGAGTCAGGGGTGTTAACTGGCCTCTGCCCCTACTTCCCCCAGGTGAGCATATATGCTAGTTGGGAGATGTGGCATACACAAGTGGAAAGTTTACTGGGAGCTCCAAGAGTGTTTAAAAGCAAAATGAAATGAGAACCAAAGTTCTCAGCCATGGCCTTAGATCTAGCCATGGTCTCTTTCTCATCTGGCTCCACCACGCCACAGCCAGAAGTTTGAGGCCCAGAGAGGGGCAGAGGCTTGCCCCAGATCACACGGAGCATTGCTTTCCAAATGGGTCAAATAAACAGTAAACAAGAAAGCACAAAGAACCCTGGCCTTGGAGACCTAGGACCTGACTCCTAGGCTGTACAATGAGTACAATGACTCCTAGGCTGTACAATGAGTACAATGACTTAGATGATTTGGAAAGCCCCTACCAATTCTGAAATGTTTGGGACTCTCTGAGAGCCATGTTTTGGAAGAGGGCAAAAGCAGAGGATAGGGTTTCCTAAGACACATTGGTATCTCTTTGGCTTGGGTATTATCAGTTGCCTAGGACTGTGTCTCCATAATAGAGGCACTCAACAAATATTTAGAGAATGAAGGAATAAACATTTTTCTGAGGTGCATAGTAACAACCCCTCTATAAACTCACTGGAGGGAGACAGGAGCAACTGGATTCTGAGCAGAGGAGTACTGACTGCTAAAGAAGATGGTACCACGCAAGGCAGAGGCACTGACTTGGGCCATCGGGGCTTTGAAGGTGGGTGGAAAGGGCAGGCCACGCGTAACTTCAGGAGGAAGAGAGGTTAAGATGGCGCCCAAGGGGCCACACCTTCTCGGGTTAATCGCCAGCAGCCAGTATTAGGCTGGCTCAGGAGCATCCACACCCTTGTGACCTCTGAGCTTAGGGAAAACAAAAAGCGAGGTACAGAGATGGCTCAGGCTCGCAGAAACAAGAAAACCTTGGTCTCAGGCCAATGTGGCAGCTCACAGCTCCCTTTAGGGCACTGTGAAGGTGCAGCTGTCTGATGATAGTTTACAGGTGACAAATTAGGACTGTGCAAGGACTGGGGAGGGTGCAGAAGTCACTCTCCTAAGACCAGGGCCTGATACCCTGGGATAGCTCTCCTGATTGTGTGTCCTCAGTGTTTTATTAAAGGGACAGATGGTCATTCCCACCCAGATGGAACATGTGTGGGTGGCTTAGGGACTTGTGTTGGGGGAGAGGGAAAGAAGGAGAGTTTGTGAGGAATGACAGCTCTTTAGGGAACCTGCAGAGCAGTGTGCCTTCTGGCCTGAAGCCACCGTGGGCCCTCCCACCCTTGCAGGCAGAAGAAGGGGCTGAGATGGGCTCGATTAAGGAGGTGGCAGTAGACTGTGCTGACCACCCCTTCCTGCGCCGTGTCCATCCTCGTGCTCCCACTCCTGACAAATCTGTGGTCTGGCCGTGACCAGAATTGAACATGGTTCGAAAAACTGACTGACCCAGTTAACTAACTTGGAAAGATAGTGGCCAGGGCTCAAAGAGCAAAGTTCACCCGTGGTCTAAGCGCCTCAGGTTTTAAATCTCAGTTTATCTTCTATACCAGCCACGTGACTTTGGGAAAATTAGTTCTCTGGCCAACTTCTTCATTTGTGTAAAAAAGAAAAATTTGTACAGGGTTGTTGTGAGAACCAGAAACCTGTGTGTGTAAAGCCTGACTCATAGCAGTCGTTTTATATTGTCATCATCAGTGACTGTGACACGCAAATTTGTGTCTTGGAGTAAATACAGGTTATTGAACATTTGTATTTTAACTTACAAATTTCTCATAATATGAATTTTATTTGCGTACCTGGGAAATAAAAATATTCTCCACCTCAAGTAACTCTTGAAATTTATATAATGTTATTAACCAGTTACCCCAATAAATTTAATTATTTTTTAAAAAGAAACCCTTACTGTAGACACTCCAGGTTTTGAGCACCATATTAAATATAGAACCACCTCCCTGTCCTGTATTTGCCCACCTTCTACCGATTTTGGAATATTACCAAAATCATTTCACCATACATCACAAAATGGCCAACTTGCTGATAGGAAGTTCTGCATGTTAGGACTTTTGTCCTCCTATTTTTGTGTCTCTTAGTCACTTGGGTGATCCATTTGGCCTAATGATAAGTCATTTTGTGAACATGTATAGATCGCCAGTTGAAATAAAACCTATCTAAATTTCTGAGACATATACCGCCACAGTACAGTATAATCGAATCTGTAATTTTGTGGCTACACGGAACGCTTCTTCTCACTTAACCAGAAAGCGTCGTTGTGAGGAAATTGTCTCTGCTGGGCCAGTGGGGGGCGTGCTAAGGCCCCGTGCTTAACCGGTGTCACCCTTCTCCCCAGCCCCAGTCCTAACCGGAGAGAGGAAGCTTGTGGTTTCAGGATCTCAGGGCACCACTGCTCTCAGAAGTCTTTACTCTTCTCGGATAGTGTTGCTCCTGGGTCCTAAGAGTCACAGGCTCACCCAGAGTCACGTCACTGTGGGGATCCCTCGCGCTGTAAGCAGTGGGAGCACGAAGAGAGCGTGGCGGTGTCGGATACCTGGTGATGGAAGAAGACCTGACTTTGGGTGCAAAACACACAGCGCAGTATGCAGATGATGTGTCATGGAATTGTATACTTGAAGCCTGTTGTAGTTCATTAATCGATGTCAACCCAATAAATTGACTTTAAAAAGATAAAAAAAATACGGAGAGAGAGCACGTGGCAGAGACAATGCCCCTTCAGTTGGGCATACCTTTTGTTCCCATGTTTGTAAATCAAGGGGACTGTTTACAGACTATTCAGTGATATGGCATATGTGAAAGCACTTTGTAAACTGTAAATTGCTGTAAAGCAGAAGCTGAAATGAAGCTGATGGAACATAGCGCTCTCTTTCCACGGTCCCCAGGCCTTCGTGGGCCTGGAGGAGCCAGCGTCCCTCACCGCACCGCCACTTCCATGAGGACAGAGAGCAGAATGTCTTCAGTTACACAGGAGGCAGGATGAGGGGCTCCTAAATCCCTGCCCTCCATCCCCAACCCATCCGGGGTGCCTACTCCAACTGCTCCATTAATTCATTATCTTGTTAAACTTGAGGAAGGCGCTGACCTCCTGCGTAATTCAAGGACCTCGTGCTTAATGCCTCACCTGGTTGCTATTCGGAAGTAGAGGGAGGGGACACAGCAGCAAAGAGGGTAATTACTCATGGAGAAGATTTTGCTTGTTCTTTTTCGTAGACTGCCTCGGGAAGGCATTTCTACAAGCCTATGATCAGAAACCAGGATAAAAAAAGCACATGACAGCCCTGGCTGGTGCGGCTCGGTGGGTTGAGCGCCAGCTTACAAACTGACAGGTCGCCCGTTTGGTTCCCAGTCAGGGCGCACGCCTGGGTTGTGAGCCAGGCCCCCAGCTGGGGACTGTGCAAGAGGCAACCGATTGATGTTTCTCCCCCTCCCTTCCCCTCTCATAAATAAATAAAATCTTCAAGAAAAAAAAAAGAGAAAGGCACATAATAAATAAAAGGGACTATTCCCTTCCATTTTCTTTCCTTTTCAAAGTCAATATGGTGCTCTCTTTGATTCTCTCTTCTGGCAGGATCAGAGCAGGGGCGCTTGGGGGCCCCGGCGTCCCTTGCTTTCCACAGGCCAAGTCAACATCTCAGGCATCTTGCATGGAAGAGGGTTACAAGGCCCATAAAACAAATCAGGACAGGTCTTTAGTCTCTCTCCAAAGGGTCCTACAGTATTGTTAGTGCCGGAAAACCCTCCACACGGCTCTGGGGACAGAGAGCAGGGCAGACAAACAGAGGTGGGGCAGCCTGCCTGGATTTTAGTCCATTTTAAGGTCTGCTGGTCTCGAACAAGGGAGAGAAACTCTACATACAGAAATCTCTCCTCCCTGCCTTAAAATATTTTTATATAAGTCATAGGGGACCCAGAATGGGGCAGGGGAGAGAATTCAAAGCATCCAGTGACCAACCTTGGAGCGGCTGTAGTCCCCACCTCCCGGCCTATGGGTTCTGTTCGTCACTGAAAATGCCATTTGGGGACTCTTCCCCCTTTTGCTTTTATTGCTTGAATACTAGACGAGTGAAGACGACGACGAGTTGGAGGAAGAGGAGGAGGACCAGGAAGAGGATAGGAAATCCACAAGAGAAGAGGAGAGTGAAGTGCCCAAGTCCCCAGAGCCACAGCCAGGCCCTGTCCTGGCTCCCGCAGAGGGGCCTCCCCTGCAGGCCCTCAGCCAGCCCTCCGGCTCCTTCATCTGTGAAATGCCCAACTGTGGGGCTGTAAGTACCTCTGCGCCCTCCAGTGATCTGGGACTTGGGGCGAGGCGGCCAGACATATGGCTATGCCTGGCTGTAAGAGATGGTGCACTTTGGAAAGCGTGCACTTTCTGTAGAGGGAGCTGGGCGGAGGGGATTCCGTGTTGCCATGATTTTCTGTCTTATATCGCGTTTATTTACCCATTCACCAGCAGATATTTCTAGAGTGTGTGTGTTCTGCGTTAAGCACTGAGCTACATGCTCAGAGGACACGAAGTAGGTTCTGCCCTCAGGAAGCATGAAACTCAGAGCTCAGTGCTGGCGCCCAGGGCTCTGCAGTGAGCCTGGGCCTCCAGACCTCACGCTCTCTGGTCTTTCATGCCTCTTCCCTCCTCTGGGCTGTGTCACACCAGGTCATGGCCTGTTGCATTTAATTGCACTGGGAGAGCCCATAGAAGATTGTCCTTATGCAACATAATTACAAAGACTTAGCTAAGGTTTATCTTTATATTCTTTGGGGGAAACAAAATACTGAAAAGGAGTCTGTGTAACTACTTAACCTAGAAGCGTCATTTAGCTAAAATAAAACCAGTTCACCATTTGGTCACTCTTAGCACTGAAGGAAGGCCTTACAGCATCTGTACTGGGCTGGTCTAAGGCTCCCTGTGAATTCCATAGGCTATTTCTTAAATATCCTTTTTACTTGGGACTCTCAGTCCCTCACCAGTCCCCTACTGGCTGAGTTATTGCGCTTTGCGCAAATCAGTTTCCTAAAGCCAGGCACACCTGTACAGGCACGTTCTAGAGGTATTACTTGAAAATAAGAGTGTCGCTTCTTTCACTGTTTTCCTCAAGTGAGCGCTTATCTTTGCTTGTCCATTATGTGGAACAATACTGTTTTCCAGAATATAGTGAATGCTGCTCATTGAGTCTGTCACTTAGATGAAGAAAGCAACAGTCTTTAAAATATTAGCTCCTAAAGCAGAAATTCAGTTGGTTTACATTTAAGAAAAAAGTGAAAAGGTAAAAGAAAAAAATGCTTATACATACACACACACACACACACATTTTATAGTAGCTTTGAGGAGAACAGAAGAAATTGCTAGCTTGTTTTTGTGTTTGATGTCTAATGACCTGGACGCTTCAGTCAGTCTTTGCTGTTTTGTGCAGAGAGCTTCTGTCCAGGGGTGATTAAGGTGTGACTTCAAGTGACAGCATTTCCGTGTAAATTTTTTTAGAAATTGGGTGCTTCCTCAATTCATAGTCTTGATGTACAGTAAATTCTTTACCAAGTGGGAGGGATATCATCTTTCATGTTTCCCAATCAGATGGGCTCAGCAAGAAGTATACCTTTTAATGACTTTTAAAAGTCACAGAGGAAAATGTGTTTTAATCCTTGCTGACCCATGGAGGTTTGGGCCGCTAAATCAGCAATAAATCTTTTTTCCCTGTAAGACCACAGACAGGGCTTGTGAATTTAACACAGAACAACCACCCAGAGCTGGGCAGCTTGTGGGGCACTCCCATTAGCTGACATTGAGCTCTTGGAATTCAGGGGTGTGGATTCTATCCCTTTACAGCAGTGGTTCTCAACTGACGATGACTTTATTCTCCCCAAACACTTGGCAGTGTCCAAGAATATTTGTGTCACAACCAAGGACATGCTACTTGGTTGCAGCATCCACTGGGCAGAGGCTAGGGATGCTGCTAAACTTTGACACAACACAGCCCCCCCGCAAGGCTTACCCAGCCCCAACGTCAGTAGTGTTGCGGTGGGGAAACCCTGCTTTATTGCAAGCTTCAAAAAATTGTCCAGGCCCTTCCCTTTTTTATCATCCTATAGTAAAGTTTTGGGGTCTAAAATATGGCTTCAGTAATGCGCTACTGACTGGAGTTTGTACATAACGCACAGAATATATCAGAGCAGCCGAGTCAGTGTCTTTCAGGTCGCGTGTCATAGGGTTCTAGGCTTCTGGGGGGCTGAGCAAGTAGGCTCCATTCTGGGGGGCTGTCTCTCTCTCTCTGCCAGAGCCCCCCTGCTTTTAACTTGGAGCTTTTGAGGAAGACCTGATTTGTTTTTGTCTTTTTAAAGTGAAAAAAGAAAGGAAAGGGGAAAAGAAAAGAAAAAGAGGGGAGGTAGTTACTAGCTTAAAAAAAAGTTTGAAAGCTGGCACAAACCCCTCATTGTACAGATGGGGAAAATACAGGGTGGACGGGGGATGGTGCCACAGCCGCCATTAGGCGCGGCGTCCAGCCCTGCCCCCATCTCCCGAGGTTCCAACGGCCGCTTTGCCCTTCCCCTGGCCACATCGCCCCCGTCCTCTGGTTATGGCGGTGGAGTTTTTAGTGGCGCGGCATTTGTGGTTGTGGGATAGGCCCAGAGGTTGCTAGTGTGAAACCCCTGTGCCCTGTCGTTAGACACTGTTTGAAGTATCACACGTTTTACCATTGAGTAACTAACAACCCTAATTTCCTTTTCAGGACTGTAGATGTCATGTCACTCCCTTTCTTCCCCAGGTGTTCAGCTCCCGACAGGCCCTCAACGGCCACGCCCGCATCCACGGTGGCACCAATCAGGTGACCAAAGCTCGGGGTGCTGTTCCCTCCGGGAAGCAGAAGCCTGGCAGTGCCCAGAGCGGGTACTGCTCGGTGAAGAGCTCGCCCTCTCACAGCACCACCAGCGGCGAGACAGACCCCACCACCATCTTCCCCTGCAAGGAGTGTGGCAAGTAGGTGGAACTGGCCCAGGGACCGAATCTAAGTTTGAGATGGGAAATCCCTCTGTGGGAGCCAGGCCAAGGTGGGCTGAGTTTTCTTCAGCTAGAAAAAGTACCTGGACTCTCTGAATTCTCCCTGGTACTATCCACGGCGTCTGCCTGGTGTCTCAGGGTGGGTGGACTTTGTCTCCAAGTTAGAGTATGGTCACTCTGATGTCGTAAAGTCTGATGAGGATGGACATCTTCAGAGAGCAAATCTCTAGTGACAAAACTTAATTCTTTTCCAAAAATGGTGGATGGGACTCCGTTCCCATTTCTGCCCATCACACCCAGACCGTAGTTACTGGCATTCCTGGTAAGTTTGAGAATGGCTCTAAGACACCCTGTGCCCGGGGCAGACGTCACTAATCAATTACCGCACTTTGTCCACCACATAAAGACTTCAGATGCTTTCCACTATAATCCTTCAAGGTGGCCCAACTCGTTGATCAGAGTTGACTCACAAAATAAAGCTTATTTGGATTTGGCTTTCCTGCCTGCCCTTTTAAATATAATTAAAAACTTAAGAGGAGAAACTGACAGTGGGTAGTAATAATAACAGCTAACGTTTACTGAGCACGCACTCTGTTACATGCTTTTTGTGCACGAGCTCGTTTAATCCTCACCCAGAAATAGATCCAGTTTTTAAACTTGTTTAACAAATAAGGATTGGACGTTAGGTAAAATGACTCGCCCCAGGTCATAACCGCCATTAAGAGTAGAGTGGAGATTTGAACACAGCGGTGCTCTAATGCAGAACCTGGGTTCCTCATTACTGCTCCATCCTGTTGGTTTGCATTGTTTATTTATTTACTTTAGATAGAAAATACCATTGATGATAAGGTGCACACGGTTCCCTTCCATAACATCATAAGAATTCCAGCTTCCTTCTCAGTGCATCTGCCCTACTTGGAGGGAGAGTATATTGTCCTGAGTGATGCCCTTTAGGACCCTTACTCTCCAGCATCTCACATGTGAAAAGTACTATTACTCTTTACCTGGACAGATGCTGGCCAAGTAGCTGCTAAAATATCCTCTACAAGGAAAACATCCCTAGTTGTATGAATGAGACCAACTTGGATCTTTACTTAAAATATACATTGTCATAGAATATTTCAGGTCACTTAATAGTAGCTGTCACTTACCAGATAGTCACTATTTGCCTGGCACTCC
This sequence comes from Pteronotus mesoamericanus, assembly GCF_021234165.1. Taxonomy (NCBI): domain Eukaryota; kingdom Metazoa; phylum Chordata; class Mammalia; order Chiroptera; family Mormoopidae; genus Pteronotus; species Pteronotus mesoamericanus. Next base: position 11,913,052 of record NW_026555085.1, on the reverse strand, counting down.
TTTCAAGGATTTTTACCTATATTGATTAATTTAATCTTTACAATAGCCCTATAAAGTAGGTATTTTTAGTAGCTTCCTTTTTACAAATAGAGACATCGAGGCACAGAAAGGTTAAGCCGCTTGTCACAGTGCATGGCTGAATGGGGATCGGCACCATGCAGGTTGGCCCAGGCCTGGGCTCTTAGCCTCTACGGAAACCGGACTCAGTTCAGGGGCTCCCACCAAAGTGAATCAGAACTAGCGGCTCTCCTCCCTCTGCGGCGCAGGGTTGGGAGAGGTGGACTTAGGCATCAGCCCCTTCTGAGACTGTGCTGTGATGTCCTTCAGAGCCGGGACGTGATGTCATCCTCATGCCACCATGGAAGAAGTGACCCCTGCGTTGATCATTAGGTTTATTAACTTGAAATAATGAAACCTCCGCAGGCTGACGACTCTTGTTACCTCCTACCCGCTTGCTGGGGGGTGAGGGGCCTGGGGGGCCTAGGTGAGAGGGGCCAGCACCTTCCATTCGGCAGCTCCAACAGGCTGCGACTCTTTACGGGTGGAGACAAAAGGCATTTTAACAAAAACTGGTATTTTTGAGCTTTCTGGCTCTTTGCAACATCCATTAAATGGTTTGTTGTTTTACGTTACTGGAAACCTTTTTCCACCATAACTCCAGTTAAGATTTTATAGAAAACAGAACTATTTTCAGAGGGTTACCCAGCTGGGAGCAGCATGAGGCCAGTGTTTGCAGAATGCCCCTGTTAGCTGCTGAGATACCATTTTCATTGTGTCCAGTTGTGATTCATCAACTCTGACTCCGGCCTTAGAAATGAGGTTTTAATTTTTTTGGTTTTGTTTTTGATTTTCCTTTGTGAGCTCAGGAATGAGTATAGAGTATTTTGCACTGTCCCCTCTCCAGTGGCAGGCAGTCTCACATCTAGGCAAACTCTTTCCGGAAAAGGTTCAGATAGAACATTTTAACAGGCAGGCCAGACTTGGCTGTATTGCAGTAAGACTTTATTTACAGAAACCGGCAAGGGGCTGGATTTGGCCCACTGACCATAGTTTGCAGTTTGCAGACCTCTTATCCCAGGGTCTCTCAACCTCAGCACTGATATTTGGGTCTGATAATTCCTTGTTTGGGGAAGAGAGGCTGCCCTGTGCATTGTAGGATGTTTAGCAGCATCTCTGGCCTCTACCTACTAGATGCCAGAAGTACCTCCTCCCATGGTTGTGACGATCATAAATGTCACCAGACATTACCAGATGGTCCCTGGGGAGGAAAATCACCCCCATTTGAGAACCACTACTTCATTCTAAGGCAGACCATAGAAAACAATGATAAAAGGATGGCCAGCAAGAAGAGGTCTCAGGTAGACAGGAATGGAGGGTGCAGCTCAGAAGTCAGGTGCAGTAGAGACAGAAGAGGAGCCATCAGGTTTGGCCACACAGAGTACTGGTGACCGTGAGAAGAGCACTTGGGCTAGAGTGGAGGGGACAAGAGTCCTGTCGGAGAGGGCAGAGGAGGAAGGAACTGACCCAGGTGTGTGCAGATCCTGAAGAACTCTGACTGCGGAAGAACAGGGGCAGAGGCCGGAGTGGGATGGGAGCTGTTGGAGCGAGGGGGCTCCCAGGTTGCTCAAAAAGGCTTAGTGAGTGAGAGAGAGCGTGTAAGGCCCAGGAGGCCTTTGAGGATTTTTCCTCCATTGACACAGGAAGGAAGCCTGGTGCACTGTGAATGCGTTTCTGTCCCTATGACCTTTGTTTGTAGTGCTTGGAGAAGACAGGATGGTGACAGGTCACCAGGGGAGGAGGTCCTAGGAACTCAAGAGCCAAGGACTTTGTCAAAGCCAGCCCGACTGATATGTCAGACCACACGTCCCCTACTCTCAGATCTCCTTCTCAATATCACATGCTTCTTTTTCTTCATTTTTAGAGTCTTCTTCAAGATCAAAAGCCGAAATGCACACATGAAAACTCACAGGCAGCAGGAGGAACAGCAGAGGCAAAAGGCTCAGAAGGCAGCTTTTGCGGCCGAAATGGCAGCCACAATCGAGAGGACTACGGGGCCGGTGGGGGCCCCAGGGCTGCTGCCCCTGGACCAGATGAGTCTAATCAAACCCATCAAGGACGTGGACATCCTTGACGACGACGTTGTCCAGCAGTTGGGAGGCGTCATGGAAGAGGCTGAGGTCGTGGACACCGATCTCCTCTTGGATGATCAAGATTCAGTTTTGCTTCAGGGTGACACGGAACTGTAAAGGCCTGTTTGTCACTCACAGACAAAGAAAATTCACGGCCTGCATCTCCATTAATCAGGAGACCTGGACTGCCTGCTTGTTTTGTAACCATTTTAAACTACCTGTTTAAAAAGTGGTTGTTTTATTCAGGTTTAGAAGAAAAAATCCAGTTTCTTTTCCTTTTATTTAAAAGAAATTTGTTTTTTTGTGGGAAGTTAGGGGGAATAAATAATTGGCACAACTCTATTTAAGAGACGTTTCATCTGGGCTACATTCCCGTGAACTCATTCCTGGCAGGGAATGAGCCGGACGTTCGTGTTCCTTTGCTTTCAGATGTCAACCGTCCTGATTGCCTTTTATCCCAAAGCTTGCAGTGAGTGTGTGTACGTGTGTGGCTGTGTGAAGCAGGCTGCCCTCTTCTTGCGAGGGCCTTGGGCCATCCTTTTCCACCAAGAGTTTTTTATTTTGTTTTTGTTTTTGTTTTTTTGTTCTGACCTCATTCTGTACTGTGCAGTGAACCTGGCAACTCTGCCAGGAGACCGTGCTAGCAGGTCGCTTTCCAGAGAGCTGAGTAAGTCCTCACGTGCCACGCTTTCCTCTGCACACACATCATTTGGAGAGTTGGCCAAATGGGAGAAGTTTCCTCCCTGCCTTGCCTGTCACTTGGCCTGTCTCTAGGAACTGAGGGCTGTATAATTTCAGGCTTGCACTCCCTGGCAGTGATTCACGAAGACCTGGTTTGTAGAGCAAGTGTGGCGTCTTCCGTGCTCCCTGGGGCCGGTGGCTCGTCGCGGGTTGGCAGAGCTGTGTCTCAGTGAGAACCCACTCTAGGCCTATCTGGAAGAAAACAGCCGCAACTATAAAGTTGCCAGGGCTGGGTTTAGGGTGGGCGGTTGAGAGGCACATATTGAAGTACCTGGGAAGCCAAGAAGTGTTCTTTTGCCCAAACACAAGATCGGAAGAGCCCGCTCAGTTTTGCAGCACTGTCAGTGATGAGCAGAGTTCTGAAATGACTCGGTGCCGTTTGGAAGTACTGTGAAATTCATTCACTGGGGATTTTGCTGTAATTCATCTATGCTGGACCGAAGTTTACTTTGTCATTAACTATGAAGAAAATGGTTTTCTAAGAAATTTGATAGCAAATACAAGGGCAATAGCATTAAAGGCCAACAAAAAATGGTTTCATATACCACTTTAGCTACAATGTTTGCATTCAAACAATGAATGTATTCATTAAAGTCATTTACCAAAGCACTTCTAGAATCCTCCAAGCTACATAACTCTGCCTCCTCCTGTCCCTGTCATTAGGGTTGCTGTTTGTACTTGAAGGTAATAATAACCTGTAATTCCTCAAAAATGTCATTTAGCTCAGGCTTTTGGGCTGAGTCAGACTGACCTGTCCCTCTGTTGGGGCGAATGAGTGAGCACCCTCAGACCGGGGCAAGGCCTCCGCAAGGAGAGGACCGCTCCGGTGGAGAAACACCGCCCCGCCCCCCGCCCCCGCCGCCTTTAATGCGCGACTTCCGGAGAGGGGGGCTTCCAGGCCTGACCCACCCCAGATAGGCTGGCTCCCCAGCTCCTGTAGGTGTGGCAGTCATGCCAGGCTGCTTTGCTGGCATGTTACTAGCTTAACATTAGAGAAAGTGCCAGCAGGACCATGAGGATGGGGCCCCAAGCATCCTTTCCAGTTTGACTCTGCAGAAGCATTTAGCACATACTCAGGGCCCACGGTGGCCCCACGCAGGCAGTGTTGTCTCAATCTCAGGAAAGCCGAGGGCAGAAGATAAATACAAAGGTTCTCTTTAATTACTCTGTTTTCAGAAAAGAGGTCTTGGAGGTTTCCTTCATCTTTAGGGGGGGGGAAAAAGGTTTTATTTGCTGCCATTTCAGACAGGTGATTCTCATGTTTGGAGTTCAGACCTGCCCTGGGCATTGTGCATCAACTTCATGGCAGAACTTCCAGAACCTTCCCAGCTGTGGGGCTGGCTGATGGCGTCTGTCCCAGTGACTACTTCCCTCTGCTTGTGAATGTCTGAGGGTGACTGTGGAAAAGTTCTGCTATTGGGTGTATGAAAGCTTATCTATCAAAGGAGACAACGCCCAGAAAAATGTTTATAAAGCAAATGTATTCATTCTGTTTGGAGACTTGCCCAGCCATTCCAGTTTTAAACATTAAAAGTAAACTTGAGTTGCCAAGGCAAAAATATAATGCACAATTTAATTTTGACTTTCCACACAGTATAGTGTAAGCATTTTTGACTTGAAATAACCAAAGAACTCCTCCTTAATGAGACAGTTCAAATTCCTGAATTAGTATTTTTTGACAATATCAACTTAAAGAATTGACTTCATAGTAACACATTGTACTTATTTTTTGTCTGAAATTCTGCCTGCATGTATGTGTTGTGTCTTAGCTTCCCCCACCCCAAAGAATTTCTCTTCCTGAAGGTCAATCAATGTCTTCAACGCGGTTACTGTTTACTCTCTGATGGTTTTTCATTAGTGAATTTAGATCTTTGAGAAAGCTTGTATATAAAAAGTTAACAGATATATTTTATGGAAAAACCCATCTTATTTTCAAATATATTTAACTGCTGTTATATTTTATTAGAGGAAGGTTGTAAATATTTTCTAGGAGTTCTATTGTAAAGAAAAGTATTTTTGAAAAAAATTAATGTAATAAAAACGAAAACATTTTTAAATAGTGGTTGTGATTGCTTCCTGTTCTGGCTTTGTTATGTTCTATTCTCCACAAATGACTTGCATGCCTTCCCATTTCAGGATGCAATTTATTCAGGTTTGCACTATAAGTTGACATCATAATATCTAGTGTGTTTAACTGTATTTTCCCCGGAATGCAGGTCCCTTGGTCCATATCAAAAGCACTATGTATAGCATATTCATAATTTTTCTTTTGTAATGTGTGTATTTTTAATAAGGATTTTATGTAACATTTTGGCAGAGAGGGCAGTATTTTCTAGTGAATTTTATAATACATTTTGCTAAAAATGTTTCTTCCTAGGTCAGTTTTTGTTAAGATGAACCAAAAGTCTTATTTTACCAGGGGTTTAAAAAAGTTTGAAGCTTGAAAGCAAAGTTATATTTAAACATCATATGTAACAAATAAATAAAAATGTTTTATAGACTTGTCCAAAAAAGGTGCATTCCTTCAAAACAAAAACATTTGGGGCATTCTAGGTTGTTTTCCCCCTCCTGAATGATAAACGTTTTTAAAAATTCTCACAATTTTTTTTTTTTTCCCAGAGAGCCAGGAGAACTTAAAAGGTTCCAGTCAGTAGCCTCAGGAATTTATGACAGTTCCTACAGAGAGATTCTTGAAACAGAGATGTAACTAAACAGACACTGTCCTTTTATTTGTGAAACCTGACTCAGTATTGCATCAGCTGCTCTGAAAATAAAATTTTATCTTTTTGAGTTTCATTTGGTTTAAACATTCCTTATTTCTAGCCACTGAAATGACTTCTCAATGCTGGATAAATGCTAATTTGTCTATTAACTTGGTTACTCTAGAGTGGTTCAGGGATCTGCTGGTCAGATTTAATGCTCACTAAAGTGCCCTCCTCCCCACCCTGGAGGCCAGGACATGAATTTCTGCTATGCAGGCAGTGGATGAGCCGCTTGAAGGGTTGGTGGTCTTGAACCATAGCGGGCCAACTGCGGTTTAGGGGGCTCGTGTTCACACAGCTCTCTCACAGTCCACCCTGGTTTGCATGCAATGCTAATCTGGATTTCCAAATTCTAAAGAATGTGTTTCCTTTTTACGATCAACAATAAACTTCAAGAGAAATCTGAAATTCTGAATTGTATACAGAATTTGCTTTAAGTGGGGCATACTTGTTAAGACCTTGATCTTCTAGGTTCTTTTGTTGCTGTTTTTCTTTAATTTTAGGTATCTATGTTAAGATAGTCCTCCATCAAATAAAGCAGCTATTCCTCTAGAAGCACTGTGCATTTAGCCAGTGTTGTAAATTTAAATTCTGCTTTCAGGGGCTCAGGTGTCCAATCTGAAGAACTTCTCCTACTGTTATAGTCATTCATTCAATACTCGTGAGCCCCATGTACCAGGCACTATTCCACACTGTATTATACACAGGGGAGTTGAGTGTATAAAAATGACTGTGACATCATTCCTTCCTGCCATGGAATTTAATACTTAGGAAGAGCATAGGGGCCCTCAGTGCTGATCCAATTCCACCATTGGGAAAAGCAAAGGTCATGCTTTATTAATATTGTGAACTGCCTCACCATTACCCACACATACACAGAAATTTAAAATAGGTACTCAGCAACTATCTGTTAAATTAATCTTTCAGGTATGGGTATCCATGTGTGTGTGTGTGTGTGTGTGTGTGTGTGTGAGAGAGAGAGAGAGAGAGAGAGAACAAAACCTCTTCTGAAGTTACCTGAAGTCAATTCTAAATCCTACAGACTCCTCCACCCCAGCCAGCCAGCTGAAGTTTGCTCTAGGCATGAGGATGGGTTTTAATGTTGACACGAAGCAAAACGTAATTAAGCAGGCATGTTAAGAAATTGAATAATATATTCCTAAGTGAACCGCAGTGATCTTTGGATCACAGACACCCCTGTATGAAAGAGCCAAAGGGCTGATCATTTCCTCTAAGAGATACAATCTTTTGGAAAAGGCTGTCCTCCCCATACCTAACCCCAAGGGACTCGGTTGTAGCTGTTTGAGTTACAAAGGCCAGAGCAGCCCTACATACTTGTTTTGCATTCCAACATATATATTGTTACATACTGATCTCTCCTTTGACTGTTTTGGGTCATTACTTCCTCGGCTTGTGTGATTTTATTTTCAGAAGTATTGCCATTTTTAACCACTTAATTGACACATGATTGACATAAAAAGCTATACATATTTATTGTATACAACTTGATGAGTTTGTAGGTAAGTATACAAACCATGAAACCATGGCAACCAGGAGAAAAGGGCTGTCTTTGAAAATAGAACCACTGGTACAATCAAAATATATAACTTAGAAATATTCAATGCACATATTTTTATTTTTCCTGGATAGAAAGCAAAGTGGACTTGCATCAACTCTCCAGAATTATTTGACCTATTTATCTGCATTAGGTCAAAGGTTTGAAAGTCAAGGTGGTAGGGAAGAAGCCAAGCTTTAGAACTGTCCTTGCCCACCCATCATACCAAAGAGCCCTGTTCACAGCCCCACTGTTGGCAACACCTGGGTTTACCTCTCACCGTGACTCCCACCTTGCCCCCAGCTAATTGGACCAGGGTTGGCACCTGACTCCGAGATGTTAGGTCCATAGGCCATTAGGTCACACGTGGCATGGCTTAGCCCAGGAAAATGAAGGGACCAAATCAAATTCCCACATTTGAGAGTATGAATGGAGAAACTTGAGCTGGAGGCAGCAAGCAGCGGCCGCATGCAAGGCACAGTTGTGAGGGAGCAGAAACTATTTGTAAGCAGAGAGAGCCCATTGATAAAGAGACCGTGTTTGGCCTCAGGAATAGAGAGGGCATCCAGGCCTTGAGCATGCTTTGAGCCCACTTATCCAGTTGCAAGAGCAGTCCAGGCCACACATGTCTTTTAAAATAAGAAGATAAACACCTGTTTTTGCAGGAGGGTGCAGAAGTGGGAATCACTAATCCTCACATTCAAAAGAGACTTAACTAGAACTGGAGCGAACCATAGGGTCAGCACCAGCCCACTGTAGGGGTAGAAAGGCATTGAACTAGGGCCTTGAAAATGGTTACTAGTTCAGCTGTAATTAACTGACCGTATGACTTTGTGTCAGCCAGTTCATCTCTGAGCCTCCGTTTCATCATTTATAAAATTAGGATAAAATACATGTCTTTACATAAGGATCAGATTAGGTAACATGGGTGAAAAGTCATTTGCAAACTGTAATGTCCCCAACATCATGGCCGCGGGACCCTCACCCAGCTGAGGCTACTCAAAGCAGGCAGCAGCAGGCTGAGGACCCATCACAGAAGATGCAAATAGAGAAACTGATGCAAACTTCAGAAGCCACAATAGAGTTGGACGGCAGCTAGAAAACCCCACTGGCTGAGAGACACCAGCCAACTTCGAATGTCACAGTTCAGAGAGGGATCCTGAAAAGGGCACTGGGCGGCCTATCAGGCCGCGCCACAGCTGAGCACAGCAGAGGGGCACACAGGCAAAGCGGGGTTTCCACGCTCTGGGGTGGGGCCACACTGGCATCTCCACAGCATCTCCACACAGACTGAGTTCTAATCAACAGAGGCCAATCTAAGGGGCCAGAAAACTGATTTTTGGTTCTAGGTCTTTCATCAATTTGTGTGATATTGGGCAAAACATTTTACCTCTTCCTTGGTTCTCTAGACTGAAAATTAGGGTAAGCAATATCTACTTGTGGAAAGGGGAAAAAAACAAAAACAACTTTACATTTGCACAATACTTTAGTTAGATGCCACAAAATGTTCCCATCAATTTGATTTTTTAAGCTTCTCAACAATTTTGTGAGGTAGGTGTAGTAGAAGCAATTTTATGGTATAAATAAATACTGGATAACACTTTTTTGCATTATGTGCCAGGCATTGTAGCAAACATCACCCATCAGTATCTCATTTAATCCTCATAACAACTATTTGAAGTAGGAACTATTACCATCTCCAGTTGATATATGAGAAAATTGAGGCTCAGAGTGGGGAAGTAACTTGCCCAAAATCACTCAACTAAATGGTGAGCCTAGGTTTACAACCCAGATCTCCCGATTATAAGGCCAGGGTTTTCCATTATACTAAATCGCATATGTGAACGCACTTGAGGGAAGTAAAGTCTAGAGGATTACACAAAAGGAAAAAATTTTTATTACAACAAAACCCAGTAACAAGCCTTTTAGTTGGAGCTAAATTATGATGAACATAAATAAAAGGACATTTTTTCGTTATAACACTTTTTGGCTTGTGGTACAGCCACTGTAATGCTGAAGTACCTAGAGTAACATAAGGAAATGAAGACTTAGGAAGATCAGTAGGACAGCGGCGCGCACAGGACGACTGGAACCCCAAAATGCCAGCAGGTGTGGGGGGAAGGAAGGCGGGATTAAGGAACGTGATACAAGGCTATTGCAGTACGGAAAAGGGAGGGAACCAGGGCTTAATGGAGTGATCAACTTTTCATTTTAATGAAATACGGATTTTGTAACACTTTGAAAAATACATAAATAGAAAAACAAATCAACCATTATCCATTACCCAGAGATAACCGCTGTCAATATCTTTTCCAAACACGTGTTTTTGTTTGCATCGGACAAAACAGGAACCACATACGACAGACACGATCTGTGGAGGAAAACATTTTCTGGGCCTTGGTAACCATCTAGACACGGGCTGAAGGAACTTTATCAAGACACAAGGTCCGGCTGGTAGACAACCCACTGGAAGCCAACGGGATTCCGAGCCCCAACCTTAAAAAAGCATGGAATCACATCTCTATGGTTCTTTGCCGGAACACAAGAATATACTCTCTCCTTTTGCGGAACTCTATGGTCTGAGGACGCACTATGACCCCGGAAGCGATCCTGGGAGGCTGGACGGCAAGATGGCGGCGCGAGCAGCGCTTGGGGCCGTGTGCCGGCGTCTTTGGCAGGCAGGTACTGGGCAGGCTGGGGGAACTGAGCGAGCCAACAGGGACATTTGCCAGCCGTCGTTTTGGCCATCAGGAGCCTTTCCCGATTTTATTCCGCACCTTTGCTCATTCGCAGGAAGGTGGCAAGAAAGGGGCTGGTGTTATCTCGAATTCTCTCACAGTATAAAACATAAGTCAGGGCAAAAACAGGAACAAAAAGAATGACAGAGCTGGAAAGGATATTGAATATATGTTCCAAACCCCCTTCCGCCACCCCCCACCCCCGCCGTGAGGCTCGGAAGACCGGAAACTTGGCCTTGAGGGGCTGAGCTGGCACAAGGTCTCAGATTCTTCCCACGGAACTAAATTGAGATACTCTCCTCCAATGCAGGATTTCGCAGATTTAGACGAGAGTCACTGAAGTCAGAGGAGTGGATGAAGTATCCTGTGCGGTGTTGGGGGGAAGAAGCAAAAACTTAAGCAGTGGTTCTCAAGTATTTTGGCCTCAGCACCCATTTACAGTCTAAAAATAGTCGAGAAGCCAAAAAAAGTTTGTTTTTGTGGGTTTTAGTTATCGCTATTTAGCTCATTAGAAAATAAACCAATATAAAAGTGTTTATTCCTTTTAGATAACACTAATAAACTCATTATATGTTAACATAATTCACATTTTTATAGAAAATAATTAAGTTTTCAAAGCAAACTTAGTAAGACGCAGTGTTTTATGTTTTTGCCACTCTCTTTACTGTCTGGCTTAATAGAAGACCGCTGGATTTTCATATCTGCTTCTGTGTTCATATCACACATACAACCTCTGGAAAACTGCACTGTACACTTGTAAGACAATGAGAGTGAAAAAGTTGCAAATAAAACCTTAGTATTATTATGAAACTAGTTTGAATCTTCCAGTCCCTTGAAAGTGTTTCAGGGGCTCCCCAGAGGTGCTCAGAGCACACTTTGAGAATAACTGTTGTTAAGAAAAGTCAGGTGGTCTTAGCAGTTGAAATTTTGGACCAAGACAACTAAACCCAGATACCCTTCAACCTTCTCAAAAAGAAAGCTTTAAGAACTTTTTGCCCTGGTCCAGTAGCTCAGTTGGTTAGAGCATCATCCTGACATGCCAAGATTGCTGGTTAGATTCCTGGTCAGGGGTCAGGGCACATACAAAAATCAGCCAATGAATGCATAAATAAGTGGAACAACAATTTGATGTTTCTCTCTCCATGCCCCCTCTCTCTCAAATCAATAATTTTATAAAAAAATTTTTTAAGAACTTTTTACGGTTGATTTGTGGCTGTAACAGCACTTAGTCTCCAACTTTTAAAAGCAGAGGTTTATACTGGAAGAATATGATTGGCAAGTGTCATATGCCTTAGACCTATTGTCCTTCGGCACAACCGAATTGTTGGGGTCACTGACAGAAATGTGGGGATGGAGTTTTCTATTATGCATGAAAAGTAACACCTCTTCCTACCTTATATTGTACCTTATTTCCTCCTCTTTTTGTTTTTCCTCCGATCCAACAGAGAATATGAAAATTTTAATTTTGCCTCCATCTTGGGTTGAGAGGGGAAGGACAGTAAGTTAACAATAGGCTTTTTTAACATATTTATGTGACCCTCAGTTTTATTTAAGCTTCACTTGTGCTAAACAGTTATTCTCATCTTCAGAGTATTCTTAAGGGTCCTATTATGCTTCCACTTTCTCGGGTACACATTTATGAGGTCTGTCCAGAAAAGAAGTCCAGCCACTGTTAATGTAACGAGAATGGTTTGCACAACACCATTGTACCCTGGCAGCCAAGGAGAGTGGACTGGAATGAGCATGTGTGAACAAGGACAACCTCACTGTACTAGTCAGTAGAGGTGGTAGGCATGGTTGAGTGAGCATGTGTACTGTGTGGCCGTTGAATTCAAAATGACTGAACGAGTAGAGCAACAAATCTGCATCAAATTTTGTATTGAACATGAACATTCCTCCTTGGAAACTATTTGGATGATTCAGAAGGCTGCAGCTATATTGGCAGCTTCTTTATGACAATGCACCTGCTTATACATCACATTTCATGCAGTTTTTTGATCAAACACATTACCCAGGTGACCCTGCCCCCGCTACAGCCCAGATTTGGCATCCTGTGACTTCTGAATTTTCCCAAAACTAAAGTCACCTTCAAAAGGGAAGATTTTTTAGACCATCCATGGTATTCAGGAAAATATGACAGGGTGGCTGATAGTGATGGGAACTGTGAGGTCCCAAGGTGCCTACTTTGTAGGGGACTGAGGCGTCATTGTCCTATGTGCATGTTCTCTCTCTTTTTTTAAAGATTTTATGAGAGAGGGGGAAAGAGAGGGAGAAAAAATGCCAGAGAAACAGCAATCCGTTGCCTCTCTGATACCCCCAAGTGAGGACCTGGCCCACAACCCAGGCACATGCCTGACTGGGAATCAAACTGGCGGGGCTCAGTCTACTGAGCCACACCAGCCAGGGCTACAATGTTTCTTGTCTCTTGTGTCTTCTTCAGTAAATGTCTGTTTTCCCTATTATATGGCTGTATATCTTCTGGACAGACCTTGTATATCTCAAGAAAGCTTAAAGGAAAAGTAGGTGGCAAGTTATATCTGCATAGTACTGTAAATCTCCTACAACCAGAAGTTCTGTCCACTAGGGGGAGCCAACAGTAAAGGATTTGGAAAGGCTGGATTGTTGCATTTTGAGGTACAGTAGTGGTGTAAAATGGGTGTAAGTTTCAGTGTATATTTCAGTTTACTTGTAAGCTAGTTATCCCTGTCAAATCAAATAATACACACTGGAAAAGATGTATGAAAGCTTCAAAAGAAGGGTACTTTAGAATTCTTATTTCAACTCCTAATAAATTTTTAAGGCTTTTATGGCTCAAAAATATTGAGGCAGATTACTATTATGTTGAAGTACATTTAAAATGTAAAAATAATTGGAAGATTAAGCCACATTTTTCTTTGATGCCCTCAAATTTAATTTATAGCTGTTATTCTAATGTGAGAATTGCTTGTTTAAAAAAAAAAGTTCTTCTAAGCTTTAATATATATAGATTCTTTAGTATTTTGAGAGTCCTTTTTGATTATCAATTTGTCCATTGTCTTCTTTTTGTAAAAAATAAAATCTGATTTGGCATTTAATTACCCCATTATCTTCATCTGAAATAATGAGATAGCCCTTTATTTTTTAAAATATGTTTACTGATTTTAGAGAGGACAGAGAGTAAGGTCGATGTGAGAAAGAAACATTGATTGGTTGCCTCCCATAAGTGCCCCAGCCAGGGATCAACCCTCAGCCCTTTGGTGTATGGGAGGAGCCCCACCAGCTAAGGGTGAGATAGCCCTTTATTTGAAGCAACGTACATCTTTTGATTTTTTTTTTAATGGAAACTATGAATGGTTTGGGGATTGGCTTTAATTCTAACATGTTCCTTTTTTTGTTTGCTTTTTAAGGGTTCATGGGAATTTTCTGTAAACAGTTCTACAAGCACTACATCCAAAAATGATGGCTTTCTTTTGTAAGTATGTAATCAGATGTGCTAAATTGAACGAGAAAATGGGCTCTTGTGCTATTTTACTTAGGTTTCTCCTTTTTTCCCCCTTCACAGCAGTACCAATAGGAAGTGGGTACAGTTTTCAAGCCTACATGTTGATGTTCCCAAGGATTTGACCAAGCCTGAAGTATGTACTCCCTATTTCCTGGCATAAGGAACTACATTAGTAATAATACTATTACTATAATACTATTTCATTTGAGATTGCTTCCTAAATACTTTATAACTAAAAAAAATTGTTCTGGAATACTGGCAAATGCACAGTGTGCTGAGTAGAGTATTCAGTGGTCCCTGGCGCTCATGTTCTCTTTCAGGGGATCTAGGTAAGTTCTAAAAGGCATAAATTATTTGCCCCAAGTAACTGGGAGTGAGCAGATTTTTGCTTTTAAGTCAGCATAATGTGAAGAGTTGTCATAATTAATGACGCAGGATACTTGATACATTCTAGAAAAGAATTTTTCTTGTAGCTCTTAAGTCTTTGTTTTCATTTTAAGACATGGAGCCTGGGCCTGGACAGTGCTTTATTGTTCACAGTGAGAAAGAGTGTTAGCACAAGTAAAATCCACAAGGAGCCATGTAGCCTTGTTTCATTTGAGTAAAAGCCAGGATTTCTTCAACCCAGTTTTTGTGTTATTTGTAATTTTTTTTGAAATCCTCACATTTCAATTTTTTCAGTTCTACCCCTCAAAAATAACCCTTTTTAACAGTTCAGTGTGAATCATTTTAGATATTTATCTGCATATAATTATTATATCTGTGTGCACACACCAAAATGGAATTGTGTTATACATAATGTGCTGCTGCTTCATTTTTTTCACTTAGTAGATACTGGATATGTTTCCATGACAATATATATATACACACACCCCCGGTCTCCAGCATAGATGCCTGCATGGGCTAGGCCTGTGAGGAGGGGTAACAGAGTGGTCACAATGACAGGCTGTGCCTGTGATAAGCGAGACAGCTGCTACTTGCCGTAGCCATTGTTGCCACGTGGGAAATCAGACCTAGGCATGCCAAGTTGTCTAAATTTTCCAAGCTAAATTGAAATCCAGATTTTTCTGTGAAATCTCCTTACATTTGATCTTTTTAACAGATTCAGAATTTCTTTAAAACCCTGTAGGAATCAATCAGAATACATCTTAGGGCTATATTTCCCCTTCCCTCCTCCCCTAACTCCTGCAATAGGATATCAGTATATTCTGTTCCCCCAACAGCCCTAATTGGGGTAATTGAGAGCTTCCTGGTTAGGTAACTGATCTCCTTCAGGTGCAAAGTAATTAACCCTGAATCATTAGATTAGTATGTATAAATTACTGGTTCAATGAATGAATGAAGTGAAGGTAATTCACCTCTTGGAAGAAAGTCGGAAATGTCATACCCATTATTTCTAAGATTTTAAGTATTGTATTAGAATAGAAGAGGTGGAAATTATATGTATAGTCAGTGTCATAACATTTTAATTAGGAGTTAGAAGTGAGTAATTTTTCTATTATGGCAGGCAAAGCACATGAATAAAACCTGATAAATAGTATGAATCGTAATCGCTCACCTTCATATAACAATGTTTAATCATTTATAAACACTTTAATCTGTGTTTTCTTATGTATTCCCTTAAGAAATGCTGTGTTCTGTAGCATCAGTCTTCTGTCTTTTATATATAAGAAAACTAAAGTGCAGTGAAATCATGACTTGCCCACTGTCATTCAGCTGGAAGTAGCAGAGTAAGTTAGAAGGCTCCATAAGTGATTTTGTAGGTTGCCTTGAAAGTTGCTTTGATTGAAACTGCATTTTAATAATAAATTATAAGGGTCATTGTGCAGATCTGAATGTGATAGTATCTAGAGACTTAAGCTCACAGTGTTCAAATGTTAGCATTTTTCTCATCATTTATTATTGAACTCTGAAGTTGCTCAATTGAGAGTAATATGTTAAATATTTTAGTTGTAAATATTAGAGGAACCGTGAATGAAACTTTTCTGTTTCAAAATTGTAGATAACCATTTCTGATGAACCAGACACATTATATAAGCGCCTGTCAGTTTTAGTAAAAGGCCATGATAAGGCTGTGTTGGACAGTTACGAATATTTTGCTGTGCTTGCCGCAAAAGAACTTGGTATCTCTATTGAAGTGTAAGTATGATCTTTCCTAGTCTGACCTGTCAGCTGCGGTAACGTGATCAACCAGGAGAATGGTGCTGATTCAGGCTAGGTCTAAGCTCTTAAAATGGGATGGAACTCATGATAGGTAGGGTGTAGCTTTGTCATTTTATCCTAAACAGGTTCATCCCTTCCTGTCTCCTAGAATGTTTAAATACTAGAATGAGTGAACCCAGAAAATGAAGGAAATCCTTTCTCTATCAATTTTAGAGACATGCGGAGACCCAAGAATCCCTAGATTCTTTGATTTGATCATCTTTGGCTGATAAATTCATTGTTTCACAACTGCCCTGAGAAACACCACTCTCCCAGTAACTTAATGTCTGAGCGAGGTGAGCTTCATGTGGCCCTGAAGTCACTGCAGGGTCAAGTGTAACTACCTCAATTGTCTTGTCACCTGCTCCTGATGTAGAACAAGGCCCATTTGGGGCTTTGCCTGTCTTGCCTTGTAGCAAATCAGAAGGACGCACATTTTCCATAGCAGACCATGGTTTTGTGGTTATTGATATATCTGTACATTTTCCTAAAGTAACACAGCAGACATTACAGCTGTGTCCAACACACTGGCGTTATCTTCACAGTTCATATCTCTGGTCAGTAAGGGACTTCAGAGCTGTGCATCTGAAGGCATGTGTGTGCGTGTGCTTGCATGCCAAGGCTCACCTTTGGGTCTGTGAAAAAATGTTTGTGTTGCTGTCTGAATGTGTTTATTTTGGCCTGAGCTTGTGACAGCAGTTGTTATAACATAGATGACAGTCCTGACAAATGAAGTCTATAAATGGTAGTTAATGCCTGTAATTGAGTATGAGTTTTGCCTACAAAATTGTGGAACCATGCTTCGACATCAGTGACTAAGGTTTTAACATCACTTAGATTAAGTATGTTGTTTTGCCCATTAATTTTCAGATACGAACCTCCAAGGAAAATAGAGCGATTTACTCTTCTCAAATCAGTGCATATTTTCAAGAAGCACAGAGTTCAGTATGAAATGAGAACACTTTACAGATGTTTAGAGGTGAGTTAATTTCAAACATAGAGGTATTTTTGAAATGCCCAGATTTCATACCAGTATAACTTTCCTTTGACATTGACTCTGTTGACTTTCTTTCAGTCAGCTTATGTGTCATAGTTGTAGACAAGGTGCATTTCCTTTTGTGTTTATGGACGTGGCAGATAGGAAAATCAAACTCAAATAAAACCATCTTTTAGAATAGTTCATACTTTAACTTAATAATGCATATTATACTGACTTTTATACAATAACATAGCATTGGAATAATTTTGTTTGCTTTTCAAATATTCTAGTTAAATTTTCACACAGCTCTTATAATGCTATTCATGTACTAACTGGATTTCCCATGTCTATGATGGGCAGCATTAAGGTTTTTTCATTCATCTTATTCTTTTGTGTATCCACTAGGGTAAGCATAGTGCTTGGGCTCCAGAGCCAGGCAGCCAGGTCCCAGTCTAGGCACCTACGAACTAGAAATTCCTGCCTCTGGAGAATGAGAATAATAAGGGTACCCCTCTTGTAGGTTAGTGTGAGGGTAAACTAAAGCATTGAGGACATTTCCATCACATAGTAAATGGTTGATAAATGTTATTAAAACAAGTGCTTGTGCATCTTCTACATTGGAAGCCCTGTACTATGCATTGTGGGTACAAATACGATTAAAACGTAGTCCCAAATTTAAATGCAGAGAACCCCCAAAATGTTCTGTACCCATGTCCAACAGAAACACCTCCCCGAGGGGTATGAGGAAAATTTCATACTAACTATCTTATAATCTAGTCTTCTTTTCCTTTTGTCTCAAGTTGTTCTGTGAAACTCTTCCAAGTGTACTGCTTTGATGCCGTGCTTGCCAGCTGAGCTCCGCGGAGCCCTGGCTTTAAAGCATCTGGGAGGAAGGGCGCTTCAAGGCCGTGCCCCCTCCCCCCAATTCAGTTCAACCAGAGGATCTACCTCTTTTTTTTTTTTTTTTAATTGGAATTCTGTGTAAGATTTCATAGAGAAAGAAGAAAAGGTTCTACCACTTTTACCAATAAAACTTAAAAGTTTCTGCTCTAACAGTGTGAACCAATTTTGTGTTTGAAATTTTAGTTAAAACATCTAACTGGAAGTACAGCAGATGTCTACTTGGAGTACATTCAGCGAAACTTACCTGAAGGAGTTGCCATGGAAGTTACAAAGGTATGACTTTAATCTCCACCTCTGTTGGAGAGCAGCTCTGTGTTGGGTCACAGCCTTCTCTGGAGCTTCCCAGGTGGAATCTGAAACCACCCCTGGGTGCGGAGGGCAAGGAGAGACTGAAGAAAGATGCAGACCACTCCAAACGGTAGGTGGCAGGTTTAATAAGCAAGGGAAGTTAACAGTTTGTCTTGAGCAGCTGGAAGATAATTAGATTTCTGCACCCACCTGCCAAATCTTAAAAGTTTCTGGGGAGGCCCAAACTGGGGTCATTCGCATACCTAGGGGGCTTTAACTGGGGTCAGTCGTGTACCCAGTCCAGGTAGTCTCAGTACCACATTTCTGTCTCCAGCCTGTATCCTTGGAGCAGGTTCTAAGAACGGAAAGCAAAGGGAGCACACATCCCAGACACAGAAGAGGGGGCAAGCAGCCTTCAGTCACCTGGGTTCAGCTCACAAATCAAACCGGCGGTCATGTCTTTTTGATGACCCAGCCCACTGAGTGAAGGGGAGAGCCTGTGGCGGGCCTGGGGGAGGGGTTCCCACAGTGGTTGCGGTCTCCGCTTCCCTGTGCAGCTCATCCAGATCCTGCCTCTGCAGCCACATCCTCCCCGAGCTGCCTCTGAAGTGTCCTTCCCTCTCAGGAGTTGCCTAGACATGGGGACCGCATTAGGTGGTAGTCCCCAATGATCACTGAGGATCACATAGATTATATATGTCAGAGTTTTATATATCATCAAGTTTTCTTCTCTCTGTTTCAGAGCCCTAGAAAAAGATAAAAGACAAAAAAGAGGATTTAAGGGAACAAAATTAATCTATTTTGTAGCCAAAGAGTTAAGTTCACATTGTATTACAATTTTATTTTTCTCTTTTTAGACAAAATTAGAACGGTTACCAGAACACATCAAGGAACCAATCTGGGAAACGATACCAGAGGGAAAAGAAGAAAGCAAGTCATAAAGCCTCAGAGAGACTAGTTGTGCAGACTCTTGAAATGAGGGTGGGCCAGCCTCATAGGCTGAAATGAGAGTGCTTCCACTGAGACGATTTTGACTTCTGTGTAACTGCTCTGTTGACTCCACGTGTTCTGATCAGTTGGCAGCAGGGGATGGAACATTAAAGATACAATGGGCTATAGTAATAAAGAACCTCTTTATTCTTTTATACACATCATCTTTTCAGTTCTGATTTTAACAAATGTGAGTAAACCATTTTAAACCATTTTGACTTTGCACCAAAAGACTTGATTTACATTTTATTATTCGGTATTGTTCAATTACTAGTTTGTACTAATTTTAATTTATATCATGTTCATATGGAAGTGAATGAAATATTACACACATTTTTTTCTTTTGAGGTTCCTAGAAGGAACCTTGGGTTAATTTAACACTGAACAATTAAAGTTTTTGACACTCACCTTAGTACAGGCTGGCATACTCGTTTTGGGGGTGGTGACCTCCAAATAGTACCTCATTTCAGCATTACATTCTTGAAAAAACTACATACCGTGCAGCAGACCAAGCACACTTGTAGCACGCACTAAATTCTTGTAGCCCAAACCCTTGCTGCCTAAAAAGGCCACTGTGATGGAATTTAAGCTCTCAAGAAATTACCGCCTGTATTGTTTCATTCATCCTGTGATTCATTCATTCAACAGGCTTTTATTTTGTTAACTCTGTGCCCAGCACTATAGTAAATACCAAAAATTGAATAGAAATAATGGCTTTTGAAAATTGCAAGGCACAGAAAATATTTTCCTTATTAAGTTCCTCACTGATAAGAAGGCCTCTTTCTTTTGCTAAATGGTACTTTTTGTTTGGAGATGTCTACTTTTCCTTGAAATTAAATAGTAGTTAAAGCCCTGAAAGAGGTAGACCTACAATGGGCTGAAACTGTTGATGTTTCAACCCCCAGGGAGTGATTCGTTTCCTTTTTTCAGAGAATCAGGGCCTCGTCTTTTGTGGTTTTCTTCACATCTTTGGAATAGTTATGACTTCTCAGTTTTTCCCCCCTTATACTGGAATTCCTATTCTCTTTTTCCAACTTGCTATCAGGTGTCAGTGTTTTGAATGCATACTGCTTATGTATCAGACTTATATTACTGTCATTAACATGAGAAGAATTACAGTCTTGTGCCCCATGACCTCATTGTCCTCACAGGTCAGGTTTTGACTGTGTCATTCACAAATGCCTAAAGCCTGCTTATCTCAGGTATAAGCTTCAGGATTAAGAACTCGTCAATAAAACAAGAGCAATATAATGGTAATAATATCTAGCAAAGTAGCAATTTGTGACGCATTTTTACTTTAAAGGAATTCTTTCAATTTTGTGTGTGTGTGAGACAGTATTAATCACTGTAGTATAATAGGATGGTTAGGCACACTCAACCCCAGTGCCCCGCTGTGAGCGCCTTTAAAGGTGTGCTCCCACTTCCAGCTCTTGTCACAGTAGATTAACCGGTAAACCAGATTACTTAGTTGAGCACCTCAAATTATATATTAACATCTTGTTTTAAGATAAACTTGCAAACAAACACACATGTGACAAAAGCTAGTGGTACTTCTTTGTCAAAAGTATTTGGCATATTTGAAGCCCCCCCCCCCTTTTTTTTTTTTTTTTTACACATTTTTACCTGAGGACATGCTTCTTGATTTTAGAGAGGGGAAGGGAGGGAGAGAGACATCAACGCCAGAGAGAAACATTGGTTGCCTTTTGTACACGCCCCGGCCAGGGACCAAACCCACAACCCAGGCATGTGCCCTGACGGAATCAAACCTGCAACCTTTTGGTTTACAGGATGGTGCTCCAACCAACTGAGCCACACCAGCCAGGGCAAAGCCACCTTGATAAAAGCAAGGTAATTTCTTTATCCTGAAAGGCTGAGAAAGTTGTTTAAAAAAAAAAAAATGGGTCTCAAGGAAAATGCACATTCTAAAAATTCTAAGAATTAATGTCCAAGTCACACTTTCCATCCGTGGGGGGGATGGAAGATGGTGAGAGAAAAGGGGGCCTGATGGTAGAATGAACCAGAAGGCAGGTAGGAAGTGGGATTATTTTTTTGCTGAGGTGTAGCCCTGAGTTCATTGTTGCTTTCTCTGATCTGAAGTATATTTTCATATCAAATAGAATAATACAGTCTTTTAAAAATATTGGTAAGACTATGGCTTAAACTTGTTCAGTGCCTTGTTCCCAGTGCTTTCAGAGAGAATTACGTGTTCGTTTAGCCACGTTATGTGTGCCACAGTAAATGCATAAAACAGTTGTTTTAAACAAATAGTCTAATTTTGTAACACCTCTGTCAGCTACCATTCCTCCTTTCCTACACTGTAGTATTCAATTAGTTTTACTGCAACATTATGAGTAGCAGGTGGACTAGAGAAACATGGACTTTGGAGTCAGGTCTGAGTCAGGTAAGAGCTGAAACCCATCAACTGCAATAAACTTGGGCAAGATATTTAACCCTGTCAGAGCCTCAATTAACTTATTAGTAAAATGTAGAAAATAATACCTACTCATTGAGGTAGGAGTATTAAACTAGGTAACAAAACAAAACACCTCATGAATAGATAGACATTCAACAAATGAATGGAGTACAAATTTGATGATACTCCAGATGGCTTGTGTGGTGCACTGTTTAAAAAACAGCTGGAAAGGACCAGAGTATCTCCACGGTGAGGTTAGTACTAACCTTGGAGTGGCTGTGAAGTTTAAATGAGGAAACATGTAATGCTCATTATGTAATCACCACAGTCTATTATGCTGAGTATTTTACAGGCATTTACAGATATGCTCATTTAATCTTCATAACAACCCAATAAAGTAGTTACTACTATGCCCCCATTTCCCAGGACAGAAAACCAAGTTACGGCTTCCCCACCCATCATCCTTTCAGTTCAGAGATGAGGCTGGGCGAAGAGGGGGAAACTGATGTGCATGAGTTCGGATTAGTGACAGGGACAACCCCAGAACCTAAATTTTAAAGAGTAGGAGGTACTCTGAATATTCAGACCTAAAAATCCAGATTTATTTCCCCTTGCATATTGATAAAATGTACTTATATCCCCTAAAGCTCAGAAGTAAAATGATCAACTGGGGGCGGGAATTTAGGGGGTAAAAGATGTAAAGGTGACCTGAGTGAGGACAAAAGGTGTAACACACAGTATGATCCCTGAGGTCTCAGGACCCTAGTGTGAGGGGCAACGTAAGTTTAGGCCGCATCAAGGAGGGTCCTGCTGGGTCACGAGAACACTGGCATGGAGGTTATTACAGGAGGGCTTCGGGGCTCAGCAGGCGCGGAGCTGGAGCCGGGCTATGGCTGACTGCCTGAGATCCCCAGGGTTCTCTGTGCAAATCCCCGCTCAATTCCTAACCCTGCCCTCCTTAAACCCTTGCTATTGTTACTCACTTCCAGCTATCATTTCTCTCTATGGAGTCCTAATCCTCTTTAAAATGATATATTTATACTGCAACAGCTCAGCGGTATTTATGGGTCAGGTCACGGGCAACTGACCCACATCAAAAGCCAAATGAATTTTAGATTTCTTAGCCAGAGGCTAAATCAGGTTACATTTCATTCATGCTTCAATGCTGTTTAAATACCAATAAATATGAAGAGATGGACAGGGATGACACCATCTTCACACCAAGCCAGTCGAGTCTGTAGGTTCGGAGCCGCAGCAGCTGATGGGCACATGTCTTCAGGTGTGATGAGATGGGGAAAAGGTTGACAATCATTGACCTTCAAGGCTTCTTCTAGGTCCAAAGTCCCATAATCTTTCACATCAATAAATACCTGCTAACCCAGGCATTCTTAAAGGAGTCAAGAAGAGTTGTCTTTCAAAATTAAGGAATAATAGCTCCCATTACTTCAGCACTAACCATGTGTCATGCACTTTGCTCAGTACACAAGTATTTGAGTTCCTTATAATTGCCAAGCACTGGGAATTCTGTAGTGTGTCTATAGTGAAGTACCTCTCCTCAAGGATCTTAGACTTTATGGGGAAGACATAATAACGGAAAAAGTAAGGTAGTTTCAGCTCCAGGTAAACACTGAAGAAAATAAAGTAGGATAATGTCAAAATTAATTGAGTGGCTTTAAAGATAAGGTTAGGAAAGTTCTCTCAGAGGAGGGGAGAAAGACAAGAAGGAGGCAGCCGTGTCAAGAGCTGGGAGGAGAGCAATCCAAGCAGTAGGACCAATCAGTGCTAAGACCCAGTGAGCTTGGTGTGTCTGCCGACAAGGACAGAGGAACGTGAAGACAGAGCAGACAGCTCTGACCCGGTGGCTCTGTTGGAGTGTTGTTTTTGTAAACCAGAAGTTCACTGGTTCAATTCCCGGTCAGGGCACATGCCCAGGTTGTGGGTTAGGTCCCTAGTCAGGTGTGTGCAAGAGGCAACCAATCAATGTTTCTCACATCAATGTTCCTCTCTCTCTCTCTCTCTCTCTCTCCCCCGCCTTCTACTCTCTCTAAAAATCAATAAGCATGACCTCAGATGAGGATTTTTTTTAAAAAGAGCAGGGAAGGGCTGGATCACGTATTGCATCACAGCTGTGGGAAGAAGCGTGGATTTCTGAGCGTAAATGTGAAGTTGTAGGAGAGTTTGGAGCAGAAGAGTGATAGGACCTGACTTGTGCCTTAGAATGCACTACTCTGGCTACTGGGTATGGACTGTAAGGAAGGGGTTGACAATAGGGGGCAGGAAGACCCGTTAGGACCTTTTGAGGTGGACCAGGTGAAAGGGTATAGCCTGGACTAGGGTTGCAGTAGTGGAGGTGATGAGAAGTGGTTGAATTCAGAATATAGTTTGGAAGTGGAGCTGATAGATTGACCTACTAATATAATAGATTGAAATGAGATCTAAGAGGAATCAAGGATAACTCCTATTTTTTGGCCTAAGCAACTGGATAAATGGTGATGCCATTACTGAGGTGGAAGAGGGTTAAGAGCGGATTTGGGAAGGAAATCAGTAGTTCGGCTTTGGCTTTTGGCCTTGCTAAGTTTGTGATCTGATTATAAATGTCCAGTAGGCAGCTGGGTTTGTGCATCTGGAATTCTGGAGAGAGGTCCAGGTTGAAGATGTAACTTTGGAAGCTATCAGCCTACAAATATTATGTAATGTTGGGAGATAAATAAATTCATCTAGGGACAGTGTAGGTAGACGAGAGAAGGGTACCATGGACAAGCCTGGGAAGTCCCAAGCATGTAGAGATTTGGTAAAAACGGAGGAGGTACTAGCAAAGGAGATGAGCAATCATTGAGGTTAGAGTGAAATTCAGAGGAGTATGGGTCCTTGAAAACTAGAGTATTTGGAGAAGGAATTCACTTGGTGAACCCTGATGACTGCTGGCAAGTTGAGGAGGAAAAGTAGGTCATGGATGACTACTATGTAAGCCTTTTTCATGGAGTGAGCATCCAGTTGGATAAGTTGAAGAGAGACAAAAAGGAAAGATGAGGACACAAAATAGGTGTGAGAATGTTCAGTTATTTATTGCTACCTTAAAAAAATACCCAAGATTTTGTGGCTTAAAATGGAGACAATGTTTACTTCGCACACTAATCTGCAGTTTGGTCAGGGCTCTGCGGGGACATTGTCTGCTCCATTTGGCATCAGCTGGAGTGGCTGGAAGGTTTGGGGCTGGAGTCACTCACCCACCCACATGTCCGGTGGTTGAGGCCGGCAGTCTTCTAGAACCCCTATCTGCGCCTGGGCTTCCTCACAACATGGCGTCTGAGTTCCAAGGGCAAATCCTGAGAGAGCCCCGCAGAAACCCTATCACCTTTGATGACCTAGCCTTGGAAGTTACATTCTGTCACTTCTGCCCATCCTCCTCAATAAGGTAGCCACAAAGTCCCATGCAGGTTGAAGAAAAGGAGAAATAGACTCCCACATTGATGGGAGGAACATATGAGACCAGATCTATTGCTATGCCATTTTTGGAAACTGTATCTGCCACAAAGGGTTTTGCTGTAAGAGAAGCCAAAATGAGGAGAGTAGGTGGAGGGGAATGTGAGCAGGGCCAAAGGACCTAGGGATCCAGGGTGCCTAAGAGCGCACAATATTTTTAATTTTTTAAAAGTATTTTAATGTCTTTCAAAACTGGAAGAATAAATTTAATCCAGTATGAACTGGACTGGATTATATTCATCCTTGTACCAATGAGTGATAAAATATTTTAAATATTTATTTATGTAATATTTATTTTTCCCCATTTATCTTATGACCTATGAAAGTAAAGAGTGTAGGCCCCTGCAAGTGCTAATGGGACCCTGAATGTGGGGTCAAGAGAGGATTTTTATTGTTTTATTTTGTTTTAATAAAGGTGATATTAAGCATGTCTTCAGATGGGAATGATCCATTAGCGAAGGAAAAACTGAGGATGCAGAAAAGAAAGGAATCATTGTGGGGAGGAAGTGCTTGGCTGGGCAGAGAGCTGAGCCCTAGAAAACAAGCGGAGGACCTGACAGGCGAGAAGTGAGGAAGGGACGCTGCTTCCGCGGAAGCAGGAAGAGGCAGAGCACGCGGTACAGACGCAGAGAAGTGTGTCCAGTGGGAAGATGAGGTGGTTGTGTGATGTAGCTATTTCTCTGAAAATGAAGCTGCGACAAGGTCATCAGCTGAACGCGGGAGCGAGTGGAAGGTTTGAGCGTGGGAGTTGTTGTGGAATAGCCATCTCAGGGAGGGGAGCGTGAAGTCGGCCAAGAAGAAGAAGCAGGTATTTGACATGTGTGCAGCCAGCGCGATTCTATGATTTTTCCCCAGCTGTGTTCAGGCTGCTGGGTGCAAGTGAGGTGTTAGCACGTCGTTAGTGGTTAGCTTTAGCCACGGTCAAGTTTTTCCAAGTGAGTAGTTACAGGTAGAGAGAGAGGGGTGCAAAGGTCAGGGTCATGGCAAGGAAATGGCAAGGGTGCTGGGCCGTGGCTAAGGATGAGGACAGTGGAGATGTAAGTGAGGTGACAGATGTTTTTTTTAAAAAATGAGATCAACAGGTTGCAAGTCTCAGTAAGGCTGGTGACTAATTGGAGTACAGGTGTTAGAACAGGTGAGCAGGAAGGAGAGGTGATGATGCTCGAATGTTTCAGAGGAAGTACAGGAATGCCTGGCAGCAAGGCCCAGGGCATGGCTTTCCAACTGTGTGCGCTGGAAGGACCTGTAGGGCTTGGGAAAACACACATTGCTGGGCCCACTCAAAAGTCTGATTCAGTAGGAGAGGTGGGGCCTGAGAATTTGCATTTCTAACAAGCTCCCAGGTGCTGCAGCTGCAGGTGACCACAGGTGAATGGGAGGCCAACACGGGATGGAAGGAAAGCTCTTTGGAACTGAGAGATCAAGGACCTTTGAGGCCAAAGTGCAGGATGGGTCAGGTCTCCACGTAGGTGGGGATGTCTCCAATATGAAGCTTTGAGGCACATGGTGAAGTTACTGGTCAGTAATGCCAACCAGGATGAGTACACGGAGGGGTAGGGTTGGACACGGCTTTGAAGGGACTGGCGTTTTTGAGGGAGAAAAGAGAAAATGTGGAGGCAATGGTTAAGAGGAAGGAGGAGACTAGTCTTATCCTCCAGACCCTGGGGACTGTGGGATGTGGGAGACAGACAGAGGAAGGGGGGTTCCTACTTCAGGAACGGTGAGGAAGTTAGAACAACGCTGAGAGGTCAGGGCAGGGAGCCGTGGGAAGGGTCAGGCCTCCGTACCAACAGTTCCAGCCTGGACACCCGACGGGACACAGGCAGGGCCGCCCCGCAGAGGATGACACTCACCAGAATGGCTCTGCCTCTGAAATCTAGAAAAATCAGTACTCCGGGTTTTCTGGTGTCATTTTTATATTACATTAGAACAAGCATGAACACATAATTCATTCGAAAACAAACTTGCATGAACTTTTAATATAAAAGTAAAAGACTTCTGAGATATTTTAAGCCATGATCCCAGATCCTTCTCACATGGAGAAAGAGTAGGAGAAGCCTCCAGGTCTTGGGTGAAGGGTGTTGGAGGGAAGCATTTGTACTTTAAATTGGAAAATGGGAAACTTCCGAGACTCAAGGGTGTGCTCTGTAATGGAGGTAAAGAGATTGTGCTGCGGACTGAGTTAGCCTGGGCACAGAGCTGCTCACCTGGAACCCTTCACATAGGTCTCCTGCTTCACGCTAGACCACGTAGAGGAGCTGAGCCCAGATCTCTGGGAACTTTTATTTTATGGGTTAGGAGTTGGCCTTGCTCCCTCTATAGATGTCAGAGTCTCCTGTGTCTCCAACATGATCCTCTCCGGAGCAGTATGGTGTCCAACTAAAGGCACAGGGAGTGTGTATGACATGGGAGGGTCTCAGCCTATCTTTCCAACTAGTCTTCACTGTACCCTCCCTTCAATTTCCTCCCTGTCCCCCTCTTCAGAATCTTCTGGGTGGCTTAGTTGAGTGGCTGACACAATGAAGAGGAGGGGTGAGGCTGGGAGAGCTTAGCAGGCTGGAGGTCAGACCTTCCAGGGGAACCTTCTAATGATCTTAGGGTGCTTAGCTGGCCTGGTCCTTCCCACCTTGTCACCTGCCCCCTACACTGCCCATCATGTTTAGCTGCCCAAGAGATGATGAAGAGGCTGGCTGAGCAAAGGAAAGGAAGAGCACCCTGACCTAAGGAACCAGTCAGCAGAGGCCCAGGGGGAGACACAGACCCTTGCTCCCTGGCGTTCCTGGGGGCCAGGATGGGGCAGCAGTTCAGCTGGGAGGAGACAGAGGCTGCCGGCGAGATGGATGTGGCGGAGCTCCAGGAGTGGTTCAAGAAGTTCGTGGTGGAGTGCCCCAGCGGCGCGCTCTTCACGCACGAGTCCAAGCACTTCTTCAAGGTCACAGGCAATGAGGAGGCCACCCAGTATGGAGAGTGCATGTTTTGAGCCTTTGACAAGAATGGGGTAAATCACCCCGAAAGGGAGGACTGGTGGCCCGTCCACTCGACACATTTCTCTCCCTTGAGTGGAAGGAGCGTCCTTGTGGGGGCTCCCATTTCTCAGTCCCCGTGCTCTTCTGTTCTCTCCATTCCCCTCTCGCCTTTTCTGTCTCACTCTTTCTCCAAAACTCCCCTCCTCTCTCCCCCGTGATCTGTGCCTTCCCATCGTCTCCTCCCTCCCCTGCGTCTCTCTGCTTTCATCTGACTCTCCCTCTCTTCACTCCCTGAGTATGGAAGGTAGGCTGGGCAGAAGGGCACTCAGTCCAGTCCTCTCTGTATTTTGGGCCAATGCTTTGCAGGCTGGGGACCTGGTTTTTCACCCCCCACCAGAGCCGCTGTCACTCTAACGATGAGCAAAAGAGCTGCCCATATGTGATGAGCCCCCTTGGCATAGACCGTGAGCTCCCCCTCGTTGGGATCCTTCGAATTGAGGTTGGTCAGGTCTTCCCCCCCCGGAATGCCAGAGAAGGCTCCTTCATGGACTGGGATGGATGGATTATTGCAAAACTCCCTTTCAGATCTTCAAGGCATGGAAGGTTCCATGATACCATTCAACCACAGGGTTTCCTTAAGCCTTCCATTGACACCAGCAGCTAAGAAGATACGTTTTATAAATGCACACCGGACATTGAATTTAAAAATTGAAACTCCTGTCCTGGCAAGTGTGGCTCAGTTGGTTGGAGCATTGTCCCATAGACCAAAAGGCCTCTGGTTTGATTCCCAGTCAGGGCACATACCCAGGTTTCAGATTCGATCCCTGGCCAGGGCATGTACAAGAAGGCAATCAATCGATGTGTCTGTCAGTCTGTCTGTCTCTCTCTGTCTCTCTCTCTCTCTTTCCCCCTTCCTCTCTCTTTAAAAGCAATGAAAAAAAAAATGTCCTCTGGTAAGGACTTAAAAAATCGAAAGTCCATTATTTCAGGTCATCCAGTCCAGCACCTCTGCAGTCCTTGAGGGCTGCCTCCAATGCTTATTTCAGCTTTCAAAACTGATGTGGGAGGTGGACCTAGAAAGTTATCTGAACAAAGTCTCAGTGCGCCTCTTCTCTGTGCGTGGAGAACTTCACTTTCTAGCTGAATCACAGGGGTGGCTGTTCATGTCTGACACGGTCCCTGGTACCAGCTAGTGTACGTCTCAGCACCTGTCGGCGGCTGGCAGGGCAGGGTCAGCATCTTCAGCACAACAGAAACCTCCTTGGAGGTGAACCCTGTAAAATCCCTCTTAGGGCACAGAAAGAGCAGACTTTGCAAAACTCCTCCTCGCCTCAGTCTGAGTCAGCAGAAGTCCTGGGAGGGAGCAGAGTTTGTTACCTCAAATTAAGCGATGAGAGAACTGGAGCAAAAGGAAGTGAATTCATTTGTCCAAGATCATATACTCAAGCGTTCAGGCTCCCAGGCAAATGCACCTGCCTAGGAGGCAGTTTGTTTTTTAAAAGAGAAAAAATGATTTTTTAAAAAGCAGGTCATATATCACAAAACTTACTCTCATAAATATATCAGTCTTCCCCATATTTATCTAAAAATTCAATATAACAATTCAAGAACCGAAAGAGCCCTGGCCATGTAGCTCGGTGGGAGCGTTGTCCCGAGGCACCAAGGTCGCAGGTCCCCTGGCCAGGGCGCGTGCAGGAATCAGCCACTGAGTGCATGGAAGGGTGGGACGCAAATCAGTGTTCCTCTCTCTCCCTCTCTCTCTCAAATCAATGAAGACAATTTTTTAAAAAGAACCAAAAGAGATTAGTTAGCCCTGGGCATAACATAGCTGGACCCCTTATACTTCATCTTGTCTTACAGGTTAGCATATATATTCATCAATTGCTTTTTCCTTTCTTTACAACTTTTATTTTGATTGGATTTCAAATTTATGCAAGTTGCAAGAATAGTACAAGTAATTCCCATCAATAGTTTAGCCAACTGTCTACATTTTGCTTCATTTGCTATGTCATTTTCTCTCTATATGTAAATACGTGTGTGTGTTTTTAAGAGAAAGTTGGAGTTGTCACACCCTTTCATCTCTAAGTATTTCAGTGAGTTTCTCCTAAGAACAAGGCCATTCTTTTAAATAACCAAATGCAATGGTCAAAATCAGGAAATCTAACATTGATGCTTTTTTTTTTTTTTTTTTTGATGTCTGATCACTCATTGCATTTACTTGTCCTGTGTCCTTTCCTTTTAATTTGGAAACTTTTTCCAGAAATATTTTCTATCGATTTTTTTTAAGAGAAGAAGGGAAAGGAAAGAGGAAGAAACAGGAACACATCAATTTGTTGGTTTGCTTATTTATGCACTCATTTGTTGTTGTATGTGCCCTGACCGGGGTTGAAGCCATAACCTTGGCATATTGGAACAACGCTCTAACCAACTAAGCTGCCCGGCCAGGGCTAATTTGGCCTCTAATCTCAGCTTTCTTTGTCTTATTTGATCCTGACATTTTTGAAGATTACAGGCCAATTGTCTGAGTTTGTGCAGTATTGCCTCATGATTAGTTTCAGGTTTTACAGTTCTGGCAGAAATGCCACAGAGGTGACATTTGTCCTTCTCAGTGCATTATGTCAGGGGGCATGAGACATTGATCTGTCCTGTTACTGAGGTTGTTCATCACTTGCTTACTTGGTGTCTGCTGCGTTTCTCCAGTGTGAGTTACTATTTTTCCTCTGCAATCAATAAGCATCCTATAGGGGTTCTTTGAGATGAAGTATCCTGTTGCTCATCAAAATTTCACTTGCTAGGTTTGGCATCCATTGCTGATTTTCTGACTCCACCATCCTATCTCGATTTATTAGTTGCTTTCCACTGCAAGGAGGAGCTTTCCTGGAAGGTGTGTGAAATTCCTCTGTCAGGAACTAAGCCTTCTTCCTTTACTTTCCCACTTAGTCTCCAAGGCCATGCCCAGCTCCACTTCCTGCCTTGGCACAATCTTTGTATCAGCAAGTCTCATTTCTGGGCAATTGGCCTGTTATTTATGGGGCAAATAAAGTCAAAGGAGTTCATAGATCTAGCTCACATGTCAAAATCCGGGGCGACAGAAACAGGAGTTTGGTGGAGACGAGGAGGGAGGGGCACCTCTCTCTGCTGCTCCTCCCGCTGTGACTCTTTCCTCTTCCCTGCCAGGTGCCCTCATGCACCAGAGTGGAAGAAAAGGAATGAAGCGCAAAGTCATCCAGGATCCTTATGCAACAAGCTCGGGGTCAGGGCTGGTGCACAAGTGCGGCCAGTTCAGGAAGAAACGAGCAGATAACCCCAGAGCAGAACACACGCCTGTCCCTTCTGCTCCTGCTTCTTGACTAGACAGAGTTGTTTCCATCATCATGGCCTTCCGT
The DNA here is from genome assembly GCF_021234165.1 of Pteronotus mesoamericanus. Taxonomy (NCBI): domain Eukaryota; kingdom Metazoa; phylum Chordata; class Mammalia; order Chiroptera; family Mormoopidae; genus Pteronotus; species Pteronotus mesoamericanus. The sequence continues at coordinate 11,882,036 of NW_026555085.1, read as the reverse complement.
GGGTGGTAAAGGCTGACGAGAGCCGGCACACAGCGGATGCGGTTAGTCCCAGCTGGAAGCTTCCGGGAAGCCGTCTTGGGGTTTGCAGTAACCTTACAGGTGGGATCACTTGTCTGGAGGGGCTACTCGAGAATACGCCTCTTGTGGAGCAAGGGAGGAAGGAATTTCTTCTGCCCTCAAGTTCCTTTCAGCTGGTCTAATAATCAAATAGATATGAGACAGAGTAGCAAGAGAAAAAAAGCAAATTTAGTACATACGTACACATGGAAACCCTGCCCATGAGAGAGCCAGAGACCCCATATGCACAAGAGGTTCGGAGACAGAAAGGAAACATGGGAATGTAAGGCGTTCTGAGCTGGGGATGAGCTAAGATGCCTTGGGGACTTCAAAGATCATTGCAGGATGATACGAAGAGTAGACATTTAGTAGATTGAAATTTGTCCTGCCATATAGATAGTTAAAAAGAGATTTTCTCTGATAATCTATTATGGACAAAGCCCCTAATTCAAGTTCTTCCAGGTAGTTAAGGGAGGGGCAGAAGTTGCTTTTAAGCCCACATGCAGTGGATACCACTCAGCAATTAAAAGCTGCCTTTAGCTCTAAACAATCCGCATGCCACAGAAGCACACCGTGGGGTGACTTGTTCTGAGCCCCACAGGGTCGTTGTGGAAAACCTATCATGTTGAGAGATGATATTGTGAAAAGGTTCTGGAGAAGGGATGCAGAAGAACCCAGAGATCTAGAGAGGAAGGATTTACTGGTAGTTTTGGTTTTTTGTTTTTCTCTGCTAGGCACCAGGCTCATTTTTTAGACAGTACTAGAGCTAGAATGGAGTAAGAAAGTTCTCCCTACTCGATAAACGGAAAAGGCATGTACCTTGAAAGGCTCTGCCTTAGGCAACTTATTTGATTTCTGAGTCTCAGGTTCCTCACCCAGCAAATGAGGGTAACAGGCGAGAGGGAGATGAGGCATGTAAAATAAATGGTCCCTGTCAGACATTTGCATTCATTTTCCTATTCAACTGATTATAAGGTCAATTTTTAGTAAGCTTAATAAATCACAATTACTAATGAAAATAGCCTTGTAAAGAACAACCAATCATTACATTGTACACCTTAAACTTACACTATGTTCTTTCCAAGGCTATTTTGCAATTACATTTCTATAAATTTGGGGGGGAAATTGGAAACAAGCCAAATAACCTTCAATGAGTAGAAAACAGATCAAGGACAACACATGCAGTGGAATCCTACTCAGCAATAAAAAGGGAAGGAACTGTTGTGGCCCAGAGCAACTTAGATGACCTCCAGGGCATTGCGCTGCGTTAAAAAAAATAAATAAATAAAAGCCAACGTTGAAGGGTTACATGCTGTATGATTCTAATTCTATACCATTCTTAAAGTGAAACTATGGTAATGATGGGGAACAGGTCAGTGGCCGCCAGGTCACTCTGTTGGGAGAAGGATGTGAGACTATTAAGAGGTGACAAGAGAGTTTGTGTGAGAATTATGCATATCTATGCATGTGATAAAATTTCATAAAACTATACACCTATACAAACAATGCACCAAAGACTAACGGAGGGGAAAAGGAACAAACAACCACTGCTAAGAATCTGTCCCCCAAAATTACCAGAGATGTAAGAAAAATATATATTCACAAGGATTTTCATTGTGTTATGTAAAATATTAAAACCATGTTCAGAAAGAGGAACTGCCCAGTACACCTCAAAAAAAAATAATAATGAAAGGTATGATTTTAAATAAGTTTAAAGACATGGGATATTTTAAAATAAAAATCCAGGGAATGAATCTATAGCTACAGTCTGATCTCAGTTACGCAAATACACGGTGGGGGGATGTGGCGAAGGAACAGAAGGAATTATATAAAAGGCACAGAATAAAACACTTCAGGGGTTGGGGTAGGCTCGTTTTCGCTCCTCCTCGGGTTTTCCTTAGGCGTTTTTGCTCTCTCATTTTCTGCTGCGTTCTCCTGTTGCTCACACCTTGCTCACCCTGGCACCCCTTATCTGGGGCTGGGGCTCCAAGTGGCCTAACCCGATGAGACAGAGGTGTTCTGTGGGCCAGCGAGGTCATCTCTGATTACAAAGTCATTGGAGTAACAGGCACTCCTGGGGAGCTGATGAGTCAGGTTTTTGATTGGGAGAGCTGAGGTCCCCACCCTGAAATAGGTGAGGACATAAGGCACAAGCTTCACCCTGCGAAGCTCAGCCTGAGACCCTGGCCCGACCCACCCATGGCAGCCACCACCCTTGCCTCTCACGTCAGACTCCTCTGGAGTCAAAGCACGTTCTCCCTGTACTCCTTGTTTACTGCTTTTGGAATAATTGTTGCTGTTACATTTCCGCGGAAGGAAAGAAAGTTTAATTCTCTGGTTAGAGTCACCTCAGAAGTGGCCTGTGTCCCCCCTCTTTCCTCTGTTACCGCCTGAGCTCCGTCTCCCCGCCCCTTCCTGGGTTGGGGTTGGGGAGCAGGCCGGTCGTTCAGTGTGACATCCACCTGGGCCTGCAGGTGAGCACGGCTGCACTGCCCGTCCACCTCCCCTTGGGCTCCGAGTGAACGAAAGGGCAAAAGAAACTTTCAATGTGAGCACAGCTTCCTAATCTTTCAAAAGTGCCTTGGTCTCAAATTCAGGTTAGGTTGATTATGTATTCATTGATTCATAAATATTTATGAGACCCACAGTGCAGAAGTGGCACTGTGCTAGGCATGGAAGAGAAACAAAAGCAATGTAACCCCCCTTTTTTCTCCGGAGTCGATGATGTAGCTAGCGAATGAGACATACTCACGGAGCAGTTTAGGTGACAGCGCCAGAGTAAGACCCAAACTGCACAGAATAGGTGGTAGGTGTATAGAATAGGCTGTGAATGTTAGAAGAGTGAGAGACCACTATGACTGAAGTGGTCTAAGAAGGAAGGCTTCCTGGGGGAGGGGACCATTGAGTTGAACCTTGAAAAACCGGTGGAATTGGGTGATCAGGGAGACTGGGAAAGGGTGCCAGAGTGGAGAACAGCGTGAGCAAAGGTGCAGAAAGCATTGCAAGGAAAGGGCAGAGCCCTGAGTTTTGGGGATGGAGGGCGACAAATGGAGTGCACACCCGGGCTCTGGAGGTGGGGTGTGGACCAGGAGGGCCTCACGGCTCCCACTCCCGATGCAGGACACCATCGACTTCCTGGAGTACGTGGCAGCCCTGAACCTGGTGTTGAGGGGCACCCTGGAGCACAAGCGGAAGTGGACCTTCAAGATCTATGACAAGGACCGCAATGGCTGCATTGACCGCCTGGAGCTGCTGGACATTGTAGAGGTCAGTGTCTGTCCGTGGGGCCAGGCACCCAGGCACGTGCGCACCCCTGGGCTCTGAGGCTGGCCCACGGAAGCGGGTGCTCGGGGGCTGGGGTTCAGGAAGAGGCACTGAAATCATTCAAGTGAGCTTTCTGACCGCAGTGGAATTAAGCTGGAAATCAATTACAAAAAAAAAAATAATGGAAAAATCCCCATGTGTTCGGAAATTAGACAAGACACTTCTAAATACTCCATGAATCATCAAAAACACACACACACGCACGCACGCACGCATGCACGCACACAGAGTATTGTGAACTGAATAATGATGCAAAAATAACAAAACTTGTGGAACGCAGCAAAAGCTGAGCTTTCAGAAACATGTATAGCCTTAAAATGTATATATTAGAAAATGAGAGGCTGAAAATCAATGAGCTAAGAAGCCACCTCAAGAAATTAGAAAAAAGGAGAGTAAATTAAAACCAAAGAAAATAGGAGAAAGGGAAAATACTGTAAAGAACAGGAATTAATGACATAGGGGAAAATGGACAAAAGAAAAGTCAACAAAACCAAAAGTTGGTTCTTGAAAAAACTAATAGAGGTGGTTAACTACCATGGGGAGGGTGTGACCAGCAAGGAAAAGAAGACTGTCTACTGGAGCGCAGGCTCTGACGTGCGGACAGTGCTAGCCTGTTACTCCCCAGAGCCGCTGGTGGGCCTCGCCAGCCCGTTTCACAGATAAGGAAGTTGCCTCACGGAGGCTCTGCGGGTGCTCACATGCGTCCACCCGGGAGGCGCTGGAGCTGGCTGTGGCCCCTATGGCTCCCAGACACCGTCAGGGGGGCTGCTTTGTGCCAGGCGCTGTGCTGGGCGGTGAGGCCCTGGGGATCGGCCAGACACACCTGTTCCCAGACGGCATCCAGCCCAAGAACTAGGGGCAATTCTCTCATTGGTCTGTCTCTCCTCCATCTCACTTCACAAACACTGCCTCACTGTAGGGGGGAAACAGTGCAAAGGAGAAACTTGTTCTTTCCCTTCCAGTTTAAACACCTATATCTCCCATCATCCTAATTCATATACATAGACACACATCCATAAATATACTATATTCTCTTTTCCTCTTGGAGTCTCCATTTCCCTCTGTAAAGTGGCATTGAGACCATCACAGTGCCACACCGAACACATACATCCCTCTTTGCCAGTTTTGGGTTTTGGCTTTGGCTGGCGTCGGCATGGGGTGGCCTGTGAGGTCAGGGACTCCTCAGTTGCAACTAGGCCAGCGGGACCCTGAGACACATCAGTTTTGATTTGGACCTGGGTCCTGTAGCCCTCAGATGCACGGTCTGGGGGCAGCGCTGGGGAAGTGCTGCTGAGGAACAAGGGTTGGAGGAGGGGCGCACTTTGCAGGGGCCCCTCAGTGCCCCTGGGGTTGTCTCCGCAGGTGATTTGCAAGCTGAAGAAAGCCTGCCGGGTGCGGGTGGCGGCCGGGGAGCAGGTCACGGACAGGATCTTCCTTCTGGTGGATGAGAGCAGAGGCGGTAACAGGGGCAGAGATGGTGGACCCCTCCACAGCAGCCCCACTTCCTGGCCACGTGACCTTGGGCAAAGCCCCCCCACCTCTCAACAACCGGTGTGTTCCTCTGTGAAACAACAAAGTGTGTTGCCAGCACAGGACATTACGTTTGGAAGAGTGGCTGAAACTCCTACTGCAGTTGCTGGCGGAGGCCATGCACATGAGCGAGCCGGTAGGAGCTTTGGAGGCAGACAGACAGGATGATGCATCAGCCTCTTGCCTGGCCTTAGCTTCCTCATCTGGAAATGGGGATAACAACAGCTGAGAGGACTAAATAGGGTAATTAAAGCCCCAAGGCTGCGCAGGGAGGGAGTAGGTTGGGAGCACACCCAGAAGAGCCCTCGAGAACATTTCAGCGGTACCATGAGCAAAAGAAAAATTTCAATTCATTTGCAAAGAAAGTCCCTTGAAGAAGCCCTTGAGGTTCCAGGAGATTCCTGGAGAATCCACGGGCCCTAAGCCGAGGCCCTGAGTCTGCAGGTCCCTTCACATAAGAGTTGTAGGCTCATCTTGGGGGAAAGGCCTCTCCTCTTGCCCCGGCCCCATTTCTTCATTCTTCCACAAGACCGTCCCTCCCACCCCTTGCTCAGACCAGCTGTCTCTGAGCGAGTTCATTGGAGGTGCCCGTCATGACAAGTGGGTGATGAGGATGCTGCAGATGGATGTGAATCCCGGCGGCTGGATCTCCCAGCAGAGGCGGAGGAGCGCCATGTTCTGAGAGTCTCGGCCCTGGGGGCCCTGTAGGAGTCCACAGACCCCTCCAAGACCAGGCTCACAGGTTTCCAGAGTAGTGGGAGGGCCCCTGGCTCGGGCCCCTTATGCCCACTCATCCTGGCAGCCCCACAGACGGAGAGGGCTGCGGGCGAGGGGATGGGGGGCCATGCAGGAGGGGCTGTTGGTCTGAAGCCACCAGCAGGGCGCAGTCAATTGAGAGGTTTTGCTGGGGTGGTGAAGGGAGTGGTCTTCGCACCCCCTTCAGCTGTTCCTGGGACGCCCATGCCTGGGCTGGGCAGTTGTGGGCCCCCACAAATTCCTGCATGGCTCTTAGCTGGAAGCAGGGACAAACTGAGGGACGGGGTCCCATAGACCAAATTAACGGTGAGAACACCCGTACTGTGGGAAGCAGGCTGGTAGAAGGCAGGGGCTGGAAGACTTTGGGCCTGAAGAAAAGGTAGCAGCTGGTGAGGGTCGGGGGATATAATTACATCCCCCCAGGATCCTGCAGGAGATGCTCATGGGAGGGCGCTTGCCTCCTCCTCCCCAAGTGTCCCCGCCTGGAGTGTCAACAGGGGAAACCGCAGCAAGGCAGGCTCCTGCCCTTGAAGGGGTCAGCTGTTCTCAAAGGGACTGACAGCTTCAGGACCGCGCTGGTGCTGCTGCCCCAGCCCTCGCTCCACCCCTCAGCCCTCCTCCGGCCCCTGCCTCTCCAGGGCCCTCCCCAGCGTGGCCCTTCCGCAATTCCCAGCCACAGGCTGATGTGTCTCCTTAACGAAAGGAGAAACCTGCCCTCTGTCTCGGGAGAATTGGGGGCCTGATGACCGGGGTTCTAGGTCAGGCTTTGCCTCCAACGGCTCTGAGAGCCAAGGCCGCCCCCTCCCTTCCTGCCCTCGGTCACCTGGTTGCACAGTAAGCAAGACTGGGCTAGACCAGCAGTTTCCAGATGATTTTTTTTTTAGATGTGGAACTGCTTTTGTTATGCAAACTCTGTGTGCAACCACAATATAGAAACTAGGTTAAAAGGGAGCTGCCTGTTGAAGAGGGGCTGAGCCACATGGACCCTCCCACCGCTGGAGCCAGAGGCACCTCTGAGGGCACAGGGCCCTGGGTCCTTGTTACCCCTGGGACCTGGAAAAACGCTTGCTTTACCTTTAATAGATATGTTTTTATGCTGGTGTATGCAACATAAAACAAATCTGTTGAACCTGTGATTTCGTAGGTATGATATTCATGTAAAAGTTCCTTTGGAAATAAATTTTAGGTAAAAAGTGGCCAATTTAAAAAAATAATGATCCAGGTAGGACATAGATATGCCCCAAATCATGAAGGTGGTTTGTGAATGACACTGGGGAAATGTCCCTATTCCCTCCAGATATCCTGCCAACTCTGACCTTCAGGATTTCCCAAGAGGCAGCCACCAGCGAAGGAGCAGAAGTGTCACCTCCACGTTTCAGGCAGCACCGGCATTGACCTTCATCATCCCTCCACGCCTGTGCGCAGGCCCCGGCTGGCCTCCCCGTCGGGGAGGTCTGAGCGGTGGACAGGAGGGGTGGGAGCAAAAGGTGCCCTCTCATCCCCCGGTGGGCTCTCTGCAACCAGGTTCTTCGCCCTCTTTTTCTCCCTCCCACCCTGGATTTTTATCAACTCCCTGCGCTCCCCACACCCAGCCAAAATGAAAACTCAAAGCCCAGAAGAAAGAGCAGCTTGAAAAAATGGGCACAACTGCTCCAGCCTGTCTTTCCCCAGCTTCTTGGGCAGGTATTCCTAAGGGGGGGCGGGGGTTGCAAAGAAGGAGGATGAAGACCACCTGTAACAGATGTCAGATGTTGCTGCAGCAAGGTGAGACCAGGGATGGTCAGGTCATCTGCAGTGACTGCCAGACCTACAGGGACCCATGGGGCAGGTACCACATGCCAACAAGTAGCCAGCAGAGGAAGTAGGAGGTGTTGTGCAGTCACTTCTGAATAAATATGGATTTCCTCCAGATAAGCGAGGACTGTCTACGATATCGCCTCACCTTCTTTCACTTTTTGGCCAACATCCGACTCGAGCATACCTCCTCAGAGTGCGTGAATGTGTGCGCACACCATGGCTGGTCATTAGTCATGATTCCCATCTGTACTATCGTTAAAACATTTCCATCCTCACCTCCTTGGTAGTACTGTAACTTCTTGAAGAAGTTTGTTGGGGTTTTTTTCCTGCTATTACTGAGGATCTTGGAGGTGCTCCCTAAAAATCAGTATGATGATCCCTTATTGGTAAAATGTAAATCCTAAGATACCCCTGATTTACACCGAAGAAAACTCCTCCCAACCTCACACAGCCCCCGTGCGACACCCACACATCGCACAGAAGGCACCTCCAACCTCCTCCACACATCATCTCCTCCACATGGTCCAAGTCCAGCGTCACCTCTGTGAGGCTGTCCCTGAGTCACCTTCACTCACAGTTCCCTGTGCTCCTACAGGAACCTGCTCATCGCTTCCCTTAGCATGTTTTATTACAATGATGCTTAGCTTGTGAGTTCCTTGAAGATGAGAAACGTTCTTTTCTTTGCACATCTAACATCTACCATTAGTACATAGTAGGTGTTCAGTAAATACTTGTTGAATGAGAGAGACAAATCAGTGCAAACGACAAAAGTAGGCTCGGTGGCCCCGGGTTCCTCGCAGCACCAGCATGGAGGCTGCAGCCATGGGACCCGTAGGGCCCCATCAGAGTCCCGGGGAAGCTCAGCTTGCCTCGGAGCGTCCACGTCTAGAAGAGGATGGGACTGGAAAGATGGGGAAAGCTGGGGGACGTGCCGGGAGGTCGCAGAAGAGCCCGAGGGCAGGGGCCTTGAGGAGCGCCTCGGGCAAGAAGCTGTCACCACCAGCGGAGCCACACTGAGGTTCAGAAACCATCCTTCACCGTCCCCACCTCTGGACCCACCACTGCTCCTGAGCAACCACCATGCAGCCCAAAGAAGCGAGCTGAGCCTTTGAGTTCAGGAGACTCTATTTAGTATAAAAACCAGCACCCCCACACACCCCTCCCCAACGCAGAAGCATCTGGGTGGTGGGCTTAGCCGGCTGCCTCAGCCGCCCCACCACCAGCCCCCTCCGGGTCTTGCTCGCAGTTCTGGAGCCTGCGCACAATGCTGGTAAGGTCCAGGCTTCGTGTCAGCGTGTCCAGGAGCATCTGGTCCTTCTGGACGCCCTCCATGAACTCCTCCAGGGACAGTTCCCCTGATGGAGAGAAAGGGAGTCACGGGGAAGAAGGAGTTCCCGTCTCCTTAGCAGCATCGTGCCAGGGCCCAGAGCCGGCGTCTTGAGACAGGGCCAAGGCCAGTGCTGGGGGAAGTGGCGCTGAGTGGGGCGGCAAAGGAGCCCGAGACCAAAGAACGGTCCGGGAATCTCTAAAATCCAGGTCTGGGACTGGCACCCCACACCCTGGTGACCCCCCTCCCCAGGTGACCCCCACTCCGGCCTCCTCACCATCCCCATTGACATCGATCTTGGAGAACACTGTATCGGTGAAGTCCTCCGCACTCATGGTGGGGTCGCTGCAGGGGTTAATGGCGCGGATGGCCTGGAGGGCAGGAGAAGCGAGAGGACCAGCCTGACTCCGTCTCAGTGGGTGGGGGGAGGCAGTGAGAGCTCCCCTGGCTGCCAACAACAGTGGGGGGTGGAGGCCAGGGTGCCAAGCAGCAGAGTGGGCAGTAGGGGCAGAGCTGGGACATAAGAGCTTATACATACAGTCTCTTGGTGCACACGAGGAAACTAAGGCCCAGCAGTGGGGAGAAAAGTAGCTCAGGTCACACAGCTGGTGAGGGACAGGGCTGCCACCGAGACCCTCAGTTCCATCCTTGAGAATACAGCTTTGCCTGGTGTAAACCCAGCCCCCCCAACCCCACCCCGCTCTCAGCTCCAGGTCCTCCAGCTGCTGCCCTGCCCCAGGCCCAGCCCTCTGCACCTGGAGTTACCCGGATGATGGTGAGCAGCTCATCGCGGTCAATGCATCCATTGCCGTCGACATCGTAGAGCTTGAAGTACCAGCGCAGCTTCTGTTCCACCTTCCCCTTGAGGACCAGGCTGAGCGCTGCCACATACTCCATGAAATCGATGTAGCCGTCCTGGGCAAGACAAGGCCACCTTGAGTCCACTCCCACCCTGCCCCGTGCCCTGCCCTGCAGAGCCCACCCTGCCTGCCCCAGAGGCTGCGATCCAATCCAATAAACTAACCACCCCCCTGCCCCCGCCTCACGGTGGGCTGTGGATGGCTGATGTTTTTTCTTCACACACATTTGGGTTGTAGCTGTCGCTGGCTGCTTCCCTATGCTTCTCAAACTTGAGCCTTTCTAGTTGCTTGCATGTGGGAGAAGAGAAACGAATTCCCAGGAGTGAGAGTGTGGATTGGGTGAGCTTCTCTGAGCTGAGGGGAGGGCAGGAGGTAAGTGTGGAGGCAACGAGCACCTTTCTCATTCTTTCCTTTATTCTTCGAACTTCACTGGCACCCACTACGTGCTGTGACAGACCAAGGAATCAGACAGAGCTCAGTAAGATAGGAACTGCATCCTGAAGGGCAGTGTTGAGGACACAGGTTTGACTCCTGGCTTCGCCCCCTCAAAGCCATGGGATCTGGGACAGGGGACACACTATGTCTCCGGCCCTTGATTTTTTCATCCGTAATAATTATAATGACACCTACATCTATGGGATTGTTGTGGAATTACATGAGTTTATGTATGTAAAGCACTCAACACTGCCTGACATATAGTAAGCACTCAATAAATATTAGCTATTTTTTTACTGTTATTATAAAGAGATCACTATGTTGTCATGATGTGTATTCAGCAACAACACATCCGGACAGGCCATTATAGAATTGCAAGATAGGAATGCCCACTCTACTAGGGCAAAGGCAGGCGAGGGGCTTAGTGTGGTTTTCTGAGGAAGGTAACAACCTCATTGAGTCTTCGAGGGGTTGGCCAAAAGACAGAGTGGCACAAGACATTCCTGCAGGACATTTATCCAGAGTGTCCCGAATGTTCACCAGCTGACCAACTGCCCGGCCCTGCCAGGCCTGCTAAGCGGGTCTCTGCCCACCTCCCCCCCCGAAACCGAATGAGGCCGGGAGAGGGCAGCCTGTGTCTTACAGACAGGCTGGTCCCTGTAAGGAAAGGAGCACTGGACCAGAGCACATGAATGTGAAGTCCAGCCCCTATCCCTCCACTTACTCACAAATATGACTCTGGGACCAGGAAGTTACTGGGAAGCAGATTTGGGGTCAGTGTGATGAACTCTTTACCAGGCAGAGTCGCCCGTGGTGGAAGGGCCAGCCTCATTCGGTGATGAGCTCTCTGTCGCTGAACGTGTGCAAGCAGAAGTTAGAGCACTGCTATGAGGGGGATCGCCGATGTTGGGCAGAATGGCCTCTGAGAACTCCCGGTTTGGCGCTGGCCTTTGGCCTTAGGTGGGGCCTTAACCACTGTGAGCCCCAGAGTGAGTATCGTGATCATAGTGGACATCTGTTTGCTTTCCCATGTTCAAGGGCTTTCACACAGGCCTTAGCTCACTCGGTCCTGTCCAACCTGGCTCCCAGGGCTGCTGTGGAATTGGAGCGAGGCCCCATGCAGCAAGGCTCAGAGAAGCCTGCAAACAGCTAAGAGTTTTCCTCTGGACAGGGGCCTTGGGGTGAGGATGCTCTTGCCTTTCATTTCCTGTCTTCCTATATTGTTGGAAATTTTACAATGTGCTGTATTATTTCTATTTCTTTTTTTTTTTTTAATGGCTTAACAGGGACAATGGAAAATACAGGCTTTTGTTCCAGAAAGACCTAAACGTTGTCTTAGGAGAGAGGTAACCCTGGACAAGTCACATGGGCTCTTTGAGACCCAGTTTCCTCAGATCTAAGATGGGAACGACAATACGTACTTTTCAAGACTGTGGTATGGATTAGATTCAGTAAAATAACTGCAACAGTACTAACTTCTTTTTAATGTTTCCTGTGCTGACTGTTTTATTCGTTTTACTCATTAAATCTCACAGCCATTCCCAGGAGTTGGGTATTTTTGTCCCCATTTTCAGCTGAGGAGGCTGAAGAGAGGTTAGGGCACAGCTGGCGAACAAAAATCCTTGCCTCGAAACTAGGTCTCCTAAGTCCTGCGTGGTGCTCAGGTGCAGGGGGGAGAGTGCGCATCGACCCAGGCTCGCCTGTGTGACTGCCCGGTACAGCCACGCCCACGCGAACCTCGGAAACAAGCGAAGCGCCTGCTTGTCCTCCAGGTCACACTCCCACTCCTACTGCTACGCCCCCGAACTCTGCCCACCCAGCACAGCACCCTCAGATGCAACCCTCTTCTAACGCAGGGGCTGGCAGACATTTTCTGTAAAAGGTCAGATGGCAAATATTTCAGTTTTGACTAAATGGAAACACATGGGTGTGGTGTGTTCAATTATAAAAATAAGCCCATGGGCCATCATTTGCGCACCAGCTTTAACTCCCCTCCGCATCGAATTTCCTAGCCAAGCTGCTAAGCTGCTCGGTACTCCTGGCCACGGGTGGTAGCAATGGTGCCCCAAGGGTGACGTAGACCCCTGGTGTCCGGGAGGCACTTTAGATGTTGCAAAGATGCTCTTCATTTAAATAAATATGTGTTTAAATTAATGTTGTTATGAAATGCAAAATTAACCCATAAACTCATGATTTCTCACCTATTCATTCACTCATATAACACATCTCAATTAAGCACCTACTGTGTTGCAGGCACTGTTTTGGGTGCTGAGGATACAGCGATGAACAAGACAGACAACAGTCCCCGGCCTCATGGAGCTCACATTCCAGCAGGGGGGACGGGTGATAAACAAGAGTGTTTAAGTGTTATTCAGCATCATGTATTAGAAGATAAGACCTGCTCTGGGAAGTTCTGGGGGGCGGGGCTCGGGAATGCAGGGTAAAGGCTAGTGCCAGGTAAATAGGATTTAAACAAAGAGGTCAGGGCAGCTGTCAGCGGGAAGGAGACTTTTGAGCAGAGTCTTGTAGCTGGGGAAGGCGTGAGCCCAGCAGAATTCTGGAGGAAGAGGGTCCCAGGCAGCACCCTCTTAGGGCAGGGGTGTGTGGCATGATCAAGGAAGTCAGGTTTGGGACAGTACTGGTGGAGCTTACATGTGGCTAAAATTGAAAAATGGCATAAGAATGGCTCCAGTTAGGTAAATACACGTTGACAGGTTGCCCCTCCCTGGTGTCATGCATATGATTTTAGAGGGCCCTTTGGAGACATGTCTTGACCCAAAGGGTTTCCTTAGTAGGTGAGAAGCTGAGCTTTTTGGTGCATTAGAGTGTAAGGTATTGAGGCTCTTCCCCCTCCTGCTCAGGAAGCACTGGTGCCTTCAGAGCATTTGGGAGTCCAGCATCCTGACGCCACCACCCCACCAGCCCCCGTCTCCATACCCTGCGCCCTGGTATTCTGCTTCCTGGCGCCCCCTTCAGGAAAGCCCTTGGGCACCACGATGCTGCCCTTGAGGCTGGGACTTAAAGCCCATAATCTGCTTTGGCCCCTTACTCCAAATATTAGCGAGTTTTAAATAGCCTCTGAGCCCCAGCTTTCCCCAGAAGCCCTGCCTACCACGGTCTTTGGCCCTCTGGGCAGTGAGGGGGTGGGGGAAGCTCTGGGCAGCCTCTACTGGCTGCGGGGGCACATGGCAGTGCATGAGCACATCTCCCCTTCCCAGGGAGCGCCAGCCGGGTGGGAGCAGCCAGGGTGGGGAGGCGAGTTTGTGGGGCTGGGTTCTTCCACCACTGCATCTTGACTGAGTTGCTCCAAACACATGGAAGATTTGCTATTGAAAACCAACAAACATCCTAGCCGATATTCCCAACAGATACAGGTGAATAAGCTGAGGCTGGAGGGCAGAGAATGGGCTCAGGGTCACCCAGCTGATGACAACTAGGGGCCCAAACTCATGGTGTCTCACTCCTTTTCCAGGGTTCCTCTAGCTTATCTGAAGTCCTCACCCAGCACTTCCAGGCGATTACTTGGGGACACACAATTTGACCTCTGTGCAGATGTTCGACCCACTTTAGAAAAGGTAAACTGAGGTCACTGGGTGTTGAAGTAGCCTGGATTCCCCAGGGACCAGACAACCTGCCTGTCCCCAGGGCTGGCATCCTCAGAGCATCACGCGTGACCCAAGTAACATGGGCCTCCTCACCCTGCTCTCTGCTCTCCACCCTTCCTTCTGCATTCTTGTGAGCATCTAAGGCCTGTGCAAAAGCACCACATGCAGAAACAAGCACTTGTTAGGTGCTCGATGACTGTTTTGTAGGTGTTCGTGCTTGTTCTGGAGTAAGTCAGAATGTGTGTGTGGGAGAGGCAGAGGGAGCCACTCGGTTCGGCCTGCGATACACTAGCTGCGAGCCTCTCTGTCTTCCCCTCCAGAGCCAGGGAGGGGACGGTCCGAGTCACTCCGGACCCCCAGTGCCTGGCTCAGAGCAGGTGCTCAATGAATGTGAGATCAGTTGAATCCCTAATGTGGACATTCAACCTCCCAGATAAACAAAGGACTGTATAAATGAAGTCACTCTTCCAGCGGACGCTGCTGCTCTCACATTTGCTCCCCTGCTTTGCTGGTTGGGACTCCCCGCGCATCCCTCCAGTGCCCCCATCCAGGCCCCTGCTCACTTTGTTGAAGTCAAAGGTCTCAAACATCTGCTCCACATACTGGCTGGTCGACGGGCTCAGGTTCTTGAGGCCAAAGAACTGGCGGAACTCATAGAGGGTGAGCTGGCCGGACGGGCACTCGGTCATGAACTTCTTGTACCACTGGTGGCACTCAGTGCTGCTCAGCTCTTCCACCGACTTACCCTCCATCACGTTGCCCATCGTCCAGGCCTGCAGGAGGCTGACGCCCAAGATGGACAAGTCTTGTGCTCCGCTGTTCCCCGCACAAGGGTGGCTTGGCTTTTTAGAACTGGGCCCTCCTGGCTCAGGCCTGTGTTCTCCTGATCTGGGCAAGGAAGGACCTGATGGATCAGCGCAGGGAAATGTCAGGAGGCGGCAAGTAGAAGTGCGAAGGCAGCGGGGCCGAGCAAGCCTACGCCCAAATGCAGGGGATGCCAGAGAGCCGGTGTGACCAGTCCCCACTAAGTCCTTGCAGCCAATGCTGCTCCCTGCGGAAGGGCAGTGAAAATAGAGCAAACCTTAGAGGAGCAGAGGCCCAGGATTACAGCCTTGAGCTGATGGTGAGAGGATTGTTTTACCTAGTTTGCAGTTTCCTTATCCCTTCTTACCAGGACAGAGCGGGTGGCAGCTGTTCTTATCCTATGAGTGCCACTCCCTCCTCGTCCTGTTTTGAGTGGGTTCCTCCCTCCGACACAGAATGGAGGTACAAATGCAATAGAGCTGGTTCCACTTCCAGAGCTGGGCCAGCTGTGGGCTCTTGACAGGGCTGCTGCGTACAGTTATCAGTCTGCGCACTGCCCTGGGCCATCGCAGCTGAGGGCTTCCAATCCCAGCGCAGGTGGCTAATGTAAGAGAGCATTTGGGTGATGCAGGGTGTGTGGGATCCCAACAGGTCCTAAGCAGCCACGGGGAACCCCTCCTGCAGTAACCGGCACAAGCGTATGGAGCCATGCATACACACACTCACTGGCCCTGTTCTGACCACACTCTCATATTCTTGGAGGTTGCCTCTTTCCCATCCTTGGAGGCTGTGGATTCAGCCTAGCATCTGACTCGGAGCCTGACACCATTGCCTCCCAGGGGCATGGGAATAGGGCATTTGAGCGAGTGCCTAGCGACCTGGGGTGTATGCGTGCATGTGTGTGTGTGAGTGAGAGGGCTGGCACACATGTGCATGGGTGAGCTGCTACCTGCTGGTCCCTGAAAGCTCCCAGGCCAAGCCTAGGGACCCATCTCTGCAGCAACCGCTTTCTCTGACCCCTGGTGGAATGTTCTCTGACTATAGAATTTAATGTTGGTTCATTTATGGAGCCAACACCCAGGTGTGTTTAAGCTGGATGCTATTGAGAAAGTACGGAGCCAGCACTCACTCTGCCCTGCCCCCTCCCCTGATTTCCCTCCCTCCTTTACCTGTGGACCATGCCTGTCCCCTACCTTGGCCAGAGGGAACCACCACCCACATTTCTGCTTTCTCCGCAGGCACTTGGGTACATATTCTGGTTGCGCACTGATGCACTAGCACAAAAGTGTCTTTTATACTTGAGAAGGGGCGTCTTTTGGGGTGGTTTATTATCGCAGCTAATCTACCCTCTCCTGACTGATACAAAGACTGCAGTTTTAAATACTGCACAAAATGGTCCTGGTTGGTGTGGCTCAGTGGATTGAGTGCTGGCCTGCAAACCAAGGGGTCACCGGTTCAATTCCCGGGCAGGGCATGTGCCTGGGTTGCAGGCCAGATCCCCAGTAGGGGCATGCAAGAGGCAACCACACATTGATGTTTCTCTCCCTCTGTTTCTCCCTCCCTTCCCCTCTCTCTAGAAATAAATAAGTAAAATCTTTAAAAAATTTTAATGCTGCACAAAATGTCGTGAGTTTTTCCAGCAGCACCAGGCTTGCCTCTCAGGAACCCCAACTGTGTGCCTGGTCCCTCCCATAGTACAAGGCTACAAGGAAAGGATTCTTTTCTTTTTAAAATTTTTTTAATTTTTATTGATATTAAAGAAAGAGAGGAAAGGAGAGAGAAAGAGGAAAACATCAATTTGTTGTTCTACTTGTGCATTCATTGGTTGATTCTTGTATGTGCCCCGACCAGAGATCAAACCTGCAACCTTGGTACATCAGGATGACGCTCTAACCAGCTGAACTGCCCGGCCAGAGACAAGGAAAGGATTTTTTTTCTCCAGACTGCAAAGTGAAGCTGGGAAGATTTTCATATATGTGTGTATATATGTGAATGTTCTTATATTTACACAAATTGTATAATATAAATATATAATATATGTAAATATATTCATGTATAATTTATATAAATGTTATACAATCTGTATTATATATAACATATATTAGATATCAGAGTACATACATACCTATCTCAGAATTAGCCAAGTTACGCTCTAGAACAAACCACTCTAATATCTCAGTGGCTTAAATCATCTCAAATTTATTTCTTGTTCACACTGTTTGCTGGGTGGCCTTTAACTTCCCTGAGCCTTAGTTTCATTCCTAAAATAGAGATAATGGTGCCCACCTCATAGGGCTGTTAAGAGGACTAAGTGAATTAACACATGAAAAGCATTTAGAACAGAGTTTGACAAAGAGTAAGTGCCCCATATTAGATATCACTTTATTATTTCATATCTGTTACAGTGGCTGGCATGCTGTTGACTTTGAATTTTATTTTTATTTTTTAGTTTAGAGAGAGGGAAAGGGAGGAAGAAGGAGAGGGAGAGAGACATTGGTGCAAGAAACATCGGTCAGCTGCCTTCTGCGTGCACCCTGACCAGGAACCGAGCCTGCAACCCAGGCATGAGTCCTAACCGGGAATCAAACCAGCAACCTTCTCGTTTTCGGAACGATGCCCCACCAACTGAGCCACACTGGCCCAAGGAATGCTGTGAACTTTAGAATCTAGGTGCAGTTACACGGCATCTTGGGTGTAGCAGTGTCCCTAGATGACAGCCAACCATGTCTCTTGTCTCTTTAGTCCCATTAACCATGGGACGGTGGGTGGGGACAGACATCCACCTGTCTCACATCAGTCATCAACTAGCTGTGGCCAGGCTCTAGAGGAGGTAGAGGTCTCCGTTAAAACCTTTCTATATCCAATCCCATTCCCAACTCCCTGCCCCCTTGCCCTGCCTCTCCAAAACAAAAAACAAAACGAAACAAAAGCTGGAAAAGAGAATTGTTGTCTTAGTCTCTCTTGCAGCCAAGTGGCCACATGATGCAGTTCCGGCCAAAAGAAATTTAAGTGAAGTTCTGCTGTGTTTTCTGGGGAAACTTTGCTTTCCTGATAAAAAGTGATACAAGATGATGCTGGTGCTGCCCTTCTCCTGCTTTTGGCTTTGAATGTGAATGTGATGCCTAGAATGTAGCAGCCATCTTGGAATCATGAGGTTACAAGGGAGGGAAAGGCCAAGAAAACCAGAAATGTCAACAATCATTGCTGAACCACTGAACCCATGGCAATAACCAATGTCTCTCACCATAGTTCTGGTTATTTTTGAAAAAGAATCCCCTCTTTATTAGAACCCTCAGAGGCAATTTGAGAATGGAGGCATCCAGAAGATGGTGGTTCTTATGCAATTTTGTGTGAAGAATGTCAGGCTGTTGATCCCAGGAGGAGTCCATGAGAACTGGGCAGAAGGGAGGACCAGAGTCCTCGAAGTCAGCTCAGAGATATGGCCCAGCTCTGTCAAGGAAGGACGGTTACCGCCTTCCAACCATCAGGAACGACTTGCATCCACAGGCTTTGCCCCCGCCTGGGCAAAGAAAGGAGTCCGATGAGGTGGGGATCTGTGCCCCTAGCACTGCTCAGCCCCAGCAGCCCTTCCTCGGGCGACTGCCCCTTATAACAGCTCCGGGCACATATGAACCACCTAGCAAGACTCTGGGCACCTAGAGGGGGATCTTCTCCCTTCCTGACCAAGATGCTTCAGACGAAATGATCCAAAGAGCTCCCCGTGAACCAGAGGAGACTGGGAGGGCTGCTTCTCTGTCCTGCCTCGGGTGGCAGCTGCCAGGAATTACCACAGGTGGGAATGGGGCATGGGGACAGGGGCTCTGGGCTAAGTCTGCTTCTCAGATCTGACCCCGCTCAAGCAGTTTTCTTCCTTTCCATCATAAAGACCACTACTTGGTCTCCTTGTTAATTCTACAACTCTTCTTGCCCATTATCCTGAGCAAGTTAATACAAAGAGCACAGAGCTCAGAACATTTCTTAGAAGACCAGAGAGGAAGACTGAGGCGAGGTGACATTAACACTGTTGCCCTGTGACTTGTTAGGTACCTATGGCGAGAAAGAAATGCCCAAAAAATATCAACAGTGCTCATTTCTAGGTCATGGAATTACTGGGTTGTTTTTTTTAAATCGTTGCTTATTAAATTTTTTTCTGTATTTTTTTAAATGTTTCATAATGCACATATGTTGCTCACATAATCAGAGAATAGTTGTTTTTGAAAAATAAATCAAACAGATCTATTTAGCTCTCCTTCACTCAAAGGGATCGATTGAGGGACCTTGAGGCACTGGGATAGGCCAGCTGTGGTCACGCCCTCCAGGGCATGTTTTGGGAGGAAGGGCAGGGGGACTCCTCCAGTGAACTTGCGTGGGGCCCAGGCTCGAATCTGTGTCTTTGCAGAGTCTTCTTGGGCCCAGGGTTCAGAAATGAAGGAGTCAATCAGCTCATCTTCCTGTGTCCTATTCACAGCCTCCTCACTCTTCATGTTCAGGTGCAAACGCCACCCCCTCTGTGAAGCCTCCAAATCTGCAGGACTCACCTGGCCTGCCTCAGCACACTCACATTTTGCTTCGATGTTGTATTAGTTTTCTATGCTGCATCACAAGTTACCACACAGTCAGCAGCTTAAAACTCTGCACATTTGTTATCTCGGCTTCTGTGGACCAGGAGTCAGCCATGGCTTAGCTGGTCCTCTGTGCAGCTTCTCGAGAGGCTGTACTGCGAGAGCTGTCTGGGTTGTGCTTTCATCTGGGAACTAGACTGGGGAAGAACCCATTTCCACCTCATTTGGGTTATTGGAAGAATTCCTCTCCTGCAGTTCTATGATTGAGGGCTCTGGGTTTTTTCGCTAGATATTGTCTGGAGGCCACTCTCAGTTCCTAGATGCTGCCTGAAGTTTCTAGAAGCTGCCTACAGTTTCTTGTTACATGGGCTCCTTAACATTTCATCAAGCCAGAGAGGAGACTCTCTCTCTAATCTGATAAAATGGAATCTTATATAATATTACCTAATCAAGGGAGAGACACCTCATCACCTTTGCCATGTTCTGTGGATTAGAAGCTAGTCACAGGTCTTGCCCACACTCAGAGGGAGGGGATTGTACAAAGGTAGGGAAGGGATGACAGGAGGTGGAAATCAGTGGGAGGCGGTCACCCTGGGGTCTACGACAACATCCACACTTTACCATAACATAGGTATAACACTCATTTCCTTCTGGAATTATAAGCAGCTGTTATTGCCAGCCTGCCCTCAGGAATCCAGCAAGCTCCTCAGGGTAGAGACCATGGTCTAACTCATCTCTTGAATCCTCCAGCACCTGGTACCATGGATTCCACATGGTCCTGTGCTGGTTATTCTGTTTGCCCCTGGCCCCATTCATTTCCACCTTTCTCCGTAGGCCCTGAGCCCAGGAGGCTGACTCCCAAGGACCAAGTCACCAGGTCCCCCTGCCCTCTGGCTTCAGGCTGGGTGCATCCGTTGAGAAGGACTGGAAGGGGACTGGAGGGTAGAAAAAGAAAAGGCTGGTCTTTCCTGCTACCTTTAGCCACAGCTCCTGCCAGATAGCTCCCTCTGGGTTCCTGGAACAAAACCTCCTCTCCTTCCCCCCAGGCTAAGGAGTAAGAAGAATAGTTGTCACTCTCTCTGGGCACATAACCGTACCACTTCTCTGTAAATAGTCCGCTCATTAACCTCTCCTCAATGACCTTTTTGAGAGTAACAGTTGACTGACAGGGGCTGGAGCTGAAAAAAATGTTAAGTGAAGAAATGCATGTGTGATTAAAGAAAGCTACAACAGGAAGGAACTATTATGAAACATCTACTGTATTCAAGGCGCCACACTAAGCTTGTTCACACAGCTCTGCGGGAATCAGGAGCTGACAAATAACATTCTTCTTCTTCTTTTTCTAATCTTCACCCAAGGATCTGTTTATTGATTTCAAAGAGGGAGAGAGAGAGGACAAGAGCGGAGGGGAGAGAGAGAGAGAGATCAATGTGAGAGAGAAACATTGATCGGTTGCCTCCCGTAAGCGCCTCAACCAGGGATCGAACCTGCAACGTTTTGGTGTATAAGACAATGCTCCAACCAACTGAACTACCTGGATAGGGCCAGACAAATCACATTCTGAAGCTGACAAAAATTTTTATAAAAGGTGATAGACAGAGAATTGGCTTGGGGTGGTGAGCACAAAATACAGTGTAGAGATGATGTGTTATAGAATCGTGCACCTGAAACTTGTATAATTTTGTTAACCAGTGTTACCTCAATAAATTCAATAGAAAGGAGAAAAGGAAAGAAAAAAATGTGAGTGGTGGTAGGTACAAAGAGTCTTCCCACCCCATCAGCGTGCTTTCGGCCTGCCTTTAAATCTCCAAGGAAGGTGTGGATGGAGCAGGAGGCCCCGATGGCCCCTCACCCCAGGGCCTTTCCGGCGGCCCTGCTGCCTGCACGGTTCCATGGCCAGGAGCTGGCTACCTCGGGCGGCAGGGCCCCACCCGACTACAGACCCGGGTGGGAATAGAATCCCACGGCTCAATTCTAGAGCCCAGCTTCTCCCTCCTCAGTGGCCCCTCTCAGTGCCACTTTCCAGTTTCTCCCCAAAGACATGGATCCACGCCAGGGAGAACTGGGATCCATACCACAGCCTCCAGGAAGAGGTGAGGGCGCCGGAGTGGACACGAAGGCAGGTCTTGTGGCTTCCCTGGGCTGATTTGTCTACAGGAATCCTTCCTGGGACAGATGCCCTACCAGAGTAAGAGGATCCACCTGGCAGAATGGCGCCAAAGAGAGGGACAGGTGAGCAGATGCCAGAGGTGGAAACCAGGCTGGGAAGAGACCGAGGGGGCCGCAAACCCAGGCCTGACATCCCCCGCCAAGGCTGCCCACCGGCCCCTCACCTCCCCAACAGGAACACAACAGGGCCCTGAGCACCAGTCCCTCTGCCTCCTGGGACCATCCCACCCAGACCCACCAGAAGCTGTGGGACCTGGGCCGGCTTCTTTAAAATGTTCCTGAAACCTCCCTTGGAGGCTGCTCTACCAAGGTGAACCTCAAGGGGGAGGCCATTCTTCAGCAGACAGGAGGAGGTGTTGGTTAAGGGAGTAGAGGCGCTGGCCTTGCCTCCAGCGGCCCCTGGGCTGTCCGGTGTGGGCTGGCAGAGATGGGTCTTGTTTACCTTTGCAGCCCGAGGACCCAGCCAGCACCTGGCGTTCAGCAGGTGTCCATGGGTGACTGATGGGATGGAGAATGAAGACTTTCGGTTATGTATAGACGGAAAACTTGTATTTGTCTCTGCTCCTTTTCAAAATCCCACTACAATGGCAATGAATGCATTTTTTAAAAAGCTACACATCCACAGAAGCAAAGAGAAGGAACACAGCAGATTAGAGGTTGTAATAAAATTATAGAAAACAGGAGGCAGATGGACAAGTGGTAACTGATCCAAGTGCGGAAAGTTGAGACTTAAATGCTTTCAAGGATCAGGGACGCGGAGGCTGGCACAGCCCCAAAGCCTATTCCTGTCTCAGGAAGCTCAGGAGGTGGGTGTTGAGTCAGAAGAGTAAGAAGTTAGGAAAATTCCGGGGCAAGTAGAAAGGGGAAACTGAGACAAGAAAATTAAATAAGGCCAAACAGTTTAAGCAATTTACAGCCAGCTGGTGAATTGCAAGACCTTATCTCGCCTAACCAAGGCCTTGAGAGCAAATAGTTCATACCTCTCCTCCCTAATGGGAGAACACACAGCTTCCCTGCCATAAATCACAGGTGCCAAGGAAGAGAGGAATGCTTATGCAAACGGAGAGATAACCCTGGAACTAAAGGCAGGAGCTTGGGAAGAGGCTGCTAGACTCCCCTCCCCTCTCAGCTCACCCTCCCCTCACTGCCAAGAAGCAACAGCACATCTGTGTTCCCCCTGGGAATTTCTCCCTCCAAATTCCCACATTTCCCCTATGTAAATGTAAGTCTGAAAGCTCAAGGGAAGGTGGATGTTAGGGTTTTTATCTGCCACCTTCTCAGATTGCTGGCCTCTGATATTAACGAAAGCAATTATAATCCAATCCCTGTCTCTGCTTTTGGCTGAGCAGTGACAGGCAGCATGAGCCCCGAACTCGGGTGCCCTCTGGTTTCGAGGGCAGAAGATGCCCTGGAGGCTGGAGCACAGGACCCGGGGCAGAAATATAAGAGGACTGGGTAGGGAGTTTGTGGAAGGAGCAATTGCCTCCCCAGACACCCTCTGCCAGGCAGCAGAACAGGCATCTCGAAGCATCTAACCCCTCTGACCCTGGTGGAAGGTTATTCTAGAGATTTGAACCGGAGGGGCCCTGGCCTCTGGGCACAACTCTGGAAGGGAGAAGGGCTGCTCTGAAAATTGGGGAGTTAAGGGAAGAGCGAGACACCTCCGCTCCAGCTCCTTCCCAGGCTAGCTCCTCAAAAACCCACAACCAGGCAGGAAAGACCTGGTACAGATGCCAAATGGCCTGTTTCCAGCCTGGATCAACAGACTCCTGAGGAAAGCCTCTAACTTCAAAGACAGCCTACAACAAGCAAAACCCCTGGATTCCTGGCCGGCCGGGCCATCTTCAGGAAGGCCTCGAGTCTCCCTTACTGTCTTCTTCTCGGACAAAGGCGTCGGGGAGGCCGGGCCACTGCCCAGGCGCCCTGCCGGAGCCCCGAGACACCCTGCCCTGTTCTCCCACACCAGCCCCAACCTCACGTGCCCTAGAGGTGTGCGCCACGGCTCGCCTAGAGTGAGACGTGACCCCTGGACACGAAACCAGCTAGAGTCACTCAGTGCTGGTAAATACTTAACTGACTCTCTGGAAAAAGAAATCCCCCGTTTGCAGGTGTTTGCTGATTTTGATGATGTAAATGCTCCCCCAGCCAATTTCAAAGGACCAACATGACGCCCGCTGATAGTAAGGGCTCTCATGGGAGGTCAGAGCTGGTTCCAGGTCCCCACAGTTCCCCCTGGTTGGCAGTGACCTGGGACTCCCTCAGGCCACTGCGATGGATCAAGCACCCTCTGCCTTCATCCCCTTTTTCTGTGAACTATGGCCCATGAGCCTAGCTAACCTTGGAGGCAGCGCTTCTGGACCAGAGGAGACACTTGAGATGGGAAATCTGGACCCTATCAATACACGGCAAGTCAAAAGTAGCGTTTTTTTAAAATAAAACTAGGCCTGGAGAAGAGACTGCGCTCACTCCCTATGTCACTTCCCCATTCTCCAGGGGCTGCTCCAGCGTGGGGTGAGGGGGCCTCGTAAGGAGCTGGGGCTGCGGTCAGCTGATGCATCTCTTTCCTGTCTCTGGAGGGGCTGCCCAGCCTGGACCAGGGGGAGGACACGGCCAGCCTAGGCTCTGAAGGGGAGCAGGGGCTCCTCTCGGGGTGAGGGGACTAAGAATCAAGTCCTTCCAAGTCTTCAGCCCCCTCTGGACGTAACCTCGCTGTAAAACACCCCACGGCCTCGGCCTCGGCTTGCCCATCACAGTCACCCGTTCCGATGCCGGGGAAAGGAAGAACGAACTTTAATCGCCGTCAGGGAGAGAGAACTCCCTTTACCAGTGTTGATAGCGGGCATGGCACAGAGGTCCTCGCCCGGGGACGGTCCACTGCCATAAAGGGGGCCGGGGGGGCTTCTGGCCGGCACAGGACTAGGAACGCCACAACATCTTGTTAGCAGGAGGCACGTCTAAGCGCTTGCGGGTGTGGTCAGTGTCCCGGTGGTACAGGTAGCCACAAGTAGGCTTCTGCAAGGTGTAGAAGGGGCTCAGGGAGTTGGAGTACTGGGACGTGTAGAAATTGAACCTGAGCTTGTTTGAGTTCTGGCCCCTGGGGTCCACCACCACCGGTACATACGCTGCAGCCAGGGTCTGCTCACGGTCCTGCTTCCATGACCGGGACAGAGGAGCCTTCATCTTTTTCCCTGATGGTGTCTTTGGCCCATAGCTGAGTACTGAGGGTTTCTGTGCGTCCTGGGAGGAAGAAAAGAAGGGGAGAGCTGGGGCATCGGACACTGGTACTTCAACTGCAGGGGCCAGGGGCAGGAGCAGAGGTAAGGGGCCACTGATCAGAGCCCACAGAGCCACCCGGGAGCGCAGCTCTGCTGGCTGTGGAGCCAGGCACCTCCAGGCAGAACCTTCAGGGTTTGCTGACCCGCCCCCTGCAATGCAGACCTCCGCCTGCTTCTCAGAGGCCTCCCCGAATGCAGCAGAGGCTGGGGGCCGGGGGTCATCCTCAAACACCCCTCCTGCTCCTCCCGCTCACCCCTCTGTCAGTGTCCCCCACGTCTCCTCTGGCCCGCCTCTCCCTGCCCTCTGCCACCGCTCCAGTCAAGCACCCCTCCTCTCTCTGCAGAGTCACCCCAGTTTTCTACTCATCTTCCTGCCTCCTATTTGCCTTTCTTTTCAGCCTGTGCTTCGCACGCACATCGAATTCATCTGTCTGCGTTAATGGCCACATGGTGTGGCTCTCCTCCTCAAAATCTCTTTTGGTCTCTGCTACCTAGAAAAGAAAGCCCAAGGCCCCCAGCCTGGAAGGCAAGACATTTAAGGATGGGGTCCCCCGCATCCTGCGTCCCAGCCTTACCGTCTGCTGTGTCCGTACCTGTCACCCCGGCCATTCGCCCTCCCAGGCCTCCAGCTGGGCTCAGGCGGTCTCCCCAGCTGGTGCCCTCCCTCCCTTTCATCAGGGAAATTCCGTCTTTCCCTCTCACCCTTATCCTTGACATAACAGCCTCCAAGGTCCCATTCCTACATTTATTCAAGACCAAAGTATTTATGAGCACACAATAAACATTGGTTCACGTGAACTGAATTCTAACAAGGGGTGCTCCCCTTTTAACCAGCCAGCCTGTTCTATTTTAGAACATCTCTCATTGTTAAGTCTCTGCTACAACAATGCCGCTCTCTGTGACCACCACGCTGGGTGCCCAGGTGTGGAGGTCAGCGCCTCTAGGAGATGCCTGTTGTCATATTTATCCCATTGTCCTGACATTTCTCTCTCTGTCATGCCCCTCCTTGACTGTCCTCTGACTTTTGAAGCCCCACACTATCTCCCAGCTACCGGGTGCCCATTTCACTAGGGATCTTTAGAGCCACGACAGCACAACACACAGGATGGGATGCCTGTGTGCCAGGCTGTCTCTGTCCTGCCTCCCAAGCTACCCCTCTCAGGGGGACCAGGTTCCCGTCGGTGGGGACGGGACGCAGACCCCGGGGAACTGGGAGGGAACACGTAGTTGCAGAATTACTGGATGCTGAGCCCCCGCCATTTTACAAAAGAAATCCCTGGTACTCCAGCCATAATGTACACTCCTTTGCACTTAATTTACAAACCATTTGCACAATTCAAACATGCCCAGGGCTTTCCTCAAGGCAGTCTTTACTCCTATATATTCCGACTCAGGAGTGTGTTCTATGCGCCCCAGCTTTGCATTTCAAAATTCTCATCCTTCCGAGCCTCTGACACTGCAGCCCCTCCCCCTCTCCCCGTCCTCTGCGCTTCAGGTGCTCCTCTCGGGATGTGATCTTTCCTGGGCTGGGACTAGGGTGAGGCAAGTGTGTCAATTTTAAGGAGGTGCTCACTCTCAGAGTCCTTCAAGAGCACAGTGAGTGTTTCCTTGCATTTGGCACCTGAATGCTGTGCTTGCTTCGTTCTATTCCCAAACCGGGGCCCTCTGGGCTCCTGCTAGTGTTCCAACAAACCTTCAAACCACTCCCAGTGGTCAGTGTCACATCCTAGTCACCTCTGTGTCTCTGGACCTTAACCCAACAATGCTGGCACACAACCAGGCTGGAAGAGGGGCTGGAGCAAGAGTTCAGCAGCCTTCCAGACTCTTCCAGGTTGGCCTCGGGATTCAGCATTACAAGCAGACGGTCAAGCACCAGAAATGAGCTGTGATGGCGGCCATCAAAGATCTTTCCCACCAATGGTTATGGGTGCAGTGCCAAAGGAAGTGTGAGGATCCAAGAACCCAGAACCAAAATCCAACATTTAAAACGCCAGTGTTCTAGTCAAACTGGACAATCTGGCTACCTGGCCCCCTGGCGAGGCTGGGGGTTGAGGAGGGCAGCCTTGGCAGCTCACCTGCCGCCCAGCACACCTGGCAGCAGCTCAGCGAGTGGATGGAACGAGGGCAGAAATGACTTGGTAGGCCCTGCCTACCTCACATTAATCCTTTAAGGAAGGTACTATTATTAATCTCATTTTTAGTTGAGGAAATGAAGGAAGGAGGTTAGTTACATGTTCAGGGTCATGTGGTTGGTAAAAAGCCAGGCTGGCATTTGAACCCAGGCTCGGCTAACCCCAAGGTCCACACCCTATACTCCACGATGCATCCTGTGTCCACTGCGCTGTACACAGGGCCTACCAAGTCATTTCTGCCCTCGTTCCATCCACTCGCTGAGCTGCTGCCAGGTGTGCTGGGCGGCAGGTGAGCTGCCAAGGCTGCCCTCCTCAACCCCCAGCCTCGCTAGGGAGCCAGGTAGCCAGATTGTCCAGTTTGACTAGAACACTGGCGTTTTAAATGTTGGATTTTGGTTCTGGGTTCTTGGACCCTGCACAGACAGGAAGGTGCCCTTAGAAGTGTGAGGTCTATATTGCAAATTACCATCTCTTAGCAGAGATGAGGATATGACAATGGTTGGTTCATTCATTCATTCATTCAGAACTCTCCCTTTCGTATGCCAGGCTCTGGGTGTACAAGTAACAAAGACGTCACACATACGGACACAAATACATGCAGGAAGCCCTGTAGAGCAGGGCTTCTCATCCTTCACACCATTGACATTTTGGGCTGGATAATTCTCTTATTTTTAATTTTTTTTTTAATCCTCACCCAAAGACATTTTTTTCATTGCTTTTAGAGAGAAAGGAGGGGAGATAGGAAGGGAGAGAGAGAGAAACGTCAATGAAAGAGAGAAACATCAATTGGTTGCCTTTCATGTGCACCGAGACCAGCGATCAAGATCTCAACCCTTCGCTTATGGGACAATGCTCCAGCCAGCTGAGTCACACCGGCCAGGGCTCGGCTGGATAATTCTTTGTGGAGGGGGCTGTCCTGTGGTTGCAGGCTGGTAAACAGCATCCCTGGTCTTTAGTCATTCTACCCACCTTCCAGTTGTGGCAGACAAAAATGTCCTTCATCATTGTTAATGCCGCCTGAGGGCAGAGAGAACCACTGCTATGGAGTCCGGGACAATCTCTTTATCCACAGTGTTGAGGCTGACAGCCTGGCCCAGTAGAATCTTCCCCTTCCTGGGCCACAGAAGGGTCTCAGGTTTCTTCCTGTTAAGCATGACTCTGAGGGTGTGGGGTTCTTGTCCTCTGGACACGGCAGAAGAGCTCAGCCTGGGGCTACAGAGACAAGGGAACAGCAGAAGCCCTACCCCCCGCCTGCACCTGCTCCCCACCCCAGCCTTCAGCCTTGGCCCCTGAAAGCTGCACCTCGGGCTTGGGAGGCTGGTGTCCGGGGTAACAGAGGCAGATGCTTCAGAATGGTTGGGGGTCTTTCCAGAGACCCCACAGAAGGAAGGAAAGGCGACACTCTTTACTCACAGAGTTGAGCACCTATCAGGTGCCAGGCACTAACCCCTCAGTTCGGCAAAAGCTGCTGAGAGCCATTTGAGATGTCGCTCCCAGTTTTCAAGTGCAGAAGCTAAGGATCAGGGGTGCCCGAGTTCACACAGCAGTGGGATGGTGTGTGAGAAGTTTGCAGAAGTCCCACGACTAGTGACTAGTTAGCACGGGAACCACAAGTGAACACTCTGCTCCCTCTCTGCGCCGGCTCAGGCCCCGGCCTGGGCCCACTGCCCTGGGCCCACCAGTCGGCAAGGTCCCAGCTGCTGCTGCTGCAACAGTCAGGACCCTGGTGGGGGGCCCCGGGGCCCCAAGCACATCCAGGGACGAGGCCCTCACAGAAACTGGGACAGAAGGACAGTCTCCAGAATGAGGAAGAAGAAGAGGAAGAAAGAAAGGAGGAAGAGACAACATTGGGCAAGGAAGATGAGGAGGAAGGGAGGGAAGCCCAGGGAGCCTCAGGCTTGCCCTGCCCCTTCCAGGGGCCTGGGGAGGCTCCAAGTGACTAACCTCTGAGGGCTGAGAACACCCCATCCCCTCCCAGGGCCCAGCACGGCAACTTTGGAAGGAGGGTGCGGCCTGGGCTGCATACTTTCTAGGTTAACATCTGGTTTCATTTAGCCGTCTCCTCCCCAGTGAGGTCCTCCCTGTCAAGTGCTTGTGGGGCGGGGGGAGGGGTACGGGAGGTGGGGTATGACTTTAGAAAACTGGTTCTCCGCTGGCGCGGATTTTTCCCCCAGGGGCCGTTTGGCAATCCTAGAGACATTTTTGGTCGTCACAAGTGGAGGGTGCTGCTGGCACCTAGTGGGCTGAGGCCAGGGATGCTGCTAAACCTACCAAGGTGCACAGAGATCAGCAAACAATGGCAGGAGTGCCGAGAACTGAGAGACCCAATTCTGCGTTAGAGGTTTGAGGAAGACCCCCTCTCCCCTACCTGTTTCCTGCAGCCCTGGCTTAAGCTTCCCATCCCACAGGGAACAATGGATCTTAAGGCAGAGGGTCCCACCAGCCCCTTCCCTTCCTGTTTTTCAGTTGGGGTTCGAGCTAAAGCCAAAAGAAGGAATCCAAGTAGAACTCTCCCTCCATACCCTGCACTACCATGGGCAGAACCCAGCAGGGCCTTTTAGATAGACACACGCCTGTGTTTGTCCCTTATACCAGAGCTTAGAATGGGGAAGAGGGTGACTCAAGAGTGGAGTTTCCCAGGTAGGGCCAGGAGACCTCCTATGTGACATTACTACAGGTCCCCTGGGACGACACTCTGTCCAGGCCCCCTGGCACGTCCACCAGCCTGACCCGTGGCTGACATTCCACCATCAGCACCTCCCTCTGGTAGAGGGCCTCCTCCCTGCTGAAATGCAAATTGCATTGGGTGAGGCCTCTGGTTAGGTGTCCGGGGCCCCTGGGTCTGTGGAATGTGCCTGGGTCTTGGAGGCTGAAGGCCTGAGCTTGAGGCCGACTCTGCCCTTACAGGTCAGGCAACCTTGGCCAAGTGGCTGAACCTCTTTGAGCTTCAGTTGCTTCATCTGCAAAACGGGGATAATAAGGCTGTTATCGACTTCATCAGCTTACTGTGGAGGTGCTGTGCGTGTGGGAACTGTGCAAGCACAATGTAAATGGTGATTATCATCAGCCTGGTTTTGAGCACACTCTTCTGAACATTTTTGAGTGTGTCCATCTGTGCTGAGGGCAGAGGGGCTCGGAAAGGCTTAGATGGGGAGGGGGCAGATGGGGCCTCAGCGTCCTCATGAGGCAGTGTGGCCTGGGGGCCTGGAGTTCAAATTCCAGCTCCACCACCCACTAGGTACCTGATGTTTTGATATTATAAATATCTGCACCTCAGTTTTCCCACCTGGGAAGTGGGAATAACTAGAATCTATCTTATGAGGGTTTAATGAGATATTTCATGTAAAGTATCTAGGCCTCTCGTGCACTCTAAGATTTAGCCACGACAAAGGGTAATGCAAACCAGGAGTCCCAGGAGTGTTTTGGGGAAGTGACGGGGCAGAAGAACCAGAGGAGTTGAACAGTGGCCCACTTTCTGCTTCCCACCAGCCTCAGGGAACAAGAGTTGGGCAGTGATAGTGGCCCCCCAAGCCTTTCATTAAGAGCCCCCGGCTCCTAGCTGCCCAGGTGGGCCAGGCTGGGGCCTTCGTACTCCTTCCTGCCAATCAAACTTCTTGTGACCTTGGGCTGCCCTGATCTAGCTCTGTGATGTCATCCCACCTGGCTCATCCTTGACCAGGGCCTTCCTTGGTGGTAAGATGGCACTGCTGGTGGCCGGGGGCTCCAGGGCTCCCAGGGTCTCTTGGGAGGCTACTGGGAGTGCTAAGGTGGGGAGAATTTTTGTGGGTAGCGTTATTGTGATGCCTGTTTGAGAACACAATTCCATCTGTTTTCCTAAGGAGACACGGGGGTAGGGCTGGGAGCTGAAGTTTCAAGGCCTGGAAGAGTCTTTCTTTTAACCTTGATACTGACTCACTCTGCGATTTCCTCTTCCCCTGACAGGTTGTGGGAAGTGGGGTAAGTAGTGAGAAGAGGAAATCATCCTAGCTATCTAGGTAGCTCCAGAAGTCCTTAGTCCAGGAGCCCAGCATGTCCTAAGAGGCCCCTGGCAGGGAGGGAATGTACCCAGACAACTCACCCTTCTCTTTCTTTCTCTCTCTTTCTACCTGCCCTCCAAATTACAGAGATGATGGGTGGGTGGGTGGACATATGCGAGTGGGAGAGTAGAGTGCACAGGTAGAGTGTGGGTAGATGGATAGATGGCAGATGGGTGGTCACTCCTGATTTGAGCCCTGCTCACCTTTTTAGCCTCATCTCTTTTCTCCATGCAGTAGCTAATTTCTTAAACATGCACGGCTCTCTCTCCTCTGAGCTTTAGCATATGCTATTCCCTCTCCTGGACCACTTCAAATAGGGGATTAGGAGATGCAGGGATGGATGGATAGATGGGTAGAGGTGGCCGGGTAGGTTGGCCATGGGTGAGAAGAGGGGTAGATGGTCAGTAAATGAACAGAGGATGGGACTACAGACCCAGGAGTCAGATTCTTTGAGCTTGAATCCTGGATCTAATATTTTGCTCAGTGCGTAAACTCGGGCAAGTAATTGACCTCTCTGTACTTCTGTTTGTTCATGCGTAAAATGAGTGGACTAAAGGTCCTTATCTAATAGAGCTGGACAAGCACTTAGGACAGTGCCTGGCACAGGATACGCGCGCAGTAAATATTAGCTGTTATCATGTGAGGGTGGGTAATCGGAATGATGGGGGATTGCCGAGTGGGCTCTCCTCTCACCATCATCAAAAACCAGACCCCCCTCCTCCTTGGGGTACCATCGCCCAACATCAGACATGGTGGGCACCTCCCAGGAATGTGTCAAATATCCCACACGTAGAGGGACCTAGGCTTCTTCTTGGGATTGAGGGGTGGGCTAAGGGGAGGGAAACAGCAAGCTGGTGACTTCCTGCCCTCTGTCACACTGGCTTGGGCTGGGCCCAGCACTTGTTTCCTTCCTGGCACTGTGTCAGCCCTGACTATTGGTTATGGGGTGGACTTTGGGGCCCACAGGCAGGTTGGAAGTTGGGGTGTTAATGACTTGTGCACTGTGCTCAGATCTCACACCCTGATGGTAATGACCCCTAATTTCTGAGGAGGCTGGGAGGGACAAGGAGGGGAGGCTGGCAGGGAGGAGGACGGAGGAGGAGCAGCAAGCAGGGCTTGCCCTGCTGGCTCCTCTGATATGGGATGCCCAAGGCTCTGGACGATAATATCTTGCTTGGGAAAGGGAGGGGAGGTGGGAGCATGGCATTCTGGGAGCAGCGGCCAGCAGCTCTGGCTTTGGGGAAGGTGGCTTGGGTCCCAGAACTGTGAGGAAGGAGCCCAGGAGGCTGGGGTGGGGACGTTTGGGGGACTAGGGCACCATGACTTAGCAGACGTTACACTCCTCTCAGCCCACGAGGGGCTGAAGTGCTGGGCTGGGCAAGAGTCCTGGGTGACCTGAGATAAGTCCCATCCCATCTCTGAGCCTCAGTTTCCTTATGTGTACACTGAGGATGTTGGGTCCTTCCATCTTGGACATTTGAAGGAGGGGGAATTGAATTACTTCCTGAGGGCTTCAGGCAGGGGCCCCCCTTGACTGACCATGGGACTGGGCCCTGCCAGGGGTGTCCCCATCCCAGGCCTTGTCACCCTTGCTGTAGGAACCACAACAAGGGGCAGTGGCTTGGGAGACCTCCTTCAGGGAGGCCTGGCTAGTCAAGCCTTATCTGTCTTTCTTCATGTGTAAATCACAGAAGGGTAAGTTCATGGCCTCTGAGCCCACTCTGCCTGGATTCAAACCCCAGCTCTCCTCTTCTGTGTGACTTTCACAAATCATTAACCTCCCGGGGCCTAAATACCTAATCTGCAAAACGAGGCTGATAAAAGAAGTTACCTGGAATGCTTGTCGTGAGGATGATAGGAGTTCAGAGCAGTGTTTGCTACAAGATGAGTGCTAAGAGTCGTGTTGTTATTATTTCTAGAGCTCAAAGGACATTGATTCAGTCCTGCCTTCCGGAGGCCCCTCTTTCTCTGACTCCCCTGCCACAGCCCTCACATGACCTAATGTTATTTATTATCAAAGTTCCTGGAAGGTAAGAAATGTAATCTGTACCCACAGTGCCCAGCGGGTGTTTGGGAGGGATGCCGAGAGCTAGCGAGGCTCAGGGCTGGCCTGGCTCACAGGACGATCCACTGACCACCCCGACACCCGGCCACACACAGAGCCTCCACCTCTCCTTCTGCTGTGGAGGTCGCGGGCAGATGGTTTTAAGTGCCCTGCTACTGCCTTACTCTAAGTACGCCTGGTTACTTGAACATTCTCTCCACCCCACGTTACCTGCTGTGTGATTTGGACAAATTACTTAACCTCTCTGACCTTTACTTATTCTGATTCTTATTTTTCCTTTGTTGGACCTCAAGTACAGGAGGCCTCTATTGATGGGGCATGAGGGCCTCCTCTCTCATTGTATTAATTTCTCCCCTTTATCTCCAGTTTCCAACCACACTCCCCACCCGCCCTAGCCAGAGGCAACCATTCTCACGAGCTTAATGAGTATCTTCTTGTTCATATGTGTTCTTGCAAAGTATACATACTGTTGTTTTGTATGCAGGTCTTTTTTATTTACATAAGTGGCAAGTGTGTTTTAGATCTCATTCTGTTTACTTTGATTGCTCCCTACTCTTTTAAGATTCACCTGTGTTGCTACACAAGCATATAGTCCCTTGCTTCCAATTACTGTGTAAGTTCACTAAGTGCATTCACCACATTTTATGCCTCTAATCTTCCAGGGATGGACCCCCAGTTGCCTCCAATTCCTCATCCCCACAAACAGCACGGCAATGACATTACATCCATGTCCCACTATGAACCTGGGTGAAGCCATATTCCCAAGAGCAGAATTGATTGGTTGTAGAACAAGAGTAAATGTCATTTGGAGTCGTCTTTTCTCCATCCATAAAATGGGTGCATTGCGCCCTCCCTTGCGGGGCTGACGTGACAGTAGTGAGTTAATGTGTGTAATCCCCCCCCCTCCCCGTGTCTGACACAGAAAGATGCTCAATGAATGGTAAATGTGGCTGCTTTTCTTCCCAGGTCTCAGGGAGAGAGAGAGAAATAAGTGGACCTAGGACGAGTTGCATAGAAACACTCCCAGAGCTCAAAGTCCCAGTTCAAGCGTTGGTCTCCAAAATACATGAGAACTGTGTGGGGTGCTGCTGTACTAGAGGATAAGGACTGATCTTGAGTTTAAAAGCTCCCACAGCCCCAGTGCAGGGCCTGGTTCAGAGGAGATGGATGTGCCGAGGAAATGCTATTGCATCATTTCATTTCTTACCTCTTTCCTCAGAACCAGAAGCAGCCTCCCCACACAGGAGGTGCCAGGCATTTGCTGTTCGGCCAGTCCACTAGCGTTATAACCAGATGTGAAAGCAGCCTGGTGTTGGAGCCCACTGTCCCACTTGGCAGGTGGAGAGACTGAGGCTCTGGAAGGCTCCATCGTCTCCCAGGAGGTGAGTGGCAGAAGGGCACTAAAATCCACATTTCTAGGTCCCTCCTCCAGTGCTCTTTAAAAACAAGAAAATGTGCTCCAAGTTCAACTATGTTCTTTATTATTTGTAGAGTTTAAGTTAAAACAAATGATCTCCCAACAGAGCATATTACTAAAAACTAAAACTCCCCACAAAGGTGCCCTGGCATTCCAACTGAACCTCTTCCACTGTCTGTTTCCTCCCATTGCCTACCCATGCACAGGTGCACTTTAAATGTTTATAGCTGAAATCTACATAGAATATTGGTGTTTGTGCATAACATTACTTTTAAACACACACACACACACACACACACACACACACACACACACACACACATTATCTTAGATTGTAGAATGTGTCCTATAATGGGATGTTTTTGCCTGGCCGTCAAGGTGACCTTGCAGACACCTGCCCCACCCTGTCTCCTGGGCCCTGGTAGAATTTGCTTTCTTGAGGCTCTTTGTTGAACTGGCTCTGCACTTTTGCAGCCTCTCATGGCCTCTGTTCTGTCTTCGCATTCTCTGCTTAGCATCTCTGTGCCCAAAGTCAGAGTAGAGAAGGGGGACAGGGACACTCAGGTGCTGAGTTCCTACTATGAGTCAGACTCTCTTACAGGTCCTTTAACCCACCATCTCACTGAATCTCATAACAACCTTCCACTAATAGCCCCGGTTTTGCAGATGAACAAACTGAGGCTCACACTCTCAGGCACCAGGTAACAGCTTCCCCGAGCCCCCTGTCAGGATGCAGGAGTCCACACCAGCCAGGTTTCCTCGGCTCAGAGGAACGCCCAGGCAGGGGGATTGCAGCCCACCCGTCCTGCAGGCCAAAGGAAGTGGTCTCCGGAGCCGGTCTGGCATCAGGCGTCTGCGTCCTGGAACAAGACAATGGACAAGATGACTGCAGCTCATTTGGGAGGTGGGATGACTTTGGCCCAAGGAGAGCTAGCTGCAGAGGCCTGGGGCGATGATGACAGTGACTCTCGGGACTCCTCAGCAGGCGCTTCCCCGACTCAGAGTCGCTCACCCAGCCAGGAGCACTGGGCTTTGTTTGAGAAAAGACCACAAACTTGACAGAGGCCCGAGTTTCTGTGAAGACTGCCACTCCCTGGCCCCAATCCCACCCCACATTCCAGAATTGGCCAGTAACATGGGCTCTTGGAAGTTACTAAGTAATTGCCGGGCAGAGGTTTAATTACAGGATTGGGCTTTGGGCTGTTTCGAGGGGAGCCTATTATTTGGCTGTTTCTTTCCTGGGGGGAGCAGGTGTAAGGTGTTGTTATTAGATAGAGTGAGGGCCGCGCAGCAACATGTTGTACAGGCTGCTGAGCTGGACAGAGAAATAAGCCCCAGCCCTGCCCCAGGGAACCTGGCTGACAGGGCCAAGCCTCAGCTGGGGGTGGGGGGGCACTGCTCACCTCTGAACCCAGGCTGTCCAGAGAGTCCCCTGAGTCCCCCCAGCATGGGAATGAAACTGGGGTAAAAGGGGTGTGTAAGGGCAGGGAGGGCCTTGGCAGCCAGACTGCAGGCTCAAGCCCTTCTCGTGCTCATATGTCACCCAGGTTTCCCCTTTTCTTCCTGTCCCAAAAGGCAAGGAGCACGCCAGTGTGGAGAAATGAAAAACCCTCAGGGAGCGCCCCTGTCCCGGGCACTTCTCATCCATTATCTTATTTCATCTTCACAACAACCGGGATGGGTGCTGTACCCCTCCCACGCCACAGCTGAGGGAACTGGCTCAGAGGGGGGTTTTTTTGTTTTGTTTTGTTTCACTTCTCCTCCTTCTACGTGCAAACTGCTTACCTTCCTTTCTTCCTAAGAAATGTCCTGCAAACTAAAAACTCTGCTCTGTTTCTGTCTCCAGCACCCAAGCCCGTCCCCATCCCCTCCTGCTTGTATCAACTAATCACCTGATCACCCAAATGACCGATGAATTAAGCCCCTTCCCCTTAGCCTCTCAGCCTACACTTTCTCCTTCCCATCGAGGCTTCATCCAGACCTTAGGCGAACACCCTTCAAACATAGCTGTTACCGGTCACCCTCGCCTGCTCCCAGAAGCCACAGCTTCTCAGACTTTAACAGGCTCCTGAATCACGTGGGGATCTTGTTAAAACAAAGATCCTCTGCCGGCTACCTTAACACACCAGCTCACTGAAACTCATAATGACCTTAAATTAATAGCCTGTTTTACAGATGAACAAACTGAGGCCCAAAGAGGTTGCCCAATGTCTGGGATGGGGCCAGAGTGTCTACCTTTCTAGTAAGATCCCAGGTGGTGCAAATGCTACTGGTTTATGGACCACATTTCTAAACCAAACTCTTCTCCCTAGTTATTTTTCTTTAGTTTTTTAAAATCCTCACCCAAGGATGTGTTTATTGATTTGAGAGAAAGAGGAAGGGGCGGTGGGAGGGGGCGGGAGATAGAGAGAGAAACATTGATGTGAGAGAGAAACATCAATTGGTTGCCTCCCATAGGTGCCCCAACCCGGGATCAAATCTGTAACCTTTTTTGGTGTGTGGGGCGATGCTCCAACCAACCGAGCCACCAGTCAGGGCACTTTAATTTTTAAATAGGAAATACATTTATATGGTTGGAAATTTAAAAATATAAAAAAAGCATTCAGTGAAAATTCTCCCTCTCATGTCTATCCCCTGATTTGCCCAGTTCCCCCCTTCACCCCCCAGTAAACACTTCTATTCATTTCTTATGGATCTTTCCAAAATGTCTCTGTGCCAATAAAAACAAATAAGATCATTCTTATCCTGCCCCAAATGGTAGCATACTACACACACCGTTTTGTCAACAGTTTATCAGTTTATCTTGAAGATAACTGGACACGGTCAGCTGACTCATTCATTTTTAGAGTTGCATTGTTATTTCAATGTGTGGCTATGCCATAATTTATCTCATCAGTCACCTCCAGGTGAACAATTTGAGTTGTTTGTGATCTTTCCGGCTGACCTTTTTAAGCCTTCCCCTGCTGACCATCCTGGCTGGGACCTCCCTCCTACTCCCCACGCCTCAGCTCCCCAGCCCTGAGCTCCTGCGGGGCCTTCACTCCTGCTGCCCGCCCTCCCCTCTCCTCCCCGGCCAGGGGCCCAGTCGGACTGCGCCTCCTGAGTCTCTAACCCACTGTTAGTCTCCTCCTCTTCGTTTACGCCCCCACTCTAATCTCTCCAAATAGACTAAAGCAACTGAACTTGGGAACCATCACTTTGATGTCTCTGGATCTTCCACAGCAGTTCTCAAGAATATCAGTTATATAGTGAAAGATGCGTATGAATGGAGCCACTCACTGAGGGCTCTGCTGGGGCTGGTTCTGGGTGTAATAATCCAGCAGCTACTCCAGGTGGGAGGGACTTCATACCTCAGAGGTTTCCAAGAAAGAAACCCTTATCTTGTGCCTGAGTGTCTAGAGCACCCGGGTGGGCTGTGAGGATGCCTGGGGCATGAGGGGGCAGCTGGGGTTCTCTCGTGTCCTTCTTGGGGAGGCAGCGGGAGGAACCATGATGCGGAGACAGGAGAGTGGAGGGATGGATGGCATGGGTATGTGTGCCCTGAATGAGCTCCTTCCCTTCCTGTTAACATCCTTGTCATCCTTCACGGGCCAGCTCAAGTCTCAGTTCTTCCAAGAAGCCCTCCTGAACTTCTCCAGCCCCCGTTGACCTCCTCTCCTCTGAATTCACACTGTGTGTACTAGTGACAGCAACCACTATTCTGTGCTTAGTCTTCGTGGCCTGCCACCTCGAATCATGTAAAACCTTATCTCCATGATGAGACCCCAACACCCTCTCTGGTAGAAATAAGACTTCTCTAATTCTCTCGTATCCCCACGTACCCCAAGCCCTTGGCACGGCCTCGGGCAGCTGGGAGAACCTCCGCAGGTGCTCCTTGAAAGGTCGGGAATCGGTCCCAGGAGGGTCATGGTGGTGGGGGGGGGGGGACAGGGTTGACCACAGGTGTGCCTCCAACCCAAAGGATGTCGGGAACACCTCACAGCCACAGCCTCTGAGGGTCTGACTCATCCTGTCCATTAAAGCTGGAGCCAGTCAAGGGGACTTTTCAAAAATGTCACTGTCATGAAAGTAAAGGCATAGGGCTGTGCTAAATTAAGCGATTAAAGGGACATGACAAGCAATGCAATGTGTGAATCTTGTTTAGACTGTGGATTAAAAAAAATAAAACCTTTTGGGAGATGATAATAGTGTGTCAATGTTAAATTTGAGTGTGATGAGTGTATTGTGGTCACTTAGAAGAATGTCCTTATTCTTAGGCAATGGAAACTGAAATATTGGTTGGGGTGGGAGATGTGCCATGATATCCACGACTTTTAACCTTCAGCAAAAGGAAAATAAAATAATAAGCGTGCTTGGAGACAGATGCAAATGCGGCAGCATGTTAACAATGGGTAGACCCAGGAGGAAGGAATACAGGTGGTCATTTTACGGGTCTTTCATATTTTCCCAGAATGAAAAGCTGAGGAGGGAATACCTTTGGGACAAAGGGAGACACAGTTAGTTTCAGCCGCCTGGGGGAAAGAGAAGGGGAACGGCGGCCAGGGCGCTGACCCGGGGGCTGCAGGAGCAGCGCCGGCTCCGACAGATCACCAGCCCCCGCCCTCCGCTCCTGCTGCCCAGGAAGCATCAAAACCTAACCCCGGGGCCAGACTCTCCCTGCGCGCCGGGCGGCTGTCACAGCATCCCCGGGGGTCCTCACCGGACCTTCCGCAGCGGACAGCCACTCCCCGCCTTAGCTAGGATGGGTATCCTGTGCCCATGAAAGGTTCACAGCTCATTTCCCAGAAAAGTGAACCCAACCCTACGTGGGATGGACCCATCGTGAGTTTTTAAAAGTTATATTCACTTAACTTTACAGAAAAAAGAAATTTTGACATACAAAGAAAACGCCAATATTAATCATCCTACGTTCTCTTTGGAGGTCTGTCAATGGAGGTATTTTCCGCCTTTGTCATCAGACTGGGAAGCTGGTTTATTCCTTCCCGCCGCCCCTGCCCCGGGGCTCAGAGTTCTCCCTTAGGGGCATTTCCTTGTAGCCACTGAAGGCTGGTGGCCCACATTTTCGAGGGCTTGCGGGACCCTTCAGCTCGCTTTAGCCAGCCGTCTCCCCGCTGTTGGGCACAGCCGTTCCCCAAGTGCCCATTCTGACCTGGTCATGACCCTCCTTAGAAGCAAGGGACTGGCCCGCTTCCTCCCTTCCCCAGGGAGGCGCGGGTGGAGGAAGAGGGCCAGGAGGGGACCTGGGGAGGGGGCGGCTCTCCTTCCAGGCCGGGCGCGGGCTGGGCGAGGTCCCCAGCCCACTGGGCCGTGCCAACAATGGCCTGTTGTAGACGGAGGCGGGCAGGAATGCGGCCGGGGGAGTTGGGCGGCCGCGGGGCGGGGCCGTCCCAGCCGCAGCCTCTT
The DNA here is from genome assembly GCF_021234165.1 of Pteronotus mesoamericanus. Classification (NCBI taxonomy): domain Eukaryota; kingdom Metazoa; phylum Chordata; class Mammalia; order Chiroptera; family Mormoopidae; genus Pteronotus; species Pteronotus mesoamericanus. The sequence goes on along the minus strand of NW_026555085.1, from coordinate 11,842,481 downwards.
ACCTGTCCAGGTAGCTCGCATTTCCTGGCGAGCGGCGGGGCCCGCACCACCTGTCGCCCGTCGCGCGGGCGGGGAGGACTGCGGGGAGCATGGTCTGGTAGGGTGCCCTGAGGAGACGGTGCGGGGCTCAGTGCAGGGCAAGGCAGGGCAGGGCAGGGCAGGAGGCCGGGGGACGGTCCTCCCCCGGTGCCCGCGCGGCCTGCGGCAGCATGAAAAAGAGCCAGACAGTGCAGGGCACCTTCAGCAAAATCTTCGGCAAGAAGCATGCCAACCCAAACACCACCTCTCTCTACGCGACCAATCCTCCCTGGATTTTCACCCAAGAGGCCCCGGAGGAGGGGACCAGGGACTTCGGTAAGTGCACCCGGGGAAGAGGGTGGCGGCCCCCGCGCTGGGAGGCGGCCGGCAGCGCTCCGCGCTACGGCTCCGGGCTCTCGGCAGGGCGCGGGGCGGAGGAGAAGGGACGCGTCGGAGCCTGCGAACCCGCCTGCAAGCAGCTGCCGAGAAGGGGAGGCGGCGCCGCGGGGTGTCTCCGGGAACGGGCCGTGAGGGGACAGGGGTGCGCGGAGGGGACTCTCCCCGTGGGAGAGCGGAAACCTTTGCGGTCCGCGTTGGATCCTAGTCCCTCTTCCCAGGTGTTTATTTTCCCTCCTGGCTGGACGTTAGGGTTGTGTCTCCTGAAGGCTTTCTGGGGCTTGCAGGGGCCCCTCCTGCTGCGGCAATACAGTGGAGTCTAAAGTGCCACTCACAACTGAGGGCTAGGGGTGGTTCTTTCAACCCTGACCCTGTCTTCTCTGTTCCCTACTGTAATTCCCCACCCCTTCTCCCAGGGTTATAGGTAGGCAAAGAGAGGGGCTGCTATCTGGGCACCTACACACTTGGCCCTGCACAAGGGAGGCCCTGGAAAAGTCAACAGGAGCCACTGCTAGCAGAGTACCAGCCTGTGCAAGACACCAGCTCACTTTTTGGGGCCTGGGTTATCTGCGTGCTCAGATCTGGAAGCCAGGGATGGAACAGTGAGGCCAGGAAAGCCCCTCCTGACTGTGAACCTGCCCCCTGAGCAGGTATCTCTCTGCAGGCATCTGAAAGCACCCTGCCGCCCCAGCCCTGGGGCTCTGGCTGTGGGTCGCCTTACTGCTGCCCCTTTCTGCCTTTTGTGCCCTCTGTAAGTGAAAGGAAACCAGGCAGGTAGGGCTTGCCTATGATCCAAGGCTCTGGACCCAAGGAGGGTTCCCCATCGGTGCTTTAGCTCACCTTAAGCTTCACTGTCCCCCCATTACCTTCACTGACCTTTATGGCCATTTTGCCCAGAACCACAGAGGATGGTACAGTCTCAGCCCCTGCTACTGAACTCAGTTCGGCACCTAGGCTGTCACCGTAGGGACACTAGCCACCGGGACAGGAGTAAGGCAAAAAGATATCGCCCCTCCCTGGCCCATGCATCCCAAACCAGTAGGTAAACAGTTAACCATATGCCATTTAGCCCTTCCTAAGCCTTTGCCATAAAAGATTAGGTGCAGAAGGAGTAGAGAGGAAAGATGACCTCTGATTGCAACTAGTATTTGAACTGAAAGGGAAGGGCAGAGAGCATTTTGCAGAACAAACAGCAGGAGCAAAGGCTAGGAGGGGCTGGTGGTTTGGAGGCTCAGTTTAGAAACATGCAAATACATGTGTGCGGCCAAGTATAACTCTCTGAGGCCCAAACGCCTCCCCTCACCTGTGTAGCAAACATTTATTGATCTCCTTAGGTGCAAGGTACCATTCTAAAGTCCTCACATTGTTGACTTGTTGAATCCTCATCTAGCCTATGTTGCAGGAACTATTATTCCTGTTTGACAGATGAGGAGACTGAGCCACATGTCCCAGATCACACGGCTTTAAACGGCCAAGCCCAGATTTCCTTAAATGTACAATTTAATGATTTTAGTAGACATACAGAGTCATGTAACCTTGACCACAATTCAGTTTTAGAACATTTCCATTACCCCAACATCTCTCCCGGGAGGCAGAGCCAATATTTGAACACAGGCGGTCGGGCTTCAGGGACCACACTCCTAGCCAGCTTGCTGAATTGACTTTTTGGAAGGTGATTCAAGGGTGAATTTGACTTGAGAGGCCATCTGCCTGAGAACCACTCCCCCTGCCCCACAAGCCCCCCACCCCACCACACACACACACTTCTCTACATTTTTGCCTGCACTGGGCTGGCTGCTGGTGGGGGTCATTCCCCCAGTGAGAGAAATAGGGGCACGGTGCCGTCATCTTCAGCCAGCTGCGCCGCCTTCACCAGCCTGGGCAGAGCTGGAACCTGGGGCTGCTCCTCCCATTCCCCGGTTGGGCCGGGTCCCCAGCTGACTCAGCCTGGCTGCACTCTGCACATGGAAGGCTGGGAAACAACGCGCAGCTGGCAGGATGGCTCTGCAGTGTTTCTGGGGTGTCTTCCCCTGCCCCTCTCCCCTGGTGCTGGTGGGTGTGGCAGAGGTCTTCCACCCTGCCGAGCAGGACAAGTACTTGGAGTTGGCGATGAGAGGGACCAGTGTTGGGGATTCTGTGATGTGATGGAGATACCAGACCTGCCTTGGGGTCCTGTCTCTGTCAATAATGGAACTAGCTACTCTCTGGACCTCAATTTTTTCTTCCGTTAAATGGGGATGGTGTCCAGTCTGCCTACAGACGGCGGCTTGAGGTGTGTATGTGGCAGTTCTTTGAAGAGCATTAAAAAGAAATGCCCTAAAGCAAGGATTGGCAGATTATGGACCCAGCTCAAATCTAGCCCATGGCCTGTTTTTGTAAATAAAGTTTTATTAGAACGCAACCAGCCTTGCCCATCATTTCCATATTGTTTACGGCCAATTTCCTGCTACAATGGCAGAGTTAAGTAGCTGCAGTAGAGATTAGATGGCCCACAAAACTGCAAGTATTAACTAACTGGCCCTTTATTTTTGCCGGTTCTTTCCCAACCCTGAGCACTCCCTGCCTTTGCCTGCTTCAGTTTCTCTTCCTAACATTTCTGCAGACCAGAGGGAACTGAGGCATGAACAGCTATCCTAAGATCTTATCGGGTCCCTGAGTCTGTGACATTCTCTTCAATGCTGGTGGTATCCAGCCCTTGGAGAACAAGTGGTAGGATGGAAGGGGGAAATCAATCTGTGTGTGTGTAAGGGAAGTAAGGAGTAGCCGCTTGCTCTGTGGCTACAGCCTTGTTGTGAAAATCTGTTTGCACAAAGGTAGTCTGGGTGCAGCAGGTAAAATGCGGTCATGGGAAGGTGGTGACAGATAAATTTTTCTTTAAAGAATGTCCTTAACATTTATTCCAGAAACTTACTTCACGTGAGGGCTTCACTCACTGTAACTGCTATCCTAATTAAACTGCCTGCCTTCCCCCAGCCCGTGGAAGCCTCTTCGGCTGCACAATTCTTTTTCAAATGCACAAGAAAGCAGAGAGTTGGAACTTTGCAAATCCTTTGGTTCGCAGGCCAGGCCTGAATCCACGCAGCCTCACCAGCCAGGGCACGGGTTCTGCGGATCTTTGCAAATCCTAAGATGAGGGTTGAGCTGGAGCAGCCTGAGACCCAGTGCTCTGGACCAGGCCCTTGTCTTTTGGATTAATTGAGCCATGCTACTGCCACCCCAGCCCACTAATGGGATATCTGGCTTGCTGGGGCGCTCTTTTTCCCCCCTCCAATTGTAAATCACCTTTGTCACAATGACTTAGGACGCTTATTTAAAATGCAGATTTCTGGAGTCCCACCTCAAGCACCTGAAGTCATAATCACTGGGCTGGGGCCCAGGGTCTGGATTTTGACTGACTCCTAGGTGATTCTTCTGTACAGGAAGATTTGAGAACCCTGGCGTTTCCCTCCCCAGCTTTGAGCCAGGTCCATAATCTGCCAGGTTGGAAGTTGGGCCATTCTCTTTCCTCTTAAGACTTCCTGCAAGTTCCAAATAAATGTGTAGGAACTGCGACCAGCCCCTAATTAGGAGAGCCCCAGTGCTCTCCAGGGGCTGCTGGTTCTGCTCGCCCTGCACCTGTGTCTCAGGCCAGGCTGAAGAGTGGGAAGCTGTGGACCCCAGGAACTGAGCATTTTGGGGGTTGGCCAAAAAGCCTGTATGGTTTTTTTCTGTAAAATAAAAAAATATTTTTCATTTTCACCAATAATTATTGATTTAGACATTTTGAGTGTGTTGGCTATCTCTTTCTATTGGCTTCTAGTGGGCAGAGGTCAGGGCTGTTGCTAAACATCTTCTGATGCATAAGACAGCACCACAGCGAAGAATTATTTGGCCAAAATGTCAGTAGTACCAAAAACTTGGCAAACCACTTTTGACACGTTCAATCAGTCACGGAACCTCTATACACTGCACATATCTTTTTTTGCATTTCAATTGCATTTTTACCTTTCTTGAAACAATAACACGTAATACACTGAGAACCTTGTGTATTTTCTTCCATCTTTACTATTAAATGGCTGCATAAAAATTCACCAATTTTGATAAGTTTTTTTTAAATGCACACTGATATGACAGCTGTCACAATACAATCTAACAAAATTGTTTCAAATGAAGTTAAAGACAACCAAGCACTATTAGAGCCATCGTGCGGAAAAACACTAAATGAACTTTTTGGCCAACCCACTATTTCTCCCCGGGGCTGGGCTGGCACCCTCTTGCAGAGAGCCAACCTGTGCAGCGCAGGGTGTGAAGGAGATTGTTGTTTATTCCCGTCCCCTGGAGGTGTGCTGTGGTTTGCTGGTAGTTAGAACACACATACACACCCTTTCTGCTGCCCCATTATATAAGCTCCTCTTGTCTCCATAGTTCAATTCAGAAAGACAGACCCTTCCTTGACCACTGCAGACTGGCTACAGGGTGCCCTTCTCTCCCAGCCAACAAATTCACAACAATAATATCATTATCAGTTATTTCTTGAACCAGGCACTCTACTGAAAATTATATGTGTTGTCTCAACTGAGGAAACGGAAGGCTCAGATGGGTGAAAGGACTCAGCCATTTCAGGTCAGGGCAGCTCAAACAGTCGAGTGCACCCTGGGACCTTGCTAAGACGGAGGGGGACTGCGCTTTCCGCTGGCTCCCGGGTGGAGGCCTTCGGCAGGACCGCAGACCCTGCTTTGAGTGGCGCCTCCCTCCTAGCCGGGAAGCAAAGGGCCTCTTTGCTGCGCTCTTCCCCCTCCAGTCCCTGCCCCCAAGGCTCATGCCTCTCTGTTCCCCCCTCCTCTGCTCTGTGGCTCCCTACCCCACCCCAGTCCTGCCTTCAGTGTCTTTTCTGCCCTTGGACAAAGAACTCTCTCTGGTGCTAGGGTCAGGCCTGCTGGGGCTTGCTGGGACAGACTGGCCTTTTCAGGTTCCTGTCGTATGGATCTGTTAATTAGCAATAAAGGGCCTCATTAATGCCATTGTGGGTCATACTTGTATGCCCCCCAACTGCTTCCCTAAAATCTGGGGATCCCCTAGTAGCCAAGGATTTGATGCTCCATCTCAGTGGGCTAGAGGTGGAGGTCTGTTTTGGGGTTTGGGTTACACTGGGTCAAAGCAGCAAACTCCCACAGCTAAAGTCCCATCCTTCCTAAGCCCCTGGAATCCGATTAGACTGGTGGCCAGTGCTCCTGGGGTCGTTTGGGGGATCCCAGCAATTTGGGATTGTACATCATCGCCCCAGCCTTTGTCCTGTCCCTGCTAGCTTCTTTCCCTCCCCCGATTTTGGCCGCTTCCTGCAAAATAGGAGTAAGTATCCCCACTTGACAGGTGGGGAAACAGCCTGAGAAGGTGCCCGTGGCCAGCAGGCGTGGCGTGGAGGAGCTGGCGTCCTGACTCCTGGGTTCATTTGTTTCCTCCAGGCCTCGCCAACTTTCTAGTCTCACTCAGGAAAAACAGGAGACCCAGGGAAAAGCTGCTGGGTCCCTGCATTAGTTCCCTCCTGTGCTGGCCAATACCAGAGGGAACCAGATTCTAGAGTTAGATGCCTGGGCCTGAATCCTAGCCTCTTTTACTCACCACCCATGGGACCTTGGGCAGGGCGCTTAACCTCTCGGAGCCTCAGTTTCCCATCTGCAAAGTGGGGATAATAAAGGTAATAATAAAGGTTTGTGTAGGATACTTGGAATAGAGCCTAACTCGTAATACAAGCTTAATAAATGTCAGACATTTGCATTTTGATCATTAATATTTTTCTAGTTCGGACCTGTCTAGGATTTCCGTAAAGAGCTAAATAACCATCCGGACCTCAGCCTCCATGGAGACCCGGGGGGAAACTTTGGGGCTGGGAGCATTTTCCCAGGTTTCAACCCTGAACTCTGTGGGAAGAGAAAGGCCCCAATACCTGGCAGGAGGCTCCACCTCTGGGGGAGAAGGGAGAGAAAAGGGCTTGTGCCCAGCTCTCAGCTTCCCCAAAGCTGGCCATTTCCCCCTCCACTTAACACTCATTTACATACACATGCTCACACACACATATGCAGCCCCAGACGGAGGGGACCAGGTTGGCCCATCTGAGGAGGGGCAGTGAGCCATGTGCCTGTGGGTGACGCCCTGATTATTTGTGCCAGCAGCCCGGCTCTACAAGTCGGGGCCCTGTATGGGCCCTGGCACCCTTGCTTCCCTGTGACCTTGGGCCAGCCCCGCCCACTCTGGGCCTCCTCCTGTCCTCACCTACAAGGAGGGTGGCCTCTAGTGTCCAGACTCAGAGTTCCCCCTGACAAGAGAAGGAAGGGCTACGTGCCTCCCAGGTACAGGTGTTCACCCATAATTTGCCAGTGACATGGCCTCATTCAAGCTCAGCCCAAACCCTTGATGTTGATAAGCAGCCCTACCCGTTAATGAGCACAAATTATCTACTAGGCCTTGTGCCAACCTGTTGCACACTTGCTCCCACTCAGCCTCACACCAGCCCACCCAGTAGGGATCATTGCTCACGTTGACACAGAGGAGGAAACAGCCTCAGAGAGATCTAGCACCACTCCCACGGCCCCACAGTTTGTAAGTGATGGAGCAGGGACTGGAACCCAAGTTTAGGTGAGCTCTGTACCCGTGCGACCCATACCCGTGGCCTCGACCTCGCATCCTGCCTCCCCGCCCAGCTGAGGGGCTGTGGCCTTCTCTGAGCCCCTGCAGCCTCGGGCACAATGTAAACACCTCTCAGGCCAATGGCAGAGTCAGAGCGTCCTCAAGGACGCCTGGGAGGAAGGGAGCTGCCGTCCCCAGGCTGAGATCTGAGGTGAAGTCTTCCTGCTGAAACAGGTGTGGCACCAAGAATTATTTCTGAACCAGGTGTTTGGATATTAGGTGGTATTGCTGTGAACTCAAGTCCTTGAGGGAGTGCAAATAAAAACAAAGCCGCCTTCATTTCCTGTCACTCTATGAGGGAGAAATGTAACCACATGTGAGGAACCTTGTGCACAAACCTGTCAGAAAGAGGATTTCATGTGCGGGAAAATTGGGATTCTTTTAATGATCAGGTTTGGGTAAATGGCGGCAGGCCTGGATTTTCTCCTATTTTATCACTGTGTCATTTTTAGGTGAATCTGCCAGACAGAAGCTTGAGTTTTTATCCAGATAGGGCTGCGGCCCCGCTGGGGCCCAGGTTCTGCTCAGATGCTGCTTCCTGGGTCTCCCAAGGCTCCTGGCTGCTGGACTTGCTCCAGGGGTCTCTTGAAGGTGCCTGCCCCCTTTCTCTGGAAGCTTCTGAGTCCCAGTGGCTCTCTTTCCTGCCTTCTGAGTCCCACTGGATGTTCCTCAGCTGCCTCTCTGCTCCGTGAGGCAAGCTCAAAACCTCCGAGACCCCCAAGGGCTCTTCCAGTGGGAAAGGGGCAAGTAAAAGGCAGACACAGAAGGCGTTTCCAAGTTCCAGGGTGGGCAAGGCCCCTCTTTTCTGATTGCGCAGCCTCATTGGGTCCTCAGAGGGCAAGCTTCCCAGCCTCCTTGCTGGCCCTCCTTCCCCTCCTCACGATCCCTTCCTTCCTCAAGAGGCGGCCTGGCCATCCTTCACCTCCTCAGTTGAGGAGGGGGCTGCTCTCAAGGCCTATTCTAGTGTCCCTGACACTGTGATCCCAATGGAGTTTGTTTACTTCCATGGGAAAATCTCCAGGGTTGGACTCTATTGTCTTTCTGTTTAGCTTTGGACCTTGACTTTGAGGCTCAGAATACCCCAGCCCTGACCTTGAACCCTGCAGGACCAACATACATTTATTATCTCACAGTTCTGTAGGTCAGAAGTCTGACACAGGTCTCACTGAGCTGAACTCAAAGTGTCAGCAAGAGTTTGTTCCTTCCTGGAGGTAGTGGGGCAGAATCTGTTTTCTCGTCGTTGCCAGCCTTTTCCAGAGGCCGCCTGTGGTCCTTGGCTCACGGTCCGCTGCCCTCTTCGAAGGCAGCCATGGCCCGCCAAGGCTTTCTCACATCACACCACTCCGACTCCGCTGCCCTTATACCCTTTCCTCCCCTGACTCTCAGCCACACCTTAGAACTGGGAAATGAAACTGGACTTTCAAGAGGTGTCCCAGTGGGGACCCCTCCCCCCACCGCAGCCCCTCCCCTTCGGTGACGTTCCCAGAGAGCAGCTGTGTTCTTAGAAAGGATTCCCCTGCTGAAAACAGCCACACACCGACCGAGGCAACAGTGCTGGTAGTCAAGGCTGAGTCATGGAATCTGTGAGGTGTTTAGAGGGCCCGCCTGTGTGTGGGTCAGACCTGGCTGCGCCCTGATCCCTGCCTGGGCCTGGGCAAGCTGCTTCGCCTCCCACTCCTCCCCAGCTCCCCTCTGTGGCCAAGCTGAGCCTCCCTTCCCTTCTCCTGGACCGCCTACCCTCCCAGCTACATCCTGTAAGTGGTGGGATGAGGAAACCCCCACTTTGGGAGAGACTCCAGCATCTCCACATGCTCTGAGGCTTTGGGCAGGGTATTAGACCTCCCTGCATCCCAGTTTCCTCATCTGTAAAACAGGGATAATGATCATGCAAACTGCACGGGGCTGGTTTGAGAATTAAAGGAATTAATAATGTATAAGATGCCTGGCCTGTTAAAATTGTTCCATAAGTTTTACCTATTATTATATTATTTCTACTGTCACAGTGATCGCCTTGGCCGAGTTGCTTGTTTTTAAAGTTCCTAGAGATACAATAACGGGAGCGGTTAATATCATGATTATTCAGCTGCAGACCCCAACGCTGTGCAGAGATTAGAGACAGGGTCAGCCTAGGGGAGTGTGCCTCTCACGGGGTCCCTGTGTCAGTCCCCTCCCCACCCCCACTACTGCTAAGGGCCCGCAGCCTTATCAGATCTGAGACCCACACAGCACTATCTAGATAATGTCCCCAGAGATCCTGGCGCCAACACCCAGACTCTTGGGAGCCAGAGAGAATCCGGTGGGCTTTCAGAGCAGCTGCCGGGTGTCTCCAGTTATTTCTAAGTGTGTTGGTTTTGGTTTGGCCAAATCTACAATCTCCTCCTCGCTTCCCCCACCCCCCGCCACCCGCTAGCTCTGGTCACCAGCCTCAGGTGTGGAGATTGGCAGCCAGCACTGGGGAATCTGTCTCTGGGAACTGGAGTGTCCTGACATGTGTGGAGCACACAGAAAATGGGCCGTTTTGGCCCCTTTGGAGAGATGGGGAGTCTTAAATGTACGCCTGCCCCTCTCTCTGCCTGGTAGGGCGGCAGACAGACGGCATTCCCAGGAGCTTCCATGTCACATTCGAAGCTCAGGTTGGCCTATGGAAAGCCCTGGCTGTACCGGTAGGAATCGGGGACAGATGTATTCTGCTCTCAGGACCTCCCTGACAAGCCCAGTCTCTTTTGAGTAAACTATTTGGCTTTCTTGCCCTTTTCTCCTAAAGTCACGTGCAAGGGGAAAAGTAATCACCATTCCTTTAATGGTTCAGTAAGATTCTGATTAATTGGGATTTTGACCTTTCTTCTCTTTCTCCTCTGGCTATAAAGAAGGAGAAACTCCCTCATGGCCCGTTCAGTGTATGTAAGCCCCCTTGCTTGTGAGTGACATAGTAAGAGGCTCACTGGTGATCCTTGCCTCTAGGAAGTGACAGTGTGAACCTGAGGTACGACGTGAAATTCTTATCGATGTGTGTTAAAGGTCATAGGAAGATTAGTTGAGAAAGTGTGGCTAGCTCCTCACACCCTCCCCACTGCTGGAGACACGGCTTGGAGAACAGGCCCAGTAACTGGAGGGAGAGAAAGATCCTTCTATCACCCGCCTGCCCGGCAAGGGACCGCATCTGTTGAGCACTTAGGATGTGCTGGCCACCCTTATTCCTCACGACAGTCCTATGAGGTTGGCACTATCATCACTCCAGTTGTACACATGGGAAAACTGAGGCCAGAGAGGTTAAGGGACACAGCCTGTCAGTGGCAGAGCTTGGATTTGTACTGGGTCACGTGGACCCTTCTCTCCTTCTCTTTCTGCTCTGGCCTCAAGGGTGCATCAAACGCAGCCATGCACACAACCTCTGATGGGTTGGGGGTTGGAGGAGCCCAGAAGGTGGGTGCTGGGCCAGTGGGGGCAGCAGGTGGCTTCATCTTCTCTGCTTGTTCCAGATTAGAAATTCAAACACTTGAGAGAAAAGCCAGCTTGTTCTCCTCCCTCTCTCTGAGATAAGCTTTGGCTGGGGGCTTGGCCAAGCTCCCAGGGCCCCAAAGGGAGAGACTTGTGGGAGTGAGGGCTTAAGACCGGTAGAGGGTACAATCAGGAGACAGATGGCCGCTGGGAGCTGAGAGCCCCAGGAATGCTGCAGAAACCCCAAGAAACCGCCCCTTGAATTCTCTCCCAATCCTGCCCCATTAGCACACGCCCCATCTGTAGGGTCCGGGTCAAACAGACAACTGCAGGACCTGGCTTTCTTCACTGGAACTGCAGGGCAGATTAAACTCAGTAGCCAACATGCGTTTGATCTCCCGCTCACCGTCTGCCCTCACTTGTCTCCTCTAGATGGGATTTATTATGGAGACAATCGGTTTGATGTGGTCAGCGAGTCAGGAACAGCCACGCTGAAAGCTCGGCCAAGAGTTCGGCCCCTACTGACCTTCCTTCCACTGGTGAGTACGGTTCTGCTCTGGGGCCTAAGGGTCTGCTCTGGACAGGCTACCTCGGCCACCATGGAGGAGGGAGCCCCACCTGCCCTGGGCTAGTGGACATCAGCCTCACTCTCTGTTCATTTCTTTCCTTCCTGATGCCAACCCAGGGTGGCTACTAGGAGGAGGCATGGCTGAGACTCACGGCAGAAAGGCTGGGATTAAGGGTGTCATCTCCACTAGTCAAAACCCAGGGAGAGGTTATGGGGAACTTGTGTGCAAAGGCAATGTAGTGGTGGGTACCTCTAGCTAAATGGGATTTATATTCACGGTCATTGATGGCTGTTTGCTCCGTACCAGGCCCTGCGTTAGATGCTGGGATGAGAAGGTGACTGAGCCAAGATAGCTGCTCCCCAGGCAGTTCACGAGTAAATAAACAGATGGGGCAGTTGATCCAGCAGTAGGGGTCTAGGAGGACTTCCTGGAAGAGGTGACACTTGAATTGTCTCAAAGGACAAAGAGCAGTCACCCTTGTGAGAAGGGCATTTGGGACAGATTTGCTTATAGGTCTGAAACTGCAAAAAACCAAAAACTCCCTTCTAGAGCCTGTGGTTGGGCTTCTGCTCTTTGACAAGGGAGGCTGCTCTGTGACTGGTTCTGCTTGCTGTGATGAGATTGCCTGGGTTTTCTGGGGCAGCCTAGACCAGCACTGCCCAATAGAAATATCATGTGTGCCTCGTAAGTAATTTGAAATTTTTTACCTTAAAAGAAATAGGTAAAATTAATTTTAATAACATATTTTACTTAACCCAATATATTCAAAAGATTTTCCTTTCAACATTTAATCAATGTGAAAAATACTGATGAGATGTTTGACATTCTTTTCTCATACACTGTCTTTTTTTTAGTTGTTGTTTTATTATTGCTGTCCCAATTTTCCCCCGTTACTCTCCCCTGCCCTGCCCCCACTCCCTGCTCCCAGACTGTTGTCCATGTCCATGGGGCATTTATACTTGTTTAACTAGGCTCTTCCTCTCCCTTCCTCTCTTATCCCCCTCCCCCCTCCCCTCTGGTCCCTGTCAGTATGTTCCTTGTTTCAATGCCTCTGGTTCTATTTGCTCATTTGTTTGTTTTGTTGATTAGGTTCCACTTACAGGTGAGATCATAGGTGTTCACTTTTGCCGCCTGGCTTATTTCACTTAGCATAATGCTGTCTAGTTCTATCCATGCTGTGGCAAAGGGTAGGAGTTCCTTTTTTCTTTCTGCTGTGTAGTATTCCATTATATAAGTGCACCACAGTTTTTGGATCCACTCATTTACTGATGGACACTTAGGCTGTTTCTAGCACTTAGCTATTGTAAATAACGCTGCTATGAACATAGGGGTGCATAGATTCTTTTGAATTGGTGTTTCAGGATTCTTAGGGCTCATACAACGTCTTTAAAATCTGGTGTCCTGCACTTAGAGCATACACATCCCATTTCTGACTAGTGACATTTCACGTGCTCCGTAGCCACCTGTGGCCAGTGGCCACTGCATTGGACTAGAGCCTAAGCAGTCAGCCCCATAAATTCTAGGTTCACTGCTGTCTGTCAGATGGGTCCTGGTGGTGACAACATTGTTACTGATGTCAATGAGGATTTGTACCACCTAGACTGATGAGCCACCAAATCCCAGTCTCCGTTCTCAGGAGCCTGTTAGGCCTCAGGTACCCCACACCTTGGCTGGTGTACCGGCTGGTTCTGCCCAGCACTGCCTAGCACAGCCGCCTCTCTCTGTCACCATTTTTGTTGTTGTTGTTGTTTTCTGGCTTGTCCAACCTCTCCAACTAGACTCTGAGATTCTAGATGGGAGAGAATGAGTCTTACATCTTCCTTGCTATATCCACACAGATCTCTGGAAATACAACTTTGAATAATTTATTTTCTGCTTATAAAAACAATTCATAGACATTATAGACAAACACAGAAAGTACACCACCAACAAAGAGGTATAAAGCAAATGAGTCAGCCCCTACCTTTGTTTCCAGAGGTGCATAAAACTGTTACGGGGGTCATAAAACGCAAAGCAAATGATTTTGAGATTTTTCTTTTGCTGGAGGTATTGCATTCTCTCCTCTCATGTACCCCCTGCAAACACACGCAGAATCAGAGGTCTGAGCCCAGGGCTTACACCCATACCTGTTCTAGTTGTTAAATACGGAAATAAATGGCTGTTGCCCCCTGATTGGCTCTTGCTGTCCTGGGTTCTCTCTCAGATCTGAACCAGCAACCAAAGGGTTAATGCAGCACAGCTGAGTTTATTTTGATTGGCTGGTATCCTGTATGCCCCACCTACTTGGTTCCCTTTGGTGACCAGGGCAAGTCCCAGCCTTCTTTCCTCAGCTCTGGTTTGGACACTCTGGTTAGATCTGGTTTGGGGTAACCAGGGCCTGACTCTGTCCGGAGTAACCGGAGGGGGCTTGGCTGGCTGGCCAGGCTGGAGTTCCTGGGAGTGGTCCTTCCAGGCAAGCCTCAGAGCCAGTCCCAGGACAGGGGGACCTCTCCCCAGCACACTCACACCCCTCCCTCGCCCGGGGGTGAGAGAATGAACTCATGGAGAACTGCCAACTCAAAGGGTCTCAGCACATCCACACCAGCCTCATTTTACAGAGATGGGAACTGGACCCCGATGGGGAAGTTCGCCCCATGCCTTCCGTGCCAGCTGAATGGGGAAAGGCAGGTGGAGCGGCCTCTGTGACAGACACTATTCCCATTTTACAGATGGAGAAAGTGAAGCACAGAATGTGGCAGTAACTCATTTAAGGTCACACAGTTCCTAAGTGGCAGAGCTGGGATTTGAACCACTGCAGCCAGGCTCCAGGACCCAAGCTCTTTTCAAGCCCTTCTACTCTCCCCTCCACCCACTATCTAGAAGCTTTTATCTCCCTCCCACAACCAGCTTGCAGAACCGCTTGCATCTCCTTGTCTGCCTCTCAGAACCCCTGGCCGGCTGCTGGGGCCTGCTGGGCGCCAGGTCCCTTGTCCCTTTCAGGTCACAGACCCCTCTGAGACAGTGATGGAGCTCTGGGACACATGTGCATGATTTTGCTTATAATTTTAGCAGAGGGCTCTTAGGCCCCTGGAAGCCCGTCTATGAGGCAACTTTCGATTCGGAGCCTTTGGCCTGATGGCTCCAATCCCTGGGACATCTCTGTGCTCCTGATTTAGGTCACGAGATACAGATCAACCCCCAAATCTTTATCGCCTGTTCCTGGGTTGAGGGGACTCTGACTCCTGTCCCTTAGGCGCTAGGCCCTGTCCTTTGCTCTCTTCCAGCTGGGGCAGGAGGTGGGGAGAGTGAGGAGCAGCGAGAAGACAGAGCTCCTGTGGGTGTGGTTCACACACAGACACACCCTCCCACACCCGTCCCCCAGTCCGTCCAAGTCAGGGTGGGTGGGGAGTGGCACTGTCCCAAACCAGCCTGGCCTCACGCTTCCCTGTCCTCCCTTCCCATGCTGGGAGGGCACCTCCTGGGCCCTGCTGCACTGGGGCAGGGGAGGCAGCAGCTCCGAGAAGCCAGGCACAGGACCCGCGAGCTCTTTCTGAGCTCTGTCTGGACCTAGGTCGTCTTCCGAATGCAGCCTCACTGTCGGTTTCCCACACAGGCCTGCAAAGGGAAGAGAGGGCTAGATGGGGGGTGAGGACAACAGCAGGTGCTTCTGCCCCCTCCCTGGAGCTTCCTCACTCTGTCTGAGGTGGTGAATTCAGAGGACTAAGACATACTTTCTCAGACATCCAGTGGCCATAGGCCAGTCATTAAAAGGACCTCGCGATCCCTCGGCAATTGGGTCTGGACCTGATTGGTCCCAGAGTAACTGGCACAAGTCCTTGCCCCTCACCCAAGGGAGGGTCTCCCCTGCTGTGACTTTCTCTGCTAAAGTAACTCCCCAGGCCACTGTTAGGAGGCGTGGTCAGCTCTCTGGAGGCCCCCTGAAGCCGGGCCCTTCAACACAAGGGTCACTCCTCGAGCTCTGCTTCCACCTCTGTCAAGGGCAGCATTCCAGCTACCAAGGGCCGCCCTACGTCCTGCTCAGAGAGCTATGAGGAACTCGGTCACAATCAGCAAGCTTCAGAGCTGGGGAGGACCTCAGTGCTGATCCAGATGGGAAAACCGGAGCCCAGGAACGGAGGGTCCTGCCCTGTCGTCGCACAGCTCAATAGAGGCAGCAGTGGGACCAGAGCCCGTATTTCCTCTCCGTCTGGTCCCACTGTATGGACCTGGGCTGCGGGGGGGAAGAATCCTTTCTCCCCATTTGTTTCTGCCTCCAAGGGGAAGCCAGGCCCAGTCCTCAAGCCAGAGCCTGTCCTTAGCTTTCCCGAGCTGAGCTGATAAACAGCTGGCTGTGGGAGGGTTATACTTCTCTCCGGGGTTCCCTCTTGCCCTCGCCTGGTCTGAATGAAACCATCCCCAGGGTGATACATGTGAGGAATTAAAAATTAAATGCCGATGTGGCAAGTTTGGGGAAACTGGCCAGACAGGTCCCCAGCAGTGCCCCGGGCAGTGAGAGCTCACTGGGTCGCCCCACCCTCTGAGTCAGGCAGGCCTGGCTGTGCCCGGGGAGGTGTGAGGCTGGGCTCAGGGCAGGCCCCCACCTGCTCTGGACCCCCGCCTGGAAGCGCAAAGAGGCGACCTGCGTCAGCTGGATTTCTCCTTTCTACTCCATGCCTGCTGCAGGAGCTCACCTCTGAGCTCGAGGCCCAGGCTCCCTTTGGGGATGGTGTAGGAGCTGGGCAGGATGATAGTCTTTATTGGCTTTTGACCGATTTGTGTGGCTGATGTTGGCTGGAAGGGTTCTGGGTGAGGGAGCTCTGTGTGTTCATGTGGGAAACATGTCATGAACATGGACTCCACATGTTCATGTCCAAGACCTGCAGGCAGTGTACAGATGGCGCGCCCACCCCCACCACAGCTCACCCCTCTTCTCCCCACCTGGCTTCTTTCCTCACAGTGAGGGCCTCGGCCAAGAACCTCCCAAGTTCCACCCACGCCCTCATCCTTACCCACCACAGCCACCCCTTGGGCTCAGGGATGTGCACCCGCCAGGGCGGGCCGCCCTCAAGAGCACTGACCGGGGAAGAAACTCAAGTGGGTGCAGGGCCACGTAAGCAGGGAATTCTGGGGCCTCGGTGCCTTAAGAAGGGCGGTGATGTAGGTTCTGTAGGCGTGTCCCCTTGACCCCACAGATCCTTTGCCCTGTAGGGAACCAGAGCAGAGCCCTCCGTAGCACAGAGTCCAGGCAGGGCCCTGGTAGCCCGGGTCTAAGAGCAGTTCTGAGAAGGCAGGCAGGTCCAGAGGAAGACATTCTCATTGGTGGAACTCTCAGGCCCTCAGGAGTGGGAATGAGCTATGGCGGAGGGTGGAGGCTGGGGCAGGGAAGCAACTGAACTCTCATAAAATGCGCACTGGCTGCCAGTCTCAGAGGAGCTGCTCTATGGGGAACACAGGCCCCCTACCCGCTCTCTGCCCCTCAAAACCAGGAAAACACCTGGCCAGGCTTCACCCAGCTGGGGATGTTGGTGCCTGGGGGATTTCCTTGTGGCTTTCACCCGAGGGTCCCATCCCCCTGCTCCCCCAGCCTACAGTGGCGCTCCCAGCCATGCCCGGCTCTAATCTGGCTCGGGGTCATCTCCCTCACCCCCTGCAGCTCTGCACCCCACCCTGAGGTGCCCCAACCAGGCTCCAGGAGGGATCTGGTGAGGAGGTTTGCATTCCACGACGTGTAGCTAAGACTCAGAGTTGGCCCGTGCCCAAGGTCAATCAAGTGTTGCCCATTAGTCCAGCCCTGGTGACCCACCTTGGGGTTTGGCTGTGTCTTGAGGAATCCCAGGCATGAGGATATGTGTCCCAGGTATAAGGAGGCCAAGGGGACAGGGCTGGGGCCATTCTAGGGTGAACTCTGCCCCCCTGAGCCTTGGTGGAACAGCAGGGGGCTCCACCCCCTTTAAGGGTGTGACTAACCTCAACCTCAACCCCCTTTAACAGTGTGACTAACCTCATCCTCCCTTCCTGCTTTTCTCCAACTCTGAGATGTTTATACTCAAAAGGGCAGCAGGGGATTCCCTGGGACCTGACCTTGACATGGGAAGCACCCGTCTCTCCAGATCTGCCAGACGGACACACCCCAGGGGCTGTGCCCGAAGCAGAGGGTCTGAGGACTCTGGCCACTGCTGCCCCACGGAACTCTGTTAGGACCTGGGGGAGGAGAGCCCAGGTTCTGCCCTTTCTTGAGGACTAACTCTGCAGCCTCTCTTTACGTGTGCTGCAGCGTACAAGGAGAGTAGGGTTATCCCCATTTTACAGATGAGAAAAACTGAGTCTCAGCAGGCAAGGGAGGGCACACTTATTGATTATTGACTACGTGTCAGGTACTGCCTGTGGTTGCTCTGGGACACTGGGGTGCCATTAAGACTGCCAGCCTGGCTCCAAAGTTCATGTTCTTCCCACTTGATCTCAAGAATTATTTTTAAATTACTATTTTATTGGGTATTTTTTAATTATGAAGGAAACAGAAGTTCGTTGTTAAGAACATAGCAATAGAGATAAGTATAAGGAAGAAAATAAAAATTCTTGGAACAGCACCCTTGTCCCCAACTTCCCCGCAACCAATCATCGCTGGGTAATTTCAATATACTAGGCTGCGATGGCTTTTAAAGGGCTGCTTGACTGAGCTAGGTGGGGAGCTGGCTTGTGCCCCTCTGTGAGGTGAGTGAGGCGACCTTCGCTTCTGGGTGCTGTCCTGGTGTAGGGGAGAGGAAGGGCTGAGGCTCGGCTTCATGTGGAGCGCCCCTCCCGCACGGCTGGGGCTGGACTCTGCCCCTGGCCCTGAGCAAGGGCTGCTCAGAGGCGGCTGGGCAGGGAGTGGCCATGGCCATGGCTGGCCGCCCACTGGCCCGTGGAGGGAGGCACCTGCTGGTGGGCCTCACAGAGACACTCAGATGCTCATTTGCATGTTGGCAGCTTGTTTCCTCGCTCACAGGCTGGTGCACCTCTCTCTCCATGTGGGGCTGCCACTCTCTCCCCTGAGTGTGTCTGAAGCGCACGCCCACCCCTGCAGGCAGCACTGGGTCTATCATTTTCCCAGGGCAAGCGCACCAAGGGTGGGGCACAGCCAGCTCCCCGCCTGACTGCGGCAGTCGGAGGCAGTTGGAGTCCCACGTTTGAGGCCGCGTTGACCTCAGGCCCAGCCCAGCCCATGTGGCCTCAGCGTGTGGCTTCTGGAAGAGCAGCTTCAGGAACTCCTCCTTCCAGGTGTCCTCCTTTTCCTCGCCTGCCCCTTCCCTTCTCTGGAGGCAGAGAACTATCTGGAAACAATGGCAGAGTCTGTCCCAACACCCTGTCATCAAGGGGTGGCCCTGAGTGGCCAGGTCACCACCTACATGGCATAGGTGAGCTAAGTCACAGACAGGACACCTCATGGGCCTAGACTTACAGAACACCGTGGCAGAAGGGACCCTAAGAGAGTGTGCACAGCAGAGGCAAGGCAGCCCAGAGAGAGACCCGGCTTTGCTTCAAGTTAATGGGCGGTGGAGCTGGCCCTCAAACACAGATTGTCTGCCTCTCCACTCTATGTTCTTTCTACCCCTCATTCATTCATCCAGGAATTTATTCACTCAACAAACATTTGTTGAATTGCCAGTCTGTGCCAGGCATGTACAAAGAATCAGCTGTTGCCCACAAGTAGGCTGGGCTGGGTTGGGGTAGCAAAATCTGCAGTTGCCCACCAGAGGCCCAATTTGTGCTAGAGGAAGAGTGTGGGGCCAGTGCCACAGTGGCGCAGGCAGCAGGCTCTGAGGGGCCCTGCCCCTCACCAGCTGTGTGCCCTTGGGCAGTGTATTTAGCCTCTCTGTGCCTCAGTTTCCTCATCTATAAAATAAAAACAATAAAGTGACTCTCAAGGTTACCGTGAAGACAAAATGGGTTGCTACATGGGACATACTCGGAAAGGTGGCTAGCACATAGTAGGCACCTAATCAGTGTCAGCACACAGGGTAACATACAGGAGAGAGAAATTAAGTCGGGCTGCCCCAGCCCAGCCTACCTGTGGGTCGAGTGTCAGATGATTCTTTGTTGCCAAGGAGAGCTTTATGACAAGCTGGGTGCACGGGTGACAACCAGGTGCCTGAAAGACACTTCACCTCTGTGTGCCTTAGTTTCTTATCTGTAAAAACAGAGGTGACAATAATAGTACCTATCTCATTGGGTCGTTGTAAAAAGTAAATGAGTTAAGAAATGGAAAATGCAGAAAGTGTACCTGGTACAGTGAGTGCTAGGAAAGTAGCAGCTGTTATTACTGTTAAGATTGGGAGTATTGGGGGGTGGGATAAAGGGGGCACGTGACGCGCTGATGACCAGTGGATGGATAAGCTCTCTCCCGCAACACTCTCCCTTTCGATATTCTTGTCATTGTTTTGCTTATGTTTTTTAAATTATAAGACACACATAACATAAAACTTATTGTTTTAACCAATTTTTAAAGATGAATTGGGTTTTTATTTAACTTATTTTTTAAAGATTTTATTTACTTACTTTTAGAGAGAGGGGAAGGGAAGGAGAGAAGCATCAATGTGTGAAAGATACATTGATCTGTTGCCTCTTGCACACGCCGCAATGGGGGACCTGGCCAACAATCCAGGCATGTACCTGACTGGGAATCAAACCAGCAACCTTTCGGTTCACAGGCCAGTGTGCAATCCACTGAGCCATACCAGCCAGGGCTGTTTTAACCATTTTTAAATGTACAGTTCAATGATATTAAGTAATTTTTCCCTCTGACCAATCCTAATGTGCAGAAAAGTTGCAGAAAGGGCTCAGAAACTTCCTAGAGCCTTCACCCAGGTTTACCGCATTTTGCCACATTGGCTTCATTCATTCCCTCTTTCTCTTGATATGTAAGCTGTTCCTCCCGAACCACTGGAGTAAGTTGAAACACCATGCCCCTTTACTTCTACTTCAGGGCGCGTTACCTAAGAACAGCGGTTTCTCTGTACAATGATCAAACCCAGGAATTTAATGTCGATACAATACTATTGTCTAATATGCCTTAATATATATTCAATTACTGCCAATCGTCCCGTTAATGTCCTTCATGCCATACCCCTCCCATCCCAGGTTCCAGTCCAGGGATTTATGCATTTGCACTGCATTTGGTGTCACCTCCAAGCCCTCTTCTTTCCCTCGATTTTCTGAGGCTAAGAGACGCAGGTCAGGAGGTTGCGCGCCCATGGAGGTGGACGCCGCCCATGCCTGTGCGTTTGCACACTAAACATGTTACCATCCAGGCCAGTCCACTCGATGCCAGCTGCCTGTGTCCTGTGGAGAGTGAGGGGCGCTCACCTTCCGGGTCTGTTTTTCTAGGATTAATTTAAAAATGACTAGGTATTTGCCTTCTCTGAATACACAACGTGGGAGTAGGGACAGCTAAATGAGCCACCAGAGTCTGTGTGGGCACAAGTGGGACAGAGTGGGGCCGGCTGGGGTTGGGAGATGTGGGGCTGTGTTCAGTTCAGTCCTGGGAGCTCCTAAAAGAATGAGGCTGGACTTTGGGACCAGCCCCAAGGGTGGTAGACAGTGGAGTGCCACAGCGCCTCACGCACTGCGGTGAGGTAGTGAGTGTGTCCTGGGACCTGTTGTGTGTGGGGACCTGAAATAGCCTGAGCTCTGCCTGGGCTGCTGCTCCGGGCTGCTTCAGGAGACAGACTTCCATCCTGTGGCCTTGGGAGTCTAGTGCATCTCCATAGTTCTTTAGGATCAAAGCTTGGGTGAGCAGTATTACTTCTCTGGCCCATGAAATCCGTCTGTCTCCCCCCTCCACATATAATTATACTTAAGCACTCTGGGTGACCCAGAAGGTGCTTCCAGGGTTCCAGGAAGCTTAGCTTTCCTTGTTCAATGTTTTGACGTTTGTTGGGGAGAGGACCGGATGACATAATCCCTCAACTAGCACTGACTTCCTGGGCCAGGAATATTATCTCATTTGATTCTCATAATGACCCTGCAGAGTAGGAAGTATGATCTCCATTTTATAAGTGAATAAAATTGCTCTCAGTGATTTGTAGAAAGGATGAACTGGGAGGCCTAGGCTTGCGCCCTGACCTGTTAAGGGACTTGAGATAACAAGGGTGAAGCGCTCAGTATAGTGCTGGCACACAGTAGGTGCAGAAATGAGAGATTAACACCATTGTCCCTATCCTGCCTCACCACTGCTCCTCAGACATCACGTTGTAGGCAAACTTCAAAGCATGAATTTTGATGCTGAGTCCCAAGCCTTTCTACTTTCCAGTTATGTGCAAAAGAGTAATCAGAGATCTCAACCTGGCTTTGGAAGGCCAGTCCTCCAGCTCATCAAAATCTGAGCGTACATACTTAATGTGTGTTATTAGACACCAGTGGTGTGTGTGTGTGTGTGTGTGTGTGTGTGTGCATGGAGTGGCTGCTCCCTCTACCTGCCCCTGGGTCATAATCACTGTTTTGACAGATGTCAAGAGTAGGTATGTGGTGGTCATGCGCATCAAGTACAAGCAGAAAAAGAGACTTGATGATGACTTAAGGCCGTTCCAGCTGCAGAGTTCTTTAAGGATAGGAAGATGTTTGTCACCTCCAAAAGACCAAAGAGTAATTTTGAGATTACCTTTGGCAACCCAGGACCTTGTGGATATTTCTAAACTATCTATCTGCCTTGAATCCCTCTTCTTGTATATTAAGCCATGAAGCTCAGAGGGTTAGCGCCATCAGCCCATGAGTGCACAGCCTGGTGCAACCGGAATCATGTTTAGAGCACAGCGCAAGGGATACTATTGTTAGAAATGGAGGGTGGGAAGAGGGTCGCAGCCTGACCAACCGCAGCATCAGGCATGAATGTGAACTGTGTGAGTGGGTTGGCAGGGTGCTGGGAGGGCGTCGGTCAAGCGTGCGGGATGGAGATAACAGGTGAGTGGGAAATAAAAGTTGTCCAGGAAGTATGAGGCCAGGTGGTTGAGGACCTTGAACGCTGCACTAAAATGCTCTACAGTCTTCAAAGGGCAAGTGTGAGGACTTTGTTGACATATGGAAATGTGTGTTTGGAGAAAAGAAGTGGAATGCAAATTAATATGTACAAACTGACAGCTACATAAACACATTACACTTGTTAAGCTTAGAGACCAGAAGTGCATTGCTGTGCTGTAAATGCTCCATTTTGGCCCTTTTTACTTATTTATTTTTCTGTAACTCCCTAATAAAAACTAAGGGTGAGCTGGGGACCAGGCTGTGGAGGTTGACTTTTAACTTGTGGTCATCCACCAGTGTCATGGCAGATTTTTTGTTTATTCAATTTTATTTTGTTTAAATTGAGGTATAATTCATAACAGTTGATTCTCATTATTTGTAAATTTATATTTGGAAAATCACCTACTCACTGAAATTTATTTGCTGCCCCCAAATCAATGCTCAAGATGCTTTGGACATGTGTAGAGGTAGAGGGGTAAAAATTTCATTCACCCGGAGCATGCCTTCCCAACTGAAGTCCAATAAGATGACATTTTGCTTCTCGTTTCAGCCCTCATGCTGTAAACAAGTGTCCTTTTCTGTTTAATGCCATACTTTTTGTATTTCTGTGCTTTTTGCTAGTGATTTCACGGTTTCCAATGGCGCTCAAGCATAGCGCTGAAGTGCTGTCTAAGGCTCCCAAAAGCAGGGAGCCTGTGATGAGCCTTGGGGAGAAAATATGCTTCATTCAGGCATGAGTTGGAGTGCTGTCGGCCACGAGCTCTATGTCAACAGGTCAACAATACATATTAAATAAGGTGTCTTCAAACAGAAACACACATAAAACAAGGTTCTGTATTGATCCATTAACGAAAATTCTGTGACTAAGGTTTGCAGGAACCTAACCTTGCAGTTCCCTTGAGGCAACTTCACAGATCATAATTGCCATGAATAACAAAACTTGACTGTGTTGTAACATTCACATTTTTAAAAGAAAGGTTTTATTTATTCATTTCTAGACAGAGGGGAAGAGAGGGAGAAAGAGAGGGGGAGAAACACCAATGTGTGGTTACCTCTGGTGTACCCCCTACCAGGGATCTGGCCCACAACCCAGGCATGTGCCCTGCCTGAGAATCAAACTGGGACCCTTTGGTTCGCATGTTGGTGCTCAGGCCACTGAGCCACACCAGCCAGGGCAACATTCACCTTTTTAAATGAGCCCCTTTGTCCTTAAGTATGCTCGCAAGGTTGTGCACCCATCACCTTCACAGCAGTAAAATGGCCTCACACAGCAGCGATGTGAGAATCACCGGTCCCGCCTTTGCTTGTCCCCTGATCTCTCTGCTCTCCTGCAGAATGCCCAGGAGAACCATGGACTGGCTGTGCCTACCCCCTCTGTCCCAGAAGACTTTGCAGACAAAGAAGTGACAGGTAAGAGGACCCTGGGTTTGAGGCTTGTTCATCTTTCTTTCATCTTTAAGCCCAAGTGTCTGCCCCACCTCCCCAACTGGGGATAAACCAGGTTTCTTGGCTATGGCTGCCATGGGTGGGATCTGAGGAGAGCCAGGGTTGGGTAAGGCCTCCTTCCAGAGGCGGAAGGGCGGTGCAGGGTGAAGGCCAGGGCGGGAGCAAGGGCAGCATGGAGTGGGAGAAAGAACCCTGGAGTCGGAAAGAGCTGGCTTTGAATCCCAGGTCCCCCACACGTTAGCTTTGCTCCCTTGGGAAACCACTTAACCCCTGGCACATCCGTATGTTCACATGCGCAATGGGAAAGACAATTCCAGCTATGGGGTTATGAAGTGCTGGCTGGGATGTAAATCACTTCTTGTCACACCTCTTACTCAAAATCTGCCAGTGACTTTCCGTGACACTCAAAAAAAAAGGTACTTGCCAGGACTGCCAGAATCTGGCCTCACCTGGCCTCCTGGCCTGCTTCCTTCCCTGGCTCACACTCTGCCAGCCTGCTCTCCTTGCTGTGCCCTCAGCACCCAGGCATGTCTGCACCCCAGGGTGTTTGCACGGTACGTCCCTCTGCCTAGACTGCTCTACCCCTGGACATAGGAACAGCTCTCGCCCTCACTCCTTCCCTCTTTGCTCAAAGGCCACCTTCTCAGGGAGGTCTCCTCTGATCACCCTATTCAGACTGCACGTCCAGCACCCCTCCTGGCCCTCCTGGGTTTTTTCCTCATGTTACCCATCCTCTAACGTGGTCATAATTTACTAATGTATTGTGTTCATGGTCAGTCTCTGTCCCATTAAAGCATAATGTCCAGTAGAGCTAGGGCTACTATTTTGACTACCTTTTTTTTTTTTTTTTTACTGCTCTATCCTAGCTCCTATCACTTGGGGTGTTAGGTTAGGATGTCGATGAGTGTCAATTTTCCCCTGCCCACTCTCCTCTGTTCTTTGTTATGAAGTCAGACAGCTGGGGGAGCCCTTCAGAATGGCACATCCCCCAGGTCTGGTCAGCTCTGTGCTAGAAACTGGGAGGAGGGGATGGGAGGGAGGGGTGCCTTAAGACAGAAGCAACCAGGGTACCCTGGCTGTCCGCAGACGCTAGGGAGAAGCTGGGCCTGGGTTCCCGAAGGACGGGTGTGAGCCACTGGCCCAGATTGCTCAGCATCTCTCTAGTGCCAGGTTGTCCCAGTCACCTTCCTACACACCCCCATTCCCTCCCACAGTCCAGTATCTGTTCCAGAAATTCTTTGTGAGGTGGAAAGCTGACCTCTTGGTAGATTCAGGGTCTTTAGAAAACAGAAAAGTACTCTCTCCCCAACTTTCACCTAAACTTCCTTACTAAGTTGGTCTCCAGGACCCTGCCTGTGATCCAGGACTTCCTCTCTCTTTCATTCCCTGTCTGTCTTACCCAGTCTGAAGCGTCGAGCACAGGTCGTAGTGATCAAAGTGGTTACCATTCATGAAATGCCTACTATGGGCCTACCACCGTGATATGCCCTTTACGTGGATTTACATGAATTCTCTTATTTAATCCTCACAGTAGCTTTATGAGGTGAGCACTGATATTATGCGTATTTTAGAGATGATAAAACTGAGGCTCAGCAAGATTAATCAGTGTGTCCAAGGTCACACATTTGGTAAGTGGTAGGGCTGGGATTTGAACCCTGATCTTTCTGGCTTTATACCAGTCAAAGCCCCTGTAAGAAACAGATGGTAAGTGAGTAACTGAATAGATTTGGTAAAGGGATGATATACCAGAGTGTGAGCAGGGCAGAGAAGGGTGGTAGAACTTGACTCTCAGGAGCAAATGGAGGATATTCAGTAGTCTCTGGAGTCTGGGCCAGGGACAGGCAAGTGTCCTTCCCTAGAAAGAAGAGGGCCACTCCCAGGACAGCTCAGGAGATTGGAGACATTGCTGCTCCCTCACTTGGTGTTCAAGAGAAAAGGCATGACCCTGGCCGGTCTGTGTCGCGGTCGCCCACCCTGCCGAGCCCCGGGCACACAGAGATTGCCACGTCTGGTCGGCCTCATACCTCCTCATCTTTATCTCTCCCTCCTTCCAGGTGCCAGCTCACTAGTCAATGGCAACCTCCGGCTATACAGCTCTGTGGGTGACCTACGGCCTGGGCACTATGGCCAGGACCTGCTCATCCCCCCGCCTCCCCCAGGCCCGGCCCCAGGGCCACCCCCAGGGCCACCCCCAGACACCTCGCAACCTCGAGGGGCATCCCCACCATCACCACCACCTTCCAGGGCTTCCCTACCACCTGCCCTGCGGCTGGAACCCCCGCCCCCACCCAGCATGGCCCCACCTCCACCCCCAGTCCTGGGGGCCCTGTCCCCTCCATCCACACCCACCCCTCCTGATTTCATTCCCCCTGCCCCGCCCTTGGCCTTTCTAGCCCCACCCCCACCCCCTATGCCAGCCCCAGCACCCCCAGCTCCAGTGTCTCCTCATATGAAGAGCACTCACCTCTTTCCCCCTGCCGGTGTCACCAAATGGAAATCAGATGTAGCACTAAATGGCAAGCAGCCAGAGGCCCCCAGAACCAGCCCCCCCAGGAGCCCTGCTGAGCCAAAGGGGAGCCCTCTGGGACCTAAATCAGAGCCCCACCTCACCTTTCCCCGTTCGTTCAAGGTGCCTCCCCCAACCCCAGTCAGGACTTCATCCATCCCGGCTCAGGAAGCACAAGGGTCTCCTCCAGAGGAGGAAGGGACCACCAAGAAGGCCCCCGGTCGACTCCCTCTGCCTCCCAACTTCCACATCCGCCCCGCATCCCAGGTCTACCCAGATAGGGCCCCTGAACCAGATGGCCCCGGGGAGCGCAGTACTGCGGCACCTGCCAGCCCGAGGCTGAGCCAGTCCCAGACCCCAACAAATGAACAAGCTGAAACTCTATCCCCAGCCTCTCCCCTGCCCATTCCCACAGCCCCGCCCCCTCCCCCAGCACCCCCACTCCCTCCGCCAGCACCCCCGCTGCCTCCCCCAGCACCCCCTCTTCCCTCAGCATCCCTGCTCCCTCCCCCAACAACCTCCCTTCCCCCAGCTGCCCCTCCTTTGCCTTCTGATGAGAAGATGGCTCCTCCACCTGCTAGGTTTATGAAAAGCCCCAAATCTAGCTCCCCTGCTCCCAAACCCAAACCCAACCCCCCCAGCCCAGAGGACACAGCCTCTTCAGAGCCTGTGGACTGGCGGGACCCCACCCAGATGGCAAAGCTTCGGAGCGAGCTGGCAGCCTACCTCTTTGGGTCCAGGAGAGAGGACCAGCATAACAGTCACCGGCCAGGCCCAATGGCGGCCTCTCAGGGAAAGGAGGGCAAGAAGAGCCCCAGCCTGCCGAAGAAGGAGGCTCCCCCCAGCCTGCCAGAGAAGGGGGCCCCCCCGAGTGATCCTGAGAAGAGTCGCAGTCCAGAGAGAGAGGCTACTGCCAGCCTGCCCCTGCCCCCTGTGGACTACATTCCCCAGGACTCTCCGACTCCCAGGGTCCAGCAGATCCGGAATGAGCTGGAAGCCCGGCTTTCCTTAGCAGAGAAGGAATCCAAGCCCGGCAAAGGGTCTCTGCCCCCTAAACCTCGGCTAGAAGGGGGAAGAATCTTTGAAAACAGAGCTGATAATGGCCAATTCTCCAAACCTGTGGCCAAGAATATACCACCATTTTCCACCACCCCTCTGCCAACGACACCACACCAGTCCAAGGCCACGTCTGGACCAGCTACACCACCCAACTCCACACCTGCTACAGTCACGAGTGGGCCAGCCATGCCACCCAAGGCCACACCTGGACCAGCCGCATCCGGACCAGCTACACCTGGGCCAGCCACACCACCCAAGGCTGGGCCTGGGCCCGCCGTACCGTCCGCAGCAACAACTCTGCCCACCACATCATTCCAGCAGACAGCGGAGAAGAACCTAGCCCCAGCTGAGCAGTGGAAAAAACCAGAACCTCAAGAATTTGCGGTGCCTTCCCAGCCAGAGGCAGAAGGGCGCCCCTCAGAGGCCAGTAAGCTTCCCACACAGGGAGCCCTCTCATCTCCAGCCCTCCCACCCAAGATAGCCCCTGGCAGAGAAGCGACATCTTTCTATAGGCCTCACGTAGAGAACAGCGCCAGCCAAGAGGTTGCCGTGGTGATGCCCACCATGGCCAGAGGAGAGGCTGCCAGGTCAGGGGAGCCTGTGGATGCGAAGGAGCCCCAGGGGCTGCCAGCTAAACCCCTAGCTTCAGCCCAGCTTGCTGACGAACTCCTCAGACACCCGGTGACCGGCGAGGTGGTGGAGCGGGGCTCCCCGATGGCCCTGCTCCTTGCAGCCAGGCAGAGGGCCCAGAAGGGGCGGTCTCGAGGGGCTGGCCTGAGTCGGTCCTCCCTGCCAGGGAGTCTCCGTGGCCACAGCGACCCGCCCCAGGCAAGCTCTGACAGCATCTTCCTCAAGGACGGCCGGCCCAACTCCTTCACTGTGGTCCCCAGGGTACCCACGGAGGCTGAGAAGGACCCCCAGCTGGCCTCCTCAGTACAGCCCACCATTCCCCATTCATGGAAGGCCCAGTGGGACAGAGACCCAGAGGGCACGGAGCCAAGCCGAGGACACAAGTGGACCAAGGCGGAGCCCCCGGCCCGCGCGGCCTGGGAAAGACCAGCGTCCTCCAGCGTCCCCCAGGGCCACCTGTTGCCCAAGTCCTTCTCCTCGCCTTCTTCTCCTTCCTTCAAGGGTCAGGAGGAGAAGTTTAGCTTTGAGGTCATCCCACCACCGCCAGAGTTCAGCAATGACCCTGAGCCCCCAGCCCCGGCCCTCCAGTATCTGGGCCGCGGGGGCTCCCCTCCCGGGAACAAATTTTCAAACTTGGGGAAGCCCCTGGACGTGGGCCCCGCAGCCTCGGCGCGTTTTCTGGGGGGTGAGCGCTACTCGGGGGCCGGAGGCCTGGAGCGCTTCTCGAGGGGGAGCCGCTCGCTCATCAAGAAGCGCCTGTATGTCGGCGAGCCCCACCGCAGCCCCGGGCTGTCCCGCGGGGGCAGCGGCCGCAGCCTGAGCTCCCCCAACTGCTGTGGGACGCAGCCCGGGGCGCCCGGAGGCCCGGAGGTGCGGCGCGTCAACTCTGCGGGCCGAGCTCGCCCCGGCGGCCTGGGAGCGCGGAGGATGTCGCTGGAGGGTTCGGCTCGCGTGGAGGCCAAGTTCAAAGCTCCGGGCAAAGGTCCCATTGGTGACCGCGTTCTCCCCTCTGCTACCGCTACCGGAAGGTGAGCTGGGGGCAGGGGCAACGGAGGGTGATGGAGAGGGCGCGGCGCCGGCAGTCAGGTGAGGTGGAGACCGTCCTTGGACCAGGCCATCAGTCCAAGGCACATTTGATCTCCCTCATCTCCCTTGACTTCCCTTTTTCTTGCTTTTCCCATCCTCTTGCTTCCTCTTCTCCCTCCTTTCTCCCACCCACTGGAGTCCCAGGGCTTCAGGCTAAGTGTGGGGTGGAGGGAGATCTGAGTGGTCCCTGGGTGCTGGGATTTCCCAGCAACACAGAAGGAGCCAGAGCCAGGCCAGGAATGAAGGGTTCTGGGTAGGAGGGCATGATGTGGTGCTCTGTGGCCGCCAGGACCTGAACAGGAGGGGAGTCCTGGGTCTGGTGAATCAATACTGGCGGGTTGGAGTCCCACCTGGGGTCGGGGTTAGTGACCCAGCTGCAAAGATTCACCCCACTTCTCTCTGCTCCCCACCAGGTCTCCCCGCAGCACCCCCCACTATAGAAGCCCCATCAACACGTTCACCGTGAGGCCTGGGACCCGCCACCCCATCTCCTATGCCTACTCAGGAGCCCACCGGAATGCCCCGTCCTGAGCCCAGGGTTCGGGCAGCTCTACTCCAAAGGCTCAGATTGGGACCCTTGTTTTCGTGGGGGTGGAGGGACGCAGCAGGAGATAGGCAGCCTGACTCAGACACAGAGGAGCCTTTGTTCCCCGAAGGCAGGGAGATGGACAACGAACGAGAAGCGGTGGCTCCAGGAAGATCAAGAGTGGACGGACCTCTGTTTCCCGGTGTGCTGCGGACTGTCTGCGGATGGGGGTGGGAGGGGCAAAGAGGGAAGAGAGGAGGCACCTTGGAGAGCCTGGAGCCTGATTTTCTGCTATCTGGTACTGTTTGCTCTAGCAAGGCTTATTTAAAGCAGTTTTACAAGCACAGCCTACTGAACAGGTTCTAAAAGCAAGGGGTGGGGCATTAAATTTGAATGGGAACCCATCCTGGGGTGGCTCTGGTCGCCTGTCGGGCCCTCACGGAGGGCTGTCCACATGAGGGTGAAGGGCACTATAGGCTGACCTCTCTAGCATCTACCTGTTGCCACCCCAAGAGGTGAACCCTGGAGTTCCTAGCATAGAAGGTGGGACCAGGAATGTGCCTACAGAACATGTGGAGAATGTACCAGAGAGTGCTTTTCATTGATCGGCCAAGGGCAGGGATGGGGAACGGATGGCTCATCTCGCTGGCCTGGACTTCACTACAGGGAGGCCCAGAGAGAAAAGGCTTGGCAAGTTTGGAGTAGGAAACTGAGGATTAAGGCGTACTCTCCACTTAGCCCCAGGCAGCTGTGACTTTGGGATCAGGCTCAAGGAGTCAGGAGGCCTGGGGCTCAACACCAAAAGCCTTAAAGTGTGTAGCCCAGGTGCTGCAAGGCCATGGAGAGTGAGAGGTGGCAGAGATGGGAAATACTGTCTGCGAGATCTCCGCTGCCAACAGGCCATGTTTTGGAAAGTCAGGAGTGGTAGGGCAGGGCCAGTTCAGAGCAGGGGACCAATCAGCAGGGTGACCGTTCGTCCCTTGCCTGGGCAGGCCTGGTTTATGCCTGTTTCCCAGAGAATGAGACCCCTCTCCACTTTCAAAAAAATCCTGATTCAGATGATATACAGTCACCAAACATACCAGGAAATAATATTCCTCCGTCTGTCGTCCCTGCCTTCAGGCCTTGGTGGGCCATGGGCCTTTATGATTTGTGGTGACCTGCCAAGGTCCCAGTTCATGGGGACAGCAAGTGAGCCACTTCAGGGAAAGAGAGTGCAGGGCTGGGCAGGCACCTTGATGGGGCAGGACCTGGTTACTTGTGTTCAAGAAGCGAACCCTGCCCCAATGCTGTCACTAGTTCTATATATATATGTATGTATTTTCCCTGTACAATGTTTTATAAAAGAGTTCACTAATTTATCCACTGTGTTGAGGAGGGGTGGGGCGTGTGTTCCCAGCTGTAGGTTGCTCTGGGGTGGGTGGGGAAGGACTGGCTCTCACTTGGCTTGGTAAAGAAAAAAGCCGGTTTGCACAGGATTGATGCCTCGGAGCTCCTGGGGCGCGAGAGGTTGAGAGAGCTCAGCTGGGGGCGGCTGAGCAGGGCATGGTGACTGGTGAGCCATTTTATGGGGCCTGAACTTAAGTTCTTTTGTTCTCCAAATCCATCAAGGGAAAAGGGCAGAGCTGAGGTCTGGTGATAACAAACTGTGTCCTTAAGCAAGTGTCTTTGACTCTCGGAACCTCAGTTTCTTCTGCACACTAGGCATGATAATAATAACTACCTCATAAGGCTGTTGTGAAGATTGGAGATGGTCATGAATTCGTGGAACAAGTATTTGAGTGGCTGCTAGATGGCAGGCACTATGCTTAGCATGATAGACAGCAGTCAGTGCACGGACAGGACTCCTGCCCACGGCGAGATTATAGCCCAGTGGAGGAGAGGGTGAAAAGAGCACACAGAAACATCGAAAGTTACAGGAAGTGGGAGGCAGGAAAGAAGCACTGAATGCGAGGGTAACTGAAGGGGGAGGGAGAGAAGAGGATTTGCTTCAAACAGGTAGTCAGGGAAGGCCTCTTGAAGGGGTGACATTTATGCCGAGTTAGGCAAAGCATCTGGCATGTGTCTGGCACTCAGGAGTTGCTCAATAAACTGCATCTTTGGGTGATGACTGCTTTTCACTTGTGTATGGCCTTTCACAGTTTTCCATAAAGTTTTGACATGGTATCTTCAACTTTTCCAAAAGCGGAAATGGGGAACCAGAAAAGTCATCTCAAGATGTTGTCAGAGAGCAGGTTCTAGTCCCTCCTCTGGGTCCTTTACGGGGAAGGGGGTTTGCTGGGAAAGAGAGGCTGGGAGGATGACTCCCTGATTCAGCAGCTGTGCTTCCAGGAAGGGTTTCCAGGCCTCCCCCATCCTGGGGCTCCCTCATCCGCCTGTCCCGCAGCTCCCCTCCCTCCGCCCTGGTGTCCTTATCCAGTTAACAGAGAGGGGGCAGGAGCCCTACACCCAACAGGACTTGGGGCTCCGCCTCTGGCTGCTCTCCCTCCCCGATCTCTCCTAAATCTTCCTTCCCCTCACCTGACCTGGAAAGGCAGCAGGGAGCATGGAGGGTGGATGATCAGGGCCCCACATCTGGCTCTGCCTCTGGCAAGCTGTATGAGCTTGGGTCTCAGCTAACTCATATCAAAAGTGTCAGGGATGGGTCTTCAACTTTGTTGGGTCCCAGACCTCTTTAAGAGCTATCGATCCTCACCCCAGAAAGATGCCATCACGTGCCTTTTTATACATTATTTCAGGTGCTCCGCAGATGCTCCCCAAGCCGGGCTCCGTGGCCCTCACGTTGGGAGTGGAGGCAGTGGTGATTGTGGTAGCCACAAACACTTAACCTCGCCAACTTGGAAAGTTCATTTTTCTCTCGTTTATTCACAACAGTCCTCCAACCCCTCATTCCATCTTGTTGATGAGAAAATTCAAGGCTCCAAGAAGGGAAGTGAATTGTCAGAATAGCCACCTGACTCCAGACTCTGCGTGCTTCCTCACGGCTGCCTCCCTCGTAGCTGTGTCTGTTCTCACCCACTCACTCCTCTCCCCATCACCCCTCCCCACAAAGTTTACATCTTTCTGTCAAAGTAGAGATGGGGAGGCTACGGCTTGAAAGAGGCGGGTCAAGCCAATAGAAAAGGCTAATGGGAGTGGTAGGTGCGGGTGTTCCTGAGTCAGGCCACACCTCAGTTTCTGGAGCCTCCTCACTGCTCCCTGGGTGTGGCCCAGGCTCCAGGGGCCAGAACCTCGCCTGTCTGGTGAGGACCTGTCTGGTGAGGACCGGCCCGGCCCAAAGCAGGGGCCGGCCCTGGGCAGGCGGTGCTGGATGCCAGGGGCCTGCTGTCCACAATGTATGAAGGGCCTGTCCTCTGAGTGGAGTACAGCTTCCTCTGAGCCCCACTTATTGAAGCGGAGAGGCCTCCTCTCACTCCTGGCAAGCTCTGAGCTCCCTTCTGTGGGAAGCTGGCAGGCAGGCTTGGCCCTGCCCGCTCACCCCACCGCTGGCCCACTCCCGGCTGCCTGTGGCTGCTTTCATCTCTGCAGCTCAAAGGCAGGGCTGGCGTCACATCATTAGCTGTCCGGGATGGGTGGCCACTAATGCCAGGCTGAGAACCTGTGCCTCCTCCCTCTGAAACCCCAGGAAAGGCCAGCTGCTGCACACCTGCTGTTGGGGCCTCCGCGGGTATTTTTGGTCAGTAAGGTGAGAGGAGGTGCATTTCTAAGAGAGGAGCAAAGACAGAGACAATGCATTCTGAATGCTCCCCGTTCCCGTGGGCTATCGGTGCTCACTGCCCAGTTCTCAGAGCCACCCCCCTTCCCCTCCTGGAGAATTGTCCTCTGAGTCCCCATAGAGCACCTCTGATCCTCCGTGTCTTCCCGGCTGGCTCCCTTCCTCCACCCAGGTGTGCCGGCACCTGTCCTCGGTCTCCAGTCTCCCTTCTCTGTAGTTTATTCAGAAGACTGGGTTTCACCCCCTCCTCACTTGTGCCCGAGCGGCACTTATCTAACTTGGAAGTGCCTCCCGGACGTTTCCACGTGGATGCCTGGCCAGCCACTCAAATTCAGCCTCTCCAAAGGCATTGTTCTCCCCCCAGTTCCTTCTCACACAATTTGGAGACCCCGCTACTCCCAAAGTCTCATTCCCACATCACTACTGCTCCTTCTGCTTCCTCAAGGCCCAACTTAGACCAAAAATCCTGCTGGAAGCCCCCAGCCCTGCCCTACTCAGAGACACCCTCTCCTTCACACCTCTGCACCCACTTCCCCTGGCGGGCTCCTCCCTGTCCTTCAGGCTCAACTCAGACATTCCTCACCACCTAGGCCACCGAAGGCTTTCACAGCCACCCGGTCCCCTTCCCATTGGGGTACTTGCTCGCCGTTTCCCTCCCCCATCTTGTAAGCGCCACGACCCAGCGACTGCCTGTTGTATTTATCACAGTATCCCCACCATCTAGTGCTGTTCCTAGCACCAGAAGGTACTGAATGTATGTTTGTTGAATGAATGCATGTTAGTATTTAATCAAATACCGTGGAGCACTATTTAAGTTTCTTGAGGGCAAAGGCTGTTTCTCCCATGGACTAGGGATCACATAGCTCTGATTTCTAGAAGTATGTGACCTGACCTAATGCTGAGATTCTCAGAAGACACAAAGTTATGACTTTAGGGATAGGACTTGCATGTTTCTCATAAAGGCGTCAGGAGCCTTGGAGTGGCTCCTGCCTGGTGGAGATGGGAGGGCTGGGAAGTGGCAGGACCAGGGGAGGCCGCTCCGGTCCTTACAAAGAGCTTAGGGCGCGAGGTCTCAGGCAGCCCTCATATGAGGGCCTTTGTGCCCTGTGAGCAAGCCAGCCACCAGCACCAACCATCCAAAATATCTTTGCTTTGTGTACACTGCCCTTTTGACCTCCTTTAGTCTTTGGTAACATTTGGTGCTCCAGCCTGTCTCACCTGTGCTACAGGGACCAAGGAGGAAGTTGCTGCCAAATGTGGACCAGAAAGTGAGAAGGAACCACGGCTCTGGGGTCCAGGTGGCAGAAGCCACTTGGAACGACCTCCCAGCTCACTGTCCCTCCCAACCTGGAGAGGCCTCCTCAAGAGGAAGGCCTGTGGTTCTAGATCTCGTTCTCATGAGTCGGCTAGCTGCATGCCCGGGAGGGGTCTCTCAGCTTCTACCTCAGCACAGGATCATTACCCCTGGTGCCGCTCTCAGAGCTGGGACGCTGCTGGCACCCTCCCTGTGGGACGCTCCTGTCTCATTCTTAACAATGGCGTTTCTTCAACCCTGTCTTCCCCAGACTGAGCCTTCGGCCCCACCTTTCCTCCTTGCAGAGGCATGGCTCCTGCCACTTCTTTTCACTTTTACCTACTTTGTTTTCTGAGCCACTTGAAGAGAGTGAGGAGGCTTGTGCTTTTCTCCTCTCCCTGACCTTCCTATCTGTGATCTCCCTGCCTTTTGGCTCAAAATTGTCCAGCATTTGTTCCAAATACCTAAGGAGAGCCCAAAACTCCATCAATTCATTTCAACACGGCTAGGGGGTGCTACTCAGTACAAGCAAAGGAGCCAGGAAAGAGGCTTCGATGCAGGACACACACACACATATACACACCTGGGATATAAAGCAGGAAAATACAACGTCCTCCCACCCAGGAGAGCTGAGTGGACAAACACAGCAGGTGGCTACATGGGACCCCGTGGGAGCTCATGATGAGAGCGGCAGAGAAAGGAGGACTGCCACTTGCTTGCTTGTTTTTCCTACAAAGTGTCTGACACACAAATGCTTGGTAAAAGGTACCAATTGTTACTGACACGAACACAAACACTGCTGTTGTCTTTTGGTGACCTCTCTTGGCCATTTAAAGCTGCCATTGACAATCTTTTAACCTGGTGTCTCCAGGGAGAGAGTGTAGGGAAGTGAGGAGAGGACATCTGTATAACGTGCTCCTGGCCAGAGCTCTGTCCTTGCTCATGGGCCCCTATGTCCCTGTGTGAGCCTTATGTGCGCCTGCAGGGCAGGGCTGTAACCAGCAGATGGCGTTCTGCTCACAGGTGCCTGACCTCCAGCTCAGCAGGTAGAGCTCAGGTTCGGGTTCAGATTTAGATTCAGATTCAGATTCAGCTGAGGTCGATGCTGCTCTATGATCCAAGCACAGAGGTAAGTGCTGTCGGGTACACTAGTAATTCTCAAAATCACACATGCATCAGAAGCACTGGAGGACTTGTCAAAATACAGATTCCAGCCCTGGGTGGTGTGGCCCAGTGGATTGAATGCCAGCCTGGGAGCTGAAGGGTCGCCAGTTTGATTCCCGGTCAGGGCACATGCCTGGGTTGCGGGTCATGTCCCTGGCTGGGGGCGTGCAAGAGGCAACTGACTGATGTTTCTCTCCCTCTCTTTTTCTCTCCCTTCCCCTCTCTCTGAAAATGCATAAATACAAAATCTTAAAACAATAACAACAAAACAGACTTCAGGGAATTGGTCCCAGAGCTCCTGATTCAGTGGGTTTTGGTGGGGGCCCAAGAATTCACATTTCTAACAGGTCCCCAGGTGGGGCTGCCAGTCCTGATGGCCGAGGGACCGCACTTTGAGACCTACTGCTGTGCGGTATCTCGTTTATTCCCACCCTACCCAACCCCCTCCGGTAGGCAGCACCACTCACGGTTCACCAATGAAAAAACTAAAGCCCTGACAGGCCAAGTGACCTCCCTGAAGCACGGTAGTCAACTGCATGGGCCGCCCTGCCCTCTGCCACAAGGGTAGCGTGTCTGGTGTGACAGTGCCTCTCGGATCCTGCCTGCCCGCCCTCCGTCCAGGCTGGGCAGTAAGGAGAGAGAACGGTCTTGGCGTCGGCAGGGCACTGGGACGGGCACATGGGGCACTATTAGGCTGGGAGTAATTCTTTGCGTGTCTAAAGTGCTTAAAAAGCACTTTCGCTTCAATTCAAACCCAGCCTCATAATACTGCCAATAAGCACTCATGCCATGGATAATGCACTGCGGCCTTGACTGCGCTCTCTGCTGCGTCTCCCCACCCAAAGCCCTTTCCACCTTAGAGCCCCCCCCACCCAAGGTCACGCCCACTCCTTGGGGGCATCCGTATCCTCAGGTCCTTTCCTCACTCTCAGCTTGACTCTGAAGGGTCGTCATGGCTCCAGGGCTGCCCATGGCCTCTGTTGCAAGTGCAGCCGCCCAGCAGGTCCCCCCTCAGTCCCACCCCTTCCTTGGTTTCCCCTCCCTTACGGCTGTGCACCCTGAAGGCACCCCCCAATAAATGTCCTGCACACAGATCTCAGTCTCCCGGGGAACCTGCCCTGCAACAAGTTGTCATGGCCCAGGCATTGATCTAAGCATTTACACATATTATTTCATACAATCCTCCCAACAGCCCCAGGAGGTGGGCATTTTTGTTATCCTCACATTGTGGATGAGGAACAGAGGAACAGAAGGGCTAGTGACTTGCCCAAGGTCACAGAGCTGCAAGCGGCAGAGCCAGGATTCCTATGCGAGTGGTCAGACTCCAGAGCTCTGAAGTACGTATTATATAACACTCTTGCAGAACATTCCTGTGGCCTAATCTTAGAGAAATTAAACAAAGGAAACAGCTTAAGCTATATTCTAATTTGAGGGGGGAAATCTCTGCTGCCCTCCATTCTTTCCTACCAGCCCATTACTGGTGCTTGAACATGGAGCCTTGCTGCTTAATTTTAGTTCAGGGGTTGTTATCGGGGACCACTTTGCCCCCTAGTGGATATTTGGCAACGTCTGGAGGCTTTTGGCTATCAGACCTGGGGGGACCCTAAGGGTATTTAGGAAATCGAGGTCAGGGATATTACTAAATGTCCTACAATGCACAAGGCAGCCACACACATACAAATCTAACCCAAAATGTCAGGTTGAGATACCCTGAAATCTAGGCTAAAGCCTGGTCTCAAATAGAGCAGGTGACTACCTGGGACACTGTTGGCCTGGCACTGTCCCAGTGCAATGACTACTCAGGAGTAGGCTTTGGTGAAGGTAGTCAGACATACTGGGGCATGGGGGTGGAGGACAGAGGGTTTGGAAAGCAAAGCTCCTAGTTCATAATCCTTGGAGAGCGAGT
Source organism: Pteronotus mesoamericanus (assembly GCF_021234165.1). NCBI lineage: Eukaryota > Metazoa > Chordata > Mammalia > Chiroptera > Mormoopidae > Pteronotus > Pteronotus mesoamericanus. Next base: position 11,805,094 of record NW_026555085.1, on the reverse strand, counting down.
ATTTTCCCAGTTTAACGGGTGAGGAAACTGGAGCACCAAGAGTTACATGAGTAGTGAGAAGAGAGAAACCTGACAGCCTGGAGACTCACCCTCTCCCCCTTCAAAAGCTCGCAACGGCCAGCTCAGCAGGCCCGAGTCGTTCAAGGAAAGATCACAAGGCACAAGACCCCACGTGATCCACTCGTCCTTCATCTCTGACCTACTCCCGCCACCCTGTCCCTTACCACTCCATGCTGGCCACACTGTACTTCTTAACACATCAAACGCGCTCCTGCCTCAGGGCCCTTGCCGTACCTGCACCTCTGAGTGCTCTTTTCCAGCTACCAGGTCTCAATCCAAAAGGTACCCTCTTGGAGAGGCTGGGCCTTTCTAGCTACTCCATAAAAGGGCAATACTCCTCCTCCTCCCAGATCTCATTACTTTGCTTTATTTTTTCCCTTAGCACTTATCACCATGTGATGTACAATGCACTTACTTGTTTATCCCTGGCCTTCTTCCTCCTCACCCGCAAAGTGATTCATTTAATGCCCATTTTCCATCAGTTCTGCTTTTTAATTATATATGCTTTTATAATTTATTGTTTTTGTTATAAGCTGTCTCTAGTCTGCTGTGGAATAAAAAAGGAACTAGCTCATGATCACAGGGGCAATGGCAGAACCATTCCGTACACTTGTCCTTCTATACTCTTCTATCGAGATTTCCAGACAGCATGCAAGCTGTCCTACCTCCTCAGGCTTTAGGAGAGAAGCCTGAGGCTGCCACTAAAGAGCAAAATTTTCTTACTTTCCAATTTGCAAAATGGCCTTACTTTTCTTTTTTGTATTTTTAAAAAATTTTTATTGATTTTTAGAGAGAGGGAAGAAGGGGGAGAGAGAGAGAAACATTAGTTTGTTGTTCCACTTATTGATGCAGCCATTGGTTGATCCCTGTATGTGCCCTGACTGAGGATCAAACCCACAACCTTGGCGCCCCACATCAGGATGATGCTCCAACCAACTGAGCTACCCTGCCAGGGCCTCAAATGGGCTTACTTTTCATGGACATCTCTCACTTCATTTCCTAATATATTTACATTTATTCAATTATAAAACCCTTTCCTCAAAATGTTTCGGCAAAAATAACTCCACTGTCAAGGTACCTGACGTGAAAGCTGGGGTTGGCCAGGCTGCTGCTCTGGGGCCCAGGGCTCCCCTGCTGCCCTGCAAGGCAGGCCAGGTAGCGGATGGTACCCAGCCGCTGGCTCTGTGCCCTTTGTTGGCCTTAACCTCCTGAAGAGATGGGGTTTGTTGCCTCTCACTTCCCTCCAGGCTGCACGTTACAATGGGCTTTATTTCTGGATATGGTTGGATGGAAGAGGCCAGGATGTGGAGGGAACACGATGGCAGTGAGAACAGACTGGGGCTGGACAGCTGGACGGACACTCCTCTGACAGGCTGCGGGCTCCTGAGGTTCTGTCAGAGCCTGTGGGGGGTGAGAGAGGGAGGCAGTAACAGCTCCTGCAGTCCCCAGAGCTGAGGCCTGTCTTCTGGGAGGCAGAAACCTCTGCAGAGAGGGGACCCAGGCCATTTCTGGGCAGGGCTTTTGTGGGGTAGGAAAGACACCCACATAAATTTTCCAAGGAGGCCAGAGCTGCAAGCTCCTCAGAGTCAACATCGAAACAAGGCCAAGGGCACAGCCACCCTCCTCCCCCAGCCTCACTTCCCCCTCAGGCTTCTAGGAAGCAGCAAAGGGGCAGACTCCGGTGCTCCGAACACTGCTGTCCCTGTGTGTCACTTCCACTGTCAGGATGTGTGCTTGGTCCCTAACCAGCCCCTGCCCATATCAGGTGACCGCATCTCTCGGGGAGGGAGGCAACTCACCTGGGAACAACGTCAATGCCATCCGTGGGTGTCACACCTGTCCTCTCTAGTGTCACATCTCTCAGAAGCCCCTTTGAGGTGTTAGCTCACTTTCTAGATGAGGAAGGTGAGACTCTGACCACCTCAGTTACTTGCAGCCAGTCAAGTGCAGGACAGGGGACCCTGCAGAGCTGCCGGGCTCCAAAGGCCAGCACACTCCCTCTCCGCCATCACAGCGCTCAGCATTTAGAGGTGGGAAGGGGCACAAGAATCTTAGGGGAGTGGAAAGCAAACCTGAGAAAATCAACCAACAGAAAACGAGGGTGCAGGACATGGTGTTTGTATGCCACCGCCTGTGTAAGGACGACCAAAGAACACGCGCCGGTGCGCTCATGTGTTCACTCCTGGGTAGCTCTGCAGGGACACGCAGGAGCCCAGGAGGAGTGGTCTTTTCCAGGGTGGGCAGTGGGGTGGCGAGGACACAGCATGAGGAGGAAGACTTTGGTATTACTGTTTATCCTTCTGCACTTTTTGAATTTTGTACTGTGTCCATTTATGATGAGTTAATAGAAATAAAATATTTAGAATAGTACTGACACATAGTAAATGCTATATAAATTTCAACTACTGTTTTTAAAAAAAAAAAAAAATCATATAAAATTATTTGAGGGGAAGAGATTCCGGGAGGGAAGGGAGAGCAGAGCTGGGGGTGTGGGGAGGAGGGTCTAACCCAGCCCAGATGCATGGGGAGGCTGTGGGACAGGGTTCCTGGGTGCTTCCTAGAGCTTGGGAAGGATGAAGGTCTCCCTCGTGCAAGCTGGGGACATGCTCCCTGACCAGATCCCAGATTTTCCAGAGCATTCTGTGAAAAAGAGGACAACTCCAGGCAAGGCCAGGAGACCTGCTGTGACTGGGCTCTGCAGTGAGGGCCTCTAACAGGAAGGACAAAGGATTTCAGAGGGCCTGTCAGATATACCAGCAAAGTGGCATCATGTCATTGCAGCATGGTTTGTTGGAAATATTCTCAATTTCTCTAAATAGAGAAATGTTAATAAATTAGAATAAGACACATGAAGGAACGCTCTGTAGCCATAAACACAAATAAGGAAGCTCTTTATGAACCAATATGGAATGAACTCCTGGAGATATTAAGTGGGAAAAACAGATGCAGAAAACTGTATGCAATATGCTACTATTTGTGTTAAAAAAAAAAGAAAAAGGAAAAATCATGTTGTCTGCCTGTGCTTGATGTGCACACAGGTCTCTGGAAGACACCTCAGAAACTGGTGTCACAGGTTGCCTGTTGGGAGGGGGACTGGTGTCTTAAAACAGCCTTGGCAACCCATGAAGGCTCTGTCCCCTTTAGGCCCCACCCACCCAGAACTGAGCCAGACCTGCGCCCTCAGGTAACAGGGGCCAGCGGTGCATGGGTGGGGGTGCTCAGAGCCCGGTCATTCAGCCATTTAGCAGTTTGGGGACCTCACACAAATTACTAACCGCTCAGTCCCTGTTTCCTCTCTATCAAGCAGTAAAAATACTAGTGGTTTTAATGAATGAGATGATACATGTGTAAATGGGGATAAATGTACCATCTCATTAGGCCACTGAGGATTAACAGACAAGCTATAGGAAGTGCATACTTAGCACAGACCCGGGCCTGTAGCAAGCGCTCAGGAAAGAAATTTCTTCCCAAATACCTCTTGGCTTCTTATCTGCACCTTGATCATGATAGGATCAAAATGCAAACTCATCGGCCCTTAAGGTCCACCTTCAACCTGTGTTCCCACGCTTAGCCCGTGCTCCCCTCGTTTGCTGTGGCCTCTTCTCTCTGCCTGGAATGTCTTTCGTTCCTTTACCTGGTGTGGTCAACCTCAAGGGCCAGTTCAAACGTCACCAGCTCTGGGATGCTCCTCCTGAAGTCTCAGCCTGGAAGGAGTTTGTGCTCCTTGTTCTGTGATGGCAGAGCGCCTGGGGTGGCCCTCTGCAGGGGTCATCACACCCAACGGCAATTATGTCCCCAATTTGGCTGATACACATACTTGCTTGTCACAATAAAATGAATAGGAAGAGACACACTCAACGCCACTCAGACAAAAACCACAGCAAGTTACCATTTGCTACCTGTCAGATTGGCAACGGTCAACAAGTTTTGAGACACTGAGGTGGCAAAAGTGGAAGGAAACAGGCACTGAGGTGAGACTGTGAACTGATCCATCTTGTAAGAAGAACTGGGCGACACCTGTCCACAATTAGTGCCACATATAGCAAAATGACATGTGCACAAAGCTGCCCATTGCATCAAGTGGGAACTGGTTCAGGAAGTGATAGGGACCAGACAAACGAACGCTGTGCATCCATGAAACAGAACTGAGAAGGTTTTTGTTATTGACATGGAACCATTGCCAAAAGTTACACTGAAAAGAGGGAAAAAAATACAAACAGTTTATACAGTATCTACCACTGTGTACAAAGAGGAGAAAGTATATGCTAGCTTTGACATTTAATGCAGAGACTATTTCAAGAATACCAAAAAAAAAATGCTGATACCAACATATTGGTAGCTTCTGGGGGCGAGAATTGGGAGTCTGGGAAACAGGAGGAGGGAGTTATCACATATCTTTCTCTCTCTCTCTTTTTTCTAAAGATTTTATTTATTTATTTTTAGAAAGATAGGGGAAGCCAGGGAGAAAGAGAGAGGAACATCAATGTGTGGTTCTCTCTTATGCGCCTCCCACTGGCGACCCTGCCCACAAACTAGGCATGTGCCCTGACCAGGAATCGAACCAGCAACCCTCTGGTTCACAGGCCAGCACCCAATCCACTGAACCACACCAGCCAGGGCTCTTTTTGGCTTTTAAATTTTATACTGTGTACATATATTATCTATTCAAAATCAAATAACTTTTTAGTAAAGAAGGGAAGGAAAAAAGCTCGTAATAAAATGGAGATGAGGGTGAGCCACTGGCTCCGAGGTAGAAAAAGACCTTGAATTTGTTTCCAGGAGTGAGAGAATCTGCAGGAAATCTCTACCCTGAGGCCAGCTGCCCCCACTTGCACTACTTGATGTCCAGAGAATTAAAAACCGTGTTTCAGTATGAGCCGGAGTAAAACAGAAGAATGATAAGCCCACTATCAGTACTTAAAGAAAATTCATACATATAAATGCATAAGCAAGTTCAAAAGAAACAGAATTTGAGGCCCTAGGGCTCTTTCATGATGGCAAACAACTGAGAAGCCTTGGGTCATTCCTCTTGTACCTTCTTTCGGTGGAGGCACCAGGCTTGCTCCCAAACCAGACCTGCCTAGCCAGGGGATGATCCGAGGGTCAGTGCCATGGAGGGGACCTTGGCCAAGTTTACAAGGGAAAAGGCTGGTTACAGTGGACACCAAACTAGCGTCAAAAGAGAAAACATTACAGAAGGGGCACAGGAGCTATGCTGGGGCAGGTGGGACCTTGAGGAAGGCTGGCCTCTGGGCACCCGAGTCCTCTCAGGCTGGATCACCAACCCTCCAGCCTTCCCTCAGGCCACATTGGCCCACTCCTGTCCCTTACTCACCTCTTCCAGAAGCTTCTCTTGCTAACCCCTCCCTGTTCCTATCTCAACACAGACTTCTGCTCTTAAGTCTTCAAGTCCAACCCTCTATTGAAGTTGTTCCTCTGCCTTTGGTAAGTGGTGTTAAACGGGTTCCTGTGTTTGTTTATCTCCCTGACTACAAGGCCACGCCCAAGGGAAGTGCTTGTGTTTCCTGCTCAAAGACAGCTTTCCCTCCCTACCCTTTCTAAAATAGCAACCCCTTTGGCATTTAGCTCCTTCTTGCATCTGCCCCTTGAGATCCACACACTTCCGCCTTCTCCGCCCCGCACACTGCCCTGGGAGGCTGGCCAGGTACTGCAGGCCTGTGCCCTCTGGCTTCCAGCAGAGAACAGGCAGGATACCAGAGGTGGGAGGCAGGGGAGTGAGGCCATGGTGTTAATTCCCGGGTTGGCTTCCTCCCTGCAGGGTTGCTGTGTGCTGTTTGGCCCCTCAAGGACCCAAGGCCTCAGTTCCTGGCAGGACTCTCACATAGGCCTCTCTCCAGGTTCTGGTAACTGCTCCCTCCTCTCCCTGTCACTCACCCAGGTACTACACTACCCCTTGGGGTCCCCTACACCTTGCCTACTTCTTTGGAGGTAATCTGCTTATTAAATCTTTCTCAATTACCCAAAGCACACTATCACTTCTCTTTCAGGGCCCCCATTCACCACGTTATCTGTTGTCTGTGCGGTCTCTTTTCCATCTGGACCATTAAGTCAGAGAAGTTAGTGACTTTATTATACTCTGTGTTGTATCCCAACATCTGGCTCAGCGTCTGCACAAAGTAGCTCAATAAATGTTTTCTGAAGGAGTGAATGAGGAAGGGAAGGATCACTGTAATCTGGAGAGGATATGGGGGTGGGAGGAGGGCAAGATTTTAGGTGAAGAGCAGAGGAAGGCACAGGTGCAGCAGTGATGAGAATTCCCCTCAGCCATAAAGACCCCTTACCTTCTTCTTAGCACTTCCCCCTATTCCGCAGTACTTTTGGTTTTGTTTTCTTTGTGAGTCTTCCCACTAGAATGAACCTCTTGGGGGCAGGGGCCACGCCCTGTCCTGTTCACTGTGATATCCTTAGAGCCTGGCATAGTACCTGGCATTCACAGAAGCCACTAGATATATATATTTGTTGAATAAATGGAAGAAATATGAGTTATCCAAAAGAAACAGTGAATTGGCAGAGAACCCCAAAAGCCAGATTGGACAGTTTAGACTTGGGAGTGAAGAGCAATGTGGAAGATCAGCATGCAAGTCCTAGCGCAGAAAGGGAAATGACAAAGTCAGGGGTTTGTAGAAAGATGGGCCTGGCAGGGGACAAGCAGGGAGGCTGCGGCAGCATCAGACCAGCAAGGAAGGGAGAGGTGGCAGAATCTGGTGACCAAGATACAGATGCAGAGTCAAGATTCCAGTGTTCAGCACAGAGCCTGGGTGAGACAGGCTGTGGAGCCTGCAGTCCCGGCCCACGAGTACTCCGGGGCCATGGCTATGGGCCTCAGTTTCCAACTTCTGCCCACAGTGGGGAAGCTGGGGAATGGGGGAAGCGTGAATCAAATCCACCGACCATGCTGCATGAAAAGTATAACCAGGTGGCTCAGTGGGCAGCAGCGACAGATGGATGCTGAGAACTCCTGAGCGGGGAGCAGCCGGAGGCAGAGGAGCAGACGAGCCATGTCGCTGGGCTGGCAGAGGAGTGTTTGGGACCAACCACAGCTGGGTAGCTGGGCGGGGACGAGCCAGCAAGGAAAAGGGAGCCAAGAAGTAGAATAACAAGGAAAGGAGGGCAATGTCATGGCAGCCAGAGAACTTCATAGAAGGGGCAGCCAGCATGGCCACAGGGCACAGGTGAAAGGACTTCACTGAGGGGTCCCTCCTAGAGGAGCCCCTGACTTTTGGCCACTGGGACCGGCTAGGAGAGTCAAGGGTGCCAAGTTAGGTGGCTTCAGCATTAGCAAAGGGTTTTCTCCTATCCTGCCTGGCATTTCTGGGCACACGCTCTAAATCTCATTTGTGACAAAGGTTGCCAGTTGTCCTCAAAACCCATTCTTTCCTTCTTTCTGTGGAGACAAGGCTCCCAATTTTTACCTAGACCCAGAGCCTTCCAGTTAAATCCCACCCTTCCTTGCCTTGCAGCTTGGTGGGGCCATGTGGCTAAGAGGTTTTCTGGGTCTTCAGGTCTCCTTTATCCACACTGCCTTTCTCTCTCCCCCGGCTGGGATGCGGACCCAGAAAAGGGACATAGGCGTTACCCAAGGTGATTTGAGGAGCCATGAGACAGGAGGGGACCCCTTGAGGCCACCAATCCAGCCTGGACCACCTACCCAGACTTCCACAGAAAGCATACATTTCTGTCTTAGGCCACTATGTTTTGAAGACTTTTTGTTAGAACAGCCTAACTCATATTGGACCCCACCATTCAATTCAATAGAAACACCACCTCAGTTTGGATCAAAAGTTGTTCCAGCTCAACTCTGCCAGAGGTCCCAACAGTGAGAGAGTCCACTGGCATTTTCCCTGACCAGATCCTCACTCTCTATGCACTAAGGAAATCCTGGTCTCCTTAATAATCTGTTACAGATCCATTACTCATAAACTGATCAGAAGTCTTCACAAAAACGTGTCCCCTGACCTACTTCATGAAGGAATGGATGAGCACAGTAATTAGCAGCGATGCCATCCCTCTCCACAAGTGGTTCTGTTTCTGTCTGGTTTCCTTCTCGCACCTGCAAGCCGAGGAGGGCATGGGTGTGCGGTAGGGTCACCTTGACACAGAAGCGCTTGGTGTATTTGAGGAACAGAAGCATGCACGGTCACAGGGCAAGGGTGAAAGGTAAGCAGCGGGAACCCTGGAGCAGACACCTGGGGCTGCACTGCAGTGCGGCTATGCAGCCGCTGAGCGAGCTCTGTGTCCTCAGCTACAGATGGGGACAGTAAGAACATCTACTTTTGAGGTAATTGTGAGGATTACATGAGACTAAGACGCTAAGTGTAAGACACTCGGAACCATGACTGGCAACAGTTTTCAATTAGTATTAGTTTATACATAATTTTAAAAGCAACAGAATCAAGGGGTGGGGTTGGGGGGGCTAGGTGTTTGTGTAGGGGTGGGGGGAATGAGCAAAAGAAAAAAATGAGAAAAAAACTTATGGACACAGAAAACAGTGCAGTGATTGCCAGGGACGGGGTATGAGGTAGGTGGAGGAGCGTACAGGGGAGAGAGGGATGGAAAACTTGGCTCGGGGTGGCAAACACAGTGCAGTGTACAGGTGATGTGTTGTGGGATTGTGCGCCTGAAACCTGCATAATTTCCTAAACCAATGTCACCTCAATAAATTCAATAAATAGAAAAAATAGAAGAGCAACAGAAAACACTGGTCTGGCAGTGGAATAATTGATTTATAAAGCACAGTTGCAGACATTCTCATTAAATCCTCCTGATGAGGTATCATAATTACCTCATTTTAGAGAAAGTGGTTTGGAAGTTTAGTGATCTGCCACGTATCTCACAGCTGGTAAATTGTAAATACAAACGTCACCAAGCCTTGCTTTCCTGAGCCACACGACCTCTAGGTAAGGGGACTTTTGGATTCCATAAAAACAAAGCTGCTTTTACACTTGTTTCTCCCAAAACCCCAGACCACTTTGTCACTGGTTTCTCAGTTAACTCCTGAGGGAGCCGTGGTAATAGACATGTTCTGTATCTTGATTGTGGTGGTGGGTACCTGAATCTACACATGACAAAAATGCATAGAATTACACACACACACAGGGGAAATGGTGAAATCTGAATAAGCTGTGTGGATTGTACCAATGCCTATTTCCTGGGTTTAGTATTATATTTACATAAGATGCTACCACTAGGGGAACTGGGTGAAAGGTACATATGACCACCCAGAACATTTTCTTCTGTAGCACCCTGTGATTCTATTACTTCAAAATTTAAAAATGTCCACCAGAAAAAGTCTACCACGGATGCATAATGATATATTTACAGATTAAATGACATGGGTCTTGGATGTGGTTTAAAAAATACTTCAGAAAGAAAAAAATAAAGAAGTGGGAGAAATAGATAGAATGGAATTGAAAGGATGTTGACAAGTGCTGAGGCTGGGTGGTGGAAATATGGGGAAAGTACATACTTTCCTCTCTAATTTTGGATTTGAAAATTTCAAAAATAAAATTTTAGATAGTTAGCAGGGGCACCTAGTTAACAAAAGGGCTAAGCTTCACCTGCCTCTTTAGAGCCTTACTCATTGCTATGACTTCTGAATACAAATTAAGTTCAAAGTTTATAAAATTCTGTTTCATTTACAAAGTTTTTCTCATGACCTTTTATTAAGAGCTTACAAAACACATTCTTAAACTTATTGTGTTTACTACTTTTTCCCTCCAAGAATTCCCCCCAAATTATAAAAAATAGAAATGTGTAAATATACATTGAGGAGTAGGCACAGTTTTTACAACACAATAGTCCGGGCAACATTCCAGGTTGTCTGACCGTCTCCCGGCATCTCATCCAGCACAGAATCCCAGCAGCACAGCCTCTGAAACCCCCACAGCGGACCTGGCAACTCTTTTCCAAATCTTGCCCTTGCCCTTAGTGTGGGGCACTCAGCGAGTGTTCGTTCTGAATGGTAACAGCAGGAGGAACTGCAGAAATACTGACAGGGATGACCGCTCCCAGAGCTGTGAAGACAGCAAGCCGGGAAGGTTTCCTCGTGCCTCTGCTGTGACTCAGACCTGGGACTGGAGTCAAACTCAACAGACCAAGAACCGCCAAGAGCCGACCACACACTCCCAGGGTCGGCACAGGCCCACCTGACTGCTTTCAACGGGAAGGGTTTCAGGCCACCACAAACCCGAAAAACTTTGGTCCAGAGCTGGGGAATCCACTTTTCTCACCGGGATCCCCTCTTCAGTTACTGACAAGCAGCTCGTTCCTCCAGGGTGACGGGATGCAGTGCCCTAGAGAACTGAGGCCAGAGGGACATCGAGCCTGCTGTCGAAGTCACCAAGTTTTCTGAGTTTTCAAGTTCACCAAGAACATGGAAGATTACGAGATGACTGTGGAAGCCAAGTATAGGAAAACTCAACGTGGACGTTAGGGTGCTAGCCCAGGGAACTCCTCGTTTATCCTGTTAACTTCCCAGGGTCACTGGCATGTTTATTCCTAAGACTCGGTTGTTAAACCTCTTCCTTTGGAGACCAGTCAAAAGGATCAGCTTGCACAGCATCTTCCTTAAGCACTTGTTTTTTGATCTGTAGAGTATGTGAAAGACGAAATCTCTCCCAGGAAGCAAAGAGGTCGAACCGGTTCAGACCTGCTTCTGGAAGAACACCTGGCCTGGCTGCTGGCTCCTCCCAGCGCACTTCTGCCATGGCGCAGGGGCACGGCTTTCCGTCTGTGCCGACCTTCCGACCTTCTGGCAGACCGGGCCGGGTTTCTCAGCCCTCAGAATGCAAAGCCATCTCAGCCCTCAAGATCTCATGCCTACCCCCTGCCCCCCATCAAATCCCTTTCCTGTTGTTTAAACTTGGTGATTCCTCTATCAAGGCACAGCACAATATATCACTGATAGAGGCTCTTGTCGGAGAAAACTCTTCCGGGATGGGGCAGGACTTGGTAGTTCCCAAGCACACATTCCAAGAGGTACAATAAATGATAAATGTTTCAGGGAGTGTTCATCAAATGCTGATGAGAGACTCGGTGCACCGTTATGCATCATTCTCCTCCATGTTATGTTTCTGTTCCCACCTCCTCATTCCCGCCAGCCCTGGAGCAAGGAATGATGGTGTGGGCCTCCTGTTTCCAAAATGAGGGAAGTCAACGTCACCTTCAGTCAGCTCAACAGGGCGCTTGGAGCCCAGGTGAGGAAAATAACAAAAAGGAGGTTCTAGGATGATAAATTGGTGCTACAAGTTGTTTGTGAGTCAATACAAGGGGTCCCAATAGCCTTAATTAGAAACTAGGCAAAGTCTTTCTGGCGATATGCCAAGGAGGCACAGAACCCCTTCTTTCCTGTTGCCTTCGCTGGTCTTTCAGGTTTCAAAGGAATGAGGTCCTGTGATAAGAAATGAAGTCATTCGCTGCTCCTACACCCCACCGTACAGCCTGGTTGGTTAAGAAAGCTTCATTTTATTACCACCCTATGTTCCTCAACCCAAACATCCAGTGAAAATAGGAAATCTTAACAGAGAGTTTGCTGTTAAAATCATGCCCAGTCACGCCCAAGCACCCTTGGCTGGACCATGGGGAGGCCATCCTCTCTGCTTCCCGGGAGTGACTTTAACTCCCCTAGGAGAGTGGTGTCCGTGTCTCTGTACAAGGCAGGTTTCCTTCTCAACTCACGAGAGAGACCTAGAAAGAAGAGGAATCCATGGAGCCTGTCTGGCGGGGCCCCACCTGCTCTCCTCCTAGGGGGCAACAACTCCAGGGCTGTGAGGGTTGGTCCCAGGGCTGCAGGAAGCTCAACATCTATGCAACGAGAGGTACATAATGGAGACGAGTAAGGGGAGAAAAGGTAAAAAAATCCTCTCAGCAGAGTAGCTTTCCCCAAGGTTCAGACCCACTGGTAAGCCCCTATTTTCTGCCAAAAAGCAGAGAAGACCACCTTGGTTGGCCAGGGAAGCCTCTCTGCACCCCTACTTCCAACTTACTTCTTCCTGCGGATCTTGGGTTTCTTCACAGGGCGCAGGTAGGGGTTATCGATGACGTTCTCCTCCCCATTGCGGCTCCCCAAGGAGGGGTTCTGCTGCAGGACAGAGGTGTTCTCCTTCTCGGCTCCAGAATCATCCTTTGAGCAAAAGACGAAATAAAGCAAAACACTAACAGCACAAGGGAAGAGATCTTGCCCATAATAAGAACTATTAGCGTCCTTTCATGGAGGAACTGGAAGCTCAGGGCCCACCTTCTTTCCAAAGTGCTTATCTCTGCCTCAGGCGAAATGAGTTCCAGGCAGCAGCTAGCTATCAGAGGAAGGTGAGACCAACAGCTCTGACACAGTGGAGCACAGAACACAAAACCTTGAATGCCTGACAAGGCAGGGACATGAGTCAGAAAGAATAGAGACTGGCGGGGGTGGGGGAGGGTAGTGGTTGGTAGCAAGGGGTCAGGGGCTAAACTGTAAGGGCTTAAGAAGGAAGCCCAACCTGGGGGGGGAGGGATAGAAGAAAAAGAGAAGCGAGCCTCCACACTTACAGACACAGGGTCAGAATAAATCACATGCAAAGGGCCTCTCCTGAACCAAAGCTAAGGTGCAGCATAAGAGGTGACGCCCCCATCCCTGTTTTCTCAAATATCTGGTACTTGCAACATGGTACCAATGATCATATTGCAGTAGACGCCAGAAACTTCTGGAGCCCTGAGAGTCCCACCAAGGCAGAGCAGAGCGCCCGCGCCAATGCGGGAACAGCACCGAGAACCCCCATCTGCGTCCTGGGGATCAGGGCTTTCCCAGGTTGGTTTTTGAAGAAAGTAATGTTGTAGAAAAGTTTGTAAGCTTACATATATTCAATATGACCACAATTAAAAATTTTTAAAAATCACTATTGCATGAAAACACAAAAAAAGTCATACGTTGAAATTTTAAAAACTAGTTCTGGGTACATGGATGATTGATTCTTCTTTTATTATTTAGAATCGCTTCTAATTTCTAAGTTCTGTAAAATGAGCAGAAGCTGCAGGGGAAGTGGGGGGCAAAATCACTTGAACTTGACCTAGGAGTTCATTCCTAAGTGACTGAATGTGACCAGAGACTCTGGTTGGGCTGCGCCCCCTGGTGACATGCCAAGGGTTCTGTCACTTGAGATTTCTGTTCTGTAACTTGAGGCGAAAGAGGACCTGACCTCAACTGGAGATTCTGTTGCCAAGAGACAGCAGGGCAGAGGACACTGCGATCAGACGACAGAAAATGAACAGCAGGTTCTCCCACAGACACCGCTGGCCTAGCAGTCGGGCCACAGTGTCAGGTTCAGTGACCCTGAAGGGACTGGATCACTTCTAGGTTCCACTGCACGCTCTCGCTCTGTCCCATCAATTGTGTCCTCCCCAAAGACCCAGATCCATGCAAGATCCCTGTGCCTTTTCTCTTCAACACCTGATCTGGTGGGACCACAGGTGACTTAGAGCCAGATGGACCTTCTGGAGGCTCTCCGGAAAGCAAGGGCCCAAGATCAACCTAGCTCACACCAGACACAAGGTCTGACAGCCTCCAAACCTGCCTTGCACATCTGGCTGCTAACCTTTCTAAAATTCCTTATGGCTTCATTTAGAAGCATCCTCTGCCCGCCTCTTATCATTTCTCAAAGGTCAACCAATGCCCTTTCTTTAGAGTTACTAGAAATTCACTTCAACTGTGCCTTAAGTGTTTCCTGAAATAAGGACTGAGGTGCCACAGGGGTGCTGAAAAGCCAGCCTTGTGGCCTCTGCTGGAGGGCACTGAGGCTCCCTCCATTTGGCTCCCTCTGTCTCACAAGGTCAGGATGTGGGTCCCAGTCATGGGATAACAGCTCTCCTTCTCTCAAGCAGAACTTCTGGAAATGCCACTCCTTGCCTCCCTCAGGGACAGGTAGCCTTGAGAGGTAAGAATAAATAAAAGAAGTACTAAATCAACCATGACTTGTAAAAACAGTGGGAGCAGAGGGGTCTGTCCGGAAAGGCCGGACTCAGGCAATGCGTGCGTGCTAGCGAGCCCCACCCCTGGGCGTCTGTATCCAGTCCACAGCTTCAGTGCTGCTTCCACTCTGAGGACTCCCACCCACGCGGACCTCTCCCTGCCTCCCTTGTCTCCCGACCTCCACGCTCACGCAGCCACAGCCACTCAACATCTCCACTTGAGCGTCAGGTAGGCACTTCAAACTTACTGTGCCTAAAATTGAACTCTGGACCTTCCCCTGTGCGTAAACAGCCCTTCCCACAGTCCTCCTGGCCACTGACGATGGCAACTCTACCTTCCCGGATGTTTAAGCCAAGACCTCCAGTCATTCTTGCTTCTTCTCTTTCTCTGATACCCCAAATCCAATCTGTTAGGAAAAACCTCTTGGCCTTTCCTTCAAAATACAGGCAGAATCTGACCACTTTCAACACCTCTATGTGACCATCCTGGTAGGTAGGACCCACCACCACTGCCCATCTGGACTACAGCAGCTGCTCCCTAACGTATCCTCCTCTACAGTCTCTCCTCTACCTGCCCAGCTACAGTCCCTTCCCTCACGGCAGCCAGTGATCCCGGAAGAAGTTCACTCAGGTATGTCCCTCCTCCGCTCCACACCTTCCCACAACTCCCATCTCACCCAGTTGAAAGACAGTTCTTAAAACTGCTTAGAAGGTCCTACCTGATCTGACCCCGCCCTCTCCCTCTCTGCCTTCCGCACCCACACACACACTCACCTCCATGCTGTTCCTCAGGGCCTTTGCACGGGCTGCCCCCTTTCTAGAACATTCTTCTGCAGATAACCACATAGCTTACTCCCTCACCTTCTCCAAGTCTCTACTCAAATGTCACCTTCTCAGTGATGTCTACCCTGAGCACCTTATTTACAACTGAACCTCTACCCTTCACCCTAGGTCTTCTCTTTCTGCCCCCAAAAGCACTTTAATCTTTAATATACTACATAATAATTTATTTATGTACTCTGTTTACTGTCATTCCCCCAATGCCAACACATAGACTCCTAAGAGGTAGATGTTTTCTTTGTTCTGTTCACTATTGGGTCCCAAGCATCTAGAATAGTACCTGGCACATATCACCAGGTACCAAATAAATAAATGACTGGTACAATGTTCATAAAAGAGCAAAAGTTTCAACACTGAGATATCTGCAGAAGACAGCTAGTTCAAACGGAAGAGAAAAATAATTCTATTACACACCAATTTAAAATGAATAGTCCCTTTATGTTCAAGTAGATTGATAAACCAGACCAGGTTAAGTAAAAACCATGTTAACAGTCCTTGAGAGATATGCTGCCATTAACAGATAAAAGAATAATCTAAATTACCAGTTATTTAATTAACTGTAACAATGAGTGCAAATGCTAAAGATCACAAACAACCTAAATGTCCACAGGGGACTGGTTAAATTTAATTATTCCATCCATACAGTAGCACATGATGAGGCTGCGAGCAGGGATGAAGCTACTCCTTATATACAGATATGGAATGATTGCCACCACATAGCGATGAGGGCAAACAGCAAGGGAAAACCATCTGTGACTTGCTGCTTGTGTTTCAAACAATAAAAAAACCCACGTCTCTAGAAGGACACACAAGAGACTGGTGACTGGTTGCTTTGTAAGCGGGAAAGTGGGTAATGGGCAACAAGGATGAGAGAAAGAATTATTACCATACTTCTTTTTATAGATTTAAACATATATTTGCCAGTCCAACAAAGTAACAAGTTCAATTGATTGTACATAAATTTGCAGCTAGAATCCTTTTCTCAAAAGTCTTTTCATTTATTTTTTTATAGCCCAAAAGAGCACGGGAGGGAGCAATGGGGGCCATGAGCTGCCATGTGCCAGGCACTTGATATATGAGCTCCTTCTAGCTCAGGCTCCTGCTTCCTCTTGAGGTAGGCATTGCTGCTCCTACCTGTACTTGTGAGGAAACAGGCTCAGATGTTGGGTAATGCAACCACAGTCATGTATCTGGAAAGTAGCATGGTCTGGACCTGAGCCAGGTCAGTCTGACTCCAAGGGTCAGGTCTTTCTCCTCTTTGCCGTGTGGCTTGGCCTCTCAGGATCCAGGAGGGCACAGGCAGCTCCTGGCGTCCTTTCAGCCTCGACTCACTCACTGCCATGACCTCCCCTATGTCATTACCTGATGTGTTAGATAATACATCTGCAAACCCTTTAACTACTTTGTACTTATAAAGGGACAGTGATGTTTGCTTAGAAGATTCCTCTTTCCCATAAGGTGAACCTCCTCTTAGTCCATCACACAGTCACCCTATCTCAGACCAAATTAACTGACTCCAAAACAGAAGGGCAGAATAACAAGTCAGTCCCTCTGCTTTATGTAAAGCCATGGGCTCCCAGCCCTACTTCTGAAAATAATCATCCAACAGTAAAGAAATGTGTGTTCGGGCAAGGATGAGCAACACGGTAACACACAGCGCTGGCCCTCTCCGCCTCCAACTGCAGCTGCTGGCTGCCATTTGTGCATCGCACCTTGGAAAACACAGAACTTTTAGTCCAACTTCAACCACAAAGGTATTTTTTTGCTTAAGAGCCAAGGCCAATCGTAAGAATGGATGAACACAGTGACCTGACTTTCAGGGTTCTACAAGCCTTAAGCAGGGGTGTCCAACTTGCGGCTCGTGGGCCGCACGCATCCCAGGACGGATGTGAATGCGGCCTGACACAAAAATCATAAATTTAAAATGCTATGAAATTTTTTATGATTACGAGAAGCAATGTATTTAATGTGTGGCCCAAGACTGCCCTCCTTCTTCCAGTGTGGCCCAGAGATGCCAAAAGCCTGGACACCCCTGCAGGCATCAGAGCTCTCAGTGGTTCTGTGATTTCCTCTACCTTCTCCCACGACGCAGGGATGAGAGCGGGTTCTGCTTTCTCTTGCCAAGTACAACACCTTGATAAACAGAAAACAACACCCACAAGCTCCGGTGAGCATGGCTCTACGTCCTATCCTGGGTATGAAATGCCCGGGACATGGTTAACCCCTCCGTTTGGGCATTAGATTGCATGCTGTCACCAACCAAAGAACATCATTCCAAAATGTTTTTCCCTCCTGCATCAATTTTCCCTCTCTACCAGATCATCCCCATCAGCCTACAAACATGTTTTTCCTGTATCCTAACAAACAAAAACCACCTCTTCTTAACTCCTTAATTTTCCCTTTAGTTATATCATTTCTCTCCTTCCCCAACTTGAAAATTCCTTGAAATAACTGTCTATTACGTGCTGTCCAATGGAAGTTTCTGCGATGATTTAAATGTTCCTCTCTGCACTGGCCAATATGGTAGCCACTACCTATATGTGGCTATTAAAATGTGGCTAGTGTAACTAAGAAACTGTATTTTTAGTTTTATTTAAATGAATTTATATTTAAACAGTCACATATGGCTACTGTAATGGACAGTGCAAATCTATACTCACCGATGCCCATCTCTCTTCTCCCACTCTCCCTGACTTCCCTGCAAGCCCTCGCTCCCATTCTTGCTGAGCCTGTTCTTGTTGAGGTCACGATTTACAGTCACATCACCAAATCTAATGGACAAATTCTCAGTCCTCATATTACTGACACTAACTAAAGCTTTTCATGCGATTACTCTTTTCTCTCTGAAATACTTCCTTCCCTTGGCCTCCAGGACACCGCAGCCTGCGGGCTCTCCCACCTTTCTGGCCGTGCCTCTGCCACCTCCTTGTCTGAACAGTAGAGAGCCCCAGGGCTCAGTCCTTGTACCTCTTTTATATGTTCATTCATTCCCTAGGAGATCATCTAGTCTCATGGTTTTTTTACACACTATTCATTTGCTGATGACTCTCAAGTTTCCAACGATAGCCTTAACAGCTCCTCAAACTCCAACTCATACATCATCTCTCTAGGTGACATCACCACCTAGATGTTGACTAAGCATCTTTAATACTTACCTCCTGTAAACTTGAACTCGTGGCTTTCCCCGCAACCCCCATACCTGTTCCACCCAACAGTTTTCCCTGTCATGGTTGAAGGCAGCTCCATCTTTCCAGCTATTCAAGCAAAAATCCTTGCCTTTATCTTTGACTCTCTCCTCTCACATCTCACATCCACTCCAACTGTTGGCTCCACACTGAAAATTATCTAAAACCTGACCAATAATTTATCTGACCATACGTCATTATCTAGGCTTTTACCACCATCTCTCAGTTTACTGCAAGAGCCTCCTAACTAGTTTCTCTGCTTCTACACTTACCTTTTAGTCTGCTCTCAACACGACTGACGCTAATGACAAACCTACATCAGCTCTTGGCCTTCCTCTGCTCGATCGTTCCCATGGCTCCCCGCTGACTGAGAAGAAGCCCATGTTTATCAGAGCCTGTAAGATCTGACTCCCCCATTAGCTTTCTGACCTCATTCCCTACTGTTCTGCAGCTTGTTCATGCCACTCTGGCCACTAATGGCCTTGCTGTTCAACACAACAGCTCCCCCCTCAGGGCCTTTGCATCTGCTGTTCCCTCTGTCAGGAATGCTCCACTTGCAGATACGTGTAAGCTTTGGTCTGTCAGGTCTGTACTCACATGTCACTTTCACAATCACCCTAGCACCGCATTCCCCCATGCCCATAGCTACCTCCCCTCTCCTAATTTATTATTCCATACCTTAACTCCATCAGGCAGGAAATTTTGTCAGTTTTCTCTCCTACCAATTCTGCAACACCTGGAACTGTGCCTGGCTCTGGCAGGCGCTCATTCAACATTTGTTGACTGAATGAATGAATTCCCCAGGACACGGAACTGCCTCTCAAGCTACAGACCATGTCACACTTGGATCATCATGAGCCCACACACAAGTCCCTAACATAAAGGCAGAGGCCTGGAGTAGGTCATGTCCAATTCCCAGGGTGTCAGGCTGAGGGCAGTGTGGGCTGGTTTGGGGGTTACCCTGAAGCAGGCAAAAGTCAGGACCTACCGTGCTAATATGAAGAGGGAGGTTCTCCGTGTCAGTCTGCTCATCCTGCTCCGAGGAGTCCGTCTCTTCCATTTGCTGCATCTCCAGTTCAGATGGGAGAAGAGCTGTCAGGTAGGGGATGGAGAAAGGCCTGGCAGCAATCACTGTGGGATTGGAAGAGAGGCACAATTCCACTGCCATGGAGCCCTTGCAGCTGGCCTAGGGCCTTACAAAGGATCAGAGCGGCACCAGGTGATGATAACGCCTGACACACTCCGAGCACTTCTGTGGGCCAGGCGGTGTCTTACAGGCTTTACACATACTATCTTTAACCGTCCCCTCCACTTCAATAGCTAAGCACAATTACCAACCCCATCTTACAGATGAGAATCCTGAGACACAAAGAGGTTTAGTGACTTCATCTAGCACACTGAGAGTGGCAGAGTGGGATTTGAACTTGAGCAATATAACTTTAGAGCTCCCTTTTCCTAAGGACGTCTAAAATCACACAGAACTGGGATAGAATCCTAGTAAAGCATCTGCTTAGTGATCTTATATCCAAGGCCAGTTAACCCCTCTCAACCTCATTTCTAGAGCAGAGATATTGATCCCACCAGTCTGAAGGATTCAAGTCTAAATATTGGACTAGAGAACTCTCAGCATCTAAGTATATCCACTGAGCTGGAGGGCACTTCAGGTAAATGAGCATTCTCAATTTTCTGAAAAGCACCGAGGATGAGAAGGAGCAATCGTTGCCAAAATGAATAAATAAATAAACAGAAGAAAGTCTCTATGCATGGTAGAAAGTGACTATCAGGAGTCAAAGTTTGAAAGCTACTAGCTGTGTGGCCTTGGGCAAGTTACTTCCTTTCTCCTCTTTTAAGCACTGGCTTCCTGCAGTGGCGGTAATAACAGCTCCTGACTCAAAGGCTCCTGGGAGGATTTAATGAGATGATTTAGGGACACTGATTAGCACAGCATCTGGCACTGAAAAACTTAGCTGCTATTATTTCAGGGTCTGGCACCCAGTGAACACTTGTTGACTGAATGAATCCCTCTAACCCATCTCCCTTGTTCACCTTTGAAAAACCTTAGGCCTGTGAAGGTGAGATGACTTGGTCACACGGCAAAATGGTAGGGCCGAGATGAGAAATGAGAAGGTACCTGTGCGAGGACACCGTGGAGGGCAAAGCCCGGCAGGTGTTCTCTAACTGCCCAGCCCCCTGATGCCACGGTCCCTTCTACCTCCAGGGCTGCCACCTCTACTGTATGAGTCTCTCCGACACCCAGGGATCAGTCACCTTTGAGGTAACCTAAACTCAACGTATCTGAAGTGGCCAATCCCAACGGAGGCCATTACTGTTCAGAGGGATCAGTTAGGGACAAGGCCCATAAGACCTGGGAAAAGGAGCCAGAAATCTGAAGAATGAGATGCACCCAAGATAAGAGCAAAGCTTATTTGTTTCTCCCTACCATGCTGAGAGTAAAGGAAGATGCTCTGATTATTTCAAATGACAAGACAGGGTCCACAGAGGGGACAGACTCTCACATGGAAACGTGCTGACGTCATCTTTGAAAAGACTCTGGGTCTCGCCTGTCTTGGCCATAAAACGGGTGAGTGCCCGCTCCACGTCACGTCTCTGGGATGCAGCCTTCTCCCGCAGGACCTGATAGTCGGACACAGGCTCGCGGTATGTCTAAAAAGAATAGGAAAGACACTAAAGTAATACCAATGGATCATTCTGCTCTCCTCGAGAACCTGCCTTGCTATTTCTATGTCCTTCCACCCTCTAAATGACCCACTACCATCATTTAGAGCAGAGATCCCCAAAGGATGATGAAAGGGCAAAAAGAAATTGATAGAAGTACCATTAAATTTATTTTTCATCTGAAAAATTAAGAAATGTACAAATATATACTATACATTGACCCCGGGTCTTCAATCAGCTCCCATGAACAGGTGTCTCAGGTGTAAGAGAGGCATGCTGAAGGAAGAGTGGGAATCTCTCATGGAAGCCCCGATAGGGACCATCGGTTCCATCAGTGGGATGTGACATCTTGTAGTACACGAGTGGATGCTTAAATGGATCTGCACATTGTCCATCTTCTTTTCTTTTTTTTAAAGATTTTATTTATTTTTTAGAGAGAGGCACAGGGAGGAAGAAAGAGAGGGAGAGAACTATCAATGTGCAAGAGAAACATCAATCAATTGGTTGCCTCTTGTACATTCTTAGCCGGGACCTGGCCTGCAACCCAGGCATGTGCCCTGACTGGGAACTGAACCCATGACCTTTTGGTTTGCAGGCCAGTGCTCAACCCACTGAGCCAAGCCAGCCAGGATGCATGTTGTTTTCTTAAGCCAACTTTCGCAAAATGGATATGTCCCAAAAAACTCCTTCAAAGAAATACAAACTGATGAAACTGATATAAGTGAAAGTGCAAGAAAATGAAAGGCCTCATACTCCTCTTGCCCCTAATTCTGAGCTCTTTGACAATCACATGGTGCAGTGAAAAATGATTGTAATCTAGTCAGAACAAGAAGCTGGCCAAAACATTGGTATATATGACATTGTAACAATGACCAAAAGAGTAACTCCCCTTTGTGATGTGGAGATAGGATTGGAAAAAAAAAATCCTTACCCAAGGATTTACTGATTTGCAAGAGAGTGGAAGGGAAGAAGGGATGGAGGGGGGAGGGGGAGAGAATGAATGAGAGAGAGAGGGAGAGAGTGAGAGCGAGGAAGGTAGAGGGAGAGAGAAACATCAATAGGTTGCCTCGTGTACCTACCCTAACTAGAGATTGAACCTGTAACCCCGTTATGTACCCCGACTGGGGATTGAACCCACAAGGATTTGTGTATGGGACAATGCTCTAACCAACTGAGCCACCCAGCCAGAGCTGGAGACAGCATTTTTAAAGGGGGCACTTAAAAACATTTCCACTGTTGTCAATGTTAATTCAACAGCGTCACATATGTACAGTTCCCATATGTACACTTAAACATTGAAACAGTATTTTCTCATAGGTTTAAAACTGTCCCAGAATGAGTGGATTTTGAATATACTTATTACAGACATAAAAAATGCGAGATCTTACCATCATTTTTAAGAAAACTGAGATTCAAAAAGTTGGAAATTGAACAGAAAATTTTTCAAATGACTGGTAAATGAAAATGAAAAAATTAGTTTTGTGATGTATTAAGGGGCATCGATAATGCTACATATCTTTGTAATGTACCTTTTTCAACTATGAAAGCTGTTAAAGTATTAAAATAAACTGATTTTAGAATCAGGCCTCTAACATATTATTCCACCAAGATTTCAAAAACTAAAAAGCAGAGATCATCACATGGCTGCCCCTATAAAGGAGCAAACACAGGTCTCCTGAATCTTTAATAATGATCAGATTATCTTTTAATGTCCATTATTTTAGTACAGTGATACATTATAATATTCATGTAAATAAGCATGAACGTGTACTAGAGTATGTACTTAATATTTTTACTGACAGAAATACACTATAGAAGAGTTAGGGACTGTTATGGGTTGTGTCCCCACATATATGGCTACACCACCCTAATGTACCCGATCTCGTCTGAATTGTGTCTCCTAAAAAAGTATGTTGAAGTCCTAAACCCCAGTGTCTCAGAATATGATTTAATTTGGAAATGGTCATTGCAGATGTGATCGGTCAAGAAGAGGTCATACAAGAGCAGGGTGGGACTCTGCTCCAACATGAGTGACACCTTTGTAAGAAAATGGCCACATGAAGACAGAGACACAGACAGAACACCATGTAAAGACACAGGACTGGAATGCTGCATCTATAAGCCAAGGAAGTGCCTATAAACCACCAGAAGTGAGGAAAGACAAGGAATGGTTCTCCTACAGGTTCAGAGGAGGCAACACCTTGATTTTGGACATGTACCCTCCAGAACTGTAAGACAATAAATTTCTGTTGTTCTAAGGCACCTAGTTTGTGGTACTTTGTTACAGCAGCTCTGGGACACTAATACAGAGACTACTGGTCAAGGGCAACAGTTGTATTGCAATGGTGGGTGACTATCTATTCCTTCCACCAGTATCCTGAGGTGTGGAGAAATGCCTGGGAGGACTTGTCTGCAATGCCCACAGGATGCTGTATTTGCACCGGTACCTTGTGTGGAGGCAGCGAAAAATGAGGTGTGTGGAAGAGCCTCTGGGGACTCCTCTGCATACCGCACCGTTCCCAAAGGAGGGCGAAATTGCTAATCTGGCAAATGAGGACACATCTGAACCATGGAAGACAACTCAATTTGTCCTCATTCAGACCCGGAACTCAAGAGTTACAATAAGTTTCATTTCATGTTACCACCAAGTATGTTTTAAACAATCTTTTCCTCAATTTCAAAAATAACTCTTTTTCTACAAAAAATCTGGAAAACCCAGAAAAGCACACAGAAAACAACAGTTACCTATGGCCCACTGAGAATTACTATGAACATTTTGTGGAATATCCTTCCAGTCTCTAATGTGGATAGGACCTTTTGTGTTTTGGTAGGACAGGCAAAACTGCACAGACTTCAGTTTCTTGTTAACTATATTTTCGTCAACCAACTAGAGAACATAATTCTTTTTTGCCAAACTGTTTCTCAATAAGAAGAGACATTCTGAGTTATGAGCCCACCTTTTACCAACAAGCTTTTGGTCCAACGGTCAGTGAGAATTCACTGCTGCTTTGCGTTAGTCCCAGCCCCCACCATGTCCTTGTCACTCACCGGAGTTTTGATGTAGGTGTGGGGGTCAGGGAACTCAGGAAAATGGCTGGGGATGTGCGGTGGGTGGGGTCGGTTCTGTCCTGCAGTGAGCGCCTTCGGGGTCACTGGCTGATTGGTCACTGGAGCTGCAACAGAGTCACACCTGTTACTCCTCCACCCAAACCCTGCTTTTCTCAAAGTAAATGCTGGATCTCAATTTTCTGAACAACAGGTACTTCGTATTTCCTTCTTAAAAGGCCTTTAAGGACCTAAGGCCCTGAGGTCACCACCACATGCCCAGCCCTGCTGAGTGACCTTGGGTAACACTCCCATCAACAACAATCTGCCTGCATGCCTCTGAAGTAGGTGAGTGGGTGGCTGTGACCACATGCACTTCACAGAAGAGCGTGATGAGGATGCTGAGGAACTAAGGAGTTAGAGAGGCTGCTAACTCTCTTCTCATGGAACCCAGATACCAAAGACATACAATATGCCAGGACAAGTAATTGCGGGCTCATGACAACAACAGGGGATTGGAAATGGCACCTTCCACTGCTACTTGAGAGGGAAGTTCTTCAAAAGATGCCAGCTTGAAAAAAGCGATGACAAAAAAATCTAGTGAATTCTCCCCACATTCTCCTGTAAGCCCACACTCACTAGTCCCAACTCCGTTTACACCACTCAGTTTCCATCTAAGGTACAGGTCATCAAACTTTTTGTATAAAGCGACAGAGGGTAAGTATTTTAGGTTTTGCAAGCCATACAGTCTGTCACCGCTGCTCAATGCTGCCATCACAACACAAAGCAACCAAAGACAAGTAAACATGGCTGTGTTCCAATAAAACTTTATTTACAAAAACAGGTGGTGGGTCCTATTAGGCCTACAGATATAGTTTACTGACTCCTGACCTAAGGAAGTACAAGAGCTTTAGCATTTTTTAAGTAGCATCAACTGCCCTTCTGGGGCTAAAGCACAAGAACTACAGTGACATCTCAGAGACATTTTTCTTTTCTGGTGATTGAATTTCATATCCCAGCCCTATTTGCCCAAACAAAGATTATATTATACGTAGCCTCAAATAATGGAAGGAAGCCTGCAATAAGTAAGTAGCTGAACAAACCGATCCCTGCCCTGTTCAGTCAGTTCATTCCACAAGCATATTGAGCATTACTGAGAACCTCAGTTCAAAGTCACTTACGGGCAGTGATGACCATCCTCTGAGACCGTTTTGCATAAGCAGGGAGAGTGTCCACATTAAAACCTAAGAAATAAGAAAACAAAAGTCACTGCCCATATCACTGGATATTGAACATGGGAAAGAGAGTAATACCATGTTGAAACAGCTTAAACTCCCAACTCAAGAGTTTTGCTGCCACCGAGAAGAAGCTTCAGCAGAATTCCCCAACAGGGAGTTAGGAGGACTATTAAATGGAAGCCTCTGATAACCCTCTCAAGCTAAAAGCAGACCAGAAGGACCATGAGGGATTTCACAAACATTCAGCAGATGTGACTGACTCCTGGGGACTCCTCTCTCTCCCATAACTCCAACTCAGCGGCACTGAAGAATTGGAAACTTGTGTACTCACCCATCTCAACAAGTGTGACCACGATATCCGACAGCGTGGGCTGGGTCCTAGCTGTATGCTCACAGTAAGACTTGGCACTCCTTCCAATTTCTGAAATGTCTAAGAAAGGATCAAAGGCATAAAGTCTTATTTTCAGTTCCCAAGAAGTTAAGCACAGAATTACCATATGAGCCAGCAATTCAACTCCTGTATATATACCCAAACAAACTGAAAGTAGGGACTCAAAGAGATAGTTGTACACCAATGTTCATAGCAGCATTATTCATAATAGCCTGAAGGGGGAAAGACCCAGTGCCCATCGAAAAATGAATGGATGAACAAAATGTGGTCTACGAGGCCTATCCAGAAAAAGTCCAGTCATTGTTAACATAATGCAAATGGTTTGTGCAGCATCGATTTAACCTGGCAGCCAAGGAAAGTGGATTGGAATGCACATGCGTGAATGACTTCATCATACTAGTCAGTGGGGGCAATAGATGCCATTGAGTGAGCACATGTACTGTGTGGTCATTGCATTCAAAATGACTGAGTGAGTACAGCAATGAATCTGCATTAAGTTCTGCATTAAGCTTGAATATTCCTCCACAGAAACTATCAGATGATTCAGAAGGCCACATCAACTATCTTTTCCTTCCACCAGTATCAACTGCCCTTCTGGGACTAAAGCACAAGAACCACTATGGGCAACTGGTGATTGGTACCTTCATCACAACAACACACCTCCTCATGCATCACGTCTCCTGCAGAATTTTTGGCCAAACATCAAATCACCCAGGTAACTCAGCCCCCATACAGGCCAGAGTTGACACCCTGAGACTTTAGGCTTTTCCCAAAACTAAAATCACCTTTGAAAGGGAAGAGGTTTCAGCCCACTGATGAGATTCAGGAAAATACAATGGGGCAGTTGATGGCAACTGGGAAACCTGTGTGAGGTCCGAAGGTGCCTACTTTGAAGGGGACTAAGGCATCATTGTCTTATGAATAATGTTTATTGTATCTTGTATCTTCTTGAATAAATACCTCTATTTTCCATATTACATGGCTGGGTACCTTCTGGACAGACCTTGTATCCATACAACAGAATATCATTTATCTATAGGAAAGGAATGAAGTGTAAGACATGCTACTACATGGATGGACCTCGAAAACATTATGGTAAGTGAAATAAGCCAGACACAGAAAGTAAAATGTTTTCAGATTCTACTTATATAAGAGAAAAAAAAAATTCATAGAGACAAAAAGTAGATTAGAGGTTACCAGGGACAGTGGGGAGACGGGACTATGGAGTTACCGTTTATGGGTATACAATTTCGGTTTGGAATAATGAAAAAGTTCTGGAAATGGATAGTGTCAATGGTTGTATAACACTGTGAATACATTTAATGTCACTGAATTGTATACTTAAAAATGGTTAAAATGGTAAATTTTATGTTATATGTATCTTGCCACCAAAAAAAAAAAAAAAAAAAAAAATCTTATTGTCTGTGTTGTCTGCCTAAAAATGAACCTCTGTTTAAGAGTCATGCTAGCCCTGCCCTGGCTGGAGTGGCTCAGTTGGTTGGAGCGTTGTCCTATAACCGAAGGGTTGTAGGTTTCATTCCTGGTCAGGGCACGTGTCTAGGTTTGATCCCCAGTTGTAGAAGGCAACCAAATGATGTTTCTGTTTCTCTCTCTCTCCCTCCCCTCCTCTTTCGAAGGAGAATAAAATAAACCTTTAAAAAAAAGTCATGCTACCCCTGACAGATGTGGCTCAGTGGGTTGGACATCACCCAGCAAACCAAAAGGTCATTGATCGTGGGCTGGGTCCCTGGATGGGTGGTGGGCAAGAGGCAACCGACAGGTGTTTCTCTCGCACGCTGATATTCCCCTCTCTATCTCCCTCACTTCCCCTCTCTCTAAAAATAAATAAAGTATTAAAAATTTCTTTTTGAAAAATGAAAAGAGTCATGCTAAAGTCCTTCAGAGGAAAAAGGGAGGTATGAAGCTGGACTCCATGCATAGGCCTTAGAAGTGGTTGCGAGGTTCCATGAAAACTGAAATTGTGCTCAATTTTACACACACACACACAAAGCCCTTTTCTGGGGATGCGCCCACAGAATTCATCAGATGTAAAAGGGATCCAAAAAAGTGTGGAACCTCTGCTCTAGAGGCCTAATGGTTCCGAAGATAAAAGCAAATCATACTTGACAGGGAAGGGTGTCTAATTGAAAACCTGTCACCAACCCACCATGCTACCCTGACCAAGTCACTAATACTAGCCTCCACAGGTGAAAACAGTGGGCAGCATCTGTTTACTGAAGGGAAAATCTCATGGGAAGTATTAGTCCATTCCCTTAGGACAAAAGTTTTCAAAGTGTGGTCTGGGAATCTCTGGGCAACCCTGAAAAACTTTCCAAAGTCCACAGGTCAAAACTGTTTTAATATTACAATGAAGACATTCTGAGACTTTTTCACTCATTCTCTCATGTATTTTTCCAGAGGCTTTATGATCTGCGATGACATCGTGGTTCTGATGGACAATGGACCTCATGCTCGTTCATTCTTATGTTTTAAAATTTTCTGGTTTACTTTCTAATGTGGAGATATTTTTTTTTTCCATCCTATGTATACACAACTACATAGGGTCCTCAATATTTAAGAGTCCACAGGGGTTCGGAGACCAAAAAGTCTGAGATTACTGCTTTAGGAAAACATTTGGTTTATAAAAGTTCCGAACTTCGGAAAGCCACCTCACCCCAGACCTTGCCCTTCCTGGGGCAGCCCACATCTAGTGAGTGATCAAGACCAAAGTACAAAGGCAGAGCCTTTTCCCTGATATGGAATACCTGATAGGCAATTATCACCATAGTGCTCCCCACTGAGGTAGCCAATTTTTTGTCTGGCCTGCATTGCAGTTCAACTCCCTCTGTCTAAATTTTTCCCTCACTTCCATTCATAGGTGTTGACCCCTTCAAAACACCTTAAATACCTCCATCACTTGTCCTATCCTACCCCTAAAAAGGCCCACACAGGGAAATACATTGTATATGCAGAAAAGCTGATATGAGACCATTTTCCAGGGTCCTAAATCTCCAAACATTTCCTTTTAAAAGTTTTTTTTTTTTACATTCTATACAATTATTCACCCTTAATCTTTGTATCTTTACTATTCACCCTTAGTCTTTGTATCTTTGTATATAATACATCATTTGATTACATCAAGCGGTGGCATCTGTTTCATAAGAATCCTAACTGTTCAACAAAACTAAGTTTTTTGAGTATTGAACACAAACAGCAATAACAGCACCAACAAATCATTAAGAGCTTACAATGTTTCCAGCATTGAATGATTTACGTGCTTATACATCTTACTCATACTCACAATTGCATGAGGTGCAGATTATTATTCCATTTCGCAAATCACGAAATTAAGAGTCAGGACATCTAACAATTTGCCCAAGCTATTAAGTGGCAGAGTGATGCCTTACACCCAAGTCTATCTGATTCTAAAGCCTGTAAATCACTTTGTTCTTTTTCTTAAATCCTCTCTAACACTACTACAATGCAGGACACAGCACAGATGTTGAAGACTTAAAGATGACTTAAAGAAGGCCTATTGTTTCCTGGTACTTACAGCTCTGTAGCATCTCTGTCAATGTTTCCACAGATGCTTTCTCAGCACTCTCAAACCCTGCTTCTGTCAGCAAGGAGCTCACAACCACTTGCAGGGTTCGCCTCCGGGCCAGATAGTAGTTATCAGCAGGGTTAGTGGACTGTTTACTTCCTGATCTCTGTGAATCAGCAGCCCAGAAAGAGAGATTTTCATCCACTGGACAAGGATGTAATCACTTAGTTCACTCACCATCAATGGCAAGCAAACGTTCTTTTGCTAAATACTTATTTATCAGTACTTAATAAAATATGATAGCCCAAGACTTACAGATCTTGGCCAAATAAATAATAAACTGAGCACCCAAGCGACTCTAAACATGGAGACAGCCTTTCTGCTTCCCTAAAACTTAAAATTCTAATAACACAAGTGTGTGTTTCGTACTTTCTATTTTAGCAGATTATCAAGATAGACAGCTGAAGAAACACGCATGATGGGATTGAATTTATGTCTATCAGGAAAAAAAGAAGATCTCTCTTGTTCCTCCCATCTTCACACCATTTCACTAACAAGGAAAATTAAAACAACACATGACACTGAGGAGAGAAGGGCAAACGATATCAGCACGGAAAAGTAGGAAAGCTAAATATTTTGAAACAGAAATCCCTCCCAACTTTGGCTAGCCAATAAGAAGGCGAAAACGGTCTCTTCGGACCAACCAGGAGATGTTCCGGGTTCCCAACCCCGGGACGAGCCAATCAACACGCAGGCTCACCAACTCAGAAGGCCGCCGCCAAGTCCCAAAGAGGGGGGAGTATGTACGGCCTGAAAGACCCTCCTCTATTCGGAGCTCATAATGGGGCTGGATGTATGGGTATAAGCTTGTTGTCCAGGCTAAGAAGAAGTTATAACGCCCAGACTTTCTCACCTTCGACCCCCGCCTCCCCTCTTACCGTTCCGGAGCTGCCAGCCCCGGCAGTGGCCATCGTGTCTGCCATCTTGCTCTGGCGTAATGTGCGCGAGCGCAGGGCAGGATGGGATTTGTAGTCACCAGGAGCGGATGGGTGGTGCGCGCCGCTACGGGTTTTTTAAAGCTCCACGGAGTGGGAACTGCTCCTGATAACTTGGTTCACGTGACCTCCAGCGAGCGACGGGTGACGGCGCCCCCGTGAGCCTCGAAATTGGCCCGGGAACGGTGCCCTCGGTTTCACACTTCTTTCAACCTGAAATCGTTTCTCATAAAAAGCACACCCCTTGAAATGCCCCAAACTTGACTGTTAGCAACACCTGGCTGGGCTCCGCCCAGTGCCAGTGACTCACGGTCTGCCGGAGGGGCCTGAGAATATGTACTGTTAGTTCTTAAGATGATTCTCCTGAGCTGGGAAATCTTATGTTGTGTTGCGATTCTACAGCCTATCAATGACTCACTTGCGATTAGAACCTAGCCCAGGTCCTCTTTGCACCGTTCTGCCCTCAATCCGCAGGTATTTGCGGTGCCAGTTGGGAGATGCAGGCCGAGGGAGGTTTTTGTCCCTTGCCAGCCTCATTCCCAGGGCCTGCGGTGCCTGTGGGTTTTCTGTTCATTTGCTCGCCAGACCCTCGGGATGGGGGTTCTACGGATGAGGACCGCACCGCGCCTTATTCTTCTCCTTTTGCGGATGCCTGGCAGGACGCAGACGCTAGGTTTGAATTCTAATACTGGCTAGTGGTGGGACTACGGGCATATGACCTAGCCGCACCGTGCCTCAGTTCCTCTTTTGTGAAACTGGGGTGGGATTGATGGGGGAAAAAAACAAGCTAATAAAATGGGTGTGTCACGGTGATAGATGTACATTCGCCTACTGCGTTTATCCCCTGGGTAGCGCGTGGTTGAGTGGCGAATGCCCTGAAGGCATTATGTTTGGAGACCTGCGCCGCTTCTGCCCGTAAACGCGATGGGCCCCTCCAACTCGTCACCTGGGGCACGGGGGCGAGGTCTGCAGGCCCTAACCTTAGCTGAGCGGAGCATTCAGCCCCCTTTGTCTCACCCGCCCCCTCTTCCCCACTTCCTGCCCAGTTTTAAACTCGCGTTCCCCGGCTCGCTGAGGACTTTGTAAACACGCCGCGCCTGCGGGGGTGGAGACTGATTCTGTTTGGGCTCCTAGGAGAGTGGTGCACGCCCCTCTCCGTGGCTTGAGGTTGCGACCCTCCCCTTCCCAAGACAGAAGCCAGAGGCTGCGGGAAAGAGTGCCTGCGGCGACTTTACGTGCTCCGGGGGGCTCACCCGCCTAAGAGGTAGGTTTGAAGGCTGGAGAAGCCAACATAATGGGGAATCAGTATCTCCCTTCGCTGGTGCTGCTAAGAGTCAGGGGTGGGAAGTGGGAGGGTTGAGGAGGTCACCGCTCTCTCATCACCTGGTTGTCCATCAGAGCTGGGCTCACTTTCTGAGAGAGCTGTTCTCCACATAGTTAAAGCGCAGAGAATCCCCACCAAAGCCCTGAGTGCTCTCTGTGGCCGCACAGCCCACTTCCAATCTGGTGTCGAAGCCCAGTGGGCTGTTGTTGTTACATAGATCAGAAATAGAGGTAAAGAGGCGAGTAGGAGCGCAGAACCAGTATGGGCAGGGAGCCTTCGGTTCTCCTGCCAGCCAGGGCCCAGGGAGGAAGCCAGAGAACAGGACTGGAAGGAGGAGCCCCTCAGTGTTCATCCCTCTGGTGTCTGATGAGTACACAAGTGATGGCCTTAGTCTCTTCTGTGTCAACAAGAGGAATAACTGAAGAAATTGGTTTGCTGTTACTAAGGGAGCATTAGTGTGTTCGTTTCCAAACATTGATTGAGCACCTACTTGTGTCTGGGACTGTATTGGATCCGAGAGTGGAATGATATTCATGTACAGCTAGTGTGGGTCATGAACAAGAGAGATAAGGCATTAAGCTGGGGTGGCTGGGAAGGCCAGAGAGAAGAGGGCATTTGAGTTGGGTTCTGAATGATGAATAATCACCAGACAGAGAAGTTATGGGTAGTCTTCGGGGACATTTATTCATTCCATAGATTGTGCTGAACCCTGACTCTATTGCCCTAACTCTAACCCGGATTTAACCCCCTATATAAGCATGAAGAAGAGGTGATAATGAACAGGATGAATTCAGAGAAAGGGCTGGTCTCCAAAAACCCAAAAATTCTCAGCTCGGCATAGCTAGGAGGGTTCCCCTGGGGGCGATGTGACAGTCTGCCCAATCTTGGAGTATCCACTCCTGAACCCTGGACTCCAGGACTATTTCCTTGAACAAATCCTTGCTCTGTGTCCCCCCACCATAATTCTCTTCCAGACCAGATGTGAGTGAAGAGGACCAGCTCTCATTGCATTTCTATCGATTCTTCTGCTCTTTCAAGTCTCAGGCTCTTTTGGGAGATGATTGATGTAACAATTTATGAATTCATTCATCAGCTGTCTGCTGTGGCCATATTCTGTCTGTATGGGCTAGAAGTTGGGGGCATAATGGTAAACAAATCAGAGCTTCTACCCCATGGAATTTACAATCAGAAGCATCTCTGAGAATTCCAACCAGATGCCCAGTCCTTGAGACCATGAATGACCTCCATGGTCCCAAACACCTTCTCTTTCCTATTTCCTTCCCTCAAGTGTTGAGAATACTAGCTCATGCTTAAGTAGTTCTGTCAGGTACTCTTCTAAATGTTTTAGGTGTAGTGTCTCATTTAATCCTCCGAACAGTCCAATGAGGTAAAGTGCTAGGAGTACCTCCATTTTATAAATGAGGAAACTCAGACAAAAAGGAGAGGATTTTCCTAAAGAGGACACCAGAAATAAATGGCAGAGCTGGGATTTAAACCCAGGTCACTTGAACCCTAGCTGATGTGGCACGGTGGGTTAAGCACCAGCCTGCGAACTGAAAGGGTTGCTGGTTTGATTCCCAGTCAGGGCACAGGTCCCTGGCTGGGTGTGTGTGGGAAGCAACTGCTCCATGTTTCTCTTGTGAATTGATGTTTCCCTCTCTTTCTCCTTCCCTTTCCCTCTCTCAGAAAGGAAGGAAGGAAGGAAGGAAGGAAGGAAGGAAGGAAAGAAAGAAGAAAATCTTTAAAAAAGTAGTAATAAACCCAGTGACTTGACTTGGAAGGTCCTGTATTTAACCACTAGGCAAACCTATCTCCTTGCCTGACTACATAGAGTATGCGCTTGAGCCAGGGGCTTAGAAGTTTCCAAAAGGGACTCCATGGTTCTGTATCTTGGGAGATACAGAGGAGAGTAATCTGTTAGCTGAGCTGTGTGCTAATACAGGTAGAGTTGGGGTGACTACACAGAGCTGCTGTCCTCTCTTAATGGCTCTGCGCGAGCACGCACGTATGTGTATGTGTGTTTCCTAAGCCTCACCTATCAAGAGGAACAGACCAATAATTGATGCAAGAAAGAACACAACATTGATGTAATGTGCCAGAATCTAGGAGATGGGAAACTAAGACATCTCTTTTGTTGGGAATCCTTAAGACTAGCAGAGACTGCCCCGGCCAGTGTGGCTCATTTGGTTGGAATGTCGTCCCATACTCCGCTGGGGGTTCAATTGCCTGTCAGGGCACAAACATAGATTGTAGGTTTGAGCGCCAGTTGGGGCATGTATGGAGGGCAACTGATCACTGTTTCTCTCGCACATTGATGTTTCTCTCTCTCCCTTCCTTTCTCTCTAATATTAATAAACATTTTTAAAAATTTAAAAAAAAAAGAATAGCAGAGACCCTCATATTCTAGATTCCAGGAGGAACAGCCCTTGTAGCTGAGTAAGGAACACGGTCACAAGGAGTGAAGCAGTGAAGCAATCGTGAGATGCTTACCCCTTTCCCACAGCTGCTGCATCCCAAAACAGTATCTATGGGTCTGACCCTGTACCTCCAGGCTGGCTGGGACAGAGCCCACTATAGAAACCAGGCCACAGGGCAGAGTTTCCATGGATTCCAACCATTTTTGCATTACTTTTCAGAAACTCTGGGTTTCTCACAAGAGCCCTTTGCGCAGATCTGGGGACCACTGAGGCTGTCTTCTCCACTTGCAGTCAACCCACCCTCACCATCTGTCTGTCTCTGCAAGAGGGGTGTGTTGGAGGGGTGGATGTTGATGCTGGGACTCTAGGATAGAGGGTGGCCACACTGAGGTACCAGGTAAGCAGGATGTGAGCATTCAGAACTATGCCGGCTTCCAGGCCGTTCCTCTGCCACACCACCCCCTTCTTCCCTCATCGTAGGTGGGTAGGTGGGTTCTGTGGAACCTTCACATTCCCCAGGCCCCTGCCCCAGGCACACTTCTGGCTGGGGGGAGAGAACAGGTTGTACTCTCGAGAAACCGCAAGAGGAAGTTTAGGGAGGGCTGGGGCGGGGAAAGTTCTGGGGCCCCTGCCAAGTTTCCCTTTCAAAGCCCAGCGGGTAGATGTGTTTATTTTGGTGTGTTTCTCCTGCCCTCAAAGACATTTAACTTTTAAACCCTCTGAGTTTTAAAGAGCTGTTGAGGCCTGCCCCATTACAACAGGAGGGTGTGGCCAGAGACACTTCTGGAAATGGTATTGGAACAAGGTACCCATCTTTGGGACTTCATCTGGTATTCATGCTGCTTTGGAAAGGCCAACTAACTACAGTCTCCTTTTCTCCTTCTCTCTGACCTTTCACCTCACTCTTCCCAAAGCACCTCCTGTAGCCCCGCATTCCTCAGAGGAACGTGGTTCTAATGACCACGTGGGAGCTGAGTGGTGTTGCCAGGAGCTGTCCTAAATGTTTTGCCTGCCTTATCTCATTTAATATTCACCACAGCTTCAGGTAGTGAAAACCCCATCCCCAATTTACAGATGGGGAAACAGGTTCAGAAAGGCTAAGAAACCTGCCCGAGGGTCACACAGCTAGTCAGTGGCAGAGGTCAGATTTGAACACTGGTCTATTTCAAAGCCTGTGCTGTTGATGTCTAAATTAACCCCCAAATGGAGCATCAACCTCCCCAGCACATCAGACCCTGAACGATAGGGAGGTTGGAACCCAAAGATGCATTGAAAACAATGCTGCTATTGTGGGGAGGGGATGGCTTGGGTATAGAATTGGAAGGGATTCCTGGGAAGTTAGCATATTAAAAAAAGAACGACCAAGTGAGAAAAGAAGTGGTAGTGGGTGACAGATTGAGGCCAAACTCTGGGAAGCTGAATCAAATGGGAAGAAGATTTAGGAGGGATGTTATAGCTGTGTTCAAATATTTGAACTGTTGCCTTTGGAAGTCCCTGGGTGTTGGGGACTGGTGGAGGCAGGTTTCTAAAAAACGTAAGAACTTTCTAACAAATAATTGCCTGATTCCCTTCTGAGGAAGTCGATTCCTCGTCTTGGGGAGTCTAGAGCACATGCTTTGGAGGGGCTTCTGCTGCGGAGAAGACTCTAAAACCGCTTCCACCTCTCAATAGTCCCCCGTGTGACTACCTGCTTTCCCCTTCACTGTCCCCTCCTCCACTGTCACTGGCCCTTGGTGGTCCCCATCTGTCCACCAGGTGGGGCTGTTGTCCAGTGTGCTGCTCCAGAGGCGGCTGGATGGGGCGAAGAGCGCCACCTGGTCCTTCAGCCGCCATCTGGTTGTGGAGGCCTCTCCCCTACCCTATCTCCAGCTATCTACATACCAGGGCTCAGAGAGCGACTTTTGACCCAGTACAACCCCCATAAAATGCCTCTTAAGTCTCCTCAGGGCTCAGGCTAGACCAGGCAGGCCTCTGCCCCTGGGGCAGGCTCCCTTCCCCAACCCAGGATTCCCTCCCTCCCACGCTTCTCTCTTTCCCCTCCCTGACCTTCCTTTGCCCTTGAAATAGAAAAACCCATGTGTCCGGTGCAGTGGGCAAGGCCAGCAGCCCTCATGGGCAGGGCAGGGTACCTGATGTGGCGTGGGTTTTCAGACCCTTCAAAGGCATGACACCCATGTCATCTCCTTTAAGGGACCTCAAAAGCCACATCTCTCTGAAACTATTTGCCCTCAGTGGCCTGACCAGTTCTCCCACCCTGGTAGAAATTCTTCCTGGACAGCCACTCCTGGGGTGGGGGGAGGGGGCTGAGGCAGTGTCTTTAGGAAGGAGGGAGAAAAGAGGGGTTGCCCTGTTTGTTGCCTCAGAGCCCCTTGCTGCCACCTCAGACCCCTAGGAAGGCACAGAGTCTCTGGGGCCCCCAGGGACACAGCAGACAGGACGCAGTGTGGACGGGGGCAGAGAGTATAGTTACAAGCCCTGTGGCCGGAGGACACCATGGCGGGCAGGCCCAGAGAAAGAGGCCATAACTCGAAGTGTTGCAAGCACTTAGTAACTCATGTACTCTCCTCAATGATCTCGTGACACAGGACACCCATTTTATGATGAACAAACCAAGGCATCGATGGTTAAGCAGCTTGCTTGTATTCATGAAACTGGTCAGTAGCTGAGCTGGAAGTCTGACTCAGCCATTGGGCCGTAAAATTTGTGCACATAACCGCTAAGCCATTTCGCTCGTGAAATGGTTGAGAGGCTATGCTCAGCAGAGAAGCCGCCCTGGTTTGAGTCCTAGCTTGGCTCCTTCCCTGAGTTCCTCATCTGTAAAGTGGGTATAATATAGCCCCTACCTCACTGAGTCATTGCGAGGATTAACAATAGTTAATTATTATTATTGTTGTTATTTCTTTATTTTTCCAACCACAGTTAACATACAATATTATATTAGTTGCAGGTGTACAACATAGAGATTAGACATTTATATAACTTACGAATAAGTTATACTGATCACCCCGATACGCCTAGTACCCACCTGGCACCACACATAGTTACCACAATATTATTGGCTGTATTCCCTGTGCCCCACTCTTTACATCTCCGTGACGTTTTTTATATCTGGCAATTTGTACATCTTAATCCCTTCCCTTTTTTCAACCACCCCACATCCCCTTCCCATCTGGAAACCATCCGTTTTTTCTCTGTATCTATGAGCTTGTTTCTGTTTTGTTTGTTTATTTTGTTTTTTAAATTCCACATGTAAATAAAATTACATGGTATTTGTGTTTCTCTGTCTGCCTTATTTCACTTAGCATAATACTATCTAGGCCCATCCATGTTTTTGCACATGGCAAGATTTCACTCTTTTTTTTATGGCTGAGTAATATTCCAACAATGGCTAACGTTCACTGTCTGCATACTTCATGACAAGCGTGAGCTTTTTGTGTCCTCGTCACAGGTCTCTGAGGTAGGCACTATTATTATACCTTTATAGACAAGGAAGCTGAGGCACAGAATGGTTACCCGGAGTAAAGGACTGAGGCTTCAGATCCCACCCTCTGCTCTCGGCTCCTGAGAGAGCTCACAAAGCCCTGCCAAGTGCCAAGCAGGTCATAAGCCCTTATAAGTGATAGCCTCTGTCGTCATCACACCGTCGTCCCTATCACCTCCAAGACCGAGCTCCCAGGGCTGGACATGGGGGCTGCCGGAAACAAAGAGGCAGCTCTGTTTTCCTTCCTTCCCATCCCACCTCTGACCTCATTTCAGCCTTTTTTCTAAAATAAAAATCAGCCCACAAGTTCTGGCCTGTGGTCAGACAGTTGGACAGAATACTTGACATTGGGGCTGTCCCAGAAACTCCCAGTTCTGGCCCCAGCGTTGTCTGCTCCAGCTTACCCTCCCCGCAGTTCTCTGTTTTCTCCCCTCCAGGCCCATCCTCTGCCCCTCCCCGGGGGCCCCAAGTTCTGGGAAAGGAAGCCGAAACAGGGCCTCAGACAGAGCAGACCTTGCGCTCCAACGTGGGCTCCAGCTGGAAGTGTTGGAGGCTGTGGAGGAGGAGAGGAGAGGACACAGAGGGCCCCCAGGCTGTCTGTCCCCATGGAGGCGTCTGTCTGTTCTTCACAGTCCTTCCTAAGCTCCAGCTTACTAAGCTGACTTTCCTGGGTGCTCTGGTCAGAATCGACTCTGAATAAGACCCAGGGGAGGGTTTACTCTTCTCTCTGGCAAGTAGATATCGCAGGCTGTCTTTGGATTATGAAGGGGAGGAGCGCTATTCCCTCCCAACACAGGGCCCCTGAGAGTCAGGCTGATTTTCCCTTTCCTTCCAGCTCCTTTCCCTTCTCTAGGCAGTATCTGTTACAGCCACAAACTTGGAGACTGTTCAGATGTGGAATCTATTTTCATCACACTGGGAGAGGACCTTGGAGTTACAGACTCTTGCATGTACTGGGTGGCTGAGCATAGGCAGATTCTCCCAGGCCTGCTCTTTCTTCCTTCCAGTCAGCTGGTGCCTGCTGGTCCTCAGGGCAGCCTCCATCTATTCTTGGAATTGACTTAAGTTTTACTCTCCGGTCTCTTGATCTCTAAGGAAATGGAGTCTTTTCCTGCCTGGGCCCAACCCCTTGAGTTCTAACTAAAAACTCTCTTTCCAGCCACGAGATGTGAGCTTGGCGTCTTCTGGGTGGTCCTCAGAAAGTCTTGCTTCTGCCCCTCCTTCCCTGCCTTCCCTCTGACACAGCTTCTGGGAGGCATTTTTGGTATTCCTTTCAGGAATCGACTTCGTGGATTTCTCTGAATCCTCATTTCTTCCTGGGCTCATGGCAGCGAAAATGTTGGGGATAATAATAGCATATCTTTGCGCAATACTTCCACATGCAGGGACTGTTGTAAGTGCCTATATGTACTATATGCCATCTGTAAAAAGTTTATAATAAATATGATATCTGTTAACCCATTTCTCACTTAGTCCTCATAAGCATCCTAAGAGGTTTCCTTATTTTACAGGCTAAGAGTTGTGGTCCAAAGGTTAAGGAACTTGCCCCAGATCAAACAGCGTAGTCAGTGCTGAGAGCCTGGTGGCTGAAGGAACTCTGGCCTGCCTTTTCGTGGACATTGTGTCAGTGTGTGTCTTTGTGCATGTCTGTGCCCACCCACGGGGAGGGGAGTTGTGAGACTACGAGTTCCCTGTTGAGACATCGTTCTGAACACGTCAGGATAGGAGGAGCAGGCTGGTAGGCCTCTGAGCTGCCTCTGTGTGTGACCGCGTATTTGGGTGTGATGTGTGTGCCGGTGTGGAGGTGAGATGGTGTGGATGGAGCCCTCCAGGCAAGCCCAGAGCCTCCCGGTCCCTCGGTGCCCCTGGCCCGAGCCTCACGGTTATTCACTCAGCTAAGCAGGATGGAAGGGAAGGAGCAAGGACGCCCCGGCCCTGCCCCAGCTGTCAGATCAGGTGTCGCACAGGACCCAGGAAGCAGGAGTGGGTGGTGGTGACATGAACTTTGCTAGGCGGGGATGGGGCCCTAACCCCTCTGAGGAGCCCTGGATGAATCAGCCCAACCACAGCCGCCCCAGTTGCAGTGACGCTGGAAACGAGCTCTTCTTCCAGCTCCCCCTCCAACGCTAATTTTCCTTTCCTCTCTCTCCCCTAGACTCAGGCTTAGGCAGAGGCGTGGTACCAGGGCAGTGGCTAAAGGGCACATCTCTGGAGTTGGTGGCTAAGCTGGGTCCTAATGCTGGAACTGCAACCTTGACCTTCAGAAAACGAGCAGTAGCCTTTGCCCAGGGTGGATGTGACACACTGTCCAGAGAACAGAACTACATGGGTCTGGGACTTAGGGGTGCGCCCACCTGGTCTTTCCCTCCAACAATATCTGTAGGTTTCAGAGGATCATCTGGTCTTCTTTTAAAGTAGAGCTATGTTATTGTATGCAGTGTTGGGTTCAAAGTACTTGTAAAAACAAAACACATCAAAGTTACTAATAAAGTCTCCTTAAGCTGCTCATAAAACAGTATACATAGTTTGTGCATTTTCTCCCATCTCTAAGCATCTCCAACATAGCCAGG
Organism: Pteronotus mesoamericanus; assembly: GCF_021234165.1. Classification (NCBI taxonomy): domain Eukaryota; kingdom Metazoa; phylum Chordata; class Mammalia; order Chiroptera; family Mormoopidae; genus Pteronotus; species Pteronotus mesoamericanus. Next base: position 11,765,366 of record NW_026555085.1, on the reverse strand, counting down.
TTTTATTGGAACAGATGGTCAAGTCTTTGGTGGAGCGTTACGTTGACCCTGGGGTAAGGGACCACATAGTACGGACAACACATAGGTTTCTGGGGTTGGTTGTTGTCTTCTCCAGTAGATATCATTGAATTTGTCAGAGTTAAATGTGCACATTTAGGAATTCAGAATGCACTCTGCTGTGGGTTCTTATGGGCTCCCTGAGCCACAAGAAGGGTTTGGGTGACAGTGCTGTGGGAGTCAGGAGGGAAGAGCAGTTGCTTTTGAACGGATTAACCGGGAATTTCTTCTCAGAGGTGCCATTTAAAAGAGGCGTCGACTAGATGAGAAATTGAGCTTTAAATGGTGGTTGCTTTTGTGTGTTTTTACTTTTCTGAATATCTAGAGTTTTTTTCGGAAAGCCATAATATAGAAATAATAATTTTTAATTCTTGTTTCTATGACATTTATTAAGCTGACTTCTTCTTTATTATTGATTCTAAAATAGTGGATTTTTCTATAATTATTATTTCTATAATAATAATTGTTCTTAATGTGACCACCTCTTGTTTTTTTAATGGTTTAAAAACCATTGGTTGGAGCATTGTCCCATACACAAAAAGGTTGCGGGTTCGATCCCCAGTGAGGGCACATACCTCAGCTGCCAGGCCCCGTCCCCAGTTGTGGTGCGAATGAGAGGCAACCAGTCGATGTCTCTCTCTCACATCAATGTCTCTCTTTCTCTCCCCCTTCCCCAGAACCAATTAAAAAAAAAATATATCCTTGGATGAGGCAAATACATACATACATACATACATACATACATACAAAGTGCAGCAACGCACTGGAGCAGGGAGGTAAGACATGAGTAAAGGTCAGAACGGAGAGGGCTGGTGCGTTTCAGAGACCTTTTGTCTGCTTAAACTGATGTCTCAATCTGAAGCAGCAGTCATCAAGCTTTTTGGTCTCAGAAATACTTTATATCCTTAAAAATTATTGAGGAGCCCAAAGAGCTTTTGCCTTGAAGGTTGTAGCTGTTGCAATTAATTTCTATTAAAATTTTTAAAATATTTGTTAATTCCTTTAGAGTAACAATAAGAAACTCATTTCATGTTAACGTAGCATCATATTTTTCATAAAATGAAACGCTATGTTCCAAAGCAAAAAAAAAAAAAAAAAATTTAGAGGTGTGGCTTTGTTTTACATTTTTGGAAATCTCCCTAATGCCTGATTTAATAGAAGACAGCTGGATTATCAGATCTGCTTCTGCTGCAGTCTGTCGCAGCGTGTTGTTTTAGTTGATGTATATGAAGACAGATATATATTTGCAAAGGAAGAACCTTGCTGACTGTACTAGAGAACAGCTGGCCTACTGGGACATAGAGCTGAAAAGAAATTTCTGGGTGATGGTGAAGAGGCTGGATCAACAATTTTGGGTTGGGGAGTTGGGACTGACTTTAGTAGATACTGGGGAGCCATTGAAGGCTTTTGAGAAAGGAAGTAACATGATCAGAACTGTTTTAAGATGATTTCTAGGGCATTAGTAGAAACACAGTATTAGCAAGAGAGTCTACAAAAACTATAAAAAGGATTAAAACTAGGGTGACCCAGTAGAAATGGAAATAAGGGGTGATTTGGCAAAATATTTCAAAGGTAGAAGCAACAGAACTTAGTAATTATTTTGTAGGAAGGCATGAAGAATCATCTGCTCTGTGAAATTGCTCTTCCCTCCCTGTTAGGCACCATGCATTCTTCTGAGATGAAGTATGTGGCCATGTGCTGCAGCTAACTGCTTGCGTGCCTTCTCTCCAACTAGGCGACAGTAGATGCTCAGTAAATGAATGAATGAATGATGGTAATCAAGAATTAAGACCCCAGAATATTTCAGCCTGGGTAGCTGGTAGAATATTGGTGCCATTAACAGCCGCTGAAAGACCAGGAGAAAAAGATGTCTGTTATCATTAAGTAAAGGGTAGGAGGAGATGTCAAGCTATGAGGGAGAAGAAAATAGTGGGTGGACCTTGAAATATACTGGTTTCTTGGCAAGGAATTACATTTTTGTAGGTACTAAAGATTTGGGGAAAAATATGAAAAATGTCTCAGAGAAATCACTGATTATCTTCTGCTCCTTATTCCCAAGTAAGTCAAGTTCAATTAGGGCTATGTTTTTCAAACCTAGGAGTGTTTTTATTTTAACCCATTTATACACATACAAACACACATGTATATAAAACAAACAAGTTTCACTAAACAGTGCTTCCCTTACTCCATATGATATACTTTTGATATTTTCTTTTTTATTTTGATTCATTTTTTACAATGGTGGTCATGATGAGCCTCATGACCCAGTAAAGTGTCCTGACTTGAAATTTGAAAAACACTAAATTGGAGAGGTATCCGTTTGTATTCTCAAGCAACAGAAAGATCATCTGATATGAGGCAAAGGGAATTTATTGGAAGAAGGTTGGGAACTCATAGACTCACCAGAAAGGCTGCAAAACCAGATTTGGAAATGGGCAGATACTGACAAAGTGCCTGAGGGCTGGGCGGAGGGACCCACAGGGCAATGAGGAGATGACAGCAGTTGACCGGTTACCTCTGCCTGGCCAGACCTGGTAGGAATGGATGGGCGGGTCTGTCCAGTTTCCCCAACACAGGTCAGACAGGCTGGCTCCTGGGTTTGCACTACAGAAGAGGGAGACCCCTGCAAGCAAACAGCATTGTTATTGGGAAGGGAATCTGGTGCTCAGCAGTGAGAAAAGAATAGCCTACAAAAGGTGGGGACCCTGACTTAGGCACACGAAAAGCTATCTAATGGTGAGGGGTGTCCCTACACTATAGTGGATTTAAATGGGTGTGTCCTTGCCCTGCTGGTGGCCTTGTCATGGGTCCATTCTCCCTTCAGAAAGCACTTCATCTATAGGGGCAGAAATCAAATGCTTCTAAACATCCTGATGCTCTGCCTTGGTCATTCTACTTTCCAGGCTCAATCCTGACTTAAACTATTCTGAGTGTAGAAAAAACTTGGGTGATTTTCACCAGAGTATTATGTACAGTGACAAAAATTTGGAACAACTGAAATACCTCACAATAGAGCATGGTCAAGCAAAGTATAGTACAGTTGACCCTTGAACAGCGTGGGGGTTTGGGGCTCCGACCCCTCACACAGTCAAAAATCCATGTGTAACTTTTGACTCCTCCAAAACTTAAACTACTAATAGCCTGCTGTTGACCAGAAGCCTTACCAATAACATAAACAGTCAGCTGACCCACATTTTTACATTATATATATTATATACCGTATTCTTACCAAAAAAGTACGCTAGAGAAAAGAAAATGTTATTAAGGAAATCATAAGGAAGATAAAATACATTACAATGCTCATTGAGAAATATCTGCATATAAATGGACCCATGTTATTCAAGGATTAACTATGTCAAATAAAATATTAGCTATTAAAAAATGTCAACTGCAAAAATATGCGGTCACAGAAATTACTTATATAGTAAGTAATGCTAAGGGAAAAGTTCAGAACACAAAATTATACATGCCATGTATTTACAACTATGTATGTTACATACACACACACAAGCAATTAGAGAACAGACTAGAAGAAAATACACCAAAATATGTAGCGGCGGTTGTTTTAGGGGCAGTGAAACTATGGGTGAATTTTTTTTTTTTTTTTACTTTTTTCCCTTTTTCTAAAGGGTCTGGTTCTGTAATAACATGAAAAATGCAAAACAAGTCATGAGTTGTGTTTCCATAAGTATATAGAAAATCAGTCTTATCCTTTTCAATCATCTTACTGGAGAGAGTAGGTGGTAAGTGAACAGTGTGACCACCTTGAGGAGAGAGCCTGGTGTGGCCTGGGAGGGGATAGCCGCCTCTGCTCCAGGTTCCCAATCAAGCCAGCACTGTCTGCTGGCCCTTTAAGGCCTGTGGCACCAATAAAACTGAAAAATGCAGGCAACTCTGGGGTGACCAACTCAGGTTGTCATGGCAGTTGGGGTGGGTCTTGATGTTAGGTGACTCACTTTCAAAACCTAGTTACCCATGGATGGGCACAGAGTGGGTCTAAAGTGTGAAGCAGGCATTTCTTTTGGGGGCCTGCTTTCAGCTCGTCCCTTCTAGCAGTCAGGAGCAGTGGCAAACTAAGGTGGTGAGAGCAGGAAGCAGGACTGAATCCAATATCTGCCTTCCCCAGCTCAGCAACAGAGAAGGAGGTGGAGTCTGGATTGAGCTCCAAGATAAGGAATATGCAGCAGCTGACAGGGGAGATCAAAAGAAACAGCTGTGCCCCCAGGAGAATGAGCTCCACATTCCATTCTCTGATCCCACCCCCATTCCCACTTTTTCCCAGTGCCTTCCCCCCACCACCCCCGTATGTGCACACTCAGCATCCCCATCAGCTAGAAGGGCCTCCCCACGGCCTTGGCTTAGCTTCCCTTAGAACCTTCCCACACCCAGCCCCCCTCCCTTAATCAGAGGCTCTGGGGCCGCTCTCCAGCTGTCTGGAAGGGAGAGAGTACTCAGGACAGGTGGCCGGAGGCGGATGGAGAGGGGCCTCATCCAGGGCCAGGCTCCACCTGCCAGACCGGGCCACCCTCAGACTCACGTGCGTGCGTTATTCCAGGAAGGCCGGGGAACAGCAGAGGGTTGGGCTGTGATGGCGAGTCTGGGGAAACTGAGGCAGGACCTGGGGCTGTGCTGGGTGGATGGGGAGGAGGGTGTGCGTGGTCCTGATGGCCAGGTCTGTAAACATCTGGTCAGCCTGCATGGCAGGTGGGTCCTCTGGGCACTTGCAGTCCAGGAGGGGAGATACACAGCAGGTACAAATATGCTTCCCAAGGTGGCTGCTTGGCAGCTTGTGGAAGTCGTTCCTCTTCATGATGCCTAGGGATACCCCTGAGCTCTAAGAAACCCCTGCAAGGCTCCATGTCTCCTGAGGGTTCAAGTCACTGCTCAAAACACACCAGACTCCTCTCAAGATATGCTAACCTGGGATTTAAAATCAAGGAGATAGAAGGAGCAGATATTTTCCATCTGCTGGGGCTGGGCCAAGCTCTTGGGTCGCCAGTGGTAATTAACACCCCTTCTTCTATGTCACCCCTATTCTAGTTCCAACCTGAGCAGTGAGACTCAGCTAGACCTATGCACTGTGGGGCTTCAGTGCAGTGCTGGTTCCCACCACATGCTACTTCTGTGTCCCAAAGCTGTAGGGACTTTGGACAAAACTCCTGCATTCCTGAGCTTGTCCATCGCCTGTGTCCTGGACATACAGAGGATTAAATTCAGGGGGGCAGGTGGGTGGGTGTTTGCTCTGTTGTAAGTCAGGGTAGGAGGATGGTTGAAAGAGGAAGGTAGGGGTGGGCTCTCGAGGCTGCCCACTGTCTGGGAGGCCTGGCTGTCTGCTGGGAAGGCACCCCCCCACCTCTCCACTGTTCAGTGAGGGGGTGTGTAGGGAGGGGTCTCACTACCCTCTCAGTCCCTAACTCCTGGCAACCTTGCAGGGTCCCGCATTACTGTAGGTAAATGACTCCCCTGAAGTCCCCAAGGCCCTCTACTGTCCCACACCTCCAGCAGATGGCTGGGCACCTCCCCTGTGACATAGCCCTCACCTGCACCCCACCAGCAGACTCAATAAATGCATGCTAATAATAGCCAGGGCCAATTGCATAATTTTGCAGAGCCCTTTGTTCAAACATTATTAAGAATTTCTGTTCTGGCCCATGTGGCTAAGTTGGTTGGAGTGTTGTCCTATAACCGAATGGTTGCATGTTTGATTCCCAATTGGGGCACATACATGGGTTGCAGGTTTGATCTCTGGTGCGGGTACGTATGGGAGGCAACCAGTCAATGCTTCTCTTTTGTATCGATGTTTCTCTGTCTCCCTTCCTCTCTCTAAAAGCAATGGGAAAAAGAACATCCTCAGGTGAGAATTAAAAAAAAACAAACCAAACAATTTCAGAGTGGCCCTGGCCGGGTAGCTCAGTTGGTTAGAGCGCCGTCCCTAGGCACCAAGGTCGTGGGTTTGATCCCCATTCAGGGCACATACAAGAATCAACCGATGAATGTGTAAAGAAATGAAACAACAAAATTGATCTCTCTCTTTCTCAAAATCGATTTAAAAAGTTACAAAGAATTTCAGGGTGGTGACAACAGAGCATTAAACCAAATGTGGGGCCCTTCTGGGCACTAGGTTCTGTGTGACTGACTACACAGGTTGCGTGCCCATGAAGCCAGCCCTGATGATAGCTAACATTTATCGAACACTTGCCAGAGCCTGTGCTAGGTGCTCACCATGCATGATCTCATTCTTTCCTCTTAGTAGCCCTATTATCCCTATTGTGTGGATGAGGAAATTGAAGGATTAGACAAACCACATAACTTCCTGAGGTCACCAGCTCTTAAGGGCTAAGTGGGGGGTGGAACCTAGCTTGTCTGTCTGCAGAGCCTCGGCTCTTAACCACCACCCCCGGTAGGGGTAGGGAGGTTGCTGGGCAAGGCAGCTGCTTCCCGTCCCCATCTTCTGCCCTATCGGGGGCAGGAAGGAAGATGAGGAAAGAAGCAGCAGCTGACAGCGCAGCAACAATGGTAGCGGTGGTGAGGGTGGCCAACCCAGACAGAAGTGCCGGGTGGGGACAACGTGAGATGGCACAGGAATTGTATGAGCTGGAGGCAGCTGATAGACACCACAGCTGTGCCCTCCACCCTCTTGCCCAATGTGGGCATTGCTGAGCCCTCTTCTCTTCTCTCCCTGGTATCACCTCCAGCTCTTCCTCTCTCTTCCTCTTCTCCCCCAGTCTCCCTTCCATCCCCGCTCTCCAGCCACCCTCCACTGGGGAAGCTCACTCAGGGCTCTCCTCCAGCTGTGTCCTCCATATTCCCACAGTAATAACAGCCACGGTATAGTGAGCCCCTGCTATGTTCCAGGCACCCCGCTAGGGGCAATTTACAAGTGTATAATCTTGAATTCTCTCCACAAACCTGTAAACAATTACTATCCTCATTTTATGAAGGACGAAGCTGCGGCTTGGAGAGGCTAAGAGTTTTGTCCAGGGTTTCACGCTGGTAAATGGTAAAGAAGACAGTTGGGCTCCAACCTGAAACCCATGCACTTACTGCCCCTCCTCACTGCCTTCCTCATAGGGTGGGGTTGGCCCAACAAGATGCATTGTCCTGAGCATGGAAGAACCTTTCCTCACAAAGGAGGTACATAGTGGAGAAATGGTCAGTTTGAGGGGAGAATCAATTGTGTTGTTGTGAGGGAGGGAGACATTCACCTTCTGCCTCAGTTTTGCATTAGCAGGGGTGGGGTTCAGGAGTTGTCTTATCTACCTGGAAGGCCCTCCTAACACTTGGGAAAGCAGATCTTCTGGTGTTAGGTGGCAGGGAGGGGGCTGAAGGGCTGAGGACAAGGAGGAGGCAGGACCAGGGCCCATCATACACCCTTTACCCATTGGCATTGTGGCACCAAAGAATGGACTGTGATAGGCAACGGGGGAAGGTTGGACTGCAGTAACAGAGACCCAAAAATCAGGGACTTAAACAAAATAGAAACTTCGCACACAAGGCAGGCCGGGCGGTCTGCCCCCTTGACAGTGTGCACCCGCGTTCCTCCCGTGAGGCTGCTCCCCTTTGCCCTCAGACTTTGGAAACAGCACAGCCCGCATGTCCTGAGTCCATGACCCTGCCAGTGGGAAAGGAGAAGAGGGAGGGTGGAGGCGCTGCCCTTCCTTTTCAGGACGTGGCCTAAAAATTGCCCAGTTACTTATTCCTTTAGCCAAAAGTTGGTCCCTTGTCACACTTAGCTGCAAGAGTTTGGGGATCATATACTGGGACTTCTAGTACGAAGGGAAATGGATTCTGGGGGGGGGGGCCAATTAGCAATCTTTGCCACAGAATCTAGATGGGAAGGGACCATGAGGGCTGTATTACATGGGTGAGGGTGGCTTTTGTATGTGGAACCTCCAAGAAGAGAAGTGATCTTAAATGAACTTCTCTCTGGGGGAGGTCCTGGGCAGGGGGGCTGCCAGCCCATTGGCTAATGCCCTCTCCCCTGGACTGCCCTATCTCTGCTCAGAGGCAGAGGGTTTGACTCTCCCTCACCATGACCAGAAGCCCCCTGGGGTTTCTTACGGGGCCCTGTTCCAGGAGCACTGGAGTATCAGGGTGAGGTTCACTGAAGAGCACCATACTTGCCCCTTTGGGAGGCCTGCTGTTCTCATGTCGGGGAGAGAATGTCACGCCTCAGTGAGGTGGTTGAGAGGATCAAATGTAATTATCTGTAGCATCACGAGATGGAGACACTGAGAGACTGAATGACAGATGGAGAGTTCCAGAGCTCTTAGCGCCACTCTCAGTAACTCTGCTCGGAAAGTGAGCAGAGTGGAGGCAGGCAGTTGAGCTTTGTCAAAAATGAGGGAAATGTTCTTTCTGGAGATGGGAATCTTTTGGCAGTCTTTTGGATCCAGTGTTCGTTCGTTCGTTCGTTCGTTCGTTCATTCATCATTCCATCCCTCCATCCATCCATCCACCCATTTAGCCAGTGTGTCTGTTTTTTGAATGCCTATCATAGATATGCCAAGGACTGTGTTTAGTGTGGGTGAAAGAAAAGAACAGGACAGACACAGTCCCTTGCCTCATGGAGCTTGTAAGCCCTCGGTTTTGCCTGCTCTCCATGAAGGTCAGACCAGGCCATCGCAGCTCTGAGGGAGCCAGCCTTGTGGCTCAGAGCTCAGGAGGCCGAAAGGGAGCCCTTTAAAGCAGGTGGCAGGCCTGCACCTTGAGCGGGCTGCCTGCCCTCTTGGGGTGGCAAGGCACAATGGGGGAGCGGCAGAGTGGAGGTGCCAGTGGGGAGTGGGTGGGGCAGGATTTGGAGCTGCGGTTTCACTTCTCTGTCACTTACCAGGCGTGGAATCTGCTTCTTCTCAGTTCGTGGGTTCTGTGACTTCTCATCAGAACCTAGTGTAGATGCCCTATCTCACTTCCCCTCCCAACCTGGCTCTCCCTCCATGCTCCAGCCTGGTGGAATCCCTTTCTCCCACTCCCCATGACCCCAGTCCACCAACGGCACCTCTTTGCTCCAGGAAAGGGGCTGGTGTGGAAAGTGGAAATCTGTGTGGGGACACTTCCTCTGCGGGCCTTTGGCTTCTCAGCCTTCTCCCCGGGCCCCTCTTGGCCTTGCAGTTCCCCAAGCTAGTCCACAGTTAATGAGGATCCACTGTACCGCCACGTGGGTTGGTGTTTACCTGCTTCCCAGAGGATGCCCTCTGCCCTAGTCTTTCCAAAAATATTCAGCACTCTAAGGCTTGACTGCCTAGCGCGGCAGGGGCTCCAGCTGTTTAATTGGGTGCACCCTTTGCCAGCTCTTGGGCCAGTGCCCAGGCCTTACGGCTTGTTGATTCTTTTGGTGGCTGGGTGAATTTTGCTGCTCTGGCCCACGTTGGAGGAGGGGTGAGGAAGCCTTGCCCTGCCACCCTCCCCCCTTTCCTCCTTCCCCACTGCACAGGAGGTCGCCCTGCTGAACCAGATGTACACGTGCATAAAGGGAGGTGGGTGACACAAGTAGGCGGCCACCTGTGATTTCTCTAGGCCAAGTGCCGCATCGACACCTGGGGAAGACCCCCTGGCGGTTTGGGGGGGCCTGTTTTGACTTGATCTTTATTTACCCCTCACAAAGGAAGTAAATAAATAGCTCTTGGTGTGGATGCGCGTGTGCCAGACGGTATGTGCCTGCTGCACACCGTTAAAAACTGTGACCCAACCCAGAGGAAGTGGTAACAAAAACGATTGTTTGTTTTATTTTCCATTTACCCTTACGAGCTTTCTCCACCTCCACCCTTTTTATGTGTGCTGAGAGGCTTTCTTTGCCAGCCTGGGATCCAGGCACTTGCTCGTTCATTTCTTCATTCACTCATTTTAGAGTGTACCAAACCAACGTAGTGCCAGATGCTGGCGAATTTAAAAGAAATTACAGAAGAAAGTGAGATGGGGACAGGGTGCCTTGGTGTTTGGGTTCACATTGCTCAGACTGCTTACTAGTTAGATGACCTTGGGCAAGTTAATTTGTGGGATCATGCCATGTCATCTGGCAGGACTGTTTCAGGATTTAAGTTGGTAGAATAGTGACTTGCTCATGGCCAGCACTCAGTGGCGAGTGACTTTCCATCTTTAAGGGCGCATTCTGCACATGGGAGCAAAGTTTGCGATTCCCCCTTTGCATCTCTTCCCTGTCCCTGAGGCTGGATGCCCACCCTGGACCTCCAGGGGAGCCCGCCTGCATTACTGTGCATTTCTCTAGCACTGCTGCTCAAAGACCATCAGAGGCTTCCCAGGGCCTGTGAAATCAAATGTGACTTGTCATGGTGCTCTGGTTCTCCTAGCATCTGGCCTCAACTCACCTCTTCATGCTTTGAGCCACCATCAACCTGTATGACTTCCTTCCTGCCAAAAGGGGCACTTGCTGCATCCTGGGGTGTTCCTGCCTCCATCACTTTACTCACACTCCCCCTGCTTTCTGGGATGCCCTTTATCCTCTTCCCATCCATCCTGCCTATCCAGACTTGGCCATTCTTCAAGTTTAGATCCACTTGGCTGTTTCCTGCCGCATATCCTGCCTTTTGGGGAAGCGTGTCCTGGATAGTATAGTATGCATGGGTGGACCTTATTGTCCTTCCTAGACTTGTCTTAGCTGCCTTCCACTCTCATTCATTTAGCCCATGGGAATAATGACTGTTCTGTGCCTGACACCTTTTAGCTCCAGTCCTTATTTCTCAACAGTGCTCCAACAGTACATCCCTGCACATATACTCTCAGTAAATGTTGGTTCCACCAATTGAGTGTGGGGAAACAGTGAGAACAGAAGGTAGCAAGTGTGAGCCTTGGGGTACAGGCTTTCTGTGCTGTGGGTGTTCCAAGGCAAGGGAGAGTAGGGCAGGCTGGGGGCGAGGGGGAGCTTCCCAGAGGTGAACTGGTAGAATCGGGAGGGGTGGGAGGCAGAGGCGAGGGCAGGGCAGGTGCTATGACGTCCTGACCAGAGCCAGGGACTCTTGCTCCGGCGCCTCGCCACCACACAGATGTCCAGATCTGGGAAGGGCACTGTGGATGGAGGCCTGAACCAGGCACGTCTGTGGACAGGGTCCTTCTGAGGACCCAATTCATATAGCGAACCCAAGGAGGACAAAGTACAGGCAAAAATCTCCTGCACATTGGGTCAGATAGGGGCGCAGATCAGGGTTTGGAAAAAAAGTTGTGCATTCATTCAACCTTTTTTTTTTTTTTTAAGATTTAAAAAAAAATTATAAAATGTGTACTTGCTCAGTATAGGAAGTTTAAGCAAGACATAAAAATAAGAAAAAACTAGAAAAATCATATGGTTCTTACCACCCAAAGACAGCCTTTGTTTATATTTTGTGTGCCTCTTAGTCTTTAATCTTTTATTTTTAAAATAATTTCCATGCAACTATTCAAACAACTATTTAAATAATTATTAATTTTTATATTTAATTTTTAAATTAAATTTATTAAATTGAATAGTACAAAAATTGTAATCATAAAAGTAAAACAAACTTTATCATTGTAAAAACACATTTACAGACAGGAAGAAAATAAAGATGCAAGTCCCACCCTCTAGATAAAACCAGTGTTAAGGGCTGGTATGTATCCTTCTGAACCTTTTTTTTCTGTGCATATACACTCACAGTTTTATTCTTTTTTTTAAAGATTTTATTTATTTAATTTAGAGAGAGGGGAAGGTATAGGGAAAGAGAGGGAGGGAAACATCAATGTGAGAGAGATACATCAATCGGTTGCCTCTCGCACTTGCCCCAGCCGGGGACCAGGCCTGCAACTCAGGGGGATGTGCTATGAACTGGGAATCGAACCAGCGACCTTTTTGTTTTGTAGGACAATGACCAACCAATTGAGCCACACCAGCCAGGGTATGTTTTATTCTTTTACAGTAAGATCATAGAACACTATCCATATGCAGTCATTTTATTTTTATGAAGTTAGGGTCATTTTGCATGCCTGATGTTGTAGTTAGTTCCCTTTTTTACGTAATTTTTTATGCTATGTATTTTACCTAAATTTCTGATGTTATACAAAACAAATCCATACTATTAATGCATGATGCATTTATAGAGTGCAATTTTCAACAGCTGTTTGCAAACAGATTGCCTGAAAATACAGGAGTATCTAATTTGTACATTTTAGAGCATGACTGAAATACTTCATTGATTAATTAAAATGACTTTGAAACCTTAACAGTTACTATCTAGCTAAAGTGTTTTTGAATGTAGTAGGAGATACCTTTTATTTCGTTTCAGGTATATGAAACTAACAGTAAAAGGCATTATTCACAGATTGCTCAAGTGAAATGAAAATGGTCTCTCAAATGCGTATCTTACAGCTAAAATATAAAATGCTAGCTATTATTTTGAAAAATTAAAAATCCATTGACATCTCCCTACATAACATTTTAACAAACGGTTTTTCCTGTCAATATATAGATTTTTGAACACCTGTGTCACAGTCCACGCTGTGTTACTCCGTCACTTGCGGATTCCCACAGACATTTCCTAAGCTTTGTGCTAGATGCCTGAGACCGATGCCTGCCTTCTGGAGCTCCCAGTCTGGTTGGGGTCCCAACACCTTAGCAGTTTCTACTTAATGTAATAAATGGAGGAATGAATTCTGTACTGTGTACAAGGGAAGCTTGCAAGTGGTGAGGGGCTATGGGGACAGTCAAGGGAGGCTTTCTGGAGAGGAGCCATTGTTGCATTGGGTCTTGAAGAACAAGCAGGGGGTCCAGATGCGGAGGCTGGAGGACAGAGCAGAGGCGCCTCCTGTAGCAGTGTAACTTGCTATCAGCCCTCCCCCTGACTCCAGTGGTTTGTTTCTGTGTTTCCTTTGGAGATGACAGATTCTGCGTCCAAGGGCTCCAGCTGTTTATCAGGGGCCAACCCAGGGCTGGGGGCTCCCACTCCCTGCTGCAGAGGCTGTGGGGCCCTGATTAAGGAAACAGCTGAGGCAAGGGACCCCAGGCAGCTCCCGGAAGGCTGCAGCGAGGAGCAGAGGCAGAGAGAGCAGGGTGCAGTGCAGGGGAGGGCCCGGGTGAGGGACAGGAACAAACTATGCCCCTTGTGCTTCTAGGGTGTGCCCCTGTCCTTCTCTGCCTGGTGAAACGCAGCTTCATCGAAGCCCCTCTGGATAGCACCGCCTCTGTGACTCCATTCGTTCATCAGACTGCTCCTGATGGCATCACGCAGACTTAATTCCTCTCCTTTGCTACCCTAGCAAGTCAACGTGTTGCCATTGAAAGATTGTGAACTCTGGAATCAAAAATGAGAGTAGCAGTGGCTAAATTTTATGAAGGATTTAATATATGCTAGGCACTGCGATGAGTGTTTTGAATCTATTTTCTTACTAAGGACTTCCCGGCTATCAGTGAGGTAGGGGTTATTTTCATCCCCGTGTAGAGGAGGACATGGAAGGGCCAAGGTTTAGGAAGCTTGAAGTATCACAGCGGAGGTTCAGATCCCTAACGGGGTCTCATTTTCCTTGTGTATGTAATCAGGGAGATGAAAATGATGCCCTCTTCCTCAGGGTGGCTGCAGGAACTGAATGCGGTAATGTACGTCAACCATGTCAGCTCCCACCCCTCACCAGCACCGCCCTCCGCTCCACTCATTCAGTATCATCGCTCCTTGGGAAGTGCTAGATTGGGTTTATATGGCATGATGGAGTGCTTAAGAGATCCATCCTAGAGCTGACGGCCTGAATTCAAAATCCGGACTCAGATCTGCAACCAGGCTCTGATAAATGCCTTGAGAAAGTTACTTTAACCTTTTTGAGCCTCGGTTTCTTCATCTGTAAAATGAGCTGGTACTTCCTCATAGCTTGTTTTAGGATTAAAATGAATGTATCTTTGCATGAGCAGATTTGCTACTGGTATTACGTAGACTGGAAGCTTTCTGAGGGCAGGATCAGTCTCAAGAAGGTGTCACCTGGGTTCTCCCTGCCTTGGTGAGGACATGTGTGGCCGCGTGGTTCAGATAATAACAACGACAAGTACCCATGTATTGGAATTCTTTGTACTATAAGACAGATACGTGCCTATTGTAGAAACTTTGAAAATACAGAGAAGAAAATGGAAATGAACCTTGATCCCACTACTCAGAAATAACCGCTTTTAACATTTTAGTAGATTTCTTTCCAGTGTTGTTTCTCGTTAGACAGCTGTTTTCCTAGAATTGGGATCATGTGCTATACTACAGTTTTGAATCCCCCACTGATCTCGTGTATAAAATGAGCATTTTCCAATGCCATTAAAATATTTTTGAAATAGGGTTTCTGGCATTTTGTTTTGTTTTACTGACTGAAAGACTGTGTAGTGAGGGAGTTGACTAATAGATCGATGCCATTCCGGAGGGAGAGAGGTCTGTGCCCTTGCATATTTTACCAGTGACTTGGGAGATAACATGGGTGGCATGTGATCTGTTGGCAACTTTGTGTCTTGCTCATCTTGGTGTCACATACGCCCCTGAGTTCAAAACAGGAATGATGTCCATTCATTCATTCAGCAAATATTTATTGAGTATCTATTATGTGCCAAGCTTGTTTTGTGTACTTGGGACACATTGGTGAGCAAAACAGGCAAAAAAGCCTTCCTTTATAGTAGCAAGGGACAGGGCTGGTAGGACAGATGGCAAACAGTACACACAATAAGTAAGCAAATTTATAAAGCTTATTAAAAGATGATAAGGACTATGGACAAAACAAAACTATAGAGCCAATAAGGGGGGTCGTCCTGGAGAGGGGACATTTTACCATTTTAAATAAGATGACTACTGTCAGCTGAGAAGGAAGCATTTGAACAGTGACTCAAAGGTAAGGAATTGGCAGTGTAGCTATCTGCGGGGTGGAAGGGTGTGCACTAGCAGAGAGAACAGCCAAAGCAAAGATCCTGGGACTAGAACCCTCCCGGAGTGTTTGAGGAAAAGCAGGAGGACCAGCGTGGCTGCAGCAGAGAGTCAGTCGTGAATGAACGGCTTGACGCTGGCAGGGATATCCCATATGTTGATTGAGAGAGCCAGGAATTAGATCTTAACAAGCCGTAACTAATGATGTAAATTTAATGATATAAATTCCAACAAAAACAAAGTTTGCTCTGATGTTAACGGAAAGTCCTGTGCAAAGCAGTCACCTCAAATCCCTTTTGTTAGTTGACTGGGTGTGAATTATAAATAAATTGTACAAGTACAGGATAAGGGAGATAGGGCTTAACAGTCATTCATTTACTCATCATATTTTTACTGAATGTCTGCTATGGGCCTGGACTTGCTCTAGGTGCTGGGGATTCAGAACAAGACAAAGCCCCTGCCTTCGCGAAGCTTGCACTGTAGTGGGTAGAGACTGACACTGAGCAAACAAATGTGTAACGTGACGTTGGATGGTGTTAACTGCTAACACCAACAGCAGTTAGGCATGGTTCTCAAGAGAACACTGTGGTTTAAGTTGGGTCTAAATTCACTATGAGTCAATGTGTAATGCAGTTGCCAAAACGCCTAATTCCATCTGAGGCTGTGTTAATAGAATGCCCAGCGTTGGAGAGGTCGTGTCCTCTGGTTTCTGATCATCCGGCTAGACTTGTAGTGTTGCATTGACATTCAAGAGGAACACTGACAGACCTGAACTTGTTCAGGGGAGACTGTCGAAGATCATGGGGGGAGGGGTGCTGTCACACCATCCGGAAGGTAGGGCGAGCTTCGATGGGTAGAGATTCCAGAAAGGTAGGTTCCAGCTCAGTAGGTCGAGGAATTTTCTAATGATCAGAACTGACCAGTAATAGAATGAATGGGCTTGAGAGAGGGTGAGGCACCATTCTCCCAAATTCTTAAGATGAGTGTGGATTCATCTGTCTCTGGCTATTAAATAAGATGTAATGAACATGGTAGAATCCTGGATTAAATATGTAGGGCACCTTCCAGTTCCAGGTCATACTGTATATGAGAAGAGAAAGGGTTTTCTGCAAATAAATTGTAACAGATAACTCCACATTAACTACATTTTAATAGCCAACAGCCGTCCAGGCCATCGGTAGGATACCAACATGTAGAAATCAGAAGTTCTCAGAACTCCCTCCCTCACCTCTTGAGTTCGGTGTCCAGATCTGAGCTCTATATGATTTTGAGGGTTAGAGAACATCCAGCAGGAGGACCATGGGCTAGTCGGCAGATCCTTTCCCTCTTTTTATGTTGGTAATTTCAGATAGAGAAAAGTTACAAGAAGTATACAGAAAGTCTTCGTATAGTCTTCGCCAAATGTTAACATTTTCTCACATTTGCTTTATCATTCTGTGTATCTGTCTGTCTCTCTAATGTGTGTGTATGTCTATACACACATATTGTTTGAAAGCAAATTGCAGACATAATGTTCTTTACGCCTAAATACTATTAGCGTGCATTCTTTTAAAATATTTTTTATTGATCGATTGATTTTTAGAGAAAGAGGAAGGGAGGAGGGAGAGAGATATGTCAATTTGTTGCTCCACTTATTTTTGCGTTCTTTGGTTGATTCTTGCATGGGCCCTGACCAGGGATTGAACCCCACAATCTTGGCATATAGGGACCATGTTCTAACCAACTGAGCTACGTGCATCCTTAAAAGAAGGTTGCCTCTTACGTGACCCCAGTAGAACAATAAAACCAGTAAATTAACATTGATACAATGCTAGTATCTAATCTACAGACCTTTTTCAAATGTTACAATAGTTCCAATGATATGCTTTAATAGCCCAAAAGAGAAAAGGTCCCAGATCTTTTTCTTTTGGGTTATATACCATTGTCATGTCTCTGTAAGTTTCTTTGAACCTAAAGTATTTCATTAATTTTTCTATCTTTCATAATATCAACATTTTGATGGGTGGGCCAAGGACTTTTAAGTCTTTTTAAAATATGAGTTAAGATAGGGAAAAGATTTTGATACGGATTCTCACCCTTAAAAATAAAAGAATAATTTCCCACCCTGGCCAGGTATCTCAGTCGGCTAGAGTGTCATCAGGGTATGCTAAGGTTGTAGGTTTGATCCCTGCAACCTTAATAAGCGAAACAACAAATCAGTCTCTCTATCTCTCCCTCCCTGCCCCCCACACCTGTCTCTTTCTCTCTAAAAATCAATAAATAAAAATTAAAAACAAAAAAGTATGATTTCTCTGTTCAAGATGTCTTGGTGGCTCTGCTTTGATCATCACAAAGCATACGAAGGCCGCCTATATTTATTTCCTAGGGCAGCCATAACAAAGGACCACAAGCTGGGTGGCTTCAAACAACAGAAGTGTGTTCCCTCACAGTTCTGGAGGCCAGAAGTCCAGAATCAAGTGTCAGTAGGCCGTGTGCCTCTGAGGCCTGTAGGGAAGGATCCTTCCTATTTCTTCCATCCCCGGGTAACCCCAAGTATTCCTTGGCTTGCAGCTGGATCACTCCAATCTGCCTCTGTCTTCAGATGGCTGTCTTCCCTCTGTGTCCCTTCTTATAGGGACACCAGTCATATCAGATTTAAGGGTCCACCCTACTCCAATATGACCTCATCTTAATTATATCTGCAACAACCCTGTTTCCAAATAAGGTCACTTCTGAAGTACTGGGGGTTGGAACGTCAACATACCGTCTTGGGGGACACAACTCAACCCACAGCACCCCTACTTCATCTTTCCAGCCTAACCCTGCATTTCTTCCTATGTGGCCCCTCTGCTCCAGCCACACTAATTGCCCTCAAGGGGACCCTGCTTTCTCTCAGACTCAGGGCTTTCTTCTCGGCAATCTCCTCCCTCTGCCAGTCTGGGAATGGAGGGAGGTGAAGGTGAACTTGCCAAAGGCCTCTAACAAGACGGTTCTCTGACAGTTTCCTGGCTTATTTCCTCCTCGCTCTGACTCTGTTAGTTGCTGTAGAAGGGATCTAAGAGCTGGTGAATGTTCTAGGCCTTGGCCTCCCCCTCTGAGATGTTCAGGGCCTTTGAGTACCCCATGCCCCAGCTGACACTGATCCATACTCTCTGCCTCCTCAATTCTCAGGGTGGGTGGGGATGAGATTTGGGTCTTGATGTTCATGGCCTTCTCCTGTTCCACCAGAGCCTCATGCCCCTTGTACATTACACCCTGCCTGAGCTCAGAGTAGGGTCATAGGTGTCAAATGTATCAGCGTCTCCTGCAGAATGTGTCCAGTGTGATCCAGGCCTCCTGAATCAGAATCTCTGGTGAAGAGACCCAGAGCCTACCTCTTTAAGAAATTTCCCAGTTATTCTTTTAAGTTTGAAAATTGCTGTTCAAAGCCCTCATCAGATGCTCATAAAATGATCGATGGACTGATTGACCAGTCGACTGTGTGGATGAACTTCCGTGGAAGGCAAATCAAGAAGAAACTTAAAAAATTTCCTGTCAACTTTTACAGCTCAGGTTTTCTGTGAACCTAAAACTGCTCCAAAAAAATAAAGTTTTGTTGTTTGTTTTTTTTAAATGATGGTGACTGCTTATAGCATAACTAAAGAACGTTGTGGAATGTTGTAGGGCTGAACAACCGGGAACCTCTGCAGTATTCAGGTTGCACTGCTTCTACTCAAGCTTCTCTCTTCAGTGGGTTCCCATTCAGAATCTGAGGGAAGTCGGGTCTCTGATCTGGTCCTGACCCGCCCAACCCTCCCACCCCTTGCCCTAAACTCTGAGAGCCTGGGGGTGACAAGACAGTTGCTCCACCCCCCAGAGGAGCCCAGCTGTTTTCCCCAGCCCCTCATCTCTGCCACCTGAACCCATTCACAGTTTTCCTGTCAGTTAACTGGGCCCCACTGCAGTGTGGGAAGGGGCCCCTCTAGATGGGCTGCGTGTCATTAGTTGGTGTTCCTCAGGCCTCAGCGGAACAGGTGCAGGCAGAAGCAGCTGGGTGAAATGAGGACATTCTTCCTCTCCCTGCCTTTCTCCTCTTCCTCCAACTCCCTCCACCAACCTGGCCACACTGAAGCCACATCCCATTTCCTCCCCAACATTCAAAAGCTTCAAAAGCTTCAAAGGCTTCTCTGCACCCTCTGCCCCCTCTGCCCTCCATCCAGCAAATGGCAGCGCCCAGGAGAGGGGATGCTTTAAACAAGGAGGGGACACACTTGAGGGAAAGTGGAAAGCAGTGGGCTTGCACAGCCACCCTCCCTTTCTGCGGTGCTTTTTTTGTAGAGAGGGGACTGGTGTCACCAGAAGGGAGGGTCGCTGACTTTGCCTGCAGCCTGGAAGGTAATAAAGACCAATTATGAAGTTGACCAACCTACCCCGTTCAGGACTGACTCCTCCCTTTCTCCTAAGAAAGTGGGGAGCAGTCAGACTCAAATCCACATTTTAGAACAAAAGTTCTCGAAGGTGAGCATGCATCTGCCTCCCCTGAAGGGCGTGTTACTCAGGGACTGCTGGGCCCCATGACAGAGATGCTGCAGTGGTAGTGAAGTAGGGCCCGAGAATTTGCATTTCTAATTTGTTTCCTAGTCGATGTTGCTCCCGCTAGCACTGGGACCACACCTAGAGAACCACTGTTCTTGGGGCTCCTCTTAAGATTTCTGATAAGTGGGTTCTGCCAGCCACCACCAGAGAAGAACAGGTCACTCAAGGAAGTTGGGGCCCCCCGCGGTGGCCTTATCACTCAGGCTCAAATCACAACCCTTCCCCCTTGCAGCCCTGTGTGATTTAACTAGAGCTGGATAGGACTGTGGCTTAAGAACAGGCAGAAAGAAAGCCTCTGTCTGCTTGCTCCCCACTCCCACAGCCAGTCCTGCTGCATCGATGCCTCCCGTGGGCTTGAATCTTTCGTTTCTGTATCTCCTCTGCCAATTGTAGGAAAAGAAGGATGCCCCCGCTGTGATCTCTGAAACTCACTTTTCAGTTATATGCTAGGGAATATTAGCTATTCAAGAGCATAAAGGTAATTCTATGTAGTGACTTGGGAATGATCTACCATAACATATTGTAGAGTGAAACTGATGAACTATAGATGGAATATCGTCTTGCCTTTGGAAAAACAATCAATCATGAAGTTGTCAATGAAGATATATCTCATGTATAATGTATATATATGTTTACATGTACACAGACAAAAAATGTCTGGAAGGACCTTTTGTAGACTACCAACAGATGTTATATCTGGAGGATGGGAGATTTCACTATTTACATTCTCTAAGCCTGTGTTTTAACAATCCTATCTCTCTCTGTAATTAAAAGCCAATGAGAAGAGGAATGGGACACATAACCACATACATTTATAATTAAATTTACAAATTGGCATTTCATCACAGCAGCTGAATTCATAGATATACTATACAGAACTGAGACTGATTTTTTTACAGGTCAGAATGATTGCTATGATCTTGACTTTGAGAAATTTTTCTGCACTATTTGCACTAAAAATGTTTATTTTTTATTGATAAGTCCTATCCCATTTAAGTTCCACTGCTGTCCTTCTCTTATTATTGATTAAATACTTGTGCATGGAAAAAAAGGCCAATGAAAATAAGATAAAATAAAATAAAATAACATAACATAAAATACCAGTGAAATGCAGATGGAAGAAAAGTGTCTAGCTCTGGAAAGCTACACTCAACTCCTAGCAGGGAGTAGAAGGTGGGCTGAGGGTTCTATCCCCGCCACGCCACCACCCCTCCCCCCACCGCCACACACACACTCCTGCACTGTTTCAATTTGTGAAAAAGAGGATTGTTAGTTTTTTAATTAAAAAAAAAAAAAGGACATAGAGGCAATAAAGGAAATAGCCGTCCTCCCTTTCTCCTCTACCTGTTCCCCAGCAGCCCCCGACTCTGCCCACCAACTGCTGCCCCAGGCCCTGTGCACTCCTCCAGCTGCTTTGCCATCTCAGTCCTTCCTGTCACCTTCAGATTTCTTCACTTGCTGCCTCCATTACTTCAGCACCCATTCTTTTTCTTTTAAAGAAACATTACATGTTTTTGTTTGACAATTGCCAGCATTCCAGAAATGGAAAATAAAATTGCATAACCCTAAACCAGCATCCACAAACATGACTCGATCTTGTCCAATCCTATCTGCTTCTCACTGCACACGCATGTCCTTTCATGATTGTAATCGGCACAAATGCTATTTTGTGTCCTGAAATTTTTTACGTCACCTAATTTTGTAAGCCCGCCTCTGTATGGACACAGCATCATTTCTTCTATGAATGGTACTATGGTTGTTTAACCAGGCCCCGATTGTTAGGTCTTTGGGTGGTTTCCAGTTTTTTGCTATTTATTCATTCATGATTTAACCCCCTCCTTTTGGGCCCCGCCTCCTGCCAGCCTATAAAAACTGCCCTCTTAAAGGTCACTGCTATGGGTCTTCCCTCCAAATCTTGCAGCCTCTTCTTGATACTTGACTAAGCCCTTGTCCCGACTTTAATTGGAGTTGGCCTTATTAACCACCCTCACTGCCATGTACCAGCCCGTCCATCAGCTGCTTCGTGAAATTCCAGGCTCCCTTCATTGGCTTTTGCTTTTTTCTGTTTTTAATCTTTTATTCTCCCCAATACAGACATTTTTACATTTTCATTGTAAAAGAAGGAAACAACTAATAATTGGGTAATATAGAAAGTAAAAATGTTTTATTTTAAATTTTAATTGTATTCTGAATTATATGATTAAAAAGAATACAAATGCACATATATGAATATGTATGTATGTATATATATTTAAACTATGAAGCAATATAATAAAGCTAAACCCATATATATACCTATCTCAGAACTTAAGAAATATATTATCACTGATTCCATGGAAGCTTCGTGTGTTGCTCTTTCTAGGTCATCCCTCTATTAAACCCTGCTGAGATATTCTGGATTTTGTTTATTTTATCATTCTCTGAGTTAATTTTAATCATTTCTAGATTTGAAGGGGTATTATCTAGACAAAGATATCATCTATTTATAATGATATTGTTGTTTCCAATTTTATACCTTTAATTTATTGTTATTCTTTTCAATTATATACTTTTGCTTTCCAATTTTGCTAAGACCTCCAATATAATGTCAACTAGAAGCAGGAATAACAGCCACCCTTGACTTGGTCCTGAGGTTTTCCACTAACAATAATAATTGCTATAGATTTTTGGTACATTCTATTTAATAAGTTAAGGAAGTTTATTTTTATTTCCAGTTTATTGTTAAATTTTATCAAATGTTTTTTCTACATCTATTGAAATGACCTTACAGGTTTCC
Organism: Pteronotus mesoamericanus; assembly: GCF_021234165.1. NCBI lineage: Eukaryota > Metazoa > Chordata > Mammalia > Chiroptera > Mormoopidae > Pteronotus > Pteronotus mesoamericanus. Next base: position 11,743,133 of record NW_026555085.1, on the reverse strand, counting down.
TTTTTTCACCTGTGAATGCTATAAATTACATTTTTTATGTTAAACTTTTTTTGTATTTCTAGGATAGATTCAATTGGGACATGATATATTATCTTTTTTATGTGGTACTGAGTTTGATAGGCTTATATTTTGAACAAGGCATCAGCATCTATGTTCATAAGTGATATTAACCTGTAATTTTTTTCTCATACTATGTTTAATTAGTTTGGAATTAGAACTTTACTAACCTTACTAATAAGTTCAGAATGTTTTTCCTTTCTTAATCTCATAAGAAAATGTGGCTTAAAATTGGAAGTGATGATTTCTTGAATGTTTGGCAGATCATTCCTATAAAATCTGTTATCATCTTTGTAGAAAGATTTTAAATTACCTATTTAAATTTTGTTTCTGGTTATGTGTAAAGTGACCTGATACACCCTGGTTTGCCTGGACTGTGGCCAGGTTATGTCTATTCTCTGGCATACTTACTAATAATGCCTCTTTTCACTTTCAAAGATGTCATTGTTCATATAATAAAATATGTAGTTATTCTGTATATAGGACTATATAAGTTTTTCTCTCTCTTCTTAAGTTAGTTTTGGTAGGTCATATAATATTGTCCAGATTGTCTTCTTCAAGTTTATTAGCATAAAGTTATTTGTAGTTTTCTCGGTTTTATTTATTTATTTTTTAAGAGAGAGGGGAAGAGAGAGATAGAGAAAGGAAGAGAAACATCAGTTGGTTGCCTCTTATAAGTGCCCCAACCAGGGACCGAACTCACAACTCAGACATTTGCCCTGACTGGGAATCGAACCAGTGACCTTTTTCTTTGTGGAATGATACCCAACCAACTGAGCCACACTGGTCAGGCAGTTTTCTCATTTTTAAAACTCTGCTGTAGCTTTAAATGTATCACTTTAAAACTCTCTAACATTGTTTATTTGCATCTTTTTCTTTGTCTTGATCAATATTACCTAAGTTTTGTCCATTTTATTGGTCTTTTTAACGTACAGCTTTTGACTTTATTGATTTTCTCTAGTGTGTATTTTTTAGTTGAGTAATTTTTGCTCTTATTTTATTGTTTTCATCTTTCTACTTTCTCAGAGTTTATTCTGCTGCTCTGTCTCTTTTAACTTCCTAACATCTATCCTTGATTTATCAGCTTTAAAAAAATTTTTATTTATTGATTAGAGAGAGAGAGAAACATCAATTTGTTATTCCACTTATTTATGCATTTTTTGGTTGCCTCTTGTATGTGCCCTGACCAGGGATCAAAACTGCAACCTTGGCACAGGGGGACAATGCTCTAACCAACGGAGCTACTTGGCCAGGGCTTGATTTATCAGTTTTGAATCCTTTTTTCTTTTCTCATATATGCACTTAAGGCTATAGATTTCCCTACAAGTGTTGTTTAAGTTGCATCCTTTAAGGTTTTTTTCCTTTACTGAATATACATGTCATAAAATGCACATATCAAGTCTAGAGTTTGAAGAGTTTTGACAAATGTAAGCAATCACATTACCATCATCCAAATAAAATTATAAGATATTTCCATCATCCTAGAAAGATCCATGGGGCCCATTTTGGATTAGTCTCCCTAATTCAAAATACCACCGGAGTTTGTCAGCATTAGGACTGTAACAGGCTAGAAGTTCATCGAAATGGACTCATTCAGTATTCCCTTCTGTGTGCAGCTCTTTCATCAGCATGTATTGTGTATGTTAGTTCATTTCTTCCTTTTAAAAGATTTTATTTATTTATTTTAGAGAGAGGGGCTTGAGGGAGAAAGAGGGGGAGATGTGTGAGAGGAACAGCGACTGGTTACCTCTTACACACCCCGTCACGAGGACCCGGCCTGCCACCCAGGCAGGCGCCTCCACCAGGAACCCAACCCGTGACCTTTCCTTTCCGTTTGGAGGCCAACGCTCAGGCCACTGAGCCACACCAGCCAGGGCTCATTTCTTCCTTTATAATGCTTACTCCATTATGTGGATGGATATAAACTTTTTGTTTATCCACTCTCTGTTTATGGTTGTTTGGACTGTTTTCAGTGTTTGGCTATTATGAATTAAGCACCTATGAACATTCTTATCCAAGCCTTTCATTGACATAAGTTTTCATTTCTCTTGGATAACAGAAATTGAGAATGGAGATACCGTATTTTGCTGTGCGTAATAGTGCATGCCTATGTTTTTGGCACTTTTCAGGGGAATAAAATCTTTCCTTTTAGTTTTTTAATTCAATTTTTTATTCATTTATATTTAGATACTTTTTTGTATTATAAAGGAATTTTAGCATTTATTTTTAAACATATTATGGTACAAGAAATTTTGTGTAACAAATAATTACAAAACACAAGAACAGGTACAAGGTATTTCAGGCACTACCCATGTATAATGAGCATCCTATTTTTCCCTCAAAAATTTGGGCAAAGAAGTGTGCATTATACATGGTGATAATAGACAGTAATTCTCAATCTCAGAGAAAATGTCTTTATCATCAAAAAGTTGAAAGGCACTGGTTATCACTTTTATACTATCCTAGTGACTTTACTTTTTAAATGATTGGACAATGATGTTCAGTTTTACTATGTGGCCATTGGTTTAAAAAATGCTGACCTTATTTTTTCATTCAGTTTTGCAGGAAAAAGGGACTTATATATAAAGTCAGGTCCTGCTTCCTCAGAATCACATTAAATGTGGCCAGCAGTGTACAGAACTGTAGTTAGTTGTACATTTGTGATTTTATCACTCTCTTGTTTGGAAGTGGAAAGGCCGGGTCTTAATTTAGACATTCAATAATTTTTACTATATTTTATTTTCATTATCATTCATTTCTAGTTCTTAAAAAATTTTACATTAAGATTTTTTTCTTTGAAATATGTGTTATTTGGAAGTTTGTTTTGAAATTTCCATATGTGTGGGGTGATTCTTTGTTGCTTTTTGATGATTTCTAACTTAATTGCATTTTGGTCAGTTAATATAGTCTTTTTAATAATAATTTTTTGAAATGTTTTGAGATTTGTTTTATGACCTAATGTGTAGTAAACTTGTATGCTTAAAAAGAATGTGTATTCTCCAATATAGATACATACATAAAGTCATTTATTTAATAAACTTGATATATAAGTATATAGATATGTAAATATATAAATAAATAGATAGTAGATCTCAAGCTTGGTAATGGAATTGTTCAGATCTTATAAATCCTTTCTGATTTTTGTCTGTTCAATCTACCTGTTACTAAAAAGATGTATTAAGTTCTCCTACCCCAATGGGGGATTTATCAATTTCTTCTTATAGTTTTTTCAAGTTTAACTATATGATTCTAAAACATTATGTTTTAGAATCTTTATTTTTTGGGATATGAAGATTTAGAATTACTATATTATTATTGTAGACAATAGTACATTATTGTAAATAATAATTTGTTATTATTGCAAACAAATTATTACTGTAATTGTTTCTGATTGGCACTACATCAAACTATAAAGTCTTTGCACAGCAAAGGAAACCATCAAAAAAACAAAAAGACAGCCTACTGAATGGGAGAACATATTCACGAATGATAAAAATGATAAGGGATCAATGTACAAGTTATACAGAAAGCGTACAATTCAACACCAAAAAACCCGTCAAACAATCCAATTAAAAATGGGCAGAGGACCTGAATAGACTCTTCTCCATGGGGACATACAGATGGCCAATAAACATATGAAAAGATGCTCAACATCACTTATCATCAAAGAAATGAAAATTAAAACAACAATGGGATACTATCTCATACCTGTGAGAATGGCTTTCATCAGTAAACCAAAAAACAATAAGTGTTGTCCAGAATGTGAAGAAAATGGAACCCTCATGCACCGATGGTAGGAATGCAGATGGGCACAGCCACTGTGGAAAACAGTATAGAGTTTCCTCAAAAAATTAAAAATGGACTGCCTTATGACCCAGCAATTCCACTGCTGGGTATATATCCAAAAAAACCTAAAATACTAATTTGAAAAATTACATGCACCCATTTTCATTTTAGCGTTATTTACAATAGCCAAGCTATGGCAGCAACCTAAGTGCCCATCAAAACACAAGCAGATAAAAAAGCTATGGTATGTATGTACAATGGAATATTACTCACCCATAAAAAATGAAATCTAGGCATTTGTAGTACGGGTGGACCTAGGGGTTATTATGCTAAGTGAAATAAGTCAGTCAGAGAAAGACAAATACCATATGATCTCACTTATGTGTGGAATCTAAAGAACAAAATAAATGAACAACAGAATTGAAACAGATTCATAGATACACAGAACAGACTGGCAGTTGCCAGAAGGGAGAGTAGGTGGGGCACTGGCTGAAAAGGTGACGGGATTAAGAGTACAAATTGGTAATTACAAAATAGTTACGAGGACGTAAAGTAGACCATTAGGAGTATAGTCAATAATGTTGTAATAACTTTGTATGATGCCAGCTGGGTACTGGAAATATTGGAGGGGAAACTTTGTAAAGTATAAGATTATCTAACCACTGTGCTGTACACCTGAAACTAATACAAAATAACAATGTCAACTGTAATTGAAAAGTAAAATTAAAAAAAAGGAATAACTATCCCTCCCCCCAAAATAAAATAAATTATTATTATAGCCAATTTTCAAATCATTATAGAATGACTATCTCTTATAATGCTTTTTGCCATAGTGCCTATTTGTCTCATGTTAATATTTGGTGTCAGCTTCCTTTCAGTTAGTTTTTATTTAGCATTTTTTCCATCATTTAACTTTTAGCCTTTCTCTGTATTATTTCTTTTCTACTTACGTTCTTAATGCAGCCTAGATTAGAAGTCAGAAAACCTGTATGCTAGTCTTGATTGTGTCCTGGAGTCTTAGGTTCCTCATTTTTCAAGTGGGTGCAAGAATAGGTGCCCTGCACTCTGCCCTGCACCATGCTGTGAGAATCAAATGAGATAAGGTAATCACTTTGCAAACTGTAAATTATTTTGCTAATTATTATTATTCTAGCCATTTAGCAATGAGTGTCCCCCAAAGCTTGTTTAAAGACACAGTGGTTAAGGGCTGAGTTGGTTGATAAAGCCATGCATTTGCTTTTGCAAATACTGTTTCATAGGGTGGCTGCAAGATGTAAATATATTTAAAGTACTGAGTTATCTGGAACATACTAAGTGTTCAATAAATAGTAACTTATTATTTTTATGATTATTGCATTGCTGTTGTTTTTACCCTGAATTCTAGATCCTTAGTTTATCACCGTATGATCATAGGCAAATTTCTTAACCTCTCTAAGCCTCAACTTCTTCATTTTTGAAGCTAATAACTCGTTCCTACTGTTGGTCTGAGATTGATATAAAATAATGATAAAAAGGGCTTGGTCAGTGTCATGGTTACCATAATCTTAATCTTGAAGATCTCTTCTGGATGTTGACATTTCTCTGACATTGCCACACCATCCCTGACCTCTCACCAGAGTTTGAAGCCCTTATGTAAAATGTAGTTGAGTAGGACCACTTGAAAATCTTACCATCAATATAAAGCATTCTGTCCAAAGTTAAATTCTTCATCCTTCCTTCTCACCAAATCATTTCAGCTTTTTGAGCACCTAAGTGATGGATTTAGGTTAAGCCCTACCCTTAAGGAGCTCACCGTTTAATAGAAGACTGACCTTAAAATATATGCTAGAAATGCCATTGTAGAAATTCCAAGGTGCATCAGGAGACCCTAGAGAAGAAATAAACCCTGTGGGGAGGTAGGTGATCAAGTCATGGAAAGCTTCCCAGACCAGGGGAAGCCCGTTTCCCCATTTCTACCAAACATACCCATACCATTGTCCACCATTCTCCCAGCACAACAGACTGGGGTACATAAAATTAAACGGATTTTTTTCTCTTCATAACTTCCAAGCAGTGACTCGGGGATCTCATGTAGTGTCTGCATCCTGAAAGTGCTCCATTAGCTTCCTCTGCATCCTAGTGTCTCATAACTGAGAGTGTAAGAACTGCTCTGCATTTCAGGTCCAGACCTGAAGAGGCCACATCCTTGCTGCCCTTATTCCACTGGCCAGACCCAGTGGAATATGTCCCCTCCTTTGCCTAACAGCAAGGGGTGCTGGGAATTGTAGTTTTTCTGTGTACCAGGAAGAGCAAAGGATTCTTTGGGCTTCTAACCAGTCTGGGCCACAGCTGCCTCAGAGGCGTGACATTAGCTACTTCTGACATGTTCCTTTTGCTGCTCTGCTTGTAAAGGCCTGGGCCATGGAGCAGAGGAGAATCTCTTCAGTAGTCCCATGTATTCAACCCCTGTTTGATGAGACCCTCAACCTTTTTTCTGTTGTCTTGTTCATTGTAATAATACTTTCAAGCCAAGAAAAAATTATTTTGGTACCTAGAGCAGTACAAGTACACATAGTAGGCACATAGTAGGTATACAAACAATTATTTTTTTTTAAGTGTATGAATCCTCTAAGCTCCAGAACTAACTTAGAGGTTATTTGTAAGACTTAATAAACTAGCACTTGAGTGGGCTGATAGAGAAGGAGAAGGGAGAGTGTGGAGGGAGGTTTGAATTCTACACAATCAGGGATGGGAGCATCTTCCTTTATATATATATTAAAACATATATATTTTTATTTTCACCTGAGGACATGCTTATTGATTTTAGAAGGCAGGGAAGGGAGGGAGAGAGAGAGAGAGAAAGAGAAACATCAATGCAAGAAAAAATCATCCATCGGTTGCCTCTCCTATGTGCCCTGATGGGGCACGGAACCCACAATCTAGGCATGCGCCCAGACTGGGAATCCAACCTGTCACCTTTTGGTGTATGGGACAGTTCCAACCAACTGAGTCACCTGGCTAGGGCAGGATCTCCTTTTTTTAGAGAGCTTATTTATTGGTCACCTCTGAACTACCCCCGCAGGTAGGTAAAAATCACCTTTGCTAGAAACTTTCTAGCATGTCTGCTCCCTCCTGTAGAACCAGAAAGGAAAAGTTACAGGACTAAGCAAAAGCCTCCAGGGACTGGAACTGGAAGGGAAGTTCTTAGCACTTAAAGAAGCTAGCAGAGCATGGGTGAGCACAGATTCTGATGGGCTCACAGTTTAGCAGCTGCTCCTAGCAGGGGGGGCTTGGGCAAGTTACTTAATCTTTTTGTGCCAGTTTTCTCATCTGTAATATAGAGATAATTATATCTCCCTCTTCTGGTTTGTAGGTTAAGCAAGTTACTATAATAAAAAGCATAGGCCAATGACTGGCACAATGTACATGCTGTATAATTGCAGATACTGTTATCATTAGGGACAGAGAAGAAATGGTCTCTTGGAGTCCTAAATTGACAGACGAGAAGGGCCCTGAGAGGTGTAATCCCTCCTGAGTACCATTGGGCTTGCTGTTCCTGGGGTCTGGCCACATAATCACACCGCCCCTGGTTTTCAGCTCACGCTTTGGTTCTAAGCTGTTTGGAAAGGTAGGCGAAACGTAGTTGAAGTGCTGGCTGCCCCAGCCCAATCCCTGCCCCTTGCCTGTTTTGCCCCAATCTGACTTTTCTACCCCAGAACACCCATACTTTTCCCCACCGCCCAGATCTCCAATCTGCCAGCCCCTCACTATCCCACCTTGGTTTTCTTGTATCTCTGTCCCAGGGTCAGATTCTGCATGTCAGTGCCAACTAGTTAATCTGATAAATGGTTTCCTCTGAAAGTACAATTTGCTGCTTTATACAAAGGTGCATTATGACTGGGGCCCTTTCTGGGGAATACGCCTCGCCCTTTGTGTCCTGGTATGTGGGAGGGAGAGATAGAGGAGCATTCCAGCCAGGAAGCTGGAGATTTAGGCCCTCGACCTCCCCTAAAAGAAGACAGATCCTCTCTGAGCACCCATCCTGTTGGCTGTGGGGAGGGGGCAGATGAGGATACTGGCAGGGACATGGCAGGGGGATAGGGCAGGGACATTTAATCAATAAATTCCTAGACATAGAGCTAGGAGCCAGAGGGGGAGGGGCAGGATATGAAAATGAGTAAGACTTGTCCCTGCCTGCAAAGACTGAGGGAAATAAAAGCGCACAGTTAATAAGCATACAAAATAAACTGTATCTCAAGCTAAAACAGATACATATCAGAGTATAAACAAGGATGAAAGCTCCATTCAACTTGGAGGTTTGGGTTGATTCTGTGGAGAGGCTGTGGCCTTAGAACTGATACCTGAAGAGGATGTTATAAAAGTATATTGTGTGTTTCTACAAATATTAAAACACACAAAGAAAGGGAAAGAACCCAGTCTCACAATTCAAGAAGACCTCTGTTATTCCTAGGTACTGAGATTATGGGTGATTTCTGTTTGCTCTACATTTCTGTATTTTTTAAGTTTTCTGTCTTGAGTTTTACAGTCAAAAGAATACACATTTATAAAAACAAAATTTAAAACCCAAAGACAACTCAGTGCTAACATTTCAGTATGTCGTCCTAGTCTTTTTGCAATATGTAATTTTATCATTCCCTTTATACAATTTTATATACCTGCTCTTTCAACTTCCCAGCACTTGTCTTGCTATTTTGACTATAACTGAGTGGTTGTGGGATGTAATTCATATAACCATTTCCTTTGTTTTAGACCGTAAGGTTGTTTATACATTTTTGCTGTTATGAATAACCATCGGTATATTCCTATGTAAAAGTAATTTTTTTAAATTAATAAACTTTATTTTTTAGGTTCTGAGTGGAAAGTAGAGTTCTCATAAATGCCCTGCCCTCCACACACCCACATGTCCCCTACTTTCAGTCCCACTGTTGACATCCTGCCTCAGAGTGGTGTATTTGCTATCATTGATGAGCCCACACCATCACGTCATTATCACCCAAAGTTCATAGTTTATATTAGGGTTCATTCTTGGTGTTGTGCATTCTATGGGTTTTGACAAATGCTGATGACATGTATCTACCATTATAGTTTTATAGAGTATTTGCACTGCCTCCAAAATCCTCTGTACTCCACCTAGTCATCCTTCCCTTCCCCTAGGCCCTGGAAACCTCTCTTCTCTTTACTGTCTCTATAGTTTTATATTTTCCAGTATGGTTTGTAATTGGACTCATAGAGTATGTAGCGTTTTTGGATTGGCTTCTTTTTTTTTTTAATAGATATTTTATTGATTACGCCATTATAGTTGTCCCATTTGTTTCCTTCCCTTTTTTCCCCTCCATCCTACACCGCCCCACCCCCCAGCATGCCCCACCCTGCATAGTTCATGTCCATGGGTTGTATATACAGGTTCTTTGGCTTCTCCATTTCCTGTACAATTCTTAACCTTCCCCTGCCTATTTTATACCTACTATTTATGCTGCTTATTCCCTGTACCTTTTCCCCCATTCTTCCACCTCCCCCTCCCTTCTGTTTTACTGTTTAGTTTTTGATCTTCTTTTTCTTAGATAAATCCCTTTAAAATTTCATATAGTAAGGGCTTGGTGATGATGAACTTCTTTACCTTGACCTTATCTGGGAAGCACTTTATCTGCCCTTCTGTTCTAAATGCTAGCTTTGCTGGAGAGAGTAATCTTGGGTGTAGGTCCTTGTCTTTCATGACTTTAAATACTTCTTTTCAGCCCCTTCTTGCCTTCTTGGTTTCTTTTGAGAAATCAGCTTATTGTCTTATGGACATTCTTTTGTAGGTAACTTTCTCCTTTTCTCTTGCTGCTTTTAAGATTCCTTATCTTTAACCTTGAGTAACTTAATTGTGATGTCCCTTGGCATGTGCTTCCTTGGGTCCAACTTCTTTGGGACTCTCTGAACTTCCTGGATCTCCTGGAAGTCTATTTCCTTGGCCAATTGGGGAAGTGCTCCTTCATTATTTTTTCAAATAAGTTTTCAATTTCTTGATCTTCCTCTTCTCCTTCTGGCACCCCGATGACGTGGATGTTGGGTCCTTTAAAATTGTCCCAGAGGTTCCTAAGCCTCTCACTTTTTTAAATTCTTATTTCTTCATTCTATTCTGGTTGAATGTTTATCCCTTCCTTCTGCTCCAAATTGTTGATTTGAGCCCCAGTTTCCTTCCCTTTACTGTTGATTCCCTGTATATTTTTCTTTCTTTCCCTTTGCATAGCCTTCATTTTTTCCTCCCTTTTGCATCCATACTCAACCAATTCAGTGAGCATCCAGATTACCAGTGTTTTGAACTACGCATCTGATAGGTTGGCTATCTCCTCATTGCTTAGTTCTATTTGTGGAGCTTTGATCTGTTCTTTCATTTGGGCTATATTTCCTTATCTCAGCGAGCCTTGGAAATCTTTAGAAGGGGTGGAGCTTTAGGTATTCACCAGGGCAGGGCAACCCAAGTTGCTGAGTTGTGATGCTGTGTGGGGGAGGAGTCTGAGAGGGAACAATGCCACTTGCTTAGCTCTCCTCCGGCCTTCAGTCACTTCCCCTGCTACCCACAAGCAAATTGGGCCCTTCTGGTGCTGATTCCCGGGTGGGTGGTGTGTGTACATTCTAGGACCCTGTGGGTCTCTCCAACGACTCTCCTGTGAGGCTGGGAGTTTCTCCTGCCACCGCAACCCCTACAGGTTTTTACCTCCAGAGGTTTTGAGGCTTTCTCTTCCCATACTGGAACCCTGGACTGCATGGTCTGTCTCTCTCCCCATATATTCCTTCAGTTTATCCACACACAAATGTGGGATGGGCCGATCTGCCAGCCACCGCCTTGCTGCGCAGCCTCTCTGCCTGGCTGCCCGTCTCCGCCCCACCTACCAGTCTGGATGAATATTTCTTTAGCTCCTTGGTTGTCGGACTTCCACACAGTTCAGTTTTTTGGCAGCTCTGGTTATTTTTTGTTTTTAAATTTGTTGTCCTTTTGGTTGTGTGAGGAGGCAAGGTGTATCTCTATGCGTCCATCTTGGCTGGAAGTCCTGGCTTCTTTCAATTAGTAATATACATTTAAGTTTCCTCCATGTCTTTTTATGGCTTGATAGCTTTTTTATTTTTTTAATGCTGAATAATACCATTATTTGGATGTACCACAGTTGTTAATTTATCCACTTACTTACTGAAGGACATCTTTGTTGCTTCCAAGATTTGAGAATTATGAATAGAGCTGCTATAAACATTCATGTGCAGGTTTTTGTATGGCTATAAGTTTTCAACTTATGGGTAAATACCAAGGAGCATGATTGCTGGACTGTATGGTGAGAATATGTTTAATTTTGTAAGAAACTGCCAAACTGTCTTCCAAGCAGCCATACTATTTTGCATTCCTACCAGCAATGATTGAAATTTCCTGTTGCTCCACATCCTCGCCAGCGTTTGGTGTTGCCAGTGTTCTGAATATTGGCCTTCTAATAGGTGTGTAATGATACGAAATGAAAGTAAAAATATATATTGGTCTCTGTTCCCAATGCCTGGCACAGACTTCTGAAACACTTGTAATTTCTTAAGTGATAAGAACAATGGTAGCATCTTTGTTCTGTATTTGGTCTTTGACCCAAGTTCCTTACACAGGGTTCTTAAATCCCTTGGGAGTTTCCTGGGTGATAGGAGTGTCTTTTATTTTAATGAGGTGACTCTGAGTGGGGTTCTGAGTTATTTCTGGGTGGTCACCGGAAAGATCATGTTTAGAAGCTTGGAATTTGCAGTCCTGTCTCTCCATTCTGTAGAGAGAGGAGAGGGGCTGGAAATGGAGTTCATAATTGATCATGCCTACATGAGGAAGCCTTCTAAAAATCCCAGTAGTGTGGGGTTTGGTGAGCTTCCAGGCCAGTGAACACATCCATGTACCAAGAGGGTGATGCACCCCCAACTCTATGGAAACAGAAGCTCCTACACTAGAGATCCTTATGTATCTCTTCATCTGGCTGTTCATCTGTGTCCTGTATCATGTCGTTTAATAAACTGGTAGATGTGTTTCCCTGAGTCCTATGAGCTACTCTAGCGAATTAATCAAAACCAAGGAGAAGAGTTCATGGGAATCTCTGATTTGTAGCCAAATCAGGCATAAGTTGTAGATACCCTAAAGTTGGGGACAGTCACATGGGACTGAGCCCTTAACTTGTGTGATCTGACACAAGGTAGATAGTGTTAGAATTGAGTTAAATTATAGGACACCCAGCTGGTGCTGCAGAATTGCTTAGTGTCGGCGGAAAATAACCCAGATCTGGTATCAGAAGTGTTGTGAGTATAATAGTGTGAAAGTAAAGGAGAAAGACATACAGGAAAAGGAATGAGGTTTTTCCTGCACAAGTGGTATCTCATTGTTTTATTTTTTTTTTAAACTATTGTTTATTGATTTTAGAGAGAGAGGAAGAGAAAGAAAGAAAAACATCAATGCGAGAGAGAAACATCAATTGGTGGTCTTCCATTCATGCCCAACCAGGGATTGAACCTGCAACCTAGGTATGTGCCCTGATGGGAAATCAAACCCACAACCTTTGGGTGTACAGGACAGTGCTCCAACCAACTGAGCCATATCAGTCAGGGCTCATTTTTTATTTTCAATTTGCAATTCTCTAATGCCATATGATATTGAGCGTCTTTTCATATGCTTATGTGCCGTCTGAGTATCTTCTTTGATGATGTACATCTTCAGGACTTTGGCCCATTTTCAGATCAGATTGGTAATTTTTATATTGTTGAGCTTTAAGAGTTTTTTGTATATTTTGGACAGTAGTTCTTTCTCAGATGCATCCTTTGAAAATATTTTATCCCAATTTGTAGCTTAACTTCTCTCTCTTTTGACATTGTCCTTTGCAGAGTGGAAGTTTTTAAGGTAGTCCAGTTTATCACTTATATTTCATGGATCATGTCTTTGGTGTGATATACAAAGTCATTACCATACCCAAGGTCATTTAGGTTTTCTCCTATGCTATCTTCTAAGAGTTTTATAGTTCTGCATTTTACATTTAAAGTCTATGGTCTGTTTTGAGTTAGTTTTTGTCAAGGGTGTAGGTATGTGCCTAGATTCTTTTTTTTTGCAAGTGAATGTCCAGTTGTTCCAGCATCACTTATTGAAAAGGGTACCTTTGCTTCATTGTATTGTCTTTGCTCCTTTTTCAAAGATCAGATGTTTATATTTATTTGGAAATATTTCTGGGCTCTCTGTTCTGTTCCATTGAAGTATGTTTCTATTCTTTTCACAAATACTGCCTTGAAGTTGAGTAGTGTCAGGCTCTGACATTGTTCTTCTTCTTCAACATTGAGGTAATTATTCTGGGTCATTTGACTCTCCATATAAACTTGAGAATCAGTTTGTTGATATCCACACAATAAGTTACTAGGATTTTTATTGGGATTGTGTTGAATCTCTAGATAAAGCTGGGAAGAACTCACATCTTGACAATGTTGAGTCTTCCTATCCATGAACATGGAATATTTCTCTGTTTATTTAGGTTTTTTAAAAAGATATCTTTCATAAGAGTTTTGTAGTTTTCCTCATTTACATCTTGTACATATTTTGTTAGATATGTAAATGTTTCATTTGGGATTGGTGCTAACGTAAATGGTAATTTCAAATTCCGCTTGTTCCACTTGCTTGCATCTAGGAAAGCAATTGGTTTTCGAACATTGACCATGTATCCTATAACCTTGCTATAATCATTTATTAGTTCCAGAACTTTATTGGTTGATCCTTTTAGATTTTCTATATAAACAATTACGTTATCTGTGAACAAATACAGTTTGTTTCTTCCTTTCCAATCTATATACCTTTTATTCCTCTTCTTATCTTGTTGCACATTAGCTAGGACTTTCAGTACAATGTTGAAAACAGTGACGAGAGGGGACATCCTTGCCTTGTTCCTGACATTAGCGGGAAAACCTCGAGTTTCTTACCATTAAGTATGATGATATTAGCTGCAGGTTTTTGGTAGATGTTCTTTATCAAGTTGAGGACATTCCCCTTTATTCCTAGTTTAGAGGAAGATTTTATCATGAGTGGGTGTTGCGTTTTGTCAAATGCTTTTTCTGTATCTACTGATATTATCATGTGATTTTCGTCTTTAGCCTATTGATGTGATGGATTACAGTAATTGATTTTTGAAAGTTGAACCAGCCCTGCATATCTGGAATAAGTCTCACTTGGTCATGGTGTATAATTTTTATACATTGTTGGATTCAATTTGCTAATATATTGTTGAGGATTTTTGTATCTATAGTCATGAGAGATTTGGTCTGTACTTTTCCTATAATGTTTTTGTCTGGTTGTGGTATTAGGGTAATGCTGGCCTCATAGAATAAGTTGGGAAGTACTCGTGCTTTTATCTTCTAAAAGAGATCATAAAGAATAGGTATAATTTTTTCCTTAAATGTTTGGTAGAATTCACCAGTGAAACCATCTGGGCCTGGTGCTTTCTGTTTTGGAAGATCATTAATTATTGATTCAATGTCTGGAATAGATATAGGCCCATTAAGACTGTTTATTAACAATTTTTTAAAGGATAGATTTCTGGAAATAGAATTACTGGTCAAGGGTTTGGTGTGTGTGTGATTCTGAAAGTAGCACATGCTCATTGTTAAATAAATAAACCATGCAGAAATATACCAAGTATAGAAATAAAAGTTTCCCAGTACCCCCTTGCCCCAGACAGATTCCACAGAAATGATCACTGTTAATGGTTTGCTTTTGGATTTTTCCAAACATTTTCTGTCTGATCTGAAAATGCAATTCAGACCACAAAGGTAGTTTAAAATATTCTAGCAGCCTCATTTAAGAAATAAAAAGAAACAGATGACATTAATTTTAATAACATTTAACTTTACCTAATACATCTACAATATAATTTCATTATATAATCAATATAAAAATTATTAATGGGATATTCTACATCTTTTGTAACTAAGTCTTTGAGATCCAGTGTGTATTTTACATTCAGAAACACATCTGAATTCAGACTAACCATACTTCAAGTGCTCGGTAGACACCTGTAGCCATCATATTGGACAGCAGAGCTGTAGAAGAAGAGCTTTCAGGCCCAGGGAACAGTAGGTAAAAAGGTGTTATAACCTGAACTGATTCTTGAGGTTGACATACCACTAAGAGACAAGAGTGGTTGGAGGGGAGTAAAAGAAGGTAGGAGTGGTAATAAATGAGGTCAAAGAGATAGGGCCTAACATTTTGGCTTTTATTCTAAATGTGTTGGAAAGCCATTGGAAATGGTTTGCTATAATTGACTTTTTTGTTTTTGTTTTAAGGAGAGATCACATACATTTATCTATTTGTTTTGTTTATTTTATTTATTTTAGAGAGGAGAGGAGGGGGAGAGACAGATATTTTTGCTGTTCCACTTATTTATGCATTCATTGGTTGATTCTTTTATGTACCTTGGCTGGGGATCAAACCTGTAACTTTGTGTGTTGGACAATGCTCTAACCAATGGAGCTACCCAGCCAGAGATTCATTTACGTTTTTAAAGGACCTTTGGCTGCTGCATTGGAAACAGTCAACATGGAGGGCAGAGTGGAGCAAGGGGGTCCAGAAATAGGCTATTATATTAGAGAAATAGAGGAGTCTTGGATTTGAGAGGTCATCAGGCAGATGCTGAAAAGTTCACAATAAATATTCCAAGGCAGAGTCACTGATAGATTAGATGTGGGATGTGGGAGAAAGAGAGAATTCAAAGATGACTTCAGGACTTTTGCCCTGAGAAAATGGTGGCAGATCTTTGGGTGGGGTTGTGGGGGGACGGACATAGGTTTGTGTGTGAAATAAGAGTTCAAAATTGGGTGTGTCCTCTCAAATCTAGAACATGTGAGTCAGCAAAGGCCCAGGGGGTGTGGAAAAAGTACAGTAAATATTCAAGCAATGGAGATCCCATTTGGTGAGAATACATGTTGAGACAGGGACTAGGGTATGGAAAAACAGGAGAAAAAACACACTACAACAGATTAAAGAGAACCTTAAATGTCAAACTAAGGAATTTGAAATTTATATAACAGGAATGGGGGTAGATATTGAACATTTTTGAGCAATAACTGATGTGATCAGAGCTTAACTTTACATTTACAATGTAAATATATTTAATAAAAAATGCTAATGAAATAATTTTCACTAAAATTTTAGATATAATAAAGTAAAAAATTTTTTTATTTCACTTTTTAAAAAACAGCTTATGTATTTAAAAAAAGAGATGGAAGGAACATTATCAAAATGTGTCATAGAGGTTTCAGTGGTTGGTAGGACTATGAATAGGTTGGGGCTTTTTCCTTTCTTCTCTGTATTTGCCAAATTTTCTTTAATTAAGCATAACTACTTTTATAATGAGAATAATTTTATGTTAACAACTTAAATGTGTGCAGGGCTGGAGGGAGCACATTGGATGGAGAGGCAGGAATTTGGGTTGGGTTCAGTGCAGAAGCCCAGAAGAAAGGGAAGGAGAGGATGAACTGGGACAAGGGCTACGGGAGAAAGAGGGAAATGGAAAGTGTACCCATTTGCCTTCCGACCGGGTATGTGAGGTAGCCTTACCACAAACAAATGTGATGCTTAAGAGTATGGACTCTGGAGCCAGGCTGCTGGGGTTTCAGTCTGAACTTGGCCACTTGGGCAGATTACTCTGTGCTTTTTAAAAATCTGTTAACAGGAATAATAATTCTACTTACCCCATAAGGTTGTTTTACGGGGTAATGGAATGAATGCACATGAACCACTTAGAACAGTGCTCAGCTCACCGCAGGTGCTCAGTGTATCAGTTATTATCCTCGTTACTCCCAAGGACCTGGCCTTAGTGGAAGGTGATGCAGAATATATAATGGAGTGGACTGGATAGACATAGGTTACTGAAGCATTATCCCTAACAGTTTAATTTTTTCCAATATATTTATAGATTGTGCATTTTTAAAAATCTTAGTAAAGGTTTTTAAAAGTAAATTGGGTTGTCTCAAATAGTGTGAGCTAGCATCACTGAAGAAGTGCCAAGTACTGCATGGATCATTGTGGGGCTGGTACAGGACTGTGGTTCTAGACTAGTTCTCATCAGATGATGTACTGGGTTTTTTTTCAATAATTAAATTCTCTTGACTAAGGGTAATGTCCTTTATTCTGAGCCCTCTCTAAGGATTGGTGTTCAGGTATTCTTTATTTTATGAAATATGTTACATATAGACTGTAGTTTTTTTCCCTAATAACCTTACTTGGCAATAGCCTTAACTTTATGGTTTCTAGATTTAGAGGGGGAGGATTTTATTGATCTCTGAGATGTAAGTTTATGGGAACTAGGGTTGTGGGGAAAGTGAATAATTTGGTTAGGCTGATTTAGGTACTTCTGAATTCCCTCTGACCCTGAAACTCTCATTTCAGGGCCCAGGCTGGATCTCCTCATCTAAGGAGTTACTCACTCTGCGCACGAGAGCTTTTAGATGAGGGATTGGTTACCGATGTGACTGGATCTATACAGCTCTGTCACTACAATAATTGTACAGTTCTTTGGAGATACCCTCCTGGCAGTGAGTCAGTCTGTTTTAGGGACAGCTGCCCTGTGGCCCTGCGCCTCACATGTTCTGCATTCAAATTAGCAAGTCTATGCTGAAGGCAGCTGATAGGGATGGCTCTGTGCTGTGGGCCAGGAGGTCTTACTGAGGTCAGCCCAGCAGGGTCTCTACCTCAAGTAACTGATTGTCTGTTATCTTTCCTATACAGACAGTTTTGTTATCACAACTTCTCAGACTCTTAATTTCCTCATATATAAAATAATAATAATAATAACAACAATAATTACCATCAACAGTAGGAAGATGCATCTCTTCCTACTTTCTTCACCTCCCCCCAGAGCTAGGAAGAAGACTCAGACTATGAGAGGAAGGCAATGAGACCCAAACAGAATGGATGGAGTTATCCTAAAGAGAGAGAATGGCACCCTGGCTGGTGTGGCTCAGTGGATTGAGTGCCAGCCTGCTAAATGAAAGGTCCCTGGTTCGATTCCCTGTCAGGGCACATGCCTGGGGTGCCGGACAGGTCCCCAGCTGGGGGGCCTGTAAAAGGCAACAGATCGATGTATCTCTCACACACTGATGTTTCTTTCCCTCTCTTTCTCCCTCCCTTCTCCTCTTTAAAAATAAATAAAATCTTAAAATAAAAAAAAAAAAAAAAATAAGGAGACAAACTGGCTTCCAGAGCAAGACCTAATTGTCCCTGGACTGGGAAACTAACATTAACTACAAAGAAGGGTCCAATAGCCCTGGATACTTATTCAAAAAGGCAAAAGGTCACGGAATGAAGAGGTGGTCTGGTTTGGCCTGACAATTTTCCGTGTTGCAGAAAGATTCACCTCTCCTGGCCTGTGCCCCCAGCAGGCTGCCTCCCTTAGATCCAGTCACTTACCCATCAAATCCCCTCTGGTTCCCCTCTGGTTGCCCCTGGCGAAGGGCCTGCTGGCCGTGAATGTGCTGCCCAGGGGCTCAGATACCTCCGTCCTGTCCACTCAGGAGATGTGTCTCCCACTGTTGGTTTATACTTGGCTCTGTGAGATGCTCCCTGTCTTGGGGCCCTGGTTACCTTGAGTCCATCCCAAGGGTGGAGGTCCCTCTGGACATGCTGACAGGCTAAGAAGCCAAGGAGGTAGGCCTGGCATGAGGTGTCCTTGCTGAGGTCATGCCACCATGAAGCCTTGGAGTCATTTCCCCAGGCAACACCCCGTACCTCCATTGTCCTTTCCTTCCCCTCGCTTGAGTTTCTCTAGTTCAGCTCCCAGTGTCCTTGTGAAGATGAAGTTAGTGGAGGACAAAGCATTTTCTAAAATAGTTAACATTAGACCCATGTTAATAGTAATCGTCATTTTCAAA
Source organism: Pteronotus mesoamericanus (assembly GCF_021234165.1). Taxonomy (NCBI): domain Eukaryota; kingdom Metazoa; phylum Chordata; class Mammalia; order Chiroptera; family Mormoopidae; genus Pteronotus; species Pteronotus mesoamericanus. The sequence goes on along the minus strand of NW_026555085.1, from coordinate 11,724,398 downwards.
TGGGATCCTGTGTGTATAAATTCTTTGAAAAGTATAATGTGCCCTATGGAGTGAGCCTAATTCTGTTGGAAGCCAAGAACCTGGGGGAATTGACAGTTAGGCTCAAGAGAGATAGCAGATTGGCCTCCCACCCCGTAGCCCCCTTTTATGGGTTGAGAGTAGTGCCAGGAAGAACTAAGATGGGAACTGAACCGTACTGTGGTTCAACAGGTGGCTGCCTCTCTGTGACCCCAGCTAAGTTGGGCTGTTGTTGAATGGTAACAAGGGCACTTGGGACCCTCCATCAGGAACCCTCTGCAGAAAGCCGGTGAGTTTCCAGTTAAGTTCAAGGGCAGAGCACATTGTCACGTGGCTCACCATACCCTGAAATCAGGCTGTTGTTTTCCAGCAGAGTGAACCGAGCCCCCAGCAAGCCCCAGCTGCTCCTGTTAGAGGCATGAGGGTTAGTGCCTGCTTAACCAGATCTTGCTGATGACAGACGCCCCTGTCAAGGGCCCACCTGAGCTGGATGCAGGTTGTTCTTGTACATCTGGAGTAGCTGAGGTGTTCCTTTTCAATGTAGTGTGCTGAGTGACTTGGATGTGCATTTACACTTAGAAATCACTTGGAGGGTTAGAGGCGGGGTAGGGGTAGGGGAATGATAATGTCACCTTGGTTGTGTTGAGTACTGTTCTATAAGGATTTAATGTGTTATCTCATTTAATTCTCACCCCAAAATTCCTGTCGGAAGATCCTAATTTATAGACAAGGAAACTGAGGAACAGATGGCTTACTTGAACTGTCCAAGATTGTACAGCTATTAGAAAGTGACAAAACCAGGATTTAAACCAGTCAAGAAGTCTGACTGCAGAGTCAGAACTCTTTGGTATTATTGCCATTTTTCCAATGTACAGCTAAAGCAGAGAGGGACTTGTCACGGTCACATGGCTGGTATGTGGTTACCAGGTCAGTCCAACTGCAGGACCTATCCTGGTAACCACCACTCTATTTTACATCCATGGTTGCTTGTAATATTCAATCGTAATATCTAATATAGTATTCCGTATATGATAGTACAATATTCTATCACAGTATATTATTCTACTATAGTATAGCACTCTATTTCAGGGTTACAAGGTATTGAATGAAGCTTTTGTTGTTGGACATTTAGGTTGTTTCCAGTTTTCACTATTATAAATAAATGCCAAGATTTCTTTTTAAAGAGAGAGAAATGGTAAGAAAGTTGTTTGGTTTATTAGTTTGTTTGTTTGTTTTAAAGGATTTGGAACAGATGGGCTGAGCTGGCAGAGGCTAGAAGGATTGCAGGCTTCAAGCTGACTGCTCGGATGGAGAATGAAATTCTGATTAGGAGGGTTGCCAGTGTGGAGAGAAGGAAGGAGCAGACTCTGCTTTAGCCCAGGATTTAGCGGTGCCTGCAGAGATAGCAAGTTTGGGATGCATTTCAGAAATAGCTGATTCCCACTTTGGATGTTTCAGTATTCTCTAGCACCATCTTATTGACGTCTCCTTGACCTTGTGTAGACATGTCTGGGTGGGCCTGGGCAGAGAGTGAGCCCATTCTCTTCCCCAGATCAGCCATGTGCAGCCATCCGAGGTCCCTCCATCTGTCCATCGCATGTCCCTTGTCCCTTCTTCCCTTCTCCACCTCAGTCTTCCTTTGAGGGATAAGGGACTTCTTCATCCCTCTCAGGTTCTGTGTCCCAGGTGAAAAGCAGAGGAGGAGACCGGAGAGTATCATGTGTGGCGATGACCGAAGTGGCCTTAATTCACTGAGCCTCAGTGTGGTACTGAGCACCTCCCAGGCTTAATCTCTTTTATCATCACAGAGCTTTATGGGATGGAGACCATTATGAAACCACCATTTTATGGAGGAGGAAAAAGAGATGTCAAGAAGATAAAGATTTGCTTGCCCAACTTGTATAGAGCCAGGATTCAGATCCGTGTCTCTCTAAACATCATGGTCACATTTAATCGCTATGTATTCTTTACAGCCTTCATCATGCACTATGAACAGGGGATGCTGTAGCTTTGGGGCAGTGAGAAATCTTCAGAAAACCAGCAAGAACACATTTAATGATCTGCATTCTGCGTACACCTGATGGCCTCACTTAGAGAATGTTGAAACTGCGGACAATCCCGGAAGCATCTCTTTCCTACCTTATTTTTTAAAATTTTTAAAAAATACATATATATTTTAAAATTTATTTTCAGACACAGGGGAAGGGAGGGAGAAAGAGAGGGAGAGAAACGTCAGTGTGTGGTTGCCTCTCATGCACCCCCTACTGGGGACCTGGCCCGCAACCCAGGCATGTGCCCTGACTGGAAATCGAACCAGCGACCCTTTGATTCATAGGCCAGCACTCAGTCCCCTGAGCCACACCAGCCAGGGTTCCTACCTTATTTTTAAAGTGTGGCAAATGAGGTCCAGAGAGATCAACCAACTTGCCTAAGGGTGAGATGGTGGCCAACACAGGTTAGAACCAGGGTCCTCTGACGCCTACCTGGTGGCTCTTCAAGAAGCAAACTGCTCTTTAGTTTTACTCTGCAGGGATCATTGGGAGCAAAAGCATGGATCAGAAGGGCAGATTCAGGAGAAACAGGAGTGGTTTGGCGGGGCTGGGCAATGCTGGGGTTCAAGGGAGATAGGGAACCACAAGGATCCTCTGATTGTCCACTCCCTTCTCCCGCACCTAAATTCCAATTCCACTGCACAGAAGCATACACGAGGGGTGATTGGCAGGAAGGCATTGTGGCTGGGATTCATGTCAGGCAAGATGCTTCACCTTTCTGAGCCTGTTTTGTTTTTTCTGCAAAATGGGGTTACAACTACTTGTTGTATGAGGCCACTGTGAAAAGGAAATGAGATAGTTATAAAGAAACTGGCACAAATTTGTGGGAAGAAGAGAAGAATCTTGGCGTTGAGTTGGTGGAAAAAAGAGAACACAAATTTGGTAACCAAATTTATGATTTTAATAAAAGGCCAAGTATTTCTTAATTTCATCTGATTCATTATTTCTGACAGGACCTGCCATTGGGGTATTCATTTCACTTTCATGTGGAGGTGGGTTGTGCTGATGATGCAAACACCTCTGCTCCCTCTCTCTGGTGAAGAGTGAGGGATGGTCCTTGGCCAGGTGGCTCAGTTGGTTAGAGCATCATCCCAAACACCAAAAGGTTGCGGGTTTGATTCCCGGTCAGGACACATAGCTAGGTGGTGCATTCAATCCCTGGGTGGGCGCGTATGGGAGGCAACTGATTAATGTCTCTCCTTGATATTGATCTCTCTCTCTCTTGAATCAATAAACATATCCTTGGGTTAAGACTAAAAAAATAGAGTGAGGGATGGGTTAGGTCCACTTGGGCTCAAGGATACTACAGGATTGCTTTTTACTTTCTGCCTTGAAAGGGGTAGGAGATAGAGAGGAAGGAGGACTGTTAATATAAACTTGAAATCCTGATACTTTGTAAAGTACATGTTCTCAGCTGTGTGGCCTCAAACGAACCTCAATTGTCTCTTTATCACAAGGTCATTGAGATGGCCACATAATAGCCACTTTACATGCAGTATCTTATTTAATCATCAGACAAGCTCGCAAGGTAGGTATTACCATCCCATTATAGATAAAGGAGAAAACTGTGGTTCAGGGAAGTTAAGTAATTTGTCAAAGGCCACACAGCACACAGCTAGCAAGTGATAGATATGAGACATAAGCCCAGGTCTGCCCCCAAAGCCTGTGCTTCCTGTTACACCCAGGGCAGTTTCAGATTTTGTTGGGTCAATTGCTTATGCAATTTTTGAAGCCCTCTTTAAGAAAAACAATACAAGCTTGCAAATATAAAAGATACGAAAGTAAATGTTTATTTAGATTTTGAAATAAAATCACAACATAGAAAAAAATGTTAAAGCCGAACCATCATAAAATCCAGAAAAATAACATAATATCTGTGTTAACTGCTTGACACTCTTCTAGAACACCTATTTCCTACAGTTGGGCTGCTTCCTCTTTGGTTACATTTCCGTATGACAATGATTTTGTAATCACTTAAAATGATTTCCACATATAAAATAAAAAAAGATAACCCATTATATTGCTCTAGCATGGTTGATTGTAAGTTTTTAAATTATTTGTAGTGTAGAAAGGATTGTTTGAGCTTCATAGGTCATTATTCATAAATGCACATAAATATTAGGATAGTTGTCAAATTTGGGAAAACCTCCATCAAAACTTCTTTCATATAGGAGTTTATAGCTTTTAGGGCATTTCATATTTTCTGGTATTCATCTAAAATAACCTTTAAATAGGTAACACCTCTTATCTGGTTTGCTGTCAGCTAAATGTTATCTTCTCTGATATCAGTATTTTGTGTGAAATCAGCAAAAATTTCTCATCTTTTCCAGTACTGCTTCCCCTCTCCTACAACTTGAGATGGAACGAAGAAGGTTTACGTTAATAAAAGATTCATAATCAACTCCTTTCTCATAAATCTATGACCTTTTAAACGGAATTCATTACAAAATACCAGATATGAAAACATTTGAAGCATTTGAATGACTTGGGCTGGAAAGGGGAAGGCTGGAGGAAGCAAATAACCACTTTCAAGGATGTGAACCTTAGCGGTATTAGAATCATTCATTAGAATCACCAGGTGTAGATGGGAAGGGGCTCAGGTAGCTGCCTAGTTAGCAGGTTCTGAAAGTCACTTTGAGCATTTGGCCCTAAAGTGGATACAAAGCGTAACAGAGAAGTCTGTGAATGAGATCCCTAAAACCCGCCTGGCTGTGGACTCCAGGTGTGACCCAAGGTCTTGAAAATGCTGTGGGAGGTGGTTAGAAGTGCAGAATCTCGGGCTCCATCCAGGACTGCTGAATGGGAATCTGTATTTTCACAAAGCCCTGGGTGATCCTGCTCAGGTGATTGAGAAGCCCTGGACCGCAGGCTTGAGCAGATCTTGCTGGTGTGCCCCGCCCCAGCTTGGCAGTTGGTCTTTTTCCTCTCTGGGTCCTTAGCCTTGGAAACTGGCCTCTCTTTTACTACCATTTGTCATGTTGATTCATTACACCTCTATTTCAGTCTGAGATTATTGCTCTTTGACTTCCAGCCTGTCTCAGTGCCTGGCTCACAGGGGTGCCAGTTATGGAATGCGCACTGTATGCCAAGAGCTTCACCCCTCTTACCCCATTTGGCCCTCACCCCAAGCTTGTAGGCTGAAACAAATATCCCCATTTTATAGGTGAAGAAACTGAGGCTCTGTCACCTGCCTAGGGTCACAAGTGGCAGAGCTGGAATCAAATCCAGACGTGTCTGATTCCAGAGCCTGCAGTAGGGGATCAGTCAGTGTTTGTGGAGTCACTTACATATTCGCTAGTGCAGTCATCCAAGCATCCATTAATGTTCTTGTTTAGTCATTAAAGAGACTCAGGGAAAAAGAAGGAAGATGAGCAGTAGACTCTGCTTCCTCTTGGTGAACTGGTTTTGGAACAGGCGCTGTCCGGCATCACCCTCCCAGGCTGGGCTGCCCAGGAGACCCCAGAGTGTCCAGTTGTGGTGGCTCAGTTGCCCTGGGACTGTGGAGGTGACACTCCTGCACCACCCCACCCCTTTCAAAATGTCCTCCATGACTCAGCAAAGAAACCCTGAGCCTGGAATCAGAGATGAGGCAAAAGGAAAAAAAAAAACCAAAACCTCAAGAATGTTTTCTTTTCCTGGAGGAATTTCCCTTTCATATCTCTCATTCCTCTGCTAGGCAGTCCAGGAAGCCATTGGCCTGTGGTTGGCCATGACCCCCAGTCCAGTTTCTCTAGGACTTGCCCCTCCTCCTCCCGAGGCCTGGGGACAGCATCAGGCCTTCTTCGGTGGCCTCTGATTCTGGGCCTCCAGGGGCTTGCTAGCCCCTCTCCTTAGATTGTCCTTAAGTAGTAAAATCCTAATCTTGGGCCCAAAATACCTGGGTTCAAATTCTTCCCCTACCTTTTGCTAGGTGTGTGGACTTGGGCAAGTTACTTCACCTCTGGGCGCCTCAGTTTCCTTCTCTGCAAAGTAGGAATAACAGTAAATCAGAGCAGTGACTTTTTCAACCTTTTCCATCTCATGGCACACAAACTACCAAAATTCTTCAGCACACCAAAAAGAAAAAAGAAAAAGAAAATTTATATTTTCTTATATTTTTTGCTGATCTGACAAAAAAATTGGTATAATTTTGATTCGTTCACTCCAGACAACTATTGTTGTGTTGCCTCTTGTCGTTTTTTCATTTGACAGTCTAAGGAAGAGGCCAGTGCCCCTGACCCAATAGTCACGCATTTCATGTTTTAAAAATTCTGTGGCACACAAGTTGAAAAATCGCTAAATTAGAGGATTAAAATAATTAATGTAAAGCATTTGGTACAATGCCTGGCACAAAGTAATTGTTATGAAACTTGTTATTCTTTTTTCTTAAAATTGATTTGAGGGAGGGAGGGAGAGAGAGAGAGAGAAAGAAAGAGAAACATCAATTTGTTGCTCCTCTTATTTACCCATTCATTGGTTGATTTTTGTATGTGCCCTGAACTGGGGATCAAATCCACAACCCTGGTGTGTGGAGATGACACTCTAACCAACTCAACTACCTAGACAGGACCTTCTTATTCTTGTTATTATTAATTATGGAACAGTTATTAATACCTGGAGGAGACTTGGGTGAACTCGTGCTAAACTTCTCTTCTCATTTGTTCTAATTTCACCCCAGAATTTGCTTGAATTCTCAATTATTCATGTTGTAGAGAGCTTAAGGGGGCAACTGCAAATGAGTGAATAAATTAATAAATTAGAAAGCTCTGGGTTTCCTTTTGAAAATGAGATTATTGTGATGGATGAAGAGGCATTACTCAATAGATTGTTGATTTGTGAATAACCGCATCATTTTAGGAGGGGGTGGCCCTCTGAGAATTCCCAATCATAGGATAGAGAGAGCTGCCTACTAAGAGACTTCACTGATAGAGTGATGAATTCAGCTTGAAGATCTACAGACTATAGGGGAAGAAGAAAGCAATTCTTGACTAGAAGGGGTTGTGGTTCTCAGCTCTGGATGTGTTTCAAAATCACCTGGGGATAAACATACAGAACCTCAGTCCCACTTCTGGAGATTCTGACATCCAGGACTGGGAGTGAACAGGGGTATCAGAGTTCTCAAAAGCTAACCAAGTGTGCAGGAATGAAGCCATGTGGTAAACGGAGACAATGTAATAATAGCAGCACATGCTATTAACTGGAAGTCTTAGGTACATTTCTTTCATCCTCATGACCACCCCATTTAAAAGGTTAAGAACCTAAGGTTTTGGCCAAGGTCACACAGCAGAACCCATATTTTAATCTAGGTCTGAATATAAAGGCCTAATGTATTTTGCTACATCCCACACTGCAGAAGGTCTGCCTGGAAAAACCATCCCCTGAAATCGGCATTAAGATTGTCTGGTTTGCCCTGGTGTAAACTATAAAATCGATACATCACAGGTCAGAGCAAAGCTATGCAAACTGATTTAAAGAGACACAAGCTCCCGGGAGCTCAGGCTCAGCCTTAACCCTTGCCCTCTATTAACATATCTAAAGAAAGAATGCGTCAGTCGGGGTGGGAGGGTGCTTGGGTTTGCTAGCTTGATCCGACTTGGGCTGAGGGAGTGGTCCGCGTCCTGCCGACGCTTGGCAGCGTGCTGATCTGACATCCAGCTTTGCGTAGCTTTCCGTTCTCTCGTGACCCCTCTGCCTGCTGTTTCCTTCCGAGGCCCTTTCTCCACCTGCCCCTTAATTGTGGGTGTTCTGTGCAGTCCACTCCCCACATTCCCACAGAGGAGCCTCTATACTCTTGATGTCCAGACTTAAGGCATCAAGGCTGAGGTGGCGGAGAGGGAAGAGTGTCCTCAGATGTGACTAGAGTTTACATCCCAGCTGGGCCCCTTAGAACTTATTTTACATTATTTTAAAAAATGTATTGCTTTTAAGAGACATAGAGAAAGGAAGGGGGAGAGAGAAACATCACTTTCTCGTTCCACTTATTTATGCATTCATTGGTTGTTTCTAGTATGTACCCTGACCGGGGATCAAACCCGCAACCTTGGTGTGTCGGGATGGTGCTCTTGTGGGCTAGGGTCTTACATTATTTTTTTCAGTCAGTTTCTTTAGCTGTGCCATGAGATAGTAATGCCTACCATAAATGGTTGTTGTGAGGATATGACAATAGACACTAGGCATTCCAAGTACACAGTAAGAACTGGATAAATAGTACTCATATATTATGTCCAGCTGGTGTGGGACTTCACCTGAATGTCTGTGGACAATTTAAAAGCAACATGTGAGATAGAGACGTTTTTCCCTAAATCTGTTCTTCCTAATCAGACAAATTAGAAACACCTTTCACCAAATTGCAGCAGCCAGAGTCATCCTGGACTATCCCTCCCTCCACCACAATCCAAATGGCCACCCAGTTCCAGTGATTCTGTTTCCTGCATTTCTTCTATTGTCCTAAGCTGCTCTTGGAATTTCTCACTAGGTTATTGCAAGAACTTCTTAACTGCTTTCTCAATTTACTCCTCCCTGAACTCCAGATGCTTATATACTTATGTTCTGGTCCAAATTAAAACCCTTTAATAGCTCTCAGTTGCCTTTAGGGCACAACACAAATTCTATTGCAGCCACAAGGCCTTTTATAGTGTGTCCTGCCTTCCTGTCCAGCCCCTGTTCCTGCCACCATCCTGTCTAACACCCTGATCCTCCCTGGTGGCAGTGCTGAACCACACACCAAATATGCCAGGTTTTCCTGCCTCACTGCAGCATAACTCAGTCTTTCCTGGGAGAAGACCACACATGTGCGCGCACACAGGCACACTCGGACACGGGTTGGAGCAGGTGCCTTTCCCTCAAGGCTTCCATCTCTCTTTGCAACAAGACTCAGAGCCGCCAACTCCTCTTGGGCATCACTGGGTTTCTGGCATGTAGGAGGCTCTCCTAATAAAATTTAGCATTTATGGATCTTGGTGTGAGCCAAGCTTCTAGCCACTTAACATCCTCCCAACTCTGTGGGGTAGGTATGTTTTATTCATTATACCATATTTATTGAACAATTCCCTGTGGTCCAGGCACTCGGGATATGGTAAGGAGGATGGGGAGGGCTCAAGGTGGAGGAGGCATTCCCATTTTATCTAGGAAGAGCCTCTCTGCAAAGGTGAAAATTGAGCAAAGACAGGGAAGAGGGGAAAGGAGCTAAGTGGGTATCTAGGGGGAAAGTGGTTCAAACAGAGGGAGTAGCCCGCACAAAGCTCCGCTCATTAGCTCCGCTTGACAGATGAGGAAACCAGCAGTCTAGGTGAGTCGTCCAAAGTCACAGTCAGAGTAAGTGGCAGAGCTGGGTGTTAAGCCCAGGTTCTGCGACCCTGACTCATGCTGTTAGCCATTACCCTGTCTTTTGTGGGACACAGAGGTTGCCTTGGCTGAGGGCAAGCAGGCTCTTATTCCTTGGTTGGAGTTTGGCTTCCCATGCCAAGGAGGGCATGGGATGATTCACTGGCTTGGCATTCGGGTTCACTTGGTGCCTCTGTTTTTCTCTTTTGTCTCTTTCTTTCTGTTGCCTTTGTTGGAGACAATTAGATTGTGTCTACTCTCCAGGAAGCCTCAAAAACCATGCTTCTCCAGCCAAACTGAGGACGATACCCTGAGATATGGTGACTTGGCAAAGGCCCATTTCCCCTTGCTGGTCATCAGTCAGGGTGGCTCCTGTGGGCAACCGCTGTATCTCACCCCACACTTTCCTTTAAACTTCAGCAGCAGGAATTGAGGCACGCATCTTTGCAGAGGTAGTGTTTGAGCTGGCCTTGAAGGACATGGAACAAAATTTCAAGAGAGGTGGGGTGGAGGATTTAGGCAGAAAGAAGTGTGTGAACTGAGCAAACGCGCATCAGCGTTGGCCCATTCAGCAGACCTGGAAAGAGGTGTGAAGGTGTGTGTGTTGGGGGAGGGGAGATAAGGCTTCAGGGAGAATGTGGGGTAGATCATGGCAGCCTTTTTTATTTTTTAAATGACAGACATTGCATGTTTATTTCAGACGAATGGTCTGGATTGTATCCTGAAGACATCAGGATTTTAAGGTTTTAAGAAGCAAAGGAAGCGCATGCGCATTCCTGAGGTTTTTTTGAAGGAGAGCTTGGGCAGTAGTGGGGAAAATGGGTTGAAGAGGGTGAATGGAGGTGGGAAATCAGTGAGAAGAAAGGGTATTATGCCATTGTTAGATGGGGACACCTGAGCGTTCAGTGGAGGGGCCAGGTTCCGGAGGCATTTTGGAGGCAGAGGTGACGGGATCTGCTTAGTGATTAATGTGAGCATCTGGAGCAGGAGGAGCTGAAAAGGAATAACGCCAGCAGTTTTAGCTTGGCTGACCCAGTGGATTGTGGGTAAGTGACACCTCATACAAAAGAGGAAGGGCAGGCTGTAAGCACCTCGGCCTGGAGGCAGCTGCGTGACATCCATGCGGGGGTATGAGCTGGGATCTCGGGATGGAGGTTAGAACTGGAGAAATGTGAAAGCCGAGGCTGAAGACATGGAATAAGGTCTCTCAAGTGTGTGTGAGAAAACATGGGCCTTGGCTTAAGCCCTGGAAGACGTCTGCAGTTCTAGAGGCTGGTCAAGGGAAGAGAATCCAGGGCTGGAGCTGGGGATGACTGTTTTGATTAATGCATCACTGGGATGACCTGACTCGCCTTGTGTCTGGTGGTAGGCGATGGAGGCCGTATCTCAGGGCGAGCATGCAGTTGACCTAGTCTGGGTTATCTGCTCAGAGACGCTCAGACCAGGGTTGCTTCTGGTCATCCTGGGCTTGTATACATGGTCTTTGTGGGAGCTGTCTTTTTCCTTCTGCACATGCCCAGCCTCCCACTGCTGAGGGCAGACTCTTGAAAGTGAGAATCCTGACTTCTTCCCCCTTATTCTCCGGGAACCTCAGTGGGTTTTGCACACTGTAGAGCTGAGAACACTAGTGAGGGACTGAATGACCAAATGGAATGGGCAGCAGCATTGAATTTGGTCCGCCGCTGCTTCTTGAGTTCCTTCCTAAGGGGAACATCTGGTTTACTGGAATGGTTATAATCTGCTCTCTGAGTCTTGAGTGGTGTCAGGCAGGCTCCATCCATCCGTTCTCTACCAGACTTTTGCCAGTGTAGGTATCTACTAAAAGCTGAGTGTTTTGAACATGGGATTGGGAGCTACCAGCACTTTTCATACATTGTCTTACATTACAAAAAGGCCTCTGAGGTAGGCACTATTACCCTATTTTCAAGGTGAGGAATCAGATAACTTGCCCCAGGTCACACAGATGAGTGGAAGAGGTGGGATTCAGCCCCAGGTATAACTCAAAAGCCCCTATGCTCTCAGTCGCTCATGTTAGGCCTCCCTGGGTAGAGAATGACCATACAATTTATTATCCAGACTGGAATGATTTTTAAAAAGTTTTATTGAGATATAATTTTCATGCCATAGAAGTCTCCTATATAAAGTACATAGTTCAGTGGCTTTTAGTATATTTAGAGTTGTGCAGTCATCACCATAATCTAATGTTAGAACATTTTCATCACCCCCAAAAGAAACTCAGTACCCATTAGCAGTCACTCCCCATTGCCAGCCCCACCCCAGCCCCAGGCAACCACTAATCTATTTTCTGTCTCTATAGATTTGCCTATTCTAAACAATTTATATAAATGGAATCATGATATGTGGTCTTTTGGTTGGCTTCTTTCACTTACCATACTGCTCTGAGGGTTCATTCATGTTGTAGCATGCTTCATTACTTCATTCCTTTTTATAAATGCTGTAGCACGCATCCGCACTTCGTTCCTTTTTATGAGCGACTAAATGATATTCCATTATATGGATATACTACATTATATTCATTATATTTGTTCATATGTTGACAGACATTTGGGTTGTTTCCACTTTTTGGCTAGTATGAATGATGATAATGCTCTTGCATTTGAATACAAGGTTTTTGGGTGGATGTGTCTTTATCTTTCCTGGGTATATGTCGTGTGTGTGTGTGTGTGTGTGTGTGTGTGTGTGCGCATCTAAGAGTAGAATTGCTAGGTTATGTGGCAGCTATGTTTAACGTTCTGAGGAACTGCCAGACCTTCCCAAAGTGGCTGCGCCATTTTACATTCCCACCAGCAGTGTATAAGGGCTCCGTTTTCTCTACCTCCTCACCAGCACTTGTCATTCCAAATGGACACTTTTGAGAGTGAAGGGTGCAGCATTAATAATTATACCAAGACAACGGGTACTAACTGGAACATACTCTGAGTTTACTTAGATACCAAAAACTACAAGATTCAATTCCTGATTTCAGGGAACTTTCTGGCCACATGATGAGTCAAAGCCCAAAAACCCACATACTTGAGTTAATTAAAGAATCAAGTAAAGGTAAATTATTGAGAAGGAAAGCAAAGTACATTTTATTTCCCCCAGGAGATTTTTTTCTCTTTAAAAGAAAAAGAGTCTTACTTATCATTGTATTGTCCATGGCCCCAGGAGTATCTTGGTATTTGATGGAGTCTCAGTAAGGATCTGTGGAATGAATGAATGAATGAGAGAATGAGTGATACAAACTCTCCTGGAGGGAATGTAAAAAAAAAAAAAAAAAAAAAATGAGTTAATGGCAGGTATTTGTGGGTTTGGGGGAAGTATGAGTCTTTTCTAAATATGTTGTATTTTGCTCACTGTTTAATAACACCAATGACAATTTAAAAGGGAAAAATGAAATAACCTACAATTAGAGGATCTTAAACTGGATTTTGTAAGTGTGAATGGCTAACAAAAGGTGGAGGAAAGACCTTCCAAGCCTGAGAATTGCAGGAGCAGGGAGTCTGAGTCTGGGACCAAAGCACGTCTTTATGCAGAGTACCTTCTGCAGCAGCTTGACCACATTTGGGAATAAGAAGGTGTGGTACCTATCCCCAGGAGTTTCCAATCTTTTGGGGGAAAATAGGATTTATTGACAGGAAACAATGAGACTGGTTTAAAACAATCATTAACTGGTTGTGTGCCCTTGGGCGAGTCAGCCCCCTTCTCTGGGCCAGTTGATCCTTCATCTGGCTTTAAATGTCCCTGATCACCAATGCTATTAACACAACCCTGTTGGGCGAGGAGCTAGGGCTCGAAGGAAGGAGCTGGATTTTGAGCAAGGACCAGGATGCCAGTGGTGGGTGATAAGGCCGTGGGGTGGGCTGGAGAGCTCCAGCTGAGATAAAATTGGATAAGATAGCCGGGGCCTCTTGAAGGAGAACTTTAAAAGCCAGCCAGGCTGACTTTAAGTTTGACCTGATAAGTAGGTCCTTGGACTGGAGATGAAAGGGGTGTCTGTGAGAGATTAATCTGATGGCCCTGCGCCATTGATCTGGATCTATCTGGAAGCGCTGTGAAGACTGCGAGGCTCTCAGTCAGGCTTTTGCAATAGTCTTGTAGGCCCAGCCTCTTTCTCTCTTTTTTTTTCTTCTTCAGGCCCAGACTTTCAAAAGAGGGTTGAAACTCCTGCCAGTCTCATGTTACATATGGCTTTCATGAAGTTTAATTTTCCTTAACCATAAGTAATTTAAAGTAAATATAGTCTTGTCTTTATGACAATTATGGCTATATTGTGGACCAGAATCCTAAATGTGTATACGTTTCTAAGGCAGAATATTAGACTTCAAATAAATTTCAGGTTTACAGAGGGCAATTTTAGATTATGCTACTAGATTCCTCAGAGGGATACTTTCTTCTCTGCTGTAAAGGGTTTACTTTGTGGCAAATTTTGAGAAATGAGCTAACAGCCTGCTGGAGAAATGAAAGAATAAGATCTAAGTGAGCTTCAGCCAGTGGTTTTGTTGGGCCAGATAACTGATTGGGTATATGAAACCAGAGAAAGGAAGAAATCCAAGATGGCACCAGAGCTTAAAATCTGAGGACTCAGCAGAAAGACAGTGCTATTCATAAAAATGTATAAATTAAAAGAGGTGGTAAGATGACGGTATACCTTGAAAACATTGGGAATAGGTGGCCTCGCTCATGGACTAGTCAGGTTGACGATGGAGGAGGATCCTCTTGGTCTTTCGCAGCCCTGGAAGTTATGCCTATGTATCTGTCTATGTATCAGCTACTAAAGAAGATGTTTGCTGTAGGTTTTTAGTAGGTGCCGTGTATAAGACTAAGGAAGTTCCTACCCATCCCTACTTTGCTAAGTTTTTTCTTATTGTGAATAGCTTTTGAATTTTATCAAAAATATATTTTGGCATCCGTTGATGGAATCATGATTTTCTTCCCTTGAATCTCCTGATGTGATGAATTATATTGATTTTTTCCAAATTAATAAACTGACAATGCGGTTTTTAATATAAAGTCAACATAACCTTAACATATAACCCTTTTTATATATTGCTGGAATCAGTTTGCTAATACCTTGCTAAGGTTTTGCATTCATGTTCATAAGGGTAATTTTCTTTTCTCAGACTGCTCTTGTTGGGTTTGGAATCGAAGTTACACTAAAAGTGAGCTGAGAAGTGAACCCTCTTTTTATGTTCTCTGAAAGAGTTTGCTTAACATTGAAATTACTTCTTTCTTAAATGTCTGGCAGAACTCTCTGCCTGTTTGCTACTGAAGACTTTTCCATTATGTGGGTGAGAGTAGAGAAAGGAACTCTTATTGGGGAGTGAAAGTAGCTTAAACAGTAAGGAAAATGTACTCTCTCATACATTACAAAGAGTCCAGAGGTAGGTGGTTCCAGGGTCGGTTAATTCAGCAGCAGATCAACAACATTCATCAGGGAGAGAAATCGGTTCTGACCTTACGGTGCCATTCTCAGGCGTCAGCTCCTTTTCACATCAGTGCAGCACGGCTGCAGCGGCTGCAGGCATCGCTGCACAGAGGCTGAGAGTGTGGGTTCTGCAGCCAAACCTGATTCCTCATCCTGTAGCTGCATGATGGTGGGTAAATTGCTGTCTGTCACATGTTTAATATTGTATGGATTACCTCAAAAGTTTAATACTGTATGGATTAAATGAATTGGATATTTTTAGTCTAACTTTTAGAATAGTGCTTGGTACATAGTAGGCATACAATAAACATTAGCATATCTTAACTCCATTCTCACATAAGGCAGAAATGAATCTGCTTTTCTCTTGCCCTCCATTTTTTGAAGCCCCTTAGCAGACCGACCTCACATCTTACTCGCCAGAATATGGCAAGTGCCCATTCCTAAACGAGCTGTGAAATGGTTAGGATTTGGTTTGGAGTAATTTAGATTCAACCTCTGAGACAAGGTAGTGTCAGGACTCACAAAACCATCTGATACTGCAACAAGTCCGGGTTGTTTGCAAGGCAGGAGTTGAGGTGGTGATGGTGGGAGCTCTTTGGGTCACACAAAGAGAGAGGCAGAGTAGGAGCCTACCCTCCTGGCTCTCCCTGGGGTTCCTCCAAGTGATGCCTTAGGTTTGCTGAGCACTCCGTGATTTACTTTGTGCTTTTTACCTTGTGCATTATCTCATCTGGTCTCAGAGGAGATGCTCAGAGGGTGGTCTCTGAGCAGTTTGGGCTC
The DNA here is from genome assembly GCF_021234165.1 of Pteronotus mesoamericanus. Lineage (NCBI taxonomy): Eukaryota > Metazoa > Chordata > Mammalia > Chiroptera > Mormoopidae > Pteronotus > Pteronotus mesoamericanus. Next base: position 11,708,819 of record NW_026555085.1, on the reverse strand, counting down.
TTGTTGTCCTCTTTTTCTAGATGGGGAAACAGGCTCCCCAAGCTGAAGTGCTGGCCCGATTTATGTATGTAATTGGGACAGAGCCAGATTGGGATTCATGTTGAGGTCTTCAAAGTTCTGTTCTTTCATTCCTCTTCCATGAATTCCCAATTGTCATTTACACATCACCCTCACAACTGCCACATCCATGTGCCTCCTCTGCTGTTGTTTACTTAATGTTTTTAAAGTTCAGTTTTTCGTTCAATAAATTTATTTTGAAAGAAAACCTGATAAAGTCCAAAGTTTGTTGTTCTGGGGCACACACACGCAACTTAACTTAAAAATGAGCATAAAACTGTTTAAAATATTTATTTGGGCTTAGAACTCGGGTGCTGGCTCCTGACCGGGTTCAAATCCCAGCTCTGCCAGTGTAGCACCTGCAGCTGGCCCCCCGCCGGGTGCCCGTGGTGCTCACCCTTCCACAGCGCACCAGCCAAGTGCCAGCACTTTGACTCTGCCTGATGCCTTGTCCTGGCTACCAGAGTCCATTGTGCTCTCCCGCAGGAAAGCTGGAAGTTCTGGGTGATTAACTGCAGGCCCCTTCCTCCCTCCCCAGCAGCCCTCAGTCCCTGGCCATCGGAACGGTGGACAGGTGCCCCTGCTCCCTGCGCCTGGGGGTGCAGTTACTCCGAGGCAGAGACTTGCACTCTTCATGGCCTCCTAGAGCTCCGGAACAGGACTGAGCTCCATTTGCCCGCAGCGGTAACTTTCTCAACAATGTACTCTTTGCTGGCTTCCTTCCTTTCCGTCTCATTTCCCCACTCTTGGGTGCTTCCTGGAATCACCTCCCAGGTCAGTTTACTTCACTTGAATTTTTGTCTCAGAGTCTGCTTCTGGGGAGACCCAACTGAGGCAGCCACTTGCTAGGTGCCTGGCATTGGGCAATGCTTAGTTTCCCAGTGTCTCTGTTTCCATCTGTAATAGGAGGGTAATAATAGCACTTACATCGTGTCCAGCAAATCGGTAAAGCTCTCAGGGCCTGGCTAAGAGAAGGTGCTTAGCAAGCGTAATCTCTTATCACTGCCACCTAAAAGTCTCTGGTGTGTTACCGTGGGCAGTTGCCCCCACAGTTGGGACACACCACTCCCTGCCTGAACTTTCTCTGGGTGCCCCCTTCCTGCTCCTGCCTTCTGACGCCCCACTTATTCTCGGAGCACCTAGAGCCCCACTTCATCAGAGGCTTTCTTGTGGAATTCTGGTGATCAGGACCACCAACCCCTACCACTCCCAATGCAGCCCACCCTTCCCGTCACACATAACCCCCCTGCCTACCTCTGGTGGGTGTTGCAAGTGAAAGCCTACTGTCTTAATGACATCTCAGGATTTCTCCATGATGTAGGATCATCATAGTCATCCACTTCAGGCTGGAAGTTCTTAAAATAGAGGCTTCTCATCTCTGACTCGTGTCCAGCATCCTAAAGCCTGCTGAGGCCTGGGAGCTCCCTATATTGAGCACTCACAATGAGCCTGGTGTGGTGGTAGGTGCTTTTCTCATATTGATCCTTGCAACTGCTCTGTGAGGTAAGTGCTCATTTTGCAGATGAGAAGCCTAGGAGAGAAGTTAAGGAACTTATTGAGGATCACACAGCTGGCAAATGGCAGAGCAAGGCATCAACCTGACTCCAGAGCTCACTTAATCATGATGCTAAACCGATGCCAGGGCTGTCTTGTGCCTAGAATGACAAGTGCTGGCTTCCTTGCTTCCCCGCTGAGGGCCCAGAGACAGAGCTTTCTTTGCCAGGTTAGTTTAGCTGTAGCAAGTCACCCATCCACATCTGAGGTTCGGGGGCTCACCTCACCCGTAGCTGTGGAGCAGGAATCTCAAACAGAATAATAGGACAGGAAAACCTCATTTATTCAGAATGCAGGCAGCCAGAAAGAGGGAGAAAAAGCAATTGTGTAAATATATAGGTTGTATTCTGATTTTATGAAAAGGAGGAGACTTGACAGGTTCAGGCCAGTACCTGAGGTTTCTTTTCACAAGCAACTTATGCTGTAGAGATTACAAACTGTTCCCCACCCCTCAGATCCAGTCCCAAGAGCATTACGTGTGCCTTGGAAACAAAGGGAATTAGAGCAACACTCATTCCCACGGTGCAGCAAAAGGCTGGAGCCAAGCAGCACCTCCTGGCTTTGGAAGACACCCCTCCCCACCTGCTCCCTCGCCACTAGTCAGTTGCCATTAATGGTGTGTCTCATGCTGGTGTTTTTCTGTCATCCAGTTTGCTTCGTTGATTCATTCAAACAAGACTTTTTGATCACATACTGTGAACCAGGCACCATTCTGTTTTCTGCTGGGATAGTGAGAGAGCTGACAAACTGTAAACAGAACATACGAGTAAAGCATATTGTATGTTAGTGATTAGTGGTAAGCAGAAAGATAAACCAATCAGAGGGCCAAGGAAGAAGAATCAGGGTTGGAGCAGGATGGCCAGGAGAAAATGTCTGAGGATTGAAACTTGCTTTACAACTGGAAGGAAGTGAAGGAGCGGTCATGTGGATATCCAGGGCAGAACATTCCAGGCAGATGGAACATCCGGTGCGAAGGGGACATGTACAGTTGGTATGTTCCAGGATCAACCAGGAGACCAGTGTGGCCAGGGCGGAGCAAGTGAGAGGGAGCAGTAGGAAGTGGGGATGGGAGGGTGCAAATCATACAGGGCCTGTGGGCATCGTGAGGACTTCGGCACTCACTGTGAGTGAAATGGAGAGCCGCTGGGAAGTGCTGTGTTGGGACGGGACTGGAGCGGGGCAAGGGTGGATTGGGGACATCCCCAAGGAGGCCTCTGCTGTAATCTGGGTGAGGAGTAATTCAGCTTCAACCAGGGGTTAGCCATGGACATAGAGAAATGTATTTTGGTCATGAAATCAATGGGTAATGGGTTGGATGTGGGAGACCAGTAAAGACAAGGGATAATTAAATTTGGACTGGGGAGGTAGCAGAAGGGAAGAAAAGAAGGTGAATTCTTGAGACATTTTCAAAGTAGAGCCTCTACACTCTGCTGATAAGTGGATGTGGGATCTGAAAGAGAGGAGTCCGGGATGACACCAAGTGTTTTGGTCTGAGCAAGTGGAAGAGTGGAGTTCCTGTTTTCTGATATGGGGAAGCCTGTGGGAGGAGCAGGTTTGTTGCGGGAGAGAAGGATCTCAGTTTTGGAGAAGTGGAGTTTTAGGGGGGGCCTGTTGGATGTCCGTGTGGAGTTGCCTCTTAAGTGAAACAGAAACAGGTCAGTGCACACGCCAGCTCTGATTTGGTTGCTCTGCCTGGACATCTGTGTCAAGATTTCTAAGGCCCGTCCAGGCTTAGGGGGAAAGAGTTTCATGATCAACAGTGAGGCCTGTCCTGGCCGGCATGGTCAGTTAGTTGGGCGCCATCCTGCAAAGCAAAATGTCACCGGTTCAATGCCCAGTCAGGGCACATGCCTGGGTCGCAGGCCTCGTCTCCGGTTGGGGTGCTTGCAATGTTTCTCTCTCACATCAATGTTTGTCTCCCTCTTTTTCTCCCTCCCCTCCCCACTCTCTAAAAATAAATAAAATCTTTAAAAAGCATAGTGAAGCCTGTCTTGGGAGCTGGATAGACAAATAATGGTAACTCTGGGTATGGACGTTCCCTTGTAAAGTGGGAAGAAAAATGTGAAATGTTCAACTTAATCCATGTAATTTTGTCTTACTCTTTAATGTTCCTTAGTATGTCCTATAATGTACATAATCTATTAGAGTAGTAGGGATGGACATAGTTCAGAAATTAAGTATTCCAAATATATTGGAAGACTATGCTCAAACTGTTTTTACTGAGGAATGGACCAGCAAAAACTTTGGAAGATTACTGAGTTGAAATTCTGTACAAGTATAGCAAATGCTTAAAACAGTAACCTGGAATACTATAAACCCTAAAGTATCTCCTGAATTCTTAAAGAACAAATAAAATAAAATTAAGTTTGGCTTGGTTTAATTCTTGATTTTTCCACTATAAACTATACATTTAGACACATCACCTATGGAATATCTCTATTGAAATTATTTAATCCTCATTAAATCAGGAGAAAACCAGACAAAAACAGATTGGAGAACACTGTATGAAATAGTTGGCTTTCAAAAATATCAATATTATCATGGACTTTTTTTTAAAAGGCCTGCAATATTTTAGATTAAAGGAGATTAAGGAGTTAGAGTAACAATGCAAACAAGATCCTTGACTGAATCTTGGGTTGAGAAGGAAAAAGCTATAAAAAGATATTATTGGGACAGTTGAGGAGCTTTGTATATAGATTTTTTATGGATTGTGTTAGAGTAAATTTTCTAATTGTTTTGTGGTTCTGTGGGAGACGGCCTCATTCTTAGGAGACACAGACTGAGATATGAATTTAGATGAAGGGTATATTTGTGTTCACTACTCTTCTTGAAGCTTTCCTGTAGGTCTGAAATGTTTCCATGTAAAAGTTGGGGGGAAATAGTGTTCATATAGGTTTCTCCAATTCTCAGAAAATGAGGAAATCCAGTAAGTGTGCATCAGACCACTTTCAGTATACTAGATTGTTTCATTGACTGGACGCTGTCTTCTTCGCCCTTTCTGAAGCACTGAATTTGCCAAATCTTCTCCACCTCAGCAGTAATCCCTGGCATTTTTTATTTTCCAGCTGCCTCCATACCCATGATATATATTACATTTGTTACCATAAATAGTCCATATATGCCAAGAAATTTGTGCTTTTAAGTGCCACAATCACAATTAACTTCTTTTTAAAAGGGCTCACCGTATGCCAGGCACTGTGCAGTGCATTTTATACAAATGTGCCTACTTCATCCTCCCAGTCACTCTTTAGGGGAGCTACTACTATTATTTCCATTTTCCGAAAAAGAAACTGGGACACAGGGAGGTGGTGTAACTTGTTCAGAGTCACACAGCCAGGGGGCATGGAGTGGCAGAGTGGTGTGGTCTTGGATCCTGCAGTGTTTGCTACCCCCAGAGCATGCACTTAACATCAGGAGCTGGATCGTCTACGTTTGCTAGAGCTGCTGTCCCAGGAGAAGGGCTTCTGCTGCTCACACTTTCGCTTTTCTCTGAGGGGTTCTGGGTGCATGTCCATAGCAGAAAGTGTTCTCCTTGAGGGACGAAATAAGAGTAACAACGATAGCAATAGCAACTACCATCTTTGAATGCTTACTGTGTGCCAGGCATGGGCAAGGTATTTTCCTGTCTGTTTAGTCCTCAGAACCTCTCTGTGGAGTAAAGACTGTTATCCTCACGGGACAAAAGAGGACACAGACTCAGAGGTTTTAGTAACTCCCTCAAAGTCACAAACCATGGAACAAATCTAGAGCTTTGTCCACCTCCCTGTTTAGGGGACCATCTCCCCAGCCCCAAGGCTGCCTGGCCTCTACCTATCTTCTCAATCCGTTTGAAGGTAACTGAGCCATAGAATGTAGGCCATGGGGTGATGGGCCTCACCCGTCATCCTCTTTATACTCTCAGTTCTCAGATGGGGACATTTCAATGATGAAGAGTAGGAAGAAAGCATTGTATTCTTCTCCCTTGGGACTTTTCTTTCTTTCTTTTTTAAATTTTTATTTATTGATTTTAGGGAGAGAGAGAGACAGACAGCAGACAAACAGGCACGACATCGATCTGCTGTTCCACCCATACGTGCATTTACTGATCGACTCTTGTCCAAGCCCCGACTGGGGATTGGACCCACAAACTTGGCACATCAGGACAGTGCCCCAACCACCTGAGCTACCTGGACCGAGCCTCCTTGAGGCTTTTCATTTGGTCTGTGACATTCCATTCCCACCCCTCCTCTATTTTGCCACTTTACTGAGTACCTTTTTCCAATTTAATGCTTCTGGGCAGAAACTCCTCCCTATATTGGCTGTGGTCATTGCTTTGTCTTTTTTTTTCTTTCTTTCTTTCTTTATGAAAAACAAGGGGAGCGTCTCTATTCCTATGAGGTGGAAGTAACTGAAGTTCCCAGGGAAGATCAGCTAACCTTCCAGTAACTCCTGTGTCTTGGCCCTGAGTTGAGCTCACCTGCCCCCTCAAAGGGCAGCTGGCTTGTAGCTGACAGGTACCTTGGTCCTGGAGCCCTAGGATGGCTCACGTGGCTCTGGGCATGGCAGTGCTAGCCAGAGGCAAGGCACAGGTGTCCCTCAAAACTCCCTGCTCACCAGGAGCTCCCTTCCCCAGGGAGCAGGTTTACATCCTGGATTCCAGGACTGGACAGTCTCTGTGTTCCTTCCTTGAGAGATCAGCGTCTAACAAATCAATACCCGCTCATGGAACAACACAGGAGGCAGTAGAATGAAGTGGTTAAAAGCACGGACTCTGAAGCCAGACTGGCGTGATTGAATCCTGCCTTCACCACTTTCTAGTGGTGTGACCTTGAGCAAATTATTTACTACCCTGGGTTGGGGTTTCCCTTTCCATAAAATGGTGGGGAAATAATTGTATACTTCTCATAAGGTTGATGTGAAAATGAGGTGGTTTAATATATACCAGGTATATACAGTGATTGGAACACAGTGAGCATTCCACTAGGGGTTGTTATTATCACTGCTCGTCACAGCACAGTGCTTGGTCCTGCAGAAGAGACACAGGTATATAGGACATCATCCCTGTCCCTAAGGAGAGCAGTATAGGATTTAAAAGGGTATAGTTTGGAAGGAGTTAAATAGACCTTTAGTAAGTTATTTGCCGTATTTTATGGTGTATAATATGGACCTATGTTTTTGGCCCAAACTTTTAGGAAAGAAATCTTTCGTTCTAATTTTTTAAAATCATTTATTTATTTATTTATATTTAGAAATAAAACTGATGATCGTATTCCACAGTATTATTTTGCATATGGGTATTGTTATTGCTTTCTAGAGTTACACTTTTAATGCATAAACATAAATAAAAATTAAAAACATTTATATAGATACTGAATTAGTACTACCCATGTGTAATGTGCATCCTTATATTTCCCTCAAAAATTGGGGCAAAAAGTGCATTATACATGGCAAAATATGGTAATTCCAGCATACCTTAGTTTTCCCATTCAAAAACAATTCTTAGGGGGTGAGATGGTGCCTTATCTAAATACCCTGCCCAGGGCCTGGCACACAGTTGGATGTCAGTACATGTGGATTGTCGGCCCCTTAACAGGAATTTACGCTCCACATAGGGAAAGAGAGCAGGTACAGAACCACCAGCCAAATGTAGGGCATGTGCAATGGGGTCTGTAGGAGTTTGGAGGCCAGAGGGTTGGTTCCTGTAGCTGGATTGCTCTAGTTGGGCTTCCTGGAGGAGATGAGATCTCAGCAGGGCCTTGAAGGATGAATAAACTGAGCAGAGGATAAATGGGCTGTCCAGCGATGGAGGAGAGGATTGAGGAGACGGGGAGGGCAGCAGAGGTCCTGGCATGCTTTTAGAGATCTGCAGAGAAGATTCTGTTACTATCTCTTCTTCCTGTATTATTTTCTAATTGGAGTTTTCCCTGCTAGCCCTCTTGCTGCAGTGGAAGATCAGTTCTCTCTAGAAGTGGAAGGCAGTGGTTATTCCAGACTAAATGAGCTTTTGGTGTCTTTATTAAGCACCAGTATCCCTGATAATTGGATGAAGATCAGCCGATTTCTTAGGCAAAAATGGCAGGAATTCAGAGGGCTAGTTCTCGGTGAAAGTGCTTGGCTGTGTGTGACCAAAACAAGGCATTGTCTAAGATGCAAGAACCAGATCCAAGGGGTACTTATAACAGGAACATGAATGAAATAGAGAACAGATTATTAAATCAGTGCCATGGGATATATTGGATGATAACTGGAGAAAAATAAATAGAGCATCTCTTAATATGATATACTGAATAAATGTAGATAACAATTTACACATTAAAAATAAAAACTTTTAAGAAAAAAAATCCTTTATTGTATGTACTCGACAGTGCAGCTTTTGGGAGTCTCATCACAGACTTGAAGAATAAAAAGTCCTGCCCTGACTGGTGTGGCTAAGTGGGTTGGGTATCATGCTGAAAACCAAAAGGACCCCAGTTCTGGTTCCATTGTTTCCTGGGCAAGGCACATGCTTGGAGTGCAGAGCAGGTCTGCCCCTCACCCACCGCTGTCCTGCCCTTGAGAGCGTGCGAGAGACAACCAGTGGATGTTTCTCTCTCTCTCTTTCTCTCTCCCTTCCCCTCTCTCTAAAAATAAATAAATACAATTTTTTAAAAAAGAAAGAATGAAAAGCCCTGAAGCAGAGCCCAGAAATCTGCATTTTCAATGAGCTCCATAGTATTAAAAAAATCATCTATAAGTATTTCCCACATTTTCTTCTAGTAATTATATAATTTTAGGGTGGGGAAGGCATGATTCGAAGGCAGAAATCGTTAAAGAAAATATTAGTAAATAAGGCTACATGAAAATAGAAACTTTCTATTTGTTAAAAAATAAATAACTCTACCAGCCCTGGCCAGGTAGCTCAGTTGGTTAGAGTGTCACCCCTGATGCATCAAGGTTGCAGGTTGGGTACCCAGGTGGGGCACATACAAGAGGCAACCAATGAATGAATGAAAGCATAAATAAGTGGAACAACAAAGCAATGTTTCTTTCTCTCTAAAATCATTTTATTATTATATTTTATTTTATGATTTTATTTATTTATTTTTAGAGAGAAGGGAAGGATGGAGAAAAAGACGGAGAGAAACATCAATGCATGAGAGGTACATAGATTAGTTGCCTCTTGCACGCCCCCAGTTGGGGACCTGGCCTGCAACCCGGCATGGGCCCTGACTGGGAATCAGACCAGCGACCTTTCAGTTCACAGGCCAACACTTAATCCACTGAGCCACACCGACCAGGGCTAAAATCATTAAAAAAAAACAACAAACAAAACTTCCATGAGCCAAAAGTAAAAGAAAAGTGAACTAAAAAAATTTGTAAGATATATGACAAAGGGAAAAATAAAAAAAGGATATCCTTAAAATGTAATGAGTGCCCTCACTGGCATGGCTTAGTAGGTTGAGCGTTGTCCTGCAAAGTGGAGGGTTGCCGGTTCTATTCCAGGTCAGGGCACGTGCTTGGGCTGTGGATTTGTCCCTTGTGGATTTGTCCCCTGTTGGGGGCATGTGAGAGGCAACCTGACTGATGTGTCTCTCCATGCCTTTCTCCTTCCCTTTCCCTCTCTCTAAAAATAAATAAACAAAAATCTTTAAAAATGTTTTTAAGAATGTAATGAGCACTCACATATCAATAAGAATAACAAACATCCCTATAAAAGAATGGGCAAAGGGCATAAATAGGTAATTATCTTCACAAGAAATGTAAATGTCTAATGAACTATCAAAATATTATTACTAGAAGACTACTTTTCATCTCACCAGCTTTCTTCATAAAGAAAATCTGGATTATCTGTACAATTGAACATTATTTTAGCCACAAATACGAAGAAAATCTCGGTATTTCCAACAACATGAATGGACCTTGAAGGCATTATGCTAAGTGAAATAAATCAGACAGAGAAAGGCAGCTACTGTATCTCACTTATATGTGGAATCCGAAAATCCATACTGAGAGAGACAAAACATATTGGTAGTTGTCAGAGGTAGGAATTGGAAGAAGGCGAAATGGGTGAAGGCGGTTAAAAGATATGAACTTCCAGTTATAAGATAAATAAGTCCTGGGAATATATTATACAACATGTGGATGATGTTAACAGTTTTGTATTGTATATTTTAAAGATGCTAAAAGAGATCTTAAAAATTCTTATGACAAGAAAAAAACTAATGATGTAATGGATGTTAACTAAACTTACTGCAGTAATCATTTTGTAATATATTAAATCATGTTGTACACCTTAAACTAATACAATTGATATATATGACAATTATACCTCAATAAAACTGGAAAAAACATTTTAAAAATGGTGATATACTTTCTTATCAAAGATAAACAACCTTATATCCTGAACAGTGCTACTCAATAATTCTGAGAGTAAAGATCTGTCTTCCCTTAGGACAGATCTGGTTTCTGGTTATGTACCTATTTCAAAAGCTACATTTTTTTAGTTCTCCTGTACCCAAAAAAACCTCTTACACTTCAACATCTTTATCTCCCTATAACTTCATATCTATTCTCTATAATCTTAAAATATGTTATGCTCTTTAATGAAGGAGTGCAATGTTATGATTAATTAACTAAAAATTCATATTTGTATTCTGGAAGATTATAAAGGATTTACAAGATTAGATAAGGTACATGGCACACATGCTGGTACAACAAGAGCTCTTGAATTTAAAACAAATACATATATATTTTATTACTAATAAACTACTTTTCAGTTTTCCAGTTAGCAAAGGTTTTTTGTTTTTGTTTTTTAATGTAGATACCTAATGTTTATTCATTAGATTGGTTCAGCCTCTCAGCAGGGAAATTAGAATGATATTTATGGGAGGGAGTTTTGGGGGGAGGATGGGCAAAAGGTGAAAGGGATTAAGAAGTACAAATGGCCAATCATAAAAACCACCACATGGATATAAAGTACAGCACAGGGAATATAGTCAATAATATAGTAATAACTATGCATGGTGTCGGATGGGTAATACAGACTGATGGAAGGGTTCACTCCGTAGTTATATAAATGTCTAACCACTAGGCTGTATTCTTGAAACTAATATAATACTGTATGCCAGCTATAACTGAAAAATAAATTTTGAAAAATCTCAAAAAAACCCTTAGACTATTTCATAACTTTAGATTGAGAGATTGTACTTCTAAAAATTCACTTCTAGAAATAATCATGAGTGCACACAAAAATATTTCACACTATTGTCTATTGTTTCTTACAAGGAAGAACTAGAAACAAATTTCCAACAGTACATGTTTGATAAAATGCCTTATTTTAGTGGCATACTATGTAGCCATTAAAAAATAATGTAGAATATTTAATGACATGGAAAAGTGCTAACCGTATAATTTTTTTAAGTGGGGAAAAAAGCTTACAAAAACAGTTTGCAATAATCTCATTTAAAAAAAAACAACACTTTTAGAAAAATAAATATTGACATTTTAACGGGTTATCTCTGGATGGTCAAATTGCAAGTAATTATTTTCCTTTTTTTTGTGTGGCTTAATCTATATTTTCAAAGTTTTCTGCAATGCAAAAGCGTATTTCCAAGATACTAGAACTACAGTAAAATTTATTATATAAGTAAGAACAATTCATTGAGACAGTGTTTCACATAGAACTTGCCTCTTCTTGGCAATGTTATTTCCCCAGTAACTCATTTCCTTAATGTCCTTTCCCTCAGGAGGACCTCTGCAAAGGCAGGAATTCACCAAGGCCTCCTCCCACTGGGAGCATTAATGGAGGCCTGTGGTCTGCCTCTTGGTCGTGTGGAATCCAGCTTTGGGGAAACTACAAAGTAACCCAAAGTTTTGGAGGTAGAAGAAATGGCAGTTGGAAGATTTTATAGAGTCTGAGCAAGAAACTCCTTCAGAGAGGATCCAGTTTCTCCGCCCACGTTTTCCTCAAACAGAAGCTAAGGCCGACTTTCAGGGCTTGTCCAAGGCCACACAGACTTAATGACAAGATGAGGCCTTGAATCCATGGCCTTTCGGCCCTGTTGTTTCTGTAATGTGCTGATTTCGACCAGGCCTTCTCACACTTGAATGTGCACAGGAATCAGCGGGGGTCTTCTTGAAATGCAGATTTTGATCCCGCAGGTCAGACTTAGGCCTAAGAGTCTGTGTTTCTAACCACCATCTTTTAGGAGATGCAGGTGGTGCGGCCTTTGGGATCGATCACAGCAGCGATGGGTAGCAATGGGGTACTAACGGTGTAGGCCAGATTCTGCAGCCAGACCGCCGGCTTCCCAATCCTACCGCTGCCGCGGACTAATGATTGTTAGTATGCTTCAGTTTTCTTATCTGCAAAATAAATATAATACCTAAGTCACTGAGGTTTTGTGAAGATTTAATAAGTTATTGCACATCAAGTGCTCAGAAACTGTTCGCAAAGAACTTACTAGTTTTTATATTCCCTAGAGCAAGCAACGGTGAAGTAGAGTTTGACCAATGAATGAATAACTTTTGGAGAAAAGCTCTTTCCTGGGCGACTAATGTCAGAGAAGTAAGGTGGGAGGGCTTGTTGGTGGGGAAGAGGACCACTTCCAAGAAAGCTCTCTCCACAGGGTGGTCAGAAGAGCGCGGGGCAACCGGAAGCCGGCAGGCCCGCGCTCAGGCAACCAATGCGGCCGCTGGGGCGGAGGGGGTGGGGCGGTCGCCAGCCCTTTCCGTCTGGGGCGCAGCGGCCCCGCCCCTTGGAACGTGTGACGTTAGAGCATTCCACGGTTGCTACATCGTCGCGAGGGGCAGGGCGCCTGTCAGGGAAGCGGCGCGCGCTGGCGCAGGCGGGCCGGGGTTCCACCGCGCAGTGCCAGCACGAGCACCCGACCCGCACCCCGCGCTTTCCGGCCCGCCGCCTGCGTTCTGGCTCGCGAGCCCGCACTCCGGCCCTTCCCGTGCGCTGCCCAAGTATGGAGCTGCTGTGCTGTGAGGGCACCCGGCACGCGCCCCGGGCCGGGCCGGACCCGCGGCTGTTGGGGGACCAGCGAGTCCTGCAGAGCTTGCTCCGCCTGGAGGAGCGCTACGTGCCCCGCGCCTCTTACTTCCAGTGCGTGCAGAGGGAGATCAAGCCGCACATGCGGAAGATGCTGGCGTACTGGATGCTGGAGGTACCGCCTGGACTTGTCTTCCTTCCCCCGCCGGCCCTGCGTCCCGGGCTGCGGACCTCCTAGGGCCGCCCTGTTGGGATATCCTGGTCTCAGCAACAATCGGCGAGATGCTTCAGTGTCCCAGACCCCTGGGCCTGACCTTTCTTTCACTGGGCACCCTAAGCGGCCGCGTCCTTGGTGTCCCTTTTTCTTTCCCTTCCCCAACCCCGACTCTTGACTGCCAGTGGTTTGGCACCCTAACTAATTCTTTCTTCCGGCCAGGAAAGCGGGACAGGGTCCACCTTCTCCCCTCCGGCTTCTCTGGCGTCTCCTGCTTCCCTTCCCCGCCCCGTCTCCTTAGGAGAGGGCGCCTGGAAAACCCTGGGCTCGGCCGCCCCCGCCCCGAGCCGGTTCCTGTGTCTGTCGCGAGGTTCTGGCGGGGATAGGCGGTGGGGGTGGCGCGCGCGCTGTTCCGGCGGTCAGGGAAATGAAAAGTGCGGGAGGCAGAGGCAGGAGTCTCCTCCCTTCCTCTTGGGTGTGTGCGTGGGTGATGGTAATGGGGGTAAGGTCCCCCCTCTTTGGACACCCTGGATGACTCTTGGACATCACCACGGGGAAGGGGAGTCTCAGTGTTGAGTCCTTAAGTAAGGGAGCCTCTGGCTTACCCCTCGCCGCCCCCGCCCCCCGCCCCACATTGGAGGGGGGGAGGAAGCAACGCTGAGGAAGTTGGCGGGGAGGGGTAGTCACCTTGGGGAAAGAGCATCCCCCGTCTTAGTCCTTGTCACTGTAAGCATATTTTCCCCCTGCCCATTTTTTTTGCTCCCCGTCCCACTTCCCTTCAGCGCCCCTCCTTTCACCTTTAGTGTTGCTGTGCTTCCCAGGCTCCTGCCCAGAAGTGACTGTGTGTCCTCCCCCCAGGTGTGTGAGGAGCAGCGCTGTGAGGAGGAAGTCTTCCCCCTGGCCATGAACTACCTGGATCGCTACCTGTCCTGTGTCCCCACCCCCAAGGCGCAGTTGCAGCTCCTGGGGGCGGTGTGCATGCTGCTAGCCTCCAAGTTGCGGGAGACTACTCCTCTGACCATCGAAAAATTGTGCATCTACACCGACCACGCTGTCTCTCCCCGCCAGATGCGGGTGCGTGCATAACTCCTCCCACCCCCAACCTAGCCGGCCTCCTCACTTAACCGAGGAAAAGGAAAGCACCTCAGAGGCTTTTTGCCCCCTGGGGAGGGCTCAGGGCCAAAGAGGCTATATATTTGGATAAAAGATGGGGCAGTGTGCTGTGATGGTTAGAGTAGCCCCCACACCAGCCCAGGCTTAAGCTACCAGCCTGAACTAACTCCCCTTCTCCTGACCTCCAGGGGGTGCCACTCCTTGGTCTTTCCCCCAGATAGCAACAAGTCAAACTGCATGTCTACACTCACTAATACTTTGCCTCTGGGTTTACACAACCATCATGAGTTATTTATTGGCAGCAGCAGGACATGCCTGCACACCCCCACTGGAGTGGGTGAGTGGAATGTGCTTTCATGTGGGGGAGGGGGACTGCTTTGGGTGAGTCTTTATCCCAGTGTGGACTTTGTGATTGAAAAGCCTCCCAGAGCAGATTAAAGCCCAGCCCTGATTGCTCTAAGGAAGGCCAAGGAGTTTCATTCATCCCACCTTATTTCCTTCCTCTTATATCCCAGAAGAGACAGCTCCTTCCTAATCCTCACTCTGAGGAACTTGAGCAGCTGCTTCAGGCCTGGTGGAATCATCTCTCCCTTTCCCTTAGCCAAAGGCCAGAGCTGAGGGACAGACGGGGAGCTGAGCTAGCAGCTGCTTCCGATGTGATAATGATGCCCCCTCCCCTGGCCCGCCCACTCTGACCAAGGTCTTTCATAATTCTGTGGGGAGCTGCTGTCACTACTGTGGTTTGGGAAGTGGCTCCCAGGGCCTCTTGCTGGGAACTTGGGGTGGATTCTTCCGAGGTAGGGCAGGAAAGTCACCGGTTCTCTTTTCCCAAAGCCTGGAGAGGAGGTGGGGGAGCTGCTTAGATCTGGAAGAGCTTGTTGGGATGTGCAGATCATCTCCTGGGGGTCCTGGGGGAGAGGGCGGGTGAGTGGGTACCTTCCTCACCCTTGCTCTACACTGCCAAGTCTTCCTGACCCTGAGAGGAGTCTCTGGGCCCCATCTCCCTGGGAGGAGGGCAGCATGCACGCGGCTGTGATTGGCTGGCTGGGAAGCCAGGGTACTGGGGCCCCCGACTGCTGCTTGTCCAGGAACAGGATTCCTCTTCCTGCCAAGTAGCTCTCAGAGATGGGAGTAAGAGGCCGGAGTTGGGAATCTGGGAGGCCCCACAGCTCTTTGTGATGAATCTGGTAGTTTTTGGCAAGTCTGAAGGTGGAGATGGTTTCCAGGGCCAGAAAGCAACATGTTTTTGGAGGGGTTTGGGCTGGAAGGTAAAAGGGGACTTCTTTATGTGAAAAGATTGGGATGGTATGTGTGCCTTTGTGTGAGGGAAATTTTTCAGAACAGCAAAAAGTTCTCTTTCCCCGACTCCCTCTGCCTGAGCTGGGGGTGGTGCGTGCAGATGGCTTCCTAGAAGGTCAGAGTCAGAAGGGACCTCAGAGAACTTCAGTCCAAATGCTTGTGAGGCAGAGAAGGCTGAGGCCCAGAGGAGGACGGAAGGGTCCTGCCTCAGCAGCACTGAAGTGGATGAGGAGAATCTGGGTCTGCTGGCTAGCCCAGGTGGCCTTAAAGGCTGGCGATATGACGGAAGCTGCCAGCCACAGCAACTGTTCCCCTCTAGGGCTGCCAAACTTGGGCTGAGATTCTCAGGGGTGGCCTGGATACAGGGAAGGGTGGCCACCTTCCCTCTCACAGGACCCTATGCCTCCCTACAGGGTGAGCCCCACTCCAGGTTGCCTTCCAGGCAGTCACCTTTCTGTTCACTTTTGAGTTAGGAGTTTGGCCACCGAGAAAAGCACCAGGAGTAGAATGCTAGCTTTTCTGCTCAACTTCTTTTGGCTCCAGGCCAGGCTCTTTTCTGTGGGGCCCTGTGAGAGGCTTGGGGCTGATTTGGGAGGATGACACCTAGGCGGGGGCCTGGGAGAGTTTGGGTGGGGTTGCCATTTCTGCCTCAGCAAGGGGTCAAACCCATGAGTTCCTTCCTGAGATAAAACAATGAAGAAATCCTCATGTGTGCAACACAGAAATGGGGCCAGTGCTGGGAACCCCAGATGAGTGGATTGGGGCGGGGCTTTCAGTCTCTCTCTGGGACCCAGCAGGGGTATGCATGCTTGGGCAGGTGGAGATAGAGTTTGGTCTCTCAGGAATCATCCAGAACCATGCTGTTTGGGTTGGCCTCCACATCTGAGACTCAAATGGCACTAGGCACTAAGGGTTCCAGCAAAAGGGGGTGGACTGGGGTGCTATATCTCAGGACCCAACCCTAATGTCCCACCAAGGGGATGTGGGTTGGGTTGGGCAACCTCCCCTTTGAGGAACCTCAGGGCTGGTTCAGTGGCTCATGCTCACTCGTTTCTTCAAGAAGCAAAGACTTGGCTGGGATGCAGAGCTGGAGGAGAGGCTAGTGGTGATTTTTCCCTTTTACAAATTCTTGGAGCCTCAGGTTCATGGAGATGCAGGTATATCTGTTGCTGCAGTCTTTTCTTTCAATCCTGGCTTGGAGAAATGCTCAGAGCCCTGGATGAAGTTAGAAGGCTCACATTATTGGCCCCCAAAAGAA
The DNA here is from genome assembly GCF_021234165.1 of Pteronotus mesoamericanus. Taxonomy (NCBI): domain Eukaryota; kingdom Metazoa; phylum Chordata; class Mammalia; order Chiroptera; family Mormoopidae; genus Pteronotus; species Pteronotus mesoamericanus. The sequence goes on along the minus strand of NW_026555085.1, from coordinate 11,692,370 downwards.
CCAAACAGGATTAAAAGACAATTCATGGACAGCATGTAGTCTGGCACCTAGTAAATGATGAATAGGTGCTCAAAGCAAATGCCCAGCTTTTCTCTTCCCTGGACTCCCATTCCACAGTGCCAGTCCCTAAACCCAGAAGCAGGACAGGAGTCGACCTTCAAGTTTGAATGGGCTTCCTTCTGCTTTATTACCTTCCCTGCTTCAGCCACTGACTCCATCCTCTTTTCCAACCTCCAGGACTGGGAGGTGCTGGTCCTGGGGAAGCTCAAGTGGGACCTGGCTGCCGTGATTGCCCATGATTTCCTGGCCCTGATTCTGCACCGGCTCTCTCTGCCCAGTGACCGACAGGCCTTGGTCAAAAAGCATGCTCAGACCTTTTTGGCTCTCTGTGCCACAGGTAATTATCTCTAGGTGCATTTTTGCCAAATCAGGAAAATCAAGACTTTGAAGGGTCAGAGGTAACTAGGAGATTCTGGTTTTATATGCTTTTCAGAATTTGTGAAAATCATATCTCCTCTGAGCCCCCAGTTTCAATACAGAAAACACAGAGCTACATGGAATCTTAAGAGACTCCAGGACATATGCAGGTGGGGACTCTGAGGGCTTAGAGAGAAGCCAGGCCTCTTGACCCTAGCTTTGTTTCCACACCAGAAAGAGACTCGCTCTCCGGTTCCTGGCCAGGATCACTTAAGGACTACCCCGGACAAGTCTGCTGTTCCCCCTGACCCACTCTAGGAGAGGACCTTTCCCACCTTTCTCCCTGGCCCCTGTCTTACACTGCTCGCTGCTGGCATTTTCCAGTATGCCCCTGCTCTATTTATACTGCCTGGCATTTTCTGAGGAATAGGAAGTAAGTCCTGGCCATCAGTCTTGATGTTCCCCTTGTCTCACGGTCCTCTCTCCTTCTTTCCAAGATTATACCTTTGCCATGTACCCACCGTCTATGATCGCCACAGGCAGCATTGGGGCCGCAGTGCAAGGCCTGGGTGCCTGCTCCATATCCGGAGATGAGCTCACGGAGCTGCTGGCAGGGATCACAGGCACTGAAGTGGTGAGTGCTGGGCTGGGGGGCAGCCTGTTACTTCATGAGGCACCGCTATTCCTTGAGCCTCCAGCAGAGGGAGGCGTCCAGTTAGTCCTGGTGCCCATTGCCGATTTCACGGGCCCCGCCCTTCAGGCTTCTGTGGCCTTCCATCTCCTGCCTTGGTGTGGACAGCAAGTAGTCTTGGGTGGGTTGAAGGGTACCATTCCTGGTGCCTTTTCTGCTAAATGATGTGCAGGAGTCGGGGTGGGGGTTTGGTGTCAGATGCAGGGCTGCTCTCACACTCTCTTGCCACATCCTCTTGCCAGTTTCTGAGAATTAAAGGCTGATTCCTGGGGCTGGGCTGTGACCTAACCTCCCCAGACTTCCCAGGGTACTGGGAGGTGTCCATCCCCAGCACCTGCTACCAGATACTATGGTGGGGGTGGGGAGTGGACCTTTAGCTCCAGGGAGACCTTCCTCTACCTCACCCAGCAGTCCCTTCTCAGCGTTCCCCTTTGTTTCCAGGACTGCCTGCGGGCCTGTCAGGAGCAGATTGAAGCAGCACTCAGGGAGAGCCTCAGGGAAGCCGCCCAGACCTCCCCCAGCCCAGCACCCAAAGCCCCCAGGGGCTCCAGCAGCCAGGGGCCCAGCCAGACCAGCACTCCCACAGACGTCACAGCCATCCATCTGTAGCCCCGGAGAGGCCCCCTCTAGTGGCCACTGACAGCAGAGGAGGGGACACTGCCATCCCCTCCCTGCCTGCAGGAATGAATGACGCTGTATCCTCCACCCCCCTCCCTTCCTGCAGGAATGAACGCCGCTGTATCTGCCACAACTGATGTCTGAGGGGGCTCCTTCCTATTTTCCGTTCGCTAAATAGAGGGGGCAGGCCCTACCTATTCCTGCAGTGTGCACTAAGCAGCCCGGCCAGCCACGTTGGGTGGCTAGTCAGGCCCCTCCTTCTCCCTGGCTCTGCCCAGCTCAGCTCCTTCCCTGGCCAAGGGTGGGTCAGGCTGGTCAGAGACAAAACTGAAGTAGGTAAAATATATGCAGTAGCAATCCTTTTTGAGGCCCCTTGATCTCTGGGGCTTTCATGTTCTCAACTGCCAAAATGCCCTGGTGCCTTATAAAGGTGCTGCACCTTCTTCAGTTAATGCATTTGGATTGGGGTCTTTCTGAAGAAATTTCTGACATTGAGGGGACACAGTCTAGACAGGTCTTCTCAACACACTTTGGAGAGCCCTGCATAATCCATGCTCACAGCTGCTCCTAGAGGGAGGAGCCTGGGCCTCTGTCAGAGGTTCAAGAATCAACCAATTCCTCCTTGCTTTGCTTTCCACCCAGCTTCTCCTATGTGATTGGGGCGGTAGGGGGGGGTGTCAGTGCTGAAGGAAGTTTTAATTTATTAATTTCATTGAATACAACTCAAATTCACCTTGGCTTCTTGGATTGGATGGTGGTGTGGGTAAAGCCCTTTTCTAAACTGCATGATATATAGCAGGCAGAAATCAATGGCCTCATCAAGCCTTCACTGTAATAGGGCAGAGTGTAAATATTTTGGGCTTGTAAGCGTCAGGCTTGCCTGCCCTGCATATGGTCAGTTCTACTTTAATGGAACACATGCATTCCCAAAAACCCACACACTATGCAAAACTGCATTAATAAAACCTACAGGAGTTTATGTATGGGCTCAAGGCACAACACTCAAGGATGATTTTTAAAAAGGGTTTTATACACTAAATGAAGAAACAAATATTGGGTTGGCCAAAATGTTATTTTGTAAGATGGCTAGTAGTGCTTAGTCATCTCAACTTCATTTTAAACAATTTTATTAGACTTGTGACAGCTGTTGTATCAGTGTGCATTTTTTAAAAAACTTACCAAATTGGTGAATTTTTATGTGGCCATTTTAATATTGAAGATGGAAAAAATAAGCAACATTTTCAGCATATTATGCTTTATTATTTCAAGGTAAAAATGCAACTGGAAGGCAAAAATATTTGTGCAGGTTATGGAGAAGATGCTGTGTCTGATTGAACGTGTCAGAAATGACCTGTAAAGTTTCATGCTGGAGATTTCTCACTGGATGCTGCTCCAAGGTCAGGGAGACCAGTTGCAGTTGATAGTGATCAAATCGAGATTAACTGATTACAATCAACATTATACCACATAGGAGATAGCTGACATACTCAAAATATCCAAATCAATAAAGCTACTGGTGAAAATGAAAAAAGGCCTTATTTTATAAAAAACACCTTAAGTATGCTTGTGGAAGCAGAGGTCGGAAGGAAGTGGAAGGTGGGCTGTAACGCCAGATGTGGGTGTGACTCCCAACCCACATGTCAGAGATGCATGCATTGTGTGTATCTTGTTTGGTTCAGCTGGGTGTGGTTTTCTGATTTCACATGGTGTTTCTCACGGACAAAACTACACATAAATAAATGTGATTATTTGCCTTATGACCATATGGTCCCCAAATACATTAACTGGATTGGGAGAGATTCACATTTTTCAAAGGCAAAGAAGGGTTACAGAATTGCACTGTTACTGCAGCGTGCTAGCAGCCACAGAAAACACGTAAACAGATGGGAGTGGCTGTGTGCCAGTAAAACTATGGACAGTGATATCTGAATTTCATGTAATTCTCACCTATCACAAAAGAGTTTTAAAAAATTTCCACCCATTACAAAATGTAAAAACCAGCCTTAGTTCATAGGCCATAAGATCCTAGTTTGCCAACCTCTGGTCTGACGCTCACCAGCCAAGTTAGAAAGTGAACTTGTCTGATGGCGGCCCAGATCTGGGCCCAACCAGCATAATTCTCTGACCTGTCTGGCCTCTGTATTTCCACTTTCCTCTAGGGGCTTTCTCTAGCTCATCCATCCACAGCTGAGACACCATCTTTTGAACAACCTCCTGGTTGCTAGCATTCTCCTAAAGCATTGGGGAAAGGCAGAGACTGTGCCCCCTAGGGGCTAACGCTGGGTACAACCTGGAGAAACAAGATGGCAGAATAAGGATGGGGAGGGGTTCCTGCCTAAACTGGGTAAGAATTCACTCCTAGACAGGAACCTACAGAGTAATCCCTCCAGATTAAAGAGGGAAAGCAGAAATCTCCACTAATCACATTAAAACACAGAAGGTCAATAAATAACTAGTTTTTTATACACATCCCAGTGACGTGACACAACAGCCCGAAAGAAAAGTACTCAAAGAGGTTCCAGAGCTGAGCAGGAACAATGGCCTAGATTGGACGAGGCGGCCAGCCAGACCCTCAGTCCTCCCTGTCAGGTACTGGGGAATCACAGATACCCATGAGCCATCACTACCCAAATGTGGGTCTTCAGCTGTAAAGACTGTGTCACCTTTAGTCACCAAACAAGGATCCTGTGGTCCTCCCACGCCCCTCAGACCAGGATGAGTGACTGTCTCCTCAGTCCATGATGATGGGAACATCTTCCACATCTCGGGGTACTGCACTGTGAAGCTCACGCCTGATCTCAGGGGACAGCAGTGGATGGGGCTGCAGCCGGAGCAGTTCCAGGAGGGCCTCTTTCTGCTCTGTGGCCAGGTCTGCCTTATAGCGCTGGACCAAAGTCAGGAGACACTGGTGCCAGAGCACAGGCAGTTCGCGCTTCTCCGTCCGGAACCTCAGGAAGTGGAAGACCAGCGCGTCCAGCACCCGGTAGGGCAGTGCATACTTCTTATCCAGCAGCAGTCGCAAGAAGATGCTGTTGGCACCGCTGTATTCCATCTCGGCGATTTTCAGCATGGCCGCACTGGCAGGAAGGTGGGATTAGTAGTGGGGAAATGTTGGAGAGGCTCTGTTCCCTCTCTGCTTTTCCCCCCTTCTCCCTTGCTGGCCCCTACGATTCCTAAGAGAGCCAGCTCGGGCCACCTTCTCACCTATGCAGTCTTCATTGATCATCCTCCCTGCACTCCAGTTATCTCTGTGCTAATTCATCACAAATCTCTACTTCCGACTCAGACTGCTCGTCAGTATTCGACTAGAATATGTCCAATTATCTCAACATTTCTACCCTTAGCCTATTTTCTTCCCATATTCTCTATTCGTTCACTCAACCATTTACTGAGCACCTACCATGTGTCAGACACTCAGGCCCTATTCTTGGGGAATTCACAATCTAGTGTAAGTTCTGGTGATTCCACTGAGTAGTCATCCTCCTTCCCCACCAACACTACCTGGAGTGCAGCACCGGGATGGAGCATTTGGCGATGATGCTACCCACGATGATGGCTTCCCGGAGGGTACAGGTGCCCGACTCACACAGTGGAATCAGGATCCCTGGGGAGGGTCAGAAGGGCAGTCACCTTGAGCCCAAGGTGAGAAAAAGGAGGTATAGCAGGAAGGACCCCTGCCTACTGCAGGGACAGAGGTCCTTCCAGTCCAGCTTAATGCTTTCACCGCAGGAGCTCCAGCCCCTCCCTTCCCTAGCTGCCTCCTGGGTTCTCACCTTTAAACCAGGCCCCAGGCTTGAACAGGGCCTTCTTGAGTGCCATGTAGAGATGGAAATTTAGTCGTTTGTATTCAGCAATGTCATCTCGTACCCGGGGGAGCAGGACAAGGTTGTAGAAGCGCTGGGCCATGCGTTCCTTCAGATTAGAGGCGAAAATCCTATGGGGGGGGGGGGGGGGGTGCAGCAGCAGGGAGGTCCCAGGTCACTTGATAGTCTGGAACTGGCCCTTTAAGTCTCACTGTAAATGGTGTACGCAAGAGATTTGAGGGGTATGTGGGAGTGTGTTAGTCGTGGGCATGCGATATCCATGTCAGATTAGAGGAAACAGGAGGGGTTACAAGAGATATCCAAACAGGTGAATGGACACAGAGAGCTAGAGCACTCCCGAACTGATGATTACGCAGCTGTTCACCCTCCTCTCCCCATGATGGGTCTTCTCTACCCTTCGAGGGACCTGAGCGCACCTGGGGAGCCACAGGTTTCTGAGGTCAGTCTGACAAACCAAGGTTGTAGCCCTGTAGTTATAAGCCTCTTCCCTAGAAACTCATCACAGGAGAGTCTCCACAGGGACTTGGCCACAAAACATGAAACAGAAAAAGCTGGAAAATGATGATATAAATAAGCGCAAAAGACAGCTCTGGGGCCAAGTTAAAGTGAAATGGCAAAGGGGACAGAAACCTGACCTTTCCACACCCCAACCCTTACCTAGAGACATAAGGCCACTCGAACCCCCATCTACTCTACCTTGTGGCTTGGTACATGGCAGCAGCAGTCCAGGCCTCGGGCTCCGTGACGTAGAGGATCTGCTCCCAGTTGGAGAGTGCAGGGATGATCTTAAATGCCTTGGGCAGCTTCCCACTGCGGTACTTAGATAACACCTGGGGATGAGCGAACAAAACCACCTCTGCTGTTAACATACACTTGTATACTGCTTGCCGGGCGCTTGTCACACGTTCACCCACTCAATCCTCACAACCACCGTGTAAGAGGATGCTACTATCATCCTCATTTTCCAGACAGGGAAACTGAGACCAGAGTCGAGAAACTTACCCACGGCCCCCAAGTCACTAAGTGATAGAGCAGGACTCTGAACTCAGACACTATGACTTAATGCTGTTTCAGCCACCAGGTCTTCTGTGTATGACACGCGAGCATCCAAAATCTTAAGGAACCACTGCCCCTGTGAGAGGATTCGGGCTCTTACCTCCCGGACTCCTCTGTAGACCTCCAGGACCCGGGGGTCCAGCTGGGGCACAGGAAAGCCTGTCACCTCGGACATGACTGTCTCGACTTCCGTCTGCTTCTCAGTTAGCTTCTCCATGATGATGTCAGCCAGGGTGCGCCTGAAGTTAAGGGGGTACAGAGGGAAAGGGAGGGAAGTGGGTGGAAATGCTGTGGTCACAGTCCACACACGGTCCCTTGTGAGCTTCAATGAACCTGTCATCTTGCTAGGATATGTGACCTCAGTTCCCCTCTGGGCCTGTCCACCCAACACAGGATCGCCGCAGGGCGCAAATGACCTGAAAGTCATTCAACTTAGGATGAAACGGACAGTCGTGCGGAGGTTAAGAACCTGGACTCTGAAGTCAGTCTGCCTGGGTTTAAATCCTGGCTTTCGCACTCCTATATAACCCATACCCTGCATGGGCCATAACCTTTCCCATACTCTGTATGACCTTGGGCATGCTATTTTGCCTCTCTATGCCTCAGTTTCCTCATCTGTAAAACACGGTAATAATAACTGTACCTACCTCATAAAGTTAATGTCAGGATTAAATGAATTATTGTATGTACATAAATATGTCATGAGTGTTGCCTATTGCAGACACACCCCTCATATACTGGCAATATGCTGAGGTCTTCCCAATCACAAAACCCTGGTCTGACCTCTCAAGAATGCCAGTTTTATCTTAGTTATACACTAAGATTTCAAGTAGCTGGGTTCATTTAGAAAAAGACCAGAGCACAAACTTTCCATCACTTTACTTTAATGGAAGTAGTTCTAAGATTAACAATATTTTTCTCAGCCTCATTAAAGAGTATATCAAACATAACTTTTATTGTGATAAGCCAGAACTCTCATTACACTAAGCTTTTGGTATAAGAATGGCTTCTTCAGAATTGAGTATATTTAAAACAGCTCCTGTTTTCTGGGGGTCTCCTCAAGGCCAGGCACTGAGTACAGGACTTCCCAAATGTTATCTTACACAGTCCATGCAACACCTATGTGAGGTGTTGTTCCCCTTATTTGACATGGGAACACATACTCAGGTGAATAATGCACCCAAGGTCTCACAGCTCTCAAGTCGGGGACAAGGGTCAAACCCCAGGTGTTCCGGTGCTTTAGAGGACACTACAACATGCCTCCCAACTAAACAGCCTCTGACTGAAGAGTTCACATGGGTCTAGACCCGCTTTCTGAAGATGCCAGTGGTCACTTCTTAAGACTGTCAGGAGTCCCTGTTTCTGTAGCTTTATTCTTCTCTTCACTGCAAGCTGGAAAACCATTCCGCAAAGCTTGTCAGATGAGTGTTGGAAAGGAGTTTAAGACACTGAGAGGCTCTCTGGCGGGACAAGCACACAAGTCTAAGTACACACTCCGTGCCGTCTATTTCAGTTGCCGGGCATCAATCTGGGAAAGGAACTCATTTCTTCATTCTGTGCTCTCAAATAAACTACCACAGACCTTATCATTCAGGCTCCCCATCTTTTCACTGTATTATTAGCAATGAGAGATGCATTAACCCAAAATAGCCTAAAGAAACAAGAACATGTCATGTTAATATCACAGGGTCAGAATGAACTACTTGAGAGCCCTTATCCCAGACTCCCCTGCCCTGGGCCAAAATCCACGTTTGACCACAGGAGCTTAAATGCCTGCAAGTTTTACAGCCAGCATTTCTTATAGATGGAAATAAATTAGTGATTCTACCTGGGGGTGAATTTGCCCCCTAAGAGACATTTGTCAATGCCTGAGACATTTTCGGTTCTCGTAACTTGGGGGAAGGCCACTACTGGTGCCTAGTGGGTAGAAGTCAGGGATGCTGCTAAACATCCTACATTGCCCAGGACAGCCTCCACAAAAAAGATTTATCCAGCCCAAAATGCCAACAGTGCTAAGGCTGAAAAGTCCTGAATAAAATGAAGCTTAGGGTAGGAAAGAGATTTGGCTAAGGAGATTAAGGTTACCGCTAGGAAAACTGAGCATGCCAAGAGCAAATGCAATGGGATACATCGCCCTAGAAACATAAAAAGGTTGGGGAGCTGTTTCCCCAGGTAATCCGAGCAGCTGTAGAACAGTGGACAGAGTGGGAGGAGGTATTTTGTGTCTGTGTCATTCTCACTCAGAATGGTCCTTTGAGGACGGGTCAATTTTCTTAAGGTGGTTCTCCACAACTAGCAATGCTCAGGCCCTTCCCAAAGGTAGGAAACCAAAACTCCGCTCGGGCATATGCTTCCCTGGGGGAAGTTGCTACCAGGACCCACTACCCCAAATTCCAGGCCATGCCAGCCCTACCTGGCAGGAGGGTTTTTATTCATGAACATCTCAATGGCACGCTCATCCTCAGGATCCACGACCACCTCTGCATGGTGGCCCACCCCGGTCACTGTGGCAGCCTTCTCCAGGGTGGGCCACTCTTCATCCTCGTCATCTGATCCATCTTGCGGCACTCCTGGACCTAGAGAGGGGAGATGAAATGGATGAGAGAGGTAAACGGTGGGTGAGGGATTTAGAGGTCAATTTAACCACCATGGACAGTATAGGCCTCATGTGTGCTTGTAACAGATACAGATACATGCAGTGAGAGTGGTGCACACACTACCTTCTTGCACCGGGGGCTTACGATCTTGAGAAGGAAAATATATATATATACCAATAAAATATGCCAATGAGATAGCAATGCCAATATATCAGTTAACACACTATACTCAGTCTTCTAGCAGGAACTGTTCTAAACATTGTATATAACCATCACAACCCCAAGTAGGTCCTATTATTATACCCAGTTTCAGATAGGAATACTAAAGCACAGAAAGAAGTTAGGTAATTTGCCTGTGACAGGTCGTCTGGATCTAGACTGTGCATTCTTCATCTGTATCCTACATATGTGGTTGGGCTTGATTATATGCCAAATGAATGGTAAAGAGAGTATATACCATAGGCACTTAGAAGGTAAGTGCAGAGGCTGGGTAGGCTCTGAACAGGGAGCACAGGAGCTGGTGGAACATATTCCAAACCTGAGTTACAACACTGGCAAAAGGGCCTGGTTACGAGAGTGTCTTTTAGGCTGTAGCAAGAAATAAGGCTGGATGGGTAAAGTGAAGCCAGATTGTGGAAGGCCTTGAGGCCAGGAAGTGCAGTTCAGATTTCAATAGACCAGCCATTTGAATAACTGATTAACAGACGGCTAACAGCTGGTTGGGCATCTGGTAAGTGATGCAATACTCCAATCAAGGAGATAAAATGCTGCATGTGAACAGGTCATCAACAGAGGCAGTGTGTGATAAAAGCTAAAAGGGGCAGGGGGTGGTGCAAGTGTTTTGTTTCCACATGCTAATAACCTCCAAATCTGTACTTGCAGATAGATGTCCCTTCATTCCAGACTGTAACTCCTGCTGCCACCTGTACAGCCGCTCTTGCACGACCCACAGGCACTTCAAATGTCACATATCATCAACCAAATTCACTTTTTTCCACCTAGGTCTTACACTACTCACTGTGTTCTACATCTAAGCACACGTCACAACGATCTACCCAATGCTAAGCCAGAAGCTGGGAGGCAAGCCTGTGTCACCCCCTGCCCTCAACCCCAACATCCAATTAAATACCAAGTTCTATTCAATTCTACCTCATAGAATATCTTTCAAATCCTTCACAGCGCTAACCCTAAGATCTGCATCTTCTCTTGCCTGGATTAATTCAACAATCCCCTAACTGGTCTCCATATTCTCCAATAGTTTTCCGTTGTCCTTATGATAGCTTTAAATTCTGGGAACAGCCTCCGAGTCTTTTGCAGATTTGGCTTCTACACACCTCACCATCATTCATTAATCCACTCACTCGGCAAACAGTAAGTGCCTACTATATATGAGACACAGGTCTGGGTGCTAGAGATATATTAGTGAACAAGAGAAATCAAAACCTTTTGCCCTTATAGAGCTTTTGTTTTAGTGGGGAAAAACAAGCAATGGAACACATAATATGTTAGAAGACAAGTGCTATGACAAAAGCAATAGGGCAGAGCAGAAAAGTTGGGACTGTGGAGACAGGAGTGGGGGTGTTGCAATTTTTGGTGAAGCAGTCAGGCCTCTCTGAGGTGAAGAAATGCGGGAGTATGCCTACAGGTGCATGAGGACACAAGGAGCAACCAGAGCAAAGATTCTAACTTGCCATGTGTAAGCTTATACGGGTGGAGTGAAAAGGGGAAAGTAGAAGTTGGGACTGGCAATGAAAGCAGATCATACAGAACTTTGCAAACCACTGTAATCCTCTAGCTGTTGAGAGTGGACTGTGGGGAATATGGCACATTAACGAGGAGGCTACGGCCATAACCCAGGTGAGAGAGATCGTGGTGGGCTGCAGAGGATGGCGTTCCAAGGTGGTGAGACGTGGTATGATTCTGGATATAGTCTGAAGGTAAAGTCAACAAGATCTCCCAAAAGATCAGATGTGGAATGAGAAAGAAGTCCAAGGTTTTAGTCTGAAGCAAATGGAAAGATATCATGCAATTAACTGAAATGAGGACGATGGAGGGGCAGGTTTGGTGAGTTGGTCATTTTGGACATGTTAAATTTGAAATGTCTATTAGACTTCAAACTGGAGATGCCAAAGAGGCAACTGAAGAATCTAGGTTTCGTGGAAGAAATCAAGGCTAGAATATGAAGTTGGGAGCAGTCACCAAACAGGTGGTATTTAAACCATGGAACTGATGACAGCACCAGAGAAGTGAGTGAAGAGGTCCAAGGACTGAACTCTGTGGCACTTCAGTAAGAGGCTGGGGATCAAAGGGGAGCCAGCAAAGGATACTGAGAGGTGAAAAAATAGTAACAGGAATGTGATGTCTGAGAAGCCAAGTAAAGATATTTAGTCAGGAGATCAATGTTTTACCCTGCTAGGACAAAGGAAGGAGAGCTGACATATGGATCAAGGGAAGTAGGGAGGTCAACATTCCCACCCTAATGAGGAAATGTTGATCATTTTTTTTTACTTACTTCCTTTCCCTCTCTGGCCCCTACACAATATTGTTATTTCTGCTCAGGGCACTCCACACTCGTTTTTTCAGGTCTCAGCACAAAGGTCATGCAATTTGGGGAGGCTGACCCCCAAGATCAATACTATTGTTCTCAAAACTACCTATACTTTATCGTGGAACGTACTGTTCGCATTGTCTATTGTCTACTCTCTCCTGAACTAGACTGTAAAATCCTGAGGTCAGGAATATATCTACCGTGCTTACTTCTTTATCCAAACCTTCTGAACTCATAGCACAGTAAGAACTACGAGCAGAAGCCCGTAAGTACTTATAGAACGAATGAGTAAATACTAAAACTTGGTGGTGTGAGTATCTCTTCCTGTTGGACTAATTTCAGGGGTACCTAGAAGGCAGGGCTTAAAGCTAGAAGTGGGAGTGGAGGGCGCTCGCTATCCCAAATCCGCTCCAGGGCTGGGTCTCCCATTCCAGTACCTTTGTAAAGAAGTACTATGCCTCCCACCCTCTCTTTATCCCAAGGTATTCCCCAACACTCACCCAGCCGCGTGATGCGCTCCCGTGGCGCCGCGGGCCTGCCCCTAGTCCCATGCTCGGCCTCGAGCTCCTCCTGCTGCTGCCGAGCTTGCTGCAAAATCCGTCGGGTCAACCGGGGCCCTACATACTCTTCATCTTCCTCGGTTCCGCGACCCCGCCGCTTTTCACGGACCCCTGCCCGCACCGCGTCGCCAGCCAGAATCTGCTCGGCAAGGGGCGCGTGTTTTTCCTGACCCTTCGCTCCGCGAGCCACCTTGAATTTGGGCATTTTTCTCGAAAAAGTTGCCGGGAAAGTTCCCACGTGGGCACGGAGAACTCTTAAGTGCGCTTGTGCTGTGAACTCCCAGCTCCCAAGAGACCACACAGAGCTCACAGCGCCGCCTACCGTTCGGAGGCCAGGAGTGCCATCAGCTACGCCCTACATTCTGAGAGCTCACTGTCCTGCAGCTAGACTCCCAAATAAACTTACTGCATTTAACGTTGGCTTCTTTAAGGATTGTGGATTTCCGCCCAGGGTGTTGCAAGCCGGCTGATACCAGTAGAGGTGTCACCGAGGTGGCGCCTAGACATGCCTCTGTTCCTTGCGGCGCGTCGACTGGGCGCTCTGTTTTTACGTAATTTCCGCAGCACCTCCACCGACGCTTGGTGGAGGACTTCACTTTAGGTTCGCAGTCGGAGAGCTTGGCTTTTCAGCTGTTTGGTCCTGCAGCACTCCTTGTCCGACATCATGGGAGTGACTTGGTAGGATTGCAAGGGATTTTGTGGGGAGGGACTTGGGACCCTAAAGGGCCCTCGGAGCCTGGAGTGTACCCGCGAGAAGGGTCGGGAACAGGGTCTGCAGTCCCTCAGGAGTTTAGCATGAAAGTCCTCGGATGGTGTGGGTGAGGGGACACCTTGAGGGCTGTAACTCTCTGGGCCTGGTTCCTCGGAGGTGCGCCCTCTTCGTCCTGCGTTTTATCCTAGAATACATCAATGATAGGTACCTCCTTCCCATTTTCTTGGTATATCTTCCTGCAGGTGAGGCCGGGGGTGGAACTTTAAGGGTCAGAAATAGGATGTGCGGACTAGAGCCCATTAGTAGGCCGGGCTAGAAGGTTTTGGGGATAGGCAAGAAGGAGACAGTATCTTTTTTAGGTTCTCGCCTGCCTCTCCCTACAGCCTCTAAATGTATTTAGACCACCCTCTGTCTCGTTCTGCTGTGGCCATTTTAAAATCTTGGATATACGGGGGCGGGGGGCGGGGGAGGAAACTATTAGGAATTAGGAGATCGAGGTTCTAGGCACATCATTTCTTAAGGATCTGTTTTCTATTATGTTTTCTATACTATCCGTCCAGTTTCTATGGACTTTTTATCTCTAACATATTGTAAGTCAAGGTGGCAGGGAAAGGTATGGATCTAATGCTCTTGGAGACATTAGTTACACAATGCTAGGTTTCAGGGCTTTTTTATTTTATTTAAAAAAAAAAATATCGGTAAGCGTGAGCATTTCCAACTAGGGGATTGGAGGAGGCCAGGCTATCTGAAGTCAGTGAATATAGGCTTCTCACACAAGGGCCTGTGGAAACTCCTCCTGGCAGCTCAGGTTCTTGCAGGTTTGTCAGTGATTGCACTTTTGTTTCTTGTATTTGATATCATGGGCTGCCTCTAAGTTCTCTAGTGTAAGGGAGATGTGTGAGAGATGTGTGAGAAATGGGATAGCAAATTTGCAGCACAGAGGCTTGGAACCCTGGAAGCCCCTATTTTTTTCCCAATAGAGAAGGCAGGCAGAAGGGAAGGGCTCTCCATCTCTTAAAACTTACCAACTTTTTCACACTCCTAGGACTTCTTACCCCAGTCGCAGCATTTTAGTATGCTCTTATATTTCAAAAAAAGGCACATCATGATCATTCCTTATCAGTGCTTTTTCTCATGGAGAGTAGTGACAATTTTTAACAACAGTAAGACTCTACCATTATCGCTTCATTTGGCTGATTGTTTATGAAGTAATGCAGTGTCTCCCAAAATTCAGTCACATATAACTGGCTTTCTGATTTTTATATAAGTAACAACTGTACTGTTATTTATTAATGTTTTCTTTTAAATCCATTTCTTTTTCTTGAAGGTATTATAGCTACCTCCCTAGGGAAGCGGTCTAGTACAGTAGTTAAGGCACAGACATGGGGCTAGTTTGCCTGACTTTGCATCTTGACCATACCACACCAAGCCGTGTGACCTTGTGCAAGTTAGTCAGCCCCTCTGTTCTTCAGTTTTCTCATTTATAACAAGGGAGTAAATAATAGCACATCTTCTAGGGCTGTTGTGAGGGTTCAAAATACATTGTTAATTTATCTAAAGGCTTTTGGCCACATTCTGACACATAGTTGGGGCTTGGTGAGTGAGAATTCCCACTCTAAAGGCAAAGCCAATTTCATTCACCATAGAAAGAAATCTTGGAAGTAACATGTTTTGTTTCATTGTTTTGATTACAGTCTTGCCTCTCCCAAAGAGTACAAACTTGAGACTTTCTCTTAGATCCTAGGGCTGTTGAATACAACTTTCTGCATTGATGAAAATGTTCTATATCAGCACTATTACACTCCCCCCCAGCCACATATGGCAATTGAGCCTTCAGATTGTGGGTAGTGCAGGTGAGGCGTTGAAATTTTAATTTAATTACTTTTATTAGTTTAAATGTAAATGGCCACATGTGGCTTTTGGCTACTATACTGGACAACACACGTTGAAAGTGTTAGAGCAGCAATTTTCAACCTTCTCCATCTCATGGCACACATAAACTAATGACTAAAATTCTGTGGCGCACCAAAAGATTTACTTCTTGCCAATCTGACCAAAAAAAATAGGTATTTTTATTCATTCACACCAACCGTTATTGTTGCGTTGGCTGTTTTCATTTTTTTACTTGACGGTCTAAGGGAAAATAGGTCAGTGCCCCTGACTAAATAGTCTGGTATTGCATGTTTTAAAAATTCTTGTGGCATACCAATGTGCTTGTTGAGGCATACTAGTTGAAAATTGCTGTGTTGGAGAGTTGGGGAAAACATACTAACCCCAAATTGAGGTTTTCTTCTTGATATAGTCAGAACTGAAATAATTGTAAAGGAAATCCTTATTACATGACTCACTGTTATCAAATGTGCAGTGTTATCAACTGCTCAGTCTGCTTTTCTTGAATGTTGGCACATAAACCATGCTCGGGAAATTCTGGTATGATAGGAAGTTCACTGCATTGCTCTAAGAGTCCTGGAATCTGTGCTCTAGTTCTTAGGGGCTGGGGGGGCCTCTGTTTCCTCATCTTTAAAATAAGGGGATTGTGACTTGGCTGGTGTGGGTCAGTGGATTGAGCGCCAGCCTATGACCCTAAAGGTCACCGGTTAGATTCCTGATCAGGGCACATGCTTGCGTTGCAGGCCAGGTCCCCAACTGGGGGTGTGTGAGAGGCAACTGATAGATGTTTCTCTATCAGGTCTATGTTTCCCTCCCTCCCTCCCCGTCTCCCCGCCTCCCCATAAATAAATAAATAAATAAATAAATAAATAAATATCTTAAAATATGGGGGTCGTGGTAGATGGTCTCTAAGGTCCTGATGAGCTGTGATTCTGTGCATGATTAAGTGCCTCAGTGAGTCCACATGTGTCTGGATACTGATGATTTGGTTCTTTCCCTTCTAGTGTGTCGCAGATGCCTGTGGCTGAGGGCAAGAGTGTTCAGCAGACTGTGGAGATCCTCACCCGGAAATTGGAGATGCTCGGGGCAGAGAAGCAAGGAACATTTTGTGTGGACTGTGAGACCTACCACACGGCTGCCTCTACCCTTGGCAGCCAAGGTTAGTGAGATGGGTCTGCGGGATGGCTGCAGCCTGGCTTGGAGGTCATAGACATTCCTGTTCATTGAAATCTTTCTGCTCTTCTAAGGGTGGTACTCTTGAATGTGTGTTAGATGTGTTTCTGAATTCTTTCATTCTTGGTTCTTCATCTCTTAGACTGGGACTATGTTTTAGTCTTTTTGCACTTTGCACTTCTAAAGCAGTGTTTCTCAGAGGCTTGGTTACTAATGACATCAAAATTATCCCGGTTACTTGTTTTGTTTTTTTAATTGATTTGTGAGACACATACACCACCACCTCCATCACCACCTCCACCACCACCACCACCTCCCCATTTGTTGTTTCATTTATTTTTGCATTTATTGGTTTCTGCTTGTATGTGCCCTGACCGGAGATCAAACCTGCGAACTTGGCGTATCAGGACAACATTCTAACCAACTGAGCTGCCCTGCAGGGCTCTCATTTGGGTTACCTGTTAAAGGTGCAGTTTCCTGGCTCTCTGCTTACTGACCGACTAGTGTTGTGAGCCTTGTGATCTATATTTTCACAAGCTCCCCAGACGTTCTTTATGCACTCTAAAGTTTGGGAAAGATTGCATTAACCTCAAGTCTTTGTGTAGGCTAGAGTTTTTAGAACTTTTTGCAGAAACGCTTCCCTGTTTCCCATACCTAGACAGTGTCCGTGGCTACTTCATTAGCATAACTTTGACCAGTGAATCAACTTTTGTTCTAAATGTATTAAGAGGTGAGATGACTGGGTGGTCATGGTGGTGATGGGAAGGAGGTAAAGAAGATGTTTGAATGTGAGTTAAGGAACCTGGGTTCTGCAATAACTTTACCTTGGACAGTTACATAACACAGTGATTTAGAATCTAGATATGGCTCTGACTAGTGTGGCTCAAGTTGGTTGGGCATCGTCTCATAAGCCAAAAGGTCACGGTTCGATTCCCAGTCAGGGCACAGGCATAGATTGTGGGTTCAGCCGCCAGAGTTGGGGCACGTGTGAGAGGCAACCAGTTAATGTTTCTGTCTCTTTCCTTTCTTTCCCCCTCTCAAATAAATAACTAAACAAACAAACAAATAAATAAATAAATGAAAATAATCCTGATACGGAACCAGATAACTGAGTCCTGGCTTTGCCACACATTAACCGCAACACTTAGGTAAGCACCATAACCTGCAACTGTTTCTGTGCTGGTCACTTTACTGTTTCCCCATAGATCCATTCCCTGAACTTCCCCTGCAAACTACATTTGCCAGGCCCCGCTTTGGGTTACCTTTGGCCAGTAAGAGGCATCAGGGAAAATTAGAGGACAGCAGAAAGGGAGACCACAGTTTCTCTCTCCCTCTGCCTTGGGCAGAGTCTCCGGCTATATCTTGGTTCTAGCTCCTGCAGGGCGGCCGTTGTGCCTGGCTCTGCTTACAGCACATCCTCTCTACCTCCTTCCAGCCTTGAGGATGGTAGAGGCCCCCTAGGCTGCTAATGCTGGGTCAATCCTTTGGATGACCTCATTATTCTGTTTGATTTTTTAGTTTGTTTATCTGCTGTATTTTGTTTCCTGTATTAAATCCCCTGTGATGAAACTATCTGGTGAGGGTTCTGTTTTTGAACCCTTCTCAATACAGTTCTCTCATCTGTGAAATGAAGATAATTGTAGTACTTACCTGCTAGTGTTGTGCTAATTAAATAAATTAATACATGCAAAGCACTAGAACTGAGGTTGTCGTGTAATAAACCTTTAATAAATGGTAGCTAAGAGCTGTTACTGAGTTTCATCATCTCTAAAATTACAGTGTAACTGCAAACCATTGTTTTGCCTTTAGTAGGAAGGATGTAAGAATCAAAAGATATAATGTTTATGAAAGCATTGAAAAACCAAACATTTGTATATAGATACACTGCTTGTATGAAATCACCTGATGTGGACTCCGTTTTCCTCCTGAGCAGACTTTTATTTTCTAGGAGCTGCAGTCCAGTTGGGGAGACCATACATTTTCGACAGGCAGTGGAGTAGAACGGAAGGAACAGTAAGCTTCAGGTCCGAAGGCCTGAAGTTCAGCTCTGCTGCTTGCTGGTTCCGTGCCTTTAGATCCTTAGTTCTCACACTGACCAGCATTAGCATTACCCGGAGGGCTTGTTAACACAGGTCGCTGGGCCCCTCTCCCAGACATGCTGACTCAGTGGGTCTGGGTTTGGGGTGGGTAATTTGCATTTCCAAAAAAGCTCCCTCCCATGCGGTGCACTGCTGCTGGTCTGGGACCCATAAGCTTCATTTTCCTCATCAGTAAAAGTGGGACAGTAACAGTAGTTCTGCTTGCTTCACATGTTTGTACAGATAAGAAAGTACTTTTATTGTGATTTTAAAAATAGCATTGTCTCTAAACAACTGGGAGTACCTTTTTCCTGATTAAAGAAAAAAAACCTTAGTTGACTTTTGAAATATTTTCAAGACAGGAAGAATACCTGCAGACCTATATGAGTTGAGTATGTAATTACAGTGAGTTTGCACAAGAACAGAATGACAGATCAGCTTTGGACGTCTTTTCGAGAGTTCAAGTGTTTGAAGTGGATTTACTGGGAGGTGAAAGGCGTGAACTGGCAGCACTGTTAGGAGGGATGTGCAGGGAGGTGTGTGCAGAACCTGTTGTGTTCAGCAAGTGGCAGCGGAGTGGAGGTGTGTGTACAGGTCGCAGTGCCCCTGCTCTCCCAGCCCCCTTCTCTCTTTCCCATTGCGGCACTCTTATCGCTACCTACGTCTTCTTTCCTTCTCTGTGTGGCTGAATCCTCCCCTCTCTTTATATCCCCATCCGGGTCCTCTTTTTTCCATAGAAGTTTTTCCTGCTGACTCTTGCCTATTTTGATCTCTTCCTACCCTGAAATCTTTTCTTCCTTCCAAAAAGACTTCTGGTCTACCCTAGGTAAGCACTTTTGTTTGTTGTCTTTTTAAAAGTTTTTCATCTATCTCTAGTGAGATTGTCAGCTTCTTGAGGCCAGGACTAAGTCCTCTTCCTGTGTGCTTCTTAAGCCCTAACACAGTATTGGGAATAGTTTAAATACCTAATAAATATTTGAGATTGTGGAAGTCTATCCAGTAGCTCCTGTAATATATGAGAGAGGAATCTTGCGTTACATTTTTGCCTTCTTCCATTTCCCACTGTACCAAATACATATAATATAAAGCTTCCTTTTCTTCTTGTAGAAAATCTGTAGTAATCAATAAGAAAACTCATTTCTTAGAGACTGGAAGAGGTGAGCTGGGATGTGAAACTACATCTTTTTGTTGTTGTTTTTTGTTTTTTAGATTTTATTTATTTATTTTTAGAGAGGGGAAGGGAGGGAGAAACAAGGAGAGAAACATCAATGTGTGGTTGCTTCTCGTGCACCCTCTTGCTGGGGAGCAGGCCCGCAACCCAGGGATGTGCCCTGACTGAGAATCGAACCAGCAACCCTTTGGTTCACAGGTCAGCACTCAATCCACTGAGCCACACCAACCAGGGCAAAATTTTTTGCTTTGATTTTATTTATTTTTACTTTTAGAGAGAAGGGAAAAGAGGGAGAAAGAGAGGGAGAGTAACGTCAATGTGTGAGAGATACATTTATTGGTTGCCTTTCACAGGCCCCCAACTGGGGACCTGGCCCGCAACCCAGGCGTGTGCTGTGACTGGGAATTGAACCTGTAACCTTTTGGTTTGCAGGATGGTGCTTAATCCACTGAGCCATACCAGCCATTGAAACTAGGTCTTTTGATTCTAGAGGCTGAGTTCTTTCTGCTACAGTGCAGTGCTAGCTTCCCAAGGCGTCTGAAGTCTTACAACTGTCCAAGGCTTCACCATTGCCTTTAGAATGAAGTCCAGATTTCTTGAGGCGTGGAAGGCAAGACAGTGCAGCTTAGCTCTGGCCTACCTTCCCAGCCTCACGCTCAGGTACTCCCCTGTGCTGCGTCTCTGAGGCTACTTCTTATATTTCAAAGAGGCAGTGGCGAGGGAAGGTAGGAGTGGACAGAAAAGAGTGTCTGCTTCATTTGGCATACTGAAATGCTGTTACTTTTATTTGATTTTACTTGTTATGTAATGTAAGATTCTATTAAAAAAAACTACACATAAAGTCCCTGTGAGTTACTAATCATCATCATTAGGCATACCCATTTGTGAGCCCATCGCTCAACTTAAGAATTCAACTGTTACCAATAGTAGTGAAGTTCCCTGTGTGCCCCTCACCTTCTTCTGTAGAGCAGGTGGGTTTTACCACATGCTGCCTCACCTATTGTTCCCCAGGAAAGGCTGTTGGTAAGGGGATCCCCGCTTTCCCCTGCCCCAGGACTGCTGAGTGCCATCTGGCCTTGCTCCCTGCATTTGCCTCTATTGCAGGGTTTGCTGACGGAGGTCTTGATCTGAGTAGGATCTCTGTCCCCGCAGGTCAGACCGGGAAGCTGATGTACGTGATGCACAATTCAGAATACCCTTTGAGCTGCTTCGCCCTCTTTGAGAATGGCCCTTGTCTTATTGCCGACACCAACTTTGATGTGCTCATGGTGAAGCTCAAGGGCTTCTTCCAGAGCGCCAAGGCCAGCAAGATCGAGACCCGGGGCACCCGTTACCAGTACTGTGATTTCCTAGTGAAGGTGGGCACGGTCACGATGGGGCCCAGTGCCCGAGGCATCTCCGTGGAGGTAAGACCTTGATGAAACAGGAGCACGATGTGCAGAAGGGGCTCCTCAGCGAAGGGCTCTGCAGATTTCCACGTCCCTCTGCATGCAAACAGGCATTTGTGCCTACCTGATCCCTGTCTCAAGAGCATAGCATCTGTGCTCCCTCTCCCTGCACCTTTTAACCTTTTTAATCATTTGGGACTCTCCAGCCCAGGATGGGAATTGGAAGCTGGTAGCTAGAAAGCTTTGGAAGGCTAGCTTGCTGGAGAAGGGAAGGGGTAGTCAAGGGAGGCAGGTGAATTATGATGTGGAGGGACCGGTCACGTTTCACAAGGAGGACTGGAGCAGACCAGGAAAACTTTTGGTACAGTGAACTTTTGGGAGGTAGGCCCACATACCTCTCCTTAGTGTGCTTTAAGATGAGTCTCAAAAGTTGTGTAGCAAAGTACCTTTCTCTTTTGCCATGCTGTCCACTTTCTTTCATGGTGGAAAAGGGTGTGTGCAATGACTTCATCTTTGAGGGCGTGTGTTACGACTTTATGTTTTCGGTATATACTGAAAATGGCAAAGAGAGAGTGTGACAGTAGCCGGCTTTGGGACCAGTGAGAGTCTACAATCTACCATGTGCCCAGCACTGTCTGAGGCACAAAAAAATAAACTATGGGGCCTGGCTTTTGCAAATTTATGATTTAGTAAAAGAGCAAGGCTGAGACACATCTGTTTTTGAAGTTAGTCTCTAAGAAATGCCACGAAAGAGGCATAGGCTGCTCTGGCAGTCCAGGCCAGTGAGAGCGCTGCTGACTTGGGGGATTGTGATGCCTCCTCCAGGACTAGCATGAAGGAGGGACTTCAAGTGTAGAGACGTGGGGATAGCTAAGCATCCCTAGAAAGCATCTCCAGTGCAAAAAAAAAAAAAAAAGGCGTTAGTGGTAATTATTGCTCTCGACCTCCAGGGTCCTCAGGGGCCAAGATTTCCTCTTTTCAGCCTGGGACACACCTTGCATTGGTTACCCCCTAGAAACCCCCTGTTCGCCCTCCCCATCTCCAACTTCGCAGTCAAACACACCCCAGCTCTTTCTTTACTGTTTCTCCTTCTGGTTACCAGTGATTTCCCCCTGCTCTCTCTCCAGTGACAAATTAAGAGAGTGGAATGAAAAAGCTGAAGATGTGTATCCTTTGGCCCCTGCTACATTGGTCAGGAAATTCTTAGGGTTGGAGCCCAGGCTGGGTGTCCCTGGGGAGTAATGTTTGGTCTTGGAGAGACTTATGAGCATATTTGTCAGCTTTGCACCCTACTGATCCCCCAACTATACATACACACTTTCTCTTGCTCTTCATTTTCTTAAAATTTTCCTGAGCTTTCCTTGAATCTTTCAGCATAGTAGGGACTATACGGTTCTGAGAAAAGCCAAGGGAGCCCAGATTTGCCTTTGGGTCTTCTGGGCAGGGCTGAGGGTTGATAACTCCAAGATGAGAACGTCAAAGATAGCTTAAAGGGGATGAGGGTGGTGTGTCAAATCCCCCGGTGTTCGGGTTGAATATTTCCTGTGTAGCAGCACTGCGCTAGAAGGTGTGTGTCTTTGGCTCGGAGTTGGGGAAGATGGGAGCAGGGGTAAGAGGTGCAAAGGAAGCAGAAGCCCTCGTCCTTGCCTATATTTACGCTCATTCTTTGTTCCTTTGCTCCCCAGGTGGAGTATGGCCCCTGTGTGGTAGCTAGTGACTGCTGGAGCCTGCTGCTCGAGTTCCTACAGAGTTTTCTAGGCAGCCACACACCAGGGGCTCCCACAGTGTTTGGCAACAGACATGACACGGTCTACGGCCCAGCAGATACCATGGTCCAGTACATGGAACTCTTCAACAAGATTCGCAAGCAGCAGCAGGTGCCGGTGGCTGGGATTCGTTAGTAAGCTCTGTCACCAGAGGACTCCAGAGGAGGAGCAGGTGCTGCACCCTCAGGTCCCCGAGCCCCAGAAACCCATGGGAGACATGGAGGTTTCTCTCTCCCTCTAGTCCCCAGCTGTGGCTTTTGTTCTGGGGCTCTGGATCGTTCGCCCCTGATCCTCACACACAGTCCCCCTGTTTCACGGCACACCTTACTGGACTTGGCCTGTCCTCAAGAATGGTAACTATGAAGAATGGAGAATCTTGGAGCTTTCCTGCTGTAGGGGACAAGGTAGGACAGGGGTGTCCCTGCCTAGTGTTGGTGGGGAAAGTAGTCTCTTTCCAACTATTGTGGATTTGACCTAGGCCACAGTGGACAGGCTGCATTCTGTGTCGGGGCTGTGCTGTAATAAAGGCTTTTTCTGCTACTCAAAGGATGTTGGCTGTGCCTCTCCTGAAGAAGGAATAGGAGGCCAAGTTGTTTTATGGTTGTCATGTTCTGACCTGTTGGCAGAAATGAATTGTGAGTTGACTTTTCTAGGTTTTGCCTGAGTCCTTTGAAGTCTCTGACTACTTTTAATTCTGTTGTGAATTATGTTAAGCCACAGGCTAAGCTGCTGTAACAAAGGGAACCTAGTAGAAATTTCATTTTCTCGTACAGAGGTAGTCAGATGGTCCAGGGTAGATTTAACTCTACAAGGTCATCAGGAACTTGGTTTCTTTTTATCTTGTTGTTCAGCCACCCTTAGGTTGTTGTCCTTGCCTGCAAGGTCAAAGCAGACTCATCAGCTGCATGTCCACATTCCACTGGGGAAAGAGAGAACAAAGTAGTTTCTTTTTTAAAGGGTACGACCTGGAGTTGCTCCAACCACTATGGCCACACTTTGTTGAAAGGGACACTGGGACATAGAGCCGCTGTTTTGGGTAGTCATGTGCCCAGTCAAAACTCAGGGGGCTCTGTGACTAAAGGATAAATGATAAAGGATCTAGTTAGTGGCCTCTGTTACATGGAGCTCGGTGGGTGTGCCCAGGAATGCTCTTGGCTGTTATTTTGCAGTTAGTACCCCCTGTAACTAAGCTCTTTCTTTATGAATTGGATTGAGACAGGGCTGATGCCAGAGTCCCTTTTGATTTGGATTAGTCCTATCAGGAAGTTAGTTCCAAACCCCTTGCCTAAGTCTCAGCATCCAGCCCTTTCCAGTTCTCATGAACCCAGAGCTTAGTGTTAGAATAATTAACCTGATACTTGCATTGCACTTCACGGTTTTCTGAGCTCTTTCTTCTCGTCTCATTTGAGCCGCCAAGCTTCTCATTTGACTGATACTGCCTGCCCACCCCACTCCTGTTACAGAAATGTTTAGTCAGGCTAATATTGAGATACACAGTTGGGGACGGCCTTAGGAAACGTGTTAGTGTACTTACTGCTGTGCTGTCCTCAAGGATGCTGTCCCTCACCGAAGGCACCTAAAGAGAAATTGTTTTCAGACATGAAGGCCCTACAACAAGAGTCAGATAGTGGTCTTGTTTCCTGTTTAGCTTTGGCTGGCAAGGAGCTCAATTCAACTTTATAACTGCAGGACCTGTCATCTGCATTGTTTTTGTTCTCACTTTCCCCTTGTTTTCTTGTTTATGCTATATTGGAAATGAAATATGTTTTAGATATCATTAACACACAATAAAATGCACAGACCTACGTTTTTGGCCTTCTGATTTATATTTGCTCTTACCCAGATTTATCTATTTGTATTTTTCTGTATGCCGCCTTCAGTCTTATGAGATGAAACAGCATTTTGAACATAACGTGTTCCTGATGATATATGGAAATTGAATGTGGTAAATTTGATTCTAGACTTGTGCATTATAAGGAGTGATTCTGTTCCTAAAACCTAAGAGATAATATACTGTACTTTGTCCCCTAACTGTACTTTGCCTTTTCCCTTTTTTGAGCATACATTTGACCAACTTTAAGTCCAGTGAACACCAGATGACGATTTAAGAACTGCCACTTTAGGTACTTTTGTCTATGTGCATTGTGTCAGTTAAAGAAAGTTTATCACTAAAAAAAGGCAGGTAGTGCAATGCATTTTAACAAATAAGCCTCCACTTGCAAAATTGCCAAAACGGAACTGGTTACTAGCGAGAAGGGCTCAAATGTCATCCAGCTTCTGTGTGCAAGTCTAAGTGAGGCTTTCAAGAGTAGTCTCAGGATTGTCAGTGTATACATTTTTGTAAGTTCAGGTTGAATGAAAGTTGAGCAAATGTATAAATTTAAGGTAAAAGGACATGATTATGCTCATTTTATAAAAGAAAAAAACTTAAACTTGGTTGCTAAATGGAGGTGCCGTATTTTCGGGGTTCAAATGTCATGTTCTTCCTTCTTCCGTAGGCTATCTTCTACCCAGCTTCCTTTGCTTCCAAATGTGTTATCCCTTTCCCTATCTGTAGCTACCCCCAAAAGAGCAGACACTGGGAAATTTCTAGGACCCTGCTAACAAGCCATCTTGGTGTGGGTACCGTTGCGAGAGCCACATAGAAATCTGCCTACCTTGACTGTCAGAGCTACACAGGGCAGCTGTAGGGCTCACCTAGTTGCCTGTCACTGTGAGATGGGGAAGCAGTGGCTTTCAGAGAGGTCATGCCTAGAAACGAGGCTGGAATCAGAACCAGACTTCATACCCAGGCCTCCTAGCTACCAGCATACATTCAAGTCTGGCACCTGGACCTCTGTGTGCCGCCAGGTGATTTAAAATGGAATGTGAAAAAAACATTGTTACATCGGCACTTATGTCTTATTCTAATACATAGCAAAGAAAAATATAATTAGCTCTTTATTCCTTAGGATGAGGGTTTTTGAAAAAGAGTCCATTTAAAGAGCACTGTGAAGTTGTAGTACAGGTAATACCTGGAAATGGCAAAATCTGTGGAGGCAGAAGGTAAATACTGGGACTTGGGAAAACACTGTGTTCTACTCTGTGTCTAGTCCATTTCTTGTATCCATCGATGGTTCCTGCTCTGCCCCTCCTGTGCTGTTCTGATTGACTGTGCCCCTGTTCCTGTGCTGCCTCCTGCTTGCTTTCCTCAGATCTTGAGGACGAAGCAGTCACACTTCCCTGACCGTCTATTGATGTCACTGATCCACCTAGAAACTTACCATTCCTCCCCACCAGTGGGTCTGCCTCAACCCAGTGTGCCCAGTATTCATTCCTGAGGCTTTAGGATGAGGTAGTGAAATTTTTATCTTTAAACCCTGGCAGGTAAGAGGAGTAGTTAGAAATTTA
This sequence comes from Pteronotus mesoamericanus, assembly GCF_021234165.1. NCBI lineage: Eukaryota > Metazoa > Chordata > Mammalia > Chiroptera > Mormoopidae > Pteronotus > Pteronotus mesoamericanus. Next base: position 11,666,491 of record NW_026555085.1, on the reverse strand, counting down.
AACTTATCTTCCAGATTTTGAAAGTTGAGGCTTTTAAAGTACAACATGGGAAGTACAACATAGGTGAAATGTTTTGAGGACATTCACAGAAGGTCTAGAGCCACGCAGGACTGGTTTGTGTGGCCTTTCTGTCACCAAGCCCACACCTCTAACTCCCAGTACTGCCTTTCCCTTGCCACAGCCCCCCTCTCCATTTCTGCTGCTGTCTGGGCAACTTGGGCTGCAGACACCGGTTACAGTTGCCATGTGGAATGGCTGAAATCGATTGTATTACAAGTTGGGTCCTCTCGTAGGGGTTGGCGTCTTTGACTTTTGAGCAGTTGTTTCTTGGGGAGGTTGACTTTTCCCAAGGTGAGTTTCTGTCATTGTGTAGAGCATCCCAAATTCAGTCTCTTGAATTAGAGGGGACTCTTTAGTTTGACCATCAGTACTCATATCTTTGTATGATCCCTTCTGGAGGTCTTGCAGCCTGAACTTGACCTCATCCAGGGCAATCTCTTCCCTGTGTATTTCATGCCTTTTCTCATTAACTCTTGAGACAAAAATCAAAACAAAGCATACCTGCCCTTCCCCTCCCAGATTGTGATGAGAGTCTTGTGCTTAATGAGGGGATTTGTTGTTGGTGCTGGAGTATGCAGGAACTATGACTCTAATGTAGGGGTTCTAACATTACCACAGGTTATCAACCCCCGAGGGGAGACTCAAGAGGCTTAAAATACCCTGCAGCTGGACACAGTTTTGTGTATATGCCCAGCTTCTTGGGAATAGGATTTATAGGGTCCACTGGAGTTGTAGCAAAAGATTTGTGATCCAAACAATGAGTCTCTGAAGGGAAATGGCAGGTAGACAAAAATAAAGCAGGCATGAAATATGTCCAGCTGGCTTGTCATGAACAAGACCTTGCCATCCTTTTTGGACACCTTATCTGGGGTTCTCTCCAGGTAATTCCCCCCTTCATTTTTTAGTCCTTCAGACCTTTCATTCAGTTTCTGGGAAGCTGGACTGCATTCTTGCTCTTGTTTTTCCTGTAGGTTCCCCCTTCTCTTGTCTCTTCATACACATACACAGAATCCTTTAGAAATGAGTCAGAGTAAATATATACAAAGCAATCTTCATGGCTTTCTGGTGGCCCCAGAAGTTACTCTTCTATGATGACATACTCCATGAGATCTGAAAATTATCCTGGTGTGGCAGAATTTGGCATGATGAGTATATTTTCATAAGGAGGTGATTGATGAGATAGGAAATATTTCCTACTCTCTGTGATTAAATTAGCAAGCTAAAAAAATTCTTGAAACTATTAGGCAAAGACTCCTAATTCTCTTTTATCCTCCTGATTTGTTTCCCAACACATTCATGCCCCATTGGACGGCATAGACCTGTTTTAAGGTTAGAAATCTTTTGTCGTGTAGGAAAGGCAAAGCCGGGGATTAGAGGTGACAGTTGTTCTGAGGCAGCCTAAAGGGGAAGAGAACACGTGTGAAGAGACAGATGGCAGGTGCTAGCCATAGTACCGTCTCTAACTTGTCCTTCAACTTCATTCAAGTTGGCCTTTCTGGGTCTCATCTGTAAAGTGGGAATAATGATGGTTATTTCATTGGCTTCTGTAGGGGCCCAAGGGAGGATAGATGTGAAGAGTGCTTTGTAGGTAAGGAGATGCTGTCTCTGTTCTGCTCCTGTATCTTTAAAAAAAAAAAGATTTTATTTATTTATTTTTAGAGAGAGGGGATGAGAGGGAGAAAGAGAAGGAGAGAAACATCAATGTATGAGAGATACATCGATCAGTTGCCTCTCACATGCCGCCAACCGGTGACCTGGCTCACAACCCAGGCAGGTACCCTGACTGGGAGTGGAACCAGTGACCTTTCCCGTAGTAGGCCTGCACTCAGTCCACTAAACCACCCCAGCCAGGGCTGTTTTTGCATCTTTTAAGTGGTACTAATGATATTGGTGTTTGGTTAGGATGTTTAAGATGGGAGGTTATGGGGTCATTACTGTTAGCAGGTTAAAATTCTCCAGTGCAAAAAATGTTGTTTTAACAGAGAACAAGCAATGTAGAGAGGGTCCAGAGAACATAGCTGTGGTACAGGGGTTTTTTTTGTAACCAGATTAGTGAACACAGTTGTATGGACTGTCTCTTATTCGTAGGGATGAAATTTTACTTGTTCTCCTATAACCTAAAGGGTATGGGCTTTAAACAAAAAGAAGCGGGGTAGAAAGTGACTATATCTTTTATGTGGAGCACATCCATTCCTGTTTCCCCTCAGCTCTCAAGCCTTTGTTAATGGCTGTCTCTGAACTGTTTTTGTTGTTAATCCCATGTGTATTATGATTGCAGTTGTAACCAGTTGTGTCTTTAAAGAAAGTTCAGTGTTCCTGATTCTATCTTCCATTCCTCATTGATGAACCATCTAAGTTCTTAACTCTGAAGCTACAGTAAAACCTTTTGTTAGCTATCCTGCATAGTATCATATTTGAATTATTGAAAATAGCCTTCTTTTTAATCTTTCTGCTTTCACCTAATACTCAATTCTCAGATGTTTTGGTCTCAAGACTCCTTGGTGCTCTTAAAAATTATTAAGTACCCCAAAGAGCTTTTATTTATGCAGGTTTTATCTATTGACATTTACCTTCATAAAAATTTATAGTGAAAAAGCGAAAGTATTTCATTCATTTAAAGGTAAAAATAAACCTATTACATGTTAACATAAATAAAATGTCTAATGAAAAGTAACTACTTTAAAAAATTTAGTGAGAAGAGTGATCTCGTTTTATATTTTTTGCAAATCCCTTGAGTGTCTGGCGTAATAGAAGAGAGTGAATTCTCATATCTGTTGCTGCATTCAATCTGTTGTTTTGGCTAAAGAATGTGAGGAAAGTCCAACCTCACATAGATGTGTAATTGGAAAAGGGGAGGAGTGTATTAATAATCTTTTCTGATAATTGTGGATAGTCTGTGATACTATATCACAATTCCACTAAAGGTTAGTTGCAATGTGGAATCTCAAACTCAGTGAACTTTATATTCTATTATTATTAACATTCAGCGTTTTACTTTGCACTTTGAAGGGATCTTTTACCAAGGCATGATTTTTGTAGCATCATGTATTGGTCATTTGGAAAATACTACAGATCTTTTGAATGTTGACATACATTTTATCATACAGTATCAAAAAATTGTATTTGTTGATATCACCACCAACCTTATTCCCAAGGAAAGTCTTGGGAAGCTGTTAAGCTTACAGTGGTGGATACAAGTTTTCAAAAATGAAGTTTTTCTTAAGAGCTTGATTTTGATCATTGCTAACAAACGCTTAAGGCTCTCTTTATTTTTGAGAAAATATCTGTCAGAGACCTGAATCACTTGTTTATTTATCTGTTCTTTCAAGTAAAAGTGGTATTCCACGACGAAAGTTGCTAATTCAGCTCAAAATTCAGAGGACTTGCACAAGTTCTTTTCGTTAAGAACACTTTGTACTTAAGGAACAAAAGTGCTTTATGCATACATCTGAAGAATAGTATTCTGAAAACATGTGTACTTAAATAAAACAAATAATTTTTAGTGCTTCCTCAAGGGCTTCCTTAAGTAGAACAGGTATTTTTTCCTGTGATGGGTGGCAGTGAAGAATAAATAACTGACTGCTACTGCCATTGCCTTGCTTTGTGCTAAAGCAGGAACAATTTTAGCTGTAATTACTTTTGTATCATCAGTGCAAATGTCATCACAGAGACAAGGGCTAATAAAATCTTACTATGAAAGTAGTTTTGATCTCGGACCCTCCTGAAAGGTTCTCAGGGAACCCAAAAGCTCCACAGGCCACACTTGGAGAACCACTGATCTAATACATGCTCACAGCACTGAGACTCTTTCCCCCCCGTGGATTGCTGTTCTGAGAGCACCCCTTCCTTCAAAAGTTTTAAGTGTCTCCAAAATTTCTTCACTGAACCTAATTATGTGTCCGAATCTTTGTCAGGGAATTAACATAGAATAAGATATTGTACAACCTTTATTCTGCAAGAATTTTCTCGGGCAGTTTGGGGACTAAGGGGAGAAAATAGGTAATTAAGGAGTTACAATGTAAGACAAAGAGAACAATGTTAAAGGTGATAGACATCAAAGGGGATGCAGAATTTTAGCTCTAACTCTGAACTCCAATCACATGACAGGTCCTCACCAAATCAATCACCAGGTCCTCTTCTTCCATCAAATCTCTTGTTAATTACCTTTGGAAATGTTTTCATGCCTAATTGCCCTTGACTCCAGGCATTGTAGTTTATACTTGCACATGCTGTTCCCCCCTTGTTTTATTGTTCTTTGGCTTTTGTGCTTCTCTATTTCATATTTACAAGTGTGTAGCCTTGAGCCAATGTAACTGATAACGCATATGTTTATTTTTAACTTGTCCTTATATTTAATTCTAAGCCTTTACCTGCTTTAGCCATGTGTTGGGTGATGTAACAGTGTTTATCTTTTTTTGGGTAACGTAACCCCACCTCACACCCCCGCCCCACAAGTTCTCTCAGGACAGTGCACCCAAGAGGCTGCTCAGGAATGAGATCTCTTCTGAGACAGAGAAGACTTGTAGAAATAGTCGCCGTTCTGTTTCCCTGTGATGTCTCTCCATCCCCACGATCTGCAGAACGTCTTCAGTTTACGGTCAAACCTCTTCCTTGCAGCGGGGCCGGGGGTAGGGGGAGGGTTTCCATAAAACAGCTGAATCTCTCCTGGGTCTTCAGTGGCAAAAGTCGGGCACGTGCTCACTCGTCTGGGAGCCAATAGTAACTTTTGCAAACGCTGCCTCAGGAAACCCCACTGCTGGGAGGCTGCTGCTTTGGAAAGAACGACACAGTTAAAACTAAGTCTTTTACCAGAACAAAATAAAAACATAGACGGGATAATGAGAAAGGCTTTTACCCCTTGGCCGTGGTTAGAGCTGTTGAGCTCCAAAAAGAGTGCGGGGAAAATTCCTTTTCTGTTCTGCAGCTAAAGGGGCGGGGGAGGAGGGAACGGAGATGGGCTCGGGAGAGTCTCTGGCCCTTTAAGAAGGAGGGACAGACAGAAGACTCGGTACCTTAAGAATCTCTTTGTCTGGAAACCTCCTTATTTACCCTCCTGTTCTTCAACCAAACTTCGACCCGTGATTCACAACGCCCTTCTACGCCGCCGCTCCTTACGCCAGGCTCAAGTTGGCCTAGTGTTTCTGGCTGACCCTAAACTTTGCGCCCGCGGCGCGAACCCTGGGAGCGGATAACGTTGCCGGGGTCGGGGCCCAGCGCTGCGCCGTTGGCGCAATGCGGGGCCCGGGGGCGGGGCCCGGGGCGGGGCCCCGACACGCGGGCCAATGGTCGGGTAGGGGGCGGGGCCGAGCTCGGTTGTCTCGCGCCCTGGTGACAGCTCGCGCGTGCTGATGATGGCGGTAAATAGAGGGGGGGTTGGTGGAGGGGGCGGAGGAGGAGGGGGAGCAGCGACGGGGGCAGCTCCAGGGGGTGGGGGGACGGGGATCAGGGAGGACACGGCGGCAAGGGAGCCCATTCTAAGCCTCGGAGGCGGGGACAGGGACCTCCGGCACCCCGGCCCTCCCCCTTAAAGAAGCAAAATCCTTACACACCGGGTGAGGGGCGACAAAGGCGGCGCGCGCCTCGCGGGCGGGAGGAGCAGCGGCAGGGGGCGGGACCGAGGCGCCGGCGGGCTGGGGGTGCCCGGGGTGGGGGCCGGCGGGAGGCGAGAGCCGGCAGTCCAGGCGCGCCGGCGCTTGATTTTGGCGGGGTGGGCGACCGCAGGGTTTAGGGTAGAAGCCTTGAGGAGAAGAGGAGAAGGAGGGCTTGGGGGGCTGTTGCGGGGAACGGGCGAAGAACGAGATGAGGATTAAGGGGAGAAAGGGTTAGAAGGCAGGAGAAGAAACCAGCCGAGGAGGTAGGAAGGAGGCAAAAACCAGGGTGGGTGTTAAGGAAGCCGGGCAAGGAATGAGGTTAGGAAGACCAAGGCTTGAAAGAGGGATCCTGGGGTTAGGTGTAAGAGCAAGGGTTTGAAGGGGGAAGCTTTGCAGGGGATGGTGGTAGGGTGAGGGGTACTGAGGTAAGAGTTGAAGTGGGCGGCTAGGAGGGGCAGAGCTGGGGTAATAGTTAGGAGCAGAGGGGAGAGAGTGATTAAGAGCTAGACGTGACAAGGGTGTGAACTAGTGCAGAGCGAGATGAGCTGAAGAACTAGGACCGGCGGTGGGGTGGGAACTGCGAGGTTCTGAGAAAGGTATGGGTTAGAGGTGGGCAATGGGTGTAAATTTTTGAAAGTGAGAGGGTGAATGAAACACTGGACTAGTACCAGGTGGAGTTAGGAATAAGAGTATGGTGGAAGGAAGAGTGGAAGGACATGGAGATGAGATAGGGCATTTATAGGACAATTTGGGAACCAGAAAAGCTGAAAAGAAAAGAGAGTAAGGGTGTAAGAAGTGATGGCAAGGTGGGACAGGGCAACTGGGGAATTGTGTTAATTGACGAGGTTCAGCAAGATCCAATGTAAAAACAGGGAGGTGAAGAGACAGGACTAACAGCGGAGAATGAAAGGAGCAAGGCAGAGATGGGCCCCAGGATTTAAAGGATGAGATGGGGAGTAAGGGAAGAGGGCAGGGTTAAGGGAAGTCAGGGGAGTCCTGACGGATGCAGAGCTGGGGCAAACTGTACGGGAGTGGGGATCAGATGTGCATGCTGTGGGGAGATCCTCCAGAAGGTCTGTATGGGTCAGGGCACAGATGCTGTGGTGAAGGATCAAGTGTAGGGAGCCTTTGGTGCAGAAGAGGAGGAACCATGGTGAGTGAAAAGAGACCTAGAGATAGGGGTAAAAACTAAGAAGTAAGGTGGGAGGGTGCAGGAAAGGAATTCTTTGTTGAGAACTGTGTTGAAACTGTGAGTCCTTTTGTCCCTGAAAGTAGGAAATTCCAGAAACCTCCTTCTCTCTTCAATGAATCTTGACTGTGCTTCTACCTTTCATGCTTTTAATTTGACTTTTATGTCCACTTTGAAAATGTGAGGCCCATTTTGATTTGACTTTGTTCTTGTCTGAATGATAAAGCATCAACTCAGTGCTGAAAACCTGTTCATTTCACTAGGGTTGTGATCCTAGGAAAATGGGGTGTATTTTTTTTTTACAGGGTGGCTGTGCCTGTGTAGTGTGAGAGTGCTGTGTTGTAGCATTTTGTACCTGACAAGTACTGGGCAGGCAGAGTGCTTTATCCACAGCATTTCATTTTCAAGGAGGAGCCTGCTGTTACTGAGATAAATCTGAAGATCTTTTTGTTTTGATAATCAACCAGATTTCTGCCTAGTGGTGTTTGGTGGCTGGAGAACACTGGGAAATCATTTCAGAGAAAAGCAAATAACCAACCAGGGAAGTTTGCTGGGGAAGAGATTTAGATTTAAATCAAGGCTGTGAGGGCTTTGAGTTCCTAAGCTGCCTTTATCTTTGTGCGGGACATTTCTTACTGGAGTAGGTAACTCGCCCACTTAGCAAAATGGAATAAAGAAAGGGAGATTTGTAGAATAGTGGAGGTTTTTGGAGTAGAATTTCTCATTTAGGTTAAATAATGAATTTATGAATAATTTTGATCATGGGAAAAGCGCCTATAAGGTAATGCAAGCCACAGCCTTGGACAGCTCCACTTTCTCTCCTGTTTTGTAGGTGTGAATAAAGAAGGCCATATTAATATTAATTTTCTAGAAGCTTTTGATTTGTAAGACACTTTTGGAAATTAAAGGGAAGATTAGAAATTTGGCACTAAATTTAAGTTATTCTTCCTATTTGTTTTGATGATTTTTTTATTCTGAAGCTTTTACATTTAGTTAAGAATATGAACGATTGTACTTTGCATTTGATGGTGCCAAAGAATAGCATATAATTTACTTAGGGAGAAAAATGCAAACTGTTCTTGATACTCTTATTTGAGGTTATTTCATTAGTGTACACTCAGATACACAAAGGTACTTCTTTTCAAAGTGGTGTAAATTTTGGATTGCCACCCGTTTTGTGGGTGTTTGTATAAAAGCAAAGATTAGGTTGAAGGTATTTGTAACAGTTAGCAAAGATTGAATTTTGATTTGTGGATATCAGAAACATTGGTTATTAATACATATAAATAATTTGGAATCTTAATTCTGAATGCAGCTGCAAACTGTATTCATGGATTCTAGATTCTGTTAAGTAGGTGTTCAAGGTTATTAGATTGATTTAGCAGTTTAACAGGATTTAAAAAAATGACTATTGCTTCTGAGCTGTAAGAGGGTTAGGCTGAGATATTAGCTTTCAAGTTGAAGAGTAACTTTGGTATGAGTTATGTGTTTCTGTGAGATGTGTGTGCATATTCTTTACAGATGTGTTTGGGCTGGATTTACTACTAGAATACTACTAGGTTGTATTCTGTGTATGGTATTGCCATTTTAATAATGTAATTGTTTTACAGCTGATGTTCTTACATAAGTTATTTTAGACTTGCTGATACTGATAAAGAAGAAAATACAAGCTGTAAGATTAACCAAGGGAAAGAGTCTGTTTCAGTCTTGTCTTTTGTTTCTATATGCTGCCATAGTGTGCTACGTGATCAATTCTCTGTGAATAGTTATGACTCAGGTCATATTCCTAAAACTGAAAACGGATAATCTTTTGGTTCAACTAATACTATTTATCAGTAATGACTCCAGTGATAAATTTAAGTGTTATTTTCCTTTGTTCACCAGGTAGAATTCTACTCAATTTAACTTTCTTTTGTTTATATTATTTGCTAAGCAAAAAACTTTCAAGTTTATGTTTTCAGATTTGATTAAGTACGCTGTGCATAATTAAATGTTTTTCTGGTTAATTGTAGATTTTTTGGATGGGACGAAACCTTGAAAGGACCTCTCTAGTTTATCCTGCAGCTTCAGTCAATATCCCACTTAAATCATCCTGGGTAGATAAAAATTTATCCTGTTTTCGTAAATCTTCAGAGGTAATGTAGCAACCTTTGTAGATAATCTTTTCTAGCATTTAATTATTTTCTCTATAAGGAGAGCCTGCCTTCTGTCTAACCAGAACAAACTTAATGCTATATTTGTATTTATTGCTTTACTCCATTCTCAATTTTTGAGTAAAAATATTTGCTTACTATATAATATTAAGAAGATGCTAGTTCTTTATAAACTTAATAAGGGTAGCTATCATGTATGGTGCATTTGTGCCAGACAAAGTTGTAAACTGTTTGCAGATTATAATTCATTTACTCCTCACTTGAATCCTGAGGTCGGCACTATTCCTCTTCCCATTTTACATGTGAAGAAATAGAGGCTCCTTGAGATTAAGTGATTTGCCCAAGGTTATACTCAGACATTTTATTTGTACTAAAAGATAGATGATAATCTTTTATGACAAATAATACTTGGGTTTTTTGGTCAAGTAGTAACTAAGTTATTTATTGATTTATTTATTTTTAAATAAGGGAAACATCTATCAAGTGATGGGAGATAGGATTCGAACCTTGGCGGCAAAGCCTGTGCTCTGATTCATTGTGCTCTGTCTGATATTATAGCTGCTTGACTTGTGAAGTCATCCTTTATTATGCTCTTCTCCAGATTAAACAGCACTGGTTTATTTTAATCCTGTAATGGGTCTTATTTGTCAATACTTCAATTATCCCTGTGGTTCTGTTATTAACTGTTCTCAGGTCCTTTCTGGATAGAGAACCTGGGACAAACACCTTAAGCGTTATGTCTAATGCAAAGATTACGTCAAGGTTCTTACATGCTCCTATTTTTTTAATTATAAAATTGTATTTATAAAAGAAAACAACCCCAAAATAATAAAAAAAATGTTTAATAAATGCAGATTAATGGTTACCTGTCCACCTTTTTAGCTAGAAAAGGCCCTGGACTTCTTTTATACCCTACAGGTTTGTAGTTGAAAAATTGTTGCCATTGAGGAAAAATGGAACTCTTAGTGCACTGTCCGTAAGCAGTCTCTTTTCAGACTCTTGCTCAATACTTATTATCTTCTCTTTGTTTGCCTATGTAAATAATATACTAAGTACATTTATGCATGCTTTAATTTGGTTAAGTAAATTGATGTACTCATTTTGTAAAAATTAGGACTTTTTAAAAAATTTATTTAATTTTACAGAGAAGGGAAGGAAGGGAGAAAGAGGGGGAGAGAAACAACCCGTTGGTTGCCTCTCTCATGCCCCCAACCAGGCACCTGGCCTACAACCCAGGCATGTGCTCTGACCAAGGAACCTGCTACCATTCAGTGTGATGCCCAGCCCACTGAACCACACCAGTCAGGGCAAGACGTTATTTTTTTAGAGCAGTTTTAGGTTCACAGCAAAATTGAGGGGAATGTATAGAGATCTGCCATTTACCCTCTGCTCCCACACATGCATCGCGTCCTGCATGATCAACGTCCCCCACCAAAGTGGTTCATTTGGTACAGTTGATCCATTCTTTTAGAAGGATAACTAATAACTAGTGTTTACTAAGTGTCCAAAATAAGTATGTCAATTGATTGAAATTCAACAACCCTATGAGAGAATATCTGTTGTTAATATTTGATATTTTGGGAGTGACTTTTGATTTTTTTTTACAATGTTTCAAACTTATAGAAAAGTTGCAAAAATGGTACAAGGAACTTCTATATACCCTTATTTAAATTCACCAGTTGTTTTCATTTTGCCCTATTTGCTTTATCATTTTATCTCACTTGAGGTTTTTTATTAATCACTTTTTTCATTGTTATTCTATTCTAGTTGTCCCAGTTTTCCCCCCTTTGCCCTCCTCCACCCATCCCTCACTTGAGTATTTTTAAACAAATACATTTGAAGGGGGAAAAAAAAAAGGATCTGAAGACCTTAAGTCTTAAAAGAGAAGGCAAAAATGTCTTGAGTGTATAGCAAGTTGGTATGTATTTGACTTTAGTCAAGCATGTGAAGCAAAGGAATCAGCAGATTTTGTGGTGTTGGTGTTTGTTTCCTTCAGTCCATTCTGAAAAACATTATTTTACCTGTGAACGATGAGATTGTAGGCCCCTACCACATCAACAAAAACTGTGTCATGGTGTATCCCCCTACTGGGACCTCCTTAGCACTTGGTGTGGTTACACATGAGTGGGTCGTTAGGATATGCTAGGTATTGACGTTTGGGTGATTATTATGTGAAAACAGGAGCCACAAGGGCTGTAAGACATAATTTGAAGATCCTTTTGTAGCTTCAAGGAGTTGGAAAAGATCGAAGTGCAAAATGTATAAGAATGTTGGTTGCAATTCATACAAATAGTTTTGCTTTATAGTAAGGGAATGAATAGAAATATTGTTAACATTCTATTACCTCCCCCCAAAAACCTAAATTTTATGAGTCTTTTCAGTTTTTGTCATTTAAGGAGATTTAACTGACCCCCATTGCCACTGCTACCTTCCAGTTCATCCTCAATCTTTATTATTAAAAGGGTAGCCTGTCCTTTTGATAAAGGCATGACCTGCAGAATGAGGCCTGTCTGATTTCAGTGAAAGCACTATTATTTGTATTCTGACAAATGTAAAATACAGCACTTGTAAGCTTCTTTTCCTTTCCCCCATTTTAAGTGATCATGAAACCGATGAAATGTAGCTTCTTATTAAACCTGATTGTAATAATTAAAAACACTCTGCTTTCATAAGGATGAGAAAATTACAAATTATTTGGAAAGCATTCTTCCCAGTCATGCATTATTGTCTGTGAGGCATGGGCAGTTTTTTTAAAGACTATAATACTATTCCTTTGCCATTTGCATGCTAATAGAAGTCTGAAAAGTGAGGCGCTCTTCCGAAATGTTCCGGGTTGTTTTTATTATATGTCATGTTGTAAACAGCATTCTGTGACAGGTATTTTCTCTCTTTGTCTTCTATTGAGCTAATTAGTAATTTACGCTGTAGTAGCATCTCTTCCAGACTCACTGTGTGAAAATGCCTGCTACTCTGTGCCTTCCATGCAGCTTGGGCTGGCAAATGATTGGGGGCAGGTGTTGGTTAGCACATCAGAAGGATCAAGGCTAAAATTTATTTTTGTGTTTTTATAAAGATGCAAGCTTTTGTATATGCCCTGCCCCTGCCCCTTCACCCCTCCCCCCTCTATTTAAATAGGAATGTTATGACCTCCTGTAATCCAGAGCAACTGTCCTTGATTCAACTTTGGGCTGTTTTCTGTTCTGTCCCCACCCCCACCCCATCACTGTGGGATTTGGGAAGGATTAGCTGGGCCGTCTGGCATAGTTCAGAGCCCAGAAAGCTGGTTTTCACTGCTGCCTCCCATTGTCAGAATACAGAGCTTCTTGTCATTGTCTTTAGAACCCAGCAGTCCATCTCTTGCTGGGCAAGTTATGTGAGGGGTGGGAGGGCAGCACTATTGCTAGCAAGTTAGGAAGATGCTTTTGTAGACACTCGTATCCCTCCAAAGGAAGGATAGGCACTACTTTGCGTCAGCTTTTTCAAAATGCTGCTGTGAGTAACTGAAAGATAATTTATAGCTTGGCTTTAGCACTTTGTCACATTGGTCTTTTGCTCTTTCCTGTCCCCTGGTCTATCTCTTTCATTCTCTGACATGGGAAAGGTGATGTGTAGTATCTATTATGTGCTCACTTGGATAGACTGTGTGGGTATATTAAAGTAGCAAGAGCTTTTGACTTTGAAATAAAGTCCTAAGGATCAGTTTGTTCAGTGAGCAATATAAGTTTAATTGAGAACTAAAGGAATGATAGAGAGGGGTTTGCTGATTTATTAGTTTTTAGCCAAAACCTTTCTAGTATGCTAGATAATTTGTGGTACTTAGTTTTGCAGTTATGGACACTAATTTATCAGAATAATAAGGTCAAAGTCCCCGTTAGAGTTAGAGTCCCCCTGACAAAAATTGTTGCCTGGATATAGCCACAAAGAAAATCAGGTGAGAAAATACGTGAATAGCTCTGTTCAGCTATCGTTGCTAGTAGCATTATAATCATAGACATCTAGCCTTTGATGGCATTCATGAACAGAGGACATTTCATTCATGTAAGCATTCATAGAGTATGTGGGGCTGTATGTTTTGCTCGCATTTACTTCTTTTATTCTCCTTTTTTCTGTGTTTTAATGCAACAACCTCTATCAATTGTCCTAATTATTTTGGAAGGTCATGTCTGGATACTAATTAATTACACTCCTGTGCTATATCATCTAAAAGAGGCTAAAGGTCAGATTTTTAAGCAGCATATATAAAAGTAAAATGTCATTGAAGTGGACTGATCACACAAAGAGGTATTATGAGTAAATAAAGGTGAGAAAGTGAATACATGACTGTGGAAGTGAATATACTATTTTATTTTTATTTTTTAAAATATTTTATTTATTTATTTTAGAGAGAAGGGAAGGAAGGGAAAAAGACAGGGAGAGAAACATTGATGTGAGAGAGACACATTGATTGGCTGCCTTTCACGCACCCTCCACTGGGGACCTGGCCCGCAACTCAGGCCTGTGCCCTGAGCAGGAATCGAACCAGCAACCTCTCGGTTTGTAGGCCAACACTCAGTCCATTGAGCCACACCAGCCAGGGCCTGAATATACTCTTTTAAAAGAAACATTTCTAAAATGTATGGCTTGCTTGAAAAACTGATTAACAGTGCATTTCACTTGAAAGGTATGTGTACTTTAATGAAGAGATTAAACTTACTTGTGCTTGGCCTCATTGTCTACTCCATGCTAAAATCCCAAATTGGTTACATATTACCAGTCTCCAGTTATATTGTTAATGTGCTGCTTGAAATTTTTTATCTCCAAAGGCAGTTCAGCTTAGCCTATAACCAATAATAAATTCAAAATCTATTTAAGCTATAAACTCAGTAATCCTAATAGTTTAAATAATATAAAATAAAACATATAATTACTACTTTTTGCCTCTGAGATTGAAAGATTAAACAAGTTGATAGCTAGTAGTAATGAGGATGTGGGGAAGTTGGAACGTCCCCACACCATTGGTAGGCATGTAAGTTTCCTTGGAGGTAAATTTAGCAATGTCTATTGGAATTTAAAACGTGCATTCCCTGTGACCCAGCAATTCCACTTCTGGAAATTGTCCTGTAGATATAGTCATACAATTACATAAAAACTATATTACAAAGTTTTTCTTTGTAGCATTGTTTGTTATAGCAAAAAATGAAGTTCCTCGGTTAGGGGCTGGTTAAGTAATGTATGATGGGTCCACACAGTAGAATGCCACTAAGCTGTTGAAAATGCAGTGGGTCTCTATATGCTGATGCTGAAGGATGTCCATTGTAAAGTTAGTTAAAAAGTCACGTTACAGAATGATATTTGTAGGATATTCCTAATTTTGAAAAATACTAAGGACTATTATTGAAGTGTTCCCTTTTGGGGGAGGAGGTAGCCCCTTTTTATACTCTATATACTTCTGTATTGTTTACTTTTCATAAGTGTGTGAGGAAGCAGTTAACTGAAAACAATTTCATGATGGAAACTTCTGTGATAGTAAGGGAGAAGAGGGAAAAGGTTGGCCAGAGAAAAGAACTGATCCATTCATATGAGAAACATCAGTCATATTTTTGAGTCAGAAATGTCTGGAATGGCAGAAAGAGAGAGTAAGAGTGGAGGCTGAAGCCATTTGGTGGAGGTTTTAAAAGTAATAAAAAGAGCCTGCATTTGACTTTAAAATGATCTATAAAGTGGAGATGATAATAGTACCTAGTCTGCCCTGACTGTGTGGCTCAGTGGGTTGAGCATTGTCCCACGAACCAAAGGGTTGCAGGTTCGATTGCCAATCAAAGCACATGCCTGGGTTGCTGGCCGGGTCTTCTTTTGGGGGAGTGCAAGAAGCAACTGATTGGTGTTTCTGTCACATTGATGTCTCTGTCTCTGTCTCTCTCTCTCTCTCTCTCTCCTCTCGTTCTCAAATCAGTAAACATATCCTTGGGTGAGGATTAAAAAAAGTGTGAAAATACTGAAGAGTTATAATATTAGAGCTCTAGACACATGATGTTCTGAAAGTTGCTAGTCGTTTTGTTTACCAGTATTATCATGTAAGTATATTAACATTTGGGGTTTGTAAAAAAGAGGGGAACAGGTAATTTGGGGGGAAAGCATCATTTTCTGTGCCCGCGGGATGTGGGATAGATATATCACTTCTCACCAAATGTGTTAGTCAGTTTTTGTTAGCAGTGTTGTGTAATGAGCATATTAGCTACAACACCTACATTGGCAGCCAGCAGTTGGCTTGTGAAATCTTTTAGAAAACAGAAATCTGGCAAGAATCGTTCCTGAGCAGTTGAAATTGCTTTTGTGGGAAAATTACGTGGAACAAATACAGTAGAAAAAATTTCTCCAAAAAGAAATGATTATACCCTTGAGAGCCACAAGAAAAGATGTTTTACCTGTGAACTGAGATATGACAGTGTAATTTTGTAGGGCTTTAGAGTTCTTTTTGTATTTTGACTTTTCATTTAAGTCTGTCATTTAAAGAACTTCAAGGTATATTTATGTTTGGTGAAAAAGTATAAATTTTTATGCTATAAAAATTAAATTCCTCTGTTTTAAGAATGATGAATTTCTTAAACTATAGTATTTACTATATTCTCATCTAAATTACCTTCCCCTTCTACTTCCAATTAAAACGTATCTTAAAACATAAAACATTTTTGAGGGTTCTTTAAAAAAAACCTTCAGCAGAAATAACAGGAAAATTTATATTTAAGCACAGTACTTGGCACTTGAAGTGTTCAATAAACTTTTATTGAATAAATTAATATATGCATGAATGAAAATATTCTGAATTTGGACTTCATACTCTGTGATTTGGGCACAGTCTGGCATCAGTGTATAAAGGCCCTCTGTTCAGCCTCCTTCCTGTGCCCAGTTTCCTCTCCCACCCCACAAGTACCCTCTCTAATATGTTTGCTATATATGTCCTTGATTCTATATGTACCTTTATAAAATACTTAGTGGTTTATTTTGTATATGTACCTTTAATCCCCAAATCCCTCATTATATCACACTATTATAGAATTTGGTTGTAGAATTCTCTCTGTAAAAATGCTATAGATCTAGCTCAGTTTTTACTTTTTTTCACTCATTACTGATTTAAGAGCTATGCATGTTTCTGGATGTACATTTAGCTAATTGGTCCTAACTACAGAATAGTATTCCATGGTGTGCATCCATTCCCATAGTGACGGATGCCTAGGCTACCATAAACAGTGCTTCCAATAAACAGTCTTGTATGTGTCTGTTATGGACATGTTTGAGAATTTCTTTGTGATACAGACTCAAGGGTGGCATTGTGCCATAATAAGTATTGTCAGACTGTTGAGTAAGTTTCCATCCCATTCGCATTGTATTCCCCACCATCCCAACACCTGGTATTGTGCACATTTCTAACTTTTGCCATTTAATGATGTCTCATCTTAATGTATATTTTCTGACTAGTGAGTTTGAGCATTTCTCCATATTCTAGTTAGCTGTTTCCTTTCTGTGAAGTAAGAATGAAACAATAAACATAGCTGTTTTTTTAAAGCTGGAGGAACTTTTGGTAATGCATTATATTTTGTAAGATATTAATGTATTTTCTCAAACTTCAAAAGGGAAGATCATACATTATGTAGAAGCTTAAAGTATTTTCTTCCTGATTCCAAAAAACAATGAAAAAACATAATTTTTAAGCATTCAACTTGAAAGCTATAAAGTATGCTACAGTTAAACCACCTGGCTAATCTAGTCTGATAGTCTTTATTTATGTTGAAAATTGAGAGCAAATGTTTATCAGAATAGATTTGGTCAGAAGGTGCTTAGCACATTAAATTTTTAAAAATCACCCCTGGACAAAAATCAATAGTAGATTATAATGATCCAGTTGTTTCCCCCTGTTTATAGTGTTCTAGATGTCAGAAAACTGAGTAAATTGCAGGAAACACCTCTGCTTGCCTAGATCATGGAGAACCCATCACTCAAAACTACAGACTTAACACTCATTGACTCTTAAGAGATAGTATTAAATATGATAAACAAGTACCATATTATACTCCCAGTTTTTCTGTGAAAGGGCCATAGAAAACAGAGATGTGAAGTATTTGAGGATAGAGAAAATCGTATTTCCTAATTGAGATACCACTTCTTGGGGTCTAAGAGAAAGCAGGGCAGCAGTTGTTCCAGATTTGTACATGAATCCCACTACTATTTGCTCAGTCTTCAGGAAAGGATGAGTAACTGACTGAAAAGGCTTTTTTCCTTGTTTCAATAGATTCATAGTACTTGTGCTTTCCTTTCCTGAGGAAGCAATACAGTTTTTGAAGTGTTTTCATTTCTGACTAAAATGTGATGCAATCAGTTTGTTCTGTTGACTTTCGATTAGTATCTGCTTGACTGAGTGAAGAAGAAAATTTAATTGGTGACATGACCAACATAATCATAAACCATGAACTTTTCCCAATAATATATGTAAAATTTTTTTTCATTTTTCTCTTTTTGTTGGTGTTGTGGTTGTTATTTTTTGTGGTTATGATAGAGTATCTATCAGCAAAACATTTTTTCCTGCTCTTAATTTTTTTAAAGTTACACTTTATCCTAAGATACAGTTTTCTAAATGCCTTGATGTTGCTCTGCCTTGAAAATTTATTTTTCTCTCATTATGCTCTTATTTCCTCAGAAATCTTGCTTGACAAATCTTATTTTTAGATGTGATTTTAAACTTCGTTTTAAGCCTTTCACGGGTCTTTAAAATTTAGTATTTATCAATGCTAAGCCTAGCTATGTATAGCATAAAAAGTATACTGCCTGCTCTTCCCCTCCCCAGCATTCTGCCTTCCCAGGTACCTCCATTTTCTACCCTTTGAGCTGTTTCTTTTGATAGTTAATGACATTTTGCTAAACAGTGGGCTTAGATTGCTATTTTAAAAAATCTGTACAGGTTGTTTTCTGGACCTGCACAGATATTGTCCAGGGATCTATCTACCTTCCTGTATATTCTAGGTACATACCTTCACCTCTCTATGTTGGGATCCCATGTTTCTTGGACCTCATAGCTTCCTCCTTTATTGTTTACACTTTAATTAAGCAAGTCCTCCATAAAGTTCCAAAGAAAAAGGTGCATGGGATAGAAATTTGTTTGTGAATCTGCATGTATGAATATGTCTTCATTTTCTCTTATGCTTGATTTATAGTTTTCTTGCGTATAGAATTTTAGATTGGACAATATTTTTTCTGAGATTGCAAGCATTGCTCTATTGCCTTCTTGCTTCTGTTATTGCTAACGAGAGTCTGATGGTATTCTGAGTCTTGATTTTTTTTCCCCCTTCTTAGTTACTTTTAGGACCTTATCTTTGTCCCTGATGATGATCAGACTCACTGTGGGCCTTGTTTTATCTCTGGTGCCAGGCACACTAAGGGCTTCAGTTTGGAAACAGATTTTTTTATTTCTGGGATTTTCTTGAATTCTTAAATTCAAACCAAATTCCCTCTTCTTCCCCAGTTTTCCTATTCTTTCTCTCTGGAACTCTTATTATTTGTATTTGGAACTTATGAACTGATGGGTCTTTTAATTTTCCTGACTTTTCTAGTTCTCACCTTTTTGTTTTGTTCTCCTTTTTAGGAGGTGTCTTGAACTTTCATCTTCAGACTCTTCTAATAAATTTTATATATCTTCTTTCCTGTTTCGTTTCCTATTTTTGTTTTGTGGATGAAATAGCTTTCCTCTGAGTATGTGCGTTATAATTTTAAAAAATTTCTTCAGCCTCCTGCACCATCTCCGTTTCCTTGAAATACCTTTACTTAATCATTTGCTTTGGTCTTTCATTTAGGGAATTTCCTTAAATGTATAGCCTTGGCTATCTTACTCATATTCCACAGTGAACCATGGAAAAACTGAAAGCTGAATTTGCCACAATGGGGGCTTCTGAAAGTAAACTGGTGGTCTTCATTATAAGGTAACTAGCCATGGACCCAACTTTTGGGGGTTGGGGTGGAAAGTACCTCTGGCAGTCAGTATTTGTAGGTGTTTTGCTCTTGGCCAGGTTCTTCCCCAGAGAATGCCCCAGTAATTGGCTTACACACCTGGCTGCAGCATTTGGGAAGCTGAGTGGAGAAAGAGCTGGGGATATTTATGTTTGAGGTTTCCATTAATCCTCATCTTTTTATACTGGTAGGGCTGCCCCTAGTTATGCCCAAGTCCAGAGCCTCTTTAGTTTCCAGAGAGCAAACTTCCTTTCTGCTGACCAGTGGATACTTGGAGTTAAGGTGGGAATCTTGGGGTGGAACTTTCACCCTGTTCTCTTTTTTTCAGGCCAGCCTGCAGTCTCCACTTTCTGAGGCACTCTGAACTTTTCCGGTTTATCTCAGCACAACTCAGTTTGCTTTGGGCCCTTAACATGCTCAAGTTTTGCTTTCTTTGCTCTGCTAAGTCAAATAGCTTACCCATCTGCTTTTCAGCTTCCAAAAACTTTGTCATAGTTGTTTCCTGTTCCTTGTCCGTGTGTATTTTATGTTTTTAATGCCATTTAGTGGCGTTATGGAGAGCAAAGGTAAAAGCAGGTGCTCAGTGTTTCATGGAAAATTCAAGCTTATTTCTTTAATTCTTTGTTTCAACACAAGACTTAATAGATGGATTGCTTATAGCAGGAATTTTCACCCGATCTGCCGTAGCACACTGGTGTGCCACAAGAATTTTTAAAATATG
Source organism: Pteronotus mesoamericanus (assembly GCF_021234165.1). Classification (NCBI taxonomy): domain Eukaryota; kingdom Metazoa; phylum Chordata; class Mammalia; order Chiroptera; family Mormoopidae; genus Pteronotus; species Pteronotus mesoamericanus. Next base: position 11,646,802 of record NW_026555085.1, on the reverse strand, counting down.
AAATAGCTGACTGTTTAGTCAGGGACATGGACCTCGTTTCCCATAGATTGTTAAATTAAAAAAATGACGACAGCCAATATAACAATAGTTGTCTGGTGTGAATGAATCAAAATTATACCTATTTTTTGTCAGGTTGGCAAAGAATATATTTTTGGTGTGCCACAGAATTTTAGAAATTAGTTTATGTGTGCCATGTGATGAAAAAAGTTAAAAATTGCTGGCTTATAGCAATTGCAAAATTTTGCTACGGTGGCAGAATTGTACAAGACATAAATTCATTTGGATTTTGCTTTCCTCATAGATTAATGCCTAACCTATAGCTTGCCATAAGAGAATGAGATCTGAATGACTTTGGGAAGTTTATAGATAAGATAACAGAAACTTAGGTTATTAGTCACTTAATGCTCCTTTTGCAGATGTGGATGTTTCAGCTGAGAAGTGGCTTACCTGGGCTCACTCATGTATTTAGAACTGAACCGAGTCTCTTCTCCACTGTTCTTTTCCTTGTCCAGTATGGTTCTAGTTCCCATTAAAGTAACTGGAAATAGGAACCCTTTATCCATTGCTCGTGTCACCCAAATATCCTGTTAATTTAGTGTAGGTTTTAGGTTTCGGTCATGGAATTTTTAAATGTTTTCCTTCCTGTTACTATTTGGAGATGTCGCTTTACCTTGGTGAACTTTAAAACTTGACAAAAAGTGTCTTACTATTTAAAGATGTTTCTTTCTTGAAGAATTTGTATCCAGCATTTAAAAGGTTTCTTTTTTCCTCCTACTGCTCCCTTCTCAGTAGGTTCCAAAAGTTCTCTGTGGGGGAGGGCAGAAACTCTCTCCTGAATATAATTATAACAGGTAAAACAAATTAGTATGGCTGTTAAAATTTTTAAATACTGTGGAAAAAGGAGGCAGGTGTTGTAAAAATGTCAACAGGTTTCTTTGGAGAAATCATGGACTGCTTGCTTTACCGATTTTTAAATTCTCAATTTTTCCCTTCTAAGACGCCTTCCTGAATTTTACCCTATGCTACATAAACCTTTTGTCTTATTTCTCCTTCCCTCCTATAGTTTGTACTTCGTACAGTTTGCCCCAGAACACCACTAAATTCTACGCTGACCGAGAATTCTTTGGTGTTTTTCATTTATATGTAAAATCGATGGTGTAGAAACCCTATTTGATACTGGTAAATAAAACCACTTAGATTTGTGGAGTACCATCTTTGACTGAGGCACTGGGTTCCTCTGTAGGTGCTAACATCTTTTCGGGTAATATTAGCTCTTTGACACATTCCTGAGGTTGGTATAAATCCACCTTCTCTTTAGTCACTGTTACGAGGCAATTAAAAGAATAGGCTTGGCCCCTTTCTGTGTGTCCCATGGGTGGCTGGTAATAACAGCTGGGAGCAGAGCAGGGAAAACCTGCTGCTTGGAAACTAAGGGGTCTACTGTTCCCTTATCTGCAAGCAAACATATTGGAAGAGAAGCCCTCTGAGAGTCCTTATAACCTTCAGATTTCATGACCATAAAGAGAGCCTCCCAGTGAACCAATGACACCCCTTATAACAACTGACCAACAAAGAAAAGTAATGTGTATTGGGGTTGAATGGAATCCAATGGAAATTTTTTTATGACTAAGCTGAGCTGTTGCAGACATAATCTGAAATAACCTTAGAACACTTAGAATGATAGAGCTTTATGTTTTTTCCTCTCTCTCTCATCTAAGCTTAAACGGCACATGATTTCTCATTATACTTTGCAAATGTATTTTTAATTTTTTCTAATTTTTATTTTTTATTGTGAAGTATGATATGTGTGAAATACATTTAAAAACAAACATACATTTTAAAGACTAGTATTAAAATAAAAGCTAGGGAAACAAGTCTACAAGTGTGAAAGCTCTCCGCGTGATCCGCTCTCATGCCCCGTCTCAGGTTAACCACTGTCCTGGCTGTTACCAAGAAAGTTAGGGTTTTGCATCCTAACTTATGTTGTAAATTCTAAACTTGAAAGCAAAATAGCTCAATGATTAAATGCCTTCAGTCTTTTTACATGTATATTTTATTTATTTATTGAGGCATAATTGCCATATAACATAATATTTGTTTCAGGTATACAACATAATGATTCAGTGTTTGTATATATTATGAAATGATCACCACAATAAACCTAGTTAATGTCTGCCACCATACATATGTAAAAAAACCTTTTTTATTATGATGAGACCTTCTAAGAGTTCCTCTCCTAGCAACTTTCAAATATGCAGTACATTATTGTTTACAAAAGTTACCATGCTGTACATTAGATCCCCAGGACTTATTTATTTTATAACCAAAAATTTGTACCTTTTGACCCTCTTCACCCATTTCACCTTTCACCCTCACCCCCACCTCTGGCCACCACCAATCTGCTGTTCTCTGTATCTGTGAGCTTGTGTATGTTTTTCTTTTGTTTTGGTTTGGGTTTGTTTTATTTTTTTTAGATTCCATATACACGTGAAATCACCCAGTATTTGTCTTTCTCTTACCTGTTTCACCTAACATAATGCCCTTAAGTTCATTCTTACTGTCACAAATGGCAAGATTTGATTTTATTTTTTTCATGGCTGAGGAGAGAGAGAGGGAGAGAGAGAGAGAGAGTGTGTGTGTGTGTGTGTTTGTGTGTGTGTGTTTGTGTGTGCGCGCGCACGTGTGTTTATCTCACATTTTCTTCATTAATTCATTTAGGAAGGGGACACATAGGTTGTTTCCATATCTGGGATATTTTAAATAATGCTGCAGTGAACATGGGGGTTCATATGTCTTTTGAGCTAGTGTTTTTGTTTCCTTTGGATATATTTTCAGAAATGGAATTGCTGGATTGTATTGTAGTTCTATTTTTAATTTTTTGAGGAGCCTCCATACCATTTTCCATAGTGGCTGTACCAACTTACATTCCCGTCAACAGTGGTTTAAGGGCTCCCTTTTCTCCACATCCTGGGCAACATGTATGTTATTTTTTACGGAGGGTAGTACTAGGAAAATAGTAAGTAACATTTATTGAGCATTTAATTCATGCCATTTCTCCTTTTTTTTTCTTTACTTTCTTTTCCATTACCATTTAGTCCTCTTATACTCCCCTTCTCCCAGCAGTCACCACACTGTGGTCCATGTCCATGAGTTCTTTTTCCTTTTTGCTCAGTCCCACCACCTCCTAACCTCCCTCCACCCACTAGCCGTCATCTGTTCTCCATCTATGAGTCTGTCTTTGTTTCGCTTGTTAGTTCAATTTGTTCATTAGATTCCACATATGAGTGGAATCGTGGTATTTGCCTTTCTCTGACTGGCTTATTTCACTGAGCATAACGTTCTCCAGGGCCATCCAAACTGTTGCAAAGGGTAAAATTTTTTTTTTATGGCTGAGTAGAATTCCACCGTGTAAATATCCTGTAAGTTGTTTTATCCACTCATCTGTTGGTGAACACTTGGGCTACTTGCATATCTAGGCAATTGTAAATAATGCTGCAACAAACATAGGGGTGCTTATGTTCTTTGGAAGTAGTGTTTTGGGTTCCTTCGGATATAGTCCCAGAAGTGGGATCACTCGGTCAAAAGGTAGATCCAGTTTTACTTTTTTGAGGTATCGCCATACTTGCTTTCCGTAGGGACTGTAGCAGTCTGCATCCCCACCAACAGTGCAAAAGGGTACCCCTTTCTCCGCGTCCTTGCCAGCACTGGTTGTTTGCCATTTATTCTTCTGAGCAAGTTATACGTACTAACTCCCTAACAACTGTATGAGTTAGTTGAGGAAATTGAGGCATGGAGCTAGGAATTTGGTCCCACTGGGATTCTAATTCAGCCAATCTGGCTTCTAAACCTGCTCTTTTAATTACTATACCTAACTAGGATATTGTTAAGATCTGCATTTATTTTGCATATTTGAATACTCTAACCAGATAACAGTGTAGCCATCAAGTTCTATATTGTTTCTGCTGGGACCATTTTGTTGGAAAGTTCTCCAGGCTTTTAGATCTCATTGCTTCGCACAGATAATATAGTCCATCAATTTATTGAGTTCTTATTATAGCTTTGATCCATTTCAGAGCCCTTCTAAATACTAGTTTTTTAATGGAATTTTCAGGGAAAACCAATAATATCACTTGTAGTATAGTGAATAGTGATATGTAGGTTAGAGTTAACTTTAATTTTTAAAAGAGCTGTGGTTATAGGAGGCAGTTTGCTAATATATTTTAAAATTCTTATTTAAAATATTTTCAGGTTTGTAAGGCAAGTAATTTTGACATTTCTTTAAATATGATCTTTAGGAGTTATTTATAAAACAGTTATTAACTCTAGTGAGTTAATGTTTCCTTTGCAGTGTTTTCTCTGAAAACAACCAGATGTAGTATGTCTTTATGTTTAAATTTTAAAGTTAGAAACTATTTCTTTAGGGGGACTCTAAATTTACAGCTCAGTAACTTTTCAAATAAGGCAGGTAAAGTGTCTCAGGATATTGCTAACTGCCAAGTTTTACCATGGCGCAAAACTTAACTAAACATCATGTTTTTTGTCACTGATTACTGGAATTGTGCTAACTCAAAGCAATTATTTTGGGTCTAGACTCTGCTGTTTTCTTGCTGTGTGATCCTGTGCTATTCATTTAATAACCAACTTGAGTATCCATTCTTCATTCGTAAAGTGCCACTGACACTTCATTGTGAGAATTAACTGACACAGCATGGTATCTAGTAGGAGTAAAATAAATGTTTATAAATGCCCTCTTCCAAGAAAAATTGCCACACTGCTGACAAAATCGTTGTACAGTATTTAGAATTGTGCTTGGTAATGATAGAATTAATGTTTTAAAAATGGTTTGAAAATATGCTGGCAGACTGAACTCTACCAATTAATAAAATTATATGTGGGGAGTATAAAAAAGCAGGATTAGATTTAAGCACAGTGATGAAATAGCAACTCTGGTGTACGCTGTATGGAAAGTCATTTTGTGGCTAACACTGTGGCTCTACAAACTAAATGCGATTTGGTATTGCTTTTGTTTGCATATATTTATCTTGGATGATTGGGGAGAATGAAAGTATATTATGCTATTGCTTTTAGGTCATTTTATTTTTTTTGTGAGAAGAATTCCCAATCTGGCTAAGATCTTATGCCTTTTAATCCTTATTAAGTGGTTAGTTAAGGCCAGGATGTTATTTAGCTAAAATAAGGACCCAGATACAAAAAACATTTTAGGATTCCCAAGCTGTACCTGAATGATCAGGCTCTTTTATCCCAGCATGCCCCTCAACCTCCTGGAATGTTCAAATATCCATGCCTCTTCTCACCAGAATAATGATCTCAAGTCTTTTCTCTCTTTGATAGCAAGAAAAGAATAGCTAACCCATGTGCAGCTCTTGTCAGTTTACAATGCACTTATGCACACATTTTCTTACTTCATTTTCACAGCACCCTTGAAAGGGAGTAAGAGTTGATGTTTTATCCATTTATAGGTAAAGATGTAGAGATCCAGACATTAGTGAGTTGCTCAAGGTCACACTGCTTAAACCCAAGACTTCTGATTAATCTAAGGCTTTTTTACTCTCCCATGTTCTTATGCTCCTTATAAATTAACAGTCCCATTTAATCTCTTATTAGACATGAAAGTCAATCAACAAGGCAGGTGGATTCCTAAAGCCTTTTTGACCTAACCACTGCATAAACATTTAGGGAAGAAATTTTTTTTCCTTTGTAAATATTTATTTATTTTTACAGAGAGAGGAAGGGAGGGGGAAAGAGAGGGAGAGAAACATCAATGTGTGGTTGCCTTTTGCACGCTCCTTACTGGGGACCTGGCCTGCAACCCAGGCATGTGCCCTGACTGGAAATTGAACTGGTGACTCTTTGGTTTGCAGGCCAGCTCTCAATCCACTGAGCCACACCAGCCAGGGTGGGAAGAAAGTTTCTAATGTGGGCCTTGGCTCTCTTTCACTCGGGACTCTGGATCTCTTACACATCAGTGTATTGATCCCAATTGTTATTTAAGAAGGCCAAGACAGTGGGAGAGCTTTGTTCTGATACAAAAATGTATCTGTGAAAAGATGGTAAAAATTACAATCTACAGTGGTAATGCCCTGTGAAGTTTTCAATTTAAAAGACATTATAAATGTTAGAAAAGCATATGACCTAAGAAGTAAACTTTGCAATGAACTTAAATTTATGTATTTATTTGTTTTTAAAGCTGCTTGTTTTAATAAAAAAACGAGAACATATTAACAACCATATATGAATGCCAGATGATTAAAGCAAAACAAAGAAGCGATGCGCACCGCAGCTAGGAAAGCAAACTCTTTGCCTTAAGAGAAATGTGGCGGGGGTGGGGGGGGGCAGGGTGTGTACCAGCACGTGCGCATGTGGGGATTTTTCAGGAAAGCCATTCCATTCCAGTCTGGAAAAATAAAAGCACAGACCATTTCTACTGACTGGCATTGTTTCACCAGAAATAAACAGAGTAGTTTAGGGTATTTTTTAAAAACAACAACAGTTGTACTCATTAAAAAGCCTTTTCATTGAAAGAAAAAAACCTGTCTGTATACAGTGAGAATATAACCCAATAAAATAACTATTTTAGTTCTTTTCAGAGTTGATTTACTTTCTATAGGCCTTATGCTTACTCACAGGTTAGATTTTTATTTACCCAATTTTCTTCATTATAAGGATCTCCTAGGACACCTATTAAATGTGAATGCCTGGGTCCCATTTCCGATGTCCAGGAAAGCTGACCAGCTGACAGGTGCTGGTGACTTCCACGGTCAGCAGAAGCACTCCATTCAGGAACTGGTCTGAAGTATTCTGCTTTGCCCACTCCTACCCACCCATCCTGGTATATGTTTTGAGGAAAAAAACTGCAAAGGCCCTCTAATACTATTGGTTTTTCTTTGAGCATCAAAAGAGTTTGTCCCTAGAAACACACATGAACAAATTGAATTTCTTTGTGAAATGGATCAGGATTGAGGAAACACTGAGTTTAGGTTGGCTTCTACCTGAAACAGTACGGGGACCTCCAACAAATCCCTTAACTTTGCTGGGCCTCAGTTTTCTCTTACAGAAAGAAAAAGTGGGTCGTGTCTGTCTTACAGACCAGATTTCTCCCTTGGTACAAAATTCCTGCCTAGTCATGATAAATTTAAACTTAAAAGAAGGGGTCCTCTATCAGTGGTTCATCAAACAACAATATAAAAACAATGGGACACAAAAAGGAATGAGAAACAATCTTTGTCCTCAGGAAGCCCACAATCCAGGTTGTCATTTCATGTATACTATGTAACAGCTTCATAAACCCATGCTTAATGGTGGGGCAAAAAACAAAAGTAACAGTTTATAAGAAATCAATCCAAGGTGGCTCACTTGGTTGAGTGTCGTCACATGCATCCAAAGGCTGTGGGTTCAATCCCTGGTCAGGGCACATAAGTAGGTTGTGGGTTTCATCTCTGGTTGGGGTGCATACGAGAGACAACCGATTGGTGTTTCTCTTTCACATCAATGTTTCTTCTCTCCCTCTCCCTCCCTTCTATTCTCTCTAGAAATAAATAAGCATATCCTCAGATGAGGTTTAAAAGAAAGAGAGAGGGAGGGAGAGAAGAGAGAGAGGAAGAAAAGGAAGGGAGGAAATAATTTATTTGGCAAGTGAACTTAGATTTTACCACTAGATTATTGTTAACCATGGTCAGAGGGTGTAAATGCAAGCTTAGCACCCTTAGTGTTTCACAGAGAACCATAAATATGTCTGTGCAGAGGTCCTGAATTTGAAATTATTATTCAGAGCTGTTAATGGGTAAAATTCATGGCAAACTAATAATTTAGAATCTTAGAACAGTAAAGTCAGCAGATCTTGAGTCTTGTTTATGCTCTCAATGCCTGCACTGAAATGTAAAATGTTATGTTTCTTTTGCATTATTAATTACTTCAAGTGTTACTAAAGTTAAAAAGATAAAGGATCATCAGCTATGTGCCAGGCAGTATACCAGCATTTTACCAGCATTCTCATTTAATCCTTACACCAGTGGTATGTTGTAGATGAGAAAACAGACTTAAGGAAGTTAAGTAACTTGCATAAGGTCTGTGCAAGAAAGTGAATACCATGATGATAATTGGTCTCTGTTAGTATCTCCATCTTGCCTTGCGTGATACCAGAAAGCCAGAGAGATCCGCAAGTTTCATTAATATATTAACTTGAATATGCTTGTTGGGGGTCTTATTTCAAAGACTATTGCAGGGGTGTCCAACCTGCGGCCGTGGGCTACGTGCAGACCAGGATGGTTGTGAATGCATCCCAAAACAAAATCGTAAATTTACTTAAAACATTATGAGATTCTTTTGTGATTATGTGTCACGATGTATTTAATGAGTGGCCCAAGAGAACTCTTCTTCCAGTGCGGGCCAGAGATGCCAAAAGATTGGACACCCCAAGGATATTATCTACATTTTGTTTGTTTCTATGTATTCTGTAATTTCCCTTCTCCCATTCAAAAGTATATTGCAGTAGTTTAAATGATAAAGTGGGGTCTAGCTGGAAAATATTTGAATGTGTGGAGTCTTATTAATAGTAAGCTGATTTATTATAGTTTCCCATTTTTGAAGACCACCATCATAATTATTGAAGTCTTTATTCTTTAAATTAATAGCCATTTCATAGGGCTTTTAAGCCTGCCTGAACTCCATGTGATTAAATATCCTAGGAGCTGTTTAGAATAGAACGATTATTGTGGTCCGCTTTTTGGAGAGATCCAAGCATTAAATTAAAGTAATTTGGATTTAGCCCTGGCCGGGTGGCTCACTTGGTTGGAGTGTTGTCCCACACTCCAGAAGGTTGCAGGTGATACCTGGTCAGGGCACCTATGGGAGGCAACCAATGATGTTTATCTTGCACATCAATGTTTTCCTCTTTCTCTCCCTCACTCTCTGAAATCAATGAATATATCCTCAAGTGAGGATTAAGAAATAACATAAAATAACTTGGATTTACATGTGATTAAGTTAACTTCTAATTTTTTGGCATTCATATATTGCAAGTAGGATTATTTGGATAGGAAAGAGGGAAATTTTGTGGATATAAAAACCCCATCCACATAATGTTGGCTTAGCCTCCTGGATATGGTTACCTCAGATCTGCACCCTGGAAGGTGTGGAAATGGTAAGCTCTTTCTAAAAATATTTGTGTATTTCCAGAGTTTTATCTTCTAGCAGTTGCTTCTGCCTCCTAGACCCCCATTTTCTTACCTTGCACCTCTGATGTGCACTGTGGTGCACTCAAGTGTGAAACTGGGTTCTTCCTCTGATTTTTAAAAAGACCCTAATTCATACAGGACGTTTGTGGGTTTGGTGCACTTAACTGAAGGAAGGAGACAAAATAAAGGTGGGGTGAGCCTTACAGTGCATTAATGCAACTTCCCTAGTAAAGCATCCCCATTGTCAAAATGTTTTTGGGCCTCTCTTGGCCTGAAAACTTCACCCCATCTAATCCCAGCTTTGCTCCATTATACTGACTCATTTCTTCCTTTCACTCTCCTCATCATTCTTTTCTCTGTTCCTTTCAGTGATAAAATAACAATTTCTTTCCCTTGTCTAAGGCAGAGCAATTTCTCTCTTTTGACACCCATTCTTGGGTCTTGACAGCCATTCTTGCAGGGATTCATTCACCTCAAGGGACTGGATGTGAGAGGTCGGGTGACCCATATTGAGGGAATCTATTTTGACAAAGAAAGTTCCTTCTAAGAGGAATTCTTGTATTTGTTACAGGATGACAAAATAGGCTGACAGTGTACTAATTTGAAGCTTTTTGAGTCCTGCTTTCTCAACAAAGTGTCAGGAACCAAAAAAATGATTATATATGTAATCTTTCCAAATCATATGCTCTAGATATCTTTGACTAAACTAATGTCCTTGTGTATAGAATGTATGCTGCTTTTAAAAAAGCAAGCTGCTTCCCTAAAAGGCACTAACCCACCTAACACAAAGGGGTCACCTCATGGCATCTTTCATTATTATATATTTCACTTATGCACAAATAATTTTAGCTTTTGATACACAAGAATGTTAATATGAATTGGTTTTTGTTTTTCTGATAGTTTGGGGTTATATGTAAAGACAGCGTATAATTTTTAAAACCTAAAGCAAATGCAGAAGTGTGGTTTTCAGGACATAAACCGTTACTTCCATTTATGGATTCGCCTATTCATAAGTGATTGAATCTTTGATTGCCCTTAGCTGAAAAAAGATCACAGCCTTTTCTCACTCTTCTGCATTAATTTTGAGTACTTGGATGGAGTTCATCAAATTCTATTGTAATATACTGATCCTTTTTTTGAATTTATAAATAAAATTCATGAAATTGCTTTTCTCTTTCCAACCTTACAGATTGTTTTTCTCCATAGGTAATAGAGAAGAGGAAACCTAATCCATGACTGTGGAATAATATGGATGAAGATGGAAAAAAACTTGTTTAATGGGTAAGGAATAAAATTATAATAAAAATATATTAATGAAAACTATTTATAATAGCATATGTATGGTCAATCTGTAATAGGTGTCCAAGGTTGGGATACTATTAGTGTGAGTGATCAGTCTCTATTTTTATCTTATCTCCATTCTGAACTTTTACCACTTTCTTCCTTCTCATTGTTGAGAATTTTTCAGTATTGTGAGAGTTAAGTGAGAATTCATTTAAGAGGGGTCATAGCCCTATTTGTGTGTTAGGTAGAAACAAATGGAATTCCACAGAAAGCCCACAAAAGATGTGACTAAATTTATGATATTATAAAAGTTGTTTAATTACACAAGTCCATACACTCTCCTTGTCAATAGTTTAAACATGCATAACCAAAGCCCTCTCTCTACCTGCATCTTAGCCCCCTCACAGAGAGTATACAAGGTCTGTCCAGAAGGTGTCTGGCCACGTACTATGAAAAATTGAGACGTTTATTGAAGAAGATACAAGATACAAGAAACATTGTACATAAGACTATGATGCCTCAGTTCCCTTCAAAGTAGGCACTTTGGGACCTCACACAATTCTCCCAGTTGCCATCAGCTGCCCTGTTGTATTTTCCTGAATCTCATTGATGATCTGAAATCTCTTCCCTTTCAAAGGTGGTTTTAGTTTTGGGAAAAGCCGGAAGTCTCAGGGTGCCTAATCTGGGCTGTATAGGGGCTGGGTCACCTGGGTTATTTGATGTTTTCCCAAAAAAAACTCTGCATGAGATATGATGCATGAGCGGACACATTGTCATAATGAAGCCGCTAGTCACCAGTAGCCCATAGCTCTGGCCTTCTGAATCATCTGAATAGTTTCCACATAGGAATGTTCAAGCTTAATGCAAAATTTGATGCATATTTATTGCTCTACTCGCTCTGTCATTTTAAAAGCAATTGCCACACAGTACACGTGCTCACTCAATGGTGTCTACTGCCTCCACTAACTAGTACAGTGAAGTCATCATTGTTCACACATGTGAATTCCAGTTCACTCCTTGGCTGCCAGGTTACATCGATGTCACCCAAACCATTCTTGTTATATTAACAATGGCTGGACTTTTTCTGGACAGACCTCATAAAAATGTATTATACATATTTGTGCAACCTTCTTCTTTGCCTTCTATTTAAGAATTTGGGCTTAGGAGTCAAACTGTTTTTGACTAGCCACTGTTAACTTGACAGTTGCACGGGTTAATTTCTCTGTGCCTCAATTCCTTGAGTATAAGGCAGGAACAATAAAATGCTTATCTCATGCCATGTTGAAGATTAATTAATCCATATAAAAAAATTTGAATAATGCCTGGAAAATATTAAGTGCTTGGTAAATGTTAGCTATAATTTTCATATGTACTCCAGTTTCTGTACCAAAGATTAGTCTTTTTCTGATGTACCCCAAGAGTTAAACCTTTTTAGATAAGGTTAAACCTTGGTGGCAAGGGTATTTTCTTCTTTTTGGCTTCAAGTTTCATTTCTCTCAGAGTATGCTGCTAGACTAAGTGAGAATAGATACACCTTCAACTCTTACTGCTTATCTTATGGTGTATACGGTGCTTAACAGGAACATAAGAATAAACAGCTATCTTTGGACTGTGATAGTTTCATCCTGTTCATAACAGCATCTGTGTCAAAGCTGGACTCATGACTGATTCTCTTGTTTCTGGATATGTATGTCAAATTTTCTAAGATTTCCTCAGTCTATTTTGAAGGGCAGGTTTTTTGAAGTTTCTTTTTTGTTAATTTCACAGAATTGTAATAGTTTTGGAAATGTCTTTTGATATTTTTTCTATGGCTTTCAGCACTTTCTAAGGTGGTGCAGTTACCTATTTTAAGAAGCAAGGACACTAAAATAGTCATCTCTTTTAATATATTTTTCTCCTATGTTGTTCTGAAGCTCTCTTAGATTATAAGACTAATGCATAAAAACAAGTTAATATTTATTGAGTGTTATGTGTCAGACACATGTTTTTTAGTGCTTCACTCATTTATTCATTATCTCATTTAATCGTGTCATTCACTTATGAAGCAGATACTATTATTATCTTCATTTTAAAAGCTGAGGATAGTGAGACAGTAATTTACCCAAAGACACAGAACCTGTGCTGTTGAGTAGGGGGTTGCCATTCTAGTTAATAAACTCTTTTAAGACTTCCAAAGATGAGTGTGAATTTAAATAAAACAGAAAAGCCAAATGTTTTCTAAAAAATCACTGTAACAAATCTGTTTTTGCTTGCTTGTGGGGAGGAAATTTGAAATCATGTTTTCTTAAGTATGAGAAAAATAATATGATTATTTGTAAATATCATTTTTCATGATCATACTTACATGAATACAGCTGTTTTGCTTTGTTAGGAAATGTTTGTAGTGGATAGAAGTCACCTGAACCTAGCTAAGGACCAAATATTGAGTACATGTTTAGAAGGGATGCAGGGGTGTCCAACCTGCGGACTGCATGCAGCCCAGAATGGTTATGAATGCGGCCCAACGCAAAATCATAAATTTACTTAAAACATTATGAGATTTTTTTTTGTGATTACGTGTTGCAATGTATTTAATGTGTGGCCCAAGAAAACTCTTCTTCCAGTGTGGGGTAGAGACGCCAAAAGGTTGGATACCCCTGGGAGTGAGTTGATTTGTAGATTACCATTTAGCTGCTATTTGTAGAAACATGCAGACAGAAAGATTTAACTGTGCAGCAGTTTGGAACTGATTGGTAATTGGAAATTGTTCTTTTGTCCTGTTAAATAATATTTGAATGACAGTCAGCAGAAAGTTGTGCAAGAGAAGAAAAGACAGGAGAAAAGTGACTTATGGGTCTTATAATTAGAATGTCACTTATAAGTGATGGTCTAAAAAGTAAATGTGCATTAACAATCGACATTTATATAGGAACTGGAAGGACTTATAGTATGTGGTTTTTGTTCTGGGGTCTGTCTTGTCAGAGAGAAACGCTGGCTTTTCTTTTCTTCAAATAGCAATTATTTCCTGTTGAAATACGATGAAGTACAAAGAGTAAGTGACATATAAAGTAACAAGTACGCTGATGAAATGTTTTGGCTTTCCTGTGAAGTGTAGCTACATGTAATCAGTAATGCTTTCCTCTCTCTGTCTTTTTAAACTCCATTCCCTTGTTTGAGAATCCCTTCTGAATGTCCTTCAAAGTTAAGGCTCTTAATGTACATATCTTTTACAACAGGGTCTTGAAGTGTGGTCCTGGGGCCCCTGAGACTTTTTCGGGATTCAAAACTATTTTTATAACAATACTAATAATACATTACTTGCTTAATAAGTATGCAGTGGAGCTTTCCAAAGGCTACATGATATGCAACCAGCTGAATGCAGAGATAAGATAGGAGAATCCAGTTGTCTTCCTTAATCCAGACATTAAAAAGACTTGCAAAAGATGTAAAATAAGGTCAGTCTTATCACTAGATTCGCAGTGAGATGCACTAGTGTTTGTTTCTGTGTTAGAACATTACAGTGACCCCACTTGCGGGTCAGAATGCCCAGGTGCCCTCACTGCTGATTGAGTAGACTGCGAGTGGCCACAGGCTGTCCCCATCACACAACGCCTCCATGTAGGTTCTGCTGATGTCCTGATACATTGGGACTGTGTCTCCCAGTCTAGAGACTTGAAAACTCCGCTTCTTTTTCATAATTGTGCTAGAGGGTATGTTCTAAATTATAAGGGGCTGTGGAAATCCAGACTTAAAGGAGAAAAGAGGGTTTGGCGTGTTAAGTAGAAACACCACCAGCCTTGCCACTTGTTCTTTGTGTTGGGTGCTCCCAATTTTGGGAGGACCAAAAGGTCCTCTCAGGACAGCCTTTTATCAATGTTTTTCAGTGTTAATTGAGCATCTACGATATTCCAGTTGTGTTCTAGGGACTGGAAATAAGTCAGTGAACAAAGTAAAAGGAGAAAACCTCTACTTTCATGGAGTCTCCAACCCAACCTTTGAGTCCTTTGCCCTGGTCACACCTCCCTCTCCAGGGGAATCTGAGTTGATGTAATGGTAGTTTAGCCACTGTGGGTCTTGTACATTGACTGGTGTTCCTCATTGTCTGAGTGTTGAAGATTAGAGTGGTAACTGCTTGACATTTTGTTGTTTTATTTTTAAAGGCACCAAATGGCCCTGGCCTGGTGGCTCAGTTGGTTGCAGCATTGTCCCATACACCAAAAGGTTGTGGTTTTGATTCCCAGTCAGGACACATACTTAGGTTGCAAGTTCGATCTTCTGTTGGGGCACGTAGGGGAGGCTACCAATTGGTGTTTCTCACATTGATGTTTCTCTCTCTCCCTCTCTCCCCCTCCTCTTCTTCTCTCTCTAAAGTCAGTAAACATATCCCTAGGTGAGAATTAAAAATAATTAATAAAAATAAAAAAACGCCAAATGGTTTGGGATTTTTCAAATCTTACATGGAATCCCAATATAGCATAAAGTTGGGCCTATTCAGTCACCCTTGTTGTGGTTGTTTTAATCTTGTTTTGTTTTCAAAGTTAGTGCCACATTTGTTAAGAAATTTAACGTAAAAAAATTAAATACCAAGTGATGTTAAATTTATTCTAATGTTTTCTATTATTTGAAAAAAAATATTCATACATGTGTGAGATATTCTTTGCCTGGTGAGTTGCTCCCAAGACCCTGTAATTTGTTTAAGAGACTTTTATACAGAAAGAGATTACTTGGCTCATTAGATTCTGTCACTTAACAATGACTTGAAGGTTAACTAATGCGACCATCAGACTGCTGCTCACTGGCTGGACGTCTGTGAGATCACTCACTAACTTCAGCCATTTCCAAATGCAGAGGATTGGGAGTACCAAAAGAAACTGACATTCAGAATGTGAATGACCAAAAATTATCTCTACAGATATTTTAATTTAAAATACACTTTTGCCTTGGATGGGGTGGCTCAGTGGGTTGCCCGTTTTCCCTCAAACCAAAAGGTCATCAGTTGGATGCCCAGTCAGGGCTCACGCCTGGGTTGTGAGCCAGGTCCCCGGTTGGGGGCATGTGAGAGGCAACCAATCAATGTATCTCTCATACATTGATATTTCTCTCCTGCCTTTTTACCCTCCCTTCCCTTCTCTCTAAAAGTAAATAAATAAAATCTTTAAAAGAAAAAATCTCATTTAAAAAATAAATAAAATACACTTTAACAGAAGTTTTAAAAAATGGTTGGCATTTGGCTTTCCCTTCATTGAAGGTGTGAAAGGAGCATTTTAATCAGAATTTACCAAATGGCTGTTGCCTTCCAGCATTGCTACCTGTGAGGTGCCCCATTCTTAGCTGTGCCTGGTGTACCAAAGACCAGAACATCTAACGTGCAAATAAAACCCCAGTCTTCAGACAAAATGGAAAAGACATAGTCATTTGGCTTCTTGGGAATGGAAGAGGGGGAAATGGTATGGGATCAAAGGTGTCCAACCAACTTTTTTTTTTTTATCCCACACCTTACATCGACCTCCATAGGTGGGCAAGAGCCTCTAATTCCTGAGCCTTTCCAGGTTCTGAAGTTCTAACCAGTTTGCTTCTTTATTTCGCCCACATCAGCATTTAGGTTTTAGCATGCTCTTGTCTGTTACATTTCCATTCCTTCATTTACTTTCTATATTTTAAAATTTTTATGATACATCTCATCTACTATTGTGTCATCTCCCATTCTTTCTGTACTTATGAATTTATGCTCCTTTTTGCTTATATTTTGATTTTACTGAGATTTTGAGAGGAGAGGAGGTAAACATGTATTCATTCTGCCCTGTTTTCCTAGAAGCCCAGGTTTTCACATAAATTATTCAGTGCATACAACATACCACAAATTATGTTAGACACTTGGTCTTTCCTCTAGTTTAAAAATCTCGTCAAATTCTATTGAGTTTCAGAAAATTCATTTGCATTAGCATTATTTGCCTATTATTTTTGAGCACCTTCTATGTACTAGGCACTTCCATATAAATCATTTTATTTTCTCATCACATAAGCTCTGGGAGGTATATAGATATTATTCCTCATTTTAATGAATATGGAAACAAATTCAATGTCACAGACCTAGTAAAAGGTAATGCCAGGTTTGAGGCAGGTTTCTAAAATAAACATGCTTTCTGTTATATTGGGTTGACCAAAGTCCATAAGGTTTTTTCCCATAAAATAAAGGACATATTCCTTTTTTTAATATATATTTTATTGATTATACTATTACAGTTGTCCCATCTTTTTCTCCCCTTTATTCCCCTCCACCTTGCACCCCCCCCTCCAGCACTCCCCCTACCCCCAGTTAGTTCATGACCATGGGTCGTACCTATAAGTTCTTTGGCTTCTCCATTTCCTATACTATTCTTAACCTCCCCCTGCTTATTTTGTACCTACCATTTATGCTGCTTATTCCCTGTACCTTTTCCCCCATTCTTCCCCCTCCCCCTCCCCCTCCCTTCTGATCTCTATTTCTATGATTCTTTTCCTGTTCTAGTTTGCTTAGTTTGTTTTGTTTGTTTGTTTGTTTTTAGGTTCAGTTTTCAATAGTTGTGAGTTTGTTGTCATTTTGCTGTTCATAGTTCCTGATCTTCCTTTTCTTAGATAAGTCCCTTTAATATTTCATATAATAAGGGCTTGGTGGTGATGAACTCCTTTAACCTGACCCTATCTGGGCAGCCCTTTATCTGTCCTTCCATTCTAAAGGATAGCTTTGCTGACTAGAGTAATTTTGGATGTAGGTCCTTGTCTATCACAACTTTGAATACTTCTTTCCAGCCCCTTCTTGCCTACAAGGTTTCTTTTGAGAAATCTGCTCATAGTCTTTTGGGAACTCCTTTGTAGGTAACTGTCTCCTTTTCTCTTGATGCTTTTAAGATTCTCTCCTTATCTTTAACCTTGGGTAACTTAATTGTGATGTGCCTTGGTTGTGTGCTTCCTTGGGCCCACCTTCTTTGGGACACTCTGAACTTCTTGGATCTCCTGAAAGTCTTTCATTGGCCAGATTGGGGAAGTTCTCCTTCATTCTTTTTTCAAATAAGTTTTCAATTTCTTGCTCTTCCTCTTCTCCTTCTGGCACCCCTATGATTTGGATGTTGGAACATTTAAAGTTCCAGAGGTTCCTAAGCCTCCCCTCATTTTCTTGAATTCTTGTTTCTTCATTCTGTTCGGGTTGAATGTTTATGTCTTCCTTTTGCTCCCAATTGTTGATTTGAGTCCCGGTTTCCTTCCCCTTTACTGTAGGTTCCCTGTATGTTTTTCTTTATTTAATTTTGCATAGCCTTCGCTTTTTCCTCCATTCGTCAGCCATACTCAACCAATTCAGTGAGCATCCAGATTCCCAGTGTTTTGAACTGTGCATCTCATAGGTTGGCTATCTCCTCATTGCTTAGTTCTGTTTTTGGAGCTTTGATCTGTTCTTTAATTTGGGCCATATTTCTTTGTCTCAGCTCACCTGTTACATTGGGAGGGGCAGAGCCTTAGGTATTCTCCAGGGTGGGGCAACACAGGTTACTGCGTTGTGATGCTGTTTGCGGGGGAGGGGTCTGAGAGGGAACAATGCCGCTTGCTTAGCTCTCAGCCAGCTTTCTGTCACTACCCATAAGCAAATTGGGCCCTTCTGGTGCTGATTCCTGAGTGGGTGGGTTTGTGTACATTCTAGGACTCTGAGGATCTCTCCAACAGACTCTTCTGTGAGGCTGGGAGTTTCTCCTGCTGCCACAACCCCCACAGGTTTTTACCTCCAGAGGTTTTGAAGCTTTCTTCTCCCGCACTGGAACCCTGGATTGCATGGTCATCTTGCTCCTCAGCTGTCCCTTCGTGGTTTGTCTGCATGCAAATGTGGGACCTCCAGGTCTGCCAGCCGCCACCTTGCCCTCCTGATCCTCCCACCGCTGCCTTTCCATATGTCTTCTCCGCCCCAGCTGCCCATCTCACCCCTCCTCCTGGTCTGGATGAATGTTTCTTCTTTAGCTCCTTGGTTGTTGGACTTCCATACAGTTTAATTATCTAGTAGTTCTGGTTATTTTTTGTTTTTAAATTTGTTGTTGTCCTTCTTTTGGTTGTGTGAGGAGGCAAAGTATATCTACCTATGCCTCCATCTTGGCTGGAAATTTAAGACACATTTTTTTTTTTTACCAAATCAACTTTATTGATTTGGATAGCTTGAGTATGTCAGCTGTCTCCCATGTGGTATAACATTTGATTATTTTGAATTAATGTCTGGATTTGATTGCTATCAACTTCAGCTGGTTTACCCCACCACAGACCATCATCCAATGAGAAACCTCCAGCATGAAACTTTGCAAACTACTTTTGACATGTTCGATCAGTCACACCACCTCCTCCATGTATCAAACAAATCATTTTTGCATTTCAGTTGTGTCTTTACCTTCCTTGAAATAATAAAGCATAATATGCTGAAAATGTTACATACTTTCTTCCAGCTTCAATGTTAAAATGGCTGCACAAAAATTCACCAGTTTTGATAAGCTTTATCTTAAATGTGCGCTGATATGACAGCTGTCACAATACAATCTAACAGAACTGTTTAGAAGAAAGTTAAAGACAACAAAGCGCTACTAGAGCCATCCTACAGAAAAAACCAAATGAACTTTTGGCCAACCCAAAACCTCTACAAACTCTTTATTAGATATTAGGTAGATAGCTATTGTGGGTTTTTAAATGAGGGGAATACAATATAAGATGAAATACTCTTTTTGTTTAATACAGTGATAATATTTAAGATTCATTGTAAAACTAGAAAGATAGGAGGCATCAAGGTCACCTAGAAGTTAAAGCAGTAATAATGTGGTTGTGTAGTGTTACAGGCCTAGATTTGGGGGGAAGAGAGTCATGTTAATAATGGGGAAGGTACTTAGGTTCAGAAAGCCAGGGGGATATTTAAATCCATTCTCTTAAATGAGCTATTATAACAATAAACATAGACCAGGGTGTGATACTATCATTTCTGAATACAGATTAGTAAGCCTTAATCACTTATTTGACTGTGACATGAATAAGGAGTTAAAAAGAATGTCAAGTTTTCAGGTCAGGTGAGTAGAAGTGCCATATCTAGGTAGCGAGGAGTGCAAGGGGAAATTAGTAAATTTAAACAACTTACATGCAAATTCATTGTTTCTTGAAGATATGAACAATGATGTGTCTTTTGTGTGTCTTTGTTGTTTTGACATTTATCTGAATGTCCTGTAATCACATCATAGACAATTATAGGAAGCCAACTTCACACAGTCACATTGTTTCTTGGTAGGTAATATGTGCTTGTATTTTCAAGTCAGTCTTTAGTATTTTCAAATCTGTAGTTGGAGCATTATTATTTTTTTTTTCCTTTTCAAAACAAGTGCTCTGATTTCATTACCACACAAAGTATTTTTACAAGTCAGTTTAAAAGATCAAGAACAGTGTGAAAAACATGAATTGACAGTTCACATAAAGAGGATAAAAAGATCAATAGTTACCATAATTAAAGACATACAAACAAAATATGTAGGCACATATATATATGAAATTTTTCAAATGTCCTATTGAAAATTATTTAAATGTGCGTCAATCCCCAGTATTAGGAAAACATGCTCTCAGTTACTACTGATGAGAAGAAAGGGAGTGAGTATAAATTAGTGCAGCCTTTTTGGAAGACAGTTTGATGATATCTATTCAAAATTTAAATGCATATATATCCCTTGACACAGCAATTCATCTTCTGTAAATTATCTCACAGACACACTTGCATAAGATGTCATGATATACGCCCAAGAATATCCGTGGTGCATTGTTTGTAATAATAACACACTGCAAAGAGCATAATTTTTCATTTGTAGGGGAGTTAGTTAAATGAATTATGTAGTCTATGCCGTAGAGTATGAAACAGTCTTTAGAAAGAGTGAGGTTAAACCAGATATGTGGGGAAATGTCCAGGATATATTAAGTTAAAAGAGCAAGAAAAAGAATAATATGTATGGTAAGATTAAATTTATATTAAATATTATGTTTCTAAATGCATAAACTATTTCTGGAAGTGTGCTCCAGCAGTACACTTAATGCAGTTAATAGTAGTTACCTCTAGAGAGGCAACTGGGGATGGAAAACAGAGGGAGAGTTTTAGTCTTGAAATTACTGTATTCTATAAAACATATTAGTGTTACATTTTAAGTATATAAAATTAATATGAAAAAGCTAGGGCTCCAGTAGTCCTTTGCTACACATATAATGAACCTTGCTTTCCATAATTTTTAAATATTTTATTATGGAAAATTTCAAACTTTGTCTATACCCCTTTCCCCTTTCTTCCCTACTCCTGGATTATTTTGAAACAAATCCTAGACATATATTATTTTATCCATAAACATTTAATTATGTGCCTCCAACAGATAATAATTTTAGAAAACATAACTACAGTACTTATTACACATAAAAATTATCAGTAATTCTTTAATATCACCAGATTTCTAGTAGTCAATATTCAAATTGTTCTAATTACCTCATTTTAAAGGATGTTCTATTGTTTGAATTAGGATCCAAATAAAGTTTAACCATTGCGGTAGTTGATTTTCTTTCTCTTGCCTCCCCTGCTCTCTTTTTCCTTTTTTTGTAATCTGTTGGTTAAAGAAACTGTATCTTTTGTCCTTGAGTTTCCTTTAGTCTGAATGTTGGTGACTGAATCCCGGTGGTGTCAGTTAACATTTAATATGTCCTTTACTCTGTTATGGGTAAGTTTGTAGTTAAATCTAGAGACTAATTAGATGTAGGTTCTTTTTTTTTTTTTTAAGAGAAAGTAAGTGTTGATGTATATTTACATTAGTGGGCACATAATGTCTGGTTATCTTTTCGTGTGTGTGATGTTAGTATCATTGTTGATCATTTCCTAGGTCCACTAATTCCTAAGAGTCCTCAATAAATGGAACTCTTAGTGGGTTTCATTAGTATATTAAGTATATATTAAATAAGGTATACAGCATTTAGGTTCAGATTATTTTAAACATTTTCTAACTTTTTATATTCTGTCACTATTTCCATTAGTGTGCCAGTTTATGTTTGGACCCTTTCATCATGGTTTAAGGTCCTTGATTTGATCAGACAGACCATCTTGTTTTTCAAACCTCAATGAAAAACTACTTTTGCTTTTTAGTTTTCTTCAAAATATTTTTTTCCTCCTGGAGGTATGTAAAATGAATCTTAGATATAACTATTAATAATTTGCTAAAGAGAACATTAAAGTAGAAGTTATTTATTCATTCATGCAATCTTTCATTCAACAAAGTTTACTAAGTACCTGCTATGTTCTTGGCACCATGCCTACCTTCGGTTGGTTATAGTTGTGACACAGTCAATCAGACATGCAATTACTGTGCATCGTGGCAGATGCTGAATAAGGGAAAGTACGAATGCGTACTCTGAGAGCACATAGAAGGTATACCTAACCCAGTCTTGGGGAGCAGCAGGTTTCCTGAATAAAGGAACGCTATAACGATGTGAAGGATAAGGAGAGTCAGGCTGAGGAAGAAGTGGGTGGCCAGGGTCATGATGAAAATGTCCTAGAGGAGGGTGCAAGTTGTGGAAAGGCCTAGAAGTGAGAGAGAGCAGTTTCTTAGGGGAACTAAGAACAATTTAGAACAGATGAAATGTAGGCATGGTGTGAGGAAAGAGGGATGGGTTAGAGAGGTGTGCAGAATCAGATCACAAAGGACTTGATGGACCATGAGTTTGGACGTTAACCCTAAGACAGTGAGAATGACATATTTGAGATTTAGGCTGAGTGCAGAAAAACCTTTTAAAAGATAGTTATGGTAATGTGGTAACTAGAACTGATGATCATCTTAATTAGATTAGAAGCAAGATGGAAGTAGTTTTGTTCATTCTTTCAGAAAGTAATTACTGAGCACCTCTTTTTTTGGTAGGTACTGTACTAGGCATTTGGGATTCCTTGACCAAAATACACAGAACTCCTTGCCCTTATGGAGCTTTTAGTCTAGTGGGGAGGAAGACAATAAATAAGTAAATATGTACTGTACACTGTATTTGGATAGTGGTCATTGCCAGGAAGGAAAATAAATCAAGAAGGCAAATAAGTATCAGGGAGAGTTAAGTGGAGAATGATTTTACGTAGTGTGACCAGCAAGGGCTTCACAGAGAAATGTGAGAAGCTTCATTTGAGCATACATTTGGATGAAGTGAGGAAGCAAGCCATATGAATTGAATATCTGAAGGGAGAGCATTTGAGGCAGAAAAATTGCACAGGCCCTGAGATCAGAGAATGCCTGTGTGTTGGAGGAACAGCAAGGAGGCCATTGGCTGAAAAGGAGTACGTGAGGGGGAGAATAATGGGAGATGAGGTGAGACTATAAATCACCTTATTGGTCATTGTAAAATATGATGAAAGTCTAGATTCATAAGGAAGAATCAATAGAAGTTAGGGATCAGCTTGATGTGGGAGGTGGTGAAGAGAAAGGACTCTTGATTACTGAGAAGGAGAACATAGCGAGTCTCTTAACATGAACATTGTAACTATAAGAGAATAAAGCAGCTAGAGCATACAGGCTTAGATAACACACCTATAGTGCATCTCTAACACCTCTCTCTCTCTCTCTCTCTCAATCCTCACCTGAGGATGTGCTTATTGATTTTTTAGAGACAGGGGAAGGAGGGAGAGAGAGGGAGAGAAACATCAATGTGAGGGAGAAACATCAATTGGTTGCCTCATGTACACACCCCAACCAAGGACTGAACCCACAGTGTTTTTGCTGTACACAACTACACTCCAACCAACTGAGCCACACCAGCCAGGGCTATCCAGTCTTCAAGATGTCTGATACATGTCTAGTTGACATTAACCTAGTTGAATAGTATAGCAGCCTTGTCAACTGAGAGAGAAGTTATGATTTTGTGTCTGTGCTAAGCATGGTTTTGGGAAATGTATCCAACCATTGAGTCATCATGACTGGTGATCTCTATAAATCTCTTCTGTGATTCCTGGGTTACAGAGATGACAATGACATGGTCATTGTTCCAGATTTCAAGGACTTCAAAGTCTAATAAGTAGACAAAGGAACCAGGGATTACAGTTAGGCATGCCATAATATTGGGTGTGAAGACAGTCTTCCTTCCAGGAAGACCAAGGAAGGTTCATTAAGCTCTAGGCTGAGTTAGGTAAACTTCTAAAGGAGCAGAATACCTTCTGAATCTCTTGCTTTTTCATTTACTGTCTAATCTGTGTGTAAACTCCCTTCTACCTCCCGTCTAAGTCCCTCAGACCCATCTTCCTAGGGAAAGCTTCATTTACAGGTCCCTGAATGACCTTTCTTATTCTTTCCCAGTAGTCTGCAGATATAATAGCCAGAAGGAAACAAGTACAAGCAAATATTTCATTTATTTTATATTAATTTATAATTAAAATGAATAATGCTATTATAAAAATAAAACTACAAATAAGTAACTTTAAAAATAAAGTGGCTTCTATCCTGTAGAACAGCATCTCTCAAGCTTCCAACATTTGTATGCTACTGTACATGCTCCAGTAACATCTGTAGAATTTTATTTAATATTTTTCTTTAAACCAAATTTTTTTTTAACTTAAAGCCTATTTGAAACTCATCCTAAAAAATATCCATGGAGTTAGGGATTTTCTATTATTTTATAAAACATTAAAATAATATATAACTACTAAATTAAAAAATATTTACCCCTGGAGAGTTCCTTTCTCCCATCAAGTGCAGCTAAATATCTAGATCGAAGCAATTTGAGGACTCTGAAAAGTCTTCAGTAGCTACTGGATTAGAGCAGACCAAGACTTTTGTGGTACTACTATCCAGCTGGGAGTTTCCCTTTTTATTACTAGTATCTGCTCGTTTGCACGCAGTACAGCCCAAACCTGGAAGTGGACACCAGGCATGGAAAGAGGGAGCTCCCAGGTTCAACCCTCTAGTTCTACTTGAACCAGAAAGGAGATTAAAAAAAAAAAAAAAGATTTTATTTGTTTACTTTTGGAGAGAAAAGGGAAGGGAAGGAGAGAGACAGGGAGAGAAACACTGATGCACGATTTGCCAGAGAACCGTCAGTCAGTTGCCTGTCAAACACCCCCAACTGGGGACCTGGCCGCAACCAGGCATGTGCCCTGACAGGGAATCAAGTAGGAGACCTTTCAGTTCTCAGGCTTGCCACACCAGCCATACCAGCCAGGGCGGAAAGGAGACTTCTAATGCTCAAGGAAAGAGTGGTAGAAACCTCCCCATTAAAATTTTTCTCCCTGTTCTCTCATTTCTTGTGTTGATACTGGCAGTGACAGCAGCAGGGCCCACAGATGCCTAAAACTCTAAGGGAAGGGACCCTTCTGCACTTGGAGAAGCTGTAGTCCAAAAGGGTGGGGCAAGTCCCCATCACCTCATTCTTTTCTGTTTATGTGCTGCCTGACCCCCAAAATATGTGGTAGAATGGGGTAACAAAAGCCCCAGCTTTCTGGATGGAAGACAGGAAAAGGAAGCTCCAAGGAACTGAAGGGTACCGGGGACAATGGAGAAGGAGGAGCTTGGGAACAAAACCCCATAGAGTGTTTTTGAACTCCTGGAGTCACCACCAAACAGCACATGCGTGGATCTGATCCTAAACAGCATACAAAAACTTTGAGAATTGAACTATGAGATAAATCACTGTCCAGGTCCTGGGTAGCTCTCATGCCAGACGGACCTGAATAGTTCCGCAGAGGCTTTGAATGTGCATCTGGTATTTAAATCATACCCCAGAGAAGGTTGGTTGGAACTTTGACCTGAATCCAACCAGGTTGATTGCCTGCTAAAACAAACAAACAAACAAACAAATCAATGTTTTCCATTGGATTTGAACAGACTCAGAGTATCATAATACTCAGATGAGACCAGGCGCGTACAAGGTGGTATGGCCGTAGAAGAGAGTATCATAATATTCAAAATGTTAGGATATTATACAAAATTCTACCTACAAAAAAAAAACAACAAAAAAAAAAACAACAGGAAAATCTCAACTAATGTGAAAAAGACAACCAGTAGACGCCAACATTGAGATGATGCCATGCCCCTAGAGGTGGAGTGTGCCTTCCCTTCAGTTTGATTGGCCAGCCCAGGACACACATCCACTGCTGGAGTAGTGACAAGTGTCAGGGAGCGCCATGCACAAACTAGCTGAGACTTCTTAGGGTATTTAGTGGATTTAGTGCTGGATTTAGTGCTGAGGTCAGCTTCTAAAGCGCATGGCTCTATAGAAGAACAGTGGCTTCTTGGGGGCTGGGGGGTAAACAGTTCTTTCTTTCAGACTTCATAAAAATGTATCTAATGGGTTCTCAGATTTTAAGAGACTTTTCTATAATGTACAAAGAGGGTTAAAAGATGGTAACCTATCATATGGCTGAGTACAAATTTTATTTTTTTAATATTTTTTATTTTTAATTGCAGTTGATGTGCAATATTATATTAGTTTCATGTGTACAACCCCATGATTAGACATTTATATAACTTATGAAGTGATCACCCCAGTGAATCTAGTACCCATCTGACACCCTATATAGTTATTACAATATTACTAACTATATTCCCTATGTTGTATTTTACAGAATAGTCCCTGTGACTATTCTGTAACTATCAATTTGTGCTTATTAATTCCTTCACTTTTTTTACCCATTCCCCCAGCTCCCCTCCCATCTGGCATCCATCAAAATGTTCTCTGTATTTTTTAGTCTGTTTCTGTTGTTTGTTTATTTATTTTGCTTTTCAGATTTCACATATAAATGAAATCACGTGACATTCGTCTTTTTCTGTCTGATTTATTTAACTCAGAACAACACTTTTCTAGGTTCATCTATATTGTTGCAGATGGTAAGATTGCATTCTTTTTTATGGCTGAGTCATATTCCAATAATACAAGTTTTATGAAGCCCTTTGTGTGTTTTGCCTTTGTGTACAATTATTTTTATTTTGGGGGCAGATGGGTAAATATGCCTGGAGGCCAACTGTCACTTTAGCATTGAGTTAAATAACCAGTAAAAGAATGCAGCTATAGAGAGCCATAGCTCAGCCTTTGTAGCTGAAGATGATAACCACTAACCAGTGATTGCTGTGTAGCCTGTGGGCCCCTGGCAGCTGCCCACACTGGTCCATAATTTGTAGCTGCAGACTCCCTGTGCTAAGTTTGGCTTAGTCTGCAACTGCCATCCCCTCTTCAGAAAGAAATATTCCAGGTACTCATTGATACTCCCTAGATTTATCTGCCACTGTGATTTCTCTGAGTCTCCAGTGGTGCTGTATCATTTGAAGTTTTGCTTTAGTGTGTGTTCAGCGTTTCTTTTTCTTATTCTGCTTGAATACACAGCAGCTACTTAAGAATACAAAGCAGAGAATTTCAGAAAGCAAGCTTGAGAGAGAAGCTACTGAAAATGGTGAAGCTTATTTAATATTATGAGTTCTTAATGCGTTAAGTGTGTCAAGTTTTGAGTTGTGCAAGCAAAATGGGGGCCTAAAAGAAGGTTGTTTCAAACTGTAAACAGACTTACAACATTAAAGTGGCAGAATCAGATTGTAAGGAACTAAACAGTTGGATTTTACTTGAAGATGTAGCTAATAAGTTCCCAGTGTAAATAATTTGCCCCAAAATATCTGTACATTACCTTTATAGTATTTTACTAATGGGAAGGAGAGTTCTGTGGATCAAGTACAAGGATCTTGGCAGGGAGCAAGCTAGTCATTGTCCTAACAGTCAGCTTGTGATCTGCCGCAAGTCACAGGATCACTCTATGTAATGACTGTCATTTCTTGAGTCCTAACTATGTGTCAGGCATTGCTGTAAGCATTTTGTGTATGTTCACTCATTTAATCCTCACAATACCCTATGAGATAGAATCTGTTATTGTTTCCATATTATAGACGAGGAAACTGAGGTGCAGAGATACTATTTGTCCAAGGTCATATACAACTAATAAGGGCAGAGCTAGAATTCTGACCCAGTCAGCTTGGCTTGACCTTTTAATCACTATGCTATATTGCCTCTCAGTTTATTTATAAATGACATTTTAAAAAAATCTGCCATAACTATTTTACAGAGTTGTAGGAAGCAGAAAATGAAACAATAGAAGTACTTTTAATATGAATACAGTACTGTGCAAGAGAAAACTATAGAACAAAAGCCTAACACCATTGCTGGCAATTATCACAAGAGCCATTCCCTAAAGAACTGTGATATTTATGTACTTATGTGTGTATGCACATGTACTTATTTATTTACGTGTGTGTGTGTGTGTGTGTGTGTTGAGTCTCTCTAATCCATAGCATCCTAGCTTTTATAGGAAGGTGGTATGGAGAACACTGGCTGGGAGTCAAGAACTCTGGAACTCCAGTTCTTGTTCTAATTCAACTAAGTACATCCTTCTGATTGTATGAGTCTTAGGTTCTTCGTCTGTGAAGTTAGGGAGCTGAATCAAGTAGGGTCTCAAAACTGGGAAGCTTGGTCCTCTCAGAACCTGATTATACAAGTCTTTTTTTTTTTTATTATCTTTTAGTTTTATTATTTTTCAATCTCCTTTTTGTTATCTTTTACAATCTATACATAACAATGTATGTAACACATGTTAACTTGTAAAACTTAAAAATACAATAACCACCTGTGAATTGGCCACCAGAACATTATCAACATCTATATCCTGCTCCCCTACCCCATATCCCATCCTCCTGTCCAAAGCTAACTACTGTTTCATTTTCTGATTACACGGTCTTATAAGCGTCTCTGGAGGCCATCTAGTCCCGCATGCCTTACTGTCTAAAAAACTCGCTCATGGAGCTCAGCGACTGGTCACCAAATTTCAGACTCTATATCCATGAAACAACTTTTCCTCCTCTCCCCAGCCCTGGTAATCACCATTGTACTTTCTGTTTCTATGAATTTGAATACTTTAGATACTTCATATAAGTGGAATACAGTATATGTCTTTTTTTGTGACTAGCTTATCTTGTTCAGTATAGTGTCCTCAAGATTCATCCATGTTGTAGGATGTGTTGGAATTACTTTTTAAAAGCTGAATAATAATATTCCATTGTACATATATACCACAGTTTATCTATTAATCCATCCATGGACATTTCTCTAATGATTAGTGATTTTGAGCGTCTTTTCATATACTTGTTGGCTGTTGATATATCATCTTTGGAGAAATAACTATTTAAGAGCTTTGCCCATTTTTTAAAGATTTTATTTTTATTTATTTTTTGAGAGAGGAGAAAAAAGGGAAAGAAACACCAGTGTGTGAGAGAAACATTGATCAGTTGCCTCTCGCATGCGCCCCAACTGGGGACCTGGCCCCACTACCCAGGCATGTGCCCTAATCAGGAATCGAACCTGTAACCTTTCTCATTGTGGGATCATGCTCAACCAACTGAGCCATGCTGGTCAGGGCAGCTTGGCCCATTTTAATTGGGTTATTTACTTTGTCATTGTTGAGTTGTAGTTTACGTATTCTGGGTATTAACCCTTTATCAGAGATGATTTGCAAATATTTTTTCACATTCTGTAGCTTGTCCTTTCACTCTGTTGATTGTGTCCTTTGATGTACAAAAATTACTTGTCCGTTTTTGCTTTTGTTATCTGTGCTTTTGGTGTCATATCCAAGAAGTCATTGCCAAGTTCAGTGTCATGGCGATTTTCCCCTGTTTTCTTCTAGGTATTGCATAGCTCTAGGTCTTTTGATGAGGTCTTTAATCCAGTTAATTTTTGTATATGGTGTAAGATAAGGGTCCAACTCTATTTCTTTGCATGAAAATATCCAGTTCTCGTTCGTTGAAGAGACTGTCCTTTTCCCATTGAATGGGCTTGGCAGTCTTGTCAAAAATGATTTGACCATATACACAAGGGTTATTTCTGGGCTCTCTGTTCTATTCTATTGGTCAACTTGTCTGTCTTTATGCCAGAACCACACGGTTTTGATCACTGTAGCTTTGTAATAGATTTTAAAATGAGAGAGTACGAGTCTTCCAACTTTTGTTCTTTTTAAAAAT
Organism: Pteronotus mesoamericanus; assembly: GCF_021234165.1. Classification (NCBI taxonomy): domain Eukaryota; kingdom Metazoa; phylum Chordata; class Mammalia; order Chiroptera; family Mormoopidae; genus Pteronotus; species Pteronotus mesoamericanus. The sequence continues at coordinate 11,617,314 of NW_026555085.1, read as the reverse complement.
TGATACGGCTTTTCAGAGTTCCTTCAGATTCCATGTGAATTTTTGGATGAATTTTTCTACTTATGCAAAAAATACCACTGGAATTTTTATAGGGATTTTGTTGAATCAAAAGATCACTTTGGATAGTATGGATATCTTAACAATATTAATTTTTTAATCCATTAATATGATATGTCCTTGTATTTGTATCTTTAATTTCCTTCAACAGTGTATTGTAGGTCTCTTTTTCAATAACAGTTTACATTCAATATTATCTTGTATTTGTTTCAGGTGTACAGCACAGTGGCTAGACAATAATATACTTTACAAAATGTTCCCTTTGATATTTCTAGTACCCACTTGGCACCATAAATAGTTACTACAATATTATTGACTATATGCTGTACTTTACATCCCCATGACTGTTATATAACTACTAATCTGTACTTCTTAGTCCCTTTACCTTTTTTTTAAATCTAGTCTCCCAAACCCTCCCCTCTGCCAACCATCCATCTATTCTCTGTATCTATGAGACTTTCTTGTTTATTTGTTTATATTGTTCTTTAAATTCCACATATAAGTGAAATCATATGGTACTTGTCTTTCTCTGACTAACTTATTTCACTTAGTATAATACCCTCTAGGTCCATCCATGATGTCACAAATGGTAAGAGTTCATTGTTTTTTATGGCCAAGTAATATTCCATTGTATATATGTACCACTAGTTTTTAATCCACTTTTTAATCCTATTAATGGGCACTTGACTTGCTTCCATATCTTGGCTGTAGTTTCAGTATATAACTCTTTTACCTCCTTGGTAAAGCCTAATCCTGTTTTATTCCATTTTATGCTCTTGTAAATTGAATTGTTTTCTTAAATTTTGTTTATTGTTATTTTGTAGAAACAAATTAATTTTGTCTCTTGATTTTTGTATCCTGCAACTTTACTGAATTTGTTTATTCTAACTTTTTATATGTATGTGTCTGTAGATCCTTTAGGGTTTTCTACCTATGAAATTGTATCATCTGTAAATAAAGATCATTTTACTTTTTCCTTTTCAATTTAGCTGCCTTTTATTTTTTCCCTCTGCTTAATTGCTCTACCTAGGACTTTCGATACTATGTTAAACAGAAATAGTGCTAGTGGGCATTCTTGCCTTCCTCCTGATCTCAAAGGAAAAGCTTTCAGTGTTTCACCATTGAGTATGATGTTAGCCATAGGCTTTTCATAAAAGAGTCAGTTTCCTGTTATTCCTAGATTGTTGAGTGTTTTTATGTATCATGAAAGGGTGTTGAATCTTGTCAAATGCTTTTCTGCATCAGCTGAGATGCTCATGTGATTTTTGTTCTTCATTATGTTAATGTAGTGTATTATATTGATTGCTTTTCTTATGTTAAACCATCCTTTCATTACAGGAATAAATCGTACTCGTTCATAGTATATAGTCCTTTTAATGTGCCCTTGAATTTGTTTTCCTAATTGTTGAGGATTGTTTTTATTGTTGACACTTACAGATGTCCGCATCCCCTCCCCTTTCTTCCCTCCACTCAGCCTTGGTTGCTCCCCACTGCCCGCCACCTTTACCACATTGTTGTCTGTGTCCATGGGCTATGCTTGTATGTTCTTTGGCTAATCTCTTCTGGCCCCTCCTCTGCCTCTGCTCTGAGATCTGTCAGTCTGTTCCATATATCCACGCGTCTGGTTCTATTTGTCAATTTTTGTTCATTAGATTCCACATATAAGTGAGATTATATGGTATTTGTCTTTCTCTGACTGGCTTATTTCACGTAGCATAATAATCTCCAGGTGTATCCATGCTGTCTTAAAGGGTAAGAGCTGAGGATTTTTATATCACTATTCACCAGTGATATTGGTCCGTAGTTTTGTTTGTGTGTGTGTATGTGTCTTTGTGTGGCTGTTGCATCCAGGTAATGCTGGCCTCATAGAATGAGATTGGAAGTGTTCTCTTCAACATTTTGGAAGAATTTCAGGAGGATTAGTGTTTATTCTTTAAATGTTTGGTAGAATTCTCCAATGGAACCATTTGTTGTTGAGTTTCTCCTTTCTGGTTACTGGTCTTTTCAGATTTTTTATTTTTTCATGTTCACTCTTGGTAGGTTATGTGTTTTTAGAAATCTGACCATTTCTTCTAGGTTGTCCAATGTTAGCGCACAATAGTTCATAGTTTTCTTTTTTTTTTAATATATTTTATTGATTATGCTATTACAGTTGTCCCATTTTTTTCTCCCCTTTGTCCCCCTCCACCTGGTACCCCCATTCCCTCCAGCATTGCCCCCCACCTCAGTTCATGTTCATGGGCTGTACGTATAAATTCTTTGGCTGCCCCATTTCCTATACTATTCTTAAGCTCCCCCTGACTATTTTGTACCTACCATTTATGCTTCTGATTCCCCGTACCTTTTCCCACATTCTCCCTCTCACCCTCTCCACTAATAACCTTCCATGTGATCTCCATTTCTGTGATTCTGTTCCTGTTCTACTTGTTTGCTTAGTTTGCATTTGTTTTTGTTTTTTTCTTTTTTAGGTTCAGTTGTTGATAACTGTGAGTTTGTTGTCGTTTTACTGTTCATAGTTTTTGATCTTCTTTTCCTTAGATAAGTCGCTTTAATATTTCATATAATAAGGGCTTGGTGATGATGAACTCCTTTAACTTGACCTTGTCTGGGAAGCACTTTATCTGTCCTTCCATTCTAAATGATAGCTTTGCTGCATAGAGTAATCTTGGATGTAAGTCCTTGTCTTTCTTGAGTTTGAATGCTCCTTTCTTGCCCCTTCTTCTCTGCAAGGTTTCTTTTAGGTTTCTTTTGAGAAATCAACTGACAATCTTATGGGAACTCCTTTGTAGGTAACTGTCTCCTTTTCTCTTGCTACTTTTAAGATTCTCTCCTTATCTTTAATCTTGTGTAGTTTATTTCTTTTGTAGGGGCTTTATTTCTTTCTTTTGTTAATTATACAGTTGTCCCATTTTTTCCCCCTTTATTTCCCTCCACCCTATACCACCCTACACCCCAGCATCCCCCTCTCCCTGTTCATGTCCATGGGTTGTACATATAAGTTCTTTGGCTTTTCCATTCCTATACTATTCTTAACCTCCCCCTGCCTATTTTGTACCTACTATTTATGCTGCTTATTCCCTGTACCTTTTCCCCCATTCTCCCCCCTCCTCCTCCCCTGTTTTACTGTTCACATTTGTTGATCTTCTTTTTCTTAGATAAGTCCCTTTAACATTTCATATAATAAGGGTTTGATGATGATGAACTCCTTTAACTTGACCTTATCTGGGAAGCACTTTACCTGCCCTTCCATTTTAATGATAGTTTTGCTGGATAGAATAATCTTGAGTGTAAGTCCTTTCTTTTCATAACTTTGAATGCTTCTTGCTAGGCACTTCTTGCCTGCAAGGTTTCTTTTGGGAAATCAGCTCATAGTCTTTTGGGAAGTCCTTTGTAGGTAACTGTCCCCTTTTCTCTTGCTCCTTTTAATATTCTCTCCTTATCTTTAATCTTGTATAATTAATTATGATATGCCTTGGTGTGTGCTTCCTTGGGTCTAACTTCTTTGTGACTCTCGGAGCTTCCTGGACTTCCTGGAAGTCTATTTCCTTGGCTAATTGGGAAGTTCTCCTTCATTCTTTTTTCAAATAAGTTTTCAATTTCTTGCTCTTCCTCTTCTCCTTCTGGCACCCCTATAATTGGGATGTTTGATTGTTTAAAGTTGTCCCAGAGGTTCCTAAGCCTCTCACCACTTTTTTTGAATTCTTGTTTCTTCATTCTGTTATGGTTGAATGTTTATCTCTTCCTTCTGCTCCCAAATCATTGATTTGAGCCCTGGTTTTCTTCCCTTTAGTGTTGATTCCCTGTATATTTTTCTTTCTTTCCCTTTGCATAGCCTTCATTTTTTCCTCCATTTTGCAACCATATTCAACCAATTCAGTGAGCATCCAGATTACCAGTGTTTTGAACTGTGCGTCTGATAGCTTAGCTATCTGTTCATCACTTAGTTCTATTTTTGGAACTTTGATCTGTTCTTTCATTTGGACCATATTTCTTTATCTCGGTGAGCCTTGGAAATCTTTGGAAGGGGTAGAGTCTTAGGTATTCACCAGGGCGGGGCAATGCAAGTCGCTGTGTTGTGACGCTGTATGTGGGAGAGGGGTCTGAGAGGGAACAAGCCACTTGCTTGGCTCCCGGCCGGCTTTCAGTCACTTCCCCTGCTACCCAAAAGCAAATTGGGCCCTTCTAGTGCTGATTCTCAGATTGGTGGGTTTGTATTCGTTCTAGGACCCTGTGAGTCTCTCCAAAAGACTCTCTTGTGAGTCTGGGAGTTTCTCCCACTGCCACACTGCAGACTTTTACAGCCAGAGGTTTTGAGGCTTTCTTTCCTCACACTGGAACCCTGGATTGCGCGGTCTGTCTCACTCTCCAGTTATTCCTCATGGTTTATCCGCATGCAGATGTGGGACCACCTGGACCACTATGGTTTATGCCGCCTCATCACCTTGGTACTTCAGTCACCGCCTTGCTATGTCCTCTCTGCCTTGGCTGTCCATCTCCACCTCTCCTACCAATCTAGATGAATGTTTCTTCTTTAGCCCCTTGGTTGTCGGACTTCCATACAGTTCAATTTTCTGGCAGTTCTGGTTATTTTTGTTTTTATATGTGTTGTTGTCCTTCTTTTGGCTGTACAAGGAGTTAAAGTGTATCTACCTACACATCCATCTTGGCCAGAAGTCATCTAATCTTGGGTACTTTAATTATGATGTGTCTTGGTGTGTTCCTCCTTGGGTCCAATGTCTTTTGCACTCTCTGAGCTTCCTGGGCTTCTATGTCTATTTCCTTCACCAGTTTGGGAAAGTTTTCTTTCATTATTTTTCCAAATAAGTTTTCAAGTTCTTGCTCCTCCTCTTCTTCTTCTGGCTCCTCTGTGACTCTGATATTGAAACGTTTAATGTTGTCTGAGAGGTTCCTAAGCCCCCCCCCCTACTTTTTTTAAATTCTTGTTTCTTCATTCTGTTCCAGTTGAATGTTTATTTCTTCCTTTTGTTCCAAATCATTGATTTGAGAACCAGTGCCCTTCCCTTCACTGTTGGTTCCCCGTGTATTTTTCTTTACTTCACTTTGTATAGCCTTCACTTCTTCCTTTATTTTGTGGCCATACTATAATTTCTGTGAGCATTCTGGTTACCAGTGTTTTGAACGGTGCCTCTGGTAGGTTGGCTGTCTCCTCATCACTTAGTTCTTTTTCTGAATTTTTGATCTCTTCTTTCATTTGGGCCATATTTTGTCTCGTCACACCTGTTACATTCCAAGGGGAAGAGCCATAGGTATTCACCAGGGCGGGGCAACCCACTTCGTTGTGTTGTGGTGCTGTATATGGGGGAGGGGTCAGGGAGGGAACAGTGTGCTGCTTGGCTTGCTCTCACCCTTCTTTCCCGCAAGTGAATTGTGCCCTTTCTGGTGCTTGCCTTGGTGCTGATTCCTGGGAGGGTAGGCTTGTGTACATTCTAGGACCCCGTGGGTCCCTCCAACAGCTCTTCTGTGAGACTGGTAGTTTCTCCTGCTGCCACAACTCACACAGGTTTTTCTAGCCAGAGGTTTTGAGACTTTCTTTTCCAGAGCTGGAACCCTGCGTTGCATGGTCTGGCCTTGGGCTGGAATCACTCATTTCGCAGGTGTCCCTCCCAGTTTTTATCCACCACACATGAACGTGGGACTGCTGTTCCACCAGTCATGGCCACAGATGCCTTGCTGCCACCACCACAGCACTGCCACACCACCTGTTCTCTGCCCCTCTGGCTGACCATCTCTGCCCCTCCTGCCTGTTTGGACTTCCTTGGTTGTCGTACTTCCATACTGTTTGATTTTCAGGCAGTTCTGGTTGCTTTTTGTTTTGAGGTTAGTTGTGAACCTTCTTATGGTTGTGTGAGGAGGTAAAGCAAATCCACATATGCCTCCATCTTGGCTGGAAATCTTGTGTTTTTGTCTTTTAAATCTGTGCACCAAAATTACTATAGTACAAGTTACTGTACTTGTCTATGTATTTAACTTTACCAGAGAACCTTATATTTTCATATGGCTTCATGTTGTGGTCTACTGTCCTTTTTTTTTTTTTTTTAATTTCTTGTAGAGCAGGTCTAGTGGTAATGAACTCTCAGCTTATCTGAGAAACTCTTAATTTCACCTTTATTTTTGAAGGATAGTTTTGTTTGTTGCAGTATTCTTGGTTGACATTTTTTTTTCTTTCAGGTCTTTGAATATATCATCCCACTACCTTTGTAACAAAGAGCGTTTCTCTTACTGCTTCCAAGACTCTGTCTTTGACTTTAGACAGTTTGATTATAATGTGTCTTCCTTTGGTTCTCTTTGGATTTATCTTAGTTTGAGTCTTTTGAGCATTTCGAAACTGTCTAGTTCTTCATGTAGATATGAGAGCTTTTTAGCCAATTTTTTTTTTGCCCCTTTCTTTTTTCTTTCTGGGATTCCTGTAATGTGTACATTGTCTCTCTTAATAGTGTCCTATAAGTCACTTAGGCTCTCTTGACTTTTCATCATTCTTTTTTCTTTTTTGCTTCTTTGACTAAATTTCAAATGACCTGTCTTCAGGTTCACTAATTCTTCTGCTTTGTCAGATCTATTGTTAAACCTCTCTAGTGAAATTTTCAAAATTTCAGTTACTGTAATTTTCAGCTCCAGAATTTTAATAGTTTCTATCTTCTTGTTTAGATTCTCAGTTTGTTTGTGCATTGTTTTTCTGACTTTGTTTAGTTGTCTGTGGTCTCTTTTAGCTCAAGAAACATCTTTATGACATTTATTTTAAATTTCTGCCCTGGCCGTGTAGCTCAGTTGGTTAGAGCATCATCCTGATATCCCAATGTTGTAGGTTTGATCCCTGGTCAGGGCACATACAAGAATCAACCAATGAATCAATAAAGGCATAAGTAAGTGGAGCAACAAATAGATGTTTTCTCTCTCTCTCCCCACTCCCTCTCCCTCTTTCCTCTCCTCTCCTCTCAAATCAATAAATTAAAAAAATTTAATTATTTGTCAGGTAGCTCATAGATATGCATTTGTTTAGTGTATCTTTCTACAGTTTCAGTTTGTTCCTTTGTTGGGCCATGTTTCCCTGTTTCTTTGTATGCCTTGTGGTTTTTTCTTATTTTAAACTGGGACTTTGACATATGCTAAAACAACCAGTTACTGGTCTTTGTGTACTAGATTTGTGTAGTGAAAGACCTTCACCAGTTAGCCTGATTGGAGATTCCAGGACTCCCCAATCGTTTTCTGATTTCTTTCTCTCCCTGATGTGTGCTTGTGAAACTGCACCTCCAGCATATTGCTGCCTCTGTTTTCTGTGGCTTCCAAACTCTGGCATCAGTCTGACCAGTGCTTTGAGTCAGATGAGACAGAAACCCATCCCTCAAGGAGCCTTTAGGCAAACTAGAGTGTTGGGTGCATTGCTCACTTGTTTCTGTCCAGAGGGAGGAGCCCTAGTGTGTGTGTGTTGGGGGCAGGGGGTTCCTCCTAGTTTCCTATTTTGTGTAGGTGGAAGGACATGAATGGACACACAAATGCCATGAATTTCTGTACCCCTTTTGTTGGACTCTCTTGGTGTCATAGTGACCTGGATGCTATGCTGTAGTTTCTCAGTGGGTCTCTAGAGTTCTCACAGATGTGTTTGGGTTCATATATTGTTGTTATCTCACTGTCTCTGTTGAGGAACAGCCTGTAGCTTCCTAGTTTGTCATCTTGCTGACATAACATTTTGTAATGCTTTTTATTTGTAAAGCACTTTGCATGGCATTAGAGATAGAGAAAATTGTAGCTTCCCTGAAGCAAGCTCCCTTCTAGCTGAGAAGACAAGATTTATAAATTAAGGTACCAATATTTGGTATACTGTAGTAAGTATCCAACCTATAAATGCAATGGGCACTCAGAGTACAACTTCATAAATAGGTAAGCATTGAACCTAGAAAGAATGAGACTCTACATTGTAAACTTTTTAAAGTCAGGGACTGTGCATCTTTTCACTATAATATTTCCAGGGCTAACAGAATACCTAATAATTATTAAAATTATTTACCAAACAAATGGATGAGCAGAAGGGAGTACAGAGACCCTTCTTAGAGGGGAAGGGGATAGTATGAGCAAAGGTGAGAGGGCAAGAATGTGCATAGTGTGTTTGGGAGGCAGACAATGAATACTTTAGTTTGTCTACATTAGAGGAAGCCTATGAAATATACTCAGAAGTACTTGGATATGACAGTAGGAGCCAGATCCTAAAAAGTATTCAATGTCAGGTAAAGTAAGGGAGAGTGAGGTGCTGTGGACATTTTTGGAGCAGTTATTATTGGAAAGGGATTTTTGTGTAAGATTGGGTGGAGATTATTTTCCACTGTGAAGGGAGAATTTTTAAGATATGGGGTGGGTGGTTTAGTGTAGGTATACAGTAGGCAAAGGGAAAGAAGGAATCCTAGATGAGACAGAACTTTCCATGTTGGAAAAGTGGGAGAATAGTGGTTCTACTCTAGGAGATGGGGAGAACAGGGAATGGAAGTGTTCTTTTATGTTTGTTTTTAACAGGACAAATTTTATGTTTACTGGCAAAGGTGTCTTATTTAGGGGATTTTGGATGCTGTTTTGTGAAGAAAGACTTAGTGTTCACTGTGAACCAAAGGCCTTTCTCAGCTTTCTGCCAGCTGTCTGTCTCCTCTTAACTTCCCTCCTACCTATACAAACTGTGTCATTACATAAACTTTTCCTTTGCCCACCTTTTGTTAGTGTCTCTGGTTCTTAAAACAAGTTGTCTGTACATCTCAATGCCTTTCATTTTCCACACTTGAGTAACCTACCAAAATTAAATTGCAATCAAGTTGACTTTTATGACTGCATTTCAGAATCTTGTAATGGGCATGTTAATGGCATGAGCATTTCTTAGAGCTGGCTAAAACCTCCTGTGTATGCTAAATGTGTATTTATCATCTTCCCATCTACTCATCCAGCCATCCTAGAGACCTTATTAAGCCTTTGCCACTTTGGGGAAGTACCAAATAAGTGTAAGACACAGCAACCAGTAGTAAGCTGTGTTCTCCAGCCTACGGAGTGCCCCTGGATGGTGGGTGAAGACTTTAGTGGTAGTTTCGATTCAGAATGGTAACATCTCCCTGTTACTACTGTTACATTACTTTTTTCCTTCCTATCGCTTGACTATAGTCAAGTATTACAGAAGTTGAAAGTAGGCAGCACTACCTTTATATCTTGGCCTAACTATTTTCTAGTTGTGTATTCTTGAGAAAGTTATTTAACATTGCTGAGCCGCAGGATCCTCATATATTCGATGAGAATAATAGTACCTGGCTGTTTTAGGACTAGAGAAGTTGTGAAAAATACTTGGAACTTGGTGTACCTTAATAAATACTATTGCTATTATTATTGTATAGCCATTGTTTACATTTATCAATAGCATGGGAGCTTTCTTAGACTGTATTCACTGTTATGATAGAGTGCGGTAAAGTATGAAAATCATAGGAATGAAGTGGATAGTTCTAAACTTGAGAATCAACAGGTCAGATATCACAAGGACATGGAAGGCCTAAGAATGATCCATACTACAGAGGAAATCATGAAACCTATGATGGAACAAATTTCTGTTAAGTTGCCCATGCTGATTTCTTCCTAGTGATAGGCATCCATGTTTTAATATTTTTAGCTATTGAAATATGTGTGCATTTGACTTTAAAGTCCTGTTTGTCGATATGCCGATGAACCTGCTAATATACTCAACACATTTTTCTAGTTCTGTGATCATTTTAGCATCATTGGCAGTGTCTTATCAAAAGGGAAGAATTCCACAACAGCTTTTTAGGAGACTGCCAGTTTTGAAATCAGACAAGAATTGGCCTGGGCTATTAATAAGTGGGTTTTTCCAGATGAACTGTCAGACTACTCTGTCACTGGGCCCCTTTTGGGTTACAGAAGTCTTGCTACTATTTCTTACATTTCCCTTACACTCATACTGTGATAACCTTGTCTACTTTTGTCTGTAATTTGAGCCCAGATTCTCACCCATAATGAATGACAAGTGTGAAGGAATTAGCTCTCATACCAACAAGCACTAGTGAGAGAGAAGCCTTGGTAGGTTTTTCATGTGGAATTTTTTTTGCACTTGTTTTTGAATTTCAAACTGGAGTCACTTTCCAAAATCTTAAATTGCTAGAGTATGGAAGACCCTTTGGAACAGTGTTTCATGTCAGTGCTTAAACATTTTATCACCAGTTATAGTTCTTAAATTGTTAATAGTTTATTTCAACTATGAGAATTAATGAGGAAGCATTTTATATTCAATAACCAAGAACAAAAATTTACTTCCTGAAACTTAAGTCTAAATTTTTCAGAAACTAAAATTCAAGTCAAAGGCAACCTCCCTCCCACCCCTACCCCCCAGGAAAAAAGAAATAGAAAAAGAGAAGAGCCCTGGTCAGTGCGACTCAGCTGGTTAGAGTGTTGTCCTGTAACTGAAAGGTTGTAGGTTTGATATCCAGTCAGGGAACAAACCTAGGTCGTGGTTTCAGTACCCAGTCCAAGTGTGCACCAGCCATAGACTGGGCATGTAAGATCCCTGGTTCGGGTATGTATGGAGGCAACTAATCGGTACTTCTCTCTTACATCAATGTTTCTCTGTCTCCCTTCCTCTCTCTCTCAAAAGCAATGAAAAAATGTCCTTGGGTAAAGAGTAAAATAAATAAGTAAAAGAAAAAGGGCAGCCCTGGCAGGTGTGGCTCAGTGGATTGAGCACTGGTGTGCAAACCTAAAGGTCACTGGATCGATTCCTGGTCAGAGCACAAGCCTCGGTTGTGGGCCAGGTCCCCAGTTGGGGGCATATGAAGGGCAACTGATTGATGTTTCTCTCCCTCTCTCCCTCCCTTCCCTTCTCTCTAAAAATAAATAAATAAGTAAAATCTTCTTTTTCTTTTTTAAAGAAAAGGTAGCTAGAAGTACCGTAAGATCTTTAGTAACAAAAGAATAAAAGAAATATTGAATTATGTTTATTCTAGTGTTTTAGAACATCTAAGTGGTCATAATTTTCTCCAGGTAAGTTTTTTTAATTCAATGCAATACCAATCAATATTTCAAGAGGATTTTTTTGACAGTTTCACAAGTCCATTCTCTATTTCATACAGTAAAGAAGCAGAAATGACCAAGACAATTTTGAAGTGTACACTGACCAGATTTGTAGAACTTGTCTCTATGGTAATCAGAACAGTAATCAGGCCAGTCAAATAGGCCACCTTAGCAGAGTAGGGAAAAAATCCAGATATATTATCAACCTAAGAGTTAAATTTTAAAACTTTTAGAAGAAACTATAAGAGAATATCTTTATTTCCTTGAGATAAGGAAGGATTTCATAAAATATAAAACAAATAAATTACATCATATGATTTTATTAACTAAATCTTATTCAAGACAAAAGACCCCTTAAAACAAAGACAAGCCCCACAGACTGAGAGAAGATACTTACAACACATCTAACCAGTGGAGTCCTCAAATACAAAATATATAAAGAACTGTAATCATTTAATAAGGAAAAGGCAATCCAGTTCAAAAAATAGGCAAAGGTTAGTTGATCTCTTGGAATATATAATACCTATTATTATGTTTCTGCCAATATTAGATATATTTCTATTGATAGCACCTTCAAAGCACTTTAGTTCTTATTAAGTCTGTCAAATTCTTATTTGAGTGGTAGGTATAGTTGTGAGTGTACATTTTGTCAGTTCACAGAAGAGAAAACAAAATGGCCAATAGATGGACGAAAAGATGTTCAGCCTTAGTCTAGTAATCAAGAAAATGAAAATGAAAACAATAAGATCTTACAGCTCAGTCAGGTACCAGCAATGTGACCTTGGAAAAGCTGCTTCACCTCTCTGAGCCACTTTATTCTGTTTCAAATGGGGTTAAAAAGTACTACCATATCAAGTTTGTTGTGAACAAATAATAGATTTGTTTTAGAACAATGCTTAGGTGTAGAACAGTGCCTGGATATAGTAAGTGTTCAAGAAATGATAGTTGATTTAATTATTTATAATGCAAGTTCATTATAAAAATACTGAAAAATCTAACCTTAGCCAAATTTTGTCCAACTGTACTCTACTTGGAGAGATCCTAAATAGGATCTCTTCTGAAATTGTTAGCGTCTTACTTCAAGCCCTCTCAGGTGGCATTAGCTTGGTGAAGTTATAGCAAAGTCTACAGCTTAACTCTAAATGTTCAGAACCTCAATTTTATGAGAACAAAATAGGAAGACCAGTTTCTTAGGAACTGACTTATGTGGTCAAAATAATCAGAGTGAGGCTTCATTTACAGTAAGGACTACAACTGTTAAGCATATTCGTACTTGATTTTGGTAGTTACTGGATTCTCTCTCTGAAAGCAAACAACAAGGAAAATCAGTTTTGGTTTTCTGTGCAAGGAATCAGTGCAAAGGGAGTCTGCAGAATGGTTTTAGTGACTAATGACTGGCACCAGACCCACATATGATATAACCAGACTCAAGTAGTTTTATTTATGAATTGGGGGACCTGCTCCCCTCAGCAGTGTAGGAATATGACTGCCTGATTACTGTTCTGAGAACGCCCCCCTTCTTACCACTGGCCTCCACTGGGTGGTCAGGCCTGGGCTGACAGCCTTCAGTAGTCATGTTCTCTCCAAGGTTATACCTCAGTCACATTGATTGGGTTTAAGGGTCCTTAGAACTCTGTGGTTACTCAGACCTCAGATTTTGGTATTTTTAACAGATGGATTATTGTGTCCACTATATTTTTTCTTTTGAACTTCAACCTCAGAATATGAGCCTTACCTACTGTTTTGGAGACATTTTTATATCATCGCTATGTGCAAAACATGAAATTATTTCTTGAACCTACTCAGTGACACCAACACCTTTATCGTCCTGTCTCTCTTTCCATTAAGGTCCAGGTTGTATCTGGAAAAATTCTGTAAGGTATGTTCTTTACCATCAGACTTACAAGCTGGCCTCTTAGAATTAGTAAAGCATTAATGGTCCCATAGAGGTCTTTTGGTTGGTCTCTTGGAATATGTAATGTGTGTTATTTTGCTTCTGCCAGTATTAGATACGATGGCCCTGGCCAGGTAGCTCGGTTGGGGCTTCATCCCATGCACCAAAATGTTGTGAGTACGATCCCTGGTCAGGGCGCATACAGGAGGCAACCTATCAATGTTTCTCTCTTACATCAATGTTCCTCTCTTTCTCATCGATGTTCCCCTCTATCTCTCTCACTCTCTCTCTCCTCCTTTCTTTCTCTCTAAAATCAATAAACGTGCTTAGGTGAAGGTTTAAAAAAAAAAGACAAACTGAAATTTACTGAGATATCAGGGTCAGACAATACATGTTCATAAATGAAAGGTTTAATTTTAGAATAATTACTGGTCTAGTTATTCATATGTGTTACTTAGTGACTTACCTATAGACCTTCCTTCATTATACTTCACAAATGTTACAACTTGATGGTTATGCACAACATTCAGCATAGTTACTACAGGCAACATGGGAAGGATGCTTGAAAAAAGTGAAGTCAGTGAGCCTTTTGTACTCTGTGTGTACTCTTTTATTTTTTTAGGGGCCTCCCTCCTTTGTGGGTCAAGTCTTGCTTCTTTAGGGTCTCGGGCAGTTTTTCATACTTTCCTCTCCCTCCAGTTACTTCTGCACTGCATCTCCCTACGCAGTGCCCTGTCCTTCAGAGCTCTGCTTTCCACTTCCTGCTGTGGGAAATTAATCCGCACTTAGTTACCAGTGGTTGATGGGCTTCGTGCGTTTCCCCTTAAAGATTCTGTATTTGCCCTTAATGGGGACGTCAATGCCTCAGTCCGAACGGTGGGACTGACTGGCAGGCCAGGAGGCTTGATATTGTCAAAATAGGAGCAGAGATGGCTGGGATTTATGGGATTTGAACTACATGAAGTTCATTGCCTGGGTGTGCACTGGCCCTCTTTTCTCTTGTGCCTGCTCACTATCGTTGAGTTCCCAGAAGTACTTCAGCTTTATTCTTAAACGAGGGATGAGGGTTCATGCACAGTTCACGTCTTTGAAATGCCTTCTATGCCTTATTTGAAAGAAGGCCCCTTTTATATTTATGCCATGCAGCACATTCTGTTGGACCTGTAAGCATTCAATGGGCATACCCCAGTTGGAGAGTGAGCTGAGACTGATTCTGGTTTCTTAATTCAACTGCATTGTATGGTTTGTTTTTAACAAACTAAAGAAAAAAATATTAGGAATTCCTTTAATTTACTTTGGAGAAATAGTGATTTTTCTCATTTTTAATATAAAAGTATCTTCTAATTTCTTGTTTAGTATTATTTTACTATGTATGTTTTATTAGATTAAATTATCTAGATAAAATCAAGACCATACAGTTACCGTAAGCTGCTCACTTAGCCAGCCTGACATTAGGCTCTGTGGAGGCAAAAATAACTGTTTTCAGGGATGGATGACAAGGTGGCCAAGTTAGCCAATACTTTGGTTAGAGTCAGTCATTGTCAGAGTGTAGTTACATGGTTATCTTATTTGAGCCCCCTTCAGAGCAACTCTTTGAAGTAGGTATTATTGCTCCCCAGTGTTACAGACTAAGAAACTGAGGCTTACAGTGTACCTTTTATACCTGGGATGGTATCAAGGAGGGGGCCTTCACATTCAGCTGATTACCTTCTCTATCCCCTAACACACACACACGCTCATCCTCCTTCAGAGAGGTTGGCTGGGTGTTGAGAGAGAAATTTTGCTGACCAGTAAATTGGAATAATGTTAGGAACTATTCCCCGAAGGCAGGAAAGATCCCTTGAGGGTTGGGAAAGGAAATAATCTACCCGCAGAATTCACTTCTATGGACAGTTTTCAGGAGTCATCCCTGGGGAAGTAGAATAGAAATTACCTTCGTAACTGGCTGATATGAAATTTCAAATGATTGACACTTGACTGACTAAGGCCCTGCTATATTGCCACTCTGCAATAAGCCAGAGGTTTCCGCTTTGCCTGTCGTAAGCTCATGAAAGAGGGGTGAGGGGGGCTTCCTTTTGCAGTGGTTGGTGCTTCTAATATATAATTCCTTAGGTTTTCCTTACACGGTAAAATATCATCAGATTGCCTCTCTCTAAATATTATTTTCTAATGAGAACATAATAAACCATATATGCTGTTTGCCTCAGACATCTTGCTGATACCAGGATTTTTAAAGTTGTTGAAGCAGACTCCTCAGTGCTGTATCTTTTCAAAAAAATAGATAACACATTGAATCTCCTTTTTGTCCATCTCCGCCCTCAGTTTTCCACCACAGGGCATATGGCGTTAACCAGTTTCTTGTTTATCCTTTTAGTTGCATGAGAGAGAGAGAGAGAGAGAGAGAAGTGGGGGAGAGAACGCTACACTATATTTTGAATTGTTATCCTGCCTCTCTAAAAACAAAACAAAACAAAACATGCTACTGGTGGTGTTGTATGGCCAATTTATAATTTGCTTACCTGTTCTCTGTTGAAGTGCCTGAGGGTTCTCTTTGTAGCTTCCAGTTTTCTCCTTTTGTATGTAACAAATACCCTCCTTTTTTGGCCCCTTCTTTTTGGACATTTGTCTTCTTTCCTCTTGAAATAAAAGTGCCCAAAAGTTGTGTCTCCAGGCATGCATAATATGATGGCGCTCTATCCTGACAGATGTACTTTGGTATATTATTGGGGAAGGCACAGGACTAAATATACTACTATCATTTTAAGAAACAGGCCATCAGGAAGATGGGGTTCCCATTCCTTAGCCACTGAAATAGCCGACATGGCATCTAATCCTGACGATCCATTTGTGAATTCTAGTCAGATTTATTTTCTATTCACAGAAATTGTTCCTTTTTCTCCACTGTGGGCAGTTCCCAACATATATATATGTGTCTCCCATACAAATGGCCATGTGTGGAGAGCCCTCTGCTGCCATGTGGGGAAAGTGGGAGGAGGGAGATTCCCAATTTCACTGCCTGGGCTGCAGTTGGGAAAGCAATTCTGGGCATTTCAAGTTGAAACTTGGAATTAATTTTCTCAGAATAATACATTTGGTAGTTAGCTTCCACAGTGGTAGCACTAGTGTTCTAGTAGTGTACTACATGTATTGTGCGTGGCGGGCTCAAGAGGGGTTTTTACTGGACCAGGTGCTAGTCATAGCATTATTTCTATGAGAAACATGTTCCAGGGTCTCCACTGGAAAACAACCTGTTGGTCGATATTTATGAGTATTAAATTGGACCTGTGTGGCCAAATTTTCTTCACCAGACATCATGGGGACTGAGAGTAGCCTTTACCTGATTGGGGTGAGAGAAAATATTTGGATTTTTTAAAATATAATTTTTGTGCTACTATCTGTTGTGACTACCATGAGACTTAGGAAAGCATAGTATGAGTTCCTTTCCACCTGGATGATCAGAGTTAGTGAGGAAGGAGAACGGTGAAAACATTAAGAGATTTTTCTTTCCCAAAGAAGGAGGAAGTTTCAGAGAGAGAAAAAACATTGGACTAAGCAAGAACATCTCAAAAGACCAACTAAAGTGGCTTTGTGTCCCCAAAAGACAAAGAGAAGATTTTTGTGGCCAAAAATCTGGTGAAGTTATGGAAAGAAATTTGGGGGTGCTGCAAAGAAGTTGCCACCTGTATCTAAAGGTTATACTTGAGGCTCAGGCCAAAAAGACCATGTTAGCAATCTCTGTGACCAACACTGTTGAGAAAAACTGCATTGCTTTGATTTGGTGTGCCTATGAGGAGTGGGGAGGGTGCATTTCAAAGTAAAACTAGACATGATGGTAAATGATAGAGACGAAAGATGTCTCATAACTAGTCTGATTTGTGAATGGTTTGTTTTTGTTTGCTATCAGAGAATATACTGTTTGCTTTTTTCATCTTAAAAAGTTTTTACGGAACTTTATAAGCATTCACAAAAATAAAGAGAACAGCAAAATGAACTCCATGTGCCTATCAGCCGGCTTCAACGTTATGAATGTTTTGACAGCCTTGTTTCATCTATCTCCCTGCTACTTTCCCTCTAGAGTATTGTAAAGCAAATTCCATATATCATAATACTTCACCATAAATACTTCATAGATATCTCTAACATACAAAGACTAAAAAAAAAAAAAAAAAAAAATATGACCATAGTACTATTGTCGCATCAAACTAATAATAATTTCATGTTATCTGATATTTAGTGTGTGTTGAAATTTTTCCAGTTTTGGACCTGGGGTGGCTGGAGGGAAGGGTTACAAAAGGAAATGAAAAAATGTTTGAGGGTAATGGATGCGTTCATTATTTTGAAAGTGATGATTTCAAAAGTGTATACCATATGTCAGAACATCAAATTGTACACTTTAAATATGTGCAGTTGATTGTATGTCAATCGTACCTCAATTAAACTGTTAAAAAATATATAGTGATATACCTAGAGGCAGACAGTATTTTAAAACATGTTTTCCCAGTTATCTCAAAATATCTTTTTATAGTTGGTTTCTTCAAATAATCTAAATAAGAACACATTGGATTTGGTTGATATGTCTCTAGATTTCTTATAATCCATAGCATACCCATCCATCCACCCACCCACCTACCTCCTTTTTTCTTCATGCCATTTATTTATTAAACACTCCAGATCATTGATCCTGTAGCATTTGCCACACTCTGATTTGGCAATTTGGCTATTTCCAGCCTTGCAGTAGCATGTTCCTATCTCCCATTATTTCTTAAACCTTGGTATTAGATCCAAAGGTTTCATTGGACTCAGGTTCAGTTCTTTTAGCAAGAGTGCTTTATAGGTGATGCTGCTGTGAACCTCTTACTGCAAGGTATCAGGGAACCATATAATGTCTGATCGTCCTACTTTCAGTGTAAAATTGATCAGTGGAGTCAGGTGTTGTCAGCCTTATTCATCCATTATAAAATTTTCTATCAGCTTTCACCTACTAGTTTAAGGAGCTGCTGCCTAGATTTATTATTTCATTAGGGGTAAATTACTCAGTTGTGTGTGTATCTTTGTGCATGTGTATGTGTGTATAATTTTTAATAGCTGTGTTGAGGTATAATTTACTTACAGTATAAACTACATATTTAAAGGGCACAATTCAAGAATTTTTGACATATGCACATATACTTTGACATCTGTGTATATATATGTGTATACATTTCTAATGACTGCCTAGCTGCTATAGAAAACATAGTGTTTTGGAGTCATACTGCAGGGACAAACCATGGCTCTTTCAGTGTAGTGATAGAATTTTCCATGGGGCAACAGAGTAGAAGAGGGATCCTTTAGTTTGGACCTTACTGTACCATTAGCTTGTCAGGGAGGTCGTACTAAAACAACAACCGGTTGCAGCAAGTAGGCCCCTTTGATCTGGAAGCAGCATAAACTACTAAGCTCTGAAGCAGACCTGTTTAATCTTTTCACAGCCAATTTGTTGCCCTTCACTCTTGGCTGCCACTTCTCTGCACAGAGTGAGTCACAGGTTACATTTTTAAGAGTGTGTATGTTCTTCCCATTTATTCAGAATTTCTCTGATTTTAATATGAGCAGTCTTCTTTTGCCACCTTGCCCCAGTCTACTGTTTTGGAGAAGGGGTTAAGTTTTAGGCCCAGACCTCATTGGCAAGAGTTTTAGGTTAATCAAAAAGTCTGATCCCTTGAAGGCCAGTTAGCTTAGCTTTGCCCCACAGATGGCATCTCCTGAGCCCCCTATCAGTCATCTTACATATGTTGATCACAGGAGACCTGGATGAGACAATGTGTATACCTCGGTGCATGATCATCACTGCTACCAAACAAACAAAAAGGCACAAAACAGAGCTTCATCTTGCAAGTATCATTAGTAATAGTATACC
Organism: Pteronotus mesoamericanus; assembly: GCF_021234165.1. Classification (NCBI taxonomy): domain Eukaryota; kingdom Metazoa; phylum Chordata; class Mammalia; order Chiroptera; family Mormoopidae; genus Pteronotus; species Pteronotus mesoamericanus. The sequence continues at coordinate 11,598,406 of NW_026555085.1, read as the reverse complement.
ATAATGCAGGTATCAGAATGTGGACATTCAACTTGAGACGGAGTCTCTGCAATGAATGGGAAGATTTTATATTCAAAAGTATTTACAGGACTCAGTGGATATACTGAAAATTATTTTGCTTTAAATGAGTAGGTTTTGTGGTATGTAAATTTTATCACAATAAAGCGGTTTTAGGAAAGTATTCGTGAGATTTAAAATAGATTATCTCATAGAAAGGATATTTGATGTTCTAGGAATAGATGAAATCGCTGAGAAGAGAGCCGAGGACAGAATTTTAAGGAAAGCCTGAATTTTAAGGAAGAGAGACACATGCGAAAACAGAAGGTGTAATTTTAGATATAGGAAGAAAACCTGAAGAGAACAGTAGTAGCCTAAAATGCAGGAGTGAATGTGTATTCAGTGTCAAGTGCAGAATAGATGTGGAAGAGGACTAAGAAAAGGCTGATAATGAACCTAGCTGTAGGGAAATTGCTAATGACCTTTTGAGAAAATAGTTTCCATGAAGTGAAGGTGTTAAGGAGTGAATTGTGAGGAAGATGAAGGTGCACATTCTGCTTGCTCGAAATAAAGGAGGCAGAAGGTGAGTTAGAAGCAGTGTCAAGGATAGTCAGGCCAGAGGTAGGGCAAACTTGGGTCTGTTTCTCTCTCCTTCTGGCAGAAGAGGCTTGGGCATATCTGTACCTAGAGAGGAAGGAGGCAAACTAAAGAGCAGAGATAGAAGGTACAGAGAGCTTCCACCCAACTCTGGCTCTTACGTGCTTAGAGAAGTTGGTGTTGGGTACGAAACAAAAGCATTGCTGGTTGTTCTGTCTTTGTCATTTCTCTGCTCTATTGCAGGCATGCCCATCCCGGAAACCAGGGTGTTATGTGCGGCCCTGCCTCCTAGATGAATTCTACTCTTTTTTCATTGATGAAAGCACCCTAATGCAAGTGCAGTTTTATTTATTATGCAGGCATAACCTTAAATCTGTTGTAACCCATGATTAGACAAACTCATTCTGGAACATCAGCCCTTGATTATTGACACCAAGTGTGTGATAGCATGCCTCTCAAGGCTCCAGCACACCAAGCACATCAGTGTAGTATCACCTGTGGCCAAGAGCCTCTGCTTAAGTGACCATTCCAGCTCTCAGGTCAGAGCCTCTAAACCCCTCTCAAAGAATTCAGCCTCTCCAGGGGTCTGTGAGCTGTGCTCTGACCTGCAGATTATCCTTTGTTCACGCACTCATGCCCACATTCAGGGAGGGAGGTGAGGGAGCAGCCTGTGAGGACATTCCACCCAGTTAGCCATCCCCAGCCCCACACACTGACCCTTCTCAAAGGCCTTTTGAACAGTTTCTTTCCCTAAATTCACCCTTCTAAGTCTTTGCCCCAATTTTAGTTTTTATTATTAGTTGTATATATTGTTTTTATTTTAGCCATAATATTAAAAAAGACTTATTTTTATAATAGTCTTTTAACGCCCTACAGAATATTATAAAATGTAGTGTTTTCCCCTTTTAGGCTATTAAATGCATTTTTTATTATTATTATTATAGAGGAGGGGGTGGTAGAGAGAGAAAGAGAGATAAATATCACTTTTGTTTTTCCACTTGTTTATGAATTCATTGGTTGCTTCTTTTATGTGCCTTGAACAGAGATCAAACCCACAACCTTGGCACATGGGGACAATGTTTCAACCAACTGAGCAACCCAGCCAGGGCATTAATTGCATTGTAATGTGATTTCTACCTCATTTTTAAAAATCTCTTTCTTAATTGTATATCAGTATTAAGTTATATTTTCCCATATCTCTTGGAAATAAAATGTTAGCCACAAATAAAATTCGTTTTTAACATTTATTATTTATAAAAATATATTTACTCTATCACTTCAAGCAAGCCTCTGCAGGTTTTGTGGTGTGTGTGATTTAGGGTACATTAAGTAAGTTGAAGGGTTAAAATACCCTGCACTGTCGCATATGGCAGTGAGCAGAATCGCAGATGTTGATGATACCACGTAATTAGTATTCCTTTATGTAAATGAAGGCTGTCAGCATGTTACCATAGTGTCTACTCTGTCTGAAGCTGGAATTTATGCCACTTGGTCTCACCAAGACCGGGCAGGATTATTCCACTGTCCTTAGTTAGGAACTGAGAAGAAATTAATACAGTGAGAGAGAAATGGAAGTCTCCTTAAAGTAGATAGATTCTCTTTATTTTTTTTCTATTTGCTTTTGTTGATTTTTCTTCCCCCTAGAAACTTCATTTCTGGTGGTGCAGAAATGTATTTAGGATAAGCTAAGAAATTTGCTTTTGGAGAATAATTGGGATAGTCCAATTAAAAAAAAAAAAACATTTTCAAGCTATAGATTTTTGAATGATTATAGTGTTTGGTTATTTCATACCGAATTTGTTAAATAACGTGATAAATCTAGAAATTTCTCATCAGAATCTTTTAATTTACTATTTTATAGATATTAACTGTTGTATGACACTTTTCAATGTTGTTTATAGTTTTAAGCTCCAGTTGATTCAGATTTTTAAAATAAAACTATGGTAATTAAGGAAACAAAAACTGCTATTTTTATCAGGTTTACCCTCTATATATGCAGACAGAGCAAAGGTATGCAAGACATTTATGTAAAGTTGCTAATCTGTCTAATGATGGAGAACTGTGAAAGCACATCATGCACTTTCCCAGTTACACTGCAAGTTTATCTCTTTTGGCTGTTGGGTGCCTGTCACTCTGGATGATATATGTTTTAAGTGGAAATGTTAGATTATAAAGTGGTCAGAATATGTATGAGAGGTGAGTTAAACAGATTGTCTTTCTTGAACTGAGGATTGTGTTCCCTTAATTCTCTATTTTGTGTGTTGATTAAAGTGGCTTCTTTCTTTTGTGTCACTTTTGGGTGATTTCCATTTCATGATCAGATATGTTTTTCCTCTAGAGAAGCTAGTCTGCCTAGCTTAAATTAGTGTGGTGAGGTGCAAAGTACCCCTGTGTTTTCCTGAATGGATTTACTCTGCCATATGGCAGGTTAGTGAGTCACCACGACAGATTTGTAATGGGAAAAGGGCTGTGCAGGAAACGATGTGCGTGATCAGCAGATTTATAGATCAGAAAATGAAATCAGAAGAAAGAGTTTCCAGAGTACCCTTTCCATTTGATGGCTCTCCACGGAGAAAGTGTGGAATGGTTTTTTTTTAGTGTTTTTCTATTTTGACTTTTAGTTGTTCCAGCATATTTTTTCTAGCACAGAAGTTGATTTCATAAGGCATCAGTGTTCTGGTGTTGCGTTGCTGTATTCCCATTCACAGAAACATTTTCTGTAGGATTTGAAGCTGTGCTGTTTCATGTGATAAGATCTCAGTAGCAATTAACTTCCTGAAGATACATGAAGCCTCCTATTGGCTAAAATGGGGATTTGCCAGGTTTTGAGTTGTAAGAATCTATTCAGATATGACTCAGTGAGTACTGAATCTTTCAAAGAAAGGAAACAAAAAGCAAAGCCAGTGAGCTAAAGATCCTGTGTCCTAGTATGTTTAAGGCTGTGCTAACACTGCAGTAACTAGCCACATGTGGCTATTTAAATTTGAATTAATTAAAAGTAAATAAAATTAGCCATGACTGATATGACTCAGTGGGTTGGGCTTGCCCCACAAACCAAAAGGTCATTGGTTCAATTCTCAGTCAGTGCATAAGCCTAGGTTTCAGGCCAGGTCCCAGGTTGGGGGTGGGAGAGGCAACTGATCCATGTTTCTCCTTCACATTGATATTTCTCTCCCTCTCTTCCCCTCACTTGCTAAAAATAAATAAATAAACTCTTTAGAAAAAGATGAAATAATGAATAAATGAATTTTCTTTTTTCTACTTATTACCAATGACGTTGAGTAACCAAGATGCTTCCAACCAATTACTAGAGACACAAAAGAAAGTCAGTAATGGCAGAATAAAGGGGGAAAAATATCAGGGGCGATTCCCAAGTTTCTCACTAATTTAATATTTTTTAAAATATAGCTCCTAAAACACCTATCTACGTCAGAATTCCCTAGGATACTTATATGCACATATTTCTGGTCATGACTTCAAATCTTATGAATCAGAGCCTAGGGAGGAGTCTAAAATCTCCATATTAAACAGGATTTATAGATGATTCATTTGCACATTAAAACCCTAGAACCACTGCACTATATTCAATAAATTATATAGGGATGAGAACTCCTCATAGAAATTAAAGAATTTCATTTCTGAAAACCTTCTAGTTAGACCAACACTGCCCAAAAGAACTTCTGTAATGATGAAAATGTTCTTTATCTGCATGGTCCAATGCTGTACCAATTAGCCACATGTGTCTACTGAGCACTTGAAATGAGGCTAGTAAGACTGCAGACTGCATCAACTCCTGGAACTTTTAATTTTATTTACATTTTTTATTTTTTTAAATATTTATTTATTTAGTTTTAGAGAAGGGGAAGGGAGGGAGAAAGAGAGGGAGAGAAACATCGCTGTGTGAGAGAAACACACATGCCCCCATCCAGGGACCTGGCCCTCAACCCAGGCATATGCCCAGACTGCGAAATCGAACCAGCTGAGCTATACCTGTCAGGGCTATATCGTCTTTTTAATGTGTGTTTTAATTCAGTTCCACCCTACAGATAGTACCATTCTGGACTGCATGGTAAGGTAATTCTCACAGAGCACCTTTGACCACTAAGAGTTGAGCACCCACAAGTCTTGAAATTACAAAGGAGTGTGAAAAAAGAAATATAACACATGATCTCCTCTCTGAAGAATATTACATCCTGTTAGGAAATGGATAAATATGTCCAAAGAAATGGGTTAGAGGGCACTTAGCAACAAGTTAATAATTAGAAAAATAATATAGGAGAAACTAAATCCTGACAGTACTCAAAGGAAAAGCATGATCTGACTTGACTGGAAGTTATCTAGGTTGCTTTCCTTTGTATGATTCGAGGGTTTCTTATATAGAGACATGGCCTCTGCCATCTGGAATGGGCAATAAAAGATGGGAAAGATCTCTGATTTGGTCCTGTGGTATATTTGTGGGTTTTGGCAACAGGACCAGCCCAAAAGGGCATCTGGAAAACTAAAGAAACTATTCAGAGAGCACTGGACTTAGAACTCCTCTGAATTCTTCCAATAATCATGGAACCATGTTTGCATTTCACACAAATGAATGTGGAGAAGGAATGGAGGTGAAGCAAGTTCTCTTTATAAGAGAATCTATCTTTAGAGAATTTTAAATACCAGTACTGGGGGGCGGGGGTGGGGAATGTGCCAAGATTCCAAAGAGTAAAAAGTTTTCTCTTAAAATGATTAGTTAGCATCTTTCCTGGGAGAAAGTCCCCATTAGTCTTCTCTGATGAAATATTGAAGAAGCAATGTAGGAAGACCAAACAAACAAACACTTCAGTTTGTTGCTGCTGTTGGAAAAAACATTTTCACATATATCTTGTGGAAGATTTGTTCTTTTTTCTTTTGTCTTGGTAGTTTAGTTAAATAATGTAATACCAGTAGCCATTCCACCTTTTGTCCTAAGAGTCAAATCTATCATATTCTGTACTTACCTGTCCTTTCAGTAAAGAAGGTAAAAGTTTTTCCACATTTTCAACAAGATACACGTGTTCTTTTCAAAAAGAGACATTGTCTTAATCCTTCAGGGTTGCTGTAACAAATATATTGTAGGCGGTTTCCGCAGTGTAGTGGTTATCACGTTCACCTCACAAAAATATGGTAGACTGGGTGGCTTATAAACAACAAACATTTCTCACAGGTGTGGAGGCTGGCAAATCCAAGATCATGGCACCAGATTCCATGTCTGGTAAGGACTTCCTGGTTCATAGCCATACACAGCTTTTCACCATGTCTTCACATGGCAGAAGGGGTGAGGGAGCTCTTTTACCAGGGCATTAATCCCATTCATGAGAGCTCATCCCTGAGGGTCAACCCATTTATGATTTAATGACCTTCCAAAGACCCCCACCACCTAATACCATTGCTTTGGAGGTTGAGATTTTAGCATATGAATTGGGGTTGGGGGGGGGCGGGGGAGACACACAGACATTCAGACGGACCATAGCAGACAGATACAACGTTAACTTAGACTGAAGCTCAGTCCATCTCCTTAGTCAGGTTCTTTGGACTCAGCAAAATAAAAGTGATACTTTGTACTGTAGAGAACTTTTTCTTTCTTTACCTTTACCTTATCCTGGTACCTCTGCTTTGGAATACACTGAGAACTACCTAAGATTGCCTTTTTAGTTGAGTGTCTTCATCTCTCCTACTGGTATTTGAAACACTACCTCTGTGTCTCCTCTTCTTCACTCTCCCCGTCCCCTTCTGCATATAGCCAGTCATCTTGATCAGTATGAGATGTAGAAGCTTTCCTCCCAGTACATCATCAGTGCAAAAAATGGTTTAGAATACAAGTTTCTTTCTCCTGGTGACTAATTGAGTGCAGTGTGAAATAAGGGCGATAACATTTCCTAAGTGACACAAAATGAGCCTCACATAAAAATTAGGCTTAGAAAATTTAAAGTTTCAAATTGGTACTAAGGCCCTCCATATAGCATTTTATGATTCTTCCTTTTTAGGGAATTTAATTGTCTTTCTGTAATTCTCATTCCACACCAAATTTGCTCTTTTTTTTCTTTTCTTTTTTTAACTTCTAAAGGAACCAACTTTGAATTGAAAATGAGTATTGAGTTGAAATGCCAGTTGCAAGCCTTTTTCTAGGAAAACATGTTACTGAAAGCTTTTGTTTCTCTCTCTCTTTTGGGGGCCCTATTGTGCCAGGTTGAAAGAGTGGAACCTTTTGTAAGACATGGATAGATGCAAACATGTAGGGCGGTTGCGGCTGGCCCAGGACCACTCCATCCTGAACCCTCAGAAGTGGTGCTGCAGGGAGTGCGCCACCACGGAGTCGGTGTGGGCTTGTCTCAAGTGCTCGCACGTGGCCTGTGGACGCTACATTGAGGACCACGCCCTTAAACACTTTGAAGAGACTGGACACCCTCTAGCCATGGAGGTCCGTGATCTCTACGTATTCTGTTACCTGTGCAAGGACTACGTGCTCAATGATAACCCGGAGGGGGACCTGAAGCTGCTGAGAAGCTCCCTCCTGGCGGTGAGGGGCCAGAAGCAGGTCCCGCCGGGGAGGCGAGGCCGGACACTGCGGTCCATGGCCTCTGGCGAGGACGCGTCCCCTCCACCGCGCACTCAGGGACAGCCGCAGATGCTCACGGCTCTGTGGTACCGGCGCCAGCGCCTGCTAGCCAAGACGCTGCGACTCTGGTTCGAGAAGAGTTCCCGCGGCCAGGCAAAACTGGAACAGCAGCGGCGGGAGGAGGCACTTGAGCGCAAGAAGGAGGCAGCGCGGCAGCGGCGGCTCGAGGTCAAGAGGCGGCTGCTGGAGGAGCTGGCCAGCGCCCCTCCGCGCAAGAGCGCACGCCTGCTGCTGCACGCGCCACGCGCCGCTGCCCCGCACCCGGCCACCCCGCGCACGCCCACCGCAAGCCGCCTTCCACCGCGCCGTGTACCAGCCATGGCTCCGGGTGTCACCGGCCTCCGCAACCTGGGTAACACCTGCTACATGAACTCTATCCTGCAGGTGCTCAGCCACCTCCAAAAGTTCCGAGAGTGTTTCCTGAACCTCGACCCTTCCAAAACAGAACAACTCTTTTCCAGAGCCACCAACGGGAAGGCGCCGCTCTCGGGTAGGCTGGCCAGCAGCTCCACGGAGCTGTCAGCAAGGAGCAACAGGGCTGAGTCTTGCGAGCAGGACGGCCTCCGTTGGAATGGTGGGGCCGCCATCACCAGGAGCCTAGAACTCATCCAGAACAAGGAGCCCAGCTCAAAGCACATCTCCCTTTGCCATGAACTGCACACCCTATTCCGAGTCATGTGGTCCGGGAAATGGGCCCTGGTGTCACCCTTTGCCATGCTTCACTCTGTGTGGAGTCTGATCCCTGCCTTCCGCGGCTACGACCAGCAGGACGCTCAGGAGTTTCTCTGTGAGCTGTTGCACAAAGTGCAGCAGGAACTCGAGTCCGAGGGCACAGCACGCAGGATCCTCATCCCCTTCTCCCAGAGGAAGCTCACCAAACAGGTCTTAAAGGTGGTGAACACCATATTTCATGGGCAGCTACTCAGTCAGGTAGGTGTGTGTCCACCCTAACCCTAACTCTGCCCATAATGTTGGAGGGTGGCTTGTGTGTTAGAGTTTGGGCTCCTAGTGAGTGTCTCCCACAGGTTGTTGGGCTAAGGGGGTGGCCAATAATGGCGATAATTATTCATAATGGAGGATGGCCATTGTACCTTTTATGTACTATACACTGTGATGACATCGTTGGTGAACTTGCCTCCTGCCTATTTCTGGGCAGATTTTCAGTATAACTTGTCATATCTCTTCATTTTCAGTGAATGTCATTAATCTTTAATGACAATATGGGTAATCTAATATTCTCATTATAATTAAGTACCCATGGTTGGCATGCCATCCTTTAATCAGTTTTAGGAAATTTAATGGTTTGCCTGTAACCCTGGTTCCATGGTAGGTTGAAAGATTATGTGTTCTTCCTAACTAGACATTCTTCACATGCAAGGAAGGGAGGAACACAGTTAGGAGGATGCCAAAGGCCTAACAAGCCTCCCTCCTGTTCCCCATTACCTTTCATTTTCTAGATCTTTAGCCATGTAGGGACAGAAACAAAGACTCATAGATAAGGCTTTGTGAGAATATGCAGAAAGAATTTTTAAAGTTAAAAAGGTGGGCAACTTCAGAGATTCAGGTAAAACCTCTATGCTACTGAGGTTTGTGTGTTGCTATTGAGGGTTTTTAAAGAATGGTAAGTAGGATGGAGAAAGAAAGTTTATTTGGACTTTAGCATTTGAAAGGGGAGTATTTATCAGCATTTTCTCTATCCCCCCGACGGTCCACAGGAAGAAAGGTGCATCTGAGGAGTTCTAATCACAAGGTACTTTGAGTCTCACGTGGACACAGGATCAGTGTAAGGATGCTACAAGAACTAGGAGCAAAAAGAGGCAAGTTAGTACTGCATGGAAGGAGCAAAGTCTGGAAGGGGAAGGAGTGTGAGGGTGAGAGAAGCAGATAGGAATCTCCAAATTCTTCCTCTCAGACTGATTTCAGGTTAACTTGCAGTCCATACGGCTGCACTGAGTCTGGTGGAGCATGCTTTGCATGGGAAGAGGGAAAGGTGTAGGTAATCCCCTCTGTGCTGGATGGTTTCCCAGTACATACAGAAGTGACATGCTTTAATTCTCTTAAAGTTATGTTTACTATTACAATTAAAATATTTTTTGAAAACTGTACACACTCTGGCTTGTGTAGCTCAGGGGGTTGAGCGCTGGCCTGCGAACCAAAAAGTCGCTGGTTAGATTCCTGGTCAGGGCACCTGCCTGGGTCGCGGGCCACAGCTGTGGGCAGCCAGTCAGTGTCTCTCTCACACATCTATGTTTCTCTCCCTCTCTTTCCCCCTCCCTTCCCCTCTCGCAAAAAAAATAAAATCTTTAAAAAAAAACTGTTTACTTAGTTTTCGTCAAGTTATGTGTCTTGTATAAATCAAGCAAAAACATATGTGGGAAGCATGGAGTTGTGTAACCTATAAATCAATCTTTTAATTCTAGGTCACATGTATATCATGCGATTACAAATCCAACACCATTGAGCCCTTTTGGGATCTGTCCCTGGAATTCCCGGAACGCTATCACTGCATAGAAAAGGGGTTTGTCCCTTTAGATCAGACAGAGTGCCTGCTCACCGAGATGCTGGCCAAGTTCACAGAGACAGAGGCCCTAGAAGGGAGAATCTACGCTTGTGACCAGTGCAACAGTGAGTGCTGGGGTTGGGGGGAGAGGGGGGTGAGCAACTGAAATAGCAGTTTAAGGTGCTGCTTTTGTCCCTTTTAATCAAAAGTAACACTGATAATACTGAGTGATTCTAAAGTATGTTTTTCCTCCCATTTTACTGAAAATGAGCATATGAACGTTATATATTAAAAAACCAAGCCAAACCTAGGAGTGGTGCCTCCTTTGATTTCTGGTGAGACTGGCATTAGCTGTTGTGTTGGGAGGCATTTGAAAGTTGGACCCTGAAATGGGGACTCCAAGAATGTGAGCACTTGGCTTCATAGTGCTACAGAGGTCCCGCCTGAAATTCAGGAGTGTAGAGTCTGACAGTTCTTTTTTAATCTAAACTCAGATGACATAGCCTGTTTGAGGGCTGTGGCATCTAAAAAGCGTACTTTTATACTGAACTTGTAGATTTAAAGTATAAGAAGTGATGCTGAAGATCTGTACAATAAGATCAAGAAAGCAAGTCGTAAGGTGCATTGCTCTGTGGAAGTACATTCTGCATTTGTTTCTTCACAGCTTGGAAGGTTGGCATTTTGGAGAGGGTCAAAAGGAAGTATTTCTCTATTGTGGTTTTAATGTTAAAATGGAACTCCTCCTTTTTGGTTACATGACATCTCCTGCAGGCCCCATTCTGTCTTGTCACTCTAATGCTTAATACTTTTCTTAACTCAACATGTACAGAGGAAATGTAGAGCAAATGTTTGGAGACTCATGTTTGGGATTTTGGGCACATAAGGATTTGGATACTAAAATTAATGGATTGTGCAGAGATCTAGAAATCAACTTGCAGCCATATTTAGCCTGGACTACAAGTTTTGGGAACAAAAATCTTATGGTAGTCCTTTTAAATATATTTGCATATATGTTTTTTAAATCATAAACTGTGGGAAACCTGTTCTCTGAAGAATCAGGACAAAATCAAAAGTAATACTTGATATTATTTTGCTATTCTAAAACAAAATTTGAAATGCTGTACTTGATTAACTGTAGACCCACATATCCTGTTCTGTATTGAGATATAAAGGCAGTGACTTAAATTATCTTACTAGAACAGTATCAGTTTCGTTTTGTTTTGTTTACTATTGATTCAGAAAACTTTTTACTGATAAGGAACAGCAGAAGGATGCTAACAGCTTTAATTCTGTCATTCTCAGACATGATAGATTAGGCAAGAAATACTTTTGTTTTTTCAAGCAAGGGTTGTTTTTCTGGTTGCCAGAAGTGCCAGTTTATCAGGATTTCTCTACACAAGTTCAAATAATAGCAGGGAAGGAAAGCTATGGTAAGGGGATGAGATGAATTGGTCTTTTTGCTTGCGAGTTTTCAGAGCTGTCAGCCTTCCATCTCTCTTTGTGGCCAGCTTAATCAGATGGAGACAGAACTGATCAATCGTAATTGAATCAGTAATTTCTTTTTCTTTGTGAATTTCATTTTCAGAAAACAAAGCCAGATTCTGTGTGGCCTTCATAGCTCACATACTCCCTCTGCTGACAGTGGCAGTCCCTGCCAGGCCCTGCTTTGAATTCTCTTTCTGTTCATGCCCCAGCACAGGACTGCCAGTCCTAGCAAATGCGGCGGCACACTCATTCTGCTGCAGTCTAGTATGAGAAGCAACATCTCCACGTTCTCTTATCACAGAAAGCTCCATGATGTGTCATCTGCCTGTGATTTGGTACCTTTCACGAGTGGTACAGGCAGGACTTGGAATCACATCCCAAGCTCTTCAGACACTGAGGCCAGGATATGAGCAGCTCAGGCATCACGAGTGGACCACTAATTAATTTTATATTCCTATCTATTCACCAATTTAATTAATAATAGCAGACATCAGTAATGGTTATAGAGAAGGCTTCTAAATGAAATTAAGAGAACTTTATTTCCATTGGCCATCCTGTCAGCCTTGTCCTGCATGTCCAACAGTGTGCTTTTATCCAAGAAACATGTTTCAAAAACTAAGTAGAGCATAAAAATATAAAACCACAAAAGGCTCTTTCCTAAATATTTGCCACAAACATATCATGCTGGGGAAAAATCTGTTTAAATATTTTGTTCATTAGTAATACTGTATTCTCTTACCTTTTTCCTAATAATACAGGTATTATTCCCTATTTTACAGGAAAGCAAACTGAGATTCAGAGTTTTGAATAGCTTGTCCAAAAGTATACAACTAGCTGAGAGCAGGAAATAGAATTGGGCCTTTCTGATGAAAGCAAAAAGCTCTTAAAGATATATTATGGTACATCATAATTTAAGTTATGAGCCCACATTCAAAGGCCTAGAACCCTAACATACGCCTCTATGTGCATGTTGTTGTGGCGACCTTGCATTATGGTCCATTAATAAACCCACGACATCGAGAGTGTATCATCCTAAACCCACACCGATTTTGGAAATTGCTGATGGCAAACATTTGAAAGTGGATGTATCAGGATTAGGTTTAGTTGCTGTTAAGTCAACTCAAATAACAATAACTTAAAACAAGAAATAGTTTTTCTTCTATTATATAAAAGAAGCCCAAAGGACATTCAGGGACTTGCATGGTTATTGGGGACCCAAGCTCCTTCCATCTTTCAGCTTTGCTGTTTTAGGTCAGGGCTTCCATCCTCAAGATTACTTCATGGTCCTAGAGGAATTCCAATGGTTGCAAAAAGTGGGAAAGACAAAAGACGCACCTTACAACCGAGTCAGCCTTCCTGAAGCTGCCGTCCCCAAATGCCACATAATCATTCCTTTCATCGCTGCCAGAACCCCTATGGCCATAGCATGTAGACATACGAGGCTGGGAAATGCAGTCTTACAGAGGGTCATGTGGCTGCCCCAAATAAAACTGAGGTTCAAATACTAAAAATAAGGAGAGTGCATATCGAGTGCCAAGTCATTATCTGTGCCACAGCTAGGGAAAACGAGACTCCTCACAATATATGTCTTATACCTTCCCAAACCATATAGGCAAACGACGAAAATCCAATCCAAAACCCCTTGTTCTGAGTGAAGCTAGAAAGCAGTTAATGATCTACAGACTACCTCAGGTCCTCCGGCTGCACCTTAAAAGATTCAGGTGAGCTTGCTCTCCGGCGTCCCAGGGGGCTGTAAACTGTAGGAACAACTGTTTCAAAGGCAAATGGTGAGGACGCAAGTCTCTGCTGTTGGGAGGGGATGCTGGTTTCTCAGGGACCTTGTGCTGTCCATAGAGATTTAAATGCATCGTGCGCAGGGAGGCAAGTTGACGTTGGGGCCCAGCAGGTCTGGGTTTCTGCTCTCATAGCCCCATTTAATTGGCTAGCCTGCACCAGCTGTCTGCGCTTGAAGATTTTCTAGCCTTGTTTGTGCTTATACAGTCATCTTTAGAATCAAATACGAGGTAATCTGAAAAGAAGGGAAGGCAGTAAACTACTTAAGGTTATTGCCTGAATTGCTTGTTTGGAGATCTGTAGTTTCAGGGTACATCATGGAACATTCACAAGAAATATATGTGGACATTGATTACTGCTGTTTCGTTGGTGTGAAAACCAAAGCCAGAGAGTTAAGTTTTCTCAGTTCCCAGTTTTACCTACACAAGGAGGGACCCAAAAAAACTGAATTTATTTATAAAAAATTGTGTATTTATTTTTACGTGTTTAAACGCCAGTCACCTTCAAAGTACTCTCCATTTGATACAATACACCTATCAAGACATTTTTTTCCCACTACTCAAAAACAGTTTTTTGAACTCGTTGATTTTGATGCCTTTTAGGGTTTCTGCCGTTTTTCATTTCTCCTCTTCTACATTGACAAAACGTTTCCCTCTAAAGACTTTTTTCATCCAGGGAAACAAAAAAAGAAGTTGCTCAGGGCGAGATCAGGTGAATAGGGAGGGTGAGGCACAGGGGTCATGCTGTTTTTGGTCACAAACTGCTAAACTGAGTTCAGTGCACTGTGGGCATGTGTGCTCATAAATCACCCATCATGAAGTGAGCAAAGACATAGTCTTCAAAAAAAATTCACTGAAGCCTCTCACAGCCTCTCACAACAACGCCAGCTGGTACACTGATACAGATGGGTTCCTAGAGCACTCACTTATCAGGGGAAGCCTGTACTACAAGGGGCTGCCCTCCAGAAGATAATTCTAGTTTTTTGGCAGTCTCCGTAGTACCTATGATCATTTATGCCATTTTTTACCAGTAAGAAGCTTCTATCCATGTTCTAGGTGGTCTGGCCGTAATCATCGAGAGAAGATTGGGGTCCATGTCGTCTTTGACCAGGTATTAACCATGGAACCTTACTGCTGCAGGGACATGCTCTCCTCTCTTGACAAAGAGACCTTTGCCTATGATCTCTCCGCAGTGGTCATGCATCACGGGAAAGGGTTTGGCTCAGGACACTACACAGCCTATTGCTACAACACAGAGGGAGGTGCGTGCGCTTTACTCTGTAGGGTGGGGGACACGGAAAAGGGTTGGTTTGTCCACATTTCATTTCTTTCCTTTTTATTTCATCTATAGGAGGATACTACATATATTTAAATCTAATTGGAAGAATTATGGAAGTTTGAAATTTTTGATATACTAAGTAACAACATAGATTCTTCTAAAACTTAACAAGAACTGACACATGTAAAAGTGCTCAGCACATGCCTAGCACATTATGCTCAACTGATGTTTGAGGTTATCATCATTATTAATACTTCTGCTGCAGACCTCTGTTTCCTTCAGGGTCATGCAGAAATGATAGGACCCATCTAACCTCATGGAAATACTGTGTGAGTCTCACTAGCCTCAGCTCCTAATAAAATTGAGGGCATTTACTGACCATTTACTATGTTTGTACTACATCCTTTACTGTGGAAGATGTGGGGATACAAGGACCCCTCTCAGGCTTTTAGTCCTTGTCCCCAAGAGCAGAGCCACCCAGCTACTGCACTGGAGCAGGTGGGTTGCAAAGTAGTACCGTGGGTTTTCATAGTAGTGTCTTGGACCCCTCAGCTGTTGGGCAGCCAAAGTGAGCCTGTGAGCAAATAACTTTTTATTCCTTCTACATTTTCCTTTGTCACTCCTCTCTATTTACATTTCCCCTTTCCTCCTCCTCCTCTTCCCCTCTCTTCACCCTCAGTCTCCTGGCTGTCTTTGTAGAAGGCCAATGGGGGACAAAAAGGCCTGAATAAAATTAGGATAAAAATTATAGTCAGTTAATATTGTAAGCAGTAATGTGGTGGGGTTTGGTGGGGCTAAAGCCAGTGTTTACAGGGATGTCTCTTGGCTTCACTTACTCGTCTTTTTCCACCCACCAATAATTGAGGGTTGCTCTATTCACATTCCTCTGTCCCTTCGTTCATTTCCTGGTTTTGCCTGCTGATTGAAAATATAAGTTGGGTGGTCATTTACTCTTTTTCTTTGGTTTCCTAGGTTTTTGGGTCCACTGCAATGACTCAAAGCTGAATGTATGCAGTGTTGATGAAGTGTGCAAAACGCAAGCCTACATCCTTTTTTACACTCAAAGAACAGTTCAGGGCAATGCAAGAATCTCAGAAACCCAACTCCAAGCTCAGGTGCAGCCCCGCAACAACAATGAGGGCAGACCACGGACCTTCCCCTGAATGGGAGGCACATATCAAAGACTGGCTTGCTATTAAACGATTGGTGTCCATACATCTTTCCTCTTATAGGAAATAAGGTTTACTGCACGAAACAGGTTACTAGATTTGCCTCACTGAGTCTAGAGCTGAAGGTGCCAGGTGGCTCATGTGCTATCATAAAATCTGTAGTCACTTTCTTTTGAATGGATTTGGAAATTCCCTCCTTTGATAAAACAGATCAAAAAGGAGTAATGAATGACGATTCTTTCCTCAGTTATTTCTGAATATAGAGGGAGCTGAGTAGAGCAAAGAGGGAGCAAATTGATCATATCCAACTGGAGAGAAGCCATGTTTTCTTTCCACTATATGAGTCTTCTGCTAATCAGGACCTCCTGGCAGCACCAGAAGAATTCTCCTCGTGTGAGTAGCCCTGGACAAAGAACGTGAGGAGGGGTCCTAGGCTGGCAGCTTGCTGGATGGAATTGGTTCCAAGGCAGCAGGTGAAGTCTAAGGAATTGTTCCTACAAAGGAAGTAACCTTCAAGGGTTGAACACTTGCAGACTGACCTTTTGGGGGGATAGCAGTTGAAGATTGGAATGGGATGCATGGAGCAAACTTCCCCATGCCAAGTGGGAGGTTTTTCACATGTCATACCCTCCCTGGATGCTGTTCATGTAATCATTCCACATCTTCTGAGACTGGCATGCGCATCCCTTCACTCTAAGGAGCAGTTCATGTGGGGAATCAGTAAACTGGCACATGACATGTTCTTTGTTGCATGCTGAGCCTAAGGGCACTCCTGGCTACCGAACTCTGTAGCAAATACTGGGTCAGGTCAGGTCAAGGTCTAAGGTTTGGTTTAAATTGGTCTTTAGGTCAGTTGTCTGAGGCTTTCTCAGAACTCATTTGAGGGTGGGCAGGAATAGTTGGTGGCCCAGGGCTTATCTGAATGCCTGTCACTGGTTCTGACCTGGTGCAACATGCTTAGCTTGCAGCTTCTTTCCTGCTCCTGGAAGGTTAGAATATTCCTGTTCACCACAAGGTTTGGGAGCTTTTGCTTTGCTAGGGCTTAGGAAATCTGTCCCCTATATATCCAAACAGTTTACTGCTGATGGCTCTGGCTTGTTTCCTCCCAAATCTGATCATCCCTGTTGTTTCTTTACCCAACCACACTGAGTTCACCAGGGAAAGCAAGAGTTCCCTGTCCTGTACTCTGGTACTAGCAAAATAGATCCTTCTTTCTAAACTGGGTTAGCTCCTAAGTGGAATGAAATTGCCCAGGTGGAAATCTTCCTCCCCATCAGGCACCACTGAATTTCCCTTCTAAATCCTTCACTTCGACTCACCAGTACTAGTGAATATAAACCGTAACTCCTGTTGGAGGGTTGCTAAAGCCTGCCTCAGCCTGTCATATGAATGCTCATCTTTTGACTGAGTATATCATAGTAATATTTCAATTCAGGTAGAAGTACAGTTGTCACTTGAAGGAAATAGACGTGGAAGGAAGTCTGGGGAGGGGTCGGAAGTTGGGAAAAGAGAGGATAATGAATAGGGGTCATAGCTTTAGCACTGTTGAGCCACATTCCAGAGCAGATCTGTAGCATTTGTTTTTGACCTCTTCTGAGGTGAACTCCCCCATAGGAGCTGCCAGACAGCACTGAGACATGGAGGAAATTCAGACAGAAAATGGCTTACCCTGATAAGGAAGGGGAGAGTGACTATATATTTTAAACTTGCTTTTTCCAACACTGTGAGGTTTCTGTAATATTTAGCTTTTATTTGGAAGCGATAGCGTATGGCATTTTTTATGCTGTTTGGTTTATATTGTCTACTGCAGGCTTCTTTGTATAAGCTTGGCCTGGGCTCACCCTCTCCTGGACACTGTTTTAAAGTGTCACAGCTGCCCATGCTGCCAGAGGCTCTGATGTGAAGCTACACTCTAGATCCACATTTTTAAGTCGGCATGATTGGTGATGACTTTCTGTGACAATAGAAAAGCACATTAACCAAAAACAAAAAACAAAAAACAAACAAAACCATAAAAAGGAAAGCAAAATAGAAGTTGTGCCTCATTTTTCATTGAGTGCTATATTTATTATTCTAGAAAAGGAGAACTTACAAATGGAGAACTAATAGAGCATCTGCTTCATCCCTCAAGCTGTCCAAGGGGGAAATATTTAACAAAAATGAACATTTAATGGAAAATTAAAAGATCTTCAAATTTAGTTTTTAAAAAGTTTTCTACCAAATACTATAAGGCTGTTAAGCAGATTAAAACATTGTAAAACAGGGGCTTAATTTAGCTGAACACCCCTGTATCAAATTAATAAAATTGTTTCAAATGAGTTGGAATAGAAACCAATATCAGAGTCCTCACTAAGCTGCACACTCATGAAGGTGCCCCTGCAGTCAGACACCTCAGGTACCAGAGGCAGCAGCACTAGACGCTGTTGAGACGTTAGTATTTATGAGATTTTTTATTAAAGAAGAGATCCCTGCTACATAAGTAAATGGCTGTTATGAGGGAAATGCCCCTTTGCCTTTAATTTATTTACATATTGGAAGTAGATGAATTTCTTAGTTGCATCTTACAGTATTTTACATTGAAACATTCTAAAGAGAAGAAAGTAAGAACCAGGTAGAATTTGACTAGATACTGCCAAATCAAAGCCAAGATCTCCTAACTGAACCTAACAGACCTGCTTCTCTCCCAGACCAGTAGTTAGTGTCCCATTCCAGGAACCCTTAGCTGTTGGCTGGTGTGTTTACTTTCTGCTGTAGCCAGCCAAGATGAATGCACCCTGGCCCTCAAACAGGATTTTTACCTCAGTCTAGCTTGACCTTCATACTTGTGGTTGCCTCGGAGATGAGCATCCATGCTAGCATAAAAGAGATTAGGAACGCCCTCAACAGCCAGAATCTGAAGCTCTTACTAAATAGTGGACAGAGCTCTTTGCCAGCTTTGATCCCGCCCCTCTCAGGCTGAGGGGGGCAGTGCTACACTGTAAAGAATTTCCAGATGTCTCTTTAAGTGTCATGAATAAAATTGGAAACTGTAGAAGTGTTAATGTGTCCTATGGACTCAATAGCAGAGTTTATTTTTGTTTTTAAAGATAAGGCTTCTAGAGTCAATGATTGTATGAGTTCCCTTCTCTTCCTATACTTACAGTTCCATCCAAGTGCAAGAACTAAGGGAGTGAGTTGGCTGGCAGTGGGGCATGGCCCTAGCCAGGCCCCAGCCTAAGCCTAAGAATTGACAGTAGTGCAGAAATGAAAACTTGGTTGGGTGTGGGGGGTGGGATGTGGGTGGATAGGCAGGGAAGGAGAAATGGAGTTTGTTTTACTTACTGATAAAGCTTTGTGAACTAATTTTATACAATTCATAAAATTTGGTGCCTTGTACCCAATTACAGTTTGCATGGGACTGAACAGATTAGAATTCCTTCTTGTCATTTCAAGGGGCAAATTGGTTTGTATAGTGTAAAGGACATTTGGTATCAGATTTTTTAAAAGCATTTCGTATCTCATGTGTGAAAGCAAATTATTCTCACCAGCAAGATCTGAAATGTTTTGTAATGTCCAAAATCCGTATTTGTGATTATTCATGAAATGTCTGCTTCTCAAGGGAGACTGTGTACCCCACTCTCTTTCACTACCCTTTTTATGTTTAAACCGTT
Organism: Pteronotus mesoamericanus; assembly: GCF_021234165.1. NCBI lineage: Eukaryota > Metazoa > Chordata > Mammalia > Chiroptera > Mormoopidae > Pteronotus > Pteronotus mesoamericanus. The sequence continues at coordinate 11,579,299 of NW_026555085.1, read as the reverse complement.
AATTCGAGCCTTTTCAAATCAGGCTGGGACAGCTACCTTTCTTAATCATGTACTATACCCCAATCTGGGGTTGTATCTTATGAGCGGAAGGGTTGCTTTTGCAGCTGGTTGGGAGAGCACAAACATTCAAAAAAAGGCTTCTTCATTTTTCTAATGCTGGGCAATTTATGGAAGAAATTAAACAAAAATGGTTCCCCCTGAAATGCTGCCTTCATTAGTTTTGAAGTTCTTTTCTGGAAAATTTCAGAAAGCAGTGTAGAACACAATCCCCTATAAGTGAGCCTTTAATTTAGATTTTAAGGCAAGCCAGTGCACTGTTTAATATGCAAAAGAGAAGGCTCAAAGCACCTGTCCCAGCCCTTCTACCCTGCAGGTGCTGACCAGGATGGCGCTGAGTGACTGTGGAAGGTTAAGACCCAGTTTGCTTACCTGCAGGACTGTTCACAGTCCTTTTACTCGAACCTCAGAATTTCCACCAACTTCATTAAGATTTCACTAAAGAGTGTTTAAAGCCCTCCACTCAAAGCACATTTAATGATTGGGTCCTTCAGCCTAATAACTGGTTTATTTAGGTGAAGAGGTTCTATCTTTGGAGTAAAACCTTCCATGGCCACTTATTTTTTTACTGGGTAAGTATGCATCTCCCTGGTGGCTCAGACTCTTTTTTTAAGTTCACCCTACAGCTGAAAGCGCCTTCCAGATATGACTGAGTTTAGCTTTTATCTTCCACATTTAAATTACCCACTCTCTCGGTCTAGGGCTTTGACTTTAACCACTGTGTACTCGTTCAACCCATACATTGCTCTAAATACACCACAGCTGCTATTGCATTGATGTGAATGGTTATTTTTGTGGGCTCTTTCCATACTTATTCTATTGGCATGTTTTCATTTAAAATCTGAATAGTGTAAGAGATTTTCATAGTACTGTGTTAATTAGTGTGGACTGAAAACTGACAGGATGTAAAAATGACTTCCCTTGGAGAGAATGTTATGTGTTGGATGGTGAAAGCCAGCACTTTCATTTATAGAATGATTATTCATCATGATTTTTGAAATGATAGATTTGGTAGATTTGCTAGTCTTACCACTTTGAGGAATTAAGCCAATTTAAATGCAACTTTAACTTACCAGCATATGGCTTTACAAACCAACAGTGAACACATTAAAGCTAAAACATTTTTAAATTTTTAAAAAATTTTAAAGTTGACATACAATATAAAATATTAAAATTTTGAATGAAATTTCAGTGATGATTGTGAAAGCTACCACGTCTTAATTGTTGCTGGGTTTTGATTTTTAACTTTGAAAGTTCTTATGAAATATAACTGCTCACAAGAGATCTAGTAGCAGACTTCAAGGATGTAAGTTACAGTAATGAAAAAACAGGAGGCGCTCACATTTGTCTTAGTGTCTGATGCAGGTGGGAAGGGGCATAGATCTATGCTGTGGCTTAAACATTTCCTTCCTGGTCATGATTTTAGGGTTGATGGCTTCAGACCTAAGCCTTGCTCTCATATGTGTGTGACCCTTCCTGACCTTAGCATTTGGTAAGACATAACATAAGTCTGTCACATCATCTGTGGTTCCCACTGTAGACTCTTAAAGGGTCTGGGTTTCAGCCACAGCCCTGAATCCACTGGCTCAAACTTCTTCCTCCTATCAGACTGGGACCTACCTGATTAATACTCCTAAGAGAATGGTGCTTTTTAAAAGAAAATATATTTAAAATCTAATTCTCAAACAGCTTTCTTAGTGAGACCTATGCCAGCAGAGTCAAGAGGGACTATTTTGTCCTATTTATATTTAGGGAATAGATTGCTAGAGACAACATCTGTCAACTGTGACAATTAGGCCACTATGGTACATTTATACTGACTCTCCTTTCCAATTCATGTCCCTTAATCCCATACCAGTTCCATAAGAGACTTGGCACAGAAAAGCAGTATTTTTTAAAATGCCTACTAGAGTAAGTTAACCAGGAAAAGAACTGCACAGGGCAACCTGTCTGTTTCCACATCTCTCCTACGTGAGTCTTTCCAGGCCAGTTCGTACATACTCCATTTCCAAAGAACCCCAAACTCCTGGACAGTGGCACTACTATTTCTGACCCTGAATTTCAGGGTCAGAAAATACCTATTTCCTTGTGAAGGAAGCAGTTTTCTCAGGCAGACAGCTGCTCATTTTTGTGGCCACCACCCAGGCTTGCTTAACACCTTGCCTCCACCTGCTCATCACTGTCCTCTTTCTGCCGTTCTGTTACAGCAACAATGCCTTCCTGGTGCCTGGAAAACCCACCTGGTGCACTAACATGCTATGCAACACCAGATGGCTTCTTCCCCTAGTAATGCTCAAAAATGGAAATTCCTCAATAAGCTTCATTCTATGTTAACATCAATGTACGGTGGCTAGTTTCCAATGCTTTTTTTCCTTTTAATATGAAGCAAACCACCTCTGTTACAATCCATGTTTGGGGCTTGTTCCTGTCTCGAGTGTGAAATATAAATCATGTTTTTATGGTTTTTGTAAATCGACTTTTTACACCTTGTTTTTGTAAACTGAAGTTTCTTATTAAAAAATATTAAAAAATGGCTTTGTGTACAGTCTTTATTTCAAATAACATTTAAAATGCCATCAGGTCATTCCTCAAGACGAGCAAAAATCACACGCGGCAGAAACTTAGGAACTATGTACAGAACTTTACAAAACAGAGGACAATGCTTTAGCTGAAGCCTGACTGCTGAGCAGAGAATGGAGTTCTGAGTGAACTCAGCGAAGAAAGAGATCAGGCAGGGAAGGGAAGGTACCCGTCTGAATCAAACTTCCGCTGTTATCAGGGCAAGTCTTGTGATGGTCACAAATTGGAGGCTCGGTGTTTGAAGGTTCAAGTACAGCATGCGTTCCATGTGTCTGCAATCAGACGACAGGACAACAGGTGGTATTAGAAATGTAAAAGCACTGGAGGAACATTGGTAGACTCAAATCCCTTCTAACATGAGAACACAGTTAACTAGAATATTGCTAAGGGTTTTACATCAAGCCTCCTTCCTAGATTTTGCGAACATCTGATAAAGTTACTGCTTCTCCTAGCCTGTAGGAACCTTAAGACACACTGTGCAGTGGTTAAGTGCCTACCTATTTGGCTACACCCCTGGCTGAGGTGCCATTAGGTCAATGTCACTCAAGTTCCTGGCCAGCCAAACTCCCGCAGCGAAAAGTCCCAAGTTTAGGATCAAGTTCCTGGAAAAAGAATGTATTCTATTAACCCTGTGGTCACTGAGTGAGTCACTTAGGGGGAAAAGGCTTCCCACCCCCACCCTGGGGAAAACGAGGCAAAAACACTTCCTAGATTGCAGGAGCGTTGGTCGTTATATGGTAGGTTGTCCAAAACCCACAGTTACTTAGACTTGGTTTCTGTGTCTAATAAGAGGTGGGTCAAACGCAAAGACCAACTAAGCACTCGTTCGGGGGCCGAAACGCCCATTTATGTGTTAGCGCCTCCTCTTCCCGCCCCCCTTCTCCGTCAGAGTGAAATTCTCTAGATCTCAGGGAGATGACAGAAAAGATCCGCTTCTGCCGCACGGGAACTCTCCCGGTCAAGGACCTCAGCAAACCCCGGCCAAAAACACCTAGAGGCCTAGACGCTGGCAGTTTCAAAAACCCGCAAGCGCCAGCCTGGGCGAAGGAAAATGCGGCAGGTTATGTACACGGACGCGGAGGGGGCAGAGAGGGACCAGACTCCCAGGCCTCGGTTACCTCCGGAAGTCATTCCTATCGGTGGCGAAGCGGTAGACGCCCCGAAGCCAATCTCCCACGTTGTCAGGAATTTCGGAAGCTTCGTTTGCCGAGCCGCCAGGGTTCACACCAGCCCCACTGGAAGCCATCGCAGCCACTTCGCGCCCCTCAAGGCTTCTGACGTAATCGTGTCGGCGCAGACGGATGACGCAATTTCCCGTCTCGCCCGCTGGCCCGCTACTGGCAGCAGAGGGCGCCGTAGCTTGAGCGAGGTCCATCGTCCGCGAGACCGGTATCACTCTCGGGCCGAGCGCCCACTAGCTCTGCAAGAGGAGGAGCGATGCCGGGCTCTGCAGTCCCCCGGTCCGGTTCCACCTCCGGCTCCCTTCAGGCCTTCGGCTAGCCAAGCCGCTTACTTCACACGTGGTCTCTGAGTGATCGTTTCATTGGCTCAGGAGGAGGATGCTGGGGATCGAGATGCCCCAGCCACAGGTGTCGGAGTAGGGGCTAGCTCAACAGGGGCTGCAAGGCTTTGGAGAATGGGGTTCCCCAAGAAAGTCTCCGTGAAAAGTCACAGAATGCTTGGGCTGAAGAGGGAGTACTCAAATTTGCCATCTCGCTACCTTCCCCAGGCGTGTCACTGATTGCATTCAGTCTATGATTTTTATAGGGGGGTGGGGAGAGAAGAATCTCCGTCTAAAGCCTTACAGATCACACCTCCCCCAACTCTCCGTTCTCTGGGCTGCGCAACTAGCAAATGGTGCAATGCTTCCTGGACGTGTCGCTGCCCTCAGCTTGCAGGCTTTCGGGGGTCATACAGAGCCGGGGAAGGCGCTGGCCTAAGAAAAATCCTTCGGGTTCAGAGTCAGAGGAAGAGGAGCAGGTGGGGCAGGGGACGTCCTCCTTGGGATCAATGGGCGTCTCCAGGGGTCCCTGCTCTCCCACTTTGGGTGCCTTAGCCTTGTCCCCTGCTCGGCACTCCTGCTCCGGGTTGGTTCCAAGCAGCCCCGTCTGGGTTTCCTGACTGGAGCTGGCAGCAGTAGCAAGGGCTGCTCCGGAGATGGTCACGCAGTGTAGTGGGGCGCGGTGCCCTCCTTCAACTCCGTCGAGCCCCGCCTCCCCTGTTCCGGGCCGGGTAAGGCACGCCAATCTCAGAGCCCCGAATCCACGCCCAGACTCGGGTGGGGGGGCCCTAAGTAGCTAAGTCCAGCCTCCCGGCCCTCCCCTGAGCGGTGCGCGCAGCCACCGCCGCGAGTCCTCTCCGGGGCTCCCCACCCATCCCCGCCTCCGCCCACCAGAGGGCGGCCGCGTCCCCAGTCCAGGAGCGAGTCCCGCGCCGCAGCCTCAACCGCGGCGCGGGGTGGGCTCGGGAGGCCCTTGGAGCGCTCCGGCCAGGGATGCGCGGTGAGAGCTGCGGGCCCCGAGGCTCGGGTCTGGGGGATGAGGTTGGAGGACTAGGGGCGCTGCTGGAGGGACGGGACGGCGTAGGACCGGGGCGAGGGTTCCAGCCCGGGAGAACTCCCTCCTCTGCCCAGCCTAAGACGTTGTCCCCTTCCCCTTTGATTTGCACCTTCCCTCCCTTACCAAGGGACGACCTTCCTTCTAGGGTCGCGGCCGGGCTCGAGCCGACGTCCGAATAACGACTCTTAAAGCAGCTGGGGCAGCACGGGCCGCCCCCCTGCAGGGCATAACGTCCTCCGCCCAAGGGCCCGGCGCAGTCCTGGCAGCAGAAGTGGTTCTCGTGCCAGCGCTGTCCCTCCGCCTCAGTGCAGCGCCGGGAGAAGATCAGCTGGGAGAGGGAGAGGGGAACGGCTCATTCATTCATTCACTCATTCATTCATCCATCCAATAAGCACGCCTCATAGCCAGTTAACGCTAAAGCACGGCTACGGACATTCCCATTTGATCAACCCAACCACTCTCCGACGCAGGGAGGGCTGATTGGCTTAGCCAGGATCCCCCCAGCTAGCTGGTGGCACAACCTAAAGTGCGACCGGATCGCCTGGACTCCCAACCCAGGGTTCCGTGCTGCCTCATGCTGATATTAAGACAGTTCCTCTCATGATTAGGCACAGGGCTGGGCACCCAGCATACTGATGGGAACATCTGTCCAAAGGTCCCTGCTCCGGAGAAATTCTCTCAGTCCCAGAAAATATGGGGGGGACTGCTTGCAGTGGGGGAAGGCGTAAAGGTCGCACATGCTCAGAGCTCAAGTCAGAGCAACGGGAACACAAAGGTCCCAGGCTGGCGCCTTGTTCTCTCTACTGGACTCCCTAATACTGGGAGAGGGTTCCCTTACGTTCTGTGGAGTTGGACCCTGAACAGATCCTCCGCTCAGAGCTGTACCTGGTCACAAGCAGGGCAGCGTGGCCTCAGCAGCTCAGCATGATGACGTCCGCAGTAGAGATGCCCATCGTGGTAGAAGTAGATGAAGTTTATCAGGGCCTGGCCACAGGTCTGGCAGGCAAAGCAAGTCCGGTGCCAGCAGCGCCGCTCTCCTGCCAGGGCTGCAAATACTCCACATTCCCCTGGCCTCAGCCGCTCCCTGCACTGCCAGGTGGAGGTGCTGACTTGTCAGAGGTAGCACCACCCTCCCAGCTTCCCTCCTGGCTCTTCCATCCTAACCCACCTCCCCTGCAGGCTCACCAAGAAGCCCCAAACTTGGTTTCCCTTCTCTTAAGGTTTGCCAGACTATCAATCCCCAAACCCCCTTTTGTCACTAAAGTCTCAGAAGCTAGCTCCTTCTGCAGTACTGAGAGGGCAAAGAGTGGAGGAAGGGGACTATTGGGGCGGGGGGGGGCACTACATACCTTCTCACAGGTGCATTCTTTGAGCTTGGGAGGTACCAGATGCGCCACCCCCTGTCCCAGGGCCTCCCGCCTCCGCTGGGCACAGAAGAGCCGCAGCTCAGCCAGCTCCTCCTCACCAAGGGCCAGGCAGTATCGCTCCTGCAGAAACAGGTTCCATGGTGCCAGAGAGAGCCCCAGCAGGCAAGAGTGGAATTTAAGTGGAGTGAGAAGGGTTAGCTGCTGGGTCAAAGACAGGTTGTAAAACCTCAGGGAGATGCATCCAATAACAGAATAGAAGGGCATTGTGATGGAAAGGGAAAGAGGGATAAGAGTGCCAATAAATCCACCTCAGTCTTACTCCCCCCATGCCACCCAGGAATGGTCATCACTCAGGTCTGACATCATCCACATAGCACGCAGCCCTGTCACCATATACTTAGGTGCTTGCTCCCAATGAGCTGTAGGTCATTATCACTTCCCATGGTGTTTTCCCTATTTATTCCATATTCTCCTGTCTGGTCTTCCCAACTGAATTACAAGTCTTTATTTAGACTAGGCACACATAAGGCCTCAATAAATACTTGACCATACCCCCTACATTTGTACATTCCATTATTTGTTTCAAAAATCGTTCATATCCATGTTCTCATTTGCTCTTCAGTTAAGCATTGTGGTGGGCAGCACAGCCAACATTGTAGATCATTGTACCCATTATGTAGATGCAAAAATTCAGGCTGGGGTGGGGGAATGGCAATGGCTTCCCCCAATTAGTGGCATAGCTAGGCCTTAAATCCATGTTCCCTGACTGTAGGACCAAGGTTCTTCCCACAGCACATAGAGAGAGGGAGGCTATGGAGAGGGAGACCCACATCGCTGTCCTGTGGAGGGAGCTGCTGCAGGAGCGTCCAGAGTCCAGGCCAGTTTGTTCGGTTGGTGTCCAGGTCTGGGAGGCCCCCGCTCAGGACATCAGGATCCTGAGGAGACACAACAGAGGATGAGGAGTGGAGCTAGGTTTTCCTTCTTTTCCCCCTTTCCTTCCCTTTTCATTGCCACCTCTCCCCCAATCTGAAACAACATCTAAGCACCCCCCCCATTAGACAATCAACTTCAAGATCACTAGGACAGCTGATCCATGCCTGCATTTGTAGTCTGACTGGTGGAGGTTGGGGAGGCCTCAAAGCCCAAAACCGCTCCCCTTCTTACTCTTGAAATCACCCCCTTCACTCAGGACCAAAGCCTCTCAGGTCTGCTTTGACAATACAGACCCCCTATAAGAGATAATGTGTATTCATGTGAATACACTTAAAGTCAAACTCTGTCCTGAGGGGGCTGTGCCAATGGACTCCTGCAAAGAGAAAAGGGTCACAAGAGGCGGGGCACAAAGGCTAACTCCTCCCAGCTGGTGGAAATGGGAGGAGGGCCAAAGGGCAGAGGCATGTTGATCTCAGAAGAAAAGGTAGGGCTCCTACTACCTGAGCAGAGCGCTCCTCAGGGTCCCCCTCTGGCAGGTGGCCTGGGTCGCTGTCTAAGTTCGCCATCGGACCTGGCTCCTGAGCGGTGAGGCCCTCCCCTTCGTGGAACCAGGCAGAGTTCAGCACCGACATTGGCGGCAAAATCTGCCCAGAAAATAACAAGAACATCTCCCATTTATTTGGTCCTTACAATGTGCTACTAAGCAGTACCAAGTGCTCTACAGACATTACCTCATTTGATAACCAAGTGAGTTAGGTGGTATTTTTTGTCTCCATTTTACAGATAGCCAAACTGAGGCTGGGTGAGTGTAAATGATATGCCCAAGGTCATAGAGCTAGTAAGTGGTAGAGCCAGATCTTGAGGCCAGGCCTTTCAGCTCCAGGGTTTCTGAAACTCAAACCCTGGGGTCCCCCAAGATTGGAATGGAGGAAAGAGGAGGCAACAGTGGGAGGAGAGGGCATTTTGCCCTTCCGGTGAGCCTTTGGGCAGACTGACCCCTTCTTCCCCACCTCCCTAGCCTTACTGCTCACCAGTTCTCATTGTGTACTTCTGAGGCCAGTGAGTCTGCTTCCTCCCCACTCCCTCCACAGGCCCCAGACTTCCAGCTGTAGGCCTGAGCCAGGTGAAAGGACCACTTCACCAGGAAGCCCTTTCAGCCTCTTCAGCACATAACTGTTCTCCTTTCCCTGAGTTCCAGAAGTAAGTACAATTGGTGTCCCAAGATTTAGCACATAACTTTCTCTTTGCTCCTTGTGTCTTCCTCAGCTCCTCATCTAGTCTACAAGCTCCTCCAGTACAGAGGAAAATCTTGTGTTCCCATCTTCAATCTATAGCGGCAATTTCACTGGACAATTCTAAGTGCGCCTTCAGCCTTCCTCTGGGCAAGCCCTGGTATGACCACAGTGCCTTGGGGGTAGGGGGTGACTACTGAAGTAGAAAAGGAATGAGCCCTGCCCACAAGGAGCTCATAGTCTAGTAGGTAAGACAGAGATGAAACCAGGCAGAGTGGGGCTAGAGCTCTGGGCAGGTATACACAGCACCGTAAGGAGAAAAACAACCAGGGCAAACTTTTCTGTATACTCTGTGCCAGGGGCAATTCTAGCATTTTACATAATATAACCCATCCTCACAACAATCTTATGAGGTGGTTCCTATTTTCCCATTTTATTGTTGAAACAAACTGAGGTTAATTAACTTGCCAAGGTCACATTGGAAGGCTAAGGGGAGCTTTAGGAAAAGATTGCCTTTGAGAGCTGGGGTGGATTCTGACTGGCAGCAGGGCACAGGGGGGCGTCACCAAATCCCTGGCCTCTATAAGACCCTGCTATGGGGGTGGGAACAGCGTTTGGACTTTAACAGTGTGCTGCTTCCCAGCCCACAGCCCCATTCAGCACCCCTTCAGATATCCTGTGCCACCCTTGCCTGTTTCCTGGCCCCACACCCACCTGCTTCCTTCCTGCTCTGTCAGTCAGGTCAGGTTTCCTGTGGAAAGGCAGCCGGCATGGGCCATTCACACTCAGGGCCAGCAGCAGCCACTTCCCCGAACAGTAGTGCCCCTGCCCCGGGCAGCAAGAGGTGCTTTGGGGAGGAGGCCACCCAGGAAGAGGGGGGATACCTGGGGCCCCAGAAGGAGACTTGCGCCCTCTCTTCAAGGTTAGTTCTAGTTCGCATGGAATTGTCCCACATAGAAACAATGAGCAGAAATCAGCCCTCGCCCCTCACCCTTCCATCCCGCACAGGGGCGGCCTAACTCCACCTCTGCTTAGCCCTAGTCCCCACCTTTCTTACATGTTGATTCCTTTCAGAATTCCCCTCCCTCTGGCCACCCCCTCCCCTGCCCCGAGACAAGGGACAAGGCTGAACCCCTCTCCCACCTGCGCGTAGGTGCAACCAAGCTCACGGAGTTCGACCTTCCCGACCTACCCCTCCCCTAAAGAGCAAAGTCTGAGCCGGAAAGGTTTCCCCGACAGTGAGAGGGAGAAGGAGAGAAGTGTCCGTTCCGGCCAAGTACCCTCTGGGTAGATTCCCAAATTATTTTTCTTGGGCTTCGCGGGCCACCCCTTGCAGGCGGGGCGTGGTGTGGTGTCGAGGCAGCTGGGGTTCCCACTCTGGCTGCTGAAGTTCAGAGAAGGGGACGGGATTCTGCCGGGTTCTCACCCTCTCCGTGTCTGGGCGGTTCTGGACAGACCCCGCCGTCGTGCCCCTCACCCAGTCTCCACCCGGAGGCCCAGCGCCCGCCTCCGCCCGCCCCGGGAGCGCAGCCCTTCCTCTCCCACGCCCTCCAGGGCTGGTAGAGCAGGGTGGCTCGGGGAGGGGCCCGGGCTGCAGACTCAGGAAAGCCTTCGTGGGAGCCCGGGGTGGAAAGTGTACTGGCTCCACTGCTCCCCACTGCTATGGGCTCAATGCCGGAATCGCGCCCTTTGGGGCGCCGAGCAGACACCCAGGAGCCTCGTTTATAACCAGTCCTCTGCCACTCGTGGAACATAATGCCTTTCCAAGCACGCAGGTCCCCCCCAACCCTCCCTCTGGTCTTCTGGCCCCGCCCCTCTCTGTGTCCCCACCCCACCCAGTTCCCTCTACTTTCTCCCCAGGGGGCCCTTCCCCTCCCTTCCTTAGCCTCTTTCCTGGGTCTCTTGTACTGCCCTTTTCTCTTTCATCCTTTTAGACCCCTCCCCCATCTTTTGTGTTTTTCCTCCGTCGCTGTCCCTTTCAGCTCCGGGAGTGGAAACCTCTAGTCCCACTTCTGGTCCGCTCAGCCCCGCCCCTGCTCCCGCCCCAGGCTCCGCCCCGCCCCCGCCAGGAGCGCCCAGTGGCTGTCCAGGAGCGCCCTCTGGCGTGTGCACATGCTCCCTGCTCCCGACTGCAAAGTCCTCCAAAGGGACCTTCTAGGCTACGCGCCGGTCGCCCCTAGCGGGTCCGCCCGCCCGCAGCGTCTCGTTGGTGCTGCCGGTGACCTCCGACCCCTTGGCTGCGGGGCGGGGCAGGGAGACCTTAGCTCCGGGCGGCCGGCGGCTGCTGCAGCGGGACCCGGGAGCGGGGCCCGGCGCCGCCCGGGCCGCGGGGCGATGTGAGTGGGGCGCGCCGGGGCGGGGACGAGGCGGCTCCAGAGAGGCCGCACCGCGCCGCGCTGCAGTCTCCGCTCCCATCTGCGGAAATCCCGGGCGGGCGGGCGGGTGGTGGAGCCCCGGGGCTGGGGGCTGGGATCCGGGGACGACGCGCGGAGCCGAGCTCCCCCCATTCCTTCTCGGTGCCTAGAAAGCTCCCTGATGACCCTGCAACCTAAATGCCTCTCAGTCCTCAGAACCACCCCACCCCCATCCCCGACACACCTTCGCACGTCCTGGTGCCCTCAGAACCCCTCACTCCTGCGAATTTGCGATACGCCCACAGAGCCGCGTTCTCTGCTGGATGCCCGAAAATGCTTCCACGGCCCTGAAATTCCTCTGATTCATCATATCCCCCTCCCCATTCTCCTTGCACCATATTCAAATCCAAAAAAACTGCCCATGTTTCCCCAGCCCTCTCATATACTTTGAGTACTCATAACCTCTTAACTCCCGCTGCCAATCCAAACCTATCCCGTACCGGAGCCCCCTTCTCCCGTCCCATCCAATGTAACCTCCCTCATTTGGCTGTCGTGAAATGTCCTGATGATCTTCCTAGAGAAAGGGGGACAGGAAAAGGTGCAACGCCCTCCTCCCTGTAGTCGGTTCTTGGTTTCACCCCCAGACTCCGTGTTGGTTGGTGGCTCAAGCCGCAGTGTTTTCCCAGCCGCCTGTCTTTAGGCAGTGCACACCTCCCTCAGCCTGCTTCCACCTTTCAGAGAAAAAGCCAGACCCAGTGGGCAGGGGTCCATTCACCTGAGAAGCTTTCCAAGGATGCAGATCACAAGGGCCCTGGGAAATGATAGTGTTTTTACAGAGACATGGGTGGGATTTCAAGAGTCTCCAGGGTCCTGGCCTGTCAGGTTGTCTACCTGCCACTAGATCCCTGAAGTTTTGGTTTATTGTTAGCATTGATGTTAAAACTTTAGGCCTTTGAAAGCTTGGAGAACAGAAAATCTAAAAAAGCTTCCAAATGTGAGATTGTCCTGAAAAGGGAAAATTTTCTTGAGGTTTGTCCACATACTTACCTCTACAGGTTATTTAAGTTGCAAAGCTCCACGGTTTACAAATATTTCCCTTGAAAACTAAGGCCTGGGAGTGGGAGTGGGGAGGATTTGACTTGGCAGTCTCCCAAACACTTAGTAACAACAAAACAGACTGCAGTATTAATTTCTGAATCTTAAGCCAGTGCTCTTTCTAATACATTATAGTGTTGTTTTTTTTTTTTTTTTTTGAGAAACCCCTTTGTAAAGTTCTCTGCAAAGATAAGATGGTAGTTTTGGTGTTGGTTGTAACAGGATTCAGATGGGGTCTGAGGCCCCTTAAAAGATCTTGTGCTGCCTCAGACTTTGCTAGGGGAGTATCTTCCCAGGCCTTATGGAGCTCAGAATTTGTGGTCCCTTTGCCTTTGATCTTGCTTTATTCATTGGTGTTTCTGTCCCATTACAATCTGGAACAGATACCCAGGTGTCATGGACTGACAGCAAGTCAGTTTCATTAACAATTGGTGAGGATGGAATGTTTCAACTAACCTGAGGTCTCTGCCTCCTATGCTAGGTGAACCCCAGGTGTGTCCCGGAGGGATCCAAGTGACTTCTCTGCAGACCGCTTGCCATGATGCCCCACCACGAACAGGGGGAATAAAGTGGGGGCCTTTCCCCCATGCCCCGCCAATGGTCAGTTCCCCAATGGCCTGGGTGAGGTGAGAGCTATGTATAGGAGCCACTTCCCTGTCCAAAGTTGAGAGGAATGGAGGGTGCAGGTCAGGCTTGTGCATGGCTTTATACATTCAGCAGTAGTTCTAGAAGGATATCTAATCTTGCATGCACATTTCTTGCGATACGCCCACAGAGCCGCGTTCTCTGCTGGATGCCCGAAAATGCTTCCACAGCCCTGAAATTCCTCTGATTCATCATATCCCCCTCCCCATTCTCCTTGCACCATATTCAAATCCAAAAAACTGCCCATGTTTCCCCAGCCCTCTCATATACTTTGAGTACTCATAACCTCCTCTTAACTCCCGCTGCCAATCCAAACCTATCCCGTACCGGAGCCCCCTTCTCCCGTCTTGAAGCAACTTGCAGCCCCTTAACTTCTGGTTGGCATCACTTCATGTGTTTGCTTGCTCCATTAGGTCCCTCAAGCCTAGTGGTATCCTCTCCATCTTAGGCACAAGTCCTACTACTCTGGTGAGCAATCTCAGTGCCATAATCTTGGAGGGAAAAGGCAAGAATGTCTCCCCTTTGTCCAAAAGCAAACCTAGCATTTTTTTTTTAATGAAGAATTGCCTAATCAAGGTTATAAAAAGTGTGCTGTGTTTTATTTTTTTAATCCTCACTCAAGGATATGTTACTAATTTTAGAAATGAAGGGAAAGGCGGGGAGAGAGGGAGGGAGAGAGAGAGGAGCATCGATGTGAAAGAGAAACATCAATCAGTTGTCTCCTGTACGTGACCCGACCTGGGATCAAACCCTCATCCTAGATATGTGCCCTGACTGAGGATAGAACCGACAACCATTTGGTGTATGGGATGATGCTCCAACCAACTGAGCCACCCAGCCAGGGCGAAAAAAGTGTGCTCTGTTTTAAATGTTGAGTCTTCTGAGTGTATCTTTTGACTGTAATGTAGCACCTCACATGAAGAGAATATAAAAAAGATGAAGTTGAGGTGGATGTTGGGATAGTAGTGAGAGAGGAAAAGAAGATTTGGATGATGTGAGAACAGTGAGGTGAAATAGGAGAAAAGTACAGGCCAAAGTGTCGGGGACTCCCAAATTAATTTCTTTGCTGAACCTGGACAAGTCCCTAGGCTGGCACCCAACTCTTTCTGATGGAAATCACTTCTGGGTCCCTGCCCTTTTTTTTTTTTTTTTTTTTTTTTTTTTTAATGTTTTTCTTGCTGACCAGGCCTCTTTTTCCTCTCATTACATTGGCCAAAACCAAGCATGTACTTTTCAAGGTCTAGATCAAATGATAGATCTGAGAAGCTCTTTCCATACCCCTAGCAGCATTAATCTTTAACACATCTTAATTTGAGTTAATCTTTATCCATTGTGTGTCTGGCCCTGGATTGAGAGTGGGAATTTCTTGGGAGAGCGACTATTCCATATATTTCCTTGGGCAGAGTAAGTGATCACAATGCGGTGGTTCTGCTAGAGTTCCCTAGAGCAGGACTTTGTGGGACTGACCTCAATGACTTATTTCTTATGCTTTTCCCTAGGGTGGGCTCACTGCTCTGACACCATGGGGAGCTGCTGCAGCTGCCTGAATAGAGACAGCATCCCAGACAACCACCCCACCAAGTTCAAGGTACCCACAGCCGCCTCTCTTGAGTTTCCAACATGATTTACTGGTCTCAAGCCCCCAGCTGTCAAGTTGCCTCAGCCTCCCTAGATAAGGTGAAATGAGCCCCGGCTGGTGTGGCCCAGTGCACTGAGTGCCGGCCAGCGACCTAAAGGGTCACCAGTCCGATTCCCGGTCAGGGCACATGCCTGGGTGGGTTGTGGGCCAGGCCCTCAGTTGGAGCATGTGAGAGGCAACCCAAACAGCAGTTGTTTCTCTCACACATCAATGTTTCTCTCCCTGTCTTTCTCCCTCTCTTCCCCTCTCTCTAAAAATAAACACATAAATAAAAAGAAGGCAAAATGGCTGAGGCTGTGGGCTCATTAAGACTTCTTGAGATCAGGGCCTCTGAGGTGTCCTGAGGAAAAGGAGCCCAGGCCACTGTCGTTCAGCTCTTGGTATTACCGGGAATGGAGAAATGCCATAGTATAGTAGCAAAATATGTGATTATAGATAATTCACTCCTGTCAGTATTTAAAACGGTGCTTAACACATGGTAATTACTCTATCAGGGTTTGCTGTTTGCTTTGGGAAGCTAAGACCAGGCCCCATGGGCCTGTGGGCCTGTGCACCCCTGGTCCCTCCCACCTCCCTGCCCTGCAGGGGAGCCCCCTCTGCTCTCCCTGCCTGTTGAGGCGCTGGTTTCTCCTGCTCACCACAAGAGGGAGCCCTGAGCAAGAGCCTGCAGTTGGGGAGGTGGTGGAGGCAGTATGTATTGGTTCTTTCTGGGCTTGATTCTCCCAGGGTCTTAAGTAATCACGTGGCTTTCTGTAGCTTCTTTGGTGAGTCAGGTGAGCGCCTCAGTTCCCCAGCCCCAGCCCTGCATCATCAACAGGCCTCCCAGTGGCTCAGGGACCCATACACACACTTGTTGGACTCACTCATTAACCCTCTGTCTCCTTCCCCAGGTGACGAATGTAGATGACGAGGGGGTGGAGCTGGGCTCCGGCGTGATGGAGCTGACACAGAGCGAGCTGGTGCTTCACCTGCATCGGCGTGAGGCTGTCCACTGGCCGTACCTTTGCCTGCGGCGCTATGGCTATGATTCCAACCTCTTCTCCTTTGAGAGTGGTCGCCGGTGTCAGACGGGCCAGGGTGAGTACCCACCCCCGCCCCATGCCAGTGCAGGGGCTTGTGCACCTGGGTCAGGTGCCAGGGTTGGAAGCCGTTCTCAGACTGGGCAGCTGTTGCCCAGCGGCAGGAAGGGTCATGGCCAAGAGCACCAGGTGTTAATGCAGAACTAAATGGACTCCCAGGCCAGTGCTCTTCCACTCCAGTCATTGCAGCTCTGGCCTGGGCCCCTCTGTGGGGACATTCATTGCACAGCCCACGTGAAAGAGCCAGTGCTCCCAGGCCAGAGCCTGCTTGGGAAAAGCGGTTGGTACTCCTCCCTCTGTTACCCCAGTTCCACAGTTCCCTGTTGCCCCCTAAGCAGGAGCAACCTTTCTTCTGAGCCCCCAGGTCATACACCCTAGAGCCCGTGAATAACGAAAGGTCAGGCAGGAAGCTCCTGTGTCCTTCGGGCTGAGTGGCTTGGGAGTGATAGATTTGGGGAGATCTCTTGGATCCCAGTGTACAGAGCAACCCTCAAGAGGCTAATCTTTGTCCCTCGTCACTTCTGAGCAATGGAGTGTGACGTATTCTTCCCTTCTCCCCTTTCTCCCTGCAGCCGAAAGTTAGGATTGGGTTGTTCCATGAGGTCAAGGCTAGAGCTAGCCATGGCTCTTTGAAGTAGTGGCATGGTCTAGGGTTCGGACCACGGTCTAGGCTTCTCTTTTAGGACCCAGATGTAAGCTCTGCAGAAGGCGTCCTTCCTGGGACTGCGCACGGGTGAAGTGAATGAGCTCCTTTTATGAGGCTGCCAGCAGACAGCCTGGGGGAGCCGCCTTCCCCTCCAGCGTCTGACCCTTGGAGCTCCTGAGGCAGAGGCGGTTTGCACCGGCTGAGCAGAGAGGGGGGAGGAAGGGCTTTCCCTGCTCCTGATGGTGTTCGATCCATACTTGGGGTCCTGGAGGGACCGCCCTAGGTCCCAGCACCGGGTTCTCCTAAAACTTCATGCTTTTGCAGCCTTTTTTAGCTCTTGACATACAGTAAGTGGCCAATAGAGTCTTTTTTGCTCTGCCTCTGTCCTTCCTGTCCCGTTCCTACAGACCTCAGTCGTCCCACACCCCAGCCCAGCTTTATCTGTCTTTGTTGTGGATATATGCGCATGTACGCCCGGAGGAGCCTCCCCTGAGCCCTGGGCCCCACTGTTACGGGGTGGGCGCAGAATCCCAGGCTGTCACAACACCCTGAGGGCGTCTCCAGCTCCCCTGAGTTACGGGTGGTCCTCCAGCCCAGTCTGCTGACCCTGGGCCTTTGAGTTCCTACATTAGAGTTTGAGGGACTATCAGGCGGCTGCGCTGAGGAGCCACACGATCATTTTGCTGTATTTGTCCTTTAGCTAGTCAGCCTGTCCTTTCTTCCTTGGGGTCAGGGGCCTGTACACAGTAGACATTGGCTCTCTGGCCAGGGTCTGGGCTTGGTATTCCTGAGCTAAGTACCCAGTGAACAAGCAGCGAACAGAACAGACCCTTTCCTCTCAAACAGCTTTGGGCATAGAGCTGAGGGCTGGTACCCTGAATGGAGCTCATTTTTCTGGGGAGCAAGGAGTAGTAGGCAGAGGGAGATGGGGATAGCGTGTGAGGAGTGGTCACTCATGTAATACTACCCCCTTCACTTTGATTTTCACATCTCTTCCTCTCACCTCTGTACACGTACCTCCTTAGGAAAGTGATTTAACCTCAGAGGAATATAGCTGAAGTATTAGATCTCAAGATGGAATTAGCTCATGGGGAGACAACAGCAGGGCGCTTGGGCCCAGCTCCTCCCATTTTAGGGTGTGCTGGGGAGAGAGTACTCAGGATGAGGGGGGCTTTCCCTGCTTCCTCCCTGCAGGCCTGGGTCTGGGGTTTCGAGATATTTCCTGAGCTTTGTGCATCATTGTAGCCTCTACGGTCCTTCCCAATTGGGCACGGGGTCAGAGCAGCCTCATTGCTTCATCTCTTGCTTCAGGGATATTTGCATTCAAGTGCTCCCGGGCCGAGGAAATCTTCAACCTCCTTCAGGATCTGATGCAGTGCAACAGCATCAATGTGATGGAAGAGCCGGTCATCATCACCCGCAACAGTCACCCGGCCGACCTTGACCTCCCGCGGGCCCCCCAGCCTCCCAACGGTGAGGAGACCCCTGTCCTTGGTACTGCTGTACACACATACGCACATAGGTACACACATGCATACACATGTACCTGTGAGTACAGGCCCAGGAAGCACCAGTCTTGGAGGCCTGAGTCAGGTCGGCAGGCAGGCAGATGGCTGGGTGAACCAGCCTTCCAGGGTCTGCAGCCATCAGAACCACCCTCGGGAACGGGTACGGCCTGACCTGCGCCAGCAGGTGCCTCCAGCCGAGGCTGAGGAGTCCTGGAACTTTTATTGACTGATGGGCAGGGAGCAGACAGGAAGACATTGGATTTCCATGGAAATGGCAGTCTGGAGCCTTTCTGCTTCCTCCCTTCCATCCACTGGGTCATACCCGTATACCTGTATTTTGCCGTGTATAATGTGCACCCATGTTTTTGGCCCAAACTTTCAGGAAAAAAATCTTTTAATTTTTTAATTCAATTATTTATTTATATTTGGATACTTGTTTGTTGTATTATAAAAGAATTTTAGTACTTATTTTTGAACATATGGTACAAGAAATTTTATGTAGTAAATAATTACAAAACACAAAAACAGATACAAGGTATTTCAGGTGACTACCCATGTATAATGTGCATCCTTATTTTTCCCTCAAAAATTTTGGCAAAAAAGTGTGCATTATACACAACAAAATACGGCGCCTTTCCTGTTGGCTGGTGTGGGCATCTCTGCCCGTGACCAGTCCCTGGAGAGTTTCCCACAATCTCTGTTCGTTCATTCACTGAGTCCGCACTGAGTATCCACTCTGTGTTCTGCA
This sequence comes from Pteronotus mesoamericanus, assembly GCF_021234165.1. Lineage (NCBI taxonomy): Eukaryota > Metazoa > Chordata > Mammalia > Chiroptera > Mormoopidae > Pteronotus > Pteronotus mesoamericanus. Next base: position 11,560,858 of record NW_026555085.1, on the reverse strand, counting down.
CTCCGTGGGCTGGCATGTTAGGGATAAAAGAAGTGGAAACACAGTCCTGGTTTCAAGGAGCCTCCCTGGAGCCCACTGGCAGAGCTAGGACGAGGCTAAGGGACAGTCCGCTGGTGAGAAGGTGTGCCCTGCGTGTGTCTGGTAAGGCTGTGATGGGCCAAGTGGTACGGGGTTCAGGCTGAACTTCGAAGGAGATGATGGGATTTGAAGAACAGAGAGGTGACAGATAACGGGGGACCACTGGTTCAGTGAGGCTAACTACTTTGGGGGCCCTGGGAGTGTCTCCCCTCCAGTTGGAGGAGGAGTCCCAGGATGCTGCGCCCGGGTTTGCAGGTGGTTTAAGGACTCCTCTCACCTGGCTTGTCTCCTCTGTGCCCAGCTTTAGGCTATAACATCTCCAGCTTCTCCAATGGCTTCCCTGGGTGCCCAGGAGAGGGCCCGAGATTCTCAGCACCCCAGCGCCCCTCAACAAGCAGCCTTCGACACGCCTCCCTTGGGGAGGAGTCCACCCATGCCCTCATTGCGCCTGATGAGCAGGTGAGCAAGCAGCTGCCTCGCCGCCCGCTGTTGGTCTGGGTGGGAATAGAGGCCAGGAAATAGGGCACTTCCTCCCAGCAAGTATCGTGGAGGGAAGAAAATCTGTAGGGTCCCTTCCTGTCCCCAGAAAGGGAGGCAGCTTCTCTGGAAGGTTTGGAGGACAAGGAAGAGAGAGAACTCCAGCTCCTTCCCCTGGGCTTCTTGTCTCTCGTCCTCCTGTTCCTTCTGCTCTCCTCCCTCCCTGCCCTTGGGCCCTCCCTCTTCATTTGCCCTTTTTCCCCCCAGTCCCACACTTACGTCAACACTCCGGCCAGTGAGGATGACCACCGCAGGAGTCGGCACTGCCTGCAGCCTCTGCCTGAGGGTCGGGCACCCTTCCCTGCACAGGCCCGGGCCCCCGACCAGCGGGACCCACAGGCGTTCTGGCAGCCGGGCCAGGTGAAGTTCGTGTTGGGTCCCACCCCGGCGCGGCGGCATGTGATGAAGTGCCAGGGCGTCTGCCCCACCCTTCGTGACCCCCCTCACCACAACAACAACGAGGGCCCTTCTGAGTGCCCGGCCCAGCCCAAGTGCACCTATGAGAATGTCAGCGGGGGGCTGAGGCCAGGGGCCAGCTGGAGACTGAGCCCAGAGGAGCCGGGTTGGAATGGCCTTGCCCACCGCCGGGCCGCCCTGCTGCACTATGAGAACCTGCCCTCCCTGCCTCCTGTGTGGGAGAGTCATCCCCAGCAGCTGGGGGAGGAGGTCGGGGATGACGGCGACTCCAGGGACGGGCTCACACCTTCCTCCAATGGCTTCCCCGACGGCGAGGAGGACGACACCCCACTGCAGAAGCCCACCAGCACCCGGGCTGCCCTCCGCAGCCACGGCAGCTTCCCTGTGCCACTGACCCGCCGCCGAGGCTCCCCAAGAGTCTTCAACTTTGATTTCCGCCGGCCGGGCCCCGAGCCCCCGAGGCAGCTCAACTACATCCAGGTGGAGCTGAAGGGGTGGGGTGGAGACCGCCCCAAGGGGCCCCAGAACCCTGCGGGCCCCCGAGCCCCCGTGCCCACCATCCATCCTGTCCGCAGCTCAGACTCCTACGCCGTGATTGACCTCAAAAAGACCGTGGCCATGTCCAACCTGCAGAGGGCTCTGCCCCGGGACGATGGCACCGCCCGGAAAACCCGGCACAACAGCACCGACCTGCCTCTGTAGGGACTTCCTCCGCCCACCCCGTCCAGCCTCCCCCCTCACGCTCCCGTCCTCTGAATCCACACGCCCTAGGGTTCGGGGGTGCTTTGCAGAAGGGCATTGAGGTGGGAGCAGATGCTTCCCTGTGCTGGCTAGAGTCTCTAAAGGTATCAGCCACTGAGTGGCCTGGTCTCCCTGTTGGGGAGCAGAGGGGGTGACCAGGCGAGGAGGGACCCATCGTGTAAACTGTGAAGGGTTCCAAGACTGCATTTAGCATCCTCCCGTTACATCCATTTGTCTTGTCTGTCGTCTGTCATCTGTGTATTTTTTTTGGTTGAAATTTTGAAACATTTTGTACTTGTTGATTTTATTTATCAGTTTATTTTTCTATTTATTGTTTCAAATGTAATTTAACATATTTATTATTAATATAATTATTTTTAAATTCTGCTTTGGTGGAAGATACCAAATTCTTAGGGAGTCTGTTCTGGCATGGTTCAGGGGGCGGGTAGGGGCGGCCTCATAGGGGTAGGGGCTTCATGCTGTGAAATTTAGGGTGGCTGTGGTTTTTGTGTGAAGTGCTGACCATTTCCTTTTCCAAGAAGCCCTAGCCCAAGACCAAGCCGAAGCCCAGGATTTAAAAGTTGTCGGCGACGGATGCTCTGTCCAAGGAAAGTGACAGGACACGAGTCCTAAATTCAGGAAGGCGATTTGTAAGGAAAACTGCCCCGATGGGATAAAACCCTGACCCTCCGGGGTTGGCAGTGGCTTCGGGGAGGGTGTAGGTGGGAAGGGCTATACCAGAGTCACCTCTGGGACCCCTCATTGATTCTGTCTCCTGTCACCAAGTGGGTGACAGTGGATACTGTTCTCCGTTAACACCTTAGCCCAAAGTTGGACCCTGGATCCTCCTCTGGTGTGCTAGAACTTTTTTTTTTTTTTTTAAGATTTTATTTATTTATAGAGAAAGGGGACGGGAGGGAGAGAGAGTGGGAAGGAAGCATGAGGCGATTGCCTTAGGTATGTATCCCATTCGGCACCCTGGCCTGCAGCAGCCCAGGCACATGCCCTGTGACCTGCGCCCTGACCTGGGATCGAACTGAAGACCTGGTTTGTAGAATGATGCCCAGCCCACAGAGCCACACCAGTCAGGGCAAGGCTATAAACTTTAAACAGCACTTGACTAAAAGCCTAGGAATAGCAATAGGGAAAGACCCAATGTAATATGTAACTAAATAATATGGCTTGCAAAGTGTCACTTTCCCAAAGAACTGTTCCCCAGGAATGGACTCCTTGGGGTACCTCTACCCACCATGGAGGAGGGGCTCGGGCAGAGCCACTACATCTGAACACCTGCCGGGAAGCCCAGCGTCTGCACAGGGCTGCACACACAGCCCGCCTAGTGCTGCTCTGGCTGGGGCTCCTTCTCCCTGTTCTGAGGCTGCCTCTTTTCTTTTCCTCCTCTCACAGGTCTCCCTGCTTCCATGACTCCATTTCTATCCCAAGCCCCTGAATGGTTCATCTAAAGGAAGTCCAGTGTCTGTGATAAGCCACTCAGGGCCCAGGTGAGGGGTGGGAGCAAGGTTTGTCCAAGACTTAGGGACAGGCTTTCTCATCTCCTGTCACTGTTTCTGGCTCTGCCCTGTGGAGCAAGACCTGTCCTCCTCACTGTGGAAACAGCCCAGGGTGAGGCCCACAGGATTCCCACCCCTCCTCCTGCCCAAAACACCACAGCCTGGACCTCAGTGCCAGGAGTGCCTTTTCCTCTGGGTGGGCACTGAACTGGCCAGCTTCCAGACCCCCCTGACCTCGGGTGTCGCTCTCTATCCGTGAAATGGCTGAAGAGGACCAGCCACAACAGGATGTGAGAGAGGCCCTTCACGTGGGCCCAGCAGGGGCCCGGGGTGCAGCTGCCGCAACCCCAGAGCTGGCACCAAACCCTTCTCCATCCACGTCCTTTTGGTCCCTGGACCAGAGGGATTGCCAGCTGCAGGCTGGGTTTGTTGCACGTTCCCCACACTGCCGTGGGGACGTGCCTTCTCTCTGCAGCTCAGCCGGGTGTGCAATTCTGCTGCTTCCCTGTCCTCCCACGCGATCCTAGCTCCTCTTAGCCTCCACAGTTGGGAGTGCTGGTCTCCCCAGACAGGCGGGCCCAGATGGAGGGCAGCAGGCCATGCCAGGGCCGGGCCTAGGAGCCCTGACCGTGCTAGGGACTCGGGCTGCTCAGGCTCCTGTCACTCATCGACACTGTCATGGGGGAGCCACAGGCTGGGTTTCGGCTGTTATCTCTGCTCTCTTGAGCATTTGGTTACCTCATATGGCCCTTGGTTTTTGCTCTTGGAAATCACAGAGCTAGTTGTGAGCAGTAGCCAATGAGATGATGAACATGACACCACTTTGGAAAGCAGACCGACCTGGGCAAGCTGTGTTAACAACCCAACTGTTCCCGAGGGAAAAACAACTGGAAGTCACAGCTCCTTGCTCCCGGAGACCTCAGGCCTATAGCTGCTCCTTTGCTGAGCAGTACAAGAAAGAGCAGCTTAGCCTTGTTCCCTGGGGTGGCCAGATCCTGGTCAGACCCCTGGGGATTCCCCAGAGCAAGTCGTAATGGCTTTATTGCACATATTTGTGGGGTGTGAAGGGGGTATCCAGGAGATGTGTCTCAGGAATTGGCTCCTAGCCCAGTGTGGCTGCCAGCTCTCCCCGCTCCCTCCCCAGGTCCCTGCCTCTGACCCATGAGGTCTGCTGCAGGAATTTTCCTCTGGTGGGGTGGGTGGGGAGTGAGTGGATGGCTTTCCTGGTAGGAAGGGGCGGGTGGGAGCGATGGCCAGGAAGGTGACCACTGTGTCTGAGCCTGCCGGCTGACGTCAGGGTGTGGTGTGCAGATGGAATCCGTTTGTCCAAAGATCATCGCTAACATCGGTGAATGTTTGCTGAGTGCTCAGTTCTCTTCTTTAGAAACAGGCCCTACCCACTCCCTGGGCTGCCCTCAGGAAAGGGGGGGAGCCAGCATCCTGTCCAGGAGTGACATTTCAGGTTAGACCAGGAGGGGCCCTTTCCAAGCCCACCATTGGGTAATAACAGCACTTTAAACCATATAAACACAGTCAGCTTTTGCCACTTATCTCAGGCTCACCGGGCTGGATTGTTATCACCCCTGTGCAGAGGAGGAAGCAGGCCAAGAGGTGAAGTGACTCGCCTCGGGCCATGAAGTTAATTAGTGGCTTAAGCCAGGGCTGCGTGCCAGTCTTGTGCCTCTTCCTGCCACAGCTCCCAACCCGGCCTGAAGAGGCTTGGTTCCCCCGGGTGGGCCGGCAGGGAGAGCGCGGTGGGTGCTGCCTGCTGTCCGGGCGGGCCGAGTGTCAGCAGGGGCGCACACACGCACATTCCTGAGCGCTCCCACTGAGGAATCCTTTTGAATTCCAAGCCAGGGCCTTGCCTGGGTCACTTAAGGTGACCCTGCTCTCCCCTAGGGCCTAACCAACCCCCACCCACCGACCCTGCCTCCTCAGGTCTTGCGAAGCCTACAGAATGGCTTTCGTCCTGTAGATGGGTGTGCACGGAGAGGCCTGCCCTCACCTGCTCCCGCCGGCCCTCTCCTGGCGGCACCGCAGCCAGGCTCAGGCCAGGACCCACCTGAGCCCTGGGGTGCTCTGTGAACAACACCTTAAAGGGGGATCTGCTCACAGGTGGAGGGGGGTTATAATGAAAGACCCCTGGTCCCCTAGAAAGACGGAGGAAGGCTGATGGGGAGGGAGAGCCGAGGCGGGTGTGCGGGGGCCTGTGTGGGCTCCTCAGGGCTCTTTAGCTACAGAGTCCAGGATAGAACCTTGTAGGTCCGCTGGCTGGGACCCATCCAGGGATCCCTTCAGCAGGATTCCTAGGGATGCTTATTAGGCTTCTGCTCGCACCCTTCCCAGGTCGGGAAGCTCACTATTTCTCAAGTCCTTTCTCCACTTGGGTGGTTCCTAAACTGCCTTTCTTTAGGTCTTAATTCTGCTCAGGGATCTCCACGCAGCTGAGACTAGTTTCCCATCCAGGGCGCTGCGCTTGGAAACCTGGCATCATCACTTACGGACAACCTCCCCTCTTCGTGCTCCGTTTGCTCGCCTGTGACACAGGGAGATACCAACAGCCCTTCTTCATGAAGCTGCAGTGGTCGGAATGGCTGCCCAGGAGGAACCACAGCACCTGCCCGTAGAGAGTAAGTGCCCAGTAAATGGCAGATATTTTCACCTGAATGTGGTTCTTTCCGGCATAACCAGAAAGGTGCCGCACCTCTGTGCTCTAGTTGGACGCAGAACTAAGTGTAGGACCCAGGCCTGAACCTCGCCTTCCTCCAGCTCAACATCTTCCTTGTCATAAACATACTTCTGCTGATGCCGCCTGAGTTAGCATTCAATTCATTGGCCCTTCTGGCTCTTGGGACCGTAGAGTTAGCCCAAAACCTCCAGGTCTTTGCATATACACATTTGCAGTCCTTGGCCTGTTAAATCAAAGTCTGAACCGCCCATTCATGCAGATGACATCTCTTGTTAGTTTTGGTCTGTCCTGAAATTTAGGCACCTGCTCCAGTGGTGACTGTGGAGGAGAGCAGAGATGGGGGCTGGGAGGAGGTTCTCCATGGGCGGCGTGGATCGTGAGGGTTTGCTGCGGCACCCTCAGCTTAGCTCTTCCGGGAGCTTCCCTCTGCCTGCCAGTGGCTGGTAGGAAGCCTCCCTACTGCTTGCCTTGCTCACCAGGTGGACCCTTCTCTTGGCCTGTCTGGGCCCAGGTGCTCAGGGACGGCCGTTCCTGCCCCGTGGCCCCTGGGATGCGTTGCTCACGCCCCAGGTGTAGGTTGTCGGTACGCTCATTCTCCTGGGATTATTCAAGGGGTGACTGAGCTGATGAGCAGTGCAGGAGGGGGGAGCCTTACCACCACTCGGTGCCTGCTGAAGGCTGGGGAGTTTCCTCAGCCACCTCTTTTGCCCCTGATCTTCCCCTTTATCTGTGAGGCGTGGTCCCTTGAGGGTCCCTCCCTGCCACCTCTCTCCACCTGTCCCCTTTTAGGCTTGCCCCATTTCCCTCTGGGTGAGAGGGCACCAGAAAGCGTGTGGCCAGGACAAGATGTAGGGGTGAGGCGATGGGGAGTTGGGAACCCTGGTTCTTGGAGCAAGAGGAATGTAAGTGTAGTGAAAGCACTAATCTTGACTGGGTGCTGCTTGGGCTGGGGAGAGCCAGGCAGCTGTGTCTGAGGGGGGCTTGAGAGGAGATGGAAGAAGGAAGGGGTGGGGGGCGTGGGACAGCAGGCTGAGTGGGGCTGGGGAAGGGTTTCCAGGTGTTCTCTGAGGCTCCTTGCCTCTCTGGCCCGAGGCTGGCTCTGGCCTCTTTCCTTATTGAGCTCCTTTCCTCTTGCAATTAAAGGGCCTGAGGAATATATGAATTCCTCAGTATTGACATATCGAGGTGAGGGGTGGATACATGATGCACAGTCATAGTTGTACAGTGGCCTTGGTTTCCCAAGCAAACGTTAGACACAGTGGGTCCAGGATTCAAAATCTGGGTCATAGGGGCCGAGTCCTGGCAAAGCCACAGCTCCCCGGAGCTCACAGTCCAGTTGGAAAAGTGAGGCTCCCACAAGGCAGATTATGGAAGACGGGCCTGTACCATTTGGTAGCTGTGTGACCTCAGGTAGATCACTCAGCCCCTCTGAATCTATTGCCTCGTCTATTAAAGGAAACTAATAACACTTACATCACAATATTCTTGTGTGTTAAATAAGAAAACGCACATAAAGTGCTCAGTGGGTGCATGGCCCAGAGCCCAAGCTTGGCTCTGTTAGGGTTGTCATAGCAACAGCCAGGTGCCGTGGAGAAACTTGCTGAAGGAAGTGAACCATGAGGGTTGAGGAGGATTCGGGGAAGGAATGGGGGAGTGTGGGCCCTAGCAATTAGCCTGGGGAATGGGACTGGGAACTGGGCTGCTGGGAGGAGAGGAGGTGGTGGGGCCCGGTGCCGGAGGAGCTGGGTTGGGGGTGGTTGGGGCGGTGGAGGCGGCTGCACTCCCTAGGCTATGGGACAGCAGGACTGTGTGCCTGCGTGAGGACCAGCGGGGGCAGGCTGCGGGGCTCAGACCAGGTGCGAGCACGCATTCATCCACTGGCTCAACAGATATTTATTGAGTACCTGCTATGTGCCTGGCATTGTGGTGGGTGCCAGGGACATAGAAGCGATCAGGACAGATAAAGCCCCTGCCCCATGAACTTACATTCTACTGGGGTGTGACAATTAGCCAGCAAATAAATGAAATGAATAAGTCAAGTTCAGGGAAGAGATAACCTTGAAGAAGATGCAGAAGGGGCAATGTGGGTGAGTGGCAGGTGTGGCACCTCAAGGAAGACCTCCCTGGGGAGGCGACATTGGAGCAGAGGTTTGAGTGCTCGGAAGAGGCTGAGTTAACAGTTGAGGGGAGGAAGTCCCAGACAGAGGGAACAGCAAGTGCAAAGGCCCTGCAGGGTTCAGGAAAAGTGAGAAGGTGGTCAGTTGGAGTGGGGGGGAGGAGGGGAGAGGGCACAGAGGGAGGATCCAGGCCACACAGGGTCCCATGGGCCCAGGAGGCCATCGGGTCAGCTACCGGAGGGTGCAGCGCAGAGATCTGACTTGAGTTTTAATAGGATGGCACTGGCCGCTGTGTGCAAATCGGCGTGGAGGGCAGAGAGGGTGTGCAAAGGGCAGAAGTGGGGACATTCGCTGGGAGGCACCTGCTGTAATCTAGGAGAGAAAGGGTGGGGCTCGGGGCCATTTGGCAGCAGTGGAAAAGCAGAGAAGAGGACAGATGTGGGATGTATTCCGGGAGTCGGTGCTGGAGTTGACAGGGGTGAGGTCTGGGGAAAGGGAAAGGAGGGATTAAGGGTGGATTAAGGAGGGCTCCGAGGTTTACAGCCTGCTCCTTCCTTATCCAGGCCAGGCAGGGACAAGTGCCTTTTATAGAAGCGGGAAAAGGGATGGGGGGGCGGGGGGGAAGAGGGACAGAACTGAGCTGGAGGAGGCCCCGGGGTAACTGGGCCAGGGGCTGAAGAGCAGCGTCCTTGGGGCAACCCAGAGCCGAGGGCTCCGCCACCCTCGCATTCCACAGGCCCCACCTTGCAGCTCCTGAGCCTGTGATCTGGTGTCTGTTCTCTGCTGGGCCAACTGGATGATCTGGATGCTGAGCCCCTATCCCCCCCCCCCCCCCGGGGCTTTGGGAGGTGAGGCCGCAGGTGAGAGAGCAGGCCTGGGGGAGGTCAGCACAGTGAGGGTGGTCCGCGCAGGCAGGGAGCCCCTGGGGGGCAGCCATCAGAGCCCTGGGCCAGCATTGAGCAATGATGACATCTTCTCCTGCAAAGTGACAAAGGTGAGACCCTCAGAAATCTTCCTGGAGCCTCAGGGTCACAGTCTTATCTTCCTGGAATCTGAGCGGAGTGGGGGAAGGGTGCGCAGACTTCATAGGAAGCTGGGCCAGGTTCAGCCAGACCCCTTCCAGACACCCTCAGAATCTGGAAAAGGGCATGCGCAGCCAGAACAGCAGTAAGGGTGGTCCGGGGACATCCAAGGCCTCTGGATCCTGCCTTTCTTCCATCACTGCTCCGTGTGTGAGGACTCCCGAGGGTGAGGTGCCCCTTCCTGCCCCACGCCTTGGTGTCCCTGTACAGTGGGTATGCGGAGCCAAGTCATCGGATGACACGATATTGGGGAAAATTTGTGTGGTTGCCCACCCCCTGCTCCCTGTCCTGGGTCCCTGGCCCCTACCTTGCCCCAGGTGTCCCACGCGAGCAGCCGTGCGCAGAGGGGAAACCCTAGGAGGCTGCGCACTGCCACTTCCGGCCCAGCTTTCCAGAACCCAAACTAGATTGGCCAGGATCTGGCCTGGGACCATAACCGCACCCATCTGAGGCCCAGTTAGGGGCCATAGGGTAGGAGAGGGGAAGGGGTCAGGCCTGGATCTGCTACCAGTGTTTGGTTTGAGAGTTTTGGAACAGGCCAGGTTCCAGCTCCTTATCTAGGCCCCAGGTTATTAGATTCTCTGGCTTTTGACATGCCTGAGCCTGGGACACAGGGCCTTTCCCTGCCACCCAACCCCAAACCCCAGCACTCCCCACCAAAAAGACCTGGTCTGTGCTGTAGTCCAGCTCAGTCCAAACAATCTCTCCCCCTACAGCCTGTCTTACCTGCGCAGCCCCTGCCACCCCTGCTGCCCTCACTCAGCCCATGTAGGGCCTCAGGAGGACACTGGGCACAGGGGCACAGGCCTGGCCCCTCCCAACAGGCCTGGGGTCTTAAAGGAGGAGACAGGTCATGAATGGGAGGGAGCTCCTGGAAGTTCGCAAGTGGGCCACTCTTTGCAGGACAAATTGAGGGAAGCTACGCAGATCCTCAGGGTGACCCTATGAACAGGGAACGAGGACTGGCCTGATGTCAAATGTCCTGTGCTAAAGTCGGACCACCTGTGTCCTCATTTCTGCCTTGAAAAAAACCTTAGGGCCTTTCCTGGCCCAGACCCAGAGGCTGTGCTGAGAGTAAGTCCTGGGCTATCCCTCAGCAAGCGCTTGGAGGGGACAGCCCCAGTGGAGACGGGGACAGGGAGGAGGGAAAGGAGGACAATTTGGAGGAGGGGTGGGGGGAAGACAGGGGAGGAGAAGGGGCAGGAGGAGGAGAACAGTGGGGAGGTCTTCCTCCTGGCCTGCTTAGGGAAGGTGTGAGCGTGCACACCGAAACACGCACAGATGCTTCCGTGGGCGAGCAGAAGTTTGTGTGTAGCACATGGCTGGCTGCAAGCGCATATATGAGCAGGCATGTGCCTGCGTATGGATGGGTGTCTGTGTGCGTACACCCAAACCATGTGAGTGTGGGGCTCTTTCAGCATTTTGTACCTTGAGCTGCACACACACACACGTATAAAGCATTGCCCAGCCACGGTATCTGGGCTGCACTCCAATCTATTCTGCTCTACTCAGTTGCATTGAAAAAACCCCCATCAGGATCTACCAGATGGACCTCACCACACTCATGGGACGAGACGCGAGGTTTGAAAGGCCCTGGGCGTGAGGAGGTCTGCCCCCGGAGTGGGCCAGCACAGGGACCCTCCATTATTAAACATGTGGCACATACGGAGTGGGGGAAGTGAAACCAGGGTGGGAGGCTCTGAAGTTATTTTCATCTTCTGGGAGCCTCAGACAAGCCCCTTGCCCTCCCCCAGGTGCCTCATATAAGGACACTGGGGCCTCAGTGCCCTTGCCAAGTGCAGTCACACCCTAGGTTCCCACACCCACCCAGCTGGCTTGGTCTAGGGGTCTCACACTCTGCTAATGAGTAATCTTCCTCCTGAGGCCTCTCCTGCCACACCACCTGGCCCCCACCAATCCTACAAAGGCCCTCTGCCAGCCCGCACTGCCCCCTCTCTCTCTTGCCCCAGTCACTGGGGGGAAGGGGACAGAGTTCTGTCCTCAGGAGCCCCAGTCTGAGGGGAAATACCTCAAAGACTCAAGACAATGGGGAAGTCACCTATAAGGGTCAGAGTCAGGCCATTAGGGAGGGCGGAGACTAGAAGCTATGGGTCGGTCCCGGGGGGCCTGAGGCCCAACTCTCCCTCAACGAAGGAGCCTCCGTCCCCAGATGCATACATGGAGAGATCAGCCTCGGGACCCCTCCTCATAATTTCACCATCCTTTTGTCACCAGCTTGGCCAATCTGTGAATGCCCTTTGCCCCCTGTGAAAGTCCAGCCTGCTGTGAGTGCCCACAGGGGATATCACAGGAGGTCACCCTGCCCCAGGTCCAGGTGGGGTTTAGGTCATGCAGGAACCAGAGGGGTCTGATGTGGAAGCGAGGAGCAAGGGCAGGTGTGGGCCCTTGGTGCCCACGTCCTGTTCCCCACAGCCAAGCACGAGCGCTTTCTGCCGGTGAGCCCTCCGCATATCCCTCAAGGCTATTCGTTCTCCCTGCAGGGCAGGACCTGGCAACCTGGCCAGAGTCCTGGGCTTCCACACCATGATGTCCGGCAGTGGGCGGCCAGCTGGGCGGGGGGCGGCGGCAGGTGGCAAGCTGGGAGTCTAGCTTCCTTCCTGCTGAGGGAGACCGCTGGGTCCCTGTCTCTCGGCCCAAGGGCATTCTCCTCTCGCAGCAGATCCTGGGCTTGGCCACCACCAGTCAGGAGTTTGGCCTGAGCCAGGCAGAGCTGGGCACCACCTGCGAAAGCATCCCCTTTGCCGGGGGGAAGGGCCTGTCCTCCCCTTCCACCTCAGCACCACGGTCATGGATGGCCTCATGAGGCAGGACCTGACCCCGGAGCCCCTGGCCGGCTTCTGCCTCACCAGGTGAGAGCACCGCCACCAACTGGGATCTCCCTCCCTGCTCTTTGGATGGTCAACCCGTTGCTGGGTGGGGCTTATGGAGAACAGCCCCATGGGGTTCAAGAGGAGCAGGAGGGCAGCAAAGCGGGACAGGCCTGCTGGTTGACTCAGGGAGTGGGCTCCAGCAATGGGAGTCCAGTCACCCTGCCGCTTTCTCCTCCTGAGATTGTCTCTTTGACCCACAGCTGACAACACGACAGCACCATAGGAGAAGCCACCTTTGTGGGTGAGGACAGCCAGCTGTGCGCACGTGAGGTCTAGGAGCCCTGTGGTTGGCTACCCAGGGTGATTGGCAGATCACCTTGCAGGGGCGGGTGGAATCAAATCCCCTCCTCCCACCGAGGGAGGAGGCGTGGGGGGTTTCTTTGGGAAAAATACAGAATTTTTCCCAGCCCACAACAGACCTGGGGACCAGCCTGAGCTCTAAGGGAAAGTGCACATGAAGGCTAGGGAAGGCATGGCATGACCTCTGACCTCCGATGACTCCTCCCTGAGGTTGTCCATAGGAGACCAGGCCACTGACTTAGGCCACTGACCCAGGCTGTCTGACTGTCGTGGACACAGGACTCTCCCTCATTACTATCCCTGAGCAGATTTTTGGTCAGCTGACATAGCTCATTGGGGTCCCAAGAAATAGCCAAGGAGAGGCAAGTACCCCAACCCACTGTCCCTGGGAAGTCAAAGGACACTGACCTGAGGGACTCCGTCCCAATCCCGGGAGCCCTGGAGGTAGTGGGTTCTGACCGCCTATCTCCATGTCTCTTATTATTTCTCCAGTTTGTCACCAACTATAGCAGCGGTCACATTCCATCCACCATCGGGGGCACCGACTTCCTTCCTGGGCTTCTGTACCTCTTTCCTGTATTCTCCCGGTCTCTCTCTCTCCTCCCCTTCCTCTCCGGGCATGGGGGAAGCCCAGGAGCCCAGGTGGGAGGTGAGCCCGTTTGCCGCCCTTAGGGTCCTGGGACATAAGATTTGCAAACGACTTTAAGAATCATTTTACCAATCTCTCCCACAAATGTAATACCAGGAACCAAGGTTTGTCCAGAGCTTCCTGAAATGCATATGTGTAGTGGTGGAGTCTACTTGCGTTGGGATCCTTTTCTACCACTTCCAAACCTTGTGACCTTGGGCAAGTCACTTGGTGTCTCTGAGCCTCTATTTCCTCATCTGTAAACCCGGGTCAATACAGTGTTTACCTCATAAGGTCCTTGTAAGATTAAATGCGCTGGTAGACATGAAGCGGCTAGAACAATGCCAAGCACACGTGGAGCACTCCGAGGCGCCGGTTGCTATTCCTGGTGTCAGGCACTGAGCCAAGGGCTCTGTGTACGCTTGCTCTTCAGGTCCTCGTGGCAGTCCTGAGGGCAGGCACAACCATCCCTGCTGCAGGTGGTCACCCAGCGCCTTTTTAAACCCAAGACTTGACACTTATTTGTCCCCATTCCATTTGCCCGGGGAGAGGGGTTGAAACCAAAGTAAGCAGCATGGTGGCCAGCGGGTCCTCTTCAGGTTACTCAAACCTCCAAATGTGGTGGGCCAGCCTCCCTCTCTTCCAGCCTTCAACCCTGCTTCTAATTAACAAATGTGCCTTGAGCATCTTCTCTGCCTCCACTGTGGGGGACCCGAAGGAAGGAAGAGAAACCCTCCTGCTCCCCAAACACTTGTAACTAATTGCTTATGTGAGAAATGATAGCTGAGACTGCAATATTGCGTATGTGCACATGCGGTTCAATGCCCTAGAGATCAGCGTTTTTCAAATTGCAGCTTGCAACCCGTTAGAAATCAATTTGGTTGATTGGATCCATCACTTTAGAAACAATTAAATAAAATAGAAAAATTAGAGTGCATCACGTATACTATGGACTAGAATTTTTTATGGTGGGTTGAGGCTTTTGTTTTAATTACATGATATGTATGTGTGTACCATAATGTTATGGTGTGAAATATATTTCTAACTGTGGTTTATGGTCAGAAAAACCTCAAGACCGCACCTCTGGTGGCTGGGCCTCTGCTTCCCTCAGCAGTGCCTCCCACTGCCCTACTCCGGCCTCACTGGCCCCATCATTTTGTCTTTCTTATCTCAGGCCCTTTGCATGTGTCATTTTGCCTGCTAGAAATGTTCTTTTCCCACTTTCTTTACCTGCCTAACTTGTATTCATCATGCAGAATGCAGCAATGGGTCACATTATCCCCTCCCTCATCATGGGAAAACAGAACACTAGAGAGGCTAAACGACTTGTCTGCGGTCACACGGCTAGCCAGAGGTGGGCTGAGATTTGAACCCAGGCTTCTCTGATTTCTGGGCTCAGGTTCTTTCCTTATCCGATGAGACGTGCCTGCCGACAGCCTCACCTCTTCTCCTCCAGGTCAGGGTAGTAGCTGCCCCAGAGGGTTCCAGCCCACCTACCTGTCTTCAGAGAACGGCGGTTCCTGTGGGCCCACCATCTTCCCGAGGGTCTACAACTCCATCTTCGACACCAGCAACAACAGTCTGGCCTGGGCCCTGCTGTGCGGACTGGCTCTGCCTATCCCCGTCATCACAGGCATCCCTCTGGGGCTCACAGAAATTGGGGAGCCCCTATTTTCCACTCACTCCATCAAACCCTGCTTCCCGGGGCTGAGATCTGGCTGACCCCAAATAAAGCTGCTCTGTAGGCTCTGACTTTAAGGAACAAGGCAGGTGGCTGGGGGTTGAGTAGGTCAGCTTGGCTTTCACGTCCACTCAGTAGAGATCAGTGGGTCCCACATTTGTCACTCAGATACTACCCTCATGGTCTTGGCACTGTCTGCGTGTGGCCACTGGTTAGAACCCACTGATGTGGGTGGTAGAGGAGAAGTCATGCCAAGTTTCACCCCCAGCTCTCTGGCTTGTGCAAGGTGCCATTTCTGGAGATGTGGGACAGTAGTTCAGGAGGAAGTTGAGCCAGCAGTGTGGACGGAGCCACAGACGTGGAGCCTCGGCTTGGCATGACAACGGACCTTGTGCTCGCAGTTGTCCTGCCTGTCAAGTGGAGATGGCCACTCCTAGGCAGTGCCTTTCCAGGGTACGGCTGGAAGCTCCTGGCTGGGTTCACATCTAGGAGACTGCCTCTCTCCCTGGGGCCCAGGGCTGGGCAGGAGGGGGAGAGGGAGAAATCTAACAACTGGAGACTCCAGGGCTGGGGGCCCCAGGCCCTCAGGTAACTGCAGGCTGTGCCGCTCGTGGAATGGCCAGCCTAGGAGACAAACGCCTGCGAGACAAGGATTTTAGGCTGTGGTTCTGCTGCTTCCTGATGCTTCTTAGTTGGGAGCCTGTCTTAACCCATAGAGTCTATGAAATCATGGGTATGATTATATATCTGTGCTAAAATATAATAAATACATGGCTATGCAAAAAAGACATGTTCTTTCTTACTTCCCCTAACGTTACCTCTGCCTCTATTCTGGTGTGGAAAATGTTGTCATGGGTGAATATGTGGGGTCCCCGTCTGCTGGGGAACTCCCGGAACAGGACTGCCTCCTCCCTCCATCTTTGGGATCCTCTGAGGGCAGGTGTTGTCTCCTCTCCTCTCTTCTTTCTTTTTAAAATGTGTCTGTAACAAACTGTCAGTCAGGAAATAGAAATAGTCATAGGGATGAAAGTACAACACAGGGAACATAGTTATAATGTTGTAACAACTATGTTACAACTATGTAACAACTATGGTGTCAGGTGGGCGCAAGATTTATCAGGGTGTAGTTATATAAATGCCTAATCACTATGAAAATTTTTAAATTAAAATATTAAATGTGATTTTGTAAATTTTTTTCACCCTGATGACCTCATTTTACTTTTTTAAATTATATTTTATTGTTTATGCTATTACAGTTGTCCCAATTTTTCCCTCTTTGTCCACCTCCCCCAGTCCCTCTATTCCCTCAGGCAATTTCCACACAGTTGTCCGTGTTCATGGGTCCTGCATTTATATTCTTTGACCCCTCTGTTCCCTGTGCTATACTTTACATCCCATCCCCCAACACCCCTCTCATGTGGCAATCATCAGAATGTTCTCTGTATCAATGATGTGTTTCTGTTCTGCTTGTTGTTGATAGATATGTATTTATTGCAATTTTATTGTTCATATTTTTGATCTTCTCTTTTTTAAAAAAATTTTTGTTGTATTTTTTCCATTACCATTTATCTCCCTTATACCCTCTGCTCCCTCCCCCTGCCGCCTTCTTCTTCTTCTTCAAGAAGATCCTTTAACATTTCATATAATACTGGTTTGGTGATGGTGAACTCCCTTAGTTTTATTTCCTTGTCTAGGAACCTCTTTTTATGTCCTTTGATTCTAAATGATAGCATTGCTGGGTAGAATAATCTTGGTTTTAGGTCCTTGCTTTTCATCACTTTGAATATTTCTTGCCAATCCTTTCTAGCATGCAAAGTTTCTCTTGGGAAATCAGCTGACAGTTTTAGAGTTTCCTTGAAGGTAACTAACTGTTTTTCTCTTACTGCTTTTAAGATTCTCTCTTTGTATTTAAGCTTTGGCCTTTTAATTATGATATGCCTTGGTGCAGGCTTCTTTGGGTTCATCTTGTTGGGGACTCTGCACTTCCTGGACTTGTTTGCCTTTTTCTTTCACCAAGTTAGGGAAGTTTTCTGTCATTATCTTTTCAAATGAGTTTCCAATTCCTTGCTCTTTCTGTTCTCCTTCTGACACTCCTATGATGTGAATGTTGGTCTGCTTGAAGTTGTCCAAGATGCTCCTTACACTATCTTCATTTTTTTTTTAATTCTTTTTTCTTCTTGCTGTTCTGATTGGTTGGGTTTTGCTTTGTTTTGTTTTGTCTGTTTTTGCTTCCCTAGGTTTCAAATAGCCGATTTGATTCTTGGCTTTATCCACTCTACTGTTGATTTTCTGTAAGTTGTTCTTTATTTCAAATGGTGTATCCTTTGTTTCTGACTGGATCTTTTTCATGTTGTTGAGGTCCTCACTAAGTTCCTTGAGCATCCTTATAACCAGTGTTTTGAACTCTGCATCTAGTACGTTGCTTGACTTCACTTTGTTTAGTTCTTTTTCTGAACTTTTGTTCTGTTCTTTCATTCGAGTGATGTTTCTTTGTCTCCTAATTTTGGTGGTCTCCCTGTGGTTGTTTCTATGTATTAGGTAGAACTGTTATGTCTCCCAGGCTTGATAGAGTGGTTTAATGCAGTAGGTGTCCTGTAGGGTCCAGTAGCACAGCCTCCTCTATGACCCACGTTGGGTGGGTACAAAGTGCACCCACCATGTAGGCTGTGTACACCCTTCTCTTGTTGTTGAGCCTTGACTGCTGTTGGCACATCCAAGGTCAGCCACTATTTGTGTTCTGCTTGGGGTCACACAGCCTAAGCTACAAAGCAATCTGAAGATGGCTGCTACTTGTTCTGGGCTTGGAGGTGCCCAGGAGAGTTCAAGCTGTGTACCAAGCCCGGCTGCTGCTACTGGCAGGCCTGGGGTGACTTAGCAAAAGGTAGAGTGCTTGCTGAAGCCAGGTGCTGTTTGTCTGAAGGATTTAGGAAAATCTGAAGCACTGGCCAAGATAAGCCATTTGTATGGAAAAGCCACTGGAAACAGCTTGGGTGGGACTGAAATCTGGGTGGGGCAGGATGTGAGGGAATCACCAGGGTGGAGCAAACAGTGTAAGCCAGGTTGATGGAGTCTCAGATATGGTGCCTGCCTGCCAGCTCTGTGGCTCTGTGGCAAGGAGGGATCAGAAAAGGAACAATGGCCTCTTCTAGCACTTCTGTCTGGGAGAAAGCTGCCCCCTTGCTCTCTCCCTGATGCTGGCCAATTCGGTTCCTCCCTGTATGTCTCTGATGCCTTTCAATCTGCTGCCCCGGTGCTGGAGCTCAGAGGGAGTGAGTCCTAGTGAGTCTGTGTACAGGTCCTTTAAGAGGAACTGTAACTGGGCAACATGGGGTTTGGCTGCTTGTCACCATGTATACACATAACAGGAAGACTTGTGGGGAAGGAAATAGGTTTCCATTAACAGGGTTCCCTATTTGAGGGGGCTGGGAGCATCCCTGACCTGAGCTGACCAAGCCAGCCTCTCCTGCAAAGCACAGAAAACTAGTCACCCCCAGGAGGATTAAAGTTCAAGTCCATGTCCCAAAGTTTCCCGTTATTGCTTATCTTTAGCCCAAGGTTGTTACTTGAATGGGTCTCCATCTCTACAGCTCCAGGCTTTCTTTCCCTCTCTAGTACCTGCATCGACATTGCCTTGCAGCATGTCTCTGTTTCTCAGGGTCTGGGGTGCACTGCCAGGTCACTCCAGACAGTAATAAAGGGGAAACTCCATCCACAAGGAACTGCCCAGCTCATCACTCTGTGTGCTGTTCTTAGGGCAAGAGAGCGGAAGAAGCCCAGAGCCTGTGTGCCATGCTGCACTGGGTCATAGCATCCCAAGGGCTGGAGAAGCACACATCCCAGTGTGGGACCCTGCCTCTGGCAGGTTGCTTCCAACCGTGAAGGGCCTAAGCCCTGAGTGGTCCTCGAATCTGCTGCTCCCACCCATGCAGAGCAAAGGAAGAGCACAAGAAGCCAAAATGCCAAGCGGCCAATGGGCCAAAAGACCAAGAGAGTGAGCTTTTGCCTGCCTTCTGTTTATAAGACCTCTCCTGAAATCCCATGAGCTGGAAGCCAGTGGGAGTGTCCACCTTTTTAACCAATGAGGGCCAGTGTCGGCCATGTTTGTTTTTGTCCCTCTCCCAGCCACCATTGTGGGTAAGGGGGCCACATCTTGAACCAGACATGCTCCGTGCAAGTTCCCTTCTGCTGAGTCACAAGCTGCTCTTCTGCCTCGGGCAATCTCCCTCCCCTAGCTGCCCCTCCCTTCATGGGGAGGACTAACTGCTTTTAATCTTCAATTTTGCCTTGGGGTTTTCTCCCAGCTGCTTGCTTTCTCTCAGCGATTTGACCTAACCCCTCTGTTACAGAACTGCCTGGGATTCCAGCAGTTTCTGTCCTCCTCAGCCTCAATTCCTGCTGGTTTGTACAGCGAGAAGTTGTAGGGACTTCTCTTCCTGGCACGGGAACCTTGGGCTGGGGCGTCTGGTGTGCGGCTAGGACCCCTTGCTCCTGAGATATCCCTCTTGATTTTTAACTGCCACACATGGGTGTGGGACCAGCCCATTCAGAGTCTCTGCCCCTCCTACCAGTCTCAGTATGGTTTCTTCTTTAATTCCGTAGTTTTAGGACTTCCATTCAGCTCAATTCCTGATGGTTCTGAATGATGGTTGTTCTATAGTTTAGTTGTAATTTTGATGTGGTTATGTGAGGAGGTGAGCCGTGTTTACCTACAACACCATCTTGGCCAGAAGTCTATAAAACTTTTAATTAAAGTGTAAGGCACATGCTGAAAGGTATATATATCGTAAGTATACAGTTCTCTGACTTCTCACAGACCCATGTCACTGGAACTCAGGTCAAGAAGCAGAACACTGACAATGCTCCCCAAAGGTCCTTTTTCCACTTTAACTCCTGCCCCTAGCACCTGTATAACTGTACAAAAAAGATTCTAACTTAGCTGATAGTTCTGGAGGGCTTGCTACACGCCAGCAATTTTGTAATCATGGCCTTGTTGAATTATTACAGCAACCCTGAGGGGTAGATTATTATCCCCATTTCACAGCCAGGGAAAGTCAGGCTCAGGGAGGGTAAGTGAATTATTGGGGTCACAGTGTCAATAAGTGGTGGAGATTGGTCATCTAAAGTCATCTGCATGTCACACACCACCACATTCTTTAATATGTACAAAGAGGTAGGTGAGGAGTTAGAGGTAGGGTCCATATGTCATCAGAAATAAATATGCATGGACATCTTTGAGATTATTTGTCCAGAAACATACCTTACTTCCTCTGGGGACTTCTGTATATGCGATTCAAAATGCTTCCTGAGGAAGCTGCCTAGTTCTTACAGGGCCACAGTTGATTGGTTCAGAAGTGGGCGCCTGACCAATCAGAGAGCTTTCCTGAGAATGTTGGTTTCCTTCTTTCTCTGGAAATGTAAAACTCAGCTTCTGGTGCTCAGACACATGGAGAAAGCCAGCTGAGAGAGGGAGAGAGAGAGAGAGAGAGAGAGAGAGAGAGAGAGAGAGAGAGAACCCCCACCTATTCAGCATACTCCCCTTTCCACTTAAGCCACATAGACAAGTTATTGTCTTCAAGCAAAAGTGTGTTAATCAATAGACCAGAGAAAAAAATAATGTCTATTTATTCATTTATACACACAGAGGTCAATTTCCAGCTGTTTTATATATAGACGGATAAAATGGACTCCTCTGTAGAATGGGGATAAACTAACATACTTTGTGGGGTTGTTGTGAGCGTTGCCTGATTAAACAAACATAAGCACCCTGCCTGGCACACCTGCAGCGATAGGTGGGATGTTTCAGCAGAAGAGGGAGTGTCCATTTCATAACCTTGAACCCAGATTTTCCTTATAGTAGAATTCTAATTAATAATTGTAGAAGGAATGATGGAAACGGAAAAGCACCATTAGGCAAACACCACCAAAATGCCTGTTGCAGGCAAGAACCAGTAACAGATGTTAAAGTGAGTGGGCAGAAGAATGATGCATCATCTCAAATTGTCTCTCCAGAGGACACTTATTAATTATCAAGAAGATAATAACTGTGCAGATGAGAAACCTGGTGGACCTCATTTAACCAAGTTAGTCAGGTTAAATCCCCAGTAATAAGACATATCATGTACCTCGTGATAATATGCACTAAGTAGGATATAGCACCTCTATGTTTTCTGTCCCCAAACACATGCCCTCAATCTCATCATGAGAAAACACCGGAAAAACCTAAATTAAGGGAAAGTCTACAAAATAACTGATTAGTAATTTTTAGGAGTAGCAAGGTCATAAAAGACATAGAAAAACAAAGAAACTGTCACAGATTAGACAAGACTAAGAAGACGTGAAAACTAAATGCAACATGAGAATTGAGATTGGATCCTAAATCAGAAAAGAGACATTAGTGGAAGAACTGGTGAAATTCAAATAAGGTCTATAAATTGGTTACTAGTATTAATTAGATCAAGGTTAATTTTCAAGATAGGAGCAGTCACTGTACTATGGTTACGGTGTAAGATGGTAACATTAGGGGATTCTGGATGAAAGGTATAGGGGAGATCTCTGCACTGTGTTTGCAACTTTTCTGTAAGTCAAAAATTATATCAAAATAAAAAGAGAAGATGCTGGCCAGGGTAGCTTAGTTGGTTAGAGTGTCACCCTGACACACCAAGGTTGTGGGTTCGATACCCAGTCTAGGCACATGCAAGAATCAAGCAATGAATGCATAAATAAGTGGAACAAAAAATCAATGTTTCTCTCTCTTAAGTCAATGAATTTTTTTTTACATTTTTAAAAAAGATTTTATTTATTTAATTTTAGAGAGAGGAAGGGAGGAAGTAAGAGAGGGAGAGGAACATCCATGTGTGAGAGAAACATCAATTGGTTGTCTCTCACAAGTCCCCAACTGGAGACCTGGCCCCAACCCAGGCATGTGCCCTGACTGGGAGGAGAACCAGTGACCTTTTGGTTCACGGACTGGCACTCAATCCACTGAACCATACCAGCCAAGGCCAGTAAATATAATTTTAAAAAAGAAAAAGGAAAAAAAGCATAAGTTCTTGAACTTGAAGAAAAAACTCAGGCTCAGTGTGTCCCCAATAAGTCTGGTGCAAAGTATAAAACACATAGAAAATTTAAGGAAAAAACTATAAAACCAAGATAATAGCTGAAGATGTAACTAAACTCATGTAGACGGCTGCCAAAGACTTAGGGTTTTTAGAGTACCTGTCTACAGAACTGAGATCTTTTTTTAAAAAATTGAGTTTGCTGGGGTGACGTTGATTAATAAAATTACACAGGTTTCAGCCCTGGTTGGGTAGTTCAGTTAGTTAGGGTATCATCCCGATATGCCAAGGTTTCAGGTTTGATTCCCTGGTCAGGGCACATACAAGAATCAACCAATGAACGCATGGATGGGTGGAACAAAAACTGGTGTTTCTCTCTCTTTCTCTCTCCCCTTCCCCTCTCTCTAAAATCAATAAGTAGATTTTAAAAAATTATATAGGTTTTAGGCATACAATTCTACAATACATCATTTATATACTGTACTGTGTGTTTATCACTCCAAGTCAAGTGTCCTTCAAGCTGAGGTCTTTTAGCTCTGTGAGCATGTTTCAGGAGTTGTAATGCACATAGAAACTCAGATCCTTGGCTCTGTCTCACACCTGCTGCAAGAAACCCCTCTACCAAAATTCCTCAGAAGGTGCTCCTTTAGCCTGTGTTTGAATGACTCTGATAATGATAAGCTCACTACTCTCTTCCTTTGGATGACTTTGTTTGTGAGCTCAAGTGCTATTGATAGTAATGAGAAATTGGAATTAACCCAGATAAATAGGGTTAAATAATCCTAGCTACTATGATGATAGAGCACAGTATAGCCACTGAAAATGATAAGAATGTAGCTTATCTTAATGCATGGAAATGTGTATGCAGTAATCTTAAGTGACAAGCACATTTACACACTGATTACACCTAAGTTAAAACCAAAGTGTGCACATTAAGAACTAGAAGATAATTTAGAATGGTACAAATAGTTCTAGTTTCAAGTTACTTTGATTTTTAAAAAAGTGATATATGTATACAATTCTAAATACAATTTAGGATCCAGAATTTAAAAAAAAAAACAAAACTCCATTAAAGGGCTTGGGGCATGTCATTTCAAGATTGATTGAGAGTGTGTGCATGGAGCACTAGATTTGAAAAGGCTGCTAAGGCTATGTCTCAGCACCATGGGAAAGAGTGATAGGTTTGAGCAATGATATCCGCCATGGGTGAAGGATTAACAGTGGCAGTGTGCGTGCTGTTTAGTTGCCGCCTCTTCTTGAGACATTCTCGGCAATGAGCGTCATTTTTGTAGGCACTCTGAAAGATGAATGAGCTGTTTAAGGAGCCATGTGCACAAAGAGACCTATTCTTTCAGTGACAAGCGGTAGGACTGGGGGCAAGTCAATGGGATATAAGATGGTATGAAATAAATACCATAAGGGGAGGAAAAGCAATGGCCTCCACAGTTGGGGTCAGTTTGAGACTACGTGGGCACAATGCAGAGAATCTGTGACATTTGTAGTGGGTCTTGAAGGATGAGACGTTCTTGCAGGTGGAGATGCCTGGGAAGGTTGTTCCAGACGGCGAGCACAGCATGGGTAAAGGGACGAGGCTGAAAAATAACAGGTCTCCTTGAGAGGAAACAAGGAGGTCACTATGAGTGTTTGTATGTTAGCAGTAGAAGATGAGAATGGAAACATAGAAAGGGACCAGACTGAGCGTGCCATGAAGCCCAGAATGATGACTTTGGATTTTATTTAGTTAGCGACTGGGAGGCCTTTGATGAGTTTTGAGGCAGGTGGTGCTTAGAGCGAGATAAAATAAAACCAGAGGGTGATGAGGAACTACCTCTTTCCTGGGAGACTATCACTCTACAGAGGGTCCCCAGGGCCTAGATTTTAACAAGAGCCCTTTGGAGCATGGGGTGGAAATCCGAGCACTGGGATAGTGGGGTGCGGGAGACATAACCAAGACCCATTGGGAACAGTCCCACGGGCTCCAACTACTGTTCAGGGTTTCTCGAGCCCAGGGTCAGGTACAGGGCGGTGGAAGCCACAGGCACAGCCACGGCCTTCTGGGAGCTTTCAGTCTATGGAGACAGGAAACGTACCCAGGAAACAATCGGAGACTGATCCTAGACAGTATGAGATTCAGTCCCAAGGGTACAGCACAGCTGGGTGTGCGGTGTTTAAGGGTAGAAAATAAACTTGCATCCTGACTGGTGTGACTCAGTTGGTTGGACATCACCCCACAAAGCAAAAGGTTGCAGGTTCGATTCCTGCGACCCCAAGGCACATGCCTGGGTTGCTGGTTCAGTCCCTAGTCAGGGTGCATATGAGAGACAAGCAATCGCTGTTTCTCTCCCTCTCTTTCTCCCTCCTCCTCTTTCTAAAAATAAATAAATAAAATCTTTAAAAAAGAGAAAATGAACTTGGGCGGGAACCAGTGCACCAGGCTTCCTGAAGCTCTTGTCCTTGGTAGGGAGTGGCCCTGGATGACTTCTAAGGTATCCTCAGACTCTGCACATCCTGGGCTCTTGGGGGTGGGGCCCTGAAGGATGGGCAGAGTTTGGACACGTAGAAGAGAAAGAAGTCGGCTTCCCAGGAAGGGGTCCTGGGTGGCAGAGGGGCAGGCCAGGGGCAGACTCGGATGAGGAATGTCCAGGGGTGCCGAGGAGACCGACTGAGCTGTCAGGTCAGGTTGGGTAGTCAGGGGCTGCAGACCCCCAGGGCCTGGTAGACAAGCGGGATGCCTGGCCTCATGCAGCAAGCCAGGGCTGCTCAGGGGGGATGTGCTGCCGCTGGGGTTTGGGGAAGTTCAGCTTGGCGGCTGTCAGACTCCCAGGGTCCTACCAGATAAGGAAAAGTCATTGGAGGCCCACGCTGGGGCGCCCGGTAGGCCTCACAAGACTTGGGGGATCCCATGGACTCTGCTGCATTCAGAGGAGTTGGCAAGATTCCAAAGATCCTATGACTTCCTTTTGCTTGCGCTTCCAAATCTGCAGATCCCCTACCCCTGGGATGCCATTCAATCCCAGAGTCCATTGTGTCCCCGGGAACTACAAGGAGGAATGGGAGCTGATCTGGCCTTGAGACAATCAGGCAGGTACCTCCCTGTCTAGGCAAGGCGTGGGCAGACCTCTGATGTCTTCCCTCCTTCCCCTCGCCAATCATAGGGCTGGGGGAAGCTCCAGGGCTCTGGCTGGGCAGTGGCGGTGGTGGCCGGAGTGGAAAATCCCCCACTGGCTGGGTTATACTGGTGTTTGGCAGGCCTGGTCTTGGCCTTCCGCCTGGGGCCTGAGGGCCTAACAATTCTGTTTGGAGCCCTGAGTGTGGGGTACCAGGTGGCAGAGAGGGCACTGGTGCGGGGACTTTTTTTCCACTCACCCCAAAATGGGGGGCTCTCCTGTGCCAGGCTAATGTGCTGGGCCAGCTCCAGGTCACCTCAGGCGATGAGAAGCATGTGGCTGGGAAGCAGGCAGGGCCTGGAGATGGAGGACGGAGGCACAGGATAGACCAGACCTCGGGGCAGGAAAAAGGGCTAACGAGGGCTTGGGAGGAGAGTGGCAGGGGACACAAGCATTTCAGGAAAACTAAAATCAGGGGTGGAGTTGCAATGGTGCTGGAGAAGAGAGATAATGAAAAAAAGAAGCAAGAGCCAGCCATATCCCCTCTCTCCGTGCCCCTGCCCTCAGCCTCCTGCTGTTCCAGAGCAGCACAGGATGCACAGCCAGAAGCCAGTTCAGCTCACACAACAGGTGTGTCATGAGAACTTGATGAATTATAATAAGAATTTCTCTGCCCTGGCTGGTGTGGCTCAGTGGATCGAGTGCCGCCCTGTGAACCACAGGGTCGCCCGTTTGATTCCCAGTCAGGGCACATGCCTGGGTGGCAGGCCAGGCCCCCGTGGAGGCGCACCAGAGGCAACCACACATGATGTGAGGCAACCACACACTGATATTTCTCTCCCTCTCTTTCCCCCTCTTTTCCTTCTAAAAATAAATTTAAAATATTAAAAAAAAAAAAAAAGAATTTCTCCAAGTGCCACATTTGACCTAAAAAGCCTCCCAAGCTGCCCCAAAGAGCTGAGACTTCGGCCACCGGCATCCCTCCCCACCACCTGCATCAGCGCTAGTGACACGGCCATCATTGCCGTTAGGGCCACTCCCCACCACTGCCAGCATCACCGTCATCCCGGCCACTGACCCCGTCATCCCCCAGCTCCCCTAACGGCAGCCCCTTACCTCAAGGGATTGGGGCTGCTGGAAGCCGGGACTTGAGTCAGACCCCTAGGCCTATCACCTCTAAACTGACAGTTCTCAACAATTTTGGCCTTTGAGACCATGAGCAATGCCTGGAGACAACGGGGGGACGGCTGCTGGCATCTAGTGGGTAGAGGCCATGGATGCTGCTAAACATCCTCCAATGCACAGGGCAGCGCCCACAATGAAGAATTATTTATTCTAAAATGTCCGTAGTACTGAGGAGGAGAATGCACCTACAGATCCTATGGCCGCCTCCCTGGCTCTACCTTTCTCTGGCCTCATCCCAAAATGGCCACATCACACTTTTGATTCTTGGACAAGGAGTAATCTTTGCCGCTCCAACTTTGTTCTCTCTTATCGCTTGTGCCTCCTGGTCTCCATACTTGTATTAAAAAGTCAATAAGATGAAAAGTCCTTTGTGGCCACCCCTGTGAGGGAAAACACACAGAAACAATCGATAGGCGGAGCCCGGGCTATACCAGGGGTCGAGGTCATGCTTGCCCAGGGCAGGGAGGTAGGGGCTGTTCTGGCCCCAGGGGGTATAAAGGACAGAGGGCTCAGGCTTTCACTAGCCTGCAAGCGCCGGTCTCGGAGTGGCTTTTGCTCTGTGGCCAGTTGGGAATCGGCATCATGAAGTGGATGGTGGCAGCCCTGCTCTGCCTCCAGCTCCTGGAGGCGAAGGTGGTCAAGTGAGTTTGGGGCCCGGCTTCTGGTGCAGGGGCCTGGGCAGGAGACGGCAGCCCTGCGAGGGGTGGCCTGGCCGGGGGCACCCCGGCCGCCTCTGCTCTAGGATGTCTGCGAGGGGCAGGACGGGCTCCCTGAGTCGGTAGCACAGGAATCACAGGTGGGAGGAGACACAGCTTCCGCCCTGGGGGAGCTTCCAGTCAAAGGAAGAAAAGATGGACCTGAAACAGACGAGGGGTGACCGCTGCTCACAGAGACCCCACAGGGCGGCTGCGGTTCCTCTCACAAGAAGGAACAATTCATTGTCTCTGGATAGGGAGACATTTGCTAAAGACTTCCTGTGGCCCAAACTTATTTGGCAGATGACACAATCACCTAAGCAGGAACATCGTGATGGAGTCTCTACACTGGGGTCAGGAGAGAGGGAGTGAGGAGCGGGGCTCGCAGGTGTGGGAGGGCTGGACCCGCCACACCTCGGCGCCAGAGCGATTCCTTAGGTGGAGACATGGATCATCTTAGAAACTTCTTGTAACGTGCAAATTCTGTAGAAGTGGTTAGAAAAGCTAGCAGCTCAATGTGAAGAGCTCAGTGTGAATGTCCCCGCAACCCGTGGGGCAGGCGTGGGATAACCCAGGGCAACATGGGCAGAAACCCAAATTCTCAAGTCCCAGTTCCAGAGCTGATCTGGGCTCCAAACCACCCAGGCCCATCTCCCCATTGTCTCCGTGTCCTGAGAACAGCAGTGATTGGTCCCAGGCCAGACATTTCGCAGCAGAGGCAGAACCGGGACCCTGCCTTCTGAGTCCCCACCTAGCTCTGTTCTCCTGCACCCACGATCTGTCACAGTCAGCTGGTGCCAGGTGCCTGAGGGCCACCAGAGAGGACTCTCCTTGGGACGAAGTTTGTCCTCTCTAAAACCTTGTAAAAATGCACATATCCTGCAAAGGGTCATGCCTGAAGCCCCTCACCTCTCCCTGGGAAGGGATGTATGGGATCTTCGAGAGCAGAGGGCTTGGGGGGTGAGGACCCTTGAGATGGGGAGGGAGCATTGTGGGTGAAGGTAATTGTTTCTTGAAACATGGAGCAAATCCTGAAAAGAGTTTTGAAAGAAAGGGAAGGAAAGGGGAAGAAAGAGAAAGGCAGAGGGATTAAGAGACAGAGAGAGACAGATGAGGAGAAAGAGAGAGAGAGAGACAAATGGAAAAAGAAAAAAACAGACACACAGGAGCAAGGGTACAGGGTGGCAGCGAGACTGAGGCGCACAGTTAGAGATGGAGAGAGAGTCCGGGGCTATTGATCAGAGGTGCTGTAGGGAAGATGGAGGACCCTGCCCTGACGCGCAGACCTTCTGCAGAGTCCCCCTGAAGAAATTCAAGTCCATCCGTGAAACCATGAAGGAGAAAGGCTTACTGGAGGAGTTCCTGAAGAACCACAAACACGACCCTGTTAAGAAATACCATTTTAGTGACTTCAGCGTGTCCTACGAGCCCATGGCCTACATGGATGTGAGTCCTGACCCCCCGTGGGTACCCCTCTCCCTGCTGCCAAAGGCTAAAAGCAAGGCCCGGGCAGTGAGCTGCACCCCTCCACTCCACCCACCCTGCAACCGCTGCTCCTTTCTCTCAGACCTGCCAGCCTGGACCTCATTCCCTGGAGGGAGCATGGGAGGGGCCTCGGCTGACCTGGCAGCTCAGCCACAGAGACCTCTGCAGCCGCCCTGGGCAGGCACAGGCTGAGGGTGTGTGGGCTCTGGGCAAGTGCAGAGGGAAGGCTCAGGCCCCTGCTTCTGGTGGGGGCTGTTGGGCAGGAGCCGGTCCGTCCTCTGCTCTGCCCATGGAGGAGGCTGGGCTGTAGGTCCTGGATCCCTCCAGAGCTCACAGCCTGCTCCACCACCCTACCCCAGGCTGCCTACTTCGGTGAGATCAGCATTGGGACCCCACCACAGAACTTCCTGGTTCTTTTTGATACCGGCTCTTCCAACCTGTGGGTACCCTCTGTGTACTGCCAGAGCCAGGCCTGCAGTGAGTGCTGGGCAGGGCAGGGGGGGCGGTGGGTGGGGGAGTGCACTGACACCCTCTGGGGAGGGGCAATCTTCACAGGGATCACTGTGGGGAGCTTCGGTCCTGGAGAGGACCAGGAACTAGGCCAGGGTCACATGGCATGTCCAAGGGAGGAAGCAGGTCCTGGACCAGCACCTCCACCTTGCCTTCCCTGCTCGCCAATACCCATTCCTTCATCTGCTCCAGCCCACCCCACTCTGCTCCGTTCTTTACTAAGTTCTCAGTGAGTGTCTCCAAGGCACACGGGAGGACAATATAGGATGTGGTTCCCGCCCTGCGGTCATATTTGGAGACAGATGATGTTCACTCCCTAAGGCTGCCCTGGTCTCTGCCAAAGCCTTGAGGTTTGGGTCCTCACGCCTGTAGTCCAGAGGGTCCCCCGTTGGTCCCACCCGAGATGACCTCCGGATCTTGGAATGGCTAGCTTCTGGACCTGGTGAGGGTTGGGGAAAACAGGGGTGCCCTGGAGAGTCATTTATCGGCACTCGCTGTGTGCCCGGTGATGTGCTGGGGCCAGGGAGACAGAGATGGATCTGCGCAACCTGCCCGCAGGGAGGCCATAGCCCTAGAGCTCCCCAGAGTCTGTAACTCAGAGGGGGCTTTGGGGCCAAGGCTGGCCACTCCCAGGGGCCTTTCAATGCTGGGAGCCTGGGCTGCCCACCGCATGAGGAGTGGCGGGGTGTGCTGAGGGCACAGGGTGCGAACATAGGCCTGAGAGCCAGGGCGGCCCCCCACGCTCCAGCCTGGCTTCCTGAACCCTCCCTCGCCCTGCAGCCGGCCACAGCCGCTTTAACCCCGGCCAGTCCTCCACCTACTCCACCAACGGGCAGACCTTCTCCCTGCAGTACGGCAGCGGCAGCCTCACTGGCTTCTTCGGCTACGACACGATGACGGTGAGTGACGCGGCTGCGGCTCCCACCCCAGGACGTGGGCTCTAACCTCACAGGCCACAGAGGCTAACCCGGAGATTGAGACGGAGACCCTGAAAAATATGGAGAACACCTCACGCTCTACTGTATAGGACAGGACATTAGTACAGTCGGGGCTCATTCATTCACTCATTGAACCCTCACTAAGGGCCACCATGTGCAGGATACCGAGCACACCATGATGAACAGGATGACCCGGTCCTTGGGCGAGGGGGTGCTGTTGGCACTCAGGGAAGGCCATTCAGAAGAGAAAGTGGTTCTTGCAAGACCTGCCAAGCAGGAAAGGACATACGAAGGAAGAGGAAGAATGAGTCTTGAGGGGTCTCTGGGGATGTCTGGGGGAGGTAGGTGGAGTTACACTTGTCACCTTGCATGCTCTGTGTCCCCTCCAGGTCCAAAGCATCCAGGTCCCCAACCAGGAGTTCGGCCTCAGTGAGAATGAGCCGGGCACCAATTTCGTCTACGCGCAGTTTGACGGCATCATGGGCATGGCCTACCCAGCCCTGGCCGTGGGTGGGGCCACCACAGCCCTGCAGGGCATGCTGCAGGAGGGCGCCCTCACCAGCCCGGTCTTCAGCTTCTACCTCAGCAAGTGAGGAGTGGCCTGGGGGGGGGGGTCCCCCAGCGCCCAGCCCCTCCCCTCTTCCTCCATCCTGGACAACTGAGGTTCCATCCTGTGCGATCTGGAGGCTTCCCAGCAGGCACTTGGCCCCAGCCACTCTGTCCCAGGGCCTTCTCCCCTGGGCTTCTGACTGCTTCCCCATCCCTTTCTGTCCCCGCCCACTTCTCCCAGCATCCCTTCTTCTGGCCGAGCTTTGCTTTGAGTGTTGCTGCTGATTCTTAATACCTCTTGGATTTACCTCCTGCCCAGATCCCCAGTGGGCTCGTTTCCTTCTGACCCACTGTTCACTACCTGGGCACCTCCTTTGATCTATTGCTTCAACTCCTTTGATCTATTGTTCCAGCTAGGTCCTGGAATAATAGCCAGGTCCAGACTCTGGTCAAGGTCCTCCATCACCTCCTAACAAGTGGTCATCCCCACCGCAAACACAAGCAAACACGGTCATTTCTGTGGATGGGCCTGGGAACTGGCGGTGGGAGGGGGCGCGAGGCTTGGAATGGACTTTCCTTTTTCCCTCTCAGATTAGCCAAACACCTTGTAAAGAGAGTATCTACTATCTGGGGCTTAATCACCACAATCTGACTTTCACCCGCATTAACTACCCTGTTTCTAATGTTGCCGATTTACTACCTCTGTTTACAATTACTCTGAGTGTAGCCTTTGGGAGCTTCCCCCAGTTCCACACTCAAGTTCAGCTACCAGGGAAGGCCTCTCAAACAAACGCAGATGTCCTTCCCTCCCCTCCACCAAGGCCCTCCCTCCCTTTAATTCCAGCAGAAAATACCAGCTGGGCCTGGGTCCAGCTCCACCAGCATCATGAAGTGGAAGGGAGAAAAAAATGGGGCTGCACTGGAGGACCACACAACCAGCAGCTTCCCCAGAGGCAGGACTTAGTGGGGCAGCATCACCCAGGAGCCTGAGGCACTGGGAATTCCAGAGGCCCAGTCTAAGGAGAAGACATGGCTCCGTCCTCAGGGAGCCCCAGTCTGGAGCCAGGGCAGGACCCTCTGAGGGTGGCTGCTCCACAGGGAAGTCCCCTCTCACAGCCACCCCCTGACTCGTCCTCCCCTTTGCCTCCTGCAGCCAGCAGGGTTCTCAGAATGGAGGAGCAGTCATCTTCGGGGGTGTGGACAACAGCCTGTACCAGGGGCAGATCTACTGGGCCCCGGTCACCCAGGAGCTCTACTGGCAGATTGGCATTGAGGAGTAAGTCTTGGTGAGGCCCTGGGGTTGTGGGCAGTCCCTCGGAGCAGGCTTTGGGGCACTTCATGTCCCTCACACAGCCAGGTACTGCTGGGGGGCTGGGACGGAGCACCCCCCACCTTCTCCAGGCCTGCCCTCATAAAGCCACAGCTCCCCTCTGCTGAAGTTTCAAGGCCCAGCTCAGCCTGGAGAAAAGGGGTGGGATGGGGCCAACATAGGAAGGGGCAGCATTTGGAATCCCAAACATTTCAGACCCTGTTGTCTAACCCTATGGGCTTACAGATTAGAAACTGAGGTGTGTGGTAGTTGAGGAGGGGCTAATTTACTGAAAGTACTTACAACAAATCAGGAGCCTTGGCTGTCAATGTTTCTAGAACCTTCCTTGGAACTTTTAAGTAGAGATTCCATGGCCTTTGGGGTGGTCTTAGGTAGACTCTGGCATGGTGTGAGGCAGGGGAATGGCTGGATTGACCTCTGCAGAGTCCTTACCTTCCTCATTTGCTTCTGTGGCTGTAGTCATTAGTCCCTTAGAGGTGAGGGAAGCCCACCCCCAGCTGCCCTGAGCTGGGGGTGCTCAGGCCGCTCATCTCCTCACCATTCAGGTTCCTCGTTGACGGCCAGGCCTCCGGCTGGTGCTCCCAGGGCTGCCAGGCCATCGTGGACACAGGCACGTCTCTGCTCACCGTGCCCCAGCAGTACCTGAGCGCCCTTCTGCAGGCCACGGGGGCCCAGGAGGACCAGTATGGACCGGTGTGTCTGCCGGAGGCGCTGCTGGCCTCTCCTGGGAGCCCAGAAATAGCCTGATCCTTGGCCTCCATACTTCAAGCTCCCCAAGGCACTGGATGTGCGGGCCCCCGGGATGACTGGGGTACGGCCTGGAGCCTGATTCTGGGAGGCAGCCCCTTGTGCTGAGGGGCTTTCAGGAGGTTCTTTCTAGGCAGAATTTCTTCTGAGCCTCGGCTCCTCAGGGGGAACAGGTTGAGCACTTGCTGGACTTTGAAGTGAGAGCAAAATAACTGGAAAGGGGGGCTAAGCTGTAAGCGACAAGGAATAACTTTTTAGCCCACCCGTCCCCCATCTCCATAGGGTCAGGCCCTGGCTCCCCCTCTCTCCTGAGCCCAGCAAGGGGTTTGCCTAAATAATGCATTCCCACTGCCTTGGGGGGACTGATGGGCCACTTTTTCCACAGACCTGTGTGTTTTCAAAAGACAGTGGCAGAGAAGGGACACAGGTTCAATCTGCTATGGGGGAGGGGAGGTTCAGGCAAAAGTAAGGTTTTTGGGGTGGGAGAGAGGCTCAGGTCTCCCTGAATCCTACTCCCTGTACGTGAGTAAACACAAGTAGTGCCAGCAGGGCTTACACAGGAATTTCCTTGAGTGTTGCCACCTTAGCCCAAAAGCAGGCTTGGGACTCAGGCTTGGGGCCAGAGGGGTTGAGGTGGCCAAGTTGGCAGCTACTCTCAGGTGGGAGATGAGGCAACCTGGGCCCTGTTCCTCTCTCTGCAGTTTCTTGTGAACTGTAACAACATCCAGAACCTGCCCACCTTCACCTTCATCATCAATGGTGTGCAGTTCCCTCTGCCACCCTCCTCCTACATCCTCAATGTAAGTCCTGGTCCCCACAGGCTGAGCCAGCAGGGACATAATCAGGTGGGAGGAAGGTACGGGGAGCCAGAAATGCTCAGTCTCCTTACCTTGTGCCATTTCCTGACTTCCTGGAGCACTGACTTAGTTTCCCCACTCATTGAATCTACACGCCCTTCTCTGGAACCAGGCTGTGAAGACTGTCATCTATTATTCATTATTATTATTAATTAGTGGGGCGAGGCGCTGGGCTCTTTGTTGTGCACTTACCAGCATCAGCCTCTGTGCGAAGCCCTTTACCTACACTACCCCACCTAACCGTCATAACATTCAATGAGGGAGATACTAATTTCTATTGTACAAGTGACCACTTGGAGGTTCAGAGTGGTCAGGTTACTCCTCCAAGGCTACACAGCTAGTCAGGGTGAAACTAAGGTTTGGATCCATGGTGATCTGCCTCAAAGGCTTGACCACAAGGCCAAGACCTGCTCTAGGCACAAAGGCCTGACCTGCTCTAAGTCAGGAGCAGGAGGTAGGTGAGTGGGGAGGGGCATGAAGAGAGGAGTCCCTGCAGAGGGTCACTGCAGCCTGTATTTCTCCATTCCAGAAATCCCTCCCATCAGCCTCTGCGCTGGCAGCTCAGCTAGCCTGAGCTCTCAAGGGCAAATACCCTGGCTCACTAATTTCTGCGTTTGTGTTCCGTGCCTTGTTCTTGTGTGAGCAAAATGAATGAGTGCTGTGCTTTTGTCTTGTGCAGAACAATGGGTACTGCACCGT
Source organism: Pteronotus mesoamericanus (assembly GCF_021234165.1). Taxonomy (NCBI): domain Eukaryota; kingdom Metazoa; phylum Chordata; class Mammalia; order Chiroptera; family Mormoopidae; genus Pteronotus; species Pteronotus mesoamericanus. The sequence continues at coordinate 11,527,029 of NW_026555085.1, read as the reverse complement.
GGGGGTGGAGCCCACCTACCTGCCCTCCCAGAACGGCCAGCCCCTGTGGATCCTTGGGGATGTCTTCCTCAGGTCCTACTATTCCGTCTACGACATGGGCAACAACAGGGTGGGATTCGCCACTGCCGCCTAGACTCAGTGCCTGGACGCCTGGGCTCCTTGCTTCCTCTTGGCCCCCCACCTTGCAGGGCCTTCTCTCTGTGCTTCTCCTCTGGATTCAGACTTTCTTTTCTGGACTCTGGACTTTTTCTAATAATAAATAGTTCTTCTCCATGTTGGTCAGCCTGTTGTTTTTTACAGGACAGCTGTAGCCTGTAAGGCCGCTTCTGGCTTCAAGGAATGGGGGTGAGATTTGCTTCTGCTGATCTCAGGGGTGAACCTGCATCTGAACCATGTTTATTCCTTAGTTGCTTTGAGGTTTCTGGGTGGGTCACTGAGATTCTAAGGGAAATGGAGAATAAAATAGGGCTTGGGGATGGACCCTCTATGCTTCACAGATCCTTTCTAGAGAGGAAAGACAGTGGCAGTGACATCAAAGGGAAAAGGAGCCCTACTCTGACAACCCAAAATGTCCTGCTGGCTGATGTGTTGATAACTTACCACCAGATTTACTTCATGCATGTCCACACACATGTCCACAGCGGTATGGCTAGGGGGTTGAATGAATCTCTAATGCACCTCCTTATTTGGGATCGAGTTTACACCAGGAGCTTCCTGAGGCATGCCAGGTGCTGAGGTTGCCTATGTGTGCGTGCTTGTAAGTCGTGGGTCCTCTAGGGAGAAGGCTGATGTAACCAGAACCTATTTCCAGGAGGTTTTCCGAAGGTCTGAGCTGAATTAAGCTGATAAAATTTTCACCCAGACACCTATATCCTGAGGCTTGTATTTGAGCAAGGGGTAGCCCTCACCAGTGGACAAGAAGATGATGGCCCAGCACCCTGTAGCTTTCAACAGGGGAAGGCGACATGAAAGATCAGAACATTTCTGATTTCGATAGTGGTGGGGATTACCAGCAAGCTCCAACTGATGAGACCTAGGTATGGAGGGACTGTAAATCAAAACTCATAATGGGAGGAGAGCTGGGCTCTATCCCACAGTCACATGTCTTTTATCTTGTCCTTCACCAGGCTGACCCCAACCTAGCCCCTTATGCTCAGGAACAGAGGTAAAAATGCAGGCCCATTACCCCCATTGCACATCAGGTGGGAGACTGAGGTTGCCACCCCAAAGTTACTACAACAACGCACACCGCCTGGGACCCTACATCCTTCCCAGACTCTGGGAAAGACAGCATGCTGCATGCCTCTCCTTAGGGTCAGACAGGCCACAGAGTGTATTAGTAATGAGCTCTGTCTGGTTCCCGACATCGCCGACTGAGGAGAGAAAGAAAACTTGCAAAAGGGGCAGAAACGAAGTGGAACAAAAGTCCCAAGTTAAATGCGAAGTCCCTGTATACTGCCTTTGGCCCACAGAGCGGGACTACAAACCCCCGCGTGCCAGGTAGAGCTGCCCTGAAGACTACGTCTCCCAGAGGGCTCCGCGGCAGGCCGATGGGGGGCGGGGCGGGGCGGGGCCGCGGGGGTGGGTGCTGCCCTCTGCCGGGCGCCGCGGGAAGTGGGCGCGGAGTGACAGCGGGAGCCCGGGCGCCGGGCGCGGGGCTCGGTGACAGCGGAGGCGGCGGCCGCTGGCTAGACGTAGGGAGCGGCGGCGGCGCCGACAGCAGCGGAAAGGGCGGACAGGGCGGGCCTCCCTGGGGGTGCCGAGCCGGAGGAACTCGGGAGGGGGCGGCAAGCGCAGTTTGCGGGCCGGACACCTGAACTTGGGACAAGTTGCCGGAGCCCCGGGGCGCGGGCGGCGGACGGATTGACCTTCAGAGCTAGGTGAGCGGGGCCGGGGGGCAAGGGGTGCGCGGAGGGCCCGGAACTTCTGGCCCAGACTCCCCCGCCCCCATCCCGTGGGTCCGGGAGACAGGTGGGTGGGTGGGGGTGCGGGCTGGATTGGGGAGCAGGACCGAGTACGCCGCGCCGCCACCGGCCCTGCTGTCCGTCTAGCCTGGGACGCCCGGCGCGTGGCCCAAGCAGCGTTGCCCGCCGATCCCGGGAACCCGTGCGGCCCCTCCCTTCAGGCCCGGGCCGGGGGCGGCTTCTCTGCGACCTTATGTAACCAGGCGGGAGGGGCCGAGGCGGGCTAGGGCCTTCCCGGCCCGGGAGCGGAGAGCCGAAGGGGCGGGAGGCGTGGGAGTGAACTTGTAAGAAGTTTGAGGGACTTGTGGGCCGCGCGCCCACTTTTTCTCCCCCGGACGCGGTGGGGGCGGGTGGTGCGGGGGAGGGCGCCGGAGGTAGGGGAGGTGTGCGGGGGCCGAGCCCGGCCCAGCCAGGCCCTGCCGGGATGGTCCGGGGGAGTGGGAGGGCCGGAGCGGCGCCACGCCCCGGGGGCTGGGCTGTTGAGGGCGGGGCGGGGGGGGGGGAACGGGTGGAAGTACCATCCTTCCCTCCCTTCCCGTCCCTTCCTCTCCCTCCGTCTCTTGAAGCCTCCCCTGCTCACGTCCCCTGGTATCCCCGAGCGCTGCTGTCTTTTTCTCCCCCTTGCATTATTCCACGATTTTAGGAATCCCAATCCCAGAGATTACCCTCCGCGCACCCCTCTTTCTTTGTGTTTTCCCTAGAGTTCCCAAGTGATCTGCCCGGCCTCCGAGTACCATACACCCCCCCTCCCCCTTACACACACCTTGTTGGTCCTGAGTCCCGGAAAACACTCCCCCTTCCCCCTCTTCCCTGAGGTCGCACAGTCAACTCCAGGCTGTCCCGCCCCCTAAATTAGCGTTCACTTTTCACCCTCCCCGTTCTCTGGATGGCTATTCGGCCGCGGCGCGTGCACTTGCCTCCTGGACTGGAGCGGGCTGATGCCAGTTCGGTCCCCGCCCCTCGGCCCCCTCCCCGTCTGGGTTCTGGCTTCACGCACGGCTGCTCTGAGCTGCTTCGGGTTGCGAGAGCAGGTTCGCGCCGCAGCCGCCTGGCGCACCCCAGCCTCGTGCCCAGGGGGGGAGAGGGCGGTGCCCGTGCTGCCCAGGGCTCCCCCTTTCTGGTTCCCTGCCAGCCCCTCACTACGGAGTCCTTGCAGGATCCCCCGTCCACTTCAGTCGCAGTCTTCTGGCTTGTCCCTTCTGGGGACGGTTCTGGGTGGGCAGTTTTTAGACTAAACGTGAGCACAGTGCTTTAGCTTCACGTTCATTCGTTGGGGAAGTGCCAGTTAATTACCGCTCAGCCTCCACCCCGACCCCCCCTTAGTGAGGAGTTGCTTAGTGGAGCAGGGAGGGGGGCAAGGCTGAGGCAGCCTTCCCCCTCAGGCCTCTCCCCCCCGTGACACCTCTGGGATGTGGACTCAGGCCCTTGCACTTGCCCTGGCCGAGATTCCACCGGCTCAAGACCTGCTTTCATCTAGGGCGGCCAGATGCCGGTGTGCTCAGATCAGAATGCAGCTCTTGGCTCCTTGGCCTGTTTCCTCTGAGGCCTTCTCTGTGCCCAGTCTGGCAGACAGCTCCTAGACCCTGCCTTCAGGGCGGTCACAGTCCAGGAAGAGACCGTAGCACTAGTTAAAGGTGTCTGTAGAGGCACTGGTAGGGGAAGGGCCAGAGCCTCAAGAGTCCAGGCTGGTTAGTCTGTCGGTATGCTGGTGCTAGGCCTCAGTTTCCCCAACCTTGGGAAAAATAGCAACTGGCTTGGCCCCTTTCTTTCTGGCTGCTGGGACAGGAGAGTGGGAACCAGAGTGCAAATGAAGGGCTGTTTCAGGCGACTCTACGTTCTTTTCCTGGAGGGGAGCCAATGTTGCCTGCAGTGGACAAGGCCTATTACAGCTGCAGTGCTGTTTTGCCTTAACTCAGCTCGTTGAGGTGCAGTTAAATGGAAACCCAGGTCTCCTGGTTCTGGGTCCCATGGAAGGGGGGCAGGGTTGGGGGCAGGGGACATCTCCTCAGGTGAGCACTGAATCCAGGGAGAGCCAGCTGGGCTTCTGAGGGCTGATGGCCTGGTGACTAGCAGTCAGAGGTGAGTGGGGTCTGGGCCAGGGCAGGCAGGTAGGGTCCTAGAACAGTGGAGATACCCAGTGTCCATCCTCATTGCCAGTCAGGACCCCCTTTAAGTCTCTCTGATGGAAAGTAGGTAGGAGGAGCCCCCCATTCCTCAGATCTGGCTGTCCTTCGAGGGTCTGGCTTCTGGCTCTGATCCCTCCTGGGGCTCTGTTTATGGCTGTAATTGCATCACTAGCCAGAGTTTATAGAGTTACTTAGCACCTGCCCCCACAGGGAGTGGCCCAACCACACGATGGTGTCTGTCTCTTCCTTTTCAAAGTCAACTTGGTTTCTGCTGGCAGCAGGGGTTTCCCCAACCACAGCTGGCATGAAAGCCAGGTTAGGCCTTTGTCCTGTGGATGGAGGGCAAGGAGCACTTGGGGCCCAGCTTGGGGCTGCCCTGGAGTTGGCCGTGGAAATTGAGTTGGCTTCTTCTGATACAGAGGGAGGGAGCTTAGGATTGCCAGGGCTATCAGAATTGTCCATACCCCAGGATGCAGCGTATATGTATGTAACATGTGTACGCTCATCTGAAAAGAGGGAGGTAAAAAGGCACACACCTCATGGGCTGTTGTGAGGATTCAGAGAGGAGCTACATGGTAAGTCCATTGTGTTGCTCTGGGTGTGAGTGTGGGGAGTGTGTAATTGATGGGAGTTTGTGTGATTATGAGATTATAGGTATCTATGTGTATATAGATGAATGTGTATATGGGTGTGAGACTGCAACAGTAACACAGTATCATGTCAGTAGAATATTTGTTCTCTTTATGCTATAATAAAATAATATTATAATAAAACTTAGTCCTAAACAACAGTTGCCAGCATTTATTGTGCATTCTTTAGAATGAGGTATGAATTACTATTTTTATTATACTGACACAGGAAAGTTAAGTCAGTTGCCTGAAGTCACACAGCCTAGAAGTGGTAGGGATTCTAACCAAGGCCCAAATGACTCCAAAACTTCTCAATGTTCCCTCAGCCCCTAAAGAGCCCTTCAGGGATCCCTTCAGGCTCCCTGGCTTGGAATCGCAGCTCTGCCCCTCACTAGCTGTGTGACCCCAGGGAATCCTAAAGAGCCCTTCAGGATTCCCAGGAGTTTTCTCTTAAAAGGTGGTTGTGTGGTGGTCTGGGAACTTTCTTTCTCCCACCCAGGTCTCCTGCTCTGGTGGGGTCGGGACGGTGGTGAGAACTTGATGAGGCCCCTGCCCCAGGACCACACATGTCTCTTGTCTCCTTCTCTGAGCTGCTGTTGCAGGTGATCAGAGGACCCCTGCTGAGAACTCTCTGGACTGGCCTGGCTTCAGACAAGGCTTCCTGGGTCTTCTTGGAAACCACATATAGTAACTTCCAGTGAGGCCTGAGCTCAGGAGGCACTTGTTTAATCAGATACAGAGAAAAGGCCGTGAGGGCTATTGCGTGATGATGAGACAGCAATGAAAGTCATGGGCACCCGGGAGACCCCACCCTGCCTCTGACAGGCTATGTGCCTGCGGCAGGTTCCTGTTCCTCCCAGCTTCAGTTTCCGTATCTGTGCACCTAAATCACCTGTGCAAAGCTCCTAGGGATCCCTGGCAGAGGCACCAGAATAGGAGAGGCTCCGGAAAGGGAAGGATGCGCAGAGGGATATGAAGGACTGCTGAAGTCCATCCAGTAGAGCTTTAGCCAAAGGCTGGCCCTGGTGGAGTGACCAGCCAGTTTTTCTTGGGACATAGCCATGGCTTCCATGTAATGAGCACTGGGCTAAGTGTAACCTAGGCAGGGGGTCGTTGAGAGAATGGGCTCTGGGGCCAGGCTCCCTGGCTTGGAATCGCAGCTCTGCCCCTCACTAGCTGTGTGACTCCAGACAAGCTGCTTAACCCCACTGGGCCTCCATTTCTATGCCTAAAGAGTGAGGATTACGGTAGCACCTACCTAACAGTGCTGTAGTGAGGGCTAAGAATGTTCATGCACGTTCCATATGCAGGACTCAGTGCCATGCTCAAAAAAATGTTAGTTGTTTTCATCCTCAACTCTTATAACTTGCTTTTTTATTTCTTATTTTCAAGTGGGAAAACAGAGGCATAGAGAGCCATAGGGAAGAAATGAAGAACTATGGGTTGCAAATAGCCCCCTGTGCATGTAACATCTGCAAACGAAATGCCTGCTTTGGAGACTCTATGGCCACAGTTCCCACCACTCCCTGTTGCTCCACACCCAGTCTGGTCTCCCCGTTTAACAGGATAGCATAGGGGACTTGGCAATGCCTGCAGCATCTCTACCACCCCTCTTCTGCCTGTCCCCTGGGGCTCCTTGGGAGGCATCTGGCCTGGTCACTTACTACCCACTCCTGACCCATGGCTCTCCCCTGTGCTCCTGCTGCCCGCCCCTCTTCCGCTCTGCACCAGAGACGCAGGTTCCCTTGGTTGCGATGTCACTGAAGACAGAGCTACAATCCCAGCAGCAGAGCTGGATCTGGAACTTAGCATTGCCCATAGGAAGTGCTTTGCTGTGGGGTGGCGGGGCAGAGGGCAGCGCAGGGGGGCAGAAGCAAGAGGCAGAGTCATTGACAGTTTTATTTCCTGTGTCTTAAGTATGGGCATAAGGAGGAGGAGAAGTGAAGCCTGGCCATCCCACCCCTGCCCAGCTTCCTTGGGCAACCTCCTGTTGGCTCTTATCCACACAGAGGAAGTCCCAGTGTAAAATGTGATGCCATGAGGGTTATCCAGGAATCCGAACAGACTCTCCAGAAACCCATGGCCCATGTTCCCTTCTTCCAGCCCTTGTTCATGCTGGTTCCCTCAACTGGCCCCTCCTGCCTTCCTGTCCAAATCCCCTGTCCACCAAGGCACACCTTCCCAGGAGACCCAGGGGACTGTTCTGCAGCCCTGGGTATCGTAATTGCCTGGGAGCTCTTACAAGAAAGCCATTGCACCTGTGTTTTGGGAGAGGGACCTAGGCAGTAATATTTTTAAAAAAATATCCCCTAAATGATTCTGATGCTCCTTCTCTAAGACAGTAGTTCTCACATTTGGGTGGGCATCAGAATCACCTGGAGGAATTGTTCAAACACAGCTCACTGGCGCCCCCTCTCGCCCAGCGTTTCTGATTGAGTGGCACCTGGAATTTGTAGGTCTGGAGTTGTATTTCTGACAAGTTCTCAGGTGATGCTAGTGCTGCTGGTCCCCAGACCAGACACTTCAGAGCCTGCAGCCTTGCAGCTGCCCAGGCAAGAGCTTTCTATCTCTGGGGTCTCTGAGGCTTTGGGCCTCTTAGGCCTGTCTTCCTTTTGAAGCCAGGTCCCTAGGAGCAGGGACCACTCTGAGTCCCCTTATATAGTCAGACCTCCCTTCCCCAGCCTGGCTCTCTGCCCCCGCCTCCTGTTACACTGACCACTGTCCAGCCTTGTGCTTGGTACCCTCCCCTGGAACAAGTGCTCAGGGAACATTTGCTGTTTGATCAAGGTGGGATGAGGTGGACAATGAAGGATGAACTAACCCTGAGAATCATCAGACATGGGACAGGTCTGAAGCTCCTGCAGAAGTGCCCGGAGCCAGAGCAGCATTATTGGAATGGGGGAGGTGTCCGGGGTGGCCCCCAGCTTTGCTGCAGTGAGGCCCATTATGTTATTTTCCTGCCCTGTGGAGGGCAAGTTTTGGACCACTGAATTGTATTCCTTGTTAATAATAAAAATGCTAAAATGCACAAAAAGCAGCCATTCCTTTCTCCTTTTCTCATCCAGACTAGAGATTTTGGGTGGGTGGGTAGGGGATGTGGTCAGTGCCTGAGGTAGGGTGTCTCCATCGCCTCCCAGAAGGTCCTGGGCCTTGAGGACAGCAGATAGTCCCATGACTCTGGGGCTTACTCTGGGGCTTGCTCTGGGCTGGTAGGCTAAAGTCTTCCTTAGAAGCTGGGGGACCCGGAGCAGAGCCAGGTCGGGGAGAAGAGGTTGTGGCCAGCCCTTCAGCCCTGCAGGCGGAGGAAGGGCGAGCTTGGCATCAGAGCCAACTGGTCAACAAATGAATGGAATGCTCAAATGTCAGCACCCTGAGCACAGGCTTTGGGTCTGTTTTGTTCAGCGCAGTCTCCTCAGTGACTAGAAGAGAGCGAGGTATATAGTGGATGCGCAGTAATCTTCGTGGAGTAAGCGAGCGTGACTTGGGCCCCGTCATGTGCCCAGAAACAAGGGCACAACAGATGCTGTACCCATGGGCTCTGCCATGCGAGTGGGCTGGGTATCAGCCTCACCAACCCACAGTGCACACACCTCCTCAAGGAGGAGCTCCCTGCCTCGTGCCCCCATGGTCCAGGTCCAGCCTCGCTCTGGTGTGGGGCTCCCAGCCTGTCCCTTCCGCCAGAGGGTTTCACCCCCTCCAGTTCTGTCAATGGGCTATGGGGTGGGGCTCAGTTTGTTTTCTCCTATTTGCCAAGGGAAGTCACAGGCTGTCCTCTGCTTTGTTTATAATTGGTTTGAGAAAACACCTGCCCTCAGCCCCCCTCCGTCCCCGAGGGGTGCCAAGCGACATGCTATACTGTCCACCCCCTTGACGCCTCTTGTCCCCTCCCGACTCTAGGCAGGTGTACTCTCAGCTGCCCCTGCCAGTGTGGCACCGGCTGGCTTTGCTGCGGGTGGATGGAGGGTGCGGGGCCGGGGCCTTAGATGCCAGCTGGTGCCGCCCTCATGGTGTTGAGAGGAGGGGACCAAGGCCGGGAAGTGTGAAGGCACCACTCCAGCACTCCATAGCCTTGATCAACGTTGGGGTCAACAGCTGTGAACCGAGTACTTCCTGGGTGCCCAGGGCGATGGGAATAAGGACATGGTGCCTCCTCCGAGCTGACAGCCTAGTGGGGAATTTCAGTAACCACAGAGGATCGAGAAGGGCAGAGAGGTATAAGATAGGACAGAATAACATCCGAAATTAATGTAAATGTGTCCATACCTGACTCTTCACTCTAAATAGCATTCTTCCTTGGTCTCAAGAGAGTTTTTACAAAAGGACTCCGGCCAGCCCTGTGACCTTGGCCCAGCCCTTCCTACCTCCTGGGCCCCAGAAAGGGCAGCTCTACCTCCCCCTGGTCCTCTCCCCTGGGGGTCACCTCTGCCGTCCTGGGAGGCTTCTCTCCCGGATCCATCCTTTCTTCCAGGAGGACTAGAGGCTGTAGGGTATGAGGGAAAGCTACAGGGAGGCCCCTGAGCCACCCGCCTGCCAGTTGGAAGCCCTGGGCTATGGGGGATGGGGCGCTAAATTGGGCCCAACAGCTCAGGCCTTTTTGGAGCTGCAGACTTGGCCCTGGACCCTGGGGCACTCGTCCCCCCACCTCCAAGACCTTCTCGCCTCCCCTCTTCCCTCCCTACAATCCCTCTGGCCCTCCCACTAGTTCCACTGCATCTGGACATCGTCCTTCAATTTGTATGCGCCTTTCCTGCTCTGTCCCCCTCTTTCCATACTCTTCAGTTCTTCTTGCTGCTTCCCTCCTTTTGGTGTGTTCAGAGGGTGTCCGAGGCTGGCCCCGCTCCTTCAGTGCCTGCCCACGTGAGCCTCTCGGGCCCAGAGGAGTGGCCCCGGGGAGGGCGAGACGGGTGGGAAGGTGGGAGGCGAAGGGGCTGTGGTGCCAGCTGCTGTGGGCTGAGGGGCAGCCAGGGGCCTGGGTCAGCTGGGGGACCCCGCCACGGACAGCCCTGCGTGTCACTGCGTACTCCAGGCCTGTGACTGTAGGTTCTCTTCCAGTTTGGCCTAATAATAGTGGTTTTCAAACCTCGGTGTGAGAAGAAAATATGAGAACTTCTATTTCTATCTTATCTCTTTCTCCCCCTTTTTATTGTGAAATACAACATACTTGGTGAAAAGAGCATAAACGTATCTAATGTAATGAATAATTATAAAAGTGAATCTCTAGGCAACCACTACCCAATGAAGAAACAGAATGTAGCCTTCACTCCAAAATTAGCTTGTGAGTCCCACCTTGGTCATAACCCCCTACCCAGAGGTAACCATTATCTTGACCCTCTTTGCTTTTCTTTATCTTGTAACCACCTGTAGCTGTATCCCTCAGCCATAGAGTTTGGTTTTGCCTGATTTTGAGTCTAAAACAGCTGGAACAGCACCGAACATGTTCTTTTATGCCATGTTTTTCAGCTTAATAGTCCATTTGTGAGGTTCATCCCTGTTGTTCTATGTACTTGTAGTATGTTCATTTTCATTGCTGTATACTATTCCACCGTATGAACTTGCTGCATGTTTATATCCACCTGCTACTTGTGGACATATGGGTTGCTTTCCTTTCTCTGGCTACTATGAACAATATTATAAAAACATTTTTGTATGTGCTTCCTAGTGTGTTGGTGCCTACGTTCTCCCAGAGTATATATAATCCAGAGTGAAATTGTTAGAGCACAGGGCATGCACTGCATATTTCAACTTAAGTAAACCTTGTGTTAAGTGATTGTGCACGGTGCCTAAGAGTTTCTGTTGCTCCGTATCCTCACCAGCAGTTGGTATTCGCAGACTAATTTCTTTCATGCTGGTGAGTGTGTAACAGTGCCTTATCATGCGTGTAATTTACATTTCACCTTCTCTTCTTTTTTATAGAACTATTTCTGTATACATTTGCTGACATGCATGATATATTCATGCACTGGTATTTATAAAATAATTTATGAGAAAAGCATATATTGGTGGTGCTCAAAAATTTTTGCTCAAAGTATATGATCAAAATAGTTGAAAGGCAATTATAATATTGAATGCCAAGGAGGGGGCTGGCTTCTAAGTTTGGGGCTTCTGCCCAGAGGGTACTGGGTCCACTGAGTACTCAGCACCTCCCACCAGGTCCACCTGGAGAGGAGGAGAGCGGCTCTGCCCCTGGCCACTGCCCTTCAATTTTGAATTGGCAGGTGCTTGTCTTTCAGAGACGTCTAAGGCAGTAGTTCTCAGCTAGGGATGATTTTGCCTGCCAGAGGACACTTAACAATATCTGATGACATTTTTGGTTGTCACAACTCAGAGAATGCTGCTGGCATCTAGTGGTAGAGGCCAGGGATGCTGCTAAATGTCCTTAAATGCTCAGGACAGCTCCCACAACAAAGAATGATCTGGTCCCAGGTGTCAGTTGTGCGGAGGCTGAGAAACTCTGATCTAGGAAAACAGCCAGGAAACGGATTTGCCATGAACTTGCTGCATGGCTCCAGCAAAGGGCCTCAGCACTCTGAGCCTCAGTCTCCTCATCTGGAGATGAGAGGGGCAAAGGTGGCTGCCCTCTCCTCTTCGCGGGCTGAAATCAGGACTGAGGAGAGGGTGGCTGTATGGGCATTTTAAGAAGCACCCTTGTGAAATGGCCCACCGCCCTTGTTTCCAGGGGAGGGAGGGCTTTCCAGCATAGCCCTGAGCCCTGTCCACTGAGCTGGGGCCATTAGGTGACCGGCCAGGAGTCTCCACCCTGCTTCCTGCTACTCTAGGCCTCAGAGCGCTGTGGAGAAACTGTCCAGGCTTTTGATGAGGGCTGCAGAAATAAGGGGCTCTCTAGGGAGTCCTGGGGCCCAGGCAAAACCATTGCTGACTTTGCCCATACCTGGGTGGGAGTCCAAGGTTGTGTGGGGTGATAGGGAAAAAGAGGTGCTTCTAGTAGTACTTCTTCCCTGAGGCCCCGTTGCAAGTCAGCAAGGGGTGGGAGCCAGGCATCATCTTAAGCGGCTCTGCACACCCAGGCCAGGCTCCTCCTCAGCCTCTGTGCCCTTCCAGAGTTTGCTATTCCAGGGAGGGACCCAGGGTTGGGCCAGGGTCGGGAGCCAGAACTCCCTGGGTCTCTCTGACCTCCATGCCTGGGGGTCGCCTCACCTCAGTGGCCTCTCCTGCCTTCTCCAGGAGCCATGGCCTTCCCAGTCTTGCTGCTGCTGCGCTCTCCCTTCCTGAAACATACTGTCATGAAAGGGCCTAGACACTCATCCACCCTGAGGTGGAGATGACTGGTAACAGCTTAATGATTGGCAGCCGTTCTTGTCAAGGGGTATTACCTATCGAAAGAGGGAATCCCTTAGCTACCAGAAATAAGTGCTAGTGAAATGTCAAGTGTCTTTGACAGACTGTCAGAGAATGCCGGGGGCTGAGAAACCTCTGGCATAGCATGTGTAGCAAGAGCATTTCCCCACGACTGAAAATTGTGTGGTGGCTCAGACCTTCCCAGCACTTACGGGAAATATGCTTGGTCTCAGGGTCCATTTCACGGTGGGCTGCGGTAAGACTTTCAGCTGGTTGTCTGGAGGCCCTGGGAGAGTCCCAAGGCCAAGGTGACAAGTGTGTGGTCAGTCAGGAAGAGGGTGAACTGGGGGCTTTCTGAGAGGGCACATGCTTCCAGAAGGGGCTGGGAGGGTGGGTGAGTTAAGGTTAGGCCTGCACTGGATCTGGCAGGGTTCCCGCAAATCCGTAGTAGGATGTTTCTGCTCTGTGCCTCTCCGTCTTGGTGTGGGGGCAGTGTGGCCTGGGGCCCTGTGAGTCCAGGCTGTGTGGGTGGGAGGTGGCTGTCGGAGGCTCAGTCTGGGAAGAGGCAGGGACACTGTCTGTGGCCTGGAGACCTGGAACAGTGAGATTGGAGCTGGGAGTCCCTTGAGTTGGGTAGGGTAGGCTTGTGGGTGAGAAAGGCCTTCCGGGTGCCGTGAATAATCCTTGACCACATTTGCAGCTCCCAGGGGATTGTGCAACTTCCTCTCAGGCCGAGGTGCAGGGGGCTGGGTGAGAAACAGCGCTGAGGAAAATGAGGAAACTGGGTCTGGTGCTGGTGCAGGGCCACGGCCCTGGGCTCGGACCCCCCAGGAGCTCAGCATTCCAGGGGGCCTCCTTTCAGGGGGCTGCCCTCTCCCAGGTATGAGGGTGCATGTGTGTGTGTTGTGTCTTTGGGGAGGTGAGTGAGTGGCTCTGCTGGCATGGGGATACCTTTTGAGCAGGGTCAGGACTGGGGAAGCAGGTGGCCCATGGGAGGAGCCCCTGCCTCGGTTCAGGGGAGAGAGGACAGGGCTTCTCCGAGCCCGGGATGGTGGAAACCGTGTGAAGTCAGGAGTCAGAGTTGCTGGTGGCCGGCCCCGCCTCTGAGGAGCCAGGCAACCCTGGTTAGGTTGTTATTGTTGTCCCTAAGGCTAGGAGGGCTGGGGAAGGTCATGAGGACATCAGCTGTCTGGCTGGAGAGCAGTTTGCGGTCTCCCTGCCTCCTCCCTCATCCCCCAGGCTTGTTTTGGGGCTCTGGTGAGAAAGTAGGGGGCATGGTGTGCTTAGCGAGCGCAACGCTGGCCAGGCCACAGTGAATACCCTCTTAAGTCAGGGACTGGGAGCAGTGACTAGGAGCACCTGGCCTGGATGTGCAGTGCCAGCCAGCCTGGGTTCGAATCCTGGCCCTGCTGCTTAGCAGCTACATGGTCCTGGTAAGTTACTTAGCTTCTTGGTGCCTCAGTTTCCTCTTCTGTAAAACAGAGATGACAATTATAGTGCCACCATGTGGGTTCATGGGGAGGACTAAAAGAATGAATTCATGCCGTGAACAGTGCCTGGCACCAGTGAGTAAGCGTTCTGCACAGGTTGACATTTTACTGGTACATGAGTATATTTGTGCAAACAGCAAAAACCTGCCCAGTGTTCATGCGATTATTATTTATTTTTAATTTTTCAGTTACAGTTTATATTGAATGTCACTTTGTATTAGTTTCAGGTATACAAGATGGTGGTTAGAAAGTCATATACTTTCCACACTTTTCCCCCTGATATTCCCAGTACCCACCTGGTGCCATATGTAGCTATTACAATATTATTCACTTTAGTCCCTATGCTGCACTTTACATCTCTGTGACTGTTCTGTAACTGCAGTTTGTACTGCTTCATCCCTTTACCTTTTCACCCAGGCCCCCAACTCCCCTCCTCTCTGGCAACCATCAGTCTGTTCTCTGTAGCTATGAGTCTGTTTCAATTTTGTTTATTTTATTTTTTTTTAAAGATCTTATTTATTTATTTTTAGACAGAGGGGAAGGGAGGGAGAAAGAGAGGGAGAGAAACATCAATATGTGGTTGCCTCTCACATGCCCCTTACTGGGGACCTGGCCTGCAACCAGCTAGCTCTGGTGGGTCTGGCCTAGGCGTGTGCCCTGACTGGGAATTGAACAGGCAACCCTTCGGTTTGCAGACCAGCGTTCAATCCACTGAGCCACACCAGCCAGGGCAATTTTGTTTATTTTATTCTTTAGATTCCACATATAAGTGAAATCATGTGGTATTTGTCTTTCTCTGTCTTACTTATTTCACTTAGCATAATACCCTCTAGGTCCATCCACACTCTTGCAAATGCTAAGGTTTCATTATTTTTTATGACTGAGTAATAATCCATTGTATTATGTACCATAGCTTTTTTAAAAAAATTCTTTTTTCTTTAAGATTTTATTCATTTATTTTTAGACAGAGGGGAAGGGAGGGAGAAAGAGAGGGAAACATCAATGTGTGGTTGCCTCTCGCGTGCCCCCTACTGAGGACCTGGCCTGCAACCCACATGCGGTCTCCCTGCCTCCTCTCCTCATCCCCCAGGCTTGTTTTGGGGCTCCGGTGAGAAAGAAGGGGATATGGTGTGCTTAGTGCGCGCAACGCTGGCCTGACTGGGAATCGAACCTGTGACGCTTTGGTTCACAGGCTGGCACTCAATTCACAGGGCCACACCAGCCAGGTCCATACCACAGCTCTTTTATCTGCTGGTCTATTGATGGGTACTTGGGTTGCTTCCATATCCTGGCTGTTGTAAATAATGGTCCTTGTGATTGTTTTGATGATGGAGATTTGACTTAGAGCTGGGGATGATAATAAGAGCTCACGTTCCCAGACCATGTTCCACGTCAGGCACTATGCCTGATGCTTGACCGGTATCAGCTGTTCCTTCACAGTGGGTGCTGTTATTGTCCCCATCCCTACAGGTGAGGATGTGGAGTCCCAAAGGGGTTGAATGACTTGCCCCAGGGCAGTGATATACGTGAGGAGGGACAGCAGAATGGTCCCCTTAGCTCTGAGGTGCACCCCTGCCCTCATCCCAGGTCCTTCTCTGTGCTTAGCTAGAGCTAGTATGGAGGAGGGAGCAGGGCCTACTATGAGGGCCAACCTCACAGCCTGTGGGCTCTGGCCCATCTCCAGTTAAGTCATTAACTAATACAGAGAATTAAGTTACTGTAGGGAATGGCCTTGGAGTTGGAGTGGACTTCGCTGGGACAAGCTTCCTGACAACGTGTGGACTTAAAAAAGGGGCTGGCAACCAGCTGGTGGGCAGTATGGCGCGGGGGTGATGAATGTGGCTCCAGATTCAGCCAGACCTGGCTTGGAATTCTACCTGAGCCATTTACTGGGTGACCTGGGGCCTCAGTTTCCTCACATGTAGAACGGGGCTTATAGCAGCACTTGACCTCTTCGGGTGATGAAGATGGAATGAGATACCACAGTAAGATGCTTAGCACTGGCCTGGCCTGGAGTTAGTGTCCCGCAAATGGATGCCTTTATTAGTCACCTTGTGTAGAGAGGGTCAGGTGCCAGGTGGAGAGTTTGAGCCACACAGATACCCCTGGAGAATCATTATTTGAACTGTAGATTAGGACCACTAATTGGACCCTAATCCAGCTGTGAAATCAGCTTAGTGGGTTTCAATGAACATTTTTTTAAATGGAAAAGAATAGAAAACATTCAACTGTAGTGCATCGTATTTGTAAGGGTTGTTTTGTGCAACTTTTTCTGTTTCATGTTCATGTTCATGTGGATGCGTGCTCTCTGTATTTTTGTGTGTATGTGTGTGTACTGGGGTCAAATGAAAATATTTTTCTGTGAGTCATGATTAAAATATTTGGGACCAGCGTCTTAGAAGAGATTATCTCCCTCCTGTGCAATATTTATAAAGCCTCTGCTGAGTGCAGGACAACATGCCGGGGGCCAGACTGGGGGGTCAGACCCAATTCTTAGCAAAGCGTGTGTGGGTGAGCAGGCCTAGCGGGCAGCAGAGGCAGAGGGTGAGGTGGTACAGGAGGGCTTTCTCGGTGAAGATGTACGTTGGACGAGGACAGCGACAGGAGACAATAATGCCTGGGGTGATTGGTTGGCTTGGAGTCTGGAGCTAGAGAGCCACCTTGGGAGGTGGCGCTTCCTGTCAATGGGAGGCTGCAGGGCCAGACCCGGCCAGAGGTGCCCATGCTGCCTAGAGCCGAGGAGTGGGCGGCGGTCATCTCAGGGCACTGGGTAAGGCCTATACCCATCTCCTCTGGCTGGGGTGGGTTGGGGAAGACGAAAACTCAGGGTCACTGATGTTTCCCTTCGCCCCCAATGCTTGCAGGATCCCCAGTGACTGGGCGAGACCCTGGGCCCGCTGAGTAACCATTTCCTCCCCTCCTCTTGGCCCCAGGAGCCTCTTGAATCTTCTTCCCTTTGCTGCCCCAGCTGGCTCTGGTGGGTCTGGCCTGGGACCTGGCTCAGCCCTGAGCCCTGGTCCAGGAGACAGAAGCCTTTTTACTACTTAGATCCCCACCCAGGGAAAATCAGGGCCTCAGTTTCTTCATCTGTAAGGTGAGCTTACTAACCCGTGAGCAGCTGGCCTCATGGGTGGCAGTGCCCATCTTGTGACCTAACATGGGTGAGCTGGTTACAGGAAGTGTGAAGAGCTCCGGGTGGGTTGTTATTGTCATCTCCGAGGCTAGGAGGGCTGGGGAAGGTCATGAGGACATCAGCTGTCTGGCTGGAGAGCCCCCTGCCTCCCCACCCCGTGACCTGGGGCCGTGGGGCAAGGGTGAGGACAGGCCTGTGACCCATGCTGAGCTGGGGATATCCCCAGCTCTGCGGGGGGGAAGTGGCTTGTTAGGAACCTCAGAGGATGAGACCCAGGTTTAACCCAAGTCTGGGAACCCCAACTTCCAGAATCCCCACCTACATGGGGCACCTTAGAAGCCGCAGCTTGGAGGTCCGTGCTGCCAGGTGGAGGGGCAGTGCCCTGGGACTGATTGGCAGGGGCCTGTTTCCAGGAAGCCGTGGGTGGCTTCCAGCCCCATGAGTCCAGATCCCAGAGGCTCGGGCGTGAGTGAATGTGATGGTTACTGAAAGGTCACGTAATTGAGCACCTCCTGTGTGCCATGCACTGTGCTCAGCACCTTTGTTTATTTGTAAATTTAATCTTCATAATAATCTAATACACACGTCTTTTTATCATTCTGTTATGTAGGTGAGGAAACTGAATGGTTAAGTCTCTCACCAAGGTTGCCTAGCGAGTGAGCAGGGCTGGGCTAAGGGAACGAGTTCTGGATTCAGGCTGCCAGGGATGAAATCTGGGTTGTACTACTTACTAGCCATGTAAGCTTGGAAAAGTGACCCAATCTTTCTTGTTGTTAGTTTCTCGTTCTGCAAAATGGGAATAAAACAATGCCTTCTTCAAAGGGTTGTTGGGAGAATTAATGGGATAATAGAGGTAAAGTGCTTAGTGTATAATAAGGGCGCAGTAAGTGGGACCCACTTCATCATCTCTCCTACCTGTAGCAGTTACCTGCTGTGTGTGACCCTGGGTCAGTTTTCTGGTCTCCCAGGGTCCAAGTCTCCTCAGCTGTGTGACATAGGGTACTGGCCCCTTCCTTGCCCCTCTCAGTGGGATTGTTGAGGATCACATGGGATTCAAACCCTGGGTCAGTCTTGAGGGAGACCTCCATAGAACAGAGGTGCTAGACGCCCCGGACCCCAGGAGCTGCCAGGAGTTGTTCAGGGCTTGAAGCGAACTGCAAGGTCCTGATGCATCTTGTTTGAGCTGCTTTCATGTTTCCTGCTGGCCCCCATATGCGTTTGAATTGGTGACCCCATGTTTACTCCGGGGTTTCCCAAGCTGTGTTCTGAGGAAGGGTTTGATGGTCAAGCAGGTATGGCAGAATGTGAGTCAAAAAAAGCAACATGGGTTTCTTTGCTGCAGGACTTGTCAGAGCCTTTGATACACTAATAGTCATTGTATACCCCCAGTATGTGGCCATGATATACCCCAGGATATCTCAAAGGCCAGGTGCTGAAAGCACCATTTTCCAGATGCAGAAACAGACCTGAAGTGAAGCCTAGGAAACGATTTCCCCAGATCCTGAAATTATCTTTTTCGGCGCTGGGACGGGACCCCACGGCTCCTTGGATCCATGGCCAGGGCTCTCTGCTCAGGACAACCCCTCCTTTCCCTCCTTCCTCTGTTCATCTCAGAGGAATGTACGTGGAGCCTGTTTCCTTCCTGAAGGCTCCTCACCCCTTCCTTGCCCCCTCCCGCTGGCTCCCAGCAGCGTGAGTGGGTGCCGCACCCGCTCTGGCATGGCTGGCGAGACGGGTCTGCGGGCTCCTGGAGACAGTTGCCTGGCTGATGGAGGGTGATAAGGCTTCATCCCAGCTGCAGGGCACCCTCGCAAGTTAATTCAGCTTTTTGAGCCCAGGCTCTTCCACTGTGTAATGAAACTCACCCTCTTGTCTATCATCTGGAGTTGTTGAGAGGCTCACTCAACACCATACGGGAATGTGCTCTATTAATGTTCAATTCATATAAAGATGTTCACAAGCCTGACAATTCTTATCATTTCTGGGGGTGAAAAGGGAAGAATATGAAGGAAATGAGGGAGGCTCTTGGCCGTGGGATCTGGCATGGTTCAGACTAAGTTCTGATGTGCACCCACATTTGATTTCTGCCCTTTAGTATATTGCTACCCCTCTCTGAGTTCATCCTTTGCCCCAACCCCTACCCTACCAATTGCCTATGAAGTGGGCCAGTGTGGCTGACACTTGGGGCCCATTTCACAGGAGAGATGTGAGGAGAGGGGAGCCGGGGCAGGATGGCCTAGGTTCCTGCATGGAGCTGGTATTAGAGTTGGGAAGGAAAGCCGAGTGCCTCAGTGCCGGCACCGTAGTCCACTTTGCCTTGAGCAGGGCGGTCTTCTCCAGCTTCTGCACCTTTGAACTCCCACCCTTCTTGTAGGGGACTGCCCATGGCTCTGTCCACACTCCAGTTGGGGTGAAAATACCCCAGGCCCTTTGCTGACTTGGGGGAGCTCCAAGTGAAAGACCAGGGATTGGGCCAGGCTGGGTTGAGAGGTGGGAGGAGGTGGGGCCTCCCTGGTAGAGAGTGTCCTCTCCAGGAGGGCTGTTTGCCTGGTTTATTCTTAGCACTGACTCATTATAGAATCTATTTTTAGCCCCGTTTCCAAGCGTTGCCAACATCTGGTGCAGCCAGTACTGAAGGGGGTGGGGGTGGTGGGCGACCCCTTTCGGGTTTGCTGGGGACTAGAGCCACGGCAGGAGGGCAAGGACAGAGACTTCTGCTTCCTGCATCTGCCACGTCTTGAACCTGGGCGCGCAGTAGGCGTCCTGTTTATACTTGTGCATTGATGGCTC
The DNA here is from genome assembly GCF_021234165.1 of Pteronotus mesoamericanus. Classification (NCBI taxonomy): domain Eukaryota; kingdom Metazoa; phylum Chordata; class Mammalia; order Chiroptera; family Mormoopidae; genus Pteronotus; species Pteronotus mesoamericanus. Next base: position 11,507,601 of record NW_026555085.1, on the reverse strand, counting down.
TCCTCATCTCATCATTCTAGCTCCAGCGCCTGGTGGGCAGGGAGGTGGCATGGGTGCTACCATCCAGCCACAGAGCATGAGCGGGTGGCAGTCATCAGGTAGGCTTTCCCACGTCCAGCCCCCAGGAGTTCCAGCGGCCTCTGACCCCAGTGTAGGGGGTCTCAGAGGAGGGGGGCAAGCCCCAAGCTAGGGGCCTTGTTGCAGTCACCATCCAAGGAGGGGCAACAGACATTACAGGCTGGGCTGCCCGGGGTTGAGTCCTGCCTTTGCTTCTTCCAAGCTTTGTGACCTTGGGCAAGTCATCAACTTCTCTGTGCTGCAGTCTCCTCACCTGTGAGATGAGGATGAGAGTAGAGTGTTGTCAGGACGAAGTAAACGATAATGTAAGAAGTGCCTAAATCATAAGTGCTACATGATGGGGAGGTGGTGGAATTTTTATTGTTTTTATTGTTATTATTACTAATGAGAAGCTCTATCTGGGCTGTGATGTTGGGGTGGGTCGGGTAGGAGGCTCTGCGGCTTTTCTCAGGGTGAAGCCTAGGAGGAGGCTCAGATGGAGTGGTCACAGCCAGGCGTCATGGTGGCGGCGAGCTGCGCAGGCCGCAGCGAGGGCTGGGTGCACACAGGGTTCGAATGTGGGTTCTGCCCTTCACAGGTTGGGTGAGTTGCCTAACTTTTCTGAATATCTATTTCTTTACCTACAAGATGATAATATGTAAGCCACAGAATTACTGTGGTAAGTAAAGCATCCGATGTCTGTGGAGCATTGCTGGGCCCACGGTAGGAGCTGAATCCAGGAGACTCTTCTTTGCCATGTCCCTTTCCCATGAGAGGGGTGGGGTGTGTTGCCCTGGGAGTGGGCGGGAGAGCTTGGCCTGGAGGTTTGGAGGGGGCTGCGGTCCTAGGTCTCTCTGAGCTATGGGGTCCGCATGCGTTACTTCCTTCTCTTGCACTTCTGTAACAAGAAGAGGCCAGAGAAAGCTGTGGTTTTTAGACTCTTCCTCAGAACCCCCAGGGGTTCTTTCAGGGGCCCCCCAGTTGGAGGCCAGGTGGTCTGGCCCTCTCCCTCCTGCATAGCTGCTTCATTCTCATGTTTTACATATCAACATTCCTAATAAATTTTGTCTGAAAACGGGGTTCCGCTGCTAGGGGACCTCCAGGCCCCTTGTCATCTGACGTCTATGTCCTCTGAGTTGGCATTGACTCTGGGAGGTGAGCTTTGCGGGGGAGCTCTGGTGTGCCATGGGCGCTAATGCCCCGAGGGTGCTGGGGCTCCCCCAGGGCTCCCCACTGAGGGGGCTGCAAGGCTGCCCCTCAGAGGAGAGGTTTGAGTGCCACTCCAGCCTCTCTGCCGGCAGGATGCGGGTGCCTTAAAGACAAAACTCAATCCCAGAAGCAGAATATCCCAGGGAGAAGCAAGGGCTGAGGTTGGTCAGAAACACTCCTGCCACAGTGCTGGCACATAGTAGGTACTCAAGAAATGCTTGAAAGGAATGAATGAAGTGGTAGCAGCACAGCATCCCAGAACAGCGGTCCTCTTGTATGGTGGCAAATCTTCCCCTACGCCCTCCCCTTCCATCTTGCTCCTCACCCTCCCCTCCCCGTCCCCTGCTTTGTTTAACCAGCCTTAAGCCACCCCAGCCCTGGGGGGCCAAGCTCAGCCTTGCTCACAAACTTGAACAAGACACTTCCCAACCTGAGCCTGTTTGTTCATCAGTAAAATGAGGGTGATGGGCTCAGCGTCAGAAGGCTCCTTCTAGCTCCTACAGCCTCTGCTCTCAGGGCAGGCTACACACACACACACACGCGCGCGCGCACACACACACTCACACCCTCACACTCACACTCACACTCACACACGAAGGGTCTGTGGGCCTTGTGGGGAAGGTCCTCTCCCTCTCCCAGGCAGGAGCCCTCAGCTTCCCCTGAAGTGGAGGTTGGGGTGCCAGGGCGCGCTTTAGGGCCTCCGGGATGTGATGTGCTGAGCTGTGGCTCAGCGGGGGTGGTGGGGCCTGTGGGTGTGAGGGGAAGGGTGGGCATCCAACTGTGTCCGCTGGGGGGGCCACCACTGTGACTTTTCTGTGTGACCTTCTTGGGGTGTGGGCGGCAGCCATAGGGCACATATTTGTGTCACTATGACTGGGTGTGAAGGGGCGTGTGCATCAGGCCAGCGAGGGAGCAAGCGCAGTTGTCTCCTGTTGCCCAAGTGTCCCAGGCTCTGAGGAGAATGGAAAGTGATTCATGCAAAAGACCTCATCTCTGCATTTTGGCCACAACCCAAGGTGTAGCGTGGCCAGGTCTCCTTCTCCCACACAGCAGAGGCCTACGTTCCCCCCACCCTTGCCTCAGACCCAGTTTCCCATTCAGGGGTAAGTGGGTGCCCTAACCTGCAGTCTGGCATGCCTCTCAGGGGCATTTTGGGGCATTTGGGCCCATGCCTGCAGCTATAGAGCAGCGCAGGGACCAGGAGGTCCTCAGGACCCACGTCCAGGCACTAGGTAATTCCCTGCACCGGAGGAAGTAGCCTGAGCGCCCGGGCTGAACTGCTGTGGTCAGCACCTCATCACAGCCGAGTGGTTTTCTAGCTTGAGACGACCTGCCAGGGAGGGGAGGGAGAGGCTCCACCTGCCCACCATCTCCCTGCCATCCTGGCTACAGCCGACTGGTGACTCATTCCCCTGGGGAGTGAGCCAGCTCCTCTCTCAGGCCACCCCGGGGCCCTGGTGCTGAGCCCAGAGCACCAACAAGCTGGGGAGTGAGAAGTGAGCCCTTCTGTCTGGGGGGCGGTCCAAGCGGGCTTTTTTTTTCCACCCTCCCCTGGCTCCACAGACTTCATCTCCCCTTTGCCCCCAGGGAAGGCCGCAGCCCCAGATTACATAACGGGACCAAAATGCCTCGCGAGTGAGCAGCCCAGTCGGCAGCTGGACTCAGGAGTCCCTATTTCCCAGTGCCTGCCACCAGGCATGTTCCCATTCTACTGCCTGGGATCGCTGTGGGAGAGGGTGGTGTCTGCCTCCTCCACGGGGCTGTGCAGCCTGGGAGGGGGTGGGGAGTCCCTCTCCAGGGAAATGAATTCCTGGCCTGACCCCAGATGCTGGCCTGCCCAGCTCTGCTCCAGGGTAATGCTGGGCGCACACACTGCCCCATTGTACACCCCGGCCCCGTGCCTGCAATGGGCCTGGCACCGGCTCTATCAACAGCAGTGGCTCCATCAGCCCCTTAGCACCCTCTTGCCAGGGCCTGAGCCATTGGGCCCCTGGTGAGGAGGAAGCAGGAGGACTCTTATTAGGGCGTGAGTGTGTCCTGAGTGGAGGGGCCGTTCAGATATTGAGGAGCCAAAGGAATGTATTTGTTTCTCTCATCAACTCTGAGGTACAAGAGCAAGGAGCATGATCCCCCTTCATGTGAGAAAACCAGAGCATCAAGAGGCTTCAGCGATTTGCCCAAGGTCACGCAGCTAGCCAGGGGCAGAGGGGGCGTTGAGCCGGACAGCCTAGGCCTAGAGCCTGTGCTCTGCACCACTCCCTGCAGTGCACACCCGCCTCCCCGTCAGAGCTCAGGAAAAAGCAGCCCAGCTTTGGGGACCGAGACAGGCCACTTGCTAGGAAGTTTATGTCCCCAGGGTGGAAGACCCGCCCTGGAAGAGTAGGGTCCCCATGCGCTTGTGTGAAGCGCAGTGGTTGATTTTCAAGGACGACGCTGAGGGCTGGGCAAGCAGAGCAGGTCTCCAGCAGCTCTGTGCCTCAGTTCCCCTGCTCCACCCATACTGCATATCCTCTATGTTCCTTGGGAGGGCGCAGGGAGGTAGTCATGAGGTGTGGCCAGGGCTTGGACCTGGACCCTCACCCTCTTTTCTTGTGCTCCACAGGCACTGCTGTCCCCCGCTCCCACCTTCCTCAACCCAGACCCCCCTGCAAGCAGGGGTGCTAAGGCCTCTGGTTGTTTCTATTTTGAGATTCCATCCTGAGCTGGTCCACCTCCTCAGGTTTCCCAGACTGGAGGGACCTCTGAGGCCAGGGAGCCTGCCAAGGGGGCAGAAAGCTCTGGGCTGTGAGGGGCTCCATCTCTGCCTTGCACCTGTGCCCCTCAGGCCATGATGGACGGTGCCCAGACGCAGCTTTTAGGGGTCTGCTCCGCTGCTTACTTTCTGTGCTCAACTTACCCGCTCATGAGCCCCAACCCCTGGAGCTGGCAGAGCTAAAGCACTTCTCTTTCCCTTGGCCCACCCTCCTTGTCCCCTCTCTGTCCTGAACGTGAGGCCTGGTTTCCCCCTGTGCCACCTCAGCCTCCTTAACAAGTGGACAGGGCATTTGGCAGTGACCATAGATTGTGCAATGCCAGGGCTGGGATGTGGGGACAGGCGGGGAAGAGAGAAGCTGGAAGAGGCCATGGAGGCCGTGCCCCCTCTCACCTCAGCCTGGACCCTCACCTCCTTCCCTACTCTGCTCGGGCTCGTTTTTTCTGTTCCTGCCACTCTTGCCCCAGTCAACGCATCTTCACCCAAGGCCACAGAACTGGGCACTTCTGAGGGCTGCCAGAGACGAGTGGGGTTGGACAGTCTGTGGAAGGAAGGGGGATGTGGCAGGAGGAGCATCTGGAGGCCCAGACTCTGTTGGGAGAGGAGTGAGGAGGCCCCCAGGCTGAGTCCAAGGCATATTTAGGGAGGGGAGGGACCCCGGATGCCAGGAATGCCCGACTAGGGAGTTTGGACATTTTCCAGTGAATGGTGGAGAGCCACTGGGGGTGATAGAGCAGGGAATGACATTTGTTTGTTGCTCAGTCCATTTTGCTTCTGCTCCTTTGTTCTCTCAGGGCTATTTTCTTTCTCCATTTCTCCAAAGACAATAAACCCTTCTCTCTGCTCTTCAGTCCCTTCTCTCTGATCCCTGCTCACCCCATCCCACATATCCACACTCTGTTCTTGGCTTCCTCCCCTCAGCCGGCCAGTCCTGTTCCCCCTGCCCTGCTTTGGCTTGGCTTTCCCTTCCTCTCCCTGGCCCCTGACCCACCTTCCCTGGGGCAGGGGTTGGGTGGAGTTGAACTTGAGGGAAAAGGGATACAGCTGTGGCTGGGACCGCCTGGTGGGACCGCACGGTGGGACCACACGGCAGGAATGGGTGTGATGGTGACTGAGCCAGGAGGATACCTTCTGTCCTGACATAGCCCTGCACCCTTCAGGGGACAACCCTCCCCGAGTAATGCATCTACAGCTCATGAGGAGGATCTCACTTTGCATTCGTCAACCTGATAAATGGAGATATAGATTTCTCCAACAGATAAATTGGAGTGATGGGCCTTCATTTTCTTGTTATTGAATTCAGCCGAAAGGGGTATTTAACCAGATGGGAATCAGACTGCAGATAACTACTGCTCTCTTTTATTTCCTTTCAAATATCTCTCCATCCGTCCATACATGCATTGATCCACCCACCCATCCATTCATGTATTATATTCACCCATTTAGCTATAGTATCTACACAGTCATCCGTGTATCCATCAAATATTTATTGAGCACCTATATTAGAGGTTTTACAGAAGCTCTCCAAGATGGACGTTATTGGGAGGATCCTGGGACCCCATGCAGTTAAGTTGCTGAAGGTCATGCAGACAGTGAGCAACAGACCTGGGATTCAGCGATACCTGCTTCAAAACACATGCTCTTAATGTGGACTCAAACAGCCTTCCTTGGTGTCACCAGTGCCTAGTTCCAAGCATGGAACGTAACAGCTGTGCTACTGAGTGAGCGGGCATGCGGAGGCTCCGGAATGCCAGAGTTCTAGAGTTCTAGTTGCAGCATGGGCGTGGGAGGCAATGCTGGGATTCTAGTCTTATTGGCATTTGCCACCTGTAACCTAATGTTGCCATCACCGCCCCTGGAATGGAGGCTTCTTCATCACATAACTTGTAACCTCGGCACATCCTTGTTTCTCCTCTCCATCTTACCAACTCTGCTTCCAAGGGCCGCCTGACCTCCCACAGGTCGGGGACTTCTAGGTACACACTTGGCCGCTCCGTCCAGCTTCGCCAGTCTCCTCCGGGGACCGGGCTCTTATACACCTGCTTCTCCACAGGATGGCAATGCCTGTTTTACTCTGGCCCCTTTATTGGTCTTTCTTTCTAAACATTAGAGTCAGCGCCTCATTTCAGGTCTGAGCTGCCTCCTCAGGCCTCATTGGTTGAAGCAAGGGTGTGAGTACAGGTCGTTTACCTGGGCGGTGACCAGGAAGCACCAGTAGTGGGGTAGACTAGTGAGATGGGAGGGAAGGAAGCCAGTAAAACGTGTGCTGGGGAACAGCAACTGCTGTGGGCACTGTGGGCACCAGAGGCCCAGTCTCCTTGGGGACCTCTGTAGACAGAGCTTTAGAGTTACCCAAAGCGGGGCAGGGTGAGGGAATGGGCTGTTTATTCACTCACCACCACCGCCCCCCCTTACTGTTTGGCTAAGTGTTGCTGGCGGAGGGCAGGGAGCTACCTCGCTGGCTCTGGCACCCATGCAGGCGCTGGCAGCGGAAAGGCTCAGGTGAGCCGGCTGACTGGGAGCGCCCAGGGCGGTGGCTGGGGCCCGACAGCTTCTGCTGTGCACACTGAGCCCAGGCCTGGTGGTCTGGCTGGTCCCTTGGGGGTGGCTCTTGTCAACCCCTCTTCCCACAGCTCCCTTCTCTCCAGGCCCACAAAGCTGCCCCCCACCCCGCGACTCCCCCCCCACCCAGCCTCCCTGGACAGACCCTTCGCACTAGGGCCTGTCACCACGTTCATTGTGTTCAGCGGGTCCTTAAGGAGCACGTACTAAGTGCCAGGTGCCACAGAGAAAAAGAGGGAGCTGTCAGGATGCCTCCAGGCACTCACAGGAGAGGAAAGGTCCCAGTGTGAATGTCATGCCATGTGCCAGACACTGGCAACCCTTTTCAGGGCCTGTCCCAGGCAAGTGAACTACTCTGTGGCAGGAGCCACCTTCAAGTCCCCTCCCAGCTCTAGTATCCCGAGACTGTGATTGTCGTGGTTTCTCTGACTTCCTTTTTCTTTCTCTCACTGCCTCTGCCTCTTCCCTTCCTGGGGCCACTAGGTCCATGGCTGCCTTTCAGTCTGCCAGAACTGAGCAGTCTAGTGCCCTCCCTCTGTGTGTCTCTGGGGAACAGGATGCAATTCACGGGCAAGGGGGGTCAGTTTATTCAAGGGCACCCTTCTTTGTCCTTGGTGAAGGCTCTGCCTGGTACCTGCTCCCCCCTTCGCCCACCAGACTCATGCTGTTCCGTCTCATGCCTTCTGGGTTGGAGGGCATGGGGAGAGTTAAGAGCAGGAAGTGGAGTGTGCGTAATGCCTTCTGGTGTGGGGGATGGGGAGGGGCAGACACCAGGGATGGGGCAGGTGCTGCCTCTGGCTGGTGCATTCACACTGAAAACTCCTCTTTGGGCTACACAGGCAGACGTGCCAAATCCTGGTCCCTTCGACTCATCTCTCTAGCCGCCACCCACAGCCTTTCCCCTTGGTGTTTTTACTTTCAAACCAGGTCTGGTGAGGGTGCGCGTGCCGGGGTGGCAGAGGGCAGGAGCGGGTCTGCCTGTGCTGGCCAACTTCGTTACCTTTGACGTCCTCCCCCGACTGACTAGTGCCATCTATTCCCCAGGTCGTGGGCAGGGCGGGCGCTGGCAGAGCTCACAGCTACCCTGTACCTGCCCCACTTGGATAGAAAGGTGGCTGTACTTATCTGGGGCAGGAGTGTTGGTGTGAGGGCTGGGAGGAGGGCAGGGACTGAGAGGTGGAACTGATAATAAGGCTCTCTGTGGTCTCAGGCCGGGGCTTCAGCATCTTTGATCCGGGAGGAGTGGGTATAAGGCAGCAGCCTCCTAAGGGAGAAGCCGGGGAGGAGAAGATTTGAGATCATGAAAGGGGAGAGTGGAGTTACTGATGCTCCTCCCCGCCCAACAGGCAGGAAACCCAGGGCACTCGGTTCCTCTCTCGGGCCAGCCAAGGGCGCAGTGTTGCTTGTGTAGTTTAAGGACAGAAGAAAGGGGTGCGTGAGCTGCTGTGCGCCTTTTGAGAGTAAGACTACTGCTTCTCTCCTATCTCGGAGAAGCTTGCTCACTCCTTTGGCTGGTGAGGCTGGAGCTGTTGAGGGTCGTTTCTCCTGGGGGTGGGGAGTGGTCGATCTTCAGAGACAGATCTTCTGACTCCCCATGGAAGCAGGGGAGGTGCCAGCAGAGTATACCTGGGCAGGGCAGGTGTAAACCCAAGTTCTGGGGCTGGGGCAGCTGTGGGCGAGAGCTGGATAGGACCCAGAGGAGGCAGCTCCGGGGTTTTGTGCCTCTAATGGCTGTTCCCAGAAGCCCAGCTCCTGCGCAGGCCGGGGAGGAGGCCGGTCCTAGGTGTGCGTAGTGAGGGAAGAAGTCTGTGATTATCCAGAGGCCTCTGCCTGCCATGGCCGCCCTGTCCTGTCCCCACCAGGCGTGAGTCAGACCGAAAGCAGAAGTTGCCAGACATTGCACAGGGTGAAGCGAGGCAGAACCAACTGTGCTATTTTGGAACCTGGTTAATTCCCCCTCCTGTCCCTCCACCTCCCTTCCCTCAAGAGCTCCCACCCCCTCCTGGCTGCCAGCACTGCGCCTTCCTCAAGGGGACAGTCAGGACAGGACTTGATTTCCCCTGGAATGTGTGTGGAGGCTTGGGGTGCTTAAGGCCCCTCCCCTTGGGAGCCTCCCCTCCCTGGCCAAGAAAACTGGCTTCTGGGGAACAGCCCTCTGGGAGGTCGGGAGGGCAGTGCCCCCTCCTGGTGGGAGCTGGCAGGCAGGGTGGCACTGGCCAGATCATGGTCACCAGCTCTGAGCGCTGCCCATCTGGGCTCACCCCCCCGCCGCCCCCTGCCAATCCTCTGCCGCCCTCCGGACAGCTGTCAGCCGCCTCTCCCAGGGGTGTTAGCTGACAAGAGCTTCAGGTGGGAGCCTCTCCCAGCAGTGACTCTCAAAGGGCTGGGAGGGATTTCCGGACCTGGGGGGAGATATTTTGGGGCCAAGGGCCTTTCCAGAACCCATGACATCACATACCCTGCAGCAGCCCCAACTGACCCTCCTTGTCCATGGTTCTTTTTTGGGCATCCTAGGCCTACTTAAATCACTAGCCCCACATTTTAGGCCTTCTTTGGGACCCGCATGAGCCTCGGGGCCCCAGGAAGTCCAACCTGCGGTGGTGAAAGAGGTCAGTGGGGTGTGTGTTTCTGAACGGAAGATCTGCCCCCCATCTGTAGGTAGGGTGGGCAGGGCTCTGTGCCCCTCCTGCAGCTCTCTGGTCAGGGAGATGGTGGGCTTTGCTCTTGTTCTGTGCGAGTGTGTGGGGGAGCTGGGCACAGCCTCCACTGTGTGTTGCTGCCTCGCAGGGGGATGCTGAGGTCAGAGCTCCACCTTGCTTTTTACCCCGCATCATTCTGGGGCAGTGGGTTTCATGCATGAGGGGGGTTGGTCAGCAGGGACATTGCAGGTAACCAATTAAAATGTGGACCCTTGTCAACCTCAAGTGAGCAGGACTTGGGTTTCTCATTGCTGAGGTAGATTTGGGGCTCAGGGAGGTGAGAGGGAGGGGTGAAGCTGAGTAGACCAAACAGTGGTCTCCTAGGCCACCTGCAGGGGCGCACGCTGTTCCCAAGGCCGCCTGCTCTCTGCTGGAGTTGCTTTTAGGGCAGGAGGGTCCCTGGGCAGCTTGTATGGGATGGTAAGCGCGCATATGTGCGCGATGGTGTGTAGGGGATTCCATGTGTGTGCATGGGCGTGCCTCACAGGGCCTGTCTCAGAGGCCTGTCCACTGGGAGCCGTATCAGCCAGGCTGTTTCCCCACAGACCTGGATTGTCCCTCCTCTGCACCCAGTGAGCACCCAGTACGGCGCTGGCCTGGAGCCCTGTGCTCCCGTCTCCACCTGGGTTCCTAACCCAAGAGCTGGGGCTGTTTGCTCAGTTTCACGATGGAGCTCAGAAGGGCCCTGCCTGATTCTAGTGTATGTCACTCCCCCAGGAGCCTATACCTCCCTGCTCTCTCCTCCCAGCTGTCACCAGTGTTCACACTTGGAACCAGCTGACGAAACCTCCAGAAGACTGCAAGTGAAGTGCCTTTAATGGCCCACTTATCTGCTAGGGTCCCGTGGTAAAGTGCAGGTTCTGATGCCGTAGGTCTAGGCCGGGGCCTGAGAGTTTGCATTTCCCACCAGCTCCCAGGGGATGTGATGTCCCGGGACCATACCGTGAGTGGCGAGGACTCAAGAGGCCCTCTCCCATCCAGGTTGACTCTGCTTCCCCAGCCAGGGAACTAACTCACACTCATGGACCACCTCCTAGGTGCCAGGCGTGTCACCCACTTCAGCCCCAGTGATCCCCTCACCTACTCTGAGGAAGGAGCCGTCCTGTTTTACAGATGGGGAAACTGAGGCTCTGAGAGGTTAAGTACCTGTCCTGAGTCACACAGCTGGTAAACGTCAAAGAGACTTGAACTCTGGTTGGTCTGTGTCCAGAGCACTTTCCATTAAACCCAGCTGTCTGCCTGAGAGCAGACTCAGAAGGACCAGCTGCAGCTGAGGGGACGGGTGAGGGATGGATGGATCCCAGCTGTCAGGGAACTGCAGGGAGCAGCTCTTGGTAGCTGGGGGGCAGGGCAGGGGCGGGGAGGGGGCGGTGCCCTGAGGGGAGGGAGGGACCGAAAGGAGAATAGTGCTGGAGGAGGTGGGAGCTGAGTGAGCTGAGTGGGGTCAGAGTCCTGCCCTACCTTCCTAGCCCAGGGCCTTTTACTTAAAAGGCTTAAGACCTCCTACCTGCCTTCTCAGGCCCTCTGGCGGCAGACTCTGCAGACTCGGTGCGGAGCAGCGGCACAGTGCTGCGCTCTGTGCACTCCTGAGCCTGTGCGGGCAGAGGGCAGGTGTCCAGGCTCCCTGACCAGGTGCCCCAGCTCCGCTGCCTACTAGCTGTGTGCCCCTGGGCAAGGTATCGGCGTCTCTGTGCTTCAGTTGCTCCCTCTGCCTGGTGCACAGTAAACCCTCTGTGTGAGGTAATAATGAAGACGTGTAGGTTTGGACCCGGAGATAAGAGTTAAAAGACCACCTCCTGTGAACTTAAAGCAGTTGTCCCTGCTCATAGGTGTTTCCCCTCCCCTCTTTCAATGTCTTATTTAGCAAAGCCTGGATTCTTAAATTATAAAGTGGTTGTTTTCAAAGTACTCAGAGGCAGATTAAACTCTTAAAAAGGGAGTGAAAGAGTAGGTCATTTGTGGTGTCCAAGCCACAGGGAGGCTGGAGAGGCTGTGGCAGGTGGGATGCGATGACCAAGGAGAGGAGGCCCCGAAGACCTGGGCAGGGGGCAGGGAGGGTGCTGCAGGGTGGCCTTGGCACTGGGGCTGGGTTTGGACGGAGCCCTCAGTTGGGAGCCAAAAGGCACGCTGCGTGTGGCTATGTGCCCCTCCGTGCCCTGTGTGCCTGCGCCCTCTCACACTAGGAGTCACTAGCTGTCTCTGTTCAAGCAGCCGGCAGATGGAAAAGCAGAGGCTGGGTCCCTGAGGCTGCCACAGGAATGCATCTCTGCGGGTCTTCCCTGTGGGCCCTGGTTTCCTCACCTGTGCTGGAGCTGGGCGTCGTCACACACCTGAGACCTGGGCTTACATCCCCACTTCACTGTCCTTGCAGTGTGCCCTTGGACAGGCCACTTTGTGAGTCTTGGTTTTCTCATCTGGCAGAAGTGCTCTTTGCCCCAAGAGGTGTTTGTGGAGGACAAATGAGATCTGGCAGTAGGTCAAATGGACCGCACAGTGCCTGGTCCAAAATGGGGACTCAGTGAGCATTTGCTGCGGGAGACAATGGGTGATGGTTGAGCAGGTGTTGGGTGACTGGACAAGCAGCCTCTGAGGGCCCTGAGTCTCATTCTGGGAAGCCTGAGGGGTGGGATGGGGGTAGAGGTTCCAAAGAAGAAAGCTGATTTCTCTGGAAGCTTCCTAGTAGCTGGAGAGACGTAGGTGGCCAGGAAACAACCAAGGAACAAAGCAGTGTGGACGCAGGCAGGACACTCAGGTGGACTGAGTGTGCAGGAGGGGGTGCAGGGGAGCAAGGGAAAGAGAGGACTTTCAGCCCCCTTGCCCCACTCCAACCCAGGAGAAAGGCAGCTGCCCACTAATGGGCAGGATAAAGGATCTCGCATGCATGCGAGTGCACATGTGTCTGTATGGGGGCGCGGGGAGAGATTGCATGTGTGGCTGGGCTGTATCTATGTATAGCACAAAGGTGGACACCCCCTAGGACCTTTCTGGTTTTTCTTCTGCATGCTTCCCTCAGCTACATGTCCCCCTGTCCCCACTGTCCTTCAAAGCCCAGTGGCAGTCCCCTTGGGGCTGGCCTCATGCTAGGGTCTAGCTGGACTCTGGGACAGGATAGGCTCCTCTCTGATTGATGACTGCCTTTGAAGCGGCCCCCTTTGCTGCATAATTGCCCTGCCTTGCCCTGGGCCAACAGGCCTACTAGCCAAGAGATACCAGCTCCTGCCCTTTCCTGTGGGGTTGAGCTGGGACCTGGGGCCAGTGGGCCTGGAGTGGTAGGCACTGGAGGCCCCTAAGCTGGGAGCTCTGTGGCTTCCCTTTACCTTCCCTCTCCTTTCTTTTCCTCTACCCTACCTCCTACTTGTGTTCAACAGAGATTCAAAATCAAGTCCCTGACTGCACTCCCCTCCCCGCAGAGCTGCGGCCCCCTGCAGCGTCCCACACTGAGACCTGGGAGGCAGGCGCCCTACTCTGCATGGTGGGATGGAGCGCATCCTGGGTTCCAGTCTTGCTCTGTGCCGCTCTTATGGAACCTTAGTTTCCTCCTGTAATTCACTATTTGTTCCCCAGTCTTGCTCATCACAAACAGGGGTTGATTAGCCCGCACCAAGAGTGTTCCCACTTGGCAATGTAAAGATGTTGCAAAAAGATACAGAGGACCACATCCTGTATGATAGCTTTTATGCCTGGCCAAGGTCAGGTGACACTCAGCCATGGGAATGGCGTTCAGACTGCAGGGTCCCTCTGGGAGAGAGTCCTAGACAGGACTTTCTAGGGTAATGGAAACATTCTACATCTTGATGTAGGTGGTGATTTACACGTGGGTGCACACCTGTAAAAATTCACTGAGCTGTACACTTTAAGCCTGTGCATTTGGTTGGAATAAATTATACCTTAATAAAATGAAAAAAGGCCAAAAATATTAAAGTGAAAATATTAAAAGTATGTACCACTGACCTCTTTCCTGTTCCTGGTACCTTCTACCTTCCAATCAAACAGTGCACACTTACCAGGGGCAAGTGTGACTTCCATTTGCTCTTGTTCAACATTGGAAGGAGGCCCGCTGTTGCCTTTCATGACCTCTTGGGGACCACTGGGCCAGGCAATATAATAACTTGCCTTTGTAAGCATCTCCAGTGTGTGGGACTGTGCTGAGGGCTCCGCCTACCCATGATCTCTTTAACCCTAAGGTGGGTATCACTATCCGCCTGCCTCTCCTGTAGCACTGCAGTAAATTATGTGATCTACAAGCTTCAGGGTGAAAAACTGTTTTAAAACTCAAGGCTTTTGAAGAGGAAGCAGAGAGGGTGCCTAATAATGGGAAAACTTGGTCAAAGTCACCCTGCCCGGTCCTAAGGAGAGACAGAGCTGGGGTTACCTCTAAGCTGCCCTGCTCCAGCCTGGGCCTTGAGAAGAGAGAGAGAGACAGAGACAGAGAGAGAGAGGAGGAGAAGGGAGGGAGAGAGAACATGAGAGAGCAAGCGAGAGACCATGGATGGGACCCCTCCCTCAACAAACTCAAGAGAACAGGAAAAGGAGACTTGTCCAGGGATGGCGCAGGTGGGCATGGACAAAGCGACAGTAAACAGTGACAGAATGGCGATAGCTCCCATCTGCCCATGCGGAGACACCCCTATGTAGGTCACAACAGCTCAGGGGGAGAGATGGCCCCAGCTGGTAAGCTCCACTTGGCTGATGGCAGGACTGAGCCTCGGCCCACCCATTGAGTCAGGCTCAAGGATTCTGATGGCAGGTTCCCACAGCCCCTTGTGAGCAGGACTGCTGGCTCCTGGGAATCTTATGACACCTCCCCACCCCTTGCTCTCTGAACCTGAACCAACGGATACCCCTGAAGCCCTGCAGGGGCTGCCTTGTCTTAAGGTATGGGGATTGTGTGGACATTCTTGCTCCTTTTCCTTGTTCATCAGGCCTTCCTTTGTGGCCTCCTCTGCCAGAGGGAGCTCAGAGAAAACAAGACAAACCCCAATCCTGAAATCTTTCTCTCTCTTCCCTTCCCAAGGCTCCCCAGGAGGTCTTGGGGCCCCTTCCCTGCCTTAGGGAGCCCGGGAACCTGTTCAGAGGCCTTCCTTTAGTGATCGGTTTGATTTCCCCTCCACCACACTGTGCAGTCCCCTCACAACTGTGGTAGCTTGTAACAGGCTGGATCAGGAGACAACTTCTTCCAACCACGGAGGCACGGAACGTACTAAATGGCTTAAACAGGCGTCCTGGCCTCTGGGCTCGCACGCTTTGTTGTTTCAGCCGCCAGACATGTGTTTTTCTGGGAATACAGGAAATTATCTCTGCCCTTTGAGGAAGGGTAGAGTTTTTTCTGCTTGTGTTTGGGGATTCCAGACCATTTCATCATTCCAGGCGTCCTCTGGGCCCCTGGGCTGGATGAAAGAGACCAGAGATCAGCTGAAAGTCTTTGGTTACAGGGGGGCTTCTTCAGTGGGAACCCTTAAAATAAAACGTGGCACCCCCCCCACCCCCACCCTAAGTGCAGGACTGAAGCCAAACTATAAGTCTGAGGGTTTGGGTGGTGGAGCCAGACTGTCAAGGCCCAGCCTTGCTACTCATTAGCTCTGTGACCTTTGACAAGTGACAACCTGTATGTGCCTGTTTTCGCATCTATAAAGTGGAGGCAGCACTGGTATTCACGTCATGAAATAATTGTGATAATTAAATAAGGCGCTTTGAGCAATACCTGGTGCACAGTAAGTACTCCGTAAGCATTAGCTATTAGTATAAGATATTTTCCCCAATTAGATATACATGTTCATTATAGAAAAAGAACAACATTCTGAAAGGTAAAAAGGGAAAAAACAAAACATGATTGTGTCATCCAAAGAAGTCTGTAACACTTTTATATATTTCTTCTTGAGAGGTTTTTCTACACATATTTGTACATGGCGGTGACCAGATTTTATGTACAATTGGCATCCTACATTTTGTCACTTGACGTAGCCCCACGTTGCTTATTGTAAACGTAATATTCCATCAGGTGGGACACACCATAATTTATCTAAGCATCCTATTGCTGCACATTGAGATTATTTTTGAATTTTCTCAATTTAATGTGATGGGCATCTTTATGCAGAAAAGCCTTTTCTGCATTTAGGATTACTTCCCTGGGCTAGTGGCTATTTTTTAAGGCTTTGATGCATTTTGCCAAATTGCTTTTCCAAAGAGGATGTACTCAGCTATACTTGGGCAGCTAGTTGTGTTGAAGCTGCCTGGTACCGGAGGAATTTTAAAGTTGTAGCCACACTTGGGTGGGAGGGTAGTTTATTCAACTCTTCTTTTAAATTATATAAGGTCTGGATTCTTATGTAATTTTTTAAATGAAAATAAATTGTGAGTGAGTAGCAGGATGCATTTTCATAAACTTGACACTCCCGTGTCCCCAACACCAACATCAAATTACAGGACATTCCTAGTCGTTCCCTCCCAAGGGTAACCAGAATCCTGACTTCTAACACAGAAGGTTTCACTTTTTTGTGAACTTTATAAACATTGATCATGCCATACTCATTTTTGTGTCTTGTTCCTTTTGATTAACATCACGTCGGCGGGAGTCACCCGACCGGTGTGGAGCAATCGTGAGTTTACATTCCTAGCGCGCAGCACGCCGTGTTTGGACGGACCACACTTCCTTATCCCTTTGTCCTGTGGATGGACATGTGGGCGCTTTCCAGGGTGGGCCACCGTCCACAGCGCTGCTGCGGCCATTCTAGGGCATGTCCTCTGTGGAGCACACGGAGGCTTTTCTGCTGGGCATATGGTTAGGAATGGAGTTGCTGGCTTGTGGTGGTTATATATTTTCTGCTTGCTCCTCCAATTTTTAAAGGATCACCTGGAAGGCAGGAAAATCCCCAGGGCAGTTTAGGCCCCACGAGCAGCTGACGGGACCTGACTCAGCTAAGAGCAGGTTAAGGGGCACGAAGATTATGCTGCTTCCGGAGGCTCCTGCCTGGGGCTGTAGTGGAAACTGAGTTGGACCCTGGGTCCTGGCCCTAAAACTCCAACTGACCTTGCTTGGCCCTGTGTCTCTGGTGGCCAATCAGCGCCCTCACCCAGGCTCCTGGGCTGGCTTAATAACCATTGCACTGAGCAGGGCAGGGCTTGGGCCAGACTCCAGGTAGACATGGGGGGACCCCAACTTTGGACATGATTGGAAACAGGTTGGGCTCCTCACAAACTTCCTTTTCCCTTGTTTTAAAAGAATCACACAATTAGCGCATATATATAGAGATCTATCTATCTATCTATCTCGCAAGAGTTAAGTGATTTGAAAATGGAATGAAGTTCTAGAAAAACACCTCTTTACCACTCCCTGCTCCACCACCCGCTCCCACTCCCCTTTCAAGAGAGAACCACTCTGAACAGGTTGGGATGTTGGGGGAGCCCAGAATAGTGGATAAAGAGTGGGGGCTGTGCGGGCATGGACAACAGGGTGGGCATGGACTGTGGGAGCGGGGAGTGGGGGTGGGGCGGGGGAGGGGGTAAGGGGGGAAATTGAGACAACTGTGATAGAGTGAGCATGATTTATAAATTTAAAAAGTAAACTAAGTAAAATACATAACTAAAAAAAGAAAAAAGATGTTCAAAACTATGAACAATAAAATGACAACAAACTCACAAGTATCAACAACTGAACCTAAAAAACAAAAACAAAAACAAACTAAGCAAACAACTAGAACTGGAACAGAGCCACAGAAATGGAGATCGCATGGAGGGTTATCACTGGGGAAAGGGAGAGGGGAAAATGTGGTTTGGAAAGGTACAGGGAATAAGGAGCATAATTGGTAGGTACAAAATAGACGGGGGGAGGTTAAGAATAGTACAGGAAATGGAGAAGCCGAAGAACGTATATGCATGACCCATGGGCGTGAACTAAGGGGGAAGAATGCTGGTGGGAGGGGGGGGGAGTGCAGGGCAGAGGGGAATAAAGGGGAGAAAAAATGGGACAGCTGTAATAGCATAATCAATAAAATATACTTTAAGGAAACCGCGCGGGATCAAAAAAGATGATATCCTTATTAGCCATCTCAGCATGTGTGATAGGATAAAATTTATGTGACCTAATATACAACTTATTTTTCTGTATAAAAATAAATGAGGTCACCATGCTATGTGTAATGAGGGCATTGGTCCTTCCTCTGACTTTACCTGCTTCTGCCTTTCCTCTCTTTGGAGTTTATTTCTCAGTAATCTTCCCTAGCCTTCTTGGTTCAACTGTAGCCAGCTGCTCGCAACTTACCACCCTTAGAAATTCTGAACATAGCCACCATTCCTTTTCTGTGCATGGCTGCAGCATCACCTGAATACGTTGGTGTAACTACCACCTCGAATAAAAGTGAAACTTAATAAAAACCTTCAAACAACTCCCCCAAAAAAGAGTGGGGGCTGTGAACCAGGCTCCCTGGATCAAATCTCTCTTTTGCTGCTTATCAGCCATGAAAACTCGAGCATGTTACTTTACCTCTCTGCACCTCAGTTTCTCCCTGACAATTGGGGGCAACAACCTCATAGGGTTGTTATGAAGAACAGATGACTGAACATTTGAAAAGCACATAGACCAGCTCTGGTCCATGGCAAGCGTTCAAGAAACACCCTGATCCTTCTGATCTATTCTACACATTTACCCATTTCCTGCCTAAGTGGCCAAAGGCTGTACATTTTACTCTGCAGTTTGCTTTTTCCACTCAGTGCTGTATCTTTGAGATCCTTTTTCCTATGTTTACTTAGACTTTCCCGTTCTGGGGCCTTCTTTCTCCCTTGCCTGCCCCTCAGGGAATCTAGGGATTTCTCCGTCTTTCCTCTTCCTCCATCCACATCTTCCTCCAGGAAGGGTTCCGCTCAGTCTGCTCATACTGAGGTGTCAATGACTGTTGAGAGGCGCACACGCAGGCCAGCCTGGAACCTGCTCTGGCCCGGGGCACAGGAGGCAGTTCCGGAAGGGAGCCCAGAATCCACCTGTCATTGGTACCCGAAGGCCTGTCCCATGGAGTTCCTGCCCCTCCATAGTCATGGAAGATGGAGCAGGGCATTTCCAAATGAAGTCTTCATTTCTAAAATGAAGTCTCAGCTGAGGACAATTCTGCACACTCACTGAATCCTCACACAGCCCTGTGAGGAGGTGGTGTGACTGGCTCCATTTTACCAAGGAGAAAACCAAGACACAAAGCGGTTAAGTGGCTTGCCCAGAGTCACCCCGCCAGTCTGCACAGAGCAGGGGCTTCAGCCGAATCTGTTGGATGGTGAAGCTCATTTTGGTTGCAACTAAGCTAGAACCCAGAGTCAGTTTGGGGCACAGGTGGAGTCAGGTGGGAGTTTCTGGGTAAACAGGGTCAGGAAGTGGCCTGCCGCTCCTGAGGACACAGATGGGTGTGGCTCTCATCCCCTCGGCTGAAACTTCAGCTCCTGCTACACTTTCCATGCCTCGGGCAGGGGCAGGAATTCTCTGGGGTATTGGATCTCCTTGCCTCCTCAGGATGAGGGTGTTCCCTGGGGGTGGAAGCTCCTCAGGGAAACACCCCAGCCCGTGTCTGTACGTGGTGGGCATCCAAGGCTCCTGGTATCACCGAGGACATGCATGGTGGACCCTTCCCGGGCCTGGCGGGTGAGATGGTGGGGAGGGGTCTGGAAGCATTTTTTAAAACTTTATTGAATTTATTGGGGTGACATTGGTTAATAAAATTACAGAAGTTTCGGATGTATAATTCTGTAATACATCATCTGTACATTGTATCGTGTGTTCTCCATGTCTAGGGGCATTTTGGCTCTTCTGTGTCCCTCCTCTTAGTTCTTCCTGCCCAGACTGGGCGCTGGGGGTGCTGCACATGGCCCCTCAGGCTTTGAGAGCAGGCGGGTATGTTTGGGGGGTAAGGAGGGGTTAGTATGTTCAAGGCCTCTCCTGGACCATCCCATCCACCCCCAGATCCCCTCAAGTCCCTCCCTCAACCCCCACACCCATCCCACCCAGGCGGGGGGCCAGGGTGGGAGGCTGGGACCCTGTGGGAAGAGCAGCACTATCAGGAGTGACAGCTTCAACCATGGGAGCAGGGGTGGGAAAGCCTCCATCTACCGCCACTGAGCCCCCATCAGAGGACAGGGGACAGGATAAGACTGCCCACAGCCATCGATGCCCACACCCTGCATGGCCCGCAGTCTCTAACGCCTTGTCCCAGGAGCTCATGCAGACCCCGAGGGCGGTGGGGCAGGGAGTCCTGGGTCCATCTGACACGTGAGCAAACCGAGGCTGTGGCAGCCGCGCCGTCCGAGCAGGGCCCGGCCCGGGGCCTCTTTGGGCAGAACCAGCTCCAGCCCAGCGCTCTGTCAGACAAACAAGGGGCCCCTTCTCCCCCAGCCTCCCCGTGCCGGCTGGCACTGCCAGGCCCAGTCCCCTTCCCCCTCCCGAGGCCAACTGAGGTAAAATTGTTCTGAGGTGGAGGGGCTCCCCAGTGCTGCTGTGTGAGTGTGTGGGTGCAGCTGCAAGGCGGGGCGGCTAGGCTGGGGTCAGAGCCCCTGGGGCTGGTGTGGGAGGCGGGCGGCGGGGTGAGAGACAGGCCGCCCCTCTGTAAAGGCCACAGGAAAGGCTCGGAGGCTGCAGCTGTGTCCCTGCTACAGGGCAGAGAAGGGGCAGAAGGGAGAGTGTCTGCCCCTTTCTCTTTGAGGACTGTCCTTTTGGGATCTGGGCAGAGACCCACGAGGCTGAGGCAGCCCCTTTACTACTTCCCGGCCTCGAAGGGCAGAGAGGGGAGGATGGTGGTGAGGGAGGGCCCCTGAATGCTCAGACCTCGAGGCGGGTGGCGCTGTCCCACCTTGCAGGGAAGCAGCTGTGGTGGTAGCCAGAGCCCTGGGTTGGAGGTCAGTTGCCTTGGGCTCTAGTCCCAGCCTTGGATCAACCTGGGACAAGCTCCTTACCAGCTCAGCATGGAGATGTGGAGGTCTCCAGACACCCCCTACCCCTGCCCCTGGGCGGGGAGCCAGATGTCCGGGCATTGGGTCCCAGCCTCTGTCCTCACTGCGAGATCCTTAACTTCCCTGTGCCTCTGTTTCTCCTTATCCGTAAAAGGAGAATAATAACCAAAACTACTTCATAAGGCTGTTTTAGGTTAAAGTGCTCAGAACAGTGCCCAGAACACAGTAAATGTTCAAGTAGATGCAGATTATTACTTTCATGATCCGGTGATTTTCACTAATCTTTGCCAGTTCCTCCCCGTCATGCTTGTGTCTGGTGTCTAGCGTTTGACAGAATATGTTATCCTGATCTGCTTTCCTTTACCACCCGCGGAGACTGGAGGTTCATTCTCAGGCCCCGGGGTACAGCTCTGGCCTCTAGTCTGCACTGCAGACCCCGCCAGTCTGTGTCTATCTTTTACTTACCCACTCAGCCTCCCAAGTGCCATGTACTACCTAAGACACATTTTATTGAACACTCTCACCAGTCTTCTAAGGTAGAAACTCTTTACAGATGAGTCAGCTGAGGCCCAGAGAGGTTAAGTGACTTGCCCAAGGTCACATAGCAAAGAGCTGGGATTCAAGCTCACACCTGCCCTGTTTGATAGCACTTGCTGAATAATGAAGTCATGCTGCTACCTCTTGCAATGTCCCCAAGACGGGACCCTTCAGCCCCCGCCAGGACCTGTATGGAGTCTGTGCATCTGCAGGGTCCCTGCATCTTTCACAGAGTCTCAGTCTGTCCGAGCTGGGAGGGACCTCAGAAATAGCTTGATTCAACCCTATCGTATTGTGCACGGGGAGATGGAGGCTCAGAGAGGAAGAGGGCTGTGACCAGGGTCACTCAGTGAGCTAGAGACAGAGTGGGCACAGCTACAGGTCTCGTTCTGTCCTGTCCTCCCTCCTTCCAGACTAGTCCTGGAGGCCGCAGTCCCTCTGTCCCACTGAGACCCATTGACGATCCGGCTGATGTGCTGGACGGTGCGGAGCCCACTTTGAGCCCTGGCCTGAAGTGGTCCTCCCTGCACAGGCTGTAAAGGCCTATGGGCTCCGTGAACTCAGGGACTGTGGTCGGCTTGCTGGTGTACGGCCAGTGCCTGGTTCATAAGTAGTGACGGGTCCCTGCAGGCATTTACAGAGCATCTACTGGCACAGGCTCTGGGCTAGAGGCCAGAGGGACAGCAGGGAAGATGAACAATTGCCTGCCCTCAGGGGAGTTTGCATACCTGCTAAGAAAGAGACAGACAGTGAATGACGGAACTAAACAAAAATGCTTAGTATTGAAGATGGTGGTAGGTGACACGGAGAAACATAAAAGGGGGAAAGGGCATGGGGTGCGAGAGAGGGGTTTTGCAATTTTAAGTAGGGAGGCCATGGAAAGTCTTTGTAAGGCGGTATTTGTGAGCCTTGGAGAAGATGAAGGAATGAGCCATCCCAGGTGGAAGGAAGACCCTGCGCAAAGGCGCTGAGGTGGGAGTGTACCCGGTGTCTTTGAGGGGTTGGGGGTGGCCCGAGCAGGTGGAACAGGTGAAGAGGCACTTTTCTGGTAAAGACTTTGGCTTTTACTCTGAAGTGGGAGCCGTGGCAAATTCTGAGTAGAGGGAGGGATGGGATCTGACTTAGGCTTTAACGGGACTCCTCTAATTACTGAGTTGGTAGTGGAATATTGTGAGGCAAGAAAAGGGGAAGGAGGCTGCTTCAGGAGGCCCACACGTGTGGCAGCGAGGTGGTGGCAAACAAGGATGTATCTGAGGTCAGGTCTGACAGGATCACCGTGTGGCCTGAGAGAAAGAGAGGAATGAGCTTGATGCCAAGCTTTGGGGGCTGAGCTTCAGTGATGCAGAGGGAATGCATACTTTTGCTCTAGGAACCAGGGAACTTGCATTCAAGTCTCAGCTTTGTCACTCACTTATTCAGTGACCTTGGGCAAGTCCCTTCCCTCCTCTGGGCCTGTGTCTGCTCCTATGCAATGGATGCGATCCCTCTTATCCTGGTCCCTTCCCCAAGCCCCAGCACCTCGAAGAGGACACGTGCCTCACAGACCTGTTCCCTTGTCCACAGGAAGCCAGCGCCAGCAGCCGCCATGGCTTCGCGCATTGGGCTGCGCATGCAGCTCATGCGGGAGCAGGCCCAGCAGGAGGAGCAGCGGGAGCGCATGCAGCAGCAGGCCGTCATGCACTACATGCAACAGCAGCAGCAGCAGCAGCTGGCGGGGCCACCCACCCCGGCCATCAGCACCCCAGTCCATTTCCAGTCTCCGCCACCTGTGCCCGGGGAGGTGCTGAAGGTAAGGTCCACTTGGTCTGTGCCCTCCTGCCCTGGTCCTAGGACACACTACAGTCCTTGCCTTCTCTCCCTCCCAGGTGCAGTCCTACCTGGAGAACCCCACCTCCTACCACCTGCAGCAATCCCGGGACCAGAAGGTGCGGGAGTACCTGTCTGAGACCTACGGGAACAAGTTTGCCGCCCACATCAGCCCTGCCCAGGGCTCCCCAAAGCCCCTGCCAGCCGCCTCCCCTGGGGTGCGGGCTGGACATGTGGTGTCCTCTTCAGCCGGCAACAGTGCACCCAACAGCCCCATGGCTATGCTGCACATTGGCTCCAACCCTGAGAGGGAGGTGAGTGAGGAACTAGGGAGTGGCTGCCACAAACAGAGCTAGTGCCAGAGGCTATGTTCCTGGGACAGCTGGTGTAATGGTGGAGGCAAGGTGCTGCCCTCAGGGAGCCCCAGACTGAGGGGAGACACGGCCCTGCCCTCAGGGAGCCCCATTCTCATAGGAGAAACATCATTCCTCCTTTTGAAATCTCTGCTAGGGGACTAATAGAGGGAAGCCCAACAGACCTGCAAAGCCATGTCCAGACAGAAGGTATATAAAGCAAGCTCCCTGGGTACCTCGGCTCCTTGGGAAGAGACCTGGCCTGGTCCCTGGGGCCTGTGGGACCTGAACAGCTCATCCTCTCTCTGGGCCTGTTTCCTTCTCCCCCACATGAGTAGGTTGAGGAAGGTGGGCTCCAAGGTGCCTTCAGGTCAGTGGCTGTCCCAGGGCCCCTTCCCTGCCCCTCTCCTGGTGGGCCCTCCCCAGGAGAACTTTTCTCTCTTTCAGTTTGATGTCATCGACAACATTATGTGTCTGGATGATGTCCTGGGCTTCATCAATCCTGAATCCCAGATGCCCAATACGGTACTGCTGGCCCGGGTGGGGTGGCTGTGCCAGAGGGTGGGGGCAGAGGTCTTGCATGGCTCTGAGCCTGGAGAGGACCAGAAACAGGGTCCTCAGCTACAGACATGAGAGTTGCCTCCATCAAATCATGCAATGAGGGCCCGGGGCGCAGAACTATGAATGCAGATGGACGTGCCTCAGCCTGCATGCGCGCGACGGGGCTTTGGCAGGGAGAGGTGCCTGGGCGGTCAGGGAAGCCTGCCTGGGTGGGTGCGGACTGGAGGCACTGGTGCTGGGCCGCAGCAGAGGGGAGGTGGGGAGAGCATTCCTGGAGGGTAGCAGTGCGGCCACAGGACGGCCAAGGGTTGGTGAGTTCTTCTGGGATCTGGGGCTCCCCTCGTCTACCAAACCTAGGACCCAGCGGTCATAGGCCTGTGCCCCTCATTCTGCGGGGTGGGGCGAGTGACAGGAGCTGGCCTTGCCCCCTTCCTCCAGCAGCCTCTGGCGGTGTGAATGCTCTCTAGACCTCTTGGGCAGAGGGGAGCTGGCAGGTGGGAAGGAGACAGGCTGGGAATCAGGAGGGAGGCCTGGCTTCTGGCTTCGGCTATGACCTTGGGAAGTCTCTTAACTGTTCTCAGCTGCAAAATAGGGACGATACCATCTACTCCCAGGATTGTGGGAAGATCAGATGAGGCAGGAGATTGGGGTCTAGCTGTGCACAAAGGTGACAGGTATTTACACTGAGCAGTGGAATTGCAGGTGTCCCCACCGCTTTTTGGGAAGTCCTGAACCTCTGCTGTTCACTCCTGCGACTGGGGCCTGGGCCTGTTACCCTGATCCTGGCACCAGCCCATGCCACCGTGGGGAAATCCCTGATTCTTGCAGTGGGAACCAAGGAGTCGGTCAGCTGTCTCCGGTGCCCTGGTGATGTTCAGTGGCTCAGCAGGAGCTGGTCCGGGCCAGCTGGGCCCGAAACCTACTGCCAGCAAGGGCCTCAAGGTCTAGGAAGGGAGAAAGGGAGGGCACACGTGTCCCATCCCTTTCATGGTTTTTGTGTACCCTGTGGGGGCCCGTGTATCCTGTAGGGCTCTGGGCCTGTGATTTGCTGTTTGTTTCTGCAGCAGGAGTGGGGGAAATCTTTCCAGAGCTCAAAGATGTTCTTGTCAGGCCCTTACTTAAACCCCCACTGGTTGCACATCACAAAATCCCAGGGTCTTTGCAAGTTGAACCCGTGGCTCCAGCTTCACCTCCTGCCCAGCATGCATCACACTGTGCTCTGAGACAACCACTCTGTCCAGCCCCCGTTCTTTGTTCAGCCCCGCCCCTACCTTCCTATAGCAATCTCCTCACTGCTCTGCTCAGGACTCAAGTTCCTCGCCCTCCAGGAAACCTTTCAGAAACTCTGGAAGAGATTAGGTGCCCCACCCTTGGGCTTCCTAATGCCTAGGGCGTAAATCTTCTCCAGCACCAGTACCTGGCTGATCATTTTCTCTTTGGAGATTCCTGGGACTCCAGGCTGGGACTCTTAAGAACTGCATCTTATTCAGCTCTGGACTCTGCAGACTTTCACGTGGAATTGCTGGCTGGAGAGGCCCAGGGTGAATTCTGACATCCCCGGTGCTGGCAGCAGACCCCTTAAAGCTGAAACTGTGGCCAGGGAGACACGAGCACAGCTTCCCCCTGGTGACCCTGGGAATGGCTCTTCCAGCAACAACAAGCCCTGGGGAGGACCCCCCACAGAAGGGGGGCTGCTCACCGGGTCCCTCTCCCCACCTCACCCCACAGCTGCCGCTGTCCAGCAGCCACCTGAACGTGTACAGTGGTGACCCCCAGGTCACAGCTTCACTGGTGGGTGTCACCAGCAGCTCCTGCCCAGCTGACCTGACCCAGAAGCGTGAGCTTACAGGTACCTACCTCTCTGTGTCCTGGCTCCCTTCCCGCTCCCCTTTCCCTTCCTCTCAGCTCCTCTCTGATTCTCTCCTGGCCTCCAGATGCTGAGAGCAGGGCTCTGGCCAAGGAGCGGCAGAAGAAGGACAATCACAACCTAAGTGAGTCCTCCCCACCTTGCCCTTGCTCCCTGCCTCCCTCTCCACCAAGGTTTTAGGAAGCCTTCCCTACCCGAGGCCTTTGGTGGGAATGGCTGGGCTAATACAGACTGCCCTGTTCCGGATGGCGGTGGGGGGGCAGGGCGGGCGGGCGCGCTGGGGAGAGGGGCTCCAGGGAAGCAATATTCATGAAATTCCCAGCACTTCAGAGTGAATGAGTTTATCAGATTGTTTTCTTTTGGGTATGGAACCCGGGGACCTCTGGGAAGGAGTTGGGGCAGTGGGGGGCATCCTAACCCAGGCAGCCCGGCCCGCTAGCAGCCTGACAGGGCTGATTCTACCTCCCTCGCAGAGCCCCTTGATTGTGCCTGGCCTGCGCCAGACCCCCTCATTCCCACGTCCCGCATTACCCCAAGGGTACGCATTACTTCCCAGAAGGGCTAAGGTACTCTCCTTTGCACTGGGCCCTTCTCCCCAGTGGGGTTCTCATGCCTCTAATTCCCCCCTCTGGAATCTGTTACCTCTAGTTGAAAGGAGGCGGAGGTTCAACATCAATGACCGCATCAAGGAGCTGGGAATGCTGATCCCCAAGGCCAATGACCTGTGAGCTGAGCAGGGGTTTCTGCGGGAAGGGTGGGGGCTGGGTAGGAGCTGGAGCAATCAGCCCCAGGCGGGTTGCCAGGGGGAAGGGAGGGAAGAGAATCCCTTGACTGCTGCCTTCTAAGAGCTTATCAGCTGTTTGAGAAAAGAAGAGCCCTCCTTCTCCCAAATCAGAAAACTCAAAACAGATGAGCAGATATTCTGAAAGTAAGGCTGGGGTCTGGAAGGCTTGCTGGAGGAGGAGGAGCCATGCTGGGAAAGTTTGGCGAGGACAGTAGACTGGTATAGAGGTGGTGCAGGGGTAGGAGCAATGAGGGTCAAGGACAGGTATGGGTTTTGGTGTCAGCAGTGGAAGGTCTGGGGAAGGGAGCTGTTCTTAATTGCTTGGTTCCATGGGATTAGTGAGGTGGGTGGTAGCAATCAAGTTACCTGGGAGGGTCTGTTCTGTACTTGCGGAGATCAGCCTCATCCACAAATAGGGATTGGCTGGGTCTGGGGTTTGTGGACAAAGTTGGGACTGGCGACAAAGGCTTTGGAAAACAAAGCGGAGTTTTATTTCCACCTACCGGGAGCATGGCAAATAATTGGCCACTCTGAACACGCACCCCTGGTTCTGTTGGCCTGCAGGGATGTGCGCTGGAACAAGGGTACCATACTCAAGGCCTCTGTTGATTACATCCGGAGGATGCAGAAGGACCTGCAGAAGTCCCGGGAGCTTGAGAACCACTCTCGGCGCCTGGAGATGACCAACAAGCAGCTATGGCTCCGCATCCAGGTCTGGCCCCTGCGCTTGGACTTCTTGGGTAGCTCTGACTCCTGACCCGGGCCTGGCTCGTGATTTCAGGAGTAGTGGTTACACTGAAGTCGTGGGAATAATGCCATAAGAAGGGAAAATGTATCAGTCAGGATGTTATGGTTTAGTAACAAACATTCCCAGCAACTTTAAGCAGCACATATCAGCTGTAAGTTCTGTTCTGTGAGACCTTCATTCTGGGACCCAACACCAGAGACAGGTACATGTAGAGCTGGCTCCTAAAGCCATACGTTCCTCTTAAGGTGACACTTGTCACTTCTGCATACATTTTCTTGATCAATGCAAGGACCTGTCTATATCTAACCTCAAGGGAGCAGAAAATTGCAAACCTACCATGTGTGAGAGGCAGAGAGCTGGAACTACTTGGTGTGTAGTGCTAAGAACCGCTCTAGGAGGCAAACTAAAGAACAAAGACTTGGGAGAGTCACCTGGAGCCACAGGTTCTACTAGTCCTGGCTCTGTGTTGAGGGTCTCTGTCTTCTTTGGACCTGAGGCTGGTCATCTATGGGTGATTGGACTGAAGTTTTTAAACTTTTCTATTTCTCATAGTAGTACTATAATTTACATTACAATCCAGCACACATAGCCACACTCAAAGTGAAAGATCAAAGTTTCATCAAAGAACCCTCATCCTTAATAGATGCCATGCATTCTGGTAATTTCCAGTCTAATCTAGTCTAGGCAAGTATCTTTCAATTAGGGAAAATGGAGAGCTGGTCAAGACTCACTAAGTTGGTTTCACAACCCACTAATGAGTTGCGACTTACAGTTTGATAAAACGCTGGCCTAGACTCTAGAGCTACCCTAGGCTGAGACATTTTATGGTCTTGGGTGCTGCAGGGGGAGGAGCAAGGGCTGCGGCAGGGGTCAGCTGGTACCCGTGGGTATGTGCCCTTAGCCCTCTGTCTGCCCCACCCACAGGAGCTGGAGATGCAGGCTCGAGTGCACGGCCTCCCCACCACCTCCCCGTCTGGCATGAACATGGCTGAACTGGCCCAGCAGGTGGTGAAGCAGGAGCTGCCCAGCGAGGAGGGCCCAGGGGAGGCCCTGCTGTTGGGGGCCGAGGTCCGCGACCCTGAGTCACTGCCGACTCTGCCCCCCCAGGCCCCACTGCCCCCGCCAGCCCAGCCAGCCCAGCCAGCCCAGCCACCATCCCCATTCCACCAACTGGACTTAAGCCACAGCCTGAGCTTTGGGGGCGGGGGCGACGAAGGGCCCCCAGGCTACCCGGAACCTCTGGGGCCAGAGCATGGCTCCCTGTTCCCCAACCTGTCCAAGAAGGACCTGGACCTCATGCTCCTGGACAACTCACTGCTGCCACTGGCCTCCGACCCCCTCTTCTCCACCATGTCCCCTGAGGCCTCCAAGGCCAGCAGCCGCAGGAGCAGCTTCAGCATGGAGGAGGGCGACGTGCTGTGACCCTGGCTGCCCCCATGCTGGGGAACAGGGGCAGGCCTGGGGGTGGGGAGGACCAGGGCCACCCTCCTCCCCCCGCTTCAGGCTGCACTTGTGTGTGAAGTAGCCACCTGCCCTGCCTCACTCCTCCCTGTCAGCCCCTTGTTTGGACTTAGTGCCTGCCCGCTTGGCAGCCTGAGGGGTCAGGAGAAGCCCCCGCCTGGCTCAGTACTCCCCGGGGGCAGCCCTCGTGATGGGGCTGAGCAGGAATAGGTCCTCGTCCTCACTCCCGGGTGTGTGCCGGGGGCAAGAAGAGGTCCTGGGAGGATCCTATCTTCTGAGCCTAATCTCCCCACTCCCACCCCCCACCAATGAGGGAGGACCCGTTGGAGGAGGGGGTTCAGACAGTTCCTTCTCTGAAGCAGTGACTGATCTAGTGGGTGCCCAGGACTGCTTTTCTGGGACTCAGATGGCGACAAGACCATCCTCCAGCCTGGCCAGCCCCCTCACACAGGTGGGGCACCCCCACCCCCCTTTGGTGCTAACAGCTCTCCACCAGGTGGTGTGAGGGCGGGGTTGATCGGCAGCGGGGCTCTGGGTTCAGGTTAGTGTGGGGTCACTGCTGGAAAAGCAGCTACCCTTCAGGCTCCCCACTTTGTGCGTTTAGTAAACACTGTGCTTTGTACCACTTGTCCTGTCTCTTTGGAGTGGGTCTGGGGCTGATTCAATCCAGGGGGCTCCTTTCTGGGTGGATGCAGAGTTCGAGTGCCCCCAATGGGGGTGAAGGTAGTGGGATACAGAGAGGAGGGGACAAGCCGGGCGCCCGGTTCCCCCCAGCTCCCAAGAATTGCTCCAGGGAAAGCTGGTGAAAGAGCGCGCTTTAACTGATGGGGGTTGATGCTGATGCGGGGGAGCATTGTCCTTCACAGTCACAAGGTGGCGCTGCAGCCACGCTAGTCTTACACCTTCAAAGCTGGCTGAGCTGGATGATGAAGGCGACTGGGTTGCTCACAAACCAAGTCTACTGTTCTTAGCTGCTGATTTCGAACACCCTTGACTTAGGCTACCCTTGGCTGGGGTGGGGGGCATTTTTCTCCTATTCCCCTCCCCAGTCTCTAGTGGTGACTTCTTCAGATTGTTCTCCCTCCCTAAGTGGCCTCATACTTGGCTTGAGAAGCAGGCAAGGCCAGCCCCTCTGCTCTCTGATTTAGTATCTCTAGTAGGACAGGCTCCCTAGTAATGAGGGGCTGTGTCCTTACGGGTTTGGGGAACAAGTACCCACATGAACTGCTTTGGAAGGAGGTGAGCACACAAGACACTGGATGGAGCCAAGGGCACAGCTTTTGCTGCTTGCTCTGGCCAGATAGTGAGGCTTCAGTTCCTCCACCTCACAGTTTCTGAGGGTCTCTGCTTCAAGATCCTGGCCCTGCATGACCTCACGCATGATGGGGAGATGGGCCTGGGGCACCGAGGGGTGGAGCGGCAGCTTCTTGAGTCTGGGGGAAGGGAGGAGAGGGTCTTTTAGGGCTTTGCCTAGTTCCCTCTCCATTTCCCAGTCTCTTCAGGCAGAGATCAAAACAGATCCCCCCTCATGGGGCCCTGAGAGGCTGAAGGGACCTCATTTTAAAAAAGAAAATCCCAGGATGAAAATGGTTAAGAGGGCAATTTCCTCTGTGCAGAACAGGAGATCAAATCAGCTTTGGAGCAATTAACATGTGAGGGGAGAGAAGGAAAGGGGGCCAGGCGCACTGATGGCACTGGGCTGGCAGAGGCCGCAGGATTAATCTCAAGGTGAGATGGAGCAGGGGATGACCTTGCTGTGGAGAGTGAGCCAGCCTGGGCACAGGCACCTCCCAGTCCCAGGCCCCACCTCACTTCCAAGGACCTGCCCATGTCCTGGGAGTGCCCCATCAACCCCTCCTGGGACCAGCCCTGGACTCTGGCTGGGAGAGACCTGATGAGTCCAGGTGTGGGCTGTATAGGCACTGGAGCAGGTGGGAGTGTGGGAACTCCCGAGACTAGTCCTTCAGGCACTTGAGAATTCTCCCACCCCATTTGTTCTTCTTTATCTTGAGGATCCACTCAGTGGAGTGAAGTTTCCCATGAGCTTCCTCACACAACCCTTCAAGACCACCTTACCAGTACCATTCACCTGCCTGCTGGCTTTCTGCCCCCTAGGTTCCTTGGGAAGTAGGGTCTGGTGGCCCATTGAGCAGGACTGAGGGTGTGAGTGGGGTTCTACCCACAAGGGGGCACCAAAGGGCCAGGAGTTGGCAGCCATCTACCTGGTTGCTGGGTGAGGGCAGGGGTGTGTCGGGGAATCTCAGCTTAACTGTGTATTCCAAACTGTCTGCCCTCCTGGGGACCCTGCAGTCCGACGGGTCTGGCGAAGTCAGGCAGAGGTGCTTCCTCCAGCAGTTCAACAAGTCACCAGAAAGCATTCGCGCACCTGGGGCTGGTCTGCATGGACCTTGCTCAGTTTTTGGCAGGAAGGGGTCAGGCCAAGAGCTTCCGGACTGGTGGTTATGACCATCTCTGAGTAAATGAGAAGGGAATGTGGCCTTTGTCCATGTTCTTTGTTTGGTAGAAAACACCTTTCCAGACTTCAGGTCCACAAGAGGGAAATGATTTCTTAAAAGGTGGAGTGGGTATGTAGGCGGGCGTGAAAGCAGAGATGGACCTGCCCAATGCCCTCAATTCACCAAGGAAGCCCCTGAGGCCTTGAGAATGAACAAAAGAGTGAAAAGGGAGTGTCTTCAGATCAAAGGGCAGGAGAGACTGTGGGCCCTGCTGAGGCCAGGCCGTGGGTGGCGTGGCCCCGGCTCTCTGTCCCTTGGTGCCTCCCTCCTCAGCTGTCCACGCACACCTCCTCTGAGGCCTGTCCCCAATGTGCAGGCCAGGGCTGTCTGGGAAGCCGGAACTGGAGTGAAGCCTGGGAGGAGAGAAGCAGAACCTCAGAATAATGACCTTGGAATGTCACTGGTTTCTGTTGCCCACTGTTCCTTTAAATCACAGGTTCTTCCTTTACTGTCTGGAGCCGTTGACTCGGATGAGAATCCGATACACACTACGAATCTTCTCCGCCCACCCCCCATAGCCTCCAAAACACGAACCCCAAGTTTAACACTCCTGCTCCAATCCATGCTCCCTGCCCCTCTAAGCCACCTGGCATGTCAGCCGGAGCAGCTAGAAAGGGCCCCTTCAATTCACCTCATGTTCCCCACCCCCTGGGACCCCCACCTCCTAGGGTCCAGCCCCCATCCTCCTCTCAGGCTTCAGACTCATTTTTTTCCTTTGCTCTCTCTTTTCTGAGGGGGCAGTGGAATTTATACAATATTTAAGCAGCCAGAGCCAAGTCCGGGAAGATATTATTAATGTAAAAGGGACGGGCTGCAAATGCTTTTGGACCTGGTTACAATTAGAGGGTGATTTTTCTAAAGGTCAATGAATTCAGATAATATCCACAGGGGGGAGAGAAATTTAATACCTTTTTAGTGAATTAATTAATTATAATATTATATTGGCTTGGGGTTCTTTTCCAGAGTGATTAAGGGAGCGATCTGTCTTCTGTGAGGCCAGGGAGCGGCGCCTGCTGCCAGCGAGGACCCTGTCTTGGGGCTCCGGATGGGGGCCCTTCCCTCCCCGGCGGTGGCCAGGGAGCTGGGGGCGTCGGGCCGCAGAGGAGGCAGGCAGGCCTCAGTCTGGGTGAGGGCAGGTGCAGGGAGTGGCAGTGCCCCTTCCCCTCAGCCAGTGCCCCAAGCCCGGCCCTCCTGCTGCCTTGTCCCTGAGCCTCCTGCCACGGCCTCCCGCCTCACACTTGGAGAAACCACGGCCCACGGGGTTCAGGAGCTTGACCTGAGCCCCGCTATGAATTAAGACAGACTGGGGTGGCAGAGCTGGCTGGAAATAACAAGAAGGCTCTCCCCACCCTCCAAGCCAGAATTGCTAGAAACTTCTCCACTGGCCTGTGACGTTCCAGTGGAGACTTCCCAGTCTCCGCTTATAAATGGAAATGGAGGCTCTGCTTGTAAAATGAAAGTGCCCCAGGAGTGCTTGTAAGGCCAGTTGCTGCAAGGCCAGGAGGAAGTAACAGATCTCTGTCCCTGGAGGGACCTGAAGGGGCCTGGAGAGAGAAACCTCTCACTCGCTTGGTCATTCGCTCATGTGTTCAATCATTCATTCATTCAGCAAACATTTGTGGCACACCTCTCTTGTGCCAGCTAAGACAGACTGAAACAGGTCTTTTTGAAGCCCCGCCCACCTCCCCTTGAACCTCAGCAGCTCCTCTGAACAGTGGGGGTGGGCGGAGGAGACCTGTGTTTCCTTTCAACTCAGACAACAGTCCTTACCTCCACCTGAGGGCAGGAGGACAGCTGGGAGGTAGTGATCATTCATTCGTGGGAGCCTGCAAACCCTGAGCACCCACTCTGAGCCGGCTGGGGCTGGATGCAGGAGGCGCTTGGTGGATAAGGGACAGCCAGCCCCAGGGTCAGGTGAGGGAGAAGCCGCAGGAACAGCAGTGGGGATCCAGCGAGAGGTGAAGTTCAGCTGAGCTAGGAGGGGGAAGGGCATTCCCGGCACAGGGCACAGAGTGTGTGAAGGCCTGATGAACGTGGGTGCCTGTGGATGGGAACGCTGGTGCCACTCGCAGGAGGTGGGGGGGCCCAGGCTGTCACCTGGAAGACTTCCACGAGGCCACGAGTTCTGGATTCAGAAAGGTGGGGGGGCGGCAAAGCCAAAGAGGCCTGCGTTTAAATGTGAGCTCTGCCATGGCTTGCTGTGTGATGTGGGGGCGGTTCTCTGTGCCTCAGTTTCCCTTCCTGTAACGGGGGATTTTAATATCTACCACCCAGGGTGGTTGTGGGAATTAAAAGAATAGCTTAAGGGAAGCGCTAGGCATAGCATGTCACTCAAGACGTGGCTCTGGAAGTCGTAGCTTCCAGGTGGCCCTGGAGGGGGGCGGGGGGGGGGGCGGACCAGGGGCCTGCCCCTGGCTGTGCCCTCAATTTCTTTTCCCTCCCACGGGGGTGCCCGCAGAAGCCCTAGCCTGGGGACCTTACTGGGGCAGGGGGCGGTCAGCGTTTTTTCTCCTCTCCTGGCTCAGCCCCTTCTCCCTCTTTGTCCCCCTCAGCCCTGGCTGCCCCCGACCCCTCCCCCACTCTCATCCCTTTCCATGTGCGGCGGGCCGGCGAGGGCCTTCCCATTGTACTATCTTTGGGCCCTAAATTAAAATTGATGACATCTTGAAATGAGCAGTGAGGGTAATTTTGCTTCTGAGCCGGGATGCTAATGAGGCCCCTTAATGGTGCCAACGCTGAGCTGACGGGTCGTGTGTCACACGCGGCGGCTAGGGGGGTGATGGCCGCGGTAAGTGCCGGTAATTACACCCTGTCTCGCTGTATTTTGGCAGTCCTGGTGGGAGAGCTGGGGCTCAGTCAC
Source organism: Pteronotus mesoamericanus (assembly GCF_021234165.1). Taxonomy (NCBI): domain Eukaryota; kingdom Metazoa; phylum Chordata; class Mammalia; order Chiroptera; family Mormoopidae; genus Pteronotus; species Pteronotus mesoamericanus. Next base: position 11,473,909 of record NW_026555085.1, on the reverse strand, counting down.
CGCCCGCGGGTGCGCCCCCACCCACCGCGGGCCTGACAGCCAGAGATACCCCCTCAGCCCCGCCAGGCTCCTCAAATCCAGCCCACCGAGAACGAGGGGCCTGGAGTACAGCGCCCCCGCACGTACACAGTCACGCACATTAGTGTTACACACTGTGCCCCCCGACATGCCCACGTACTCACCCCCACAGCCCGGGCATGCACCCCCCGTGTGGACAGGGCGGTTAGACACACACACGCTTACCTTCTATGCTCCCTGGCGCGCACATTTCACACCCTGTGAACACACACCGTTCCATGTACACACCCTCAAGGCTCACACACGCACATGTGCACACAAACACATCCTCAAATAGTGTGTGAGCATGAAGTACCTATTGTGTTTCAGTCTATTATCTCTCATCCTCCTGACTTCTGAGGTAGGTATCACTATTCTCATTTTATGATGCAGAAATAGAGCCTTGGGAGATGAAGCCATTTGCCCAAGACCACAGGGCAGGCGGAGGCGGAGGCAGAGGCGGGGGTGGAATTCAGATCTGTCTTTGCAATCTTTGCACCCCCTTGTCTCCTCTTATATATAATTGCATATGTACATAGACCTCCCAAGGTATAGACACACACAGGTCACATATATCCTCTGTGCACCCAAACGCACACACCAATGCACTGCAAATGCTCCCCTTTGCACCGTTGACACACACATGCCTGGTGCACTTAGCGTGCATGCACAGACATACACGTGTGCGTACATGCTCACAAAATGTTCACAGTCCATGCACACACAGCGCACTAGTCACATAGCCACTCCAGGCTCCAACATCTCAATCTCTAAGGAATTGGAAATACATTCTGCTCCACTTCCCTCGTTGGTATTTAACTGTTCGGGCAGAATGACAGCCACACAGAGGAGTATAATATGCCCTTCTACACCCCCCTGCAGAAATGCACATGGGGCGCACACATAGAAATTGTGCATATGTGCACACACTCTGACCACGTGCTGTCTAAGCATTCCATATGTGCAACATGCAGCCATTAGACACATTTCTGTACACATACTATACACATGCGATGAACATATACACACAGCACTGGTGTAGAGCCCCAAGTATACGTGCCACTGAAACTGGAAATGCCACAAAGCCCACGGGCTCTTGTCATGTGTATATCCTCCCACCTCTGAAACGTTTATCAACCTATGATTATAGTAAAAGCATGGACTTTGGAGTTTGCCTCGGTCCTTGGTCTGGGTCCATTGCTTTACTTGCTATGTGGCCTTGGGCAAGTTACTTAACCTCTGTGTGTCTCATTTTCTTCCTCTGTAAAATGGGGGTAATAGTGTACCTTCTTCATAGAGATGTTGTGAGGGTTAAAGGAATTAACAGATGTAAAGCACTTAGTTCCCAGCACATGGCAATGACCCAGTAAACGTGGAGACAAGATGTATATCTATGACAAAGGATGTACATCAGGCTATGATGAGCCCTGAGGAGTGGGCAGTGGAAGGTAGAAGAGGGACTGGCCACCTAAGGCTTAGGTGGTCCAGGAGAGCTTCCTGGAGGAAGAGGGATTTTTTTTTTGTTTTTTTAGGCTAGGCCTTGAGAACTGTAGCCACTTTTCAGTGAGCACCTAGTCTGTGCTGAGCCCTGAGCCAAACACTTTGTATGAATGAACCCTCTGAGTCCTCTGTGACCCCCTCCCACCCCCCTGAGGTGAGTACTACTATGTCCACCTTATGAACAAGGAGAAAAAGGTTCAGAGAGACTTGAAAACTTGTCCAAGGACAGGAAGGGCATAGATAAGAGGAGAGGAGGGCATGGGAATTCCAGGTGGGAAAGCAGCATGTGTCAGAAATACAGCAACAGATGGGAAAACACCCCCAGAGGGCTCTCTGTGATACACTGTAACTGTTTCCAGATAATGAGAAGGGGTGAGCATCTGGAGGGGCGTTCTGACCTAATTGCTGTGTCTCTTGCAGTGACACCAGGGACAGTGACGGGGGGGGGGGGGTGGCGCATGGCACAGCCCACAGCATGCTGGGGCAGGGGTGGGAGCTGGCCATCTTCCCCTCTCCCTCCGCCCCCGCCAAGGACCCAGCGAAGGAAGGGATGGGTCAGCCTGAGCTCGCAGCCCTGGAGGCCAGGCCTGGCTGTCTGGGAAAGGACCAGAAGAGGACTCAGGAAGGCAAGAAGCTGTGGGAGGAGGTGGTGAGGGCAATGAGCAAATCTCTGCCCACCCCATCCTGAAGCCAGCATGGCTGCACCCCAGGGGCTACTTCTCTGAGACCGTTCAACAAGCAATAAGCCAGTTATCAGGGCACCCAAGGCTCTCCACAAACATGTGATAACATCTCATGTCCATTAAATTGCCCAGGACCTGCCAGGCTGTTCCCCTCGCCACTCTTGGAGAGATCGTAGATGGTTTTTCCTCAGTGTTTGCACGAGCTGTTCCTATTTGCAGTCCATTTTTTGATACCTAGCCAACACAAGTGCCCCCTCCTCCACAAAACCCTGGGTTCCAGTCTTGTGGGGGCCCCTCCACCCTGTGTTTGCCTCACCTGGCCGGGCAGCTCTTTGGTGTACCCCCTGTCCCCAACCCTCTGCAGGTTCCTCTCTCTCACTTGTTACCAATTGACTCGGTCACCTGCCCACCCTCACCCTCCGACCCCCAGAGCCTTTACTCCAGACTCCGCATCGCTGTTCCCACAACACAGGTCCCTTTGGCCGTACCTTGGCTCACCTCTATCTCTCCGCCTAACCCCACTCCCTGGATCGCAGTGTGCCCGACCCTGACCCCCAGACGCCGCCACGGGCTGTCTCTGACCCTTCTTCCATAGAGCCCTCTGGCCAACACGCAGACGGGGGCGGCAGGGCAGGGGGAGAATAGGGGTGGTCTTCTGAGGCCCCCAAATGCAGCTTGGCACCCCAACTCCTCCTGTTTCTGGTGGTGGGGACTTGGGGAAGTCCTTCCCCCGTATATCCGCGTCTTTGTTCTTGATTCTTCTGCCAGAGTTAAGGGGTGTGGAGGCAACCCACCCCCTGTCCCCCGGGCTGAGGGTTCCCCGGGACTGGCACAGACAGCCCCTGGCCGGTGGCAGGCTTGGGGGGGTGTCCCCTGTGGAGTCATATCACTTATTGTCCAAGTCAGGGCACTGAGAGCGGACGAGGGCACTGTGAGTAATTGCACGGGAGCGATAGGTGAAAACTGGGGCTGTCCTAGGAGAAGCAACCTGTGCGGTCACCGGGTTGACACTCAGGGGCAGCCCCCTTCCTGCCCACACCCCTGGCAGGACAGCCTGGGGTGTCCATAGGCCTGCCCGGGCCAGATAGGCGTCGCCGCCCGGGGGGCCTGCTCAGAGGCCACACAGGCAGGGGGCTGGCGGAAGGCGCCCAGAGAAGGTCACAGCCGGTAGCAGAATCGCAGGAGTGGGCATGACACACTGGGGACCAGGAAGGTGGAGCTGTGGGGAGTGGCTCCCAAGGCCAGACAGTGGAGAGGAAATCTGAGGGGTGGGAAGGGGGGGACCCCAAACCCCACGATGCTCTCCTGGAGGTCCCAACAACCCAACCGCCACCCTCACAAAGCACTCGCTTTGCAAGCCAGGCGCCCCTCGGAGCGCTTTTCATGCACTGGCTCCTGTGCTGCCCGTGATAAGCCTGGGAGTGGGGGCTGGCACTGCTACTGACCCATTTTACAGAGGAGAAAGCCGAGGCTGGGAGAGCTCGGGAGTCACTCGTCCAATGCCACAGAGCTAGGAGGGGCGGAGCTGCGGTCAGAACCTAGGAGTTCCGCTGTGATGCTGGGGCTGGGGGCACGCCGCTCCCCTGGGAGGGGCGGTCCTTCCCACTCCCGGTTTCAGTCGTGAACATCGTGAGATTGGGGGGATTCTTAGGAGGCAGCAGGACGAGCAGAAAGCAGCTTGGCGTGCAGTCAGGCCTGGCTCGAGTCTGTCCTCATCCTGGTAGATTTCTCACCCCCGTGAAGCCTGTCACTTCATCCGGAAAACACCTGTTCTGTTGGTTGTTCAGGCTTTAGATACTAAGTTGTGGGAGGTGGTCAGCCCAAGGGGGATGTTCCGTGAGTGCTGGCTCCCTCTCCTCTCGCTCTCCAAGCTGGGTACCCTGGGATCCCCTCACCCCACGAGGCCAAGACTGGAGCTCCAGAGTGTTACTGAGCAAGGGCTTGCCACCTGACCCACATAGAAGCCAATATTTTTTAAAAATTTGTATTTTTTAATTGGAGAGAGAGAGAGAAATACCGATTTGTTGTTCCCCTTACTTATGCATTCATTGGTAGCTGCTTGTATGTGCCCTGACTGGGCAATGAACCTGCAACCTTGGTGTATTGGGATGACATTCTAACCAACTGAGCTACCTGGCCAGGGCAGAGTCAATACTTTTGAGAAAAGAAAAGCTTTTTTTTTTTTTTTTAATGAGGCAAGGAGACAGGAGGCAAGGAGACAGGAGGCAAGACTCAAAACTCTCTCCCCTGCCCTGACCGGTGTGCAGTGCAGTGTGCAGTGTGTGGTGTGGGTGTCGTCTCGCAAAACAAAGGCTTGCAGTCTGATTGCCGGTTGGGGCATGGCCAGGTTGCAGGTCTCCAGTCCCTGGCTCGTGTGCGCATGCAGGAGGCAACCAACTGATGTTTCTCACATGACGTTTCTCTCCCTCCCTCCCTCTCTCTCTAAAAATAAATAAATATATAAAAATCTTAAAACAAAACAAAACAAAACTGTCTCCCGGGCCTCCCCAATCCAGGGTTTGGAACAAGGTTTAAGGGGTTTCAGCCCTGCGTCTTCCTGGACAATGGACCCTTCGCTTCTCAAAGGGGCTCCCACGTTCAGGTTCCCATGTTCAGGTTCCAGTCCTGTCCTGGTCCTTTGGTTCCATGGGGCAGGTTGCGAGGGAGTGTTAAGGGTCCACAAGTGTTACCGTCAGTGGTGTATCCAAGGTTTAAACTTTGGTTCTGGGTCTTGTTAGAAACAAGATGGGACCAGTTTGAGCTGGTTCTGTGGTCACAGTAGCACACACTTCCATCCTGATTTGGGCCAGGAATTTTGAAAGAAATCTTCAGGGTTCTGAATCTAAGATGCTCAAAAGGACAGAGGTGTTATTACTTAAGATTGTCATCACAGAAGGGCATCTGGCTCCAGGCCAGGGCAGTGTGGGCTCTCCCTGCTGCCACCCTCCAGGACTAGGAGGGGCTCGGAGGTTGGCCTGGGGGTGGGGGCTGCACCTACCACAGGGCCCTCAGGTGCCTTGGCTGGTAGGTTCTAGAAAAGAGGAAGGGGAGAGGGGAGGCTGTTTCCTAATGAGCAATTAGTGTCTGCTATGTGGCTAATCATGTGGTTCTGTGTAATTAAGAAGCTTATTAGTGCCATGTCAATTAAGGTTTAATTAGTCCCCTCTTCAGAGAAGCCTGAAAGACCCTCATTCTGGAAGCTTCTGGAATGGAAGCTGGGGGTGGGGGTGGGGAGGTGGATGTAAGGAGGGACAGCCCAGGTATGGGGAGAGCCCCACTTCCTCTTGTTTTGCCGCCTCCAGCTCCAGGATCAGCGGTAAATTGACCCTTGGCCCTCCTCCCACTGGCTCTGGTCACGGAGATTTTGGGACCCTGTGAGTGTCTCCCCATCACCAGAGTTTGCTCATCCTGGAGCGATGATACTCTGCGCAGCTCCCATGGAAGGGGCCCTTAAGGCATTGCACCCCAGTCTCCACATCTGCCTTAGGGTAACTTCAATGGCTCTCCCTCAGGGAGGTGAGGAACCAGGGGGTCCAGAGTGGTTAAGTAACTTTCTCAAGGTCACACAGCTGGTCAGGTGGCAGACCTGGGATTCAACCCCAGGACTGTCAGATTCTTTCTTGTTTTTCTCTCCTCTGCCCCCTACCTAGGGGCCCGACTTTCCTCTGTTACCGAGTCCTGGCCTGGCCTGGTGGCAGGAACATGGCCCCGCTAGTTACCCTCCTGCGGACAGGCCGCAGGTGCGGAGTAGCGTGCAGGACCGCAGGGCCCCATCCGCTTGGCTGTCCTCCAGGAAGGCCCTTGGGAACGTCACACTTGGCGGCTTTCCTCCCACCCTTCAGCTCCTGGCCAGCTGTTTCCCTGAGGCTTCCGTGGCCTGCTCCCCAGCCTCACCGGCTTCACAGAGGCGCTCCATCTCCTTTGCAGGGCAGCTTCGTGGTCTGTCGGGCGGAAACCTCTTTCTTCACAGTGCTCCGAATCCCCTGGCTCTGAATCAACTCCCCGCACCCTGTTTAAAAATGTGAACAGTTTTATTGAGATATAATTGATAAATTATAAAGTTCACTCTTTTTAAGTGTGCAACTCAATAGTTTTGAGTATATTTACATAGCTGTTTTACCATCACCGTAATCTAATTTTAGAACATTTCATCACCCTAAGTCAGAACGCTGCACCCATCAGCAGTCACGCCCCAGCCCACCCTCCACCCCACCCCCAGCCCTAGGCAGCCACTAACGACTTCCGTCTCTGCAGTCTAATGCGGACATTTCACACAAATGGGGTCATACAGTATGTGGTCTTTTGTGACTGACTTCTTTCATTGAGCATAAATGTTTCTTTTCTTCACTCTTGTTACTATTCTCAATAATACTGAGATGAATGTCATGGATCCAAAGACTTCCAAGCACCTGTTGAAGAAGTTCTTTAGGGTAAATTCCTAGAAGTGAAATTGCTAAGACAAAAGATGAGGCACGCGGTTTGATCTACTGTTCGCCCCCTTCTACGTTCACTCCCTAAGTTGTTTGGGGTCCTCCTGCCCTGACAGCCGTCTTTCTCTGGTGCCTTTACCACCGCCCCTCCCCTTCGCCACCACGTCCTGCCCGCCTCCTCTCCCCTTCATCCCCCTCCTTTTGTTTCTGTCTTGAGCAGGGACTCTGGCTTCAGCTCCCAGGAATGTCTTTGCTGGATGGTTCTCAGTATTCCCGGGATGAAGCCCACGTTCCTTGGCGGCCCTTCAGGGTTTCCTGCATCCCCAGCCTTGCTCCTTCTTTCCTTGCGCGCCCCAATAACTCAGCTAGAGCAGGCCCTTCACCTGCCCTGAGCTGCCGACCTCCATCCCTCTGGATGGCTTCTGTTGGCTTTTCCTCTTAACTCCAAATCCCCAAATCAAACATCAGCTGCTCCAGGAAGCTTCCCCTGACCCCTCAACCCAGAAGTGAAGTCCCCAACTCAGAGCAATGCAGATGGCAGGAGGTGGGCTGAGGTCACCTTCCTGCCATATTTCCTCTGCCGGGTGTGGCAGGGTGGCATTTCTGGGCTGTGGCGGTGAGTGAGGGCCCTGCTGGAAGCCCCCTGCCCTGTGCTTGGATGGAGACACTCGTCCTCAGCACTCTGGGAACCAGAGTTGTCAATTCATTTTAACAATCCTTCTTAGACCTTTTTTTAATGGAAGCCAGACCCTGGGATAAATCTGGAGGTGAGGAGAGAAATAAGACTAGCCCTTGCCTGCAGGCTGCCCACAGTTTAGTGGGAGAGGAGACAGGTGAGCAGGCCCTTAGGGAACCAGGCAGTGAGACCATCCATGGGGCTCGGGGGGAACACAGCCGCCATTGGAAGTGATGGGCAGGAGCTCTGCCTCCCCTCCCCCACCTCCCAGGAGCAGGAGAAGCTGGAAGGCCCAGCGGGGGAGGGGAGGCAGGGAGATTTGGCTTGAGGAGGGGAGGAAATGAAACAGAACAGAGATAATTGTTCCCGTTTGACAACTTTTTCTAATTAGGGACCAATTATGTCCTCGGGTACCTAATTGGGGTCCTGGTAGATTCTCTAATTTGCTAGGTAATTACTGGCCAGTAATTCTACGAGGATGAAATTGGGAGAAGAAGTACGTTATCACAACATTTTGGTGTTCACTGTCTTCCAGGCTTTGCCCTAGAAAACAAGTGAGGTGACCTGAGGCCCCCTTCTGCCTCTAACCCCACCCCTCACTGCCCCCTGCCCTTCCTCTGCCTGGTCCCCTCGTGCCTTCCACTGACCTGTGTCTCCTTCCTGCTCCCTGAGCTGCGGGAGCAGCAATCTAGTTGGAAAACATTGGCCAACACCACAAGGATATGGGGCCATCTGCATTTGTAACACCCAGTCAGCGGTGAGTAACAGAATTACTTTGTGTCAGGAAACTGTTCTAGGACACACACACACTCACAGATTTAGTTTATTCCATGATCCAGTGATATAGATATCTCTGTTATCTCCATTTTACAGGTGAGAAAACTGAGATACCAAGAAGTTAAGTAACATGAAGGAATTTACTGCAAGGAAATTATCCAAGACGTGCTATAAGGTTTCGTGTTCAGGGATGTCTGCCACGGTGTTATTTATAATGCCCAACACCAGTCAGTGGCGGAGCCCTGGCAGGAAGCCAGAGAGCCCGGCTCTCCAGGCCATGCGTTTGGGCATGAAGCCACCCTGTCCCCGCCACGAAGCTGTTCTTTTCTGCCTCAGTTTTCCTCTGCGAACTCATTTCTTCTCCATTTATTAAAATAGCTTTTTTGAAGTAAAACTGACATGTGTTGCACACATTTGAAGTATACAATTTGGTAAGCTTTGCCTTATGTTTCCACTCATGAAACTATCACCTCAATCAAGAGAGTGAACGTGCCCACGCCGTCCAAAGGCTGCTGGTGATCCTCAGCGATGCCTGCCTCCTGCTACCCCACCCGCCTCCATCCCTAGGCAACCTCTGACCTGCTTTCTATCACTATAGATTAGTTTCTAAAATTTAACCCAAATGGGAATCATACACTATGCAGCCTATTTTTCCCCTTCTGGCTTCTTTCAGTAGGGATAATTATTTTGATATTTGTCTATGTGTTGCATGCATCAGTATTTCATTCCTTTTTGTTGCTGAGTCATATTCTGTTGTAAGGATGTACCACAATTTGTTTATCCTTTCACCTTTTAAAAAAAGGTTTCATTTATTTATTTTTAGAGAGAAGGGAAGGGAGGGAGAAGAAGAAGAAGAGAAACATCAATGCGAGAAATAAACATCCATTGGTTGCCTTTTGTACGCGCCCTGATAGGAGACCAAACCCGAAACCCAGGCATGTGCCCTGACCTGGAATTGAACCAGTGGCCTTTCGCCTTGTGGGATGAAGAGCAATCAACTGAGCCACACTGGTCAGGGCTATACCTTCACCTTTTGACAGACACTGAGCGGCTTAGAAGATTGGCTATTGTGAATAAAGCTGTTATGACCATCGGGGTGCGAGTCTTTTTATAGATGTATGCTTTCATTTTTCTTCAGTAAATACCTAGGAGTGGAGTAGCTGCACCATTTTGGTGGGTCTATATTGAGGTGCACAATTTGGCAATTTCTTTAAAGGTGTTAAGACTTTTCTCCAATGTTTTCTTCTAGAACTTTTATAGTTTTAGATTTTATATATAGGCTTATGGTGCATTTTGAATTAATTTTTAACTATAGTGCAAGATATGGGTCAAAGTTCATTTTGTTTACAGATGGATAGCCAGTATCACTTGTTGAAAAGATGATTATTACCTTGGGACCTTTGAAATTTGAGTTGCCTTGGCAACTTTGTTGAAAATAAATCGATCATATAGGCATGCACCTATTTCTGGATTTTCTGTTCTGTTCCATTGATCTATTTGTCTATCAGTTGTATCAATTTGTCTGTCCTGATTACTACACATTTATACACATTTATAGATAGTATAAGTTCCCCAAATTGTTCTTTTTCCAATGGTATTTTGGCTATCGGGGGTCATTTGTCTCTCTCTGAGTTTTAGAATCAGCCTGTCAGTTTCCACATAAAAACCTGCTGGAATTTTTATTGGATCTGCATTGACTCTACAGATCAATTTTGGGGAGAATTGACACTTGGATAATAATGAGTTTTCTGATCCATGAACACAATATTGTGTTCTAGTTCTTTCTAGTTCTCCTATTAGTTCTCTCAGCAAAGTATTTTAATTCTTCAGTGTACCAGTCTTGCACATCTTTTATCAGATTTAACACTAAGTGTTTCATAGTTTTCAATGACATTGTAAGTGTTTTTCTGGTAATTCTGGACTAATTGGAGGTTTATCAATTGCATTGATTTTTCTTAAGGAATCAGATTTTGGTTTCATTCATTTTCTCTTTTTTGTTTTCTAAGTCATTGATTTCTGCTCTGATCTTTATTATTTCCTTTCTTCTGCTTATTTTGAGTTTCACTTGCTTTTCTTTTCCAAGTTTCCTTAGATGGAAGTTCCAATCATTGATTTAAAAATCTTTCTTTTTTCCTAATAAAGGCACTTAAGGTAATTAATTGCCCTCAAAGTACTGTGTTAGCTGTGCTTTACAGATTTTGATACATGTCTTTTTTTTTTTTTTTTTTTTTTTTTCATTCAGTTCAAAATGTTTCCTGGAGTGTGGAGATGGTGGTGAGGTTAGAAAGCCACGAAGGGGCCTCCCCCACCCCCTTCCCTCTCCCCGCGCCGTGCGGTGCTGGCTCTCAGGGGCTTGTCCTGCTCTGTGCTATGCTTCCTGCCTCCCAGCCACGCAGTGGAGCGCTCTGCCTTCGGCAGCAACCCTGCCAGCCCAGGCTGGATCTGAAGGGAGTGGCAGCTCTGACTGCCAGAACTGAGTGGGGCCAGACTAAAAAGACATCTAGTGGGGACATTTCCGAGGATGAGGGTTCATCGTGGGACACTCAGGGATGTGCGGGCAGAGATGGGTGGTCACTTGGGCACCTCATTCCAGAACTGGGATGTCAGCAGGCTGTATGAAAATGACCTCTGGTGGCCTCCGTTCTTCCTAAGGGAAAGGGTCTGAGGGGGGCCACTGTGTCTGTCACTTGCCTGTTGGTCCTCGGACTCACTCCTTGCCCTCCCTCTGTTATGCTCTGCTCTGGGTCACAGGGACAATGGCCCTTGCAGCCCGCGCTTCCTGGGCCCCTAGGTCAGCCAGCTTCCGTCTGAGTCCACCCAGTGGAGGCCGCTCGAGGGAGATGGTAGGACAGGAGGAAGGGAGAGGCCACGGGGTTTTTGTCCCTCCCCCTCTGCCCTGGGTGGCCTCAGAAGCAGGTATGTCCTCTCTGTGGCTCCTGTTCTCCCAGACAGCCTTCCTTCCCTGTGCGGCTTCTGCTAGGCAGCCCCTGCAATGCTTCAGCTCCCTCCACGTGGTCCTGGCTGCTGGGCTCTGGTCACACCGCCTCCTCCTGTTTTCCCTCTCTCCATTCCCAGCGTTGCTAATCTCTGGGGTGCCATCCCATTGGCTTCTCAGTTCTTCCACCACCCATCAAACCTATTCCCTGTATTAAACCCTCCCCCTCCTCCCCAACACAACACCAACCACAATTTGGAATTCTCTACATTTCCCTAACTGGTTCAACTCATAGAGTCATCCTTCAAAATGGAGTGGCTCCTTTGGCGGGAGTTGTAGGACAAGATTCCAAGACATGCTGGCTTTTTAGTGACTCAGCCACCCGCCCCTGTCCAACCCGGCATGATCAAGTTGAGGGCTGCCTCACACTGTCCAGCTCCAAGGGGTGCCATTTGCACAGAGCCAGTGTAGACAGTGGTCCTTGAAGTTTTTCAATGGGAAGCCCATTGGGCAGCAGGGTTGGTTTCACTTAATGTATAGGCAAGACTGGATGCTAACTTTTAGTAGAAAGAACTCTGTGGGGCTTCTCTCCTTGGGGAGATGAGGTATGTCTTAAGCATCTGTTCTTGTTTTGTCTTCTCAGCAACCTTTCCCTGCTTCTTCTGAAACAATACGCCTGCTTTGGGGGAACTGTTCCTCTTCCCCTCCATATGGTTTTGATGGGGCTGTTCATTACCCCAGCCCCCCGCCCCAAATAGGAGTACAGATGACCCAGGCCTAACCCAACAGTGGGACTGAGGCTCCTGTGACAATAATTCATTTAGAGGATGGGCATTTGATCCAAGAGAACCATCCAGGGTCCTAAGATTGATAAACTATGCAGATCCCCTTTTCCTACTGTGGGCTGCTGGCACATCTGATTCCTATGTCTTTTATTTTCTCCCTATCCACCAGGATGGAGGAGCTCTGTCTGCAGCTGGGAACATTGAGGCCAACACGTAGGAGCCAGAGCTGAGACAGAAGGAAGGAGAGAGAGACTCCTGTTGGCAATGGGTCCTCAGCTCCCACTGAATGCTGAGGTCTTTCTTTGATTTTATAAATCCCAGAGTGTTCCTTCTAGCTATGAGAGCCAACACATTCCTTTATGTTTTTATTTTTTAAGTTGGTTTGCAGAGGATTTCTATTACCGGCATAGTAGACATAGAGTTCTCTGAATTCTTTGCTAGGGAAGTGAGACTTTGGGGCAACCTCTCCATTCCTCTCATAGAACAACTAATGCCAAGAGAATGGAAGTAGATCAGTTAGTAGTTTTCTACTAATAGACATTTTGTTCAAGAAGATATTTTAAAAAAGCCAACAGGTACATGAAAAGATCCTTAACATCACTAGTCATTAAGGACATGCAAATCAAAACTATACTGAGATATCATCTCATACCTGTTAGAATGGCTACCATCAAAAAGACAAGAGATAAATGCTGGCAAAACATTATGCTATGTGTTGGTTTAAGCTATTAGGTTTGGATTTTTTTTTTTTTGGTTATGTAGTTATAGATAATAAATACAGTATTTATTCACTAAGTATGAGTTTTCTTCTTTCTGGCGAGACCCGTCTTTCCCCCTATGTGACTCTCACTTGCCGGAAGCGCTGCCGTGAAGTCTTAGGAAGCCTGTGTGTGCCCCTGTGTGTGAGGGGCTCTGTGCGAGCCCGAGGAGGGAGGAATTCGGTGCCGCCCCCCGCACAGGCATCAAAATCCCATGTCCTCTTCAGGGCACAAGTTGTCCTTTGGGTGTGATGTAAGAGAAAGCATGATAAACCCGGTGTTGAGGGAGCCACCTTCTCATCCAGCCAGGGCGCTAACCAGACCTGGCATCTTGGCAAAGTCTTTGTCCCCCTGAGCCTCAGTTTCTTCTCATATAAAACAAGGGGACAGTATTGGATAACCCCCTGGCTTCCTTCCCATCCTTACATGTGAGTCGGGAATATATACTGTATATCTTTTTCTTAAAGTACAGCTTTTCCACATAAACTGCACATATCACAACCATATAGTGCACTTTTACACGCTGAACACATTCATCTAACCAGCACTGAGGTGAAGAAGCGGAAGCTTACCAGCCCCCTAGAAGTCCTGCATGCCCCCTCCCAGCCTACCTGCTATGGTAACTAAGTATAACAGTAACTGACTAGAAAGGGCCAGGGACTGGTTTCTCCTATCCTTGTATGTTGTGTAGAAAGAATCACATAGTAGTCTGTTTTGTGTTTGGCTTCTCTACTCAGCTTCCGGTTTGTGAGGTTCATCTCTGTTGCTGTGTGTGGTTACACGTGGTTCATTCTCACTGTGGTGAAATTCCATCCTGTGAATGTTTATCCAGTCTACCATGAACGGACAGCTGGGTTTCCATCTGGGGGCTGTTACGAGAAGTGTTGTTGTGAACATTGTAGTCAGTCCATGCCTTTCAGAGCATGTGTACACACATACCTGCTTCATATATAACTACCAGGGAATAGCTGGGTTGAATGGTATGAGTATGTCTACTGTAGTAGATTTTGCCGAAGGAGACACATCCACCGACACTCCCAGCGGTGACGTGTGAGGGTTCCAGGTGCCCAGTGCCCTCATGACGTGGGCAGGCTCTACCTACTTACAGCAAAACATGGGGAAGCCACACCTGGATGCAAGAGGCTGGACTGCTCCTCCCTGAGAGTGGGTGGCAGCAGGAAGGCGGGGACAATGACACCTCAGGTGTGGAGCTGGAGGAGGGAATGGCAGCCTGTAGGGAGGTTGGCCATGAGAAGAGTCTGGAAGGGCCAGCTCTTGCTCCCCTCCTAAGCTAAGCAGATAGAGGAGGCCCACTCCACACCCAGGAGACTCTGACTCTTAACAGGACTGTGGCTGAAACTTGCCTTCTCTCTATGGGATTTGTCCCCATGTTCTCCCACCTAAGTGGAAATTGCTCAGCCCCTTTGACTGGCCTGTGGTGGCAGAGTCCAAAGGGTCCCCTAGAGAGGAGGTGGGGAGAGGCTGTGGCAGATCCTGTGGTGGCCCCTCAACAGTGAGCCCCCTCTCTTCCACCCCACAGTGAATCAAGCCTGGTGTGGCTGCTGGTCACTGCAAACCCACACTGTGTGACGGCCTCATGGGGGAAGCACTCGCTGACTGACCTGTGCCTGCCAGCATCTCCCTCCCCTGCCTTCCATCACAGCCCAGTCAGCAGCAAGTGCCAGAAAATGAACACTCCTTTCGGAATGGCCCTCAACAGGAACAGTGGGTTTGGTGCATAAACACGGCAGGGCCCTCGGAGGCATGGGTCCTCCAGGACGGCTGCCCTTAGTGGGAATCGGTTTGATACCATGCCCTTTATTCACTCTCAGCCTCACTCTCTTCTCCCTACTGATGTTTCCTGAAATCCCCTCCTGGACAAACTTACTTGCACTCAGAGCCTTGTCCAAGGCTGCTTCTGGGGGAGCCCAACCTAAGGCCGCATGCAACCCAGCCTGGACAAGGATGTAAGGAGACCTGCCGGAAGCTTCTGGAAATGTTCCCTGCCCCGCCCCCCGCTCCGGTAGGAGGTACAGGAGGAGAAGCCCTCTCTATTCCACTGGCCTTTGTGTTCTGGGTCGCTGTGGGTCGGCTTGAGGCCTTGGGCTGCAGTGGCCACTTTTCGACCAGTAAGGGAGACAGGGACCACATGCTGAGGGTGACAGAACAGAAGGATGACATCTTTGTCTCTCCCCATCACCTTGGGGTCACCTACCTCTGCACTTCTTGTTAAGGAGATAATACATGTCCTTACGCGTTAAGCCACCTTTATTTGGGTTGTCTGCTGAACTCATCAGTTACTGACACAGGCCTTGTCCCAGAGGCGTAGCTGTTGGAATCAACATCCCCACACTATGCACTAGCACCTTGAAGCCCCCGATCAGTGGCCCCAGAGAAGGGCTAAGGGGCAGGCTTGGGGTGCAGTGGGGGCAGAGGTGGGGGCCACAGGCTTGAACTCCACAGGTGGCTGAGGATCTGGAGCTGAGAGCTAGGGGTCCCAGAAGGGAGAGGAACATGTGGGCAGCGGCTAGCTGGGGTCCCAAGGACAGGGGGTGGAGAGGGCAAGAAGGCACATCCCCCATTAATCTGGTCAGGGTGAGCGTTGTTATTGTTATTATTATGAAGTATCTCAAGGCTCACACTCATCCTGGCCTGGCCAGGCCCCACTAATGGCCCCATAAATCCCAGCCATAAAGAGTAATGGGGGGAGACAAATGAGATAATTAGGAATAAATCTCACCGAGGTCTCTATTCAGCAGCGTCCCTGGAACTGGCCAATCTTCCGAGCCATTAGCCGGGCCCCTAATTAATGCCGAGCTGCCCAGTGCTGGGGAGGCTCCAGGCATGGGAGGGACCCGGGCTTCAGGCACCACGGCCCCCTGCCGGTGACCTTGGGAGGAGCCGAGGCCGAGTGCCCTCAGCCGCTGCCTTTGCTTTTCTGTCTCCAGGGCCTTACAGATGCATTGTCCGCCCTTTCCCGTCTGCCTTCTTGTCTCTTCGCCTCCTTTTCTTCGTCTCACTCCATCTTCCATCCACCTCCAATCCCCATTTCTCTCGTCAGTCACTGTCAGCATCCTTGGGCCATGGAAGGTGTGAGTTAGCAGAAATCGTGGGGGCCACCTGTAATAACCCTCCGGCATCTTTCCTCCCTGCCACCAGCCAACACCAGGGCAGGAGCCGCACCCACACCCCCTGCCCTAGAACAGTCTTTGACCAGGGGTGCCTGCCCCCTCCCCCAACGGCTGCAATCCATTCCACTTGGATTCTACTTTTCACCTTTAGGGTGGTCTCTCCTGCCTGAAGCTGGGAGCCCTGTTCTTGCTGTGTCTGCTTCTTGCCTTACCTCCGCTGGAGCCTGGGCATAAGCCTCACTCTCCTCCCAGCCCACAGATGGTTGAAGGCTGTTGTCCTGACTTCTCTTCTCCAGCCAAATGTCTCGAGCTGCATTTGACTTGAGGTTCCAGGCTGGCCTCCCTGACTCAGGCCCCTCCTCTGGACCACCCATGGCAGTCTGACCCCGTAGTGATGTCTGTAGTTTTAGTCTGCCAGCCATTACCCCGTTTTTGTAATAGCAACCCTACTTGTTTGGGGAGCTTTCCTCCCCTGATTCCACATGGGTCTGGAGGCCAGTCCCGCAACCCATCGGCCTGGACCCAGAGGCCTGGCCCGTCATAGCCCTTTTTCCCCTGACATGGTTACTGGCTCCAGGATGAGACTTAGCCCCTTCCCTAAACCCCCTGGGGTGGCAATGCGAAGACATGCCAGGTAGACACAGCATGTGAACATGCCCCCTTCCTCCCTAGCTCCCCGACCTGTCTGCAGTAGGAAGGAGTGAGGCTGTAAGCCAGGGAGAGGCAGCCTCAGCGACAGCAGGAATCATGGAGTATGGAGGCTGCTGCAGGGTCAGGGAAAGGCAGTAAAACCAGCTGAGGGGCAAGGAAGGCTGGGGCGGGGGGTGGCTTTCCTCTGGGGGAGTGGAAGGTGAGGGAATGGCTGGGGCGATGGGAGGGCTGTGGCCGTAGTACCATCCCACGCTGCGTCTCCTTAATCCTAGAAAAGTCAAAATGTGGAAAGGAGCATAAACACAGACATGACAAGGGGGCAGGTCTGTGGTCTCTGTCTCCTCTGCTGCCCCCATGTGTGTGGCCTGAGGTTCCTGTCCTTGCTTTGTCCCCACCCCTCCTTGCACAGGGCCAGTCTTGAGAGCTCCTACGCCCACTCTGTGTTCCCACTGCTCAGCAATGGGGAGTGTCCACAGCAAGTGTCCGGAGGGCCTCAGGGAGCAGCCACGAGTCCCCCCACTGCTGCCTCATCTCGTGGGGCTGGGGGGAATGGGCGGAGGCCCCAGAGCATGGCTGGCCGCTTGCAATCCAGCTTCAGGCTGTTTAGAGGGTGGTGGAGCCTGAAGCTTGTTTTGCCCGCTCTGGGTAGGAGCACAGAGAATGTCGGTGAAATGTGCCAAAGTACAGGCAGGAGCCGAAGGAAGCTGTGGACGCAGAGAGGCAGGCGGACCTCCCCTCCCCGAAGGGCGGCCCTGGGCTCAGCTATCTGCTCGGTCATGGGGCAAAATCTCTTGGATTTGGCACATGAGACCAGCCAGTGCTCATGGGCAGTCCAACTCAGGGGCAACTTAATTTGGCTTCATTGCCTTCTCCTCCCACAAGTGTGACGATTTATGCTCATTTTGGGTTAGACCTGAGGGTGGCCCCTCAAGGAGTCTCTGGGTAAAAGGGCCGGGTCAGGGGCTCCCAGATGAAAGAAAACTAGAGAGGCAGGCTACTTCCCTGGACACGTGGCCACCACCAGATTTCCAGTTTCACTGCTGTTCCATTGTACACATAAGGAAACTGAGGCCCAGAGAGGGAAAGGGCTTTCCCTGGGGACCAAGGCAGAGCCAGGGCTGGAACTGGCTGAGACCAGCCACTGGAAAGCAGAGACTGGAAGTCAACAAAGCGCCATGGAGTGGAGGCCAAGGGTTTAGAACTGGGGCGTGCCCTGGCAGGAGACCTGGACAGCGTTGGGCCGGGGCCGGGGGAGCGGGGCCTCTAAGACAAATGCTATCTGCTTCCTAGCAAGTATGAGGGTCACCTGGGCGACATGGGAACATTGGGGAAGGCAAGGCAGGCCTGGCATGAGGAGAAGTGAACATAGGGCTCATATATGTATGTGTGCTGTGTGTGTGTGTGACTTCGTGGAATGTATGTGAGTACGTGACTGTAAGGGGAGTCTGTGTCTGTGAGTGAATGACGTGTGTGTGTGAGTGAATGACTGTGTGTGCGAGTGGCTGTGTGTGTGGATGCTGGGGAGAGGCTGGCTAAACCCGTCCCCGTCCCACTCCCACCCTTGCTTAGCCTCTCAGGTTTCAGCCACTGTCCTATAGAGAACAGCCAGGCAGGAGCCTGCTGCCGGAAACCACTATTTGGATTGCAGAGGCGCCTCTTCCTGTCCCCATGAAGGGCAGGGGGCCAGGGAGGGGGCCTTCCTGCCTACCTGGACCAGACCTCTGGCTGGTCTGGGGCACCCCCACCTCACCGCCCTGGTCCTCTGGCCTGGCTAAGCCCCTCAGACCCCAGCCTTGGGGAGCAAAGCCTGAGGTTGAGCCCTTCCACCATTGTTTGTCCTCCTGAGGACAGAGAAGTGGCTGCTCCCTGAGGCCCTGGGAACAGGCAGGCACACCCTCACCAAGGGCGACTGGGCAGCCTGTCAGAGGCACGAAGGCACGCACTGGGGCTCAGCCATCCTGCTTTCAGAAATATTCTAAATAGAGCTCGCTCACGCGAAAGGACATGTTTGAAACCTTGTTTGTAACCGGGAAATAAACGGAAGAGACTGCGCTGGAGACGAGTAACTCAATTGTAGCTCATCCCTCAGTGAAACTCCTGATAAGGAAGATCCCCAAGACAAATGGTTAAGTGAGAAAAACAGAACATGACTATGTGTATAGGATTTCGACATTTTTGTAAAAAGAAAAAGTGGTATGTGCAAATGTTCACTTATGCACAGATTAGACTGTAGAACCTTTTGTACCTTGGTCATGCAATTAACTAAGCAAAAAATTGAGATGAATATAAACATTTAAACAAACACGGGGGGCCTAAGATGAGGCTTCTCTCCTGGTTTTGATCCTATGTGACCCTGGGCTGGGCCCTTTCTCTGCATGTTCCTACGTGGTCCCAGAGGTTGGGGAGCCCATTGGCAGGGTGAGGCCTGTGTTCCCGCGCATGGGGGGCAGGGCAGCCAGGCGAGGTGGGGCAGTGGGGAGAGCCCTCTCCCCGCCTCGCATTACCTCCCCCTGCAGTAATGCAGCCCACTGCCAAGACCGAGAGCCACTCCTCCTACGGCATTCCTTAAGATTTCAGCTGGCCCTTTCTCTGAGCTCCCTCCTTCCTTCCAGAATCCCTCCGGACCACTGCAGACTTTGTTCCCAGAAGCAGTGCCCACCAATTTCAGGGACGTCTCCACTTTCAAGGCCTTCTTCGGCCACGGCTTCTCCTCAGGAGAATCCGAGTCCGACCATGAGGCACCCTCTCACTCACCCAGAGGCCCTCCAGCTTCCTTCAGGCCAGGATGGCGTGAAAGAGGCTCAGTCCAGCCAGCCCCTCCCCACCGTCAGACTCCACTGTCTCCAGCAGAGCCCGGCAGTGCTCAGGCCTGTCCCTTCCCTGCACACCAAGGGCAGCGGACACATGGCCTTTGAGGCTCCTGCCAGTCCTGATAGTTTCCTCTTTCTCAAGCCCCCTGGTAATCGCGGATGACTGAGCTGGGCCCTACCACCCCCGCCTAAGCCCTACCTGCCTCCCAGGAGCGAGCCCAAGCTGTGCGTGCCAGGGTGGCCCCTTCCCAGCCATGGCTCGGCCACTGAAATGGGTGCCACCCTGCGCCTTGGAGCCACCACTGGGAAGGGCTTCAAGAAGCCGGAGTCAGCAGGAGATTAATTAATCAAAACCTGAACACATCTGTTGTTAATTAATTCTATACCCAGGGTTAACTCTTCTCTTTCTGGACTTCCCTTCTCTTTGGCGGAAATAGGGAAATAATGGTGGGGAGTTGGTGCTCCCCTTCCTTCCCTCCCTCACGGAGAAGCATGAATGAGGGAGCGAAAAAGGGAAGGGGCCCCACAGGGTAGGGAAGCCTCATCCATTTGGGTGCATTGTAGGGGGTTTGTGGGGAATGTTTGCTTTTCACAGTCGTGGTCCATGGACGGTACTCATGAGTCCTGAGGAAATCTGAAATGAACAAATACCTTTATTTACAGCAACAAATAGAACAGACCCTCCATTCCCTCCCTCTCCCCTTCCAGTCTTTTCTATACTGTTCCCCCTCCCGCCCTGCCCCAGGTCCAAGCCCAGCCCTGCTTTGCGCTGGGGTCGCCTTACGGGTCAGCCCCCACCCTCCCCCATCCCCGCCAAAGCCCAGGAAAGAAGACCAGGGAGGGGCTTGGCTGCGGGAAGGGTGGGGTGTCTCTTTTCACATTTTACTGTGCTCTAAGCCCGGGGCGGCAGCGGGAGCGGGCACGAGGAGCAGAGAGAGGTAGAGAAGCGCACAGCCCCGCCTCCCCGCGTTCCTGCCCCTCCCCCAACTTTCACAGTGTTCCGCGGGCCTGGCAGCTGGGCCAGGAGCGGCTCCCACACTAACCCTCCCCTCCCAGGTCCCCGGTAACCAGCAGGAGGACGGGCTCTCTGCAGTGGGTCCAGCTCCCGTGACTGAGGTGGCCTCCAGGGCGCCCCCGTTCTCACTGGGCTGGGTTCTGAGAGGTCACTGGGTGGAGGAGAGAGGACCAGGGAGAGGGGACTGATCAAGCTTTGTGCGATAGCCCTGGCGCCTGCCCCCCTCGGACGACCCTGCGCGAGCTGGAGAGTCAGGAGGAGAAGCAGAGCCCACAGCACTCCATGCAGATCTCCAAGCAGTCGGCCGACTCGCAGCAGGCGTCCAGGATGCCGCAGTCCAGGTCGCAGGGAAGGTCGCAGTCGGCGCACTCGCCCGAGCCGCAGCAGCAGCAGCAGAGGCACGAGTCCTCGGAGCTGCAGGATCCGCACGTGGCGCAGTCCAGGACAATGTTGCACAGCGTCAGGAACTCGCAGAACAGGCAGGACAGGATGCAGTGGACGCAGCAGTCTGCGGTGGGCGGGCAGAGAGAGCGGCGGGGGAGGGGAGGGAGTTTGGGGACCCAGCCACAGCGCCTTCACTGAGTGCTCAGTGCTCAGCAGCAAATGAGCTCCTGCAGTCAGTAGCTCCGTGAGGTGGGGACTGTGAGGAGCCCTACTAAAGCACAGAGAGTGGCTTACACACACCTGTGTGGTGAGTTGCAGTCTGAATCCTGAGCCCCTGCTCTTAGGGGCTTAGTCACTTTAAGTGCTGGGCATGAGTTAAACTCATCGAAACTTGCAGCAGCTCCATGAAGTGGGGCTACTATTAGCTTCACTTTACAGAACAAGAAACTGAGGCAGATAAGTCACTCCAAAATATAACCGGAATCCTCCCACCTGCTAATCTCTGCCAGGGCGACTGCTTCCTCACTGCCTCTACGACCCCCACCCTTGACCTACCCCTCTCCAGCTATCTACCCCACTCACAGCAGGGCCTCTGGTACGACGACTTTGGTGGGATTGTGTGTCTCCAGTGCTCAGAACCCTCCAGTGGCTTCTGCCTCACTAGGAGTAACCCTTAAAAAGCTCGAGTGGCCCCCACGGCTTTCTGTGATCTGGTTCCCTCCCCACTCTGCCCCCCTGTATCACTGCTATGGCTTCTGGTCACAAAGGCACGGCTCCCCAACCCCACCCTCAACCTGGAATGCTCTTGCTCCAGGTAAACGCTCTGCTTCCTCCCTCCTCACCTTCATTGCCCAAATGCCAGCTTCGTTAATAATGTGACCTGCCTGCCCTCGCCCAGCACCCCCCGTCTCCTTGCCCTGGCCTCTGCTACCAGTTCCCACCAGGACTGACCACCCTCCAAGGCACTGCACAGCTTTCTTCTCCCACTAAAATGTGAACTCCTCAAGGACAGGCATCTTTGTCTGTTTGGATTACTGATATATTACAAGCCTTTAGAACGGTGGCTGGCACATTGTAGGTGCTGAGTAAATAAGTGGTAAGTGATTTAATGCATGAACTCGCCTTTGGGCACCCAGCTGGTAAGAGGTGGAGCGGGTACCCAAACCCAGGCAGGCTGGCTCTGGAGGCCACACTTGGAAACACTCAATGGGCTGCCAGGATGCGGAGCTGGCCCCCCTGCCAGGGGCCGGGCCAAGGGCAGAGTGTCTGGCCCCCCTGAGTCAGGGAGCCCTGGACACGGGCTGCTGGTCCTGTGGGAGTCTCACCCGGCCCAGAGGGCGACTCCCCCACCCCTTTCTGGTGTGGAGGGAGTGGGGTTCTGTACTGCTGGAACCTCTGCAATCTTTCTGCAAACTGGACAAGGAAGTTCTCTTCCAATGCAAATCTGATGAGGTCACTACCTTGTTTAAGACCCTCAATGGCTCCTTATTGCCCCCTGAGCTGCTGCTGCCTGGAGTCTCACCTCCCACCATTTCTCACCTTGAACTTCATAATCTGGTGACACTAGCCATTTCTCACCTCTATGCTAATGCCCTCTTGGCTAGATCCTCCTACTCAACCTGTAAGGCTTGCTCACATTCCTCCAGAGCCTTCCAAGACTTCCCTCCTTGGCTTTCTGGGCTGGAGTGGGTGTCCCCTGTGCTCTCATAATACCCTGTGTGTGGCTTCATCCCTATATTTATCACAATATATGGTGATTACCTGTTGTGTCTCTCTCACTAGAGCTTCAGGAGGCCGCGGACTGGGTACCCTGCACATAGCACAGTGCCCATTACACTTTAAATGAATGGATATCTTTTTCATAAATGAACTGGGCAGAATCTGTTCTATAGGGTGGGAAAGTTTATGAATTCGTTATGTGCAAATGTGTGCACTGAATCCTGTTTGCAGAGGACTAGGCAAGAGTCCCCTAACATGGACAGGAATCACTTAAAAATTCTGGGGTAAAGGTCAAGCACCATTGAACTACATGCAGATGAGACCCAAGCAGAATTGATGCCTGGTGGGGCGGGGGGAGCTGGTTGCCCAGCGTGGCTGTGCAGAGGGTCTCTGTGTTGCAGGAACAACGTCTGGTGTATCTGGATCTGCTGACCTCCCACTGCACCTTGCAGCCCCTGCCCCACCCTCAATTAAGCATTTGATGGTGCATTGTTTTATTCTGCTAGGTGTTCTGCTCTCACTAAACAGGTAGTCCACTCCTCCAGGAAAATTTCTGTTTCCAGAAATGGGGTGGCTTAAGCTGGATCCGCCCAGTTGGCTCTATTCTTTATTACAGAAACTCTGGGAGAGCAAGGGTGGGAAGGGGTTGGGCTTGAGAAGGCAGACATGCCTCAGTTTATCCAACAACCTTTGCAAAGTTCTCAGGTTTGAGTCTTGCATCAGACTACCTGGAGGGCTTGTTAAATCTAGTTTCCTACCTCACCCAGAGGCTCGGATTCGGTGGGGTTAGCACGGAGCTGAGACTGCCCTTGTGACCAGAAGCCCGGTGAAAATGCTTCTGCTGGTCCCTTGGCCCTGCCTTGAGGAAGCCGGCTTTGGAGGCCCCTCAGAGGGAGGTGGGGCACTTACCTTCCTGTGCCTGGAGAGGGATCTGGGAGGCAGCAGATTTGGTGCTGCCCTTGCTCTTCTTACTGCCCTGGCTGGCAAGAGATGGGTGAGCCTGCAACTTCCGGTGGGCCTTGGGGCCACCCAGGGCACCATTCCCCGCTCGCCTGGCGCCGCCCAGCTCCGAGGGGTGGCCAGAGCCATTCGCCAGTAGTGGGGTGCAGCCCAAGGTGTTCCCCTGAGGCTGGCCTGAAGAGACGACCAGAAAGGGAGATGGGAGCAAGATGGAGGGCAGCCCAGCCTCCGAGAGCTGTGATCTGCTCCTGCCTGCTTTGTTCTTACATATACCACAGTTCACCTATCTGGATCTTTATTCTGCAGATGAGGAAACTGAGGCCAGGAGAGCAGAACTGACTTGCCCAGAGGCACACCATGAAATAGTGGCAGAGTTGAGCCTGGCTCCCAGGCCAGTGCTCATTCAAGAAAAGACAGAGGTGCAAGAGGGACTTGGAGCCCTGGCCCCTAGGTTCTTACCCCACATGACATCCATTCTCCTGCTGTTGGGGTCCTGGGGTTTTGGTAAAAGCAGTAGAAGTTGGAGGGAGGGACAGGGATAGTTTGGCTGCAGTGGGGAGGACAGCAGTGAAGCAGTTAACCTTCACTTCAGCCTCTGCCAAGCCCCCAGCTGTTTTTGCCCTTCGTGTGCTGGGTGAGTTATTAGAAACATCTGTTTGGAGATGAATGCCTGGCTCTGGAATCCGGGGGCTCCTCACAGCAGCCCCTCTAGCTCCTGCTCCTCCAGGCCCCTGCCCCCTCAGCCTCCGTGGGGTGCCTGGCAGAAGGAGTGTGCTGAGGGGCCCCTGGGTCTGGGTGAGGAGGGAGAGAAGAAAGCAAGAGGGAGGCCAGCTGGGAGAGCCATGAGGCCAGGAGACCCCTGAGGCCAGGAACTCCCCAATCTCCGCGAGTGCCGTCCCAGGCTGAGGAACTTCAGTGAGGTGCAGGGACGCTGGCACCAAGGATTCCCCAAAACACTCAGTTCTTTCCCTCACCTCACTCAGGTTTGCTAACGTGAAAGCACAATTCTATTCACAAGACATGAGGGCAGGTGTGTGTGCGTCGGGTAAAGAGGGAACACCAAGAGCTTTGGGAGCCCGCAGCTGCTCAGGGCAGGACCTGGCAGGAGCCTGGGACCCTCAGCACCTCTGTAAATATGGGTCTGGATCCCCTGGCTCCCTCCAGGCCTGGCCTCTGTGTTTGAACTGTGGTAGTGGGAGACGGGGGAGGGGTGCCTGGAGACTGAGAGGAGGGGACGGCAGCCTCAGTGCCATGGCTGAGGGGCTGGGCCTCTACTAAGGGTAGCAGTCACAGCACTGAGCACTTACTGCATGCCAGCCACTAGGCTAAGCCCGGTGACCTGCTAATTATTCCCTCACTGGATTCTCTCTGTAGCTCTACGGGGCGGTATCCTCCCTTCCAGATGAGGAGACTGTGTCCCAGAGAGGTGTAGTAACTTGTCCAAGGTCCCCAGCTAGTGCCAGAGGTGGACAAGCCTAGAGGCAAAAAGCTGACACTCAAAAGCCAGAGAGGCAAGGAATGGGCAGAGGTTGGGAGACAAGGGATTGGGAAATAAGCTGCTACTATCACAATTATTTCACTTACTACTAGTAGTTCACACGGTTTGAGCTGTCACTGGTGCCAGACACAGTGCTAAGAGCTTTATGTGTAGTAATGTCTTCAAGTATCACAGTCGATCTAGTATTAGGCCCATTTCACAGATGACAAAACTGAGGTCCAGAGAGGATAACACTTGCTAAGTTTCCACAGCTAAAAAAGGCAGGGGGAAGGGAATGGAGAGTGGGATAAAGGAGCAGAGGACAGGTGGGGAGTCAGGGAGAAGATGGGAGACAGGGCTCTGGAGAGGATCCACGCTGGAAGCCTTCTGCCCTGAGGTGTGGCTGGTGCTTGCATCTGAGTAAACAGGGGTAAGGCCATGGGAAGTGGCCAGGCCTGAATCACCATGACCCACCTCTTGGCCCCATGGGAGCAACTGAGCTGAATCCTTGGCCGGCCTCAGTGCCCCCTGCCCTGCTGCCTAAACATGGCACAGAGACCGAGGGCGGGCATGTGTGGTAAGCTGAGGGCCCTGGGGGATGTGAGCAGACACAAAGCTTGCCGGTGGCCATAGCTGAGAAGTGACCATAGGGACTGAGTCACAGAGCAAACACTTAGGGCCCATAGACACAGGAGTGACTGTCCAGCTCCCACCCAGGCCCCCTCTCCTGTGCCACCGCGCTGACCTCTTTCTCTCAGTTCTGCTGTGGGCGTGCCTGGAGGAGGCCGAGGGCAGTGCACTAGCAGGGCTTAGTAACCCTGACTTCCCGGGAGTCCAGCTTCGCCCCAGATGCCCTGCCTGAGGGCGGCTCCCTGCTCAGCACGCCAGCCGGGCAGAAAGGCATACGGGAGAGCCCTGGGTCAGGAGACCTTAGTCCCCCAGCTCATGTCCTGGGTGGGTGGGTCTTTGCACCTCAGTTTCCTCATCTGTAAAATGGCCTTGTCAGGAGCTAAGCTCCCTCATTGCAGACCATGAGGGGTCATCCAGAGAAAGAAATCTGGAAAGTACAACTGTCTACAGATTTGAGGGATCTTATTAGTAATTACAAAACAATTCTGACTTTCCTTTTCCCTGCTTTTAACGGTGAAGGTGGAGAATTCTCTCCCTCCTAGGACCTCCTTGGAGACCCGGAGCCAAGCTTAGGAACAGAGCTGAATTTCACTTTCTGCTCGTGGGGATTGAGTGTTGCCTTTTTTTCGCCCTGGATACCCTGAAGGGTGGAGCTGTGTCGGGCTTTAGCTGCCTGTCCCCAGCCCCCTGCTCTCTTCCTGGGGATGGGGGGGCACCTCTTTCCATACAGCCTCACGCTTTCTTGTCCTGGACCACGTTGCCTGGAGTCTGTGCACACTCATTTTGAACTAATTTTATACTAATCATTTTGCACATGGAGACCTTCTTCTTAGACAGAAAGGAGAGCGACAGTGTCATATGCCTCTCCGCTGCCCACACCCCCAGGTCCTGGCCCTGTGCTAGGTCCCGAAGAGCACCCACTGCAGTTTTGCCAGCCCATCTGGATTGGATTCCTTAGTGCAACACCTACGGGTTACCACCCCAACCTCCGAGACCCCTAGGACTCACGTGTCACAGCTTCTGTGGGGACATCGAGGTCAGTGCTGTCCAGGGCCTGGGGTGCCCCAGGGCCATTGCCTTGGGGCATGGGGGGTGCCGCCTCCTCCAGGGAGCCCTCTTCCAGCACTGCCTCCACAGGGTGAGTGGATCCTGTTCCTACCTCCAGCCCAGGCAGGAGGGGTGG
This sequence comes from Pteronotus mesoamericanus, assembly GCF_021234165.1. Taxonomy (NCBI): domain Eukaryota; kingdom Metazoa; phylum Chordata; class Mammalia; order Chiroptera; family Mormoopidae; genus Pteronotus; species Pteronotus mesoamericanus. The sequence goes on along the minus strand of NW_026555085.1, from coordinate 11,447,348 downwards.
GGTCTGGGCTAGAGAAAAAGCAGATGACCGAGGTTGTTTCCTGGCGCCCTCCTGCTTACCCAGCCCTGGTCCCCTTGCTGCAGCCCAGAATGCCTTGAGCCCTCATTCTTGGTCTCTCTGTACAGTTACGTAGCCCTTACCCTATCTGGCAACAGTTCCAGACTCCAAAATAGATTCCCAAACCACAACGCGTGAGTGAGCAAGGGTGTGTGTGTGCGCGCACACATGTGCCTGCATGTGTGTGTGGTGTCAGGAGGGAAAGGAGAAACACGGTGCAAGAAAGAACAGACAGGTGGTCAGCGATGGAGAGATAGGGACAGGCACCAAGACTGACAGGAAGGGAGAAAGAATCAAAGGGACATTGAAAGGTAGAAGCAAAGAGAGATAGAGCGTCAGTAGGCGAGGGATTGGGCACGGAAGGGGAGAGCCCCAGGAACCCCGTGACAGACAGCCTGGGACAGGAGAGAGACTCAGCAATAGAGTGAGAAAGCAGTGATAGAGAGAAAGATAAAGACAGGGTCAGAGGCAGAGGCGAAGGAGAAGGGAGTGCGATACAGACAGAGCGAGAGGGAGACAGACAGTGAGAAATTGGGTCAGAGAGAGAGGATGGTAGCAAAAGAAAGAGTCAGAGAAAACCTGAGGTGAGGAGAAGGCCGAGGCCTGGCGTGGAGAGGCTATGGGCCGGAGGAGAGACAGGGAGAGGACGGAAAGCTGGGAAGAGGCGGACCGCAGCCACATGTAATTACAGTGACCAACTCGGCCCTCTCTGCGCGGTGGGCGGAAGGAAGGAATGGAACCACCTTCAGACCCACAGCTCCCAAGGCAGCAGGACGAGGATTCGGGCCTCCTGGGCCCAGGGGAAAAGTTAGGGGGGGAGTAGGGGGTGGAGGAGGGAGGCAGAAATTGGCCCCAGTTCCCACACCCTCAGTCACCGGGTGTGGGAAAGACAGAGGTGGGACAGGGAGCAGGAGGGTGAAAGCAGGGGTCATGGGGCCAAGGGCCAGGCTGGGCAATTACAGGGTGTGGGGCGTAGCCCAAGCCTCTCCATCAGACCTTGGGCTGTGCAGTCGGAAGGACGGGGCCTCAACAGGGTGCCCCCACATGTCATATTGGGAGGGACATAGAAACAAGAGACTCAGGGGTGCACAGAGACCAAAAGGGTCTGGGGAGAGGAGAGGGACTCAGGGAGACAGAAAGGGCAGTGATACCCACCCAGTAAAACACAAACACCACACAGAGACTGAGAGGGAGGCACCCAGAGGGACAGAGAGATAGAGGCAAAGACTAGTCTTGGCAATAGAAACAATCAGCGATGAAGAACAGAGGGACTTACATATGGGGCCCGTCTCTAAGCTGTCTCCAAATGGTGGGGGGGAGAGAAGAGGAGGGCGATCATTAAGATTGGGCACACGGTGGGCATTTTGAAGGGAGGGGATGATCCAGGGGCTCAGCTGCTTCCCTGGACCCTGAGCATCCCTCTGTGGCTTCTGACCCTCAGAGATGCCTGTGTAGTCTTTGTTTCAAAGACCCTGGTCTCCCATGACAAGGGGGACAGGGACCCCGGAGGCTCCAAGTGAGTAGCACAGAGCAGCAGGCCAAGCCGACATGCTCACACCTGCCCAGGGAAAACCACAAGCGCTTCCCGGAGACAGGAGCCAGGCTGGAAGGCGAAAGGGCCTGGGGTTCTGGTAACTTCGGGAGGACATCAGAGCCATGTGTTGAGAACCTCTCATGGCGCCCAATGCGGCTCCATGGAAACAGGGGACGGGTTCCCTCCAGCCCTATCCATGCTTTGTGCCTGTTGAGAACCCACCTGTGCTAAGAAGAAAGAAGTCAACAGCTTTTAGAAGATCACAAAGCTGGGATGGGGAGTGGGGGCCAGGCAAGTGGAGATGACACCCGGGGAGGAGCGATGCTACTATCTTCTAGATGGTGCTCTCGGATCCCTGAGCTCGGCTGCCGCAGGTCAGACAAGACTTTCGGGGCTAAGACCCCAGGTTGCATGTGAAGGGTGAGGCTCAGGGCTTGGGTCCTAACTCCCTGGAAGTGGGCCTGCTCACTAGCCTCTGCCCTGAACTAGGAGGGCTGACTCTCCCATGGGGAGAAATGAAAAGGCCTGAGGGAGAAGCTATGAGATCCAAGCCCGGGTTTTCACCAGTCACCAACCTGGGCAAGTTATCGGGACTTGGCTTACCGTGCGTGTCAAGGGGGTTTCCTAACACTCATGCCTCAGGGTTTCAGAGAGTAACGGAATGCTCACCAGTGTCCTGGCCTGCAGGGGCCATTCAGGGCCACTTCCCATCTACCCACCTGCCTGCCGGTCCTTCCTTCCTCCTCCCTCCCTCCCTCCCTCTTTCCCTTCCTTCCTTCTTTCCTGTGCTGGTTGGCTTAAAATTTATTAAGCAGTGACAATACATCTGTAATGTTGAGCACTGGCAGACCAGACAAGAAAGGACAGGTCACTGCCTCAGGAGCTCTCCCTCAGGGTTTAGGTGGGGGGCAGCCACACATACTGAGGGGCAAGACTGGCAGCAGGGAGGTCTTTAAGAACTGGGGAAGCACAGAAAACGGGCCCTTATCCCAGGTGTGTGTGTGTGTACATGCCAGGATGCTTCCTGGAGAAGGCAATGCCCATGTTGAATATTGAATAAGTCAGCAAAGAAAGAGAAAAGGCCATTTCAAAAGTAGCCACAGGAACCAAGACCGCACGGTGAAAAGCTGCACAATGAATGAGAGAAGTGACCGTGTGTGGTGCTGTTGAGGCTGGTACACCTAGAACAATAGCTGGGGCCTGGTGGGCCCAAGCGGTCACTTCCCAGGCCTTCCCCTGAGGTCACAGGGTGCACGGGGGTGACCCTGCTGTCCTGCGGTAGAAAGGGCCAGATTGCAGCTCTCTGGGCTGTGAGGGTTGGAGAGGGAGAAAGGTAAGAAAGAGGAGTTAGGGAGACCGGTTCCCATCTCCGCCCTCCCCTCTCAGTGTCACCGCTCCCTGGGCAGTCTCTTCTAATAGTCACAGCGAGGGCTGGCGACCTCGAATCTGGAGGGAGCAAGAGATGACAGAGAGCACAGACTATGACCAGCCGCTCTAGGGTGAGCACGGTGAGCATCAGACCTCATGAAAAGAAAGCAGGAAAGGGAATCTGATTCAGGGATCCTGACCTGGAAACACCAAGGGACAGTTCTCCTGGGGTCGTGAGGGGCAGCAGAGGGGACCCAGCAGCTGTCTGAGGGAGCCACGCTGAGGGAGAGGAAGCTGCTGAGTGCCCAGAGCCCTGCAAGCAGAATGAGAAGGAATGGAAAGGGCAGGAAGACTTGATCTGTGAATGAGGTGCTGCCCAGAGGGCCCTGGTGCCAAGATGCTGGACCAAGAAACAGCTCTCATGAGGACACGTGGAGCAAAAGAGCCAGACAAGAGGAGCACTTACTGGCCCAAGTGCTCAGCCAGTAAGAGACGGAAAGAGACCAGTTTTCCTTCTTGAGACCATGAGACCCTGCTGTCCAGCCACCTAAGGGAGAACATTTCTGAGGAAAAACACCCGGGGGGGTGCCCAGGAGGGTAGAAATGTGGAGTGGGCCGGGGAAAGGGTGGCCAGGAAAGGCCAAGAGCTGCTGTGTGGATGTGCAATTCATGTTTTGTATAAAAACACCGGCCAAGGTGGGCAGGGGTGAGTCTGGAGACCCTTGTGTGGCCCGACCTCCTGGAGCTGCCATCGGCTCAGCCAGCTGCGTACCTGCTGCATACCAGATACGTGCTGGCCGCATGTCTGAGCAAAAGCCTCAGACTTGCACCTCTCAAGGGCCCCATCTGCAAGTGGGAAATACAGGAAGGCAACAGCCCCTTTGCCTCGATAGATTTCATTCCTAACACAGGGTAAGGTGCTGGTCAATGCCCCAGAAGAGAGTTGGAAAAATCATGTTTAAATTAATCCACCCAAGAGGGAAGGGGGAGAGATCCACAGTCTCAGTAGGGCCCCTTGTGGGCTCCCTCCGCCTGCTGTCCACCAAGTAGAGGGGCACTTCTGGATCAAGAAGTGAGGAAACCTCCTCCAAGTGGAATGGGTTCACTCCAAACCTGGAGTGTGCCCACAGGGCCCTTGTTCTGAGCTCCAGTGCCTGACCCCCCACATCCAGCCTTTGTGGACCATGGATCTGGGCTTCTCCCTTGGAGCTCTGACCATCTCTGGAGAGAGAGGGCGAGGGTCTGATCTGCTCAGAGAGTGGTGACTGATACTGGCCTGATCTTCAAGGCCCCAGTCTAGATCTTCAACCCAGTCAACGGCAAAGGACCCCGTGTTCCAGGCGGACTGACGTGTCCATGGCCCCAGGCTTTCTGACAGATCCACCCATGCTTAGGTTGCTTCTTTCGTCCAGACGGTACTAACCCCTCCCTTCTTTCACTCCCCAAATCCAATCCATCCTTCACAACCCAGGTCAAGATTAACCTCTTCCTCTCGAGAGCCTCCCCTGACCCCCGAGCCAATTGTCCCTCCTCTGAGAGGCCCACTTACTGAGAACTTAACACTAGTATCCCCTGTTGTCAATTAGAACTTGGTAGTGAGGTCCTGGCTCCACAGACTGCAGCCTCCCTAGCTCACGCGTTGGGGGTGGTGTCGGCGTTCACCTTTGCACTGCACTGGGTCCTCAGCAAATGCCTGCTGGTGAGGACTGAGTTCTGGAGCTCTGAATGGCCCAGGTCAGTGAAGGAGAGAGGGTAAGATGGTGAGGGTTGGGGGTGGCACCTGGCTCTGAGCCCCAAGAAGGTGAGAATGTGGACTCTTGATACTTAGTTGTGACACACTAGTCACAGTCCCAGGCTGGCAGGCTGAGGACTGGGGAGAGAGGGCCTGAGCTGGCCGGTTAGGCTGGGCTGGGTTGGTTTTATTTTAGGTCTGAAGGCTCCAATTCCCCAGGAAATTCAATTTAGAACCAAGAGCAGGAATGTGACGCCCCAGTGTTGGGGCAGAAATCTGCGGTGGGTTAGGGAGCCAGGCTCTGGGGAGCGGCCACAGGGGGAGCCAAGGGTGTGGGGGCTTGGCCACCTGCCCCAACCAGAGCTGCCCTGAGTCCCCTTCACCCCGTTTTCATCTTACTAAGCTGAGGGAGGGGCTGACTGGTTCCCTCACTGTCCTGCCAGCAGGGCCCCCGGGGGCAGCACCTTGGCCTTGCTGAGCTGTCAGGGCTCAACAGGGAGCGTGGGGGATTCTGGTCCCAGATTCAGGCGTCTGTGGGGTTTTGGCTGGGTCTCCTGCGGTTTGGGCTTCCTGGGCAGCAGCCTCATTCTCCCAAGGCGACAGAGCCAGGCCTCCTCGTGTTATGAAAGCCACATTGTCTGGCCCAGCCCAGCCTGGGGAGGGGGCTCACAGGAGCACTGGGGGGCCTCAAGTTACAGCCCAGGGCTTAACCTTCCTGGTGCCCCACCTGGCTCTTGTCCCCCACCCCAGCACATTTTAGCCCCTCCCCTCCCTTCAGGGCTGAGAGTGCGAGTCGCACAGGGAAAGGATCTCGGAAAGAGACGGTGGAGGAGAGAGCAGAGAAAACAGATAAGCAGAGGAAGAAAGCAGGGAAGCGGAAGGACAGGAGAGAAACAGGAGGCAGAGAAAGAGAGGAGGGGCCAGAGAGGCTGAGAAGGGGAGAGAAGGTTCCCAGACACAGAGGAAGGCTTCCCAGACCCTGCCTTTAGCTCTCTTCAGGCGGAGAAGCCCAATCCTTGGAGGGACTTTTTCCCCAGAAGACCTTGCTCTAGGGGCCCACAGAGAGGACAGAATCTGAGGCTTAGTGGGGACGTGCAGCAGACACATTAATGTCATTCATGGGCTGGGCCTTGCCCAGACATCTCCACTTGTACTGACTCTGCTCTAAGGGACTCCCTACCTCCGCAGCCCCAGGTGTCCAGAGTGGCATTGTCCTCACAGGTAGACCTGGGGAGCTGAGACAGGCCCCTCCAAGCAGACAGACAAGCCCTTTTGGGCGGATGTGGAGACTGAGGCCAGAGAGCGGAAGGAACTTGTCCAAGGCCATGCAGGGAATTTGTGTCAGAGGTCTAGGGCCAGCGGGTCATCACTCAGAGAATCAAAGGGTGGGGGGAGAAAGGGATAGTGGGGGTGGGTGAGAGGAAGGCAAAAGAATTAGACGCACATAGAGCTGGGATTAAAGTCATGAAATCTAGGCCTATATTCCTGCACACCAGCCCCGTGGCCTGAACGAACCCCAAAAGTCCCCAGCTTCTCCTGACCCTGTGCTCCATGGTGAGCCTCAGATCAGATCTGCGCAGTGAGGAAGACTGAGAACCACACAGCTCGCGAGTCCCCACCTCGGGGAGTCACAAATCCTCCCTGGCCAGGGAGTCTCCTGCAGGAATCCTGGGGAGGTTACAGACCCCGTGAGTTAGGAGAAGGGGTGTGTGCGTGCGCGCAGAGTAGGAGCAGCGGGGGTAGGGGGGGTGGTGTGTGTGTGTGTGCGTGTGTGTGTGTGTGTGTGTGTCTGCGTGTGTGTGCGCGCGCAGGGTAGGAGCAGCCGGGACTGGCCAGGCCCCGGTGGGGAGGAAGGCGAGCGAGACAGATGGCAAGGAGGGGAGGGGCCGGGTCCTGTGGCCGCTTTAGGCGGACAAAAGTTTTCGGGAAGCGCTGGGCTTTAGCTGGGTTGGGGGAAGGGAAGGAAAGATTCAGACACCCCCACCTCCGCCTGAGGCCCCCATAAATATTTACACACTGGGCAGAAACGGTTGGGACACAAATCCCAGCCGGACAGACAGACACTGTGGAGTGTATGTGTCTGGTGTTGGGAGTGGGGGTGTTACAGCCAACTTGGCGCAGCCACCGCCTGCATTCGGGCCCTGCCCCCATCACCCCAGCGCTCCACTCTCTTTGGACCCCGTTCCCGACAGCCATACCCCTTGCCCCCATTTCCACCCACGCTCCCCGAAACCGCCTCCTCGAGTCTCAGCTAGAAGCGGTGGCGTGGGGGGAGGAATTAACCCACCCCGGAGCCGCCTACCCAGCTCCCGTCCAGGCTTCCTCTCCACCACTGCTCGTACCTGGGTCCGCGGCTGCGCTCGGGGCTTCATGGGGCGCGTCGCAATGAGGGGGGTGCTGGCCACTCACCTGGGACATCGGCCCGGGACCTGTAAAAAATAGAGCTCAGCGGGCGGGGCCGACCTACCCTCGAGCGTACGGGGAAAGAGGTCCTGGCAGGGGGTGATCCAGCCGCAGGCGCGCGCCTCCCCCTGTTCCAGTCCGGCAGCCCGACCAACTTACTCGTGCAAGCTGCGTGCTCCTCTCTCGACCCTCCAGGATCACGCCGCAGGGCCTGCCATGTGCGCCTGCCCAGGGCGCCCCCGCCACGGGGCTACGCAGCTCCCCGGTGCCCGCCCCGCGCCCCCTCCCCTCTCACTCACGCCGCTCTCTCATTTCGGCGCCAGCTCGCGCCGCGCGCCCCCTTCCTTCTTCCTTTTCTCTCTCCAGCCCCCACGCTCCTCCCCTGCTCGCCTCCCGTCTCCCTCCCTCCCTCCCTGGCCCACCCTCTCCCCGTCCCCTCCTCGTCGTCCCCGTCGATTCCCGCCCCGCCCCCTCCCCCCACCACGGCGTCCCTTCCCCCGCGCGGGGCTCGGCGCTGCCTGGGCCGGACACGTCTGTCTGCGGGGCGCCGCGGCCCGAGCCCCGCGCCCCCACAGGAAGCTGGCTCCGCGCGTTTCCTCCGCGCTGGCAGAGTTGGGCCCCAATCTCCCCAAATCTCCGCCCCCAGGCCCAGCGCCCCAGGGGGCTGCCGAGAGGGCTGCGCGTTCTCCTTCGCCTGTTCGAAACGCTGCAAAAGTTTGAGAAAAGTCAGGAGAACAAGAGAGAGGAAGCACTGTGACTGCCACCACCTCGGGCTCATTGTCTGAACAACTGTGGCCCTCAAATCTCCATGTCCCAAAGATGGGAGTGACCAAGTTCCTCTGGCACCCTTTGCCCACCCCCTCCGTCCCCGATAGGCGCCCTAAGCCGGGCGCCCGGGCTCAGGGGCTCACAGACGTCGTGCCCACCCCGCCAGAGCTGTCCCTCCGGGAGCCCCGGCCAGTGACTAGCCCGCCCCCCTCCCCGAGCCCTCCAGCTGTCCCGAGCATCGCTAATCCCCCACCCCCGCCAGCTGTGCGTGGGAACTTGTGTCAGAAAACCGACTTTGGAGGCGAAAAGAACTTCTCCAAGTTCAACCTTTCTTTTGGCTCAGGACTGGAATCCGAGGCCTTCCAAAGTGCGGGTGCGCGGGGAAGGGGGAGAGAGGGGGCCCTTCCAGGCGGGGACAGCTGGGCGGCACATCTGGAATTGTGTGCCGGGTCCTTCCTTCGGGCCGTGGGGGTAGGAAGGAAGCCGCCAACAGGCTGCCCGAGGGGGTCCGAGGACCGTAAGCCTGACGCCGGGACCACGTCCCCGTGGAAGAGGGAGGGCACGGGGCCTGAGGCCCGCCGGGTGGGGCTGGGCGGGCCCGCGAGAGGATCCTCCGGTGGGGCCGGCCCGCTGGGATGACAGCGTCTCGGCCACACTTGACCGGGCCGCCTCGGAGCCGCGTCTGGGCTCTCGGCCACGAGGGCCAGTGAGCAATTAGGGAGGCGGCGGCGCCAGGCCAGTTCTCCCAGTCCGGAGGAAGCAGGAGGTGGGGGTGTGCGGGCGGGGAGGCTGGGGCGCCGGGGGCTGAGGGGCCGAGTGAGGGGCTCCCCCAGTCCGCGCAGTCGCTACTTACCGCGCGCGAAGGCCCTCGCGGCTCCGTCTCTGCCAGGCTCGCCGTGACCCCCACGGCGCCCGCCGCGCTCTTGCCTCCCGGGCCCGGGTCCCCGCGATGAGCCCAGGGGGCTGCGGCCGGAAGAGGGGTCCCGGGCCGGGAGGAAGGGGTCCCGCTCCCGGGGCCGGCTGCCTGCTGCGGGAGCCTAGCCTGGCACCCCGGGAGCCAGCCCCGATCAGGCTGCCGTCTGGGAGCTCTGGAGTTCGGGGTGGACTCCCCCTTCCTGACAAGGGCTGAGTCACCGGGACACGCCCGCCCCGGGGCTTGGCGACTGCTGCATTCTTACCGCCTCACCTGGGCCCGGGGGCTGGGCCTCACCGGACTCCAAGAGTGGGGTGAGGAGTAAGGAGGTGGACATTGTCTCCTGGGCAGCCCCCCCCCCCCACCAACGTCTCTCTCTGCCCCCTCCCCAACCACAGACCCTCGCGCTGCACCCCGCCCTCTTCTCAATCTCCATCCAGGGCCCCTAAACTCTACATCATCCCAGTTCCCCAGACTTAACTGTCCGAGGTCGCCTGCTTGAGCTCCAAGCCCTCTGCATCTGGCCCAGTACTAACTAAAATGCCTGGTTTGTTGGAAATGTAAAATATGCTTTAAATTTAATCCCCCATGCTGGTTATACAAATGTGCTCAGTTTGTGAAAATTCAGCAAGTTGAAATTTCAGCTACATGTGCTTTTTTGATGTGAAGGTTACACCAAAGAAAAGTTTTAAAAAATCAGAGCCCCTTAAAAACAATGTTCCAGGACAGAGCATGGCAGGGTGTGATGGGCAGGTGGTAGGGCCAGTTCCCAGGTCAGATCCCCGTTCTTGGGAAAGTCCCTTCATCTCCCTGAACCTCAGGAAGGGTGAACACGGGGGTCCTCAATGTGGGACCCAATCATTCCATTGCTATTCAGGACTGGGACCAGGGGCCTGGATAGGTGAGGTAAGCCGGGCACTCATATGAAGTGCAAAATTTAGGAGGGTGCCAAGAAACGTGACATTGTTATCCAAAATTAAAAACCAAACAAACAAAAACCCAACAAATCAGCAAATTACAACTCTACCGTTCAGCTGCCTGTTCTTATAAATGAAGTTTTATTGGAGCCAGGATCCAGATTAGGGTGAGGTGAAAGAGATGGGATTGTACAACTTGAGGGTTAGACTCTGTCTTTATTTAAAATGTTGACATTTTGTTCATCGTGAATTTTGGGAGTATTAACTTTGATTTTTAGATATATTGCAGGAAAAATTGTTTATTTTAGTGATTGAATTTTTTGATGCCTCCTCAAGTTTCACACCTGAGCCATGGGCCTCGCTCCCTCTAGGCCTTACACACCTCACCCTGGTCCCTGGCCTTTTGATCTTTTCCTGAAGGACCTGGCTAGGCCCTCAGGGTAAATGAGCAGACGCTAAAGTTGCCTCCCACCATACACAAACACTAGGTGGATTCTATGCCCAAGTCCAACCTAGCTTACCTGAGTCTCACCGATCACTTCAGAGTAAAATGCAAAGTCCTAAGCTCCTGGAGCTGGGCTCTATCTGCTGTGGCCTTTATCTCCCTCACAGATTTCCTTCCCTCCTTACTGCTTCCTGAGTTTGTTTTTTCAATTTGCCTCCTGTGCTTGCCTCAGGGCCTTTGCACTTGCTCCTCCCCCCTGCCCAGCACATGCTTCCCCTAGATATCCGCATGCCCCCCCCCCCCTTTCCTTCTTTCCTCTGCTTATGTCACCTCTCAGAAAGCCATCCCAGGCCCCTCACTCTCTGGCCCTTCACACCACTTGATTATACTCCACTGACCTTTTCACCACTTTTCCTATTTGCTTGTTTATTGGTCGAATGAAAGCTCAGGACAGAGGGGACTTTGTCTTGCTTGCTAGTGTATTCCCTAGAATTGTGTCTGCCACAAAAAGCTCAATAAATATTTCTAGTTTCACATATGGGCAACCAGGCTTCCAGACTACCACCCCAGTGCCCTTTCCTCACCTCTCATCCCTAGAGCCCTCCCGGCAACCAAGGGTGACAGCGACCCTGCACAGCTCTCCTATACAGTCCTTTCCACACAATGCACTCAGTAGGCCTGGCCTGGCTCCAGCTCCTGGCGTCCACCCTGCCCCAGCGTCCAGCAGGCATGTACAGCTCTTCCTGGCTTCCTGTCTCTGGCACGGGGCCAGTCTGCTGGGCTGGGTTCTGCAGCTGGACCACAGCTGTGGTCTCCGCCTTGCCCTGGAGAATGTCGGACAGCACACTGTGGAGCAACCTCCCTGCAGAGGGCTGTGTAGAAGGAGGTGTGTTTGTGTGTAGTAGGGGGGGAGGCTGCTATGCAGAGATGGAGAACCTCCAGCTCCCTCAAGACTCCCTCCCTGATGTGCACTGAGTAGGGGACGGGACTCTAATCCGCCCTTCCTGAAGGAAATGAGATTAAGGGGGGAGGGGAGCTCTGAGTCCCAGGCCCGGTTCTATCCCAATCTTCTACTCCTGGTGATGGGAGGTGACTGTGGCGTGTCCCATTTAGTAACCAGGAGTTGGCCATGCTCTGTATGCCAGCCCCTTGCTAGATATTCCTAGATTTGTTTCTTCCTTCAATGCCCACAGAGCTATTATCCCCGTTTTACAAATGAAGAAACTGAGGCACAGTGAGGTGAAGCGACTTGCCCATAACCACACAACTAATAGTGAGTGTCCTGGCACTTGTACCGTATTTTCTGAGGCCAAGTGCAGTATCCAGTCCCCAACACAGCCTTTCACAGGCACAGAGAACTGTGCTATTCTTCACGTGTCCCCGACCTCCAAGCTGGCTGCCGAAGATGGAGACATGACCCTTTGCCTCATTGGTAATTGGGGTACCAGCAACTTGGCAGGGGGTAGTGGAAGGCGTGGGGCTTAGTTTGGTATCATGGAGACCCAATTTGCATCCTGGCTCAGCCACTTCCACCCAGCTATGTGATTCTGGGCAAATCGTTTGAACACCATGAGTTTTCAGTTCCGTGTAAAGCTGGGAGGATAGTTCCCACTTCTCAGGTGGAGGACAACTGAATGAGCGCTTGGTATAACAGCACAGGCTCTCAGTAAATGTTAACTCTTGCCCATGCTCTTTCCTCCCCGTGCTCACTAGAAGCAAGTGAGCATCAGAGGGCACGCCTATTATTGCCTGCCTTATATACAGACGCTCAGATGGTGGTCACTATGGGGCAAGCACAGTTTACAGCACTTTACATGAATTAACCAGTTTAATATTTACAATATTAAATATCCTATTTCTCTGATTTCACAGAGAAGGAAACTGAAGCACAGAGGCCAAGCAACTTGCTTAAGCTCCGCAGCCTGGTGGGAGGGAAGGTCCCAGGTCCTTACTGAATCTCAGCCCCCAGATAGGATCTCTTCCCCCTCATCCTCATGGTAAATTAATGGAACGTGGGCTACTAATCATGCATAAATATCCTCATGCCCGGGCTTCCAAACATTTTTTTTAAATTAATTCAACTTTGTAACAAATATAAATAAACCTGTTAGATTTTTAGGACAATGCCAATATTTAGATTTTTTAAAAAGACTTTATTTTTTAGAGCAGTTTTAGGTTCACAGCAAAACTGAATGGGAAGTGCAGTGATTTCCCATATGCCCCCTGCCGGTGCAAGCACACAGCCTCCTTGCTGTCCACTCCCCGCTCCAGAGTGCTGCATTTGTTACAATGGGTGAATTTACATGGTCACATCTTTATCACCCAAAGTCCATAGTTCACATTAAATATATTAGAGTATACTTCTGGTGGTGTGCATCCTGTCGGTTTTGGCAAATGTATAAAAACACATATCCACCATTACAGTGCCCTACACAGGTGTTTCACTGCCCTAATAACCCTGTGTACTCCACCTATTCATCCCTCCGCGCTCACCTCTGGCAACTATTGATCTTTTTACCATCTCTATAGTTTTGCCTTTTCCAGAATGTCATGTAGTTGGAATCATACACTATATAGACTTTTCAGACTGACTTCTTAGTAATATGTATTTAATGTTCCTCCATGTCTTTTTCTGGCTCAAGGGCTCATTTCTTTTTAGTGTTGAATAATATTCCGTTGTCCAGATGTACCAAGTTTATTTATCCATTTTCCTACTAAAGACATCTTGGTTACTTCCAAGTTCTGGCAATTAAGAATAGAGCTGCATAAACATTCATGTGCAAGCTTTGTATGGACTTAAATTTTCAACTCATTTGATTGAATACCAAGAAGTGCAATTGCTGGATTGTATGGTAACATTATGTTTAATTTTGTAAGAAGCCACCAAATTGTCTTCAAAGTGGCTGTGCCATTTTGCATTCCCACTAGCAATGAATGAGAGTTCCTCTTGCTCCACATCAACCATCAGCATTTGATGCTGTCAATTTTGGCCATTTTAATAGGCGTGTAGTAGTATCTAATTGTTGCTTTAATTTGCATTTCCTTAATGACTCATGATGTTGAACATCTTTTCATATGCTTGTTTCCAATCTGTGTATCTTCTTCAATGAGGTGTTTGTTCAGGCCTTTTGCCCATTTTTATATTGGGTGATTCATTTTCTTATTGTTGAGTTTTAAGAGTTCTTCATATAGCTCGGTGTGCAGGACAGCGCTCCAACAAACAGCACCACCCCAGCCAAGGCAAGAGTTCTTCATATGTTTTGGATAACAACCCTTTATCAGATACATCATTTGCTAATATTTTCTTCCAGCTCACCTTGTCATTTTCTTGAAAGTGTCTTTTGCAGAGAAGAATCTTTTACTCTAGGTTACTAATTATTTCATGGGCCCTTTTGTGTCGTATCTAAAAAGTCATTGCCAAATCCATGATGATCTAGTTTTCTCCTATCCTATCTTCTAGGGCTTTTTTTTTTTTTTAATCCTCACCCAAGGATATATTTACTGATTGCTAGAGAGAGAGAGACCAATGTGAGAGAGAAGCATCATTTGGTTGCTTCCTGTATGTGCCCCCACAGGGGATCAAACCCACAACCTAGGTGTGTGCCCTGACTTGAAATCAAACCAGCAAACTTGGTGTCTAGGAAGACGCTCCAATCAACTGAGCCACAAGACCAGGGCTATCTTCAAAGAGTTTTATGGTTTTGTATTTTTATTTAGGTCTATGATTCATTTTGAGTTAATTTTTGTAGTATATGTGAGGTGTAGATTAACATTTTTGCATGTAAGTGTCCAGTTGTTCCAGATTGACTTCTTAGTAATATGTATATAATGTACATTCTTGGTGGCATACACTTGGGTCATTTTTGCCTTTTGGCTGTTGTGAATAATGACGGAGTGAACATGAGTGTACAGGTGTCTGTTCAAGTCCTGCCTCCTCCATTTGTTGAAAAGATGATCTTTGCTCCATTGTCTTGCCTTTGTTTCTTTGTCAAAGATTAGTTGACCATATTTGTGTGTCTATATCTGGACTCTCTTTTCTGTTCCATTCATCTACTTGTCTGTTCTTTCACCAGTACCACATTATATTGACTACTGTACTTTATAGTAAGTCTTACGTTGAGTAGTGTCAGTCTTTCATTTTTGTTCTTCTTCAATATTGTGTTTGCTACTCTGGGTCTTTTGACTCTCCCTACACGAACTATTTTTTAAACAGCTTTATCAAAATATAATTCACACACAACTTACCCACTTAAAATGTATAATTCAATGGCTTTTGGTATATTACTTTATTAACTCCCTGTATTAATTCTCTAGGACAGTCATGAAAAAAATGCCAATAACTAGGTGGCTTAAAATAACAGCAATGTACTGTCTCAGAGCACTGGGGGCTAGGAGTACGAAATCAAGGTGTCCCCCGGGCCATGCTCTCTCTGACAGCACTAGGGAAGAACGCTTCCTCGCCTCTTCCAGCTTCTGCCGTTTGCTGGCAGTCCCTGGGCTTCCTTGGTTTGTAGATTCGGCACCCCAGTCACATGGCCATGTTCTCCCTGGGTCTTCACATCGTTTTCCCTCTGTACATGTCTGTCTCTGTGTCAGAATGTCCCTTTTTTATAAGGCTATCAGTCATATTGGATAAAGGCTATTCTAAGTAGAATTGTAACCTGGTTAAATCTGCACAAACTTTATTTCTAAATAACATTACCTACGGAAGTTCTGAGGATTAGGGTGTCAGCATATCTTTCTGAGAGGACAGAATTCAACCCCTAACACTCCCTATTCCTCTTTCTCTTCAGCCCCTGCTAACCTCTAATCTACGTTCTGTCTCTGTGGATTTGCTTATTCAAGATATTCATATACTGTAAGTGGAATTGAGTATTTGTTCTTTGATGTCTGGCTTAATTTCACTCTTCATAATGTTTTCAGGATTCATTCATGTTGTAGCATGTATCCTTTTTATGGTTGAATAACATTCTGCTGTATGGCTTTCCCACATTTAAAACTCCACTTACATGTTGATGGACACCTGGGGTGTTTCTGCCTTTTGGCGGCTGTGAAAAATGCTGCTATGAACATGAGTGTACAAGCATCTGTTTGAGTCCTGCTTCCTCCAAACTATTTTGACAGGGCACCTATATCAATTTTGAAAAATTGAACATCAATCCCAATATATATCTATTTACTTAAAAACTATATACCTGTGTTATTGTGTTCATATGTAACATACATAATAAATATATATCCCAAATAAAAAAGTAAGAAGGTGAGACAAAAAGTAAATATGAATGAATCCTATATAGATAGAAGTTTATATAAATTGGTGTTTCTCAACTGCACTTGGGAGAGACAATGATGTGCTGCTCTTCCTGATTGACAGCCAGCCTTGCTTTAACCTAGTGGTTATAACTTTTCCTGGATCCCATATTTCTTTGACGATCTGATGGGAGACATGATCACTTTCCCCTAAAACTCCACCTCAAATAAACATAGCTTTTCCAATATAAGTTTGGGGAATTTATGGACTCCCTGGAAGCCTCATTTAAAATAACTTGCCTTAATTTGAAATTCCAGGGGTGGGATTTCAGACATCCGAATGGGGTGGCATTTGGAGGTGGGGAGAGAGAATTTTATCCACATCTGTGGCCCTGTTCTTAGTCTACAGGGTTCTCTCTCTTTTTTTTTTTTTTAAGTTTATGCTGGCATAACCAGTTTACTTTATTTGCTAAGTCTATAGGGTTTGGAGGACAATCTGACATGGAAGCCAACAAACAAAGCAAAATAGATGAAAAATACGGAGAGGGGGCTGAACCGAATAATCAGAAAGTGCTTCTGAATAGCCCAGAGAAGAGAACAGGGCTGCAGGTGATGAAGGAGACGGCGGCCACGGAGGAGGGTATTAGCTGCGGTGTGTGCGTGTGTGTGTCCTGGTCACTGAAGACAGCTAGGGATTCCCACTGGGATGACAGGTGCTCTGGTGTAAAGCAGTCAAGCTGATGGGTGGGATGATGTCAGATTCCCACAGAGTGAAAAAAAATCAGTGAGAGTTTGGGTTTGGAGTTTCCTTTCTGCTTTGGGCCTTGCAGTAATAAGAAGCAAAGCATATTCACATTTATCACTTCATTTAATACCATCTGCATCAATTGGTATCCAGTCAGGAAAACAGACATCATTCTATGTGCTTTATGTAGAAAGGGTCTAATAGAGGGAATTGGTTACGAATGTCTCGGAGGAGGTGATGTTCAGAGGCTAGAAAGCTGCTGCCATTCCTGGACTGGAATCCACAAGCCCACCCTTGGGGTTTAGCAGCTAGAACAGCTGTCACTAAGCAGTTACCAAGGACTTTGTGGCCCACTGAGGCTGCAAAAGCACCTACCCCAGGTTTCCGCAACTGCTGCTGCCACTTCAGAAGTCACCTGCAGAGCAAATAAAGCCATTTGCTCTTCTTCCCTTATGCCTGCCCTCCCATCTCTCACTGTTCCTCCCATTGACAGAACTGAATAGGAGTTTGGGAAATGTAGTTCTCAGGCTTTCAGCACCTGATAAACACGAGAGAGAGAGAGAGAGAGAGAGAGAGAGAGAGAGAGAGAGAGAGAGAGAGAGAGAATATAAAGTGAGAGTCAACAGAGGACAGGCACACCACAGTAAACACTGCAGATCCCCACTAGAAACAGAGTTACTGTTGACCAGTTCATCTTCTGTCTCCCTTCACCAGCAGACAGGGAGCTGTTTGTCTACTACTTTTTTTCTAGCACCTGAAACTGGGGCCTGAGTCAGCATTCAATAAAAATGTCTGCCTGACTGCTTTGTCCTCTTGCAAACAGGGCGGGTGAGTGTTCTCTACTTTTAACATACAAAGAAACCAAGGTCCAGAAAGTTATGACTTGCCCAAAGGAACCCAGCTGCCTTGACATGCCCGTCTGGCTGAGTCGGCAGCTGCCCGCTCCCCGCCACACCCCCCGGCCTGGCTGCCCCGAGCAAGCCGTGAGCCATCATGTGCATGTCTCTTTCATGTCTCCATGTGCTCATGGGGCTGAGGCCAAGAAGGGCTGACTCAGCTGTGACCTTTTCAGGGCTGGTAACTTTCTTCTGCCCAGGACATATGGCATCCTAGTGGGTCTGCCAAAAAAGCGATGACGGAGGTCAGGTAGTCTAGGCAACTGAGGCAGAGACGGAAGAGGCAGGAGCGAGGCCCAGCACTGGCGCTTCCTCCTCTGGTGCCCAGGGTGGAGTCACTGCTACACTTATAGTGATCGTAATTCCCAACCCTCAAGTCGGTCCATATGGTTTGACACCTATGACTATTATTGAAGAGTCCTTATGAGAAAAATGGGAGACTGTTAGAAATAAGGTCTAATCCCAGGTTTTCTCAACCTTGGCACTATTGACATTTGGGGGTCAGATAATTCTTTGTTTTGGGGGGTTTTCCTGGGCTTTGTAAGATGTTTAGTAGCATCTCTGCTCTCTACCCACTAGATGCCAGCAGCAGTCTCCCCGTTGTGACAACCCCAAATGTCTCCAAACATGGCTAAAGGCCCCCTGGGTGGGTAGGTAGGGGTAGCAAAAGCCTCTTGTTGAAAAGCAGTGGTCCATCCCTAAAACTCAGGCACTGACCAGTAGCCAGGAGATGGTGCCCACTCTGACAGAAAATATAGTCCCTACCCCTGAAGGGAGAGAGACACAACCCTTCCCCTAGTTTGAAGGAAGAGGCAGATGCTGACTTTGGGGGAGTTTGGATTGCGCCTGGAGAAGAAAAAACATGGTGTATAAGAACACAGACTTTGGAGCCAGAATCCTGGTTTCAAATCCTGGCTCCACTATTTGTAGGACAAGCTACAACTCTGTGCCTTGCTTCCTTATTTGTAAAAGAGGCAGAATGAGAGCACGTATCTTGTAGAGTTTTATTAAATTACTTATTATATCACTTATTTTTATAATAGGCTTTTTTTTTAGAAAAGTTTTAGATTTACAGGAAAATTGAGAATAGTACAGGGTTCCCATATATGTCACAACCAGTTTTCCCTATTATTAACATTTATTATAATCAGCGAACTGATATTGATACATTATTACTAACTAAAGCCCATTGTTTATTCAGATTTTCTTAGTTTTTGCTTAATGTTCTTTTCTGTGCGAGGATCCCATCCAGGAGAACACGTTACATTTCACTGTCCGTCCCCTTAGTCTCCTCTTGACGACCTTGACAGGTTTGAGGAATCCTGGTCAGGAATATTGTAGCATGCCCCTTTATTGGAACTTGTCTGATGTTTTTCTTGGGTTTGGACTGGGATTATGGATTTTTGGAGGAAGGCCACAGGGTAATGTGCCCTTTACAGCACATCCTAGCAATAGTACACATTATCAGCGTGACATATGGCTGTCGATGTTGACCTTGATCGCCTGGCCGTGTTGGTCAGGTTTCTCTAGTGTGAATTTACACCCTCCTTTCTGACTGCGCTGTTTGGAAAGAAGTCTCAATGTGCAGCCCACACACAAGGAGTGGGGAGCCTCATACGGTTTTTGTGAGGACTGAATAGGTCAAGCAATGTCACGTCCTTCAACAGTGCCGGGCAGGTGGTAAACTCCACCTAATGATTTGCTATGACGATGATAGGAGGACCCTCTGAAGAGGACATTGGACAGTCCCCAAACAGAAGACATCCGTAGGACAACCTGTAAGATAGTATACTGTATTAGGCAGAGCAATAACTCCACCCCAATTTATGAATAGGTCACTTTACAGGGCAAAAGGAATTTTGCAGATGTGATAAAGGGTCTGGACCTGGAGATGAGAAGATTACTCTGGATTATCCAGGTGGGCCAATCTCATCACATAAATCCTTAAAAGTGGAGAAACTGTCGTGGTTGAAGGTACAGAGAGAAGGAAAACTAAGATGACAGAACAAGGTCAGAGGTGTGGCAGTATAAGGACTTCACCTGCCATTGCTGGCTTTGAAGATGGAGGGAAGAGGCCATGGGTTCCAGAAAGGCCCCCGGCTCTGCCAAAGCCTTGAGTTTAGTCCCATGAGACCCATGTTGGACCTCTGACCTGCAGAACTATAAGATAATGCATTTGCATTGTTGAAAGCTGCTGGTGTTGCGGTAATCTGTTGCAGCAACAATAAGAAACTAATACATGTACTGCAGCTAGAAGTGGAAATATAGTCCTCAAGCAGAAATTACTATTTACTAGCTGCAATGAATCAGCCTGCCAGTCCCCTTCCCCTGAAAGCTCAGTTCTTCCTACCACTAACAAAAAACACTTATGCTGATTTTGCTGTTTCTAAAGGACCAGCTTCATGCCATCATGTCAGGTACTCTGCTAGGTATTTTTTGTTTTGTTTTGTTTTGTTTTGTTTGTTTGGAGGGAGAGAGATTGAGAGATTGAAACATCAATAGGTTGCCTTCTCATACATGCCCCGACTGGGGATAGAACCTGCAACCGGGATATGTGCCCTGGCTGGGAATCAAACCCATGACCTTTCAGTCTATAGAATGACGCTCATACCAACTGAGGCACACTGGCCAGGGTTCTTCTAGGCCTTTTAAAACATGGTGTCATTCAGTCTTCATGCCATACTGTGCTACAGCACAGACAGAGGGAAAGAACTTTTGTCCTTATGCCTCCCAGGTCAGCAACCTGCCACTAAGGAACTCTCAGCAAGTTGGAGGTGACTCTTCAGTAAGCCAAAGCCCCTTCTAATCCAAGGAGTTACAGGAAGTGTCTGCTATCTTAGAGGCCTGAGTTCAAGACTCTTTAAAACCAGTCTTTGTAGATTTATCAGAACATTCCCAGAGTATCTGGATTGGAACTATTCATTCATTCATTCATTCAGTTTCCATTAAGTGCCAAATATTGAGCCCCTGCCCTCAAGAAGCTCCAATCCCACAGAGAAGACTTGCATAACATACCTTGAGGCAGAGTAGGACTGTTACCTTTACCCTGCAGAGGTTGCAGCTGATCTGAGGGATAGAAACTCTTAAATATTGTTACATACATCAGGTACATGTGCATGTGTATATGAGTAATGTTAAGCTATAACATTCAAGCTAGTCATGACTTTGAATCTATGTACTTGATACATATAACAATATTTAAGAAAAGGGTTTGTTTGAATCTCTCAGACTGGCTGTGACCTCTGCTGGGTTTAGGAAGTGCGTCATGGTTGTTTAACTGGGGAGGAGGCACATCAGGCTGAGGAAATCTGGGAAGGCTGCAAGGTGGTGGTGTGCTTAACTTGAATCCTGAAGAACAGGTAGGCTTTGCTAAACAGAAATGATGTCAGCAGCACTCCAAGTAGAACAAACAGCACAAGCAAAAGCAGGGAGGAAGGGAAGTGGGGGCCAGTGGATTAGCTCTTTTACTCCTCATGACATCCTAATTGATCAGGTATTATTATTATCCTTATTTTGCAGAAAAATAAACTGAGGTCCAGAGTAGCTGAATGACTTGCCCTAGAGCACACCCAGCTTGTAAGTGGTGAGCTGGGGTCTGCAGCCCTGCAATCTGACTCCAGAGCTCTTGTTCTCAGTCTTTTCATCACATTGGGGATGGCATGGGGGGGGGGCGGGGGGGTAGTGGGGGAGATGGGGAGTAGAGAAGGGAAAGCTTAGCAGGGTGGATTGAGACGAAGGGAGCAATGAGCGAGCTTTGTTTATTCATTCCCTTGTCATTCAACAAACACTGACAGAGCCCCACCATGGGTGCCAGCTCTGTGCTAGGGAAACTAAGGTGACTGGGCAGCTAGATGCTGCACTGCCTCACTGCATAGTGAGTACCCTGAGGGGAGGGCCCAAAGGAAGGGGAGCGTGGAGGCCTCCTTGGAGAAGCCTTTCTCGGGAGGATGGAAGAGGGAGCAGAGTCAGTGAAGGAGGGAGGGAAAAGTGGTCAGAGAGTTGGCAGGGTAGCCAAGAGGGCAGAATCAAACTCATCCTTAACACGTGCGGGCCCCAGAGAACACACCACGGCTTCCACTCGCAGCCTGCCCTCTGGCTTCTCACACTCTCAGCTTGTTCTGCGGAAGGTGAGGTCTTATATGAACGTGGATGCACATTCCAACCACACATCCAAGCTCTGTCCACGCTCTCCTCCTGCAAAGAGCTGCCCCAATCACCCCTCAGGCCCGGGGGGCTCACACAGCCATGCTTCACTCTCAAGAGGTCAGACCAAGGCTCTGGAAGTGGGCCTGGGCTGTTGGACAAAGGATTCCCAAATATTGGGTACTTGGACCATGCTCTAGAAGACAAGCTACGTGCTCTGGGAGGGCATATTTCTTTGGCCCCATGAGCATCTTGTTCTGTCGGGGACTCTGTCCAGGTCTAAAAGCCATTTTGGATAGAATCACTAAAAACCATTTTGGATAGAAACCCCAAGGAGAGGTTTTATCCTATGTCACCGTCTCCTGGAAGGTTGAGTAGAGCAAGGGTTGAGAAGTGGCCACTGCAGGTAGAAGGTGGCCGGGCTTTGTGAGAGAGCAGTGTGTGAGCAGGCGGGTGTGGGCAGATGGCCGGGCAGCATGAGGTGAGGAGTGGAAGGCAGAGAGGACAGAGCCCTCTTTCAAGAAATTTGGCAGGAGAAGGAAATAAAGTCAGAGGAAAAGCGCTCAAGGGGGAGGTAAGAAGGAGGGAATGTTTTTGTTTGTTAGTGTTTAGAAGGCAGTCGACAGAAATATGTTTTAGTCTGAGAGAAAAGAGTCTTGTGGAAAGAGAGAGAAGCTGAAAAGTCAAGGGGGGGAAAGGAATGAAGAGAAAATATGACCAAAAAGGATCTTTTTTTACCTCATCAGCCAGGGAATATGACGGCTTTAGAAAAAAGGAAAGACTCTTTTCTCTGAGCAAAGGTGGGGAGAGATTAAGAGTGTCCTAGTTGCGTGGCCTTGATGTTCCCTTTTTGAACATTCATTGGACACTCACTTACTGTGTGCCCCACACTGTTTAAGTTCGAAGTGTGGTAAAACTTACCCACAATCCTTAGGGTCAATACTATTATTGTCCCCTCCAATGAACAGCAATGAAAACTGAGGCACAGAGAGGATTAACAACTGGCCCGGTGTAACACATCTCGTCAGCACTGCTTAGATGCAGGCAAAGGGGCCTCCGACCTGGGATCTGCATTTTAGAAGTCTCTGAATGTCACAGCCATAGAAAAAATAAATTTATTAACAAAAATAAGACTTTAGTTTCTCTCCGTAATGAAGTAATAGTGACTAGATTTACTCTGTTGCCTTAAAAAAACTGGGATCCAGACAAAATATATGAAACAATGATTTTCAGACTTTGGACAAATGCAACTCAGGACTATGATCCCTTAGAAAAGGGAAACAAATGAGGTGAGCCCTATAATTACCCCAGCTCATTGCCGGAGGCGGTTTCCAGGCTTCAGTGCAGGGAGGGGGAATCCAAACAGAGCTTGGATGTCTTGTTGATTGAGAAGACAGATTTGGAGTTCAATAGGCCAAGGTGCTAGAATTTGCAGGGCAGAGTCCCAGGGAGGGGGAGCTGAACATATATCCAGAGATCTGCAAAAGTGTCTTCTTGAGCTTTTGGCTGAGCACTGATTTGCACACACATGAAAGGAAAGGCTAGGGAAAGAGCCACTGAAGGCAGAGCGACGCCTGGAGCTCACACAGGGCTGGGATTAGTTTGTGTTCCCAACAGACAGAGAGGAAAGACCTCGTAATACATGGGGTGTTGGGTATAGTCCCCAGAAGGCTATTGCCTTAGTAGAGATCTAAATTAACCTTAGACTAACAGCTTCTCTGTATCTGTTCTGAAAAAATCTTTAAAGCAAGCCTCAAAAGTACATCTTATTTCAAGTATTTTAACTATGTGCCAGAACAAAGTCCAACACTACTTAAAGGAATGCAACAAACTCCAACACCAAACAATGGAAAATTCACAATGTCCGGCATCCACTCAAACTGCAGACCAAAGTCCCTCATGAACAGAGATGCAAAAATTAGAAACAGGGTTTTAGTGAATCAAATTCAACAGTATAAAATAAGGATAATACATCATGACCAGTGGGTTTTATCTCAGAAAAGCAAAGTTAGCTTAATGTTTGAAAACCAATCGAATCAATTCACCCTATTAACAAACTAAAAAAGGAAAACCATGTAATCATTTGACTATCTATTCCTACTAAAACTTTCACAAAACTAGGAATAGAAGATTCCTCAAAATGATAAAAAGCACCTAAAAATAAATGAACAAGCAACAGCAAAAAGCCAGAAAAGAAGTAGAGTATGACTCACAATCAGGAGAAAAATTAATCAATACAAACAGGCCTGGATATGAATAGATGAAGGAATTAGCAGAGGACATTGAAAGAGATAATATAAATGTGCCTCATATATTCATATACCTTGCTTCATATATTCAACAAGGTAGAAAAACACATGAACATTATTAGGTGAGAAACAGAACTTATAAAAAAATCCAAATGTTATTTCCAGAAGTGAAAACTACAGTATCTTAAATAACAAATAGATGGGATGTGATTAAGAGCAGATAAGAATGTAAAAGAAATAATCAGGGAATTTGAAGAATAGCAATAACAAATAAGCCATCCAAAATGGAGCCTAGAGAGAAAATAAGATGGGAGGAAAAAAATAAATAGAACATCAGTGACATTTGAAATAATATCTAAGAAATTAACCAACACACAAGTAATTGAAGACTAGGGTTGGAGTAGAGGGATAAAAAGTAAAACTGAAGAAACAATGTTAAAAAAAGTTTCCACATTTGATGTAAACTAAAACAACAGAGTCAGCTCAAGGAACCCTGGCATAAGAAACAAAAAGAAAC
The DNA here is from genome assembly GCF_021234165.1 of Pteronotus mesoamericanus. Taxonomy (NCBI): domain Eukaryota; kingdom Metazoa; phylum Chordata; class Mammalia; order Chiroptera; family Mormoopidae; genus Pteronotus; species Pteronotus mesoamericanus. Next base: position 11,423,411 of record NW_026555085.1, on the reverse strand, counting down.
CCACATGAAATCACATCATAATCAAATTGTTGAAAATCAGTGATAAAGGGAAAATTGTATAAGCAACCAGAGGGAAAAAAATACATCATACAAGAAGAACAAAAAAGTGAATGACAGCATATCTCTCATGAGAAATTAAGCAAGACATAGGACAAGGGAGAGGAAAAAAGCACTAAGAAGGAAAAGAAACCATCAACCTAGAATTCTATATTTGCTAGAAATATTTTTCAAAAATGAAAGCTACCTAGAGACTATCAGACATAGAAGAACTGGGATCTAGAATAGACAAAGCAAATTTGTGATCATGGTATCTCCACTGCCAGGTAAGTGTAGACAAAGCAAATTTGAAAAGTCATACGAAGTACAAACACTTATGTTACCTGAATTCAAAACTTACTATAAAATTACAGTGTGCTATTTATATATAGGCAAACAATGAATTGGTATTCATCAATTATAATTTGTATTTCTTCCTTTTACATTTTAATAGATGTTTGAGTATTTTTTAAAAAGAAAATGTAAAGGAATCAAATAATTTTAATTTTTATTTTTTACTCCACCTTAAAATGTATTTATAATAAACATATACTAAAATTATATACTTTGAAAACAATTACATTTTATTTTATTTTAAAGATTTTATTTGTTTACTTTTAGAGAGGAGGGAAGGGAGGGTGAAAGAGAGGGAAAGAAACAGCAATGTGCAAGAGAGATATCAGTTGCCTCTTGCATGCCCCCAACCCAGGCATGTGCTCTGACTGGGAATTGAACCAGCAGCCTTTCAGTTCTCAGGCTGCTGTTCAATCCACTGAGTCACACTAGTCAGGGCTACATTGTATTTTTAATCGTTCATATCATTACTTTCAATAAAACAATTACATGGGAACCTTGATTATTATAACATAATTGGTGATTTTAATGAAACAAGAGCAAGAAAAGGAAATGTTATAGAATAAATATATTATAATTCATGAATTATGGATATAGTTAGTGATTATTCAAACATTGACACCCATTAACAGAACCCCCATACATATACAATATTAATTAAATTCAGTGGTTTCTGTATTTTCCTGTCTTTCATTATAGAAATACCATAGCTCTGTGCATATATTCATGCACACACACACACACACACACTTTTTGGTTATAAGGAAGATACATTTGTCAGCCTAGGAAGCTGGATTTTACTTTAGGTAATGGTTTGTTAGCTTTATTTGTAACTTTTAACTTTCAAGATATGGAATTTGGGGGCCACCTTTGCACTCTTGCCTTGGGACGCAAACAAGAAGGCGGGGGTTGTGCCTGGTCCACAATAGACCCAAGACCTCATCCAGGTGGTCTGACCCCAGGCCCCAGTGCTTCCCACTGCACCACACTGCCTGGTTGTAGAGGATGGGGGAGGTTTGGGAAACAGTAAAGCACAGAGAAATTTCTGGACGAGGCCTGTGAAGATGCCAAGGAACCTCTGGGAAGTGGAATTTAATGTCGAGGGGGAACGTTTGACGGGTGCAGGAGGTGAGGAGCGCAGATGAAGGGTGGTCGGGGCGTGGGGGGGACTGGCTTCTCCCCTGGGGACAGCAGACGCACTGAAAGTGGGGCTATCAGGAGGGGGCTTGCAGCCTGGACCTGGAGGCCCTGGGCTCTGACCCCCGTGTTGAGCTGGCTCTCTTTACTTCAGCCAAAGTCCTATCACCCTCAGGAATGGAAGGCCAGTGTCACTTGGCGATCTTAAAAATAAATGCAGAGGAAACAAAGCTGCATACTGCATTCTAGCTAGATATAGTAGGTCCTTACTGAACATCACTGATGCGTTCTTGGAAACTGAGACTTGAAGTGAAACAACGTACAAGGAAACCGATTTTACCATAGTCTAATTGATATTAACAAGAGTTAAATTCCCACGGCATATTTCTGGTCACAGAAACATCACCAAACTTCTAAATAAAGACCCACAACAGTTTTAATATTCAACATAGAAACAGCCTTGCCTGGTGTGGCTCAGTGGATTGAGTGCTGGCCTGTGAACCGAAAGGTCACTGGTTCGATTTCCGGTCAGCGCACAGGCCTGGGTTGCAGGCCAGGTCCCCAGTTGGGGGCCTGCAAGAAGCAATTGATCAATGTTTCTCTCCCTCTCTTCCTGCCTCCCTTCCCCTCTCTCTAAAAATAAATAAATAAAATCTTTAAAAAAAACTCCATAAAAATAGATGTGAGCTGCACATACATTTAAGAAAGATTAATAAAAACAAATAAAATAGTGATTTTCCCACCTGCTTATTTCAGTTCAGAGCCGCAGGTGGCCGGAGCCAGTCCCAGCAGCTCAAGGGGTAAGGTGGGGACCCACCCGGGACAGGACACCCTTCAGTCACTGGGTGAACGCACACGCACACTCATGCTCACTCAGACTGGGACAATGTAGATACTCAATTCCCCTCACCTGCGAGTCGTTGGGGTGGGGGAGGAAACCAGAGTCCTGGGAGGAAAACCTACACAGACAGGGGGAGAACGTGCAAACTCCGCCCAGACAGTGGCCCCAGACAGGAACCGATTTTTTTTCTAATCAACATGATGACAAAAGGACCTCGGATGAAACAAGTTATTTGAGTTCTATTTGAGTTCCTTCTGCAGTGTTGCCTGCCAGATCCTGCTGGATGCCGAGCCAGGGACAGCCAGTGTTACAGGCAGGCCGGCACGAAGCTGAGATCTCTGTCTGATGATATCAAAGGATTGAAAAAGAATTCAAAATGCAGTTATTTCTTGCCATGCCCGATATCCACCAAATCATCTCCACGATGCCAGTGACACATCCCCAGTTGTTTGGGAAACACCGCTCTGGGCCAGATTCCAAGACGGTGCTAATCTGAGTGGCCAGGCCAAACTTCTGCCATTCTCCAGGTACCACTGACCTAATATCGTGTGCTGGGTGCACTGTTTCCAGAGACAGCCCCCCACAATCTCTCCCATCTTTGGGCCATGCTGCTCCTCCTACCAGAGGACAAAGGCCTTTTCCCCTGCCCTTGTTCTGGGCTGGTCTTGGGATTTGTTTGGATGGTAGAATGTACAGAGGTGATGCTGTGCCAGTTCCAGTCTAGGCGTTAACTGAATGCTTCTGCCTGGACTCCCTCCGAGCCCTGGGGCTACCGTGCAAGAAGCCCACCCTGCTGCAGACAGAGGTCCAGCTGGCGCTCTTCCCTTCCTGCCACCCCAGCTGAACTGCCAGTTGAATGTGGCCAAATGAATGACCCTGAACACCACCTCAAGGAGCAGAGGATGCCCAGCTGAGCCCCCAGGATTTGGAGACATATGAAGTAACTGTTGTTTTAAGTCACCAAGTTTTGGAGTGGTCATTATTTTTATTTTTTTAAAGATTTTATTTATTTAATTTTAGACAGGGGAAGGGAGGGAGAAAGAGAGGGAGAGAAACATCCATGTGTAGTTGTCTCCCTTGCGCCCCTCCTGGGGACCTGGCCTGCAACCCAGGCATGTGCCCTGACTGGGACTCAAACTGGGGACCCTTTGCTTCTCTGGCTGGCTCTCAGTCCACTGAGCCACATCAGCCGGGGCTGGAGGGGTTTTTGTACAGCCACAGACAACTGAAACATGTGCCAAGCAGTGCTACGAACTTCACAGCTGTGATTCATTTAATCCTCAAACATCCCTGGGAGAAGGTTACTTCTAGCTCCATTTTACAGATGACAAAACCCAGGTTTAGAGGGTGCCATCACCTTGCCTACAGTCTCACAGCTAGAAAGTGGTGGAGCCTGGACTTAGACCTAAGTCTGACTCCAAGATGGGCAAGACTTGTCTTCATGACCATGAGCTCCTTCACCCAGGGAGACCCGAGCCCCCACCCTGCCCAAGACACCGCCACATGGTCCCAATGGGATATTATATCCGGGAAGGTCTCCTGGCTCCTCCAGCTCACCGACTTGGGGGCCCATATGGCCAGCCTCCTGATGCTCGTGGCCACGTGGTGATGGTCACAGGGCCGCCCACATCAGGCATTTCTCTAGCACAGAGATAGAGTCCATGAGCTGAGGGATCATGTCAGATGCCCTTCGGGGAGAACATCACCTGTTTTCTTCCTTTTGGACTCACGGCTCCCTCCTGTGTCCACATATCAGGCGCTGGCATCCTGCTGAACATTCTGCTCAAGTCACAAGCTAAACCTGAAATCCTCCTCCCTCTTGGATGCTGGATTCTTTTCCTGATGGATGGGAGGCCTGGCTGGGTAGCTCGGTTGACTGGAGAGTCATCCCGACATGCCAGGGTTTGGGGTGTGATCCCTGGTCAGGGCACACGCAGGAATCGGCCAGTGAGGATGGGAGGAGAAAGACAAGGTAGCTGTTTAGACACTCATATTTCCTCAGGTGCATGGAGCAGGGTGTCCTCGCTAAGCCCATACAGGGATTCAGGGGCCTCAAGGTGCAGACCTGGGCAGGGCCCCTCCAGCCACCTGTTGGCATGAGTTTACTGATTCCCGAGCAGGCATTCCTTTGGAGGCCTGGGAAGAGAAGGGACGATTCTGGCATGGTTAGCTGCCTGGGACAGAGGGAGAGATGAGAGCGATGACATGAAGGGAGAGAAGTCTGTGGAGTGTCACCTCAACCTCTGGTCCACCTTTGTTCTCTGGAGATGTCTGAAAGCTGAAAGCCTTATTTCTCAAAACCCACTGGCAATAGGGACCCGGGTGCAAATTAGTTTCTGCTGAACGTCGATGTGCTGGCTGGTATTTGGAAGGCAGTGGCTGCTTTGCTTTCTGGCTGCTTTGCTCACAGTAATGGTGGAAATATGCCGTGTTCTCGTAGCGGTGTTCGAGGGGTCGTTCTGCAATTCCTGGCTCTGGGGAGGCTGATGTGGCGGTGGCAGCAGCTTCCTGATCCCTGGATGGCAGCCATGGGCTGTGTTCCTGAACTCTGAGCTCCGGTGGGGCCCCAGAGTAGCCCTCTGCCAGATCCTGTGCGGCCATCCTCTTCTGGGAGACCCTATTCTCTCTGCTTGCGGAGCGTCACACAACCCTAGTAGAAGCCACACCTACCTCTCCAACACCTTCTTCTTATGAATGGCCTGTCTTGCTTCTTCTTGTTCCCTCGGCTCTATTTTTAAGTCCTCTCCCCAAGAGAGCTAGCTGCTCAGCCCCCATCACTGTCACCTCTATGCAGATAAGAAGGCAGCCCCTGGTGTTGTGGGAACAATGGACAGAGAATCCCAAGGTTGACAGCATAGCCCTGGAGCTGCCACTCATCCCCTGAACATGGAGAACAGGTTCCTTCTTCTCTGTGGCCTCAGTTTTCTAACTCCCAGAATGATAGTGTTAGAATGGAAGCTGCTTCCCAGCTTAAGCCGAGAGTGATTCATGCCACAAACATGTAATTGAGGGCCTGCTGTCTGACAGGCCCTGGGCTAGGTGCTGGGGCAACAAGATGAATGAGGCCCAGTCCCTGTCCTAGGAAGACGGGCAGAGGGATGAGCACAGCATTCTGACACAGCAGGCTGCCTGCTTGTAGTTGAAAGAAGCAGCAAGTTCCACCAGCCATGGCAAGGAAAACAGCCACCTCCTAGCCTCCCTGGCAGCCTTCCCATTCCCCAGGCACCGCTACTCATGATTGTTCTGGATGATTCCTTGGAACGTCAGCACCGTATCTGCAGAAAAGAGACTTGCATCACTACTGTTTTCGTTTTTCAGTTTTATGTGCTACCAACTAAGTTCTCACTCTGTAAGATGTAGATTAAATGCTCTTTCATCTGCCTGCCCCATCATAACTTTACCCCAGCAGCTCCTTCCCATCTCCCCATTCTCCCAATATGATTACATCACCCACTTGGTTAGATGAGAATTCAATGTCTTCATTATTAGGATTAAATGTTATTTATAGCTAAACCATGTAGTATATGATTGTTACCTTTCTCTCAATATTTTTTTTTGGAGTTAATTTTTATTTCCTTAATTTTCTGTTTACCTATTTGTGATTCAAAGCCCACATCTTCCCCAGTGATGTAGGTCTCACTGCAATATGTTCAAATTGTAGGCATCTCTGCATTTCTTCTTCTTGAAGAAATCTCGCGCAGTGCCCTTGACTTCTTCCAGCAGACCTGGCTGCTGTATCTGGGGCAGTTTCAAAGCCCCCCGCTTAGGTTGATCTGCTTCCTTTTTCTTGTTTCGGGGAAACACATCTCCACTGTGAGAAATGGTTAAGTGTTGCAGTTTTTGAAAAATTTTCATGTCTTGACATGTTTTCATTCTACATGTAATTCATAGTTTGGCAGGGTATGGAATTTTAGGTTGGAAATAACTGTCTCGCAGAACTTCAGAGGCAATGCACTATCAACCTCTGTGACAGTATTGTTGAACAACCAATGCTATTTTGAGTTATGATCCTTTAATGTGACTTGTTTTTCTCTCTAGAAGTTTGTAGGATCTTTGTCTCCAGTGCTCTGAAATTCCAGGGTGGTGTGCTTTGGTGAAGGTACATTGTTATATACTCTTTGGCCCATTCAGTTTGCAAACTCATGTCTATCAGTCCTAGAAAATGCTCTTGAGTTACTTTTTTTAGGTGTTTTCTCTTCTTTGTTTTTTCTGTTTCTTTCTTTCTAGGTCTCCTGTTATTTAGATGTTGGTCCTCCTGAACAGGTCCTCTAGTGTCATTGTCTTCTCTGTTTTTCTTTGTTGCTGCTTTGTTTGCTGTCATTTTGGGACGATATCTTTAACTTCCAGGCTTCTCGTTTAATTTTTTCTGCTACATTTTTCATTTCTAAGAGGTTATTTCATTCTCTGAATATTTACTTTTATAGTATCTTATTCTTATTTCATGGATGCAATAGTATATTTCTCTGTGAATAAATAATTTTTTAAAAAAGTTTTCTTTACCCTCGCCAGTTGGTTGGAGCATTGTCCCATATACCAAAAGGTTGTGGGCTCAGTCCCCAGTCAGGTCACATATTTAGGTTGTGGGTTGAATCACTGGGTGGGGCGCATGTAAGAGGCAACTGATTGATGTTTCTCTCTAACATAGATGCTAGTGTCTCTCTCTCTCTCTCTCTCCATTCCTCTTTCTCTAAAATCAATTTAAGAAAATCATATCCTCTGGTGAGGATTAAAATAAATAAATAAGTTTTCCTTATCCTCATAGAAGTGTCTTCCTCCAAGTTGCTCATGTCTGTTTTGATCTTTGTATTTCACATTAGATGCTTTCTGCATGTGTCTGTGGGTCCCTGGGTTTCTGTTGAGGAATGGGACTCTAAAAGCTCTGCGCCTGCGGTGGGCCTTTGGTGCCCTGGCCTTTAGGTGTCAGAGTCTCTCACTTAATCCCCCTGGAAAGCCCTTGCCTCAGCTACATCCGTGTCCCCCAGCCCTAAGACCGTCTCTCTTACCCACCCCAGGGAAAGGGACCTGCCTGCACAGAGTGGGGGAGGGGATCTGGAGGCTCCTGCCATAAGCTGACTTTTAGTTGGTTCATTTTTTTTAAAAGGCTTTATTTTATTTAAAGCAGCTTTATGTTCACAGCAAAACTGAGTAGGAAGTACAGAGAGTTCTCATATGTACCTTTCCCTCAACCTAAAATCTCTCCCACTAACATCCCCCAGAAGAATGGTATGTTTGTCACAATCAGTGAACCTACATTGACACATCCTTGTCACCCGAAGTCCATAGTTTACATTAGGGTTCACCCTGGGTGTTGTATATTCTATGAGTTTGGACAAAAGCATAAAGATAAGGTATCTACCATTGTGACATCATACAGAGCCGTTTCACTGGCCTAAAAACCCTCCAGGCTCTGTCTATTCATCCCTCCTTCACCTCAAACCCTGGCAAACACGTACTTTTTATTTTTTATAATTTACCCTTATCCCCACTTCTAGAGGTAACCCAGCCAGCCAGCCACTGATCCCTGAGCCTCGGGTGGGGACGTCCGTCATGCAGCCTGGGTTGCCTCTCAGCTTCCTTTTTTGGTGGCTCAGGACTCTGGTTTCTCTGCCCATCCTCTCTCCAGCTTAAGGGAAATGTGTGAGCTCAACCCACCATCTTTAATTAGAAGTTGCTCCAATTGGATTTTCTGTTACCTCAAATTCAGCCTGACCCAGACCAACTGCCTCCTCTCCTACCACAACAGAAGCTCCTCTGTACGTCCTGACTCCTGCCTGTGGCTCCAGTACTCTGTTACCTAAGGTTTAAAACCATGGGGCCCCCTTTGCACCCTTGTCTCCTTTGCCTCCCATTTGTGGAGCCAGCCTCCCTTTCTTTCTTTCTTTCTTTCTTTCTTTCTTTCTTTCTTTCTTTCTTTCTTTCTTTCTTTCTTTCTTTCTTTCTTTCTTTCTTTCTTTCTCTCTCTCTCTCTCTCTCTCTCTCTCTTTCTTTTCTCTCTTTCTCTCTTTCTCTCTCTCTCTCTCTCTCTCTTTCTCTCTTTCTCTCTTTCTCTCTTTCTCTCTTTCTCTCTTTCTCTCTTTCTCTCTTTCTCTCTTTCTCTCTTTCTTTCTTTCTTTCTTTCTTTCTTCTCTCCCATTTCCATTTCTCTCTGTTCACAGCCACTGCCCAGATCCCTTCTCAGTCCCAGACCTGAATGAATGGCCTGTTAGCGATCTTCAGGCTTTCGTCTTTCATGTCTAACCTGCAAATGTCTTTTAAAAAAGAAAACAAAACCGGTCGTGGTCATGCCATGCACTGCTCAAAAATATTTTGTTTAGAGTAAAATGTCCAAAATTCTGAATTGTCAGGTGAGTTTCCAGAGTATGACTCCAAGCCGCCTCTCCGGGCTGCTTTCTCCTGCCGCTGCTCCCAGGCACAGTCACTCTGGACACACGGGCCCCGTCCTGTGGGGTCCCGCTGCCTGTGCACGTCTCAAGCCTCAGCTCCATTGCTGCCTCTGACGAGAAGCCTCCTGAGTTACCCCAGGACACTTGCACACATCCTCTCCGAGGCTCCCAACTGCAGATCGAACGTCGTGCTGTCAGTTTTCTGCTTATATGCCTGTCTTTCTGTGGGGTTCTTGGAGGAGAGGGGCTGTGTCTTATCCATCCTCTACATTCTGGGATTAGCTTGGTGACTTGTATGCAGTAAGTTCTCAATAAATGTTGGGTGTATGAATGATTGACTTTATAATTATACAGTTGACGCCTGCACAACACCAGCTTGAAGTGTGCGGGTCTGGACTTTTTTCAACAAATATACAGTCGGACCTCCGTATCCTTGGGTTCACATCCACAGATTCAACCAACCGCAGATACAAAGGGCCCGCTGTATGCACTGTTTTATGTCATTTTTATAAGGAAGGGACTTCAATATGCTTGGATTTTGTATTCATGAGGGGTCCTGGAACCACAGGTTCCCCCCACAGATACAGAGGGATGGCTGTATCTGTATCTGTTTTAGGGGAGTCAAATTCATATGCAGATTTTCAACTGCTCAGGGGGTCAGCATCTCTAACCCTTGCATTGTTCAAGGGTCGACTGTACCGCATCCTTTGTGGACATCTATTCCTTTCTATGCTGCTGCCTTCATTGTCACTATATGAACAATTTCTATAGGGAGATCTTTTTAATAATTAAAAGTCCTTGGAAATGTCATAAGAAGGATCTTCTCTATGTCAAGGATTACTTACAGCAAAAGGAAGAAGAGTATGTTCTTTTGCGTGTTGCTTTATCTTGACTGATGGATTATTTTACTTTTTTACACGTTAGTTTTCTTTCTCCAACTGTCTGGTACGCCCCCTGAGGGCAGGGCTTGAGCCTAGCAATTACTCTCAGCAATCCCCACAGCAGCCAGCCCCAGCCTGGGTGTACAGTAGGTGCTAATAAAGATTTGTAGCTTCACCACACTCACTCTGGGGCAGGGAAGGTAAATAGGCTAGGCTGGGTGATTCTCTGGGATGGAGGCGGAATCAGGCATGCCAGCTGGGGCTGGGGTCAGGCCTGGGCGACGGTGGTGAAGGTGTGGCAGCAAGGACCAGCGCGGTGGGAGAGGGCGTCGGGGGAGGCAACCACAGGCAAGGATTCTAGGGAAGCAGGAAGAAGGAGGATCATTGAGTAAGAGTTAGATTGGGGAGAAAGTAATGTGTGCGAACGGGAGAGGCCGCTGGGTGAGGGTAGCAAGTGCAATGGGGGCGGGGGAGGTAGGGGGCAGGCCCTCCAGGGCGAAGGCCTTAGGGCCACTTCTACAGGGCGCTGGGATGGCTAGCCCTGTCCTCCCTCACACCCTCCTGCCTCTTGCTCACCCCACCCCCCGTGCCGCATGGCGGTGCCTGTGTCAGAGCCATCTGCCTGCATTGCTGCGCCCTTGCCTCCTCCTCTCTGAAGGCCTCCGCTCCTGCATGGGGTGTCCACCCCTTCTTTCCTCTCCCCGCTTTGCCCACTGTAAGTCCCATGACTGTTTCCAGATGCCCCCTCCCAGAGAGGGTCCTTACCCCTCCTCCCGAGAAGCAGGGGCTGAGTCCTGGGGTTCATATGAGGAAGAAGGGGTGTCAGAAATGCCTATTCTGATGGGGGAGAGAGGGCATGCGCGCGCACGCTTGCTCTCTCTCTCTCTCTCTCTCACACACACACACACACACACACACACACACACGTGCTTGCTTAGGAGTTTATAGCTTGAGCCTCTCCTGTCCTTTCCCCACTCCCTTCCAAATATATTGAAAAGTACACAAAATCATCACAGCTGAGAAAATTAAATCAATTTCCTTGACATTCCATGGTTGTGTCCCCCGTCCCCTCCACTTCGGGGGTCCTTTGTCTCCCTTTGCTACTAAATGCATTGAAAGAGATTATACCTGTGCTCCCATTTCTGCTCCACACACTGACTCCTCAGCTCATCCCTCTTTTGCTGTCACTCTTCTTAGAAACTATTCTGTCCCAGGGTGCCAGAGGTCTCCTGTGTCAAGTCCATGCTGGTGGCGGTGGTGGTAGAGTCTCCCAAGCCTTGAATTCTATAAACCTCGTGGCCCCTCTCACTGTGACCCTCACTGAAGGAGGGGGTCAGCCTCGGCCTCACTGCAGACCCCCAGCCTCGGCCTCACCCTGTCTCCTTGGTTCTCCTTTCTCCTTGCCTACTGACCATCTCCGCCTTCCTTCACAACCATGCCTCTTGCCCTGTGACCAGATGTGGGCCCAGATGTGCTCCACCAAGGCCCGTCTCTCCAGTCCCTCTGCACAGAGCAGCTTGATGGCGTGCCCCCCTGCGGACCCGGACTAACATCTGACCTCTTCCTTGCCCTGTCTTGACCCCAAAGGACTAAAAGGGTGTGACTTTTTCTAGTGGCCCAGGACCAAAAACTTGGAATCATTCTTCTGTTTTTAAATGAAATATTCCAGCCAAACAAAAACTACAGGGAACAATAGAAGGAGTCCTTGTGTTCCCACCACCCAGCTCAAGTGCTCCCAGCAACCAACGGGTGTAACCACCACCCAACTCAAGAATTAACCACCATTAACATATTCAAAGCCCCTTGAGAACCCTTCCCCATTGTATCCCCTCTTTCCCCAGAGGCAGCCACCATCCTGAATTTATTAACCATCCCTACAAATCCTTTAAATGTTCACAACGTGTGTGTGCGCACCCTTACATGATGTTTGGCATGATTATGCAAGTCTTCAAGCATTATGTAAATGACAACACTTTCTATGTATCTTTCTTCCACTTAGTTTTTTTTCTTTCTCAAATTCACCCTACTGATACAAGCAGCTCCTGTTTGTTTTTCTCTCAGCAGTGTTTGTTCGTTTTTCATTGTAAAAATGCACGTCTTTTGATAAAATTGTTTCTGTAAATTTTTTCTGTAAATATGTGCTCTCCCATGAATAGGCATTTAGGATATTCCCAGTTGCTGCCATTCTTGACCCTTTTTCTCTCATGCAGCTGCCTAGTCCCATCTTCCACTCAGTTGTTCAAAAAACCTCCTGATACCATTCCTCAAAGAAACCTCCCTACTTCACCACCTGTCACCTGGACGCCCCGGCAGTCACCGAACCGGCCCCTGCCGGCCCAGTGTGCCACCCGGCCTCTTCTCCTCACAGCGACTTTCTCCCCGAACCCAACATTGATCTGCTACCCCTCCACTCTAACCCCCTCCTGGGCACACTGCCCCCGGTTCCCGGCCTGAACCGCAGCGGGGCCTTTGGACCCTCCGCAGCCAGGCTGCTACCTCCATTGTCACCTCCCAGTACCGCAGCCCCTCTGGCCTTCCTGGCTGTCCCCCAGATGTCCTAACCAGCCCCGCTCGCCGTCTCTCAGTTGTTGCGCAGCTGGCCAAGCTCTTCTGCTCAGTCTTGTCTTCCTTTCAAGGTTCCCCATCAAGGAGTGTCCTACCTTTTGGCGCCTCTGGGCCAAAAGGTTGTCTTCTTCTGGAAGAAGAGTTGTCTTGGGCCACACATTAAATACACAAACACTAATGAAAACTGATAAACAAAAAAAAGGCTTCGAGTAAATTTACAATTTTGTGTTGTGCCTCATTCATAGCCAGCCTGGGCCACATGCGGCCCGTGGGCCGCGGGCCGGGTCCCCGGCCGGTAAGCCTTCTCTGCTCTCAGACGCCTGCTCCGAACGCCTCTGAAGGCACGTGGTATTGAATCACCACCGCAGCCCCTGTCAAGCCTGTTATGTATTTAAGTACAAGACTGTCCCCTTGGGGATGTAAACCCCTCAAGAACACAGGCCACCCCTTTTAATCTCACCGGCATCAGCACTCACTGGTTGTCACTGGGTGTGAGCCTGGTGTACGTACTTCGTAACCATTGCTTCTCCCCTTTATCTTCTGAGTAGTTAGGGATCCTTATCACCTCTTATGTATAGATGAGGAAACCGCATCACACCGCACTTGCCCAAGGCCTAGCCCGGTGCCAGAGGAGGTAAATGTGGGCTGGCAGTGATGGGGACAGGCTTCTGCGCCCCATTGGCCTCCTGGCCCTGCCTCTGCCTCCCCCACCTCCATTGGTTCCTCATGTTCTGCCACACTGACCTCCTCCAAGCTCCACCTCAGCCCCTCTGCAGGCCTAGACCGTCTCCCGTCTCCCGTCTCCCGTCTCCCGTCTCCCGTCTCCCGTCTCCCGTCTTCCGTCTTCCCTCTTCCTACCCAGGTTTCCCCGCCCCAGCTCCAGCCTGGCTTCCGGGAAGCCCTCCAGGAGCGCTCTGGTCCCCTTGACTACTATGGTAATTGGCATCCAAGACCACATTTTATTAACAGCGAATATGTGCTGAGGGCTTAAAATGTACTAGACACCCTTTTATGTGTTATATAATTAATTTTCTCAACAAGCCAGTGACGACCACCCCACCCCAGTCTACAGACAGGGAAACCAAGGCCCAGAGAGGTCAAGAAGCTTTCCCAAGGCCACAGAGCTAGCAAGCAGCAGCGGCAGGATTTGAACCCTCATTGGCTGAGTCCTGTGGGGCCTGAGTTGACTCCCTGCAGCACCTGGCACTCGGCGGGTCTCCATCTGGTTCACAGCCAGAGAACCAGCCCTCTGAGAACATAGCCCTGTCCTGTGCTTCTCTGGGGCCCGCCCACCCTGCACTTGGCCTGCTTCTGAGTCCAGGGAGCAGCAGCCTCGTAAAGACCCAGATCTGTGAGCAAGAGGGGCACTAGCGGGGTAGAAGCCTCTAGTCTGGGCCAGAAGCTCCAGAGGACCTCTGTACCCAGCCCACCTCTGTACCATCCCGTTAACCTGGCTCATCTCCCAAAGATGGCCAGACGGCCCCTCCTGCCTAGGACAAGAGGGCCTTTCAACCTTGGTTGCCATCATGATCACCTTCTCAGGAGGGGCTGTTTTTCTAAACTTCTGATCCTGAGTTGGAGACAGGCTGCAGGTGTGGAGGGAACCTGGGCCTCTGTGATGGGATATCACCGTGGCTACCATGTGCTATGTGTCCCTGCCCTCGGTGGTCCTCTAGGTGTAAACATATCTGAGTAGTGGCCTGTGTGCGCCCTAGTGTGTCTGCTCATGCTCAGGTGTGCTTGTGTGTGTGCACACACACGTGCAGCCACTGTGAGTTCCCCACCTCACACAAGGGCTGCTTTGTCTTCGCTGTTCTGACTCCCTTTTCCATCAGAAGGGCCCTGTTTGATTATTTTTATAGGGCGTTTCAGCCTTTTTCTCCGGCTCTGTCTGTCCCTCCGTGACTATTCCAAGCCCCAACTTACCTCATTCTGCCTAGACGAGAAGGCAGCTGGGGAACTCTGAAGCCAGTGCCCAATTCCTGGCACTGAGGCACTCTGTACCTCAGTTACCCCATTAGGAGTCTCCAAACAAAGATGAGGAGAAAAGCCAAAGTCTGCCCTGGCTGGTGTGGCTCAGTAGATTGAGCACCGGCCTGCAGACCAAAAGGTTCTGGTTTGATTCTCAGTCAGGGCACATGCCTGGGATGTGAGCCAGGTTCCTGGTTTGGGGGTGGGAGAGAGACAATTGATCGATGTTTCTCTCCCTCTCTTTCTCCCCCTTTCTCCCTCCTTTCCCTTCTCTCTAAAAAGAAATAAAATCTTAAAATCAAAAGAGCCCCAAGTAAATACTATCGCTAGAAAGCCAGGCCACCGAGCCTCCCTCCTCTCCCCACTGGAAACCCCTGGTTTCTCATTCTTAATGCTTCATCTGTCAACTTCTTTGATTCTCTGTGTCTCAGTTTCCTTGTCTATAAAATGGGATAATAATAGTTACTCAGAGTTGTGAGGATTATACGAACTATGGAGCTTCTAGTCTAGTGTCTGGTACCTCATAAAAGCTCATTAAGTTTAGTTATTTCCCTTACAAATCCTTATGGAGCCCTTTATTGTGCCCAGTGTGCTCCAGAGCTGCCTACTCTCCAGATCCCATCCCATCTCTCTCCCCATCTCCTGGTTCTGTTCAGGATGCTTAACTGGTCACAAGTTGGACGGGCCTGGGAAGCGGGCCCCCACCTACGATAGAAAGGACTGTTTCTGTGCTGGGATAAAGGCTGCTCTCCGGGGAATGGAGTTGGAATACTGTTCTCAAGGGAAGTTGAGCCCATCCTCCCCATGGGCAAGTTTGCCCAAGGAGGAGCGTAAGGTCTGCTTTGTCTAAAGCGCCCTCTGCTGGCAGTTAGCAAAAGGCCTTGGGTAAGGGCGGCCACCAGTTAATGGTAGGAGGAAGAGGTCTCAGATGAGGAGGAGGAGGAGGAGGACTTCTGCCTTCTGCCCAATGCAGAGCCTAGAGTGCCACCTTCTCACCCTAAAATGTCTGGCTTGGAGTACCTCTCTCTCTCTCTTTTTTTTTTTTATTTTTTGCCAAACTGAAAACAAGTTCTGAAGATAGCTTCCCTCTTCTCCTCAGGGCAGAAATGTTAAGGGTAGGACAAGCTGCCAGCCATAGCTAATGACCTGCCCCAATAGATGCGGATAACAGCAGGAAGGAGAGAAGCTAGATAACATGCAGAACTTTCTGAAAACAAAGCATAATTGGGGAAGTGGGAGCAGGGGGAGTTTTTATTTAGAAGGTAATAAGGTGGTGTGGGGGGAGGGGTATCCCCCATAGCATCTATCAGATCATTAAGAAAATTTTAAGCCCAATACACTCAGAAGGTGGTGGTCCACAGCAGCCCCGTTTCTTACATTGCAAGACCCTCTCCTGTGCCAAAGCCCAAGATAGATCTTCACCTCGTGTCCAAATGCACTGACCAGGCACTTGCCCTATGTCTGTGGGAGGAATAAAACAAAAATCAAAACAAAAGCTCTAGGCTGAGGCAGGGAAACTGCGGTTAGATGGCCGAGAGAACTGTCCTGAATGAAGCTGAGCAGCGTCCTCCTTGCAGGGGTGTCCAACCCGCGGTGCGCGGGCCACATGTGGCCCAGAATGGCTATGAATGCGGCCCAACACAGAATCGTCTATTAAAACATTTTGTGTGCGCGTTTACGTGTCGCAATGTATTCAATGTGTGGCCCAAGACAACTCTTCTTCTTCCAGCGTGGCCAAGAGACGCCAGAAGGTTGGACACCCCTGCTTAGAGTCTCTGGGGTCAGCCTGTAGAACACATCTTTTTTGTCCAGGGAGGAGTAAGGGAGCTGGGAGGCTGGCAGCTAACGCTTCTGGATGCTCTGGAGCTTTCTAGAGGGCTAGTGGGTCCCGGAGGAGAGAAGTGGCCAAAGTGAAGTCATAATTGTTTGTACTGAATTGTAGGGCACGCCATTGTGCAGATTACATGCAGCTAGTTGTGTGTACAGGGCCTGGCAGCCTCCACGGAGAGCAGGGAGGGGCAGAGTACAATGCCCAGCTCCTTTTATAAAAGTGCTACTTTTTCATAGTGTTTGGTGGGCTGGCCGGCAGGCAGGGGTGGGGGACTCTGAGACTCCAGGCTGAGCTCCTTGGCCTGACCCAGCCAGGACATCAGAAACGCCCTAAGCAAGGACAGGGAACTCATTCCAGGCTCTAGCCAGTGTCTAGAGGAGCAGGGCCAGGGAGGAGGCAGAGGGTGGGTAAGAGAGAGGAGGAGAGTGTGAGAGGGACCGAAGAAAACAGCTGATGGCGGAAAGCGCAAGGCAGGTCTGGGACAGTGTCGTAAAGACTCAAGCTCCAGATCCTTCCTCCCCTTTCCTAGCCCACTTCACCCCAAGTCTGGCCTTTGAAAAGTTCTATCAGTTTGGTGATTTGTGGGAAGGGCGAATGCTTCCAGTTACGCTTTTTCAGCACCCTTCCCTCTCCCGCCTCACCTCCCCCCAAGTACAGCTGACCCTTGAGTTATAGGTTTGAACTCCACTTACAGGTGGTTGTTTTTCAGCACTGTTGGCCCTCTTTATGCATCTGTGGATTCACCCAAACTTCCATGCAGAGGGCCGACTGAATGCATTGTGGTGGTGGAGGTCCCTATCACTATATATAAGGGACTTAAGCATCTTTGGATTTGAGTGCTCATGGGGAGTCCGGGAACCAAGGCCCATGGATACCCAGGGATGACTGCAGTTTTGGGAGAGTCAAAAGTTATACATGGATTTTTAACTGCACGGACGTCAGAGCTACTAACCCCCATGTTTTTCAAGGGTCACCGGTACACACAATTCTTTCGGGGCCCTGCCTAAGGATAGAGGCCTGAGAGGCCCTACTCTACGAGGTGTCAGGACTCACCTTTGGTTTCAACAGCTCGGACTGATTCTTCCTTTTCTTCTGGCCCCCAACTGTCCAGGTCCCCTTTACAAGGTCAGAATTCCGACTCTGAGCCGCCGGTACTGACACTGCATCCACGGGCATCCACCAGCAGCCCCACTCTGGCCGCTTGATGCCGCCCACACACGCACACGTGCCCCTATGCAGGCAGCCCCCATGAGGACATGGGGGGTAGGCCCAGGGCAGCTGGGTGGCCGTCTCCAAGGGCAGTGGGCCAGGTAAAGGTGTCCCGCAGCAGGACTCCCCCCTGAAAACACCCTGACAGGAGGCTGTATTTCAAACCGGGGAAGGGACTGGGGCAAGTTGTGACTTTGGGAGAAAAGAATGATGGAGCCATCTGGCTTGAAAGGAAACACCAGAGAATGCCCAGCTGGTGTGTGGAAGGGGGGACCAGAGAAGGAGGGGAACTGAGTATCGGCTGTAAGCCTGGTGGCTGACCGGTACCCGGCGCACAAGCCCACTCACGAACTTGCAGAAAGCGCTCCTGTAGGACCCCCCCACCGGCCAGCTGGTGCCTCCTGCCCCCAGCTCCCCGAAGCAGAGAAACTTTCCACTTTAATGCTCTCCCCCCTCACCTGGTGACACACACAGGGCCCGGTGTATAGAGGACGTTTAATATTTCTGTGCTGGTCAAACAAAACACAGGTGGGGAGTACACAGGGGAGGGGGCGGAGGGCCCCCTGCCTCTTGGGAAGGGTGGCTTGTGAAGGGACGTATGTGGGGGTTTCTTGGGAAATAGTCCAAGGAGTCTTCTCAGCAAAGGGGCCTAGCCCAGGGTGTCATGAGCATCCAACACACCCAGTCCTTGGCCTCAAGTCGGGATCCCCCATAGGGGGTCTGTGGAGAGTCTCACTTTTTTCCAGCTCCTTTGCTGGAATCCACACTCCCAGCGTGATGGGGGACTTGGTCCTAGAGAGGGGTCTGGAGAACCCCCAGGAAGCAGCCCAGAGTTGGGACTAGGGCTCATGTGCCCACTGCCCGCGGGGGTGGCAGGGCTGAGGGCAGCCCACCTCCTTCCCCTGCCTTCTTTCCTTCTCCCAGGCTGGGCAAGAGCAGAGTGGAGGTGAGCGGGGCCCCCAGCCCCGACTGAGTCCCAGGGTCCTCAGGGTGGGGTGGAGAAGGGGTGAAGAGAGAGGGATCTTGGCCACCAACAGACACTGTAAACTTTGGTTTAAAACAATAACTTAAGTGGAGGGAAGGCTTCCAGCCTGGGGCCGGGGTAGGGAGCAGGAGGACCAGGGGGTGTAGGAGGCGACGAAGGAAAAAGCCAACAAAAAGTTTTGGTTTTTGCTTCCGGCATAAGAAAGGTCTTTGGTCATCTGTTTAACTGGGGGCAGGGGGCAGGAAAGGGGTGCTAAGGAAAGGGGAGGGAAGACTGCAATAGGGGACCTATAGGCTGGGGGCGGGAGTGACCTGGTGGGTCACAGCAGCCACCAAAGGAATCCCACCTGCTCCTCAAGCCCAGTGTCATCTGGCCTTTCCCCCACGACAGAGGCGGGATGTTTCCGGCAGTCCGGGTACCACCTCTGCCCCAACTCTAGCCTCAAGGGTGGCTGGGCTCCCTTCCGCGGCCCCACCTCCAGGAGCCTGCCTGGCACGGACCTCTCTGGGGGAGGTGGCACGGGGCCTCTTCCTATGCTCCCTGGACTGCGGGGCAGCTGCAGGGACATCCAGCAAATGGGTGGAGGCCAAGTTCCACCTGGGCCCCACCTCAGGTCAGGAGGAGGAGCTAGAGCCAGGGGCCCCTGCTCCAAAGGGACTCCACAGGGCACACAACTCGTGCGACCCCAGCTGCGGCTTTTGCGTGGGCACAGCTGAGGGGCTGGGTTCTTCCGGGGATGGTTGGAAACTCGAGTTCCCCCACCCAGGCCAGGGCAGGGGTAGGAGTTAAGGGTGGAGAATTTTTTCTTCACAGTATGGAAAAGAAGGTGAGAGGGAGCACAGATTGGGGAAGTGGGGGGCCTCTGGCTAGAAAAAACTGCCAGAGCTAGGTGCGAGGGGCCCTGGGTCTGAGAGGGGTGGCTTAGCCCCGCCTGCGGGTCTCCACAGCGCTGAGGGGCCCTGTAGGGAGAGCTGGTGGGGGAGGAGGGCCCTGCTGCTGCTGCTGGTGGCGGGGAGGGTTTGAAGAGGGGTCTGGGCCCCCCCATGTCCTCTGCTGGTCCCAGACCAGGGGTTCTGTTTCCCCTTGGGGGCGGGACTGTCCCTGCCCCAAGCGTCTGTCAGTCAGGTCACATTGGGAGTTGCTGGCCAGTCCCCCCATCTGAGTCCCGGAAGTGCCTTGAGGTTTGGGCGGGGCTGTGGAGTGGGGGTAGGTGGGGCCTGGGTTCCAGGAGGGGTCTCACCCCTGCCCTGCCTGCCCCTGAGGCCCTTAGGAGAGGTCCTCTCCAGGCAGCTCCTCCTCCAGGTCCCTGTCTTCTGCGGGCCCTGCGGTGCTGGGGTTGGAGGGCCCCAGGGAGGGTCCGGGCCTTCGGTCTTCCTCTGCCTCCGCAGGCTCCTCTTTCACCTGCACCTGGTGGCTGTGACAGATGGGATCATGTGGACACCTTGGTGACCTTACCCTGCTCTCCTTGAAAACTCATCCAGAACTCTGGGGCACAGCAAGGTGTCCACAACTCCCTCCCCAGGACTTTATCATCCCTGAGCCACTGGGGCCTGATGTCTTAAGTCTGATGGATCTTCCCCAGGACTCTCATCAAAGGGAAGGGGAGAGGAGAGAATAAGGGAGAGAGGAGAGAGAAGGAAGAGGGGAAAAGAGGAGAGAGAGAGAGGGATGGGTGGGGGGGAATAAAGGGACCTGGAGGAAGGAGGGGAAGGAGAGGAGGGCCCACAAGAAAGGAGAGAGGCCGCTTTCTTGGGAGGAGAGGCACAGTGGAGGCGGTAAGATGCAATCCCACCTGCAGTAGAAGAAGGCTCTCCCTCCCTGACATCTGCCGGCAGGCGCTGGGGGTGGGGTCCATGCCTTGCGCTCACCTGTACTGGGGTGGGGAGAGGCGAGGCGGGCTGCTGCTGCCATTGCTGGGGAGCGGCTCCCCGGGGGCACCCACGTCGTCGTGGCTGAGGGGCAGCAGGCTGCTGGTGGAGCCAGGGTTCAGCATGCCAGGGCTGTTGAGGATGGGGAAGCTGCTCTCGGCCAGGGCAGCCTGGGGGGCACAGGGCAGGCTCTGTCAGTGGGCTGCACCCGGTCAGGTTATGCCCCTTCCCCACCCCGACAGGGCCTCCCAAGTGTCTGTGTGTCTGTGAGCTGGCCCCAGTGGGAGATCTATTTGGCAGCACCCCCAGGCCAGACTCGGCCTTCAGAATACCACACACTTGCCAAGGCCAGAGCTCTGACCCTGACCTCCTCCCTCCCAGCTTTCCTGGGAATCTGGGCCTCCCTCAGCCCCTTTCCAGGAGACAGAGGACTTCCAGACTGCCAGCCAGGGAAGGAGGCCCTGTGGATGATGCCACCGTCCCTGCTCTCTGCCCTGCCTTGCTCTACCAGACGGAGCCTTGAAAGCAGACGTTCTCCCCGCTGCAGCTGAGGTGGGGCAGAGGGTCAGGGTTCTGGCCACCCAGAGTAGTCAATTCCCTTCTTTTCTTCCTCCTCCCCTCCTAAAGATGGGTCCTCTGCAGGGAGGGTGGGAGAGGGTCTCTCTACAGACCAGTGTGTGTTGAAGAAAAATTGAGGGGGCAGGAGGTTGCGGGGGAGCCGTTGGTGGGGTCTAGGAAGGGCCCAGTCACCTGGTAGCTGGCATTAAGTGCTCCGTAACTGAGACCGGAGATCATGTTCTTCACCAGGGTGGGGCTCCTGGAGGAGAGAGAAGGGAGAGTGTGGTTCGTTCATTCACTTACTACGCATTCACCTTAACCCTGACTAAGGGCCTGCTTTGTGCCAGGGACTGTCCCATTCATTATCCTGGGGCGGCCAGAGCAGGCTGGCCACTTGGCTGAGCCTGTGTGCACCCCACCTTACTCAGTCCCCACACTGACGCAGCACAGCAGGTACTGCCAGCCTCCTGCCCAGGTGAGGTGCTGGGGTTTAAGGGGCTCTGGAATGTGTCTCAGGACTGGAAAGTGGGAGCAGGGACCCCTCCCAATGTCTGTCTTCACATCGTGCCGCCCTAGCACCTTTTCTCTAGATTTTCCAGTGTTTGGCAAGGTTCAAGATATAATCTTGACAGTCCAGTATTTGTCAAATTCTGGCGTTCTCGTTATCCTGAATTTTGGGACATCTAGTAAGTCAAGCGCTCAGTCACCATGTGCTCCATACCTAAGGCTTTCCTACACAGGAAGGTATTGGGCAGTTGGGTCAGGGAAAAACAATGGCTCAACGCTGTGTGTTTTCCACAATGGTTACCCCCAGCTGACTGGGTGTCTCAGGGGTCACACAGCTGGTGAGAAAGTAGTTTGAACCCAGGTCTCCTGATTCTAAGTTGGTAGTGAGACCTCGAGATACCAGGTGTGCCTGGGCCTCCAGGCCAAGAGCACAGATAGAGGGCAGCCCCTGTGGGGGTGTCTGGAGTAGGGAGAAGGCCTCTGGTGCTGGAAGAGAAGGCCAAAGGGGAGGTTTTGGCTCTCCCCCAGGTTCCTCAGTTTCCACTGAAAATGCTGTGCGGTTAAACAGATCACAAAAGATAGAAAGTCAGAGGCTTGGCTCTGCCATTAGTGTGCTGTGTGACCTCCCTCCAGCCCCTTGTCCTCTCTGGGCCTCCTCTCCTGTAAAGTGAAGGGCTGGGCCCGGGGACCTCTGACGTTGACTCCTCCTATGACAAGATGAGGGCGAGCGGCTCTGGGGATGGCAGCCCCCTCACCAACAGCCAGAGTGGCGAGCGTGTGCCCAGCTCCAGCCACGGATACTTGGGGCCTGTCTCCTTCTAGTGAAACATATCCCTCGGCTCCTTCCCTCAGTCAGAAGAAGGAAGGGTAGAATAAGACATAAACGTCCTCTCTCTAATCATCCGTCATTTCCCAATTCCAGTCTCCCCTGAGCTCCTGCACCCCTTTTCTCCCGACCTTACCCTCAGAGTGGGAAGGATTTGGTGCACTGGAGAGGCAAGGTGGTGACCTGGCCTACGCCCTGGTGGGTACACCCTGCCCAGGTCTGGGCCCACATACCCCGTCATCTTTGGTGGTCTCCGCTTCTGATACTCCCGCTCGTCCACGGTCCACACGGCGCCCTTGACATTCTCCACACGCACAAAGCACTTGTGCAGGCTGAGGTTGTGCCGCACGGCGTTCTGGGGGTGCAGTGATGAGGGGCAGGTGCTCAGAGACAGCGGCTGGGCCCCGCGTCTGCTTAGGTGAACACACCTTGTCCCCTCTTCCCTGGCCCAGGGACTAGCAGGGGAGGAGCCAGGCAAGAAAACCTGGCCATAGGGGATAGAAGGCCCCTCCCCCACCTTTGGAGTCTGGGGCTCCCACTGTGTTCCCCTGACAGCTCATTTCATTATCTGCCCCTCTTCTTCCCACCAACTTCTGGAAAACTCTGTCTACCAACTAAATGATATGTGGTTAGTAATTCTTTGTTTTTCCGTTATCATTAATCAGACACGTAGCTGTTACTTGGGGCTTCCGATTGTCAAGAGGTCACACTCAGGCCTGGACACCTCAGTGAGCCTGGGACACCTTATCTCAGGTGCCCAGAGAATTTCCACTAAGTTTTTAAAGTTTTGGGAATAAGTCAGACCTCTCACTGTAGCTGTTCTCCACCCTGGGAGTGGGAGAGCCATGGCTTGGAGCTGCGCCTCAGAACAGAAAGCCTACTGACAGCATGGGGTACACAGAGGAGGCCTAATACATACTTGCTGAAATAAACTGGAGAAAGGAGAGCGTGGGTGTAGTAGCTATAAGGCAGGAGGAGGAGAGAAAAGAGGAAAAGTCACCTTGCCGCCCCCACCTCCTTCTGGCAGGGTATCTTCTAGAATTGAGGCCATCTGGTTTGTAGGACACTTGGGTGAAGGTGGGGGTGCTTGGCCCAATTCCCTGCCCTCTCCACCCCCCAGCCCTGGGAGCCTAGGCTAGGGCCCTAATCCACCCACTTCCCCGACTCCCCTCACCCCACCCCTCATCGTGTCCCTCAGCCCTGTCCCTACCTCCTTCTCTCTCAGCTTCATCCCCCCCAGCCGTCCCTGTCCCTGTTACCTGTCCTCCCTCACCCCCCTCCTTGTCCCCATCTTGTCTCCTCTTTACATTTCTAAATGGGGAAGAAAGCAGGCAGGGCGGGCAGCCTGTGCCCCTGGAGATCCCCTCTCCCTCTCCTCCTTCCAACTCTTGCCACTTGCAACTGGCCCGATTTCATTACCAATTTTAATTTGCCTCTAATTAAATCCTGTGTATTTTTCCGACTCGCTTGCTAATCCACGAGGGAGGCGGGTGGCTGGAGTGGAATCTCTTGGAGCGATAATTACAAAGGGCCTAATCACGCCGGGGCTCCTGCCTCGGAATAAATTTGCCCGCATTACGGGGCTCCGATCCTCCGCTTTGCAAATGAGAATGACCCCAATTTCCGAGGATGGCCTCACCGGGGCTTTTTTCCCTCATTTCGAAGCCTGATTCGTGATGAGAGACTAATTCGTTACGCTGAAACATTAACGGCAATTTAAGGGGTCTGGCGGGGGCTGCGTAAACAAAAGGACGGGCCCACAACATGGGCCCTGGAAGGGGACCGACACAGGGGGAGGGCTAGAGAGGACCATCAGCTTGGCAGATGGCAGCTCCGTCTCTGGATGAACGGCAGCTGGCCTAGCCGACATTGGCTCCCCGACCCCTCTGCCCTGGTCTGAAGTGGAGAGCATCTCAGGGCGGGGGCCAGAGGGGCAAAGGAGGAAGGAGGAAAGGAAGCTGAAATAGTTGAAAAGAGGGACCTCAAGGGGAGATAGATGGGTGGAAAGTAGAGGTTGGAGGGAAAGACTCGGGTATAGACAGGGTACATTTCCCAAGTAATATGAACGAAGGTGCAAAACTCCCGAAGGTCAAAGTGGACCCTCAAGCTGAGACGCAGTCTGCTGTGCCCCAGGAGCTGGAAGCAGCAGCAGAGCACTGCTAGCTGGGAAGGTCACCCACCCCGCCATTCAGCCAGCTTCCTGTTGGAACTTAGGCTGGGTGAGAGGAGGTGGAGGTGAAGACTCTAGAGCAAGAGACACACCACTGAGATGACCAAAGCTGAGCAACCAGTGGAAGGTGGCGTGAAAGGCCAGGGACATTGGGCTTCGGGGGAGGGTGGCTCCATGACAATCATCAGGTGTTTAAGGAAGCCACCTAAATGAGTTTCCCCTGATTTAAGAAGCGATAGTCAAAATTGCAGTGAGGTGCGATAGTCAAAATTGCAGTGAGGTGGTGCAGTTAAGAGAGAAAAGGAAACGGAGGGTGGGTGGATGAGTGGTACGCTGCCCACAAGGAAGAGACTGTCTTATGGAAGCAAGGCTCCACACTGTCACCCCTAAAGGCAAAGGATTAATATGCAATGTTAAGGTAAACATTAGATAGCAATTGTAATGATTCATACAGACCCCTATCACTTACAAAACCTAATATCCAACTGGCCTGAAGGTTGGAGACTGCCCCAGAGGGCCCGGGAAAGGCCCTGATGGCTCAGAGAGAGGGCAGGACTGTGGTTGGCAGGAAATGACATCACTGGCAGCCAATCAGAGTAGCTGTCCCAGCCTCAGAGCTTCTTACACAAGCTTTGGAAATTGGGCCTGGGGAGAGGGAAGATCATGGAGCAGTCTCTCCTGCTGTACTTAGCACACTCCTAAGCACGGAATGCTGGGCCCTGTGCAGACCCCACCCAGTCCTGGGCACTGGTGGCCTTAGTGACAGTAGAAACCTAGTGGGATGGGGTGGGGGGAGGTAGCCTGTTTAACGGCAGTTTCTGCACTGGCCAGCAGGGGGACCCAAGAACCAGGCATCCAAGTAAGGTTCTGAGAAGGGGACTCCTCAGGTGTCTAAACTTCCCCCTAGGGCTCAACACTTCCCTCTCCTCCTCACCCCCGACCCCTCCCAATTTAGATGACTTTCCCAGACTGCTGCAAAGACCCTAATCTTCTCACCCATCAGACACACACACACACACACACACACACACACACACGCACACACGCGCATAGACACACAGACCATCTTGGCCATAGAGAAACAAATGGCTTAGCAGCTCGGCCCACATCTCAGTGTCCTAGTTTTCTAGGGTCCCTCCCTTGCCTGCCTCTGGTCCCCCAGGAAAACTCTTATGGGCTGAAGGTGTTGAAATGACTAATTGGATGGAGACAATTATCTTCCTGCAGCCGTTGGCAGAGTTGGGGAGTGTGTGTGACTGCCTGTGTTTGTGCCCCAGTGTATACAGTCTATGGATCTCAGTTTATCCTGAGGCCGGCATCCCCCACCCCACTCCATCCTCAGCTTCAGAGCACGTGCCTTCAGTCAAGGTATCCAGACCCTGCGGGCCTCTTGTGAATGTAACCCAGGCTTCCCTACCAGGCTCAGGCATTACTGACTCCTGGGGCCCTAATTCATGGGGCTGGACTCTTTGGGGCCCACAGGGAAGCACTCTTCTACAGAAGAGGAGGATTTCTTCCCAGAAAGCAGGCAGAACAAGGTTAGATTGGGGGGGGAGCCATTAAGAGGCAGTTAGAGAACATTCCATGGCCCCTGAAGAGGTAGAGGTGGAGAGAGATGCGCAGCCTGAGCTCTGGAGGGACCATTTCAGAAAGATTGCCTCTTTGAAGGTGCTGTTAGGCGTGCTTAGTCTCAAAGGGAGCTGCTGTCCAAAGGTAACGGGGGCCCCGGGCCAGGTGAGAGGGGCATGCCTCACCTTCCAGGTGGCAGTGTTTCTCCGGAAATAGGCGAACATCCTGGTGAACCAGTTATAGATCTCATTCAGGGTCAGCTGCCTGTCGGGGGTTTCCAGAATGGCCTGTGGGCAAGGAAGAAGCAAAGGCACCCTCAGTCTGGGCCCCAAAGGGTCCCAGGCTTGTGTACTCTCCCCCAGGATCCCTCTCTTCTGCCTGGCTGCTAACTTCCCCCGAGAGCAGAGGGGACTGGCTGCAGAAGCCTGTGAGTAAGGACTGGTGATGCTCACGGGGCCTGAGCAGCATAGGCTGGTTACAGCCCAGCCACAAGGGAGCACAAGCCTCAAGAGCTATGCACGCGTGCAAGGGGCACATGAATTTCTCTGGAGAGAAAAGAGCTCCAAGGGCCAGTGCCCTGGAGTGGGGACAAAAGCAGTATTCTTGGGAGAAATATCTAGGGGGCGGGGGCTGTTTCAAATTTATTATGATTTTGGTAAGAGGGTACCCTCTGAGATGGGGGGTGTGTGTGTATGTATGTGGGGGTGTGTACACGAGCGCGCACGCGAGAGAGGGGAAGCTGAGTAAAAGTGACCACAGGTCTATCAGAAAATGGTCTCATGGGAGTGCGTGCACATGGAAATGAGAGAATGAATACAGTAGATGTGAGTGGCAAAAAAAAGTGTGTGCTCCCAGAGCCGACGGTCACGCAGCCAACTGAAGCCTGTATCAGAGACCCGCTGCTGAGAAGGGTGAGCAGGAGGTACAGCCCTGAGAAGGACAGCTACGTCCCCTGGCCCAGGATCCTCCTGGAGGCTGGAACCCAGAGGCAGCCAGTGTGCCATTCCCCGCCCTCTCCGGCTGCCTTCCATGCTCACCTGGCGGATGAGGGAGGCGTAGGTGAAGGGGGGCCTGACATCCGCGTTCTTGTAGAACTCATGATTCTGGGCCAGCTCTGGAGGAGACAGGCAGAGGATAAGGCAGCCATTTGGGGGGCCCAGCTTGGGGGGGAACATGCCCCTCCTGCAGCCCTTACCTGAGGAGATGGGGGAGCAGAACTTGTCGCTGCTCCTCCTGCGGGCGGGCCCCCCGCTGTGCAGGGAGGCAGAACCCAGGCCTGGAGGCCTTAGAGGAGTGACGGGGGCAGCCGCTGAGGTGGGGGGGTGCACGAGGCCATCTGGGAAGGAGTCTGCTGCAGAGACCGTCACCTTGGAGAATGAGGAGGAGCCGGGGGCTGGGTTCAGCTGTGAGCAATGGGGAAGGTGCTGAGACCAGCCTGGAGGATGGGGTCCAGAGGGGCCAGGGAGCTGTGGAGGGGTTGTGGGAGGACTGCAGGGATGGGAGTCACTCACTGGCTGGCTGAAGGGCTTGGGCTCGGAGGGCCGCATGTGCAGATGGGCCATCATGGCTTGCAGCCGCTCGCTCTCCTTGGCCAGCTGTGGAGAGGCAGAGAGGCTGGAGGTGAGCAGGGCCTGTGCCTGGGGGCGGCCACATCTTTCTCCTCTGTATCCCACCAGGCGCCCCAGGAAACCCTTATTCCCACCACCACACGCCTCCAAGCCTCAGCATCCCAGCTCCCTCTGTCCCCTCACACCCTCAAGGCCCGGACAGGGGTCGCCTGCTCCATGAAGCCTTCCTCGCTTCTCCTCCAGACTGCGTGTCCCGGGCTCCAGTTCATCAACAGTCGGAGGAGGCCCGCTTCCTAACAGCACATGCCTTTTCTCCCTAACAAGGGCAGAGGCTGTGGCTGAACAACACCCAAGTCCAGTGGCACTTGTGTGTGAGAGGGTCCTCATGAACTGAATGGAGACACAGGAATGGATGAATGATTCATTCACCCCATTCATAAATTCAATAGATCTTTCACAACTAGCATCTCACGGCAGGGGCCTCTGCTAGGTGCCAGAGGGAAATGGTAAATATTGATTGGCTCCCGGACGGTCTGTCCTGAGGAGCCTCCTGAGTACTCCCGTGTTACAGAGCTCAGACTCCGGAGCCAGGCTGCCTCTGTTCTTTCCCAGCTGTGCCACCTGCTAGCTGGGTGACCAGAGGCAAATTGCTTCACCTTCCCCTGTTCCTGTTTTCTGTAAAATGGAGATTACAATAGTACCCACCACACAAGATTGTGTAGAGGATTCCCTGAGTTATACAGGTACAGTATTTAGGACAGGACAAAATAAGTTCTCAGTGTGTTAGCTATAAATACTACTATTGTTTCTATCAGCATGAGTCTCTTTTCTGGACCTCCCAGCAGAGACAACCCTGATCCTGTTTTAACTTTTGGAATCCAGCTAACCACGGCAATGAGGCCTTGGAAAATAAGATGCTGGCTCTGACCATATGACCCTTCCATAAGACTCCCCCAAACCCCTCCTGGAAAGTCAGTGCTGTGGGTGGGGCAGGGGCTGGTGCCCCCGTCCACGTCCCTCTGCAGCTTCGGCCACACCTGGATCTCCAGCTGCTGCACCACCTGCATCTGCACCCGGCACTGGGCCGTGCTCCGGTCGTCCAGGGCGTGCTCTGTGTTGAGGTGTCTTCAGGGACAAGAGGGGGCAGAGGAGAGAGAGTTGGCCCTGGGTTTCCTTCCATCACCACCCTCCCACCCGCCCTCTAAGCCTGCCCACAGCCTGGGAAGCAGACAGACCAAGAGATACAAAGAAGGGAAAGGGATGGGCAAAAAATGGGGCAAAGGAGGAAGCTGCCTTCTCCTCACCCTCCTTTGATGTCTTTGCTAAAATCCCAGCTACAGAGAGATCTAATTGCAAATGAACTAATTAAGTAAACCTCTGACGAAGCGTGAAAACAATTTGTTTGACCCTGATGCTGCAAGGGTCCGGGAGACAGCGGAGTTAATCAGTCAGTGACAGAGCCTGGCACGGCTGTGGCAGCTGGCCGCCTGCTGCCAGCCGCCTGTCTGCCTCCCGCCCTGCCTGTCCACCGGCCAGGCCTGTCACTAGGCCATCACTCATGGGGGCTGAGGCTGAGGGGAGGACAGGGTAGGGAGTCCTCTCCTTGTCCTCACACCCCCACCCTGCTGGGCTGTGCAGCCTGGGGACAGGGTGGGGAGGCGGGTAGAAGTGATGGGGAGATAATCAGGGCAGAGAAGCAGCCAGGTTCCCCTGAAAGAGGACAGCTAGTGGCTGAAGGCCCAAGAAGGGACAAGTTAGATGGCAGGCTAGAGGGTGGCGGGGGGTGGGGTGGGGGGGTGAGGGACCCAGTGGAAAGGCTTCTTGGGGGGAGGGGTACGGCTAGGGGGAAAGGTGACACCTACTTGATAAACTGGCCCAGGTCTTCACACAGGGTCTCACAGCCAGGCCACTTGCACTCTCCATGTCCATAGAGGGGGTGGGAACTGGGGGTCTCCTCATGGGAGGAGCTAGAAGGGACAGAGGTGGTGGTCAGGGACCCTGCAGACACCTGCTGCCCAGCCCCAGCTCCCCTGCTGGCAACATTTCCGTCCCTAACACAAGTTTCCCACAGACATATCTCAATTTTGTGTACCCTGGGACAGGGGTAGGTTTCCAGGTCCCTGAGTTCTACCTCACGCACCCAGCCCCCACTGCGTATACCGCCCCTAGAGGCCCAGGTGTGCCCTTGGGCAGGTCTGCAGCGCCCCCTTCTTAGCCTGGGCCCCCGTACCTGTCTCTCCGAGGTGTGAGCACAGTGGGCTGTCCATTGGGCAAAGTGTGGTGGGAGAGTGGAGGTGAGACTTTGGGGGGGGCAGCAAACGAGGTAGCGGTGGCGGCTGTGCCAGTGAGGTCCAGCCCCTCCTGCTTGACACTGTCCTCGGCGGGCTGTCCAGGGGCACCCTCGCCCTTCCATAGCTGGGGCAGGTCTGTGGGGCACACAGCTGCTGTGGGAGAGAGAGGGGAGAGGCTGGCAGGGCTTCAGGAAAATAGGGACCTTCCCATCTCATCCCTGGGAGTAGGGGATACCAGCCCTTGGGTACAGTGAAGGCTGTGGGGCTGGGCCAAGGGGGTGGGTAAGCCACTCACCTTGCGGAAGCGTCTGGAGGGGCCCCGAGGCTTGGTTGGGCTGCAGGCTGACCAGCCCCTGTCTCTGCAGGTTGAGCAGGTGCTGTTGCTGCAGCTGTTGCATTTGCAGGAGCTGCTGCTGGAAGGCCAGCTGCTTGTTCCCCAGTGCCTGGTGGGGAGCCCGAGGGGGTGGGCAGAGAGGGGTGCCATCAGCCTCAGGTGCACCATCAGGCGCCCACCCTGCGGCCACCCCCTCCCAGGGCCTCTCAGCCCCCGGAGCTGTGGGTGCAGTGTCTGAAGCTGCGGCTTCTCTGCTCCCGGCCCAGCTTCCATAGGGCTGCATACCTCCTCACAGTAAACACACGCACACACGCACTCACGCACGCACGCGCGCGTGCGCGCGCAAATACACAGCCAGACCCAGACGCGCAGCACGATGCCTCCCTGCTCCTGCCTCCCTGCTCCTGCCTCCCTCCTCCTGCCGCTTAGCGCCTGCTCCAGCTTCCCGAACCGCAGCTGTGCACGCCTGGTTGGGGGGGGAGGCGCGCTCTCATCACAATGATCGATGAGCCTGTCAGACTCCAGGGGCCACTGCCGCCCGGAGGCACCCTTCCCACATGCCCGGGGTGCCCCCCTTCTGCCTGAGGAGGGGGCCTTCTCCCCTCCAGCTCCTCTCTTGCTTCTTAGATACAGAGAATCACAAAGTCTGATGGGACTTTAAAAGATCAGCATCAGCTGGTCATTAGGACCCAGGATCCGTACTGCAGAGGGGCACTCTCACACTTGTTCACACCCTCGCTCTAGCTCTCGCTCTAGCTCTCCCACTCTCTAGGTCTGCTCCCCCCCCCTCAAGATTCAGTTCTTTACACAGGCAGTGACAAGCCAGCAGTCTGCAAGTCTTTTCCGAGCCTGCCCTGGGTGCTTGGGAGGCAGGGATGTTTCTACCTGCCTACCTGCCTGCCCTGGGGCCAGGGGCTGGCTGGTCAATAAACGCAGCCTAGAGATAATGCAGAGAATGCAGCAATTACTAGGCCCTTGAGGGGGGAGGCTGAAGCCTTGGGGAATAACTGGGTGTCAGCAGGGCAGCCTTCCGGGAAGAGGCAGCTCAGAACTTGGTTGTGGTTTGCACAGCAGGAGGGAGGCACATGTCTGGGATGGGGGTGGGGAGTTCGGGGTGGGGTGGGGTGGGGTGGGGAACAGCAGGGCCTGGTATGGAAGCTCAGGAGGCACTGTGGCCCAGATGGGGCAGCAGATGTAGGCTGGGAGTTAGTTCTCTGGAGAGGGCCAGGCCAAATACTACAAGAAGGGACAGAAGTTGGGCCAGGGACAGAAGTTGGGGCAGGACTAGGGCGTGGGGGGGCAAGTGGTTTGCTGAGTAACTAAAAGATTCTCAGGATCAGAGTGGAGGACTGAAGTGCTGGCTCACTAAGAGACAAGTGGGCAGGAAGAGGGCATGACAGCGAGGCAGGTGGTCATGAGTGTGGACCATGTGACACCACATACACGTGTCTGTACGCATGTGCAGAGACGACACACAGCTCTGTCTTCCTGCTCTTGTTAACCCAACAGCATAAGGCAAGCAGAGGACTGAGTGCGGATGAGAGGAGATGGAGAAATCTGAGCCCCTTTCCCTGTCTTCCCCATGCTCCCTGGTCCCCTCCCTCAGGCTTTTCCTGACTTTTCCACTACGCCCACCAAGCAATTCTCTGAGACTCCCAGCCTCTGGCCAGGAGAGGGCTGGGACTGTAGGTGATGGTGCGGGGCCCTGCCTGAGCCCCTTACCTCTTTGGGTGGCTGCTTCCCAGCCTGCTGTTGGGTGAGGAGCTGCAAGTGGAGCTGCTCTTGCTGCTTCTTGTAATATTCCTGCAGCTGGGTGGGGAGGAAGGGGTGGGAATGGGTTATCACAGGCAGCGGACTGCTGACCCCCGAGCAACCCCAGCCCTGGGGTGACCCAGCTCCTGGAGGCCGGGGTGGGGAGCCTTATTGAGGCAGTGGGACAAACAGCCTGGCAGGGAGATTTCTGCTGAGAGAGGTTTGGTAAATGGAGAAGGGAAAAGGAGGCTTCATCCCATACCACCCCGTATTCCCTGACTCTTGGGTGGGTCCCCTGAATAAGTCAAGGTGCTAGGACTCAGGATGTTCCAGTACTTTGCTCTGTCCTGGGGTTCTGGAGATGGGGGGGCAGGGGGGGCCCTAGCACCAGGGAGGGAGTGCAAAGGGGAGCGGGGCGCTGCTGTGGGAGAGGCCTGACTTCTGATCTCCCCCAACTGCCCTGGAGGAATGCAGATCAGTCGGGGGTGAGCACTCTCTCTGGTTCCTGCTGCTCAGCGATGTTGGTAGTAAGCAAGGCAGTGATGTTGGTAGTAAGCAGGGCGGGGGAGGTGGGAGGCCAGTCCTCCTCCCCCGCCCCCTTCTCAGCTGCCCTGGGGCCAGACTCACCTGCTGGAGCATGAGCGCTTGTTGCTGCTGAAGCAAGGCCTGCAGCTGTGGGGGCGACAGGATTTGTTGCATCTGTTGGGGGGTAAGCATCTGCGGCGACATCATGGCCACCGACACCGGCACCTGTGGGATTTGGCCCTGTTAGCTTTCTCTCCTAGACCTCATCCCGGGGAGGGCATGCACCCAAGGCCCCACCCACAGGATGGCAGGCAGAGTGGCTCCACAGTGAGACTGCCTGGGTTCCAGTCTGGCTCTGCCACCTACTGCTGGGTGTTGTTGGACAAGTGACTTGTTCCCTGCTTTCTTGTGAAACAGAAGCAGCAACAGTGCCTACGTCTTAAGGTTTTCAGGAAGACTAATGAGGTAATACCTAGAATAAAGCCTGGCATACAGCAGGTACTCATGAAGGCTGCCTATTTTGGGGGACATGCTACCTCAGGCGCAGGAGGATTAGGCTCTAGTGACACACCAGTTGGTAAAACCTGTATGATGGGAGGGCAGCTGCTAGCCATTCCCAACTCTTGCTCTGTCTCTTTTGGGACACTGGGAGGTGGGCCTGACCCAGAGGGACACCTGTAGCCATGGGAAGGATTCAAACAGTGGGCCACATGGCAAGAGCCCTGGACTTTGGCTCTGCTCACATACGCGTCATGCTCCAGCACGGCTGTCTAGAGGGCACACACAGAGCCAGAGAGCTCTTTCAGGGGGGAGGGGGGGCATGGGTGTGTGTTGGGGTGTGTGTGTATCTCTTCAGCAGTGTGGAAAGAACCCCAGGCAAGGAGTTAGGGGCAGGCTTCTACCCCTATTCCTGCACTGACCCTGCTGTGTGACAGTCACTTGCCCTCTCTGGAGTGTCAGTTTCCTCAACTGTCAAACAGGGGTTGGATGACAACAGATGATTCCTTCCAGCTGGAACATGCAGGTTTCTCAAAGTATAGCAGCTTTCTGTCCTCTGCCGTGGGTTACGCCTCTACAGGAGGCCCAGAGAATCTAGCTCCAGGCAAAAGGTGCAGGCAAGAGCAGTAACATCACTCTTTTCCCAGCCCTCCCTCCCTCTGAAACCCTGAGGCTTGTGGAGTCACAGCCAGGGAGGCCCAAGATGCAACACTGTCTTAATGCCGTTTAGCAGGATAGGTACCCTAATGGGGATCCCTGTCACCCCCATGGCGCTGAAAATGCACAAGGCTCTTCTCTAATCTCCTCCTCACTTCCAGGCCCTAGCAGTGCCCAGCACACAGCAAGTACTAACTGCTTGCTCCCCTGAACTGAAATACCTCCCCCAGCAGATGCAGGCCCCTCTGCCAGCCCTAGGGTAGGAAGGGAGGGGTACAGAGTGGCCCAGTCAGGGAAGAGTGTCCTGCAGGGACTTGTCTTGAGCAACTTGTTTCAGGTTAGGTCCCCAGGGGACTCACGGTCCCTCTCGCCTCCCCCCCTCCCAAATCCCATGGGTGGGGCAACGGAGGAGGAGTGAGTTCCTTCTGGGATCCCTGGCAGGGGCAGGACTCAGTCTCAAGCCACCAATTAGGGAATCCCCAAGCAGAGGAGCAGCCAGAGAGATGCGGTGAATCCTCCAGGGACCTAGGAAGATTCACTGCCCCAAGTTCTTCTTGCCCCATAACCAGTGGTTGAGCCCAGCCCCGGGTTTTCCTCCAGCCTCTCTACACACATCCCTGGAGGGGCACCACCTGGCTCTTTAGGCAGGGACACCCGGCAGGAAGGCAGGCTCCAAGGGGCCTCGACCAGGGAGCCTTAAGCGGCAGGGCTGTGATTGAAGCCCAGGTCTGTGTACTCCATGGTTCCTGGTGTTTTCATATCCCACACTGCCTGCCCCACCCTGAAGCAGGTCTTGATGAGCATTATGGAGGGTATAGTAGAAACTGAACCATCCAGGGGGCTTAAGGCTGGACAGGGCTGGAGATCCCAAAGGCCAATCTCCGTCTTCACACAGTATTAGAGGAGACTCTGGAAAGCTAGCCTGCGGGGCGTCCTGGTCCTCACTCTTGGGGGGGCCCAGCGGAGGGGGCAGACAGTGGCCCAGACCCACTCCCCTTGCAGAGCCAGCCCCTGTGTAACTGCTGGGCTGCTCACCTGTCCTTTCTTTCCTCCTTCCCCAGGGGCACCCAGCATGGTGGCACTGAGCTCAGAGCCCTAGATTTCTGAGTTAGGCGACCTGCGCTTTTGTCTCTGACACTGACTATTCTTTGCAACCACCAAGCCTCACTTTCTGCATCCTCTAATTGGGATTTGGAACACCTGCCCACGCTGCCTCACAGAGCTACACAGGAGGCTGTGGTTGGCTGTGGATTATGTGCCAGGCACTTGGTTGAGCCCTAATGAGTATGACCTCCCTGAATCTTCATAGCAACCCTGGGAGGAGGGTATCATTATCATCATTGTGACCATTTTACAGATGAGAAAACTGAGGCCTGAGGAAGTTAAACCGCCTGCTCTGCCTTAAAGGGACAAGGGGAGAAGGGGGAAGTGAAAGTGATTTCTATGTTACTAAATTTTGGACAACTGTAAAGACAACTACTTTTTAAAAACATTCTGAATTTTCCTTTCCGCCCCTCTTCTCTGGTCTCTGCCTGTCCCTCTCCCCTCTCTGTTACTGCACCTTAGGTACTCACGGGGCCCCAGAGGGCACTGGGTGGCAAGGGTCACTCAGGACAAGAGCAATGGGCCTCCCATTCTCATCACAGCAAGAGCTGCGCCAGAGGTGGACTTGGCCCACAGCAGGGGGGACTGAGACCAGACACCCCAGCTCTTTCCAGGCACCAGGAGTGAGTCACTGTGAGTGGCATGCAAGAAAGGATGTGGCACTTCCTTCCTTGGGGCTTTCCTGCATGAGGCAGGGGAATGGAAGAGATGACCTTGGAAGGCCTCCGCGGCCTCAGCCGTTTCTGCCACGTGGCGGAGCTGCTGGCTAGAGAGGCGGCTGCAGATAGACGGGGACAGACTATCTTCTGTGTCCTTGTCTCTAAGGTAGTCGAGGAGGGTCAAGAGAGGTCAGCAAGGTGGCTGCCACATACTGATCTCCTGAGCTGGCTGACCCGTCCACCTCTTCTCCCACCCCCTGGGGTTTTGAGCACGGAGCTGGAGCTCTCCTGG
This sequence comes from Pteronotus mesoamericanus, assembly GCF_021234165.1. Lineage (NCBI taxonomy): Eukaryota > Metazoa > Chordata > Mammalia > Chiroptera > Mormoopidae > Pteronotus > Pteronotus mesoamericanus. The sequence continues at coordinate 11,388,040 of NW_026555085.1, read as the reverse complement.
TGTCCTCACTGACCCCTCGCCAGGCCAGGGTATGTCAGGGTGGGCACCATGAGCTAGTCAGCTCAGCAAAGCTGGTGAGTCACCATCTGGAGAGTGGCCAGGGCAGCTACACGCTTACTAAAGCCCTGGCAGTGTGTGCTCTGGGCTGCCTGCCGCCCCTCCCCCAGGGCCCCTGCTCAGGCCTGGACCCCTCGACCCGCTACGCTTACAGTGCGCTAGACTGATGGCATGATGGGGAGGAAGCACATTTGGGAGCTCAGAGTTGGGATGGATGCAATCTGGTGCCAATCAAGGACCCAAACTCAAACTCTGAAGTACGGGGCCAGGGGTCCCTGGGTGATTTTGGATACTAGGCCAGAGCTTAGTTTAGATTAAATTCTCTTGCATATGACCAGAAGAAGTCCTCAGACTAGGTCTGGGCTGAATGTGCAATGAAAAAAGATCATGGTGGGACACTCGGAAGAACTTCTAGAAATGCCAGGAGAGTAAGCCTCAGGGGGCTAGAAGATGAGACAAAGGTGGGCAGAGCTAAGGGCCTGGCCTTAGACAAACATCTGCCCAAACTCCCAGCGGCCTGTGCTACTTCCCTGCCTGGCGTCCGGACCTGGGCACAAGCCAGGCAATCTCGAGGCTGGAAGTGGAGACCTGCATGGTTTTAGGAACTCATCTGCAGCTGGCTCTAGGAGAGGGCTAGTGACCGTGGCTGCAAGGAGAGTGGGGGCAGGAAACCCCACCGTGAGCTCGGGAGTGGGACAGTGTCCTGTGGGGGCCCCTGGGGAAGGGCTGCTATCGACCTCCCTTCATTACCGTTCCACTCAAACTCCACATCAACAAAATGCGCGTTCCCACTCGCTCTCCCCTGCTGCCCCACCAGCCTTGAGCTCACAGGAAAGCTATTTCTAGGCCCTGTACCTGACTTGGGAACAGAAGCCCCATCTCCTTAGAGACTGTGAACTTGAAAGGCAAGGAAGGTATCAGGGCTGGAGGAGAAGAAGGACCAATAGTCAGGGCTCCAGGCTCCTGGGGAAGTTCGGACGTCCCTGAGCCAAGAATCATCCAGCAAGGGCTGTGTCCCCAAGGACTGCTAGTGTTTACTAGTGCGCTAAGCGCATGGCAGTAACAGTATAGGCACTGAAATGTGAGGTCTGGGCCTAGTCGTTTGGGTTCAAATCCTGGCTCTGCCACTTATCAGCTATGTGACTTTGGACAGGTAACAACCTCTCTGGGCCTCAGTTTCATCTTCAAGATGAGGTCAATCACAACACCTACCTCATGGGTTGTGAGGATAAATGAGATGATACTTATAAAGCACTTAGTGTCTGCCGCAGGGTAAGCACTCTGTAAATGTCAGTTGTTAGTTTAGGGAGTATTGAGTAAGGACTTGTTGAGTAAACGAACCAAGCAATCATTAGGAGTGAGGGGGCAAGAAGACAGGAGGCCTAATATCTGTCCCTCTGACCAAAACCTCTGCCTCTCATTCCAGGGCATCCAGGGAGCTTTCTCAATCTAGGAGAGGGGGTCTCCCAAGGAAAATTCCACAGCCTCCCTTCCTTTCTCATCATTCAGCTCTCCTACCCCTCCTAGCCAGCTGCAAAGCACTTCCTGTGCCTGACCTCAGTCCCTCCAATTCTCATCAAACTCCTCCTTTCTCACCTTGGGTCGGCTGGCCCTTTCTGGGTTGGGGAATATTCCTGTGCCCCAGCCTGCTTGTCCCTGTTCTTAGAAGGGAGTACTAGGCTGGGCCCAGGGTAGGGAGAATCAAGAACAGCAGCCTGGCCCTGGCTGGGTAGTTTAGTTGGTTAGTGTTGTCTGGATATGTCAAGATTGTGGGTTCGATCCCCAGTCAGGGCACATACAAGCAACCAATGACTGCATAAATAAGTGAAACAAATTGATGTTTCTCTCTCTGTCACTCTCAAATCAATACATTAAAAAGAACAGTAGCCTGAAGGTCACTTCAGACCCAGGGAGTATGTGTGTGTGTGTGGCGGGGGGCGGGGGAGTGGGAGGGTGTCCCTAATTCTAAGAGACCTAGTCCAGACATCACATGGGCCTGAGAACTTTCTCTTCTTACTACCACTGGCTTTCTAGATTGTGTCCGTTCCTCCCCAGCCCAGGTCAGTACCTTTCTTTGCTCAACTCCTCCCTTTTGGGGGCTGTATCATTAGGTTCAAGACTTTTAAAACAGGGCTACAGCTAAGGCCCCACAACTGTTGGGTACCTTGAACTTTTTCAAAGCACTTTCTGAACGTAAGCTTGCTTCACATAAGACCCAGTCCTGGGTCCTTCTCTGGGCACCCTGCACCCTCTGCCCTGCCTTCCTCCCCACTTCCCTCCCTCTCCTTCAGCACCCTGCCCCCCAGACTCCAGAGCTCTAGCTCAGGATTGTGTTCAGCTTTCCTCCCTTAGATAAACTTCCTTTCAAAGCCCCGCTTAATCCTCTCCCCAATTCCAAGCCTCCCCCGCTGCTGTGGGAAGGGGTAGGGGGAGCGAGGAAGCTTGGCTGCTGCGCTGAGGGGGAGGAGCCTGGGCTGCCCCAGTTGTGACCCACCCCGACTCAGACAGCGATTCTCCCAAGTTCTTTGTGACACAAAAGGTAAACAGAAGGCCTGGCTTACCCCCGCCCACCCCCCACAGACCTCCCTTCCCCCAGCCAGCCAGATGGGCTAGCTGGCTGGGGGAAGGGAGAGGGGAAAAAAGGGCAGATTGTGCAAAGGAAAACAAAAGAGACAGAGAGACACCAAGAGACAGGAAACACGGGGAGACCGAGAGAACTGGTGGGTGAGAGACAAGGGGGGGGGGGGGAGACAAGGTGACCTCAGCAACTGGCAGAGCCAGGGAAGGGAGTAGAGAGAGACAGGCCGAGTGACCACACCTGGATGAAGAGCCAGAAACCTGAGAAGTAACCCTGAGGCCAAGGAAGAGGAAGCCTGCAGAGAGGGGCAGGGACAGAGAGATCTGAGTGCAGGTTCAAACTCAGAGACACAGAGGCCAAGCAGAGGAAGGCCCGGTGGTCAGGTGGAGATGAGAGAAAGTCCAAGTCCGTCGTCGTCCCCTGCCCCGCCCCCCGGCCCAGCACTTCGCTCTGGACAGCTGGCCAGAGCAAGTCTCCAACTGGCCCTTCCTCTCCTTTGTTCTGCCAAGCCCACCCTCTGACCTGGCCCCAGCCTGCCCAGGCCAGCCCAGGCCAGCCCAGCCCAGCCCAGAGGGGTGGTGTTCTCCTCACCTGTACTGCTGAGGCTGACTGCTTGCTGTCATTGTTCCCAGGGGAGCTCAGGCCTGAGGCCTGCTGTAGCAGGAACTGCCGGGCTACCTGGAGAGCCTGCAAGACAGGGTGAGTCGCTGTGCCTGCCCCAGCAGCTGGGGCCTGCAAGTCAGTGCAGCCAGTGTGGAGTGGGGATTCAGGCAGAGTTTGGGGTAGTAAAGGGGACGAGGTCAGGGTACAGCGGAAGGTTTTGGGGCTGCGTGAGAGGCTCATGGAGTCCAGTTGGGCCTGGAATAAATATAAAGATAGGAGTCACTGAGGAATCAGAGCCTGTAGGGACTCACTCTGGAACCTGGTGCGGTTTGCTGCCCTCGTGGGGGCAGCAAATTGGAAGGGTCCCTGGTCCAACAAGGGGATGGACTCAGCATTAATCATAGGTACTGTTTGTTGAGCACCTACTATGTGTCAGGCACTTTACAGGTATCTGGGAAGAAAAACTATTCTCTTTCCTTTAAGTTCTTCTGCCTGGACTAATAATCAAACTAACACAAGGTAGATTAGCAGGAAAAAAACATTAAACTTTAGTAACACATATACTCCCCGTACACATGGGAGACCCAGGAACACAGTAACTGGCTGTTACCTGAAAGACCTCCTTCAGCTAAAGACAAGATGACACGGGGGTGGAGAGTCAGTCTGGAACGGTTACCAGGAGAAGCACAATGCGTAGGGGAAGGTCCTTGTGTCTTCTCTACTGACAGTGAGCCAGGGCTGGTGGGGTGAGGGGAGCACCCTTACAGATGGAGGGGCCCCTCGCAAATGCAAATGTCCTTTACAAAGGGTACATGCTACTTGGTTTTCAGAGCTTTTCCTGGGTCTGCTGTTTGCTAAAATTAACCAGCCTAAAATAATCAATATCCCGAAGTGGCATATTTTGGGGTGGCAAACTGCTCCCCTTCACAGGCAGGATCTCATCTAATTCTCTCCTGTGAGGCAGGTATTAATAGCCCTATTATGCAGATGAGGAAACAGTCTCCAGAAGGTTAAGAAATTTGCCCAAGATCACACAGCGGGTGTCAGAGCCAGGACTGGAGCCCAGGGGGCCCGGCTCCAAGGCCACCTGCCTGGTAGGTCTACTAGGCAGTGGCTAAGTAACTAAGGGAGTGAATGCTACCTCCTTAGCCCCTCATGCCTGGTAGCTTAGGCCCTGGTGGGGCTAAGGGAGTAGCACTGACTTGAAATCAAAGCGTCCAGCTTGGCGGGATGGATGGGGGCTCAAGGTCTGCACACAGTGGGGCTTTCTGAGTTCAGGGGGTCGAGGTGCAGGGCCTCCTGGCACTAGGGGAATTCAGTCAGGTCCTGACAGGGGTGTGTGAAGTATCCGTGAGTTATACTAATTGCAGCGGTAGGCTCTTGGAGGCCATGGTGGCTGGAACGCACTCTGAGTCAGTAAAGTCTCATGAGAGGGAAGGGTATGGCATTTGCAGGCGGACAACAGTTCGGGCCAGACAGTGAGCCTGGGACATGGATGGATGGGTTGTAAGGGAGGCCAGGCAGGACAGTGAGGGGACAGGGAGGCCCAGGAAGTTCTTCGTAAGGTCAGCTAGGCCCTGCATCCCCCACTCTGGGGTCAGTGGGGGCTTAGACGCGAGGGATGTAGGGATCTGTCCCAAATCCACAGTCCAGGAGCACAAAACCTGTCTGCCTCCAGATTTCTCAGAGACCCAGGGAGCCAGAGCGGTTTGTCCAGGCCTTTGGACTTGGGGTTCCAGCAGCTGGCAGGCCTGGGTTTGAACGCCAGTGTCACTACCAGCGGTGTGACCTTGGACAAGTTGTTCCATTTCTGTGTTTCGGTCTTCTGATCTTCAAAACTGGGACACTACCCATCTCTGAAATACTAGGGGAATTACGATACCAATGCTTTCACTTTGTTGGCACTGGTGAAGTGTCTGTCCCTTCCCTTCTTGTAAATCTCCCTCAGTTCTCTCTCCCTCCTTCAGCCTCTCCCAACACAGCGTGGTGCCCAAGGCACCTATTCGATGACACGTGACCACCTGTGGCTCACTCACCTCTGTCCACACACACACACCTGTCTGTCCTCACATGGACTTCTACTCTCCTACCCCACCACAAGCACTGTCAGACAAGACGCTGTAAGGTGGAATTCAGACGCACTCATCCACACTGGCTCTTCAGCAAGCACTTCTGGAGCTCCTGCTGTGTACCCCCCCCCCAACACACCCCCCACCCCACCCCCACTCCTTTGAGCAGCTAAGCCTCCCCTGAGACTGAAATCCAGTTTACCTTAGGATGGTATCTAAATACACAGTGGTGTGTCTGTGGGGACTTATGTCCCAGCAAACCTGGGGTTCAGACAGGTGTGCTCCTTAGCATCCCCCCAGATAGGACTGGAGTTCAGACCCTGCGGACCTGAGGGTCCCCGTCAGCCTCTCCCACTACTGCCCCCAACACAACTCGATTTTCTGCCCCTAGGAACGATTAGGTCTCCTGACCCGCTGGGCCATTTGACTCCTCTGCAGTGTGCGGGTCTCTGCGCTTGGTATGCCCTTCAGGACCCAGTTAGACTGCCACCTCGCCCGGAGGCCTTCCCAGACTTCCCCAGGCCGAGGGGCCCTTCTCTGGGCTCGGGCACCCGGTGCTCCCCTGTTCTGTCTCATGCCCTGAACCTCACATGAGGATTAGTGGCCTGGGGTTTCTTCTTTTTAAGAGTCACTTCAGAAAGTGTAAGCCTGACCCTGGCTCTCAGAGGCTGTGGAAAGGGGGTGCCGGGCAGAGAGGGATGGGGAGAGAGGGGGTGGGGAGAGAGGGAGGTGGCCAGGAGATCATCAGGAAGGAGCCCCTGCTTCCGGCCTCCCTTGCTTTTAGTGACCCCTCCAGGTCTAACGATGCAGGTAGGACAAATGCTCTTTGTCCTCCAAGGTGGAGGAGGGCACAGGGGTCAAGGGGCAAGGTGTGGGGGAGTGGCTCAGAGGAGCTGGTCAGCCCCGGCAAGCAGGAGGGGACACCGGTCAGTGCGGGGAGAGGAAGCACCAGCCCCCCGGTGGGGAGAGGGGGCAGCAGGGAGGTTTGCAGGGGCAGTCAGGGGAGCCCCCTCCCCATGGGGAGAGAGGCTGGGGAGTTGGATTTACTCCCCACTACCTCCCTTACTTTGTGGTCTCCCGGAGCATGAAATTACAAGACTTATAGGAAAAAATGACATGGGTTTGCAATCTTCACTCCCTGCTCTGTGCTCCGACTCACTCGGGGCCCTCCCTTCCCCAGGGCCTCCGCTTTAGACCAGATCAAAGAGCCAGCTAAGACCTAGGCCTGGCCAAGGCTGTCCCCTTCTCTGACTTCTTACTCTTCCCCACTCGCTCTTTCTTCACACTGACCCAGTGCCTGCTTCGTGCCAGGGACCATGCTAAATGCTGAGGACGCGGAGGAACAAGCACACGGCCCTTCCCAGGGCTCACAGCTTGAGGGCTGGGGATGACAGCTGCCTGTCAGAGACGGCAGTGGGGCGGGCACCGGGTGCCCGAGCCCAGAGAAGGGCCCCTCGGCCTGGGGAAGTCTGGGAAGGCCTCCGGGCGAGGTGGCAGTCTAACTGGGTCCTGAAGGGCATGCCAAGCGCAGAGACCCGCACACTGCAGAGGAGTCAAATGGCCCAGCGGGTCAGGAGACCTAATCGTTCCCAGGGGCAGAAAATCGAGTTGTGTTGGGGGCAGTGGTGAGAGAGGCTGACGGGGGCCCTTAGGTCCGCAGGGTCTGAATTCCAGGCATTTTATTCATCTATTCTTTCCTACCTTTGCTCACGCATGCTCCTGGCCACCCACTGTGTACGGGCCCTGTGCTTGGAGATGGCGAGGTGATGATGAACTACATAAGGTAGTTTGTGTGGTTTGCCCTGACCCAATTTAGGCATTTGGGTACCACCTAAAAATCACCCTGTAGGTACCAGGGGCGGGATAACGGGCAGACCCTGCGCCTGGGATCCAAGCTGCCCTCCTTGGATTGCCTGGACGCGTCCCTGACAGCTCACTGCTGCTCCACTCCCCACTCCTGCCACTGTCCTCACTGCACGTCCAGACCTCCACCCAGAATGCCCTCTTCCAGATGGTCGCCCAATGGATCAAGTAGGGCTGAGATTTTGCAAAGCCTTACTGAGTCGTATCCGCCACTCTGGTGCATGAAGTCAGTGTCTGTCTCTGCTGGCTGCTGGCACTCGGGTCAGACACGTCGCTGGACGGCTCACCTCCCAGGGATGTGGGAAATGAAGGCCCCACCACCAGCCTGACAGATCCGGACCCACTTTCTCTGATGATGCCAACCGGGTTGTAGCTTCCTTGAAACACAGATGTCAAATGTATCTGTGGGCCCCAGCCGCCAGCACACAGCAGGCACGCTAGAGAAAGTCGCTGTAGTCTCGGCTGAGCGTGGGAGGCAGACACAGGCTGACACAGAGTTTAGGAGCTAGCATCTGGAGAGTGCCTGGCAGTTTTCAAAGCACTTCCATGAACATTTATTTAGTTGAAGCTTCACAACCTTGAGCTGGGCAGGGCAGGTATCATTGTCTCCGTTGTAGAGATAAGGAAACTGAAACCCAAGGTCCTATGGCCAGGAGGGAAAATCCAAACACCTCTGGCTGCCCAGCCCCCCTCTCCCCGGAAGGGCCGCTGTGGTCTCATGCACAGCCTGGTGAGGCCTGTGGATTCGCCCCTGCCCCCCCTCCTCCAGCCAGTCTAGTGTTTCAGCGGTCTGGGTGTGAAGGGAGGTGAAGCTGGTTGAGGTGGGGAGAGAAGACCAAGAAAGGAACCTCTAGGAAAAAGGTAGGTTCAGTTTCCCTTCCCTGGGGGCCACAGGTACCCAAACACAGTCTTGGGTGGGCCAAAGGCATTTAGAATCCCACACCAGGAGAAACTATCATGGAAGACCTGGTAAGGAGGAGGAAGAGGGGGCTCAGTACAGAAACCAGTACATGGGAGCCATTTGGCTTCTTAAACCTCATTTTTCTCCTCCCTCCATCCCACCGGAGTGAAAACCAGATGCCCAGCTCTGTGGTTTTGAAAGTAAGGACTATTTTTCCTCTAAGGAAGGCAGGATGGGTCTATTCAGTGCATGGACTCTAGTCAAAGAGATCTGGATCCAAATCCTGGCTCTACCACATACTGTGTGACCTTGGATAAGTCCCTTGACCTCTCTGAGCCCATTTCTTCCTGTGCAAAATAGGAATAACCCTGTACTTAGCTCGCAGAGTCGTTGTGAATGGTATATGAGACAACATACATGGAATACTTAGCAGAGTGCCTGGCACCAAGAGGGTCCCAAATGGACATTAACTATTGTCACAATATATGCTTTGCCTTCCCAGGAAGGTCCTGGTCATTTGTCCTATACCACCCAGAAAGACTTGGTAAGCAAACCCTCTTCCAGCCTACACCCCCCACCCCCACCCCAGTCCCTCTCAGGCCTAAGAACTTAGTCTCGGTCTCTCACTAATGAAGCTGAACTCTCCTCCCCCCATTGCCCATTCAGAAGTCATTAGCAGGATCTCCACAATTAGGAACAAATGGCTTATAACGGATGGCATCCAGGGAGGGCCGCTGGGATGGAGGGGAATAAAGCTAGAGTTTTGAGGGCGACAGGGAGCTGCCACGAAAAGAAAAACAAGTCTTGAGACAGAAGGGTCTGTCATCTCCTCATTTCTGTCTCTGAGAATTCAGGGAGGAAGGGCAGGTACCCTCTTCGCAGAAGCCAGGTGCAGGGCTGTTTACCAGGCTGCAGGAGAGCAGCTCTGTGCTGGGGTCCCAGTCTGAGAGTGGCGGGGGGAAGAGAGGGAGAGGAGAGAGTGTGTGTAGGGGGGTAGGGACGTGGTTGGTGCTCACAGAGACAAGCTTGAAGGGCTGACCTCTGAGAACGGAGATGCAGAATCACACAGACCACGGCCTGGTGAACTAGTGTTAGAGGGAATCCAGTGTTGCGTTTTCCAATTGCTCGTCATGCTGGACTTAACTGTGGTTCATAATGTCAATTTAGTGGGTTAAAAAAGTCGGAAAAAATATACACACACATTTTTTAAAAATTAGAGTTACTAGGTAAGCATAAGGATTGTTTCATATAATTGTGTCTGGGACTCCAAGTAAATGTATTTCTCACTGTAGATCTCAAGCAAAAAGGTTTACAAAGCACTGATGTAGTTCTCTTTATAGATGAGGAAATGGATATCTAGATGGGCAGTGACATGCCTGAAGTCTCCGTGGCAGAAACAGACCCTGAGTCCCCTGGGTCTGACATGGAGTTCTCCTGCCAGGAGCTGGCCAAAAGGGATGGAGGATCCCTTAGCGAATTCTGGTTGGATTTGGACTGTGGTGACAGGTAGCCAAAGTAGACAAACTCCGAACTCCTTTTGTCTGCACCTAGCTAACTTTGGCAAAATTGCGATCTAAACTGGCTTGAGCCCTGGCAGGTGTGGCTCAAGCACTGGCCTGTGAAACACAAAGCTCGCCAGCTTGATTCCCAGTCCGGGCACACGCCTGGGCTGTGGGCCAGGGCCCCGGTTGGGGGCGTGGGAGAGGCAGCCATGTCTCTCACACATTGATGTTTCTTTCCCTTTCTCCCTCCCTTCCCCCCTTTCTAAATAAATAAATACATAAATAAATAAATAAAATCTAAATTGTCTTGATAACTTCAACTAGGGGCTGGCTAGATTTAGGGGTATGGGCACTAGGAAGGTTGTTTGGAGGGGCTGGCCCATCCCAGACCTGAAGAGCACTCCCAGGAAAGCCCATCACCCATACACCCTGGGCCACTGTATGACTTTCTCTTCATTTATCAGTAATTTGGCAAGTACTTATGAGGCCCCATAAGGCACTGGCATGACTCTAGACACTGCAGGCTCAGTGTATATGCTTTAACAGGGCTCATGTTCCCATGAGACGAGACAAACACTAAAACAAAGGTAAGCAAGCTGTAAGAGGGCGGTAAGCGTTACACAGAGGCTAGCTGCCTGGCTCCCTGGGGTGTATGGCCGAGGAAGGCCTCTCTGAGAATGAGGAGTGTGTGCACGGTGGAGGAAGAGCTGGCACAAGAGCCCTGGGGTGGAGTGAGCTTGGGGTGCCTCTTGGACGGTCAGCGTGGCCAGGTCAGGCAGCCTCAGAGAAGGCCCCAGAGATGAGCAGGGACCAGGTCATACAGGGATAATTGTTTTTTATTTCATTCTATATACTTGAGGAAAAATTTCTGGAGGATTTTAAGCAAGTGAATATAAGGAATTAAGGGAGTGGTACTTTCCTAACCTGGAGACAGGAAACAGTAGGTGCTTAATAGTGGCTTGTTGATTTGAACTAAACAAACAAACAAAATCTCTCCATCCACTCCTTGAAATGCAACTCCTCCAGGGAACAGAGAGTAGAAGGAACCAGAGTAGAGGAAAGGGGCACAGGGAGAAAGGTCAGAGGTCAGCGGTTCCAACCACGAAGAGTGCTGACCAGGGGAGATCCAGGTACTCCACCTGCCAGGCTTTGTCCTCCAGCAAAGAGATGTACAAATGAAATGACACAGAGGAGGGGACAAAGAGGGCGGGGGAGTGGAGACCATAAAACCCCCGAAGTGATTCTACACCTTTTTCCCTTGGGGGAAAAAAAGCTTTTTGGAAAAGGCTGTAAATTTTTTTTACACCAACCTCATAAAAATGACATCGGTGCATTCGCAAATTAGAACCATTAAAATGAAAACCAGCAAACGCGTTGATACAGACAGGCCCACGTGGGTGGGAGACACACAACCTGGGTGCACTGCCTGATTTCAGGGCCCCTCTCCTGCCAAGTGTCTCGGAAACGCCCCCTCTCTGCAAAGAACTGGCCTTTGCCCGCTTCAAGTCGAGACTAGGCCAGCGATGTTCAGCCATGTGCCACGGCACACTGGTGCGCCATGAGAATTTTTAAAACATGCAATACCTGACTCTTAGGTCAGAGGCACTGACCTCCTTTCCCTTAGACTGTCAAATAAAAAAATCACAACAGCCAACACAATAGCCGTCTGGTGTGAACAAAACTATACTTATTTTTTGTCAGATCGGCAAAAAATTTAATATATTTTTTGGTGTGCTGCAGAATTTAGTAATTAGATTATGTGTGCCATGAGATGAAAAAGGTTGAAAATCGCTGGAATGGACCGATGAACCCAACAACACTGCAAAGGGAAAGACGCCTCAGAGAGGACCCCTGCGGTGACTGCTCTCAAACTCTGTGGGCTTAGCGCCCAGGGAGCCCAGGGCAGCCCCTGCAGCCCCCTGGGGCCCAGACCAGCTGGGTGGGGGCGCTGGAAGAGGCACGGCCTGTGAATTTGGCGTGTCCAGAGGCACCGAGTCTGGGTGACAGAAGACACTGGGACGTCGAGGGCCGTGGTGGTGGGGTGCGTCCCCGCGCTCCCCCGTGTTGCCTCCCTGGCTGCTCTCCACCTCCTAGATGGGGGATCCTTTCTGTGGGTTCACAGGAAGCGGGTCTTAAGGAAGCCTGGGTCCAGGGCCCCCGTGAGCCCAGCCAGCGCCTTCACACTAGCCACTTCTGCAGGAGGTAGGATTTAAAGTGGGGGCTGTGGGTGGCAGGCAATTTCCTTCTCACAATAGAGGTGCTCCCCTAGGAAAAACACTAACTTACCCACTGAGGGGTGGCCCTGGGGTGCGGCCCTCCCCACTTCAATCCTTCACCCTCAGAAGAGGAAACAGGCAACTCTCCCTTTCCCCAGTCCCCAAACTCCTGATCCAGAAGGATAAAACCTCTGGCATGAAAGGAGGCTTAGAGAGGAGAGAAAGCTCAGAGGTCTCAAAATTTCATATCATAAGGGAAGGGTGGCGGTAGAGTGGCTGATTATTTTCTGGTCCCAAAAAAGCAGGGGCCTGGGGACCCCCTTCCCAGACTTGGGCCCTCTCTCCTACCTCCCCCCCCCCTCACTGGAGCTCCCTCCTGGGGAAACTTCCCTTTTCCTTGGACTGAGAGGCAGGGTGGGTGCAAGAAGGGGGGTTAAGGCCCTCTCTCCCGCTGGTCCTCTCACAACCCAGCCCCCCACTCCCCTGACCCCTACTCCCAGGCAGAGCAGGAAGGAATACTTTCTAAGGATTACCCTGCAGCTACAGGAGAGGGGACTGCACTGATGGGGAGTTGTCTAAGTGTCCCCTCTGGGGAGCCTGGTCCAATGCTCCCTCCAGGCCCCCAGCACGTCCTAAGGGACTCATCCCATGGGAAGGAAAGAAAAGGAGAGAAGGTGTAGGACTATGTATGAAAGAGCAGAAGCTGGGGCATGAGAGTGGGAGTTGCAGGACTGAAAACGTGGGCCCCAGACCTGAAACCAAAGGCAAATGTAGATAGCGTGTGTGGGGAGGTGGTGGTGAGGGGGTGCTAATTCACCCGAGGCCTCCCCTTCCGCCCCATCCCCCTAAATAGCTTGGGCAGAGGAGAGCCAGATGGAAGAGGAAAACAAAAATCTCTTCCATTCTTCTTTTTCCCCTGGCCCAGTTCCCTAACCCCCCCCCCATCTCTTTGGAGGGGGGGAGTTAAAAGCCCATTAAAGTGCAGAGCCCCCCCAACCTCGTCCCCCACCCCAACCCTTTTGAATCTCCTCACAGGATGTGCATAGGGTGGGATTTGGCCCCGGTTGCCACAGCAACTGCAGTGGGAGTTCCCAGACGCTAGGCAACCCCCCTGTGACCCTCGCTGACCTGTCACCCGCACAACCTGAGGACAATAGGAGTGCGGCTCTGGAGGCCCAGGACGCCTTTCAGCGCAGCAGCCCCGCCAGCAGCTATGCAGTCCCCACTGGGCCTGCTCGCCCGCCCGGCCCCAAGTCTAGCTCTCCTTGACCAGGGCACCCAGGCTGGCCCGCAAGATCTCCGCAGGCCCTCCGCCTCCCAGAAGCTGGCACACACTTCTCCCAGCTCTCACTGCGCCCTAACAGAGAGCCCAATGGGTATCTGTGCTAACCCCGAGGAAACTGCACACACTGGGAACATTTTCATACAGGTGAAATCAGATTAAAATAAAAGGCAAGGGCAACCTTCGAAGAAAAAAGCCATCAGAGGGGAACTATTGCGGGGCGGGGGCGGGGGGGGGGTGAGCAAGGAAGAAGGACTTTGCCTTGGTGAAGGGGATTGCTGGGCAGCTGGTATGTCTGCTAGGTCTGGGGTATTCTTTAACAGCAGCTGGGAAATCACCAACTCCAGCTGGCCGACAGGGTCCCTGGCGCAAACTAAGGTTCGAAGTGTGTCTGCTGAACGAACCCGTGCGCCAAGGCCTACCACACTCCCCATGCATTTTGCGCGGGGTAGATTCTCCATGAGAGGATAAGACTGGAGACTCTGGGAAAGCCCAAGGACAGAGTGGGCAGACATGTGTGGCTCTGCCACTCACCTAAAAGTGTGTTGGGAGGGGGAAGCGGGGAGCTAGGTGCTAACTGCCCCAACGGGTGAGCCAGCTAGGGACCCTTTCTCCATGAGAGGGGCCTGGCAGCCAAGCTATGTCCCCCCCACCCCCAGCCCCAGCCTCTGTTTAAACAAGCTCTGGCCTGCTGTTGCATGGAAACAGGCGCCTGCTCTTGTTCCAAAGTGACGTGGCTGCCCTCTTCAGCACTGTTTGTTTCAGCCTAAAGTCCTGTCACCAGTTTGACTTCTGACTCGCCCTGTTTATCTCTCTCTCTCTCTCCTCTGTCAACTCATTACTCCCAAAGGCCAAGCTTGCGTTTGTTTCCAGGGCTTGTTTACCCAGAGCAGAGGGACAGGGACCAAGACACAGAACGACAGAGGGAGAGGGCCCAGTGTACCGCCACAGACCCCGCCCCGCCCACAGCAACCTCCTTCCTCTGGAGTGGCTACTTAGGCCAGTTAACAGTGTTGCTTCTCTATTTGTTTGTTTCCAGAGCCCTTTTAGGTTGGGAATGGAGTGCCCTCATTCACGCATCAACAGACATTTATTTAGCACCTACTATGACGCAGGCCTTGTTCCTTCCATTCCCTAAAGAGGATTGTGTGAGTGACAGGAGCAAAAAGGAGGCTATGCTGAGCCCTGAACTAGGAACTGGGAGACCTGGGACATCTGGCTGCAGCCTTCACCATGTCACCTGGACAGATCAGTGCCACCTCTGGCTACCCCGTCATCTGTGAAATGGGAATAACAACAGCAAACCCCCCAGACAATTATATGACGCAACCTATGGGAAAGACCCAAAGCAGCAAACAGACAGAAGGTATTTGTTTGTTTGTCCTTGAAGGACTTCCTGGTTGGGACTGAGAGGGAGGAGGAACCCACCCGGTCAGGCTCTCTTTCCTAGAGCTGTGTTAGCTCACAAATAGTCAGCAACATTTGTTGCTGAGGGCCAGGAAGTGTTACCCCTGAAACTTCCCCCCAAACCTCACTCATATATCGGGGGGTGGAAGGATGGCCTCCAGACTGATTTCATTTTAATTGAAAATTTTGTATTTTTAATTTTGCAGGGCTCTTTTCATAGTTTGGAGCCAAGAAAACCGTTTTTAAGTCTCAAATATTTTCCTTGGCCCCGGGCACTACGCCCATGGTGAGCCCAAATGGATAAAACAGCCCTCTGCCTGCCTCCAAATCTCCACCCCAGTTTATTTGTGAAACAGATATAGGATTTTCCAGGACTTTGGGATATTCCCCAAAACAAACAAGAATAACTGGAACGTGGAATATAGACGGTAAAACACGGCATGTGTGCAACGCAGAACGGAGAAACCTGATCGGTACAGACAGTTCTGTCTCTCCCCACCCCACACATCTCCCCAATTATCCAGATATCTGTTCACTCTTCACTTTAAATAATTTTTAAAAGACATTTCCAGTTTCAGGTTTTTTCCTGCCCACCCCCTACCTCCCATTCAAAACTTTTCATTGCTCTGTCTGCATAGAAGTGTGGGAGGGGAAGCGGCCCTTACAAAATGGGTGGCCTTGAAGCCTCATGGTGGGTGTATTTTGTCATTATTTTGATAAGGGGTCGGATTTTGCCCTTTGACCTTCTGTCCCCGGTAGATGTCGCAGACGCTGTGGGTCTCTCCCCCAGAGATTCTGCTTAGGAAGGCTTGGGAGATGCAAGAAAGCTCCCAAGGACCATTTCCCTGGGGAAGAAAGACGGGCCCTTCCCACTCAAGCCACCACTGCTTGTAAGAAGAAGTGATTTTTGAAGCCCTTAGTTCTGTTCACATCCACAGCCCACGTGTACAGGGGTTTCACACCCAAACTGCCCCTGATCCTAACAGCCCTGTACTGGAGGCACCGAGGCGGCCAAGGTTCAGGGAGGCCCAGTACTTGGCCAAGGTCACACTAAGGGGCAGGCTAGGACTCAAGCCAGGGCTGTTCCATTCCCGTGTTAGTGCTGGCTGACCAGCTCAGCGCAGGGTGCCCAGCTTCTGACCGTGCTGCTTCCTGTCTGACCTCAGGCCCCAAGGAATGGGGTGGGAAAGGCCCCCTAGGGGCTATGGCATGAGGGGAGGAGCCCCAGGGTGACCCCGGGAGACAACGTGAGGGCAACACATCTCTGCACATAAGGCAGGGGTCGGGGCACGGAGGGCAGGGCAGGCAGGACCTGAGTGTTCCTCATTTCCAGCAGAGGCCCCCAAGGGCCAGTGCTACCAGCAGTGATTCGAGGAGCAAGGAGTCAAGTAAAAGGAGACTCTCAAGGCCGGGGCTGGCTAGGCCGGTTCTCCTGAACTTGTCAAGCACGATTCTCCCTGTTTCCCGGGTGGGGCTGGGACCTGGGGCCCCTGTTCTGTCATCACTCAACCAGGCTCCCCACCCTAGGGCCTCTTGATCTGCACAACAGCTGGTTTTGAACTCCTGAACTCTGCAGTTCAGGGTGGGAATGATGGAGGGGAAGAAAGCGGATATAGACAGGGGTTCCCACTCTGAGCCCTAAAAATGGAGGCCTGGCTTTGCCTCTGATTCTTGGCCTTTTCCCAGCTGTTTTGGGCTGGTGGCTGGAAGTTTAATCTCTGCACAGCTTGGGTCAGGGGCCCAGGCAGAGATGGGGTTGGGGGTGGGGATGCTTTACAATACAAATAAACTGGAGATACCCCCTATGTGCACAGCTCACCCCCTTTCCCAGTGAACATACTTCTAAAACAAGGATCTTTCCCCAACCCTGTTAACTCAGCCAGTATGCGGGAGAGCCTGGTGCCTGGCCATTGGAGACGCACACCCTCAGGACTGCTTCCCAGTCTGTCTATCCTGGTGGGCCTTTCTGAGACTGTTCTAAGCTTCCGAATCTCAGGACCCAGAGTCCCACTTCTTTCTCTTGAAAATGCAGCTCTACCTTTGTGTTAAGGGGCCACCAGAATGGGAGGGCTCAGAGGGAGTCCCTGGAGGCTGGACCCTCCCAAGAATGTTCAAGTGAAGCTGCCTGGCCCTGAGCCGTGGCACCAGGTGGCCAGGATGGAGCAGGAAGAAGCCCTGTGTACCCCTCCCCCGTCCCCAGCGGCCGGCCGAAGAGGGGACCCAGCTCCTTCCTACCTGTTGCTGCTGGAAGTGCAGCAGATCCGCAGGGCTCATCTCGCCGTTGCTGTCCGCTCCCGCCGCTGCGTCCCTGCCTGCGCCGCCTCCAGCGGTGCCCGCAGCGACTGCCCCGCCGCCGCCACCACTGCCATCGGCCTGCCCGGAGAGGCTGCCCACACCGTTCTGACCAGAAGGAGCTGACCTGATTGTCTCCGAGGCGGATTCCACCATCATGTCGCTCTAGCGGGACCTGGAGCGGGAGGAGAGACATGGGGGAGGGGCTGAGCTCCAAACTAGACAGGCAGGGCAGGTTCCACCCAGGGTAGCAACTGATGGCCCTCAACAAACCGCCCCAATACCCCCACCTAACACCGCCACCCCAGCCCTGGGGCATCCCCTCCTCCTCTTCAACTTCCTGGGGGCTACTTCTGGGACCCCTCTTAGGGCACAGCCTCTCCCCGTGTCCTGCTTCCCCAAGAACCCAGTAAGGGGCAGCTCCAAACTGAAGATGTCCCCTCCCCCCAACTTTTCCTTGGCTGGACTTACAGAAGACCTCTGCAGAGGAAAGACGGCAGGCAATGCTTATGCCCCCTAAACCTGTTATGGCCTCTCTGTCCAGGCCAGGGCTTGGGGGCATGGGGAGAAGAGGGGAGAGGGTTCTGCAAGGACTTAAAAGCAGAGGAGCTATTGTTCACTGGGACTCCCTATAGAGCTGCAGCCTCCTCCCCCGTTGGCACAAACACCTGTAACAGCCATTGTGTTTGTTCCTCTAGATGGGGGGAGTTCCCCCAGGGCAGGGGGCCTCCTTAAAGAGTCTCTGTCCCCAGGGCACAGAGGCCCCAATCAATGTTTGTTCCTTAGCAAGAATGGCTGCCATTTGTCCAGCAGCTACTGGGAGCCAGACTCAGAGTGGTGGAGCTGTGCAGCAAAGGCAGCTGTGGTCCCTTTCTCTGACTGTCCATTCTAAAGCTGGCAGGCTAGTGTCTGG